>NC_051279.1:8894658-10264658 GCF_015220745.1 Sebastes umbrosus
AGAGGAGATTTTAGGAGGTTATGCATGTTGTTATGGTTAGCATCCGGCTAGCTAGCTGTAGCCACATGTTTGATATCTTTGCATCTTTGAAACTGTGATTAAGTCTACTAACTCTACTGTTGCTGTGTTTCAGAAACGACGTGTGGCAGATCTTCTGTCTCATTTTATTCCAGAAGATGAAGCAGCTCTTATGAATAATGGAAGGTGAAATTAACTTAAAAACACTTGACTGATGTTTGGGAAAGTAAATGGTGTTAATCTGAGGCTGTTAAGAGGCTGTTTAAAAACATAATAACAGATGACATGAAGTTGAAATCCAACCTGTTTGTGTGGGTTCTAGATACACTTGCCTTGTGTGCTCCTACCGGCCTGTGTTTGACACAGTTGACACGCTGACAGTCCACAGGAACGGGAAGAGACACCTGGAAGGTGAGAGGCAGTTAATGACTCACACTTATTGATGCTGTTTAGTTTTTATACCAGCAGGGGTTTTTTTGTGGCAATGTGTTAAAGTAGTGATTTCCTTTCTTTCCTAAGATTATATCTAGTGTAACTTTCTTATAAACAGCCTTTTGTTTTGATGATTTAGCAAAATAATATTTATGGAATATCTGGACATAAATTATATCCTGACATAATTTGGTTGAAAAATAAAACCATAGTGACAAACATCAAAATTAGCCTAAATGTGAAATCTACTGTTCATCAGTAAATTAATGTGATAACTGATTTTCAACAGTGGCACATCTAGACGATAAGATAAGATATTCATATAAAATATGAACCATTTAAATAGAAGGAAGTATAAAAATAGGAGCAGTATATACAGTATTGACAATAAACAGACTATTAACAAAATTGCACAAGTGGAAAATGATATTGCACAGTGAGAATGAATGAATTAATTAATTAAATTCCACCTGAAAATATCAGGTTATTGTCAGTTTTTGGTGTGTAAGTGTATGTGGTCTACTGGGAGCAGTGCTGGTTGTGAAGTCTGACAGCTGCAGGAAGGAAGGACCTGCGATAGCGCTCCTTCACACACTTTGGGTGGAGCAGCCTGTCGCTGAAGGAGCTCTCCAGTGCTGAGATGGTGTCCTGCATGGGGTGGGAGTCATTCTCCATCATGGATGACAGCTTAGCCATCATCCTCCTCTCTCCCACCAACTCCACTGTGTCGAGGGGGCATCCCAGGACAGATAGAAGGAGGCAATACAGATACAATATTGTACTCTATCACAGTGTGCCATTTTATTATCATGCCAAATCAATTAAGAGGCTGGCTATGCATAAAATAACCACTCTGTTTCGGCTAATTCAGCAAATAAATTAAACTCCTGACAATAAAGTCAATTTGCAAAATGATGCCAAAAACATCTAAAAATCCAACATAACCATAAAGCTGTCCAGCTTATTGATTTTCAACATTGCCCATGGTGGCATAATACAACCAGAGATATTGAAGGGATAGCAAGTACTATGGTATTAATGAAATGGTAAATTGTATGATGGTTGACAAATGTATATTGTCTCACAGTGTATATTTTTATATTGCCTAACCATATATATATATATATATATATATATATGCAACTTAAAGTAGTTACATATTGCTTAGAAAATAAACATTGTTGTTTTTTATGTTGTATTTCATTAGGATTAAAAGCATTTTATGGCAAGAAAGCACGGCTGAAGAATGAAATAATAAAAAGGCGCCATGAAAACTACGTCCAGGCTGAAGAAGACACAAGGCAGGTTGGTTACTATAACAGTAATGAGCATAAGGTGCGTTTCCTCTGTCAAGCTGCTGTTCAGCTGACTCCTCAGCAAACTTTTCAGAAAGTCTTGATGCATCTTGTTGTATGGAAAAGTTGTTTCTGGAACCTAGGAACAACAGACGGAGTCAGCCTGATTATCCAACAGGCTGAAGGTCAGTGAATCATCATTGGAGGAAAAAAACATGAGCTGAACAAACTTAGTCTTTCTCTGAGACTGTTGAGCCATGTGGTTGTCTTGTGTGTGGCGCGCCTGTGACTACCATGTGACCCTGACATATGACATCCTACTTGATACAAATTTCCAAGTTATTGTCTGTTGTGGAAAAGATGAGCAACACTTGATGGAACATTTAGGAGAGATGATTTCTGACTTTTGAGACACTTCTACGATTCCACACACAGTGTTTTGTTGTGTTTTTAGGAACCGTCCTGTTCAGCCCCTTTACTGGCACAAACACGGAAGCTTACACATCATGCTTTATTGAAGACTGTACCATATAACAGCTGCCATACAAAAACCAGGTGAGTGAGATGGTTATTTCATATAGAAATCATCACAAACATTAAAAAAAAACACAGTTTTAAACATAAATCTGTTATTATTTTCAAGTACAAAATCTGAAAAAGGAGCGCTGAGCAACGGCTCAGGTCCCAGCGACAACTCTTCCAGCAAAACGGCATCCGAACTAGAAAAAGCATGTCGGAAAACTGAAGTTTCAAACAGTTTATCACAAAGCACAGCAGGTAAAGTCTGCCATAAGAAAATCTTTAATTTTCAGATTTTGTGTTGAAGAAAACCCTGGTCCGATTGTGCTTTAATTGCTTGCATGTTTTGTGTCCTGTAGACAGTGAAGGGTCACATCCATCAGAAGACAAGGAAGGAGCTCAGGCTGCAGTGACACAGGAGGCAGAGCCTGTAACGGCCGAGAGGAGGAGAGAGCTGGAGCACTACCTCAAACTGAAAAGGTACACAACTCTTTTTAGCTGGACCGCAGAGGGCCAGCACTACAAACGCAAGTCTGTCACTGACTGACTGACTGAGTGATGAAGTTACATGATTTGTCGGCCGAGTGATGGAGTTTCCTCATCGGCCGTTGCTCTTTCAAAATGAAAAGGACCTGGTGGACATGTAACGCCGGATTTAACATCATAGACATGACCACTGACTAGTTGTGTAACAATTTAGCCACAAATTCACAGACTGACCGTACACGGTCCAGCCATATACTCAGTTTTGACCGAGTCTTATTTGTTGTGCATTATCATGATATTGAGTATCGATGTCAGCTCAGTATATTTGACTGTACCAACATCATGGCTTTCATCTTGCTTTGTGTATTTCTTAGTGATGGGTGGTTGAAGGACCGGAGCGGCCAGTGGGTGAGAGACGAGAATGTGGAGTTTGATTCAGATGAGGAGGAGCCGACTTCGCTTGCCACCCTACCTACAAGTCACTGAGAGGACTAAGAACTGTTGGAAAACACAGATGAACTTGTACCACATTGGTGCATTCAGAGGCAACAATGCTGTGTGAAACAGCTGGAGCTCCACGTGCAAGGACTTTTGTACCATTCATCAACCTTTCACTGAATTCCTTTGCTGATTCTACAGCGCCTGTGTTAATCTTGAGACTCACTCCTTAGTTGTAATAGACGCCTGCTGGTCACCAGTATTGATGCTTTTATTTTAGCAGGAAACTCACAGTTTAAGGGAATTTGAAACCATTAAGATCTCAATAGAAAATAAAAAAATTTAACAATGCTCTTCTGGCTCTGGTGTTTTTCTCAGTTTCCACTCACAAAAGCTCCAACCATGGTGGTGTCCTAAAGTCTGGAAGACACTAAAGGATAATTCTGGATTACAACTACTTGGGCACTATTTCCATAGTTTTGGCCATAATTTTATTCATGATAACACTGAATTCACCAAAGTAGTCAGAGACAAAAAAAAAAACAGACGATCAGAAAACAAGCCAATAGTTCATTCAGATTATCTAAACCACTGGTTTCCAATCTGGGGGTCCCGACCCCCACTAGAGGTCGCCATAGCATCATGGAGGGTCACGAGGCCTTCTTGATTTCAAAGGGTGTAAGACAACTTTTCTAAAAAAAAATATACATTTGGCCAATATCTCAACATTTCATTCATGTGAAATTGTTGTTATTTTTAAAGTTTGGATTATTATTTAAGATATGAAAAGGATAAGGGCACGGTGAAGACTTTAATACAAGTTACATTCACAACCTTCCCTCTCTGCTGAACAGCCTCGTCCTGCATTAGAGAAGTACTCAGTTAAAACAACCAAAGAGCTGATAGAACAATGGCCAAGCATCAGGGAGAAGAAAAACGCTGAGTTTGTCCAAAGAAATAAGCCTATTAAGTATGAATGATTGTTAAAATTAACAGAAAGACAGAGAAGTCCATTAAAAGTTCCTAAAAATAACAGAAAAACTCGTCTCAGGAAATAATCTGCTACAAATGCATCCAAATCGCTCGTTTTACACAAACGTCCTGCAGTTATTGCGTTCACTATTTGGGTTAATTGTACAGTTTATCAGTTCTGTACTGTTATTGTTTTGCATTGAATATAATATGAAATATCATTAAAATACGTCACTTAGTAAGGGGTCGTCAGCTTACCCAATGATAGAAAAGAGGTCCCTTAAGGGAAAAAGGTTGGGAACCACTGATTTAAATCACTTTAATCTGAGCTCAAACTGAAAGGGAGTGCACCCAAAATATCAATAATCACTCATTGCACACAACTACGGCAAGTTCAGTAGGTCAAAGTTGAATTAGGAAGTCAGGTCTGTAAACTGAATGGATGTTTGCAAGAGACAGTTTGGGTCTCAATTTAAACTCTTGCCTTTGTTTCCACTTCACAAAAAAGTCAGATTTTTTGACTGCATGTGTTTCTTGTCCTGTCTGACGTCTTATTGCCATCTTCCCAGATCTCAGCAGTTAGCTTGGTGTGACTAGACAGTGTTACAAACTGACTAAAACAGCATCAGCCTAATGTCTTGCTCGTGGATCATTCAGGATCAGAAGAGCAGCGCTGAAAGCTGAACCAACACTTGACTTTTCACCTGAATGCCTCTTATAACCTACAGAATACTATTTTCATCACCCTTTGCTGTCTATTAATTTTTTACCCCTTTCAATTGAGTTCCATCTCCTCTCTGGTAGGACTAATCCTCAGTCAGCTTCACTATAAATCAGCAGCAGATCGGCTGTATTGGTGCTAATCTTGGTAGCGAAGCCACTGGTTAGCATTCTTCACAAGGTGTTCGTTCGTCTCTCTCAGCACAGTTGGAATAAATTGGATAACACCGTCAGGGTCAGCGGGACTTAACATGGGTTAGATTCTGATGACACCGCTAATATGTGTGGAAAGCACGCTCGCTTCATTAGTTTGGAGCCTCAGAGCGTCACCACAACACGGGGAGACACTTAATATGTTGAAGATCTCCCTCACTTGTTGTGGAGACTTGGCAGTACGACATGTAAACACTTGTAAAATGCACTGAAGACACATGTATCAATGTCTTCTGATGACCTTTAATGGTCCAGTGTGTAGCATTTGGGGGAACCTATTGGCAGACATGTAATATAATTTGTATACCTACGTTTTCATTAGTGTATAAATCACCTGAAATGAAAGCCGCTCACACATGATCAGTAGCAAAATCGTTCTGCGTTGGCTGTGCCATTGTTTTGCTCTGGCGAGAGCGGTAAGCGCTACCCTTGGCGTGCTGCACCGCTTGAAATTGCCATCGAGCGCTCTAAATTCAAATTATTTCAACTTTCAACTCGGTTGCCTCTGACCTTTCAAAGCACAACCAATGAGACAACAGCTACAACTGCTGTTGTTGCCTAGAAACAGTGAAATAGCTTCCTTGCACACTTTTCAATGACATATTATACCTGCGCTGCGCTTTGCCGCTGCAAGGCTCTGCGTCACAATGAGGGAAGAGCAAATGTCTTATCATGTGAAAGCAGCTTAAGAATCGTTGTTTTCGGTTAACTTAGAATTAGCCCTTCATATCTACATAGGGAGCGGGTCCTCTTCTTGGAGTCTGCCATGTTTCTACAGTAGCCCAGGCTGGTTCTGGTGAGAGCCTTTCACGTTAACTGAAGGCCACTTTAATTCTCCGACACTCGTGTGAAACCCGGGTAACGTGAGCCGCAGAGTGTAAAACCGTGATACCGCCAGCCGCTGTCTAACTTCTGTTGCTCCTAAAGTAGTGTTATTATGGTAAGGATGTGACCACGGTTTTACACTCTGCGGCTCCCGTTACCGCCGTCTTGGAAAGGGAGGAGTGAGCGGAGGGGTACTCAGTTGGTTGCAATCTGCAACCACACCAGTAGATGTCACTAAATCCTACACACTGACCCTTTAATATCAAGTCTGCTGTTTCAGTTATACAACTTACTTAAAAAAAAACGGAAGACAATATGGTAAATACGGCTGCCGCAGCATGCATGGCACCCAGCATTACAAAAATACCCATTTTACAGTGTAACAGCAATCAAAGGGGAGGGAAACCCTCAGAATAGATTGTGGCAAGGGAACGGCACCTTTAAATAATTTCAAGATACCAAATGTCAGCGAAGCCTGTAATGGCTTTAATAATGTGACCTTTGAGAAGTCTAAAAATCAGCTTTCTGCACATTACTTGGTGGTCATGTCAAACTTGACATTAAGTCAGAGCGCTTCGAAGAAATGAGGAAAACAGATTGAAGACATGAGGGGAGGTAGTGTAGGAACCCCAGCAATGCTGTGAAAATCCTCAGAGGTTAGCAGCTGTTTCTGCTCATAAATCGCAGCGGGTGCACCCGTTTGCAACCCTCTTCAAGTTGGTTCTTATATTTGGAACAAGGTAACTCAAGCCCAGTGGACAAGGTTACGTTTCCCATCAGGGTTTGGGGGGTAAAAATAGCTCAGGTGCTTGAGGGATCAGGAGAGACTTTAAGGGATTAAAACGCTGTGATTCTTTACATGAAGGGTTCATCCTTAAAATGCTGCAGTAAGTGTCAATCCTGGGGGGAAATCATCACTTAATGTTCACCATAGAATACGTAGAGAGTCCAATCATTGATAATGTTATGATTTTGAGAAAGTATGAGTCTTACTAAGTTCCACGATATCCTGCTGTCACAATGTTCAGTAATCCTGGATCTAATACCTATTAATATGACAATTAAAAGTATGTTTGAGCTTCTGCAACACAATTCTGTCCAGTTTCAGCTGCAGATATTCACATTGATCAAAGTATGTGCTTCTTCGGTGCATTAAGACTAATATTTGATATTCATATATCCAATATAAAATATGTGATGTTCAGATAAAGTGTAGAAACAATAAAATTAAACTTGCCAAACATTTACAAAAAATACTTGAATATATATTTTTATTTAAAGTATTTACAGTTTGTTTTTCTTCCCACAGATAGCACCACATTGAAAATGTTTTCATGAGTGAAAAGAGTTGACCTTTTGTTTGGGATGATGTTGGCGATGCACAAACTAAAAGCACAAAAAATAAAGACACTTCACATTTTGCTTGTGACCTATACATGCCTTTATGATGAATTCAGCAGTCTACAAAAAGCTGGCCGCGGTAAATGAAATGAAATGCTTGGACATGGATGTTAGGTGGGTTGCACCATGCACAACGACCCAGCTTAATTTGGGAGGATTCGTTCAGCTCTGGCGCTCCACACTGAGAAAGCTGGCGCGAGGCTGTCGGTGGCAGTCTGTCTGCAGGCTCCAACGGGCTAAAAGGGTTCTTCTTCTGTTTGCTCCTTGTTGCTTTCATCTTAATCTCTGCTGGCGAACTGCAGAGAGAAGAAAGATGAGATATGGCACAAAATAACAGTAAAAAGATGGTTGCTCATACATTTATTACCCCTAAATATTAAGCCCATAATCTGTATTTTAGTCTACATTTAAAGCATTTTTTTAAAAACATTTTTACTAGGGCTGTTAATCGATTAAAGTTTTTTAATCACGATTAATTGCGAATTAATCGCACATTTTTTATCTGTTCAAAATGTACCTTAAAGGGAGATGATTTGTCAAGTATTTATTACTCTTATCAACATGGGAGTGGGCAAATATGCTTGCTTTATGCCAATGTATAAAGCAAGCATATTATATATATATATAAGAGACTCGTGGGTATTTACTCCAATTTATCCATAATTCTACATTGACATTAAGAATGATTTTCTGAGCGTGTCTCACTCATGTCGTTGTTTCGTGTCAAGGCCATGGCAGCTCTGGCGCGGGGACCCTGCTGGGTGAAGTGGTAGCCGAACTTAAGGATGCTGGAGTTGTTCTCCAACATGGAGGCGATCTCCATCTCAACTGAGTCTCCCAGCTTCTGCCTCTGTGTGGTGAAGGGTTACCAGCATTACAACTCAAAACACATTCAATCTCACTTCTTGTATTTATTACGGGTGGTGTGTCACCCATCAGTCAGCGCAGTGAGATGCAGAGTACAATCATATAGTTTCAGTTACGCGTTTCAGACCTGGTTGTCAATCTTGAACTCCACCAGTGTGGCGTTGCTGGCCATAGCTTTGATGATCGCCATCATGCCGTCTGAAGTGATGAAGTTGGACTCAATATTAAGACTCTGCAAGCTGGTGTTCTCCTGCAGCATCTCAGCACACGCCTGGTACACACAAATGTATACACATCAATACAAAAACTTTAGAACTGTCCACGACCAAAGAAATCCTTAGTCGACTAACACTCATACGATTTTGTCATCTAATCGATTGATTTAATCGACAGATCTGTAAAACTGAGTTTCTCCACGAAGAATAACTTAAAAGCACCACTTTAAATCTTGTGTTTACCAGAGATGTGTTCATGTTCTTAATGTGTTCATTATGAACATAAGTAATAATGTTGTAGAACTTACAGGAAAGTAGAGACAAACAACTTCTATCGTTGAATACACAAATTTATGCAAATGTATGATTTTATAACCTCAGAGAATATCCGAGTTTGTTTCTTGTAAATGTATGACGTATGACGAATGTAAATTCTGAGGCTATATTACCCCCCCCCCCCTGGCTCTGTATTTATTTATTGTTTTATACCTACAATGGCCCTAATACGCCGTCGCAGAAACATTACATTGTACCACAAGTTGACATTTATTTTATTTGAGGATGGATAGGATTATGGGCTCAATACTGTATATCTGTAAATCAAATTCTCACTGTAACTTTGGAACTAACAGCTATAAATGGCAGAGATGCAGAACAGCGTCTGCTTGCTGGGTTTAAATATTTACGTATGAGATCAGTGGCTCTAAGAGTATTTTTCCATATCAACAAAATTAAAACCAGACAATAGAAAATACACAGCATTTGTCAGCTGTCCTGTTGTCACGGTCACTCACATAGGCCACCGGGTCGTTGCTACGGGTCGCAGCGATGCTCAAAGACTCCACGAGAGAGTTTCCCTTCATCGCCTCAAAGATCTCTTTCAGTGTTGGGATGGGAATGTCCTGCAGCACAGACGGAGGGACGTCACGTTTACCAGCTTTATACATTTATTTGGTAATAAGGAAAGATCTGGTGTAGTGTTGTCATTGCAGGTGGTAGAGAGTCACTTTCAACACACTCATTTTCCAGAAACCTGTTAACATCACAGTTTTTTCCCGCTCAGCTGACCTTGATGTTGTTGAGGTTGACTTCAGTCAGGCTGCTGTCGTTGTTGTGGATTCTCTCCAGGGTTTCCTCCACGTTGGTGGGGTTGGGCAGCTCGTCGGGGAAGATCTTGAATGGATCTGGTTTCACCACACCTGCAAGAGACACAACATCACAGCTTAGGCTGCAGTGTGGCGTACGTAGTAATCCAGTTTAAGGCTTTGTTACTAATGATTATGTACAGTATTAATGTTGAACAAAGAAGAGGAAACATACATAATATTTAATATAACCTATTGCAGCCTCCCTCAGACTGTTAAAAGAACACCATTAAGACAGAGTGATCTTTTGTCTCTTCATGTAGTTTATATACAGCAACCTCCAATCAGTTCCTGTTCAACACATTTAAGGCACGATACGGATATCATCTGTATTACCAGTGCCAATACAATACCAAAACATGCTTTAATGACCTTTACCTTACTTTCAGGACTATAAATATATTTTCCAACTTCTCAAGTGCATCAGTGTTTGACTTGTTCTTAACATAATGCACATGATAACTAATTTAATATTATTCATTCATTTAAAACAAGCTGGGAAGAAAGCAACGCTATGTGATGTCATCCAACCTGCATGCGCTACCATGTGACGTGACTTGTGTTCACGGCGTTTCCACAACATAACCGAAAGCAGCCGATTCAAAATACTCTGGTCCATAAACTACCATTTGAACGTTAATATGATCCTAAACATAACTTTCAGATGGCGATGGAAAGCTTTGATAGATAGCCTTTTAGCGGTGTTAATCACAAGTTTCATCACAACACAATATTATATCAATTCTTTAGAAAACGATTTGCCGACATCAAGTGTCCCACATCACAATTTGGATTTATTTTTCTTATGACTTTTAATAATAGCTTGTAAAATATCTCCATACCAATAAAACAAAGATAAAACTGTTGTCATACGTACTGTTGATGCCCTCTGTGTTGGCGATGGTGCCCGTGCAGCCCAGAGCATCGTAGTACTGCTTGTTGCTCATCAGCGTGTACATTCCAAGGATAGCTGCAAGTACAGGAAAACAATCACTATGAATACAAGATAACAATGTCTGTGATATTTGAATGAGATCATACTGAATGTTCTGGATTGTTCTTTTGTCATGTTTGTTGTTGCTGTTGCTGTGTCCGTGTACTGATATCCTCAAGACAAATTCACTGCTGCATCTGCAAAGAACATGTTTTTATTTGAGACCCAGTTTCTGAGTCCAACACAAGAAGAGGCCCAGTTAGTCTCTTGTGTGTCTGTTTGATGAGATAAGGATATTAATGCCTGAGCTCAGCAGGAAACTCAGTCACTGGTTGTATTCTCACAGGCGTCTCGAGGAAGTAATGATACCACACATTTATTACACAAGTTTGAGGGTGAGGTAGTGGGCCTCTAAGCTTCTCACTGTTTTTCTAGCAGACATTGAGTCAGTGTTAAAAGACCACACACAGTTTAGGAAAGGAGAACACTGCTGGAGTCTTGGACAACTTGGGCAACTTCCTCCTAAAGAATGAAATCAGTGAGTTAAGAGTCAATGTTGTGATTTAATCAGATTTGATGAAGTTTGACATTGGCCCACAGAGAGTGAACTGGGAAAAATAGATTTTAGGCATGGGAACTTTCTGTACATTTTGGTGTATTTTCATGACACATAACAGAACTATTCCTTATTTCTGGCTCTATTTATATATAGGTAGAATCTTTATGGACATCTACAGCATGTGACATTTGAACCAAGAGAGCAGAAAGTCAAATTCTTACTTTATAGTTGTCCCTAAAAATACATAGTGGATGCTGAAAACAAGACTTGGTCTGTGAATTTGTAGTTAAATTGTTACACAAATAGTCAGTGGTCATGTCTATGATGTTAAATCCAGCGGTACATGTGCACCAGGTCCGGTGAGGACACTAGGGGACGCGCAGCTCCACTCAACTGGCCGTTCAAGCGTTGACGTACCCTATCGTGGAATGCATCTGATTGGTCCATGGTTTTCTGCTCGCCGTTTCAAACAGGAAACAACATGGTGGCCAGCTCGTAAACTTTCTGTTATTCCCTTTAACAATCCTCCAAAATCTACTTCTGAAAACATTTTAAGTGAGAAATAGGCTATGCCACTGCTGAATCTTGTTTCATTTTAGAACTAGATCACCTAGTTTGACAGCTTTGGTCCAAGTTTTGTCGCGCTGGACGGGCTCATTTGCATAAAGGACTGCTTCCGCCTTTTCATTTTGAAAGAGCAACGGCCGATGAGGAAACGCCAACACTCGGCCGACCAATCGTGTAACTTCATTAGTCAGTCAGTGACAGACTTTTGCGTTCGTAGAGCAAAAATATGTATGTTTTCTTTAGTGTATAATCACCTCAAAATAAGAGTTGTGTTTTCGTCACCTTAGAATGAGACGTTTATATCTACATAGGGAACGGGTCCTCTTCAAGGAGCTGGCCGCCATGTTTCTACAGCAGCTTAGAACGAGAAAACAGAAAACTGGCTCTAGAGAGGGTCATTCGCGATTTCACATTTTCGTGTCGGCCACCGTAGTTCTCCTACACACCTGGCACACGGGAGAAGTTTCTGTTGGTTGCAATCTGCAGCCTCACTGCTAGATGCCGCCAAATCCTACACACTGCACCTTTAACAACTCTTATAATCTAATAATCAGCCATGGTGGACAAGGTACTCATTTACTTTAGTAAAAGTAGCTTAGTGTAAAAATTCTCCATTGCAAGTACAAGTTCTGCATTTAAAATGTCAGGCAAGTAACAGTACAGCACTATCAACACAATGCACTTAAGCCCAATTGACCAACTAGCAACAAGCTGTAAATATAACACTGACACATCACCGCCTTTAAAGATGATATGGCAACCTTGTTGGCAAACAGTTGCCTATTAACACATCCAGCACACATGGAGCAACATTAGCATTCATTGGTAGTTGTGTTTCTGGCCTCCTGGTGAATGTAAGCCTAATATTCTCTCTCTTTTTGCTCCGTTTCCACAAACTGCTGAGGGAAATATCTGTCTCTTTAGCTGCTCCACTATGTTCACCAGCTAGTCGCTAACTTAGCATGACTTTTTTATTTTTTAAACAGCTTGAACAGACACTACAGTGAGAGACCAAACCAACGAGCTGGAAGACGGTAAAATTCTTTCTAGAGTCGAGGAGAAGAGCAGAGTCGGATGATAATTATCTTTCGGATCGTCACTACAAGCAACCCCATTCACTTTATACATAGTAGTTTTGTACGTTGTTAATATTATGTGTATGTTAATATTAGGGCTGTGTATTGGCAAGAATCTGGCGATACGATACGTATCATGATACAGGGGTTATGATTCAATATATTGCGATACTTTAAGCAAGGCGATTTTTTAAATCTAATTTTAGGAAAACTGTCACAGTATAAAGAACACACCAGAAATACACCATTTTCGAATAGGCGAAAATAACACATGCAAAAAACTGCTTTTTTTGCACATAACTACATGGGATTATCATAATGTGGGCATGTATGTAAAGGGTAGACTCGTGGGTACTCATAGAACCCATTTTCATTCACATATATTGAGGTCAGAGGTCAAGAGACCCCTTTGAAAATCGCTATGTCATTTTTTCCTCTTCAACATTTAACCTAAGTTTGGAGCGTTATTTAACCTCCTTTGCGACAAGCTAGCATGACATGGTTGGTACCAATGGATTTTTTAGGTTTTCTAGTTTCATATAATGCCAGTACCTTCACATTAGCTTTAAACCTGAACTACAGCCTCTGAAAAACAGAATAGCGGCGGATTCTTGAGAAGTTAATTAAAAATTGATAAAGTGTTTTGGAGAATTGATACAGTATCGCAAAACATAATATCGTGATACTCATGTGTATCGATATTTCCTTACACCTCTAGTTAACATAATGCCCCTCTGTCAGATTGGTAAATTATTTTGATGCATTTTGAGCAGCTAATTTTCACTACTTTATATACTGCTTGATAGTTTCATCTAGCATTGCATCATATTTTATGAGCAGATCCTATGTTTTGTATATTAAATCTGAATGTGCAAAGTGAGACGTAACTGCAGCTATCAGATAAATACAGTAATGTGAAGTTACAAGTACAATATTTCCTTCTGAATTGTAGTGAAGTACCAAAGAAACACAAATTGAAAATACAAGTACAAGCACCTCAAAATTGGTAGATTGCCAGTTAGTGATATATTTGAACTTGTATGCACTGTAGTTTCATTGGTTTGGAGATTAATTGACATTGTATGTATCTACACATAGTTATAATGTTTATACTCAGAATTAATGACTTATAAAAGTGATCATCTTCCTCATCACTTTCACTGAACAGATAATAGTGACAGTTGTCTGTTCTCCTGTTGTTACCGTTTATGACCAGGAGGAGGCAGACCTGCTGGTTTGTTTCTTCCTCCTGTTGTAACCTGCCAAACTGTGTCACACACTGTGACAGCAAACCACCCTCCCCTCCAGCCTCACTCCACCTCACCAGCCTCCTGACCTGGTGTGGGGAACCATGGGAAGGGCCTTGTGAGGAGAGGGACGCTAGGGAGACAGCTGCCTGCTCAGGGGGTGGGGGGGGGCAATACCGACCATAAACACCCCCTCGTTATCCGGTTTGGCCCTTAGAATAACCCACAGTAGCTTTACAGCGCAAACTAGACTGCAGCAACTAAAAAGCTCAATATAGCAACATGGTGATGATATAAATTAAATGTGGACATTAACTTATCAGGCTCATGAAGCGGGTTGGCTCAGCTATTCAAACCCCTTTTAGTGTGTTTGTCAAAAAGCCCAAACAAAAGACTGACAGAGGCTAACTGAGGTTTAATCCTCATCTGGACTTCATCCAGGGTTAAATCTCTCTGACAGGCTGACGGAGCCGGACAAACAGGCTCCCCTGCTCTGCCTTTCCGGATGCCTGCCTCTCTGTTTGGCCTGTCAGAGGAGTGTGACCTGGTATTCAAAGGATCACACTCAATAAAGAAAACACGTTTTACGATTCAGTCTAACCTTCCTGGTGTCCTCGGGTCAAATTTGACCCGTTTTCAAATTTCACTATATCATAAATATGGATTTCTTTCATCTAATTGCCCCAAAATAACGATAGTCTTTGCAAAAAAATAATAATGACCACTACATTCATTGAATTATGGGTGTTTTATTCAAATTTATAGCATCTGTGGTCTTCCCGGGTCAATTTTGGGGACGACAGGTGTCATTATGTGCAGCAATTAAAAACAATTTAAATGGTTTCAAATCAATATTCTGATTAAACTTTTACATACACCCGTCTGTGATAATCCAGCAACATTATGTTCCTCCGAAAATAACTATAGTCAAAATAATTCATAATTTTTGCTTTTTTAAAATAAAAAATTAGGTAGAATTTCATGGAAATTAGGTTTATTAACCTTAAATTCCAAAAAAAGTGTAAAACTTTTGGTCATGAGTTGGAATGAAGTTGGCCATTGGGTGATCATTTGTACTGTATGCTTTAAAAAACAGTCAAACCAGACCGGGTCAAGACAAAAGTTGCACGGTCGACTGGAAGACAATAGGAGGGTCATTAACCTAATTTCTGAACGAGGAAGTCTGTCTAATACAGCTTTTGTAATTTACGGTGGTTAGTTACAGTGGCTCTTTAAGCAATTCAAAGTGTCTGCTGTTAGAAGATAATTTTGTTAAAGCTAGTCTAGTAATCTTTTACTTCAGTATGCAGCTCTTCCCTGCCCTACATCTTTATTAGTTATTTATCAGGGACAATGCTTTAGAGTTTGGTGTCTTTTTTTTTTACCTTTTCAAAACCAGAAACACTTGACGCTTTAATTTAAGTGTAGGTATAAGATTTCACTTTGATAGGCAAAAAACATTTTTTGAATTAGTTCAGACTTTGATTCAAACAAATCATCGTTTTAAGCACATGAGGTTGGCACAAGGGTTACCATGGTTACATGTCTCCAACCAGCAAGGAGGCTCACAGGAAGTGATGACATTAACTAATGCTCAGTGCGTCCGAAAAGGTACATACTACTGTTTATTCACACAACAGTATGCTGAATGATAGTACACATTATGGGTAGGTAATGCATAGTATACGATTTCAGACGAAGCTATTGTCCAGTCAGCTACCATCGTTGGTCTACCCTTTCTATTGTTTGCTAGTAATGTTGGTGATCAAGGAATACTGCTATTGTTAATACTACTTTAAGGTGATCGTCTACAGTACATTAATAAAATGTCACATCCACAAATCTTAAATGAGGTCAGATTGAAATAAAGGTTTCTAAAAGACTCCCACAAGACTTGTCCCATTTCATTGTTGATTCTAAGCTCCAGTAAAAATGACTTTGAGCTTCACGAAACATGAAAAACGGTGGTTTGTTGATCTGTAACACAGTAGCTACCTAGTAGTCTGTTTTAAACAGATACAGTATCTTTGCCCCCACCATCCCCATGTTCACTCCACCCTTCCTCTGGCCGGGGGCCAGGCTTATTTATTTTTGTGTTGCTGAGCGTGGGGAATTGGACCCCATCGCATGTCTGGCCATGTCGGTTAGCTTGGGACTACTGGAGCTGTCTCAGTGTTGAGGGAAACAATATAAAGCAAACAGTAGAGTCAGTAGAACAGTAGAGTCTGTATAATTGGACTATGTGGGTCAGAGCCACTATGACGAAACCCTGAGGTCTTAATCAGAACCTGCTGCTGGGAACCAACATGAGGATAAACAGATGACATCATACGAAGAATAGAGCTTTTTCACAGCAGACATTTTGAAATGTCATGGCAGTAAAAGCACAGGTGTAATTGATAACATTAAGAGTGACTGCGTTCTATTTAGATGAGCGATAGTTCCAGGGTCCTGCTGTTTGTTTCACATGTGCTTTTTTATACTTTGAGTCAAAAATCCAAGTCAAAATGTCAGCCAGTGTAGTGTTTGTCTAACCTGCAATGTCACACATCTCTGCGTCAGTGGCATTTTTCAGAGCCTCCTCCAGCTCCGGCTCCAGCAGCACCTGCTCGTGCAAAGGGATCTCCGGTGCTGCCTTGGGCACGAAGGTCTTTCCTGGAGATGGAAAGAAAGAAATAGACGAGTTAAGAGATGAAACAAGAGAAAAAAAGACAGAGGGACACTCAGAAATAAAAATAGGTGGGAGCCAGAAAGAGGGGAAACAAGCGGATAGTCAGACGGCTGGGTCCAACGTTGTTCAATGTTTTTTTCGCCTGAATTAAATTTTTACTTGCCCCTTTACAATTTTTTTTATTTATTTATTAGCGGTTATCAAATAACAACAAAGACAGAAGTTAATTGTCATGTTTAAAAGTAAATGAATCTGGAATTTCGCCGACATCCTCTAACACCATCCCACTAAACTCCTGTTTGCAGGATAATTGAAATGCTTACTTGCGTTTCAGCTCATAAACTTTGTCTTTACCTGCCGCCATTTTCTCGCGAGTGCCCGATCAGTTCTGCGCATTTGAAACTCTTAACAGAGATGAGTAGGAAGCGAGATGGCTTGCTCCTAAAGCTAAGTTCACACTACCAACTTTCAAAGTCTTCAGATCGCTGTACTGTTCACAAAACTTGCGGTCTTGTAATCGGGAGTCTTTAAGTCGTTGTGGTTTTCACACTACGTGACTGACCGGTGACCGGGTGTCACACACTACAAGATCTTTCACCAGGAGGAATCTCTGATGAGGTCTCCAAACTATGTTTTGTCACAAAACACACGTGAGAAATACACATGATATGATACGAGAGACACATTGCTGATGTTGTTGGCACATGTGTGTACAAAATAGCCTGTTTCCACCGGTTTGTACACTTTTTTACTATTTATTCCTCTAGGTGCTACAAAAACTTCACTCTGTGTTGCAAATGCATATTTAGCATGCTAGATATCTGGGATGTGTCAGCCAGGCGTCGGCGAGTGTTGGTGAGCGTCTTTGAGCAGTTCACACATGACAAACGAGCCAACGCCAATTTGCCTCTGTCGTGTAGCGTAAACTAGGCATTAGCTACTTCCATCATCAGCTCCACAAAATACAATGTGTTTAATTTTTTTTTACCACTTGCCCAATTTGCTAGATTTACTAGCCTAACATGGCCATTTTACTTGCCCTGGGAAAGTGGGCAATCCTTATTGTTGAGCCCTGGACAATGTCTGGTGTATTTATGCATCAGTCTGCCAACCAAGTTTCCCAGCATTTTTTCTTTTTT
The DNA here is from genome assembly GCF_015220745.1 of Sebastes umbrosus. NCBI lineage: Eukaryota > Metazoa > Chordata > Actinopteri > Perciformes > Sebastidae > Sebastes > Sebastes umbrosus. Next base: position 8,912,398 of record NC_051279.1, read on the forward strand.
GTTATTTTATCGGGGTTTCTTCAGTCTGAATAGTTTAAACCGTAAATTTGTCTCTGTTTTGGTAAAAACTCTGTTCGGATCATGTTTCCCAAACCACGAGTAAGCCAGGGCTTATCACGGATTTGTGGACCAGCTCTAATAAACTCCAGTTTTTTTCCACTGGAGCCTGGAGATTGTGCTTTCTTATCTTTTTCTTTGTGCTTTTCTCATTCATCTTCACAATTTAAGAATTCTAGACAGGACTTGCAGTAGATATGCCTGTTGTATTATTGGTTTCCGTTTCTTAGATGAGTTGCACAGGAACTACAGTACGCATATTCTCAGCCAAATTATTTCCTGGTGGAGGTCTGGACATGTCAGCCTGTGAGACTACGATGGAAATGACCCCAAAACTCAGTGAGCTGCAAAAACCCCACACCGACCTGAAACTAAGAGTCTGAGCTGCTGTGCAGTGGTGCATCGCAGAGTACAATACTGTACAGCTGTCTGCGGCAGAGGGGTTGGAGATGGAAGTCTTTGCACACACAGTTGCATGTCCTTGTTGTTACAGACAGGACGGCTGCTCTCTCACCTTTCTTCTCCCTAGTGAAGGGCACCAGGTCCTCCCTGTCCTCGTGCTCCAGGGCCGTCTTCTCCAAGTGCTGCTGCAGGGCATCACGGTCATATTCCCCCGTTGGGCCCTTCTTCGTCTGGTCACGCTGCCGGAAGCCAGCGGGCAGCATGGCATTCTGGGAGAACAAGAGGTCAAATGTTATGTTGATGTGGCATTAAGACTAGAGAACATGAGAGAATGAACTCATTGTTATCTCAGTGCCTGCATGAACGGAGGGAGTAGATTAGTAGTATTACATTCATTTCTAAATGTATATACAACATTTTCATCTTCCTAATTACTGACTGTGGCTTTAATTTGATGCACCACTTAAAGAATTGGTCTATTATATCTATGGTCTGAGTATTCAGTGAGACCTGTCGGTATAAAACACTGAGGTGCATTCACATGGTTCTGCAGTGACGATACAAGTTAAAGCATCATTTTGAGGTAACGTTGTAAAGTATACTTATAGTTTTATAGTTTTTCTGAGGTTATAATATAGAATTGAGTTATTCACCCAAAACTGACAACATGTATCACACATTTTGGAACATGTGGGTGGGCGATCATGTACAATGAAGGGTTGAGAGTTGCTCACTCCAACCAGTCGCTGTACCTGCCTGAAGCATTTTCTGTTATCATTTTTAATTTGGGAAACTTTGTTATGGCAACATTTGCTTTAACTGGTTGAGTTCGCCGCTTGATTTCACTTCAATTGATCTTTTGCCCTCGACTCTTATGCTGCTCACTTCTTGTACAGTATGTAACAGATTTAATCACTGCGTGGGCTCACTGAAGGGAAGACATTGCAATAAAGAGGCCCTGAATGCACCGCTCTTCTTTGATGTCCTTCATCCTGCAGATTTTTGTTTCGCTGTCAATTAACAAGCTGCACCACGTAGATACAGAGCACCAGGGGAACAAAAACCTGCAGGACTTGTGGACCTCAGGCGCCAGATCTGATCACCGAGGCCTTGTGGCATTGGAGACCAGAAGCCGACCACCTGGCTGGTTTAAGAAAAATCAAGCGCTTCCCGTACCTCGGGGTCCATCTCCTGCAGCTCCTCCTCCAGCTGATCCAGCTCTGCAGCACTGAGGCCCTTGAGGATGGCATCCTCGTCGATGTCCCTGGGGTCCGACATGGCTCCTGAGGTTCTGGCTCACATACACACACACTCACTCATACACACCGTTGCACACCTCTGGGCGAGAGGGCACTGCGAGAAAAGGGAAGAGAGAGGAGGGGGGGGGGAATTAGAGTTTGTTTTCTCTTTTGGTGTCTTGTGTCCTCTGCTCATTAAGAGTTGTAGGATTTAACTGAATCTGTACCCCAACCTCAGTTTATACCCTTATCAACACATTTAGTGTAAATAAAGTTACACAGCATCATATTGTATCATATCTTATTGTGTTTGTATCATATTTCAATTTATAAAATCGTATTGTTTTGTTTCATATTGTATCCTTCCTTATTGCATCATATTATTGTAGTGTTACATACAGTATTGCATCATACTGTACAGTTACAGTATTGTACCATACTGTTACATATCATTACATTTCATATTGTAGGAGTATTATATTGTATCAACTTTGTTCAGTATTGCAACATATCGAAACATACACTATTTTGTTTTATATTCTTGTATCTCATATCTTAAGGTGTTTATATATCATATTGTATTGTGTTGCATCCTATACCTAATAAACAGTATTGTACTATATCGTACATTATTGTATGGTATCATCCTAACATATAGATAGATACAAATTATTTTTTTAAACACGGGAAAACCCACAAACATGACTCAATCAAAACCGAGTATATGTCTGGACTGTGTACGGTCAGTCTGTGAATTTGTGGCTAACTTATTACATAAATAATCAGTGGTCATGTCTATAATGTTGAATCCAGCAGTACATGTCCATCAGGTCCGTCGAGGACACTAGGGGATGCGCTGCTCTACTCAACTGGCCGTTCAAACGGTGACGTACCCTATCGTGGAATGCACCTGATTGGTCCCTGGTTTTCTGCTTGCCGTTTCAAACAGGAAACAACATGGCGGCCTGCTCATAAACTTTCTGTTATCCTGTCTAAACAATCCAACGCAGTGCCTCAACACAGTGAGGCATACAGCTTATTGATTATACAGTGGTATCGGATTGGTACGCGGTATCGGCCGATACCCAAAGCCCAGGTATCGGTATCGGGACTGAAAAAGTTGGATCGGTGCATCCCTAAACAGGGTCGAAAATTTGCGTGACCACATTGGTGTCATGTTTCCATCGCCGTTGAACGGAGTTGGAGCCGATAAATTCCTGTGACTACTGCAGAGTCATTTGTCCCAGGAATGAATGCTAAATGTAACCTTTCCCACTGAAGACAAAAGCCAGATGTTAGTGGGGTTTTTTGTCCAGTGGGAATGGGGCTATACGGTGTTCATATAAAATTGTATTGCTGGAGGGATGTCTCATGGTCGGCACCAGGCTAAGGACACCAGGGTGCCCCCAGGTTATCAGAGAGACGAAATTGAGGAAATTAGAAATCACTCTGTCCTCATTTTACCTGGGGACTCCCCTGGAAAACTACTGTCCTTGCCAAACAGTTTCATGATCTTCATTAAGCTTATTGGCTGCCTTATCCAGAGAGCTTCAATAATGTAATGATGATAATAATAGATGCATTTCCAATAACAAATCTGCAATGCTCAGGAGGGCAGAGACTGTATAAATATGCTGCAGCGGCCTCCAGGACACACACTTTTATAAGCTTCATTCTCACAGTAAAACACACGGAAGGTGAGCAACCATCCACTGATGCCCTGCTGTGTGGAAGGCGAAGAGGTAGAGCGAGGCAGAGAAGTGAAGAGTGTGAAAGGGAATAGAGAAAGAGAGCAAAGTCTTTGTAACTCTAAACCCTTAGCTCACCACACAGCAACTAAGAATAGCAGAACGGAGAGATGAGAGGGGTGGAAAGTGCAATCCCTTATTTATCACTGACGGACACTCGCTCATACAGTAGTGGACACACCCGAAACATATCTGCACCCAGTGATGAAAATGCACAAACACATAACGGCAGTCTCCGATAAAGCAAAGAGCAGCGAGTTCGAACTACACAACAAGGAGTCCCACAATGATGACTCTGTCAAAGTATGAGTAATGCAGCTATCAGGTTTGTGAGCTCCAATGTTTTCATTTTCAGTCCAAATTTCATCCCAACTTGGCCAGGGAAGAAAACCCATCACAGCTCAGGTCACATGTGGTTTCATTCAGCCAGTCTGCTTGTATAATGTCGGGAACCAATAACATCTGTGATCTGTGATGGCAACAAGAGTTCATGTACAGCAGGCAGCTTTCTGCATAAGTATATAATCACTATGTATGCTCAGGGATTCATTAAAGGGATATTTAGTTTACACAGGCCATTGTCAACTTGTACTTTTACCAGTAGGAATTACATCAATACAACTTTTCTCCAACTACATAAAAGTCTTTTACCCCCAACATAAGACAAAGTCCCCAAAAAGTCTGAAGAAATGGTAATACACTGCTGTCCTAAATACTGTAATGTTAAAGTCCAACTGAAATTACTATTGACATTTCACTAAGCCCCGCCCCCGTCTGCTACACCATCAAGCTGTCAGAGCTACAATAGAGCACACACTGTCAATAACTGCACTCCCTGCATAAATATGATATCATTTTTGGAAAAACAAAAAAAGCAATTTCAGAGAGAAGCAGACAGAAGGGACTACAATATGTGTTTCAGGGATACATCAGGATGTCAAACTGATTCAGCAGCAAAAACAGGTTAAAAAGATAAAGATAGAAGCTGAAGCCAACAGACCACAGTGTCAAAGTGAACCACTACATCACCTGGCGATCGAGCACAGTTCCTGCAAAGCCGGGTAGTTTTTTATTCACCGTTACAATTATTATAAAGCAAAAGCAGCCTGTGTATACATTCAGTATAAATTCAGTAGCTAGTTAATTAAGTGCTAATGCAGGCTGCTAATGTTAGCTACAAAGGTTTTAATGCCGAAACATAACGTGTCAGAAACGTATATGTCCTTCCAACCTCTCCGGGTAACGAGTATCACTATAATACAACGTTGAACCCCGACTAGCACCAAATCCACAAAACCAGCCTGAAAACGAAGAAAATCTGAAAGGATTGCATTAGAGTCTATGGAGCAAAGCCGTATAGTTGTCGGACCCTGCTCAGAGCTGCTACGCTATGATTGTCTGGTCTGCGTACGAAGGGCAGGACTTAGTAAAGGGTCAATTATGCCCGGGCCACACTGCCTGCATGAGCAGCACGTGACGGCTGAATCAGCGACCGGCTATGTGAGTCAGACGTTTTGTTTGAAATTTCCCATTCAAACCAAGTTCATTTGAATGTAATGTTAAACAGGGCTACAACCGGTCTCTCTGCTGCACAATATAATTAACTTTAATAGATTCTATTTTAGATTGGATTTCCACTTGAGTACTGCTTTATTGTTTACGTTTTCTCTTGAAATCATATATGTTGCATTCTTTGTGTTAAAAGACAAAAGTTGAAATTTCTGATATACAATAGTTGACAATGAGTTACTGGTATTGACCACCAACATAAACCACTCTGCTAATACAGTGTACAAATGGTCAAATTTCTGCCAGGGTTGTGTAAATTCTATTTATTATATAGAACTGAATGTAATTTAGCACTAAATCAAAATTATATGTTTTATTTGTGTGTTTTTGTGTGTTTGTGGCGTCAACGGATCAACTTCCTGTTTCCATAGTCAAATGATCAGGTGTCCATGACAACAATACTTTGCTCCAGTGACACACAAACTATGTGACCATAACCTTGTTCATGTCAAGGTAACGCCTGTTTGGTTGGACTCACTGATCAAATTACACTTTATTAGAGAGGACACACACACACTCCCACACAGGATACACACTTCTTGTGACTGGAGATGGATACATACCATATGGCTGATGAAACAATACCTGCTAATGATCATGCACACAAATTATTGTACACTATTATTCAGGATATGACATTATTACGAATATTATATAGGTCATGTAAACATTACATGACATTACACTCTACAATGTAATAAAATACTAATATAAATGAGCATATAGTGTGCAAATAAGTGTATAAGGTGCTGTGTGTATAAGTGTGCAAATATGTATAACCTATATATACATGTTTCGTGTTTGCACAGTTACATCTTTGTGTGTGAGTCTCAGACAGACAGGCAAATTAAAGCCATTTAAAGGGCGTAGCCGTAGGACGTACATCATGGAGGCGTTTCACGGTAATCAGAATATGTACGGCTGCATGTAAACAGGATTATTAGTGGAATATTCATCTTCATTAACAATGCAAACAGATTAGTAGGAATATTGTCTGTTTAGGAAATAAGGGGAAATTATAATATTTTTTGCATGTAAACCTAGTCAATTAATCAAAGAATGACAACTTACTATGTGTGTGCGTGTGTGCAAGTGTTTCAGATCTTCTCCTTGAACAAGACCTTTGAAACTATCACTTAAAAATTAATAATAAGGGGCTTATAAAACTAAAATAAGAACAGAAGTAAAAATAGAAACTATTAAAGACAACTATAAGGTAAAAGCGACAGAGATGTGATATGGTATAAATAATACAGTATAATATATTACAAAATATATAAAACCAGACCAAAAGTTTGTATTGATTTATATATTTTGTTAATATAATAATGAGGGGCTCAACTTTTCCTTCCTTTTCCTGATTAACAGATCTGATTTAGTAACATTTTGTAATTTAAACATCTTCACATTAGTAGAAAATTTCAATTACCTCCTTCACCCTGCATTTGCTCCAATGCAGTTCAAACAGTAGACCAATTTATATAAACTACAGAAAAGCAAAGCTTGCTATAGAAACTTGCTCCTGTATGCCTGGCAGCTCTTCGTCGACGCTGTGTGGCTCTAATGCATAAAGCCAATGACACAAACACCGGATCACACAACCGAGTGCAGCGGAAGATGGAGGAGATTTAAAGGGATGAGGACAAGGAGGCTGCAGCTCAAAGGACCAGCTGGAAGATAAATCTACAGAGACTCACTTTTTGTCTGGGATAAAAGGTTTTACTAGCCTTTACCACCTCCGAGCCAAAACACAGCCTCCAAGTGTTCTCATCTCTTTACATAACCTTCATTATTACAGCATTACCAAGAAACTATTTGACGGTATACTAGTATTATCTGTGTAGTAAGCAGTGAGGTGACATTTAACCAAAACTTTAACTTTTAAAACATCAAGCATCCTCACTGGGGGAAACATTTCCTTGGAGCATTACTAAAGAATTTACTCTTTATTACCTCCGCCAAGGAGGTTATGTCTTCTGTTTGGTTTGTTGGTTTGTTTTTCTGTTTTGTCAGCAGGATTACAGAAAAACTACTAACTTGATTTTCATGAAAATTGGTGGAAGGGTTTAGCATGGGCCAAGGAAAAAAACATTACATTTTGGAGTGGATCAGAATCACGGGGTGGATACTTTCACTTGTAGAAATTGGCCTTGGTGGAGGTCTGTGCTCCAAATTCTATATTTCTGTAGTTGTTCATCAAACTACAATTTTCTAAATTGATTCTAATTGATTAATTTTTTTTTGTATTTAATAATTCTATTCTGCTTTATGTAAATCCATTTTCCGGCCGTTTTCTATCTCAAATCTAAGAAATTTTGGCATGAAAATGTAGTAATTCCTCCGTTAACCGTTCCCAATCCCCTTTGTAACAGTTTTTTTTTGTTTTGTTTTCTACTGTATTTAACGTATAGAGAGCAATCTGTGACTTAAGAAGTGAATTTGAGCCTGTGCTCCATCCAAACAAGGCTCATGTGATTTGCCTGCAGTCAAGCCTTTGAGCCGTGCTTATTGTTGAGTTAAATGCATGGCTGTTTTCTGACACTTGAGCTAAGTGTGAGGGCTCAGACAACTGTGTTGCCGGCAGCCTGCCAGTCAAGGAAGCAAAGAGCAAAATACTTTGACATATACAGTTTTAGAAAGAGATCATACTGAATGGTTTTGGTTTTTATAACAGTACATTTCCTCTTCTAGTATTATATCTAATCCAGATTAGATCAATACTTTTTCATTCAGAGGGAATATGTGTTGTCAGCAGTAAAATATAAAATAGTTAAGCTATCAAAAAACTGCACGGACTTTGGCAGATAACAGAAAATGGCATCATGGGGGGTGAGGTGGTAAGCGGACAAACAGCCAGGCCCATCATTGTGTTTTCATTTGTTTTGACATTTCATTTGGCACGTTCTGCATGCCAGGAAGCCTCACTGGAAACAGACTGGACGTTCGTGAATGTGCATCTGTCACCAGCAGTCCCAGCAGGATTTCTATATGAACCACAACAAACTGGGGAGTGGTGGCTTTCACCTGCTGCTGCCAGCTGGCTCTCTTTTTCCAGTTTAAATCTCAACCATCTCCTGCACCTGCAGTTGCTGTCTTTATGAGAGCCGTGACATTAGCTGAGCCTGGTTATAGATGTACAGTATGTCTATATTTTATTACGGTCGGTTAGTGACAGCTACACAATAATGAAACCCCATCTGAACGAGTGCCAGGTCTGATGTTTCCCTCGTGTGTGACACAGGTCTTAATGTTCCTAAACGGTGTCAAGGCCAGAAAAAGCTCATGGAGTCATATTTTACCATGACATGTTACCTACGTGTGACTCTTCTTGGCAAGTCAGAACAGAATTTGTCATCTTTACCACAACAGTAAGTAAATAATGTTAGCATTCTCCTGAGATAAATGTCGTGATTACAGCTATCTGGGACGAGGGGACTGAGAATAAAACAGGCAGCTTGATTTAATGAGAAACCTCAAATCATAGAAGGCCTCAGGCATTAGAGTGTGTTTTAAACAAAGTTGGGTAAAATTAGAGTGAGTGGGAGCTAACTTTTACTTAGAACTTAGCCCGGGGTTCAGTAGCATTTCCGACTTCTGAATGTAAAATTGATGCACTTTATGTGCAGTAGTGCCGTCAAATAGTTTGGGCTGTACACTACTTTCTGCAAACAAACCCACATAATGTGTCCATATATACAGAGAAGTAAATGCGTGAACAAGCGAGTAAATTAGGACAGAGCCCTGGACATTCAACCTGAGCAGTGCTGTGTCTCGATTTACGTACTTCCGTACTTAAACTTGCTATTTTGAGTGCATAAATGCATTCACACTGAGAAGTAGCGCAAAATGCACTCTAAGTACCCAGATGTTGTACTCAAAACGGTCAAAACGTTGAGTGTGGAACGCTGGACACTTCTCACCCTCATGGTCGCCATCTTCGCTATGTAGCGGAAGGAGAGGGGCCACCAACCTATTTCAAACTTGTGAAAATGCCGGGTGAGGAAGCTGCAGCGGTTGCGATTGAAACGGCAAACACTGAACTATACAAATTTAAGTTATATATGCATTTTTTTTCACTAAGTACCACTCTACTGTAGTCAGAAAGAAGCCATTATTGAGTTGATTTATCCGTCTTAATTGAATTACTGCCGATGCGGCCGTGGCTAACTACCACAAGCTGATCTACCGAGTTTCTGGTGAATGCACAGCAGCCGTGTGCGATTTGAGACACTACACTACCCTGTTGAAATTCACGCACTACACAAGTAAGTGCATAGTGTACACAGTGTACTACATGGATGTGTACTAATGGAAGTATCCAAATTGAGACACAGCACAGGTGTAATCAACCACAATAACTGAACAAATCTGTGCAGGTTTTATGTTTGCAGGGCCTTTAAAGGAGCTGCTGTCACATTGACTATTAAAAGGTATAGTCACGCTAGTCTTCTGTTCAACAAAACTGCCCTGCACTCCGCTCAGAAACAGGATGTGATGTCACGGTTTTGATGTGGGTATATAAATAAATAATAATCAGAGCGATCCCAAATTGTAAATCTGTGAGAGCGATGCTACAGTATGTTGAACGACATTAGAAAAATAAACATGTTGCATCACTGTTGGTCGACATCCATTCGGTCAAAGTTGAACAAAGGTGAACTCTGACATGCCAACCCACCAGAGCCAGCTAGAGATCACACCAAAACAGGAAACACATGCTTGAATTAGTCCATCGCGCAGGCTTCTATAGAAGTGAATGGGAGGGGGAGAGTATATTTGGAATTGAAATGTGACTGTACCTAAACAATCATCATAAATTACAGCTAACATGTCAGACATCTCATGGAGCAAATGTTTCCTCCAACAGCTAAAGCAGCTGTTCCAACTGCCCTGATTATTGCAACCACTTTGGTCCTTCCACCTCCAACCATCTGTTAAGCTTTGTGCTTTGGGCACTTTGGTCATTGCAGTTAAAGTATTCAGAGATTCATGATTCTGATTCAGTAAATGTTTGTGGAGTAATTTAAAGAACACACTGTAGCAGAGATGGGTGGAAGTCTGTGGAAAAAAAGCACTTATCTTGGAGTAAATAAGTGCAGTAAAAACCTGATTCACTGCATGTGAGCTGTACAATTTCTTATTGTCCTCGTCCATTAAGGAGCTCCAGTAACTCTATGTCAAAAGTAGTGCATTGAGACAAGAAGCAGTGAAGAGTTACTTTGTGTTTTATAAGTCAAAGACCATTACAAGGGTTTAGATTTCACAGTGACAAAGGTTGTACACTCATAAATGCTCCTCGTGATTTACACTGCTTCTGTGCCAGGGCGTTTGTTTTTACTGGAGCAGAAAATAAACTTTGAGGTCATTTCTCTCAGTTTCGGTGATCTTTGTTTCGCTGATGGGTCTATTTTTTTGTGAAATGGTAGCAGATTTATTTTTTTAATGAATAGGCTACAAGCCGACTGCTCAGGAGATTTGTCACCATCCGCAGGTCGCCTTCTCCACGTCTTACCGCCCAAGTGAAACATTCCAAATCTGCCCTCAGATTAATTTTAGCTTCACAAGTCAGCTACTTCCAGCCGTGTGAATCCTCACCCAGCTTGGGTTGCTCCTTGAGACTGTACAGGAGCACTATTTTGAGGCCCAGAGAACAACTTGGCTGCATAGGTTCTGCTCCAAAGTTTCATTTTTTAAACAAAGTCAACTAATGTGGAACTGCTGCAGAGCACTGATGCAGATATTCATAAAAAGAAGAGCAACAAGTGGAACTGTATGTCAATAAAAAGACACTGTAACTGTGTTGACTCTGCAGTAAGGTCATATCTAGATAAAGACTGAGGTGCCCACTTCATCTTTAATGAAGGCAGACAATTTAATCCAGTGACAGATATACAAATGTCACACACTAATGGACCTTAACTGGACGGGCTGTGCAGGCGGAGGGCAAACTTAACTCTCCTTCCCTGTTTCCAAACTCTGCAGCCCACTGAGACAACATCTCCAAATCCCCTGTGACGAATTAACGGCACAGCGATGAACAGCTATTGGATGGCTCATCCCCTCCACATACCACACTGATAGCTTCATTTGAGCGACAGCATTTCAGTTTTCAGCTGACCCCTCTGCAGAAGCCTCCCACAGAGAGACACAAGGTTTCAGCCTGGAAACAAGTATCAGCATCAAAATGAAAACAAATCCAGTTGAGCATCAAGTCACCAAACTTCTGCACAGAAACATCAGATTTTTTGGATTCACGTCTCCCATTCATTCTGCAGCTTTGTCCTATTTCAAATCCAGTCTAACACGAGGGTTTAAGGAAATGGAGCCCCCCCAAACAGACAACCCAGAGAGAAAGATTAAGGTGTGGGTCACCCCAATTTGCCAGCAGGACCCCCACCCACCCTCCTAAATAAAACCACACAGAGCGACAGAAGGGAGCAGCCTCACACCTACCTTCACAGAAGCGCAGTGCTGAAGCCCCTCGGCAAGGCAGAGCCTGCAGTTAGAAACCAGAGAAAGTTTTTTTTCCTCTCCCCCCTCCTCTCTATCTCTCTCTCTCTCTCTCTCTCTCTCTCTCTCTCTCACTCACTCTACCCCTTCTCTCTCTCTTGTGTGTCAGGCTTCAGGGCTGCTTTGCTGAGACAGGCATACTGACGGACAGCACTTTGAGAAGTCAGCATTTTATTATTTTGGCTGTGTGAGAGAGAGAGAGAGAGAGGAGGGGGGAGGTATAGAGAGTCATGTAGAGAGAGAGAGAGGGAGAGAAGTGGGGCATGAACTCATATGTTCACCAGTCATTCAATTAAAAGTGAGAGCAGTCGGACAGAAAGAGAAGGGCTGACATCTAGTGCTTTGAGTTGAGTTGTACCAAATGGGACTGCACCTCTGTCGCTTTCTCTTAAAAGTGATTTTACCACAATTCTGTTATGTATTTTCTTACAGATCATATTTTATCATTGTTTTATTGTAAATTTTATGATTATTTTTTATTTCTGCATGGATTGAAGAAGAAGAAGAAAGGTATTTATTGATCCCAGAAGGGAAATTCAATTTTTTCACTCTGTTATTTTATACACACAGTATTTTTTTACACAGGCCCAAAATACATACACATGCACAAACAGGACCTATATACATGCATTAATGGAGATGAGGGGGCTGCCCCTGACAGAAACCTATATATATATATATATATATATACACAGACATACATACATACTGTATATATACATACATATACACATACATATATATAAAAATAGAAGAAAAAATAAATAATAATACAAATAATAATGATAATTAATAAATAAATTAAATTAAATTTAAAAAAGGAAAAAGAAGATTACTACTGTCTACTCAGATATTACTGTAGTGGGTTTCTAAAAAAAATGACAAAAAGGTGACAGCTATGTTTCTAAGGAGTTAGTGGAGACCAAACCAGAGCAAAAAAGAGAGTAAATATTGGACTTACATTCAGGAGATAAACACAAACGTGACACCAAATGAATGCAAGTGGCGTTTTTAGTCGAATTACACCATTTTCTCAATTTGTCATAATGAGCTATTTCACATTACCTGTACAATTTAACACACAGGTGATAAACCGACAGGGCACATACCTGTTCTCCACAACGTGCAGTTATACTGCTCCATTCCTCGTTATGTTTACCAGAGGTTTGGTTTATAACAATAAGATGTTTAATCTCAAATTTTGTCTACAAAAGAAAGACTTTTAAATCCTGTAGAAGACCATCAACGTCGTTCACAGCAGTTAGCTGGCTACTAACTACAACTACATGCTAAATGACGACACTGGGCAAACAGCCAATCAAATTGCAGCAATTAAGGGCCACAGCCAATCAGATTTGAGCATGCTCATTGTTGTTAATTGCCACACTTGACATTGTGAGCATGGAGCTGTCCTCCATCAACCACTGGTCTTAAATTGTGGAATATATTCATTAGTTCATTAGTCACTTTTGTGTCACTTTTGTGCAATGTAAATACTGTAAATCTGCTGTTACGCATATGTGCAATAACATGCTGATCACTTTGTGCAATAATTATATGATGCTGTGCAATAATTATATAATTATCTGACTGACACTTTGTGCAATAATCTGGCAGAACTGTCATCTCATCAATATACATATTGTATTTTTATATTGTATTATCTTTTATATTTTTTATATTTATATTGCAGTATCTTTTTTTTATTGTATTATCTTTTCATTAGCATCTATGGGATTGTCACAATCTAATTTCGTTGTACTACACAATGACAATAAAGGGCTTGAATCTTGAATTAATCCAGAAATATATTAATTTCTTAATTACTCAGAATCACTAAAACCACACTTTTTTTTTTTCTTTTTGTTGTTGCTGCCAGCAGGTGGGGCAGGTAGGCTTTATATTTACACCCAGTAGGCCTAATGGTGTAACTCAGCTGAGCTAACTGGAACAATTAACAAAACTAACTGAACCTTAGATTGAAGAGGAACAAAATCATGTGTTTCACCTTGACTGAAATGCTGTTTAATAATTATGTAATCTGGGAGGATTTTTAATTTATCCACACATAAATAAACATAATTACACAAATTAAGTCTAAATGACCAAAAAAATGCTCGCTAGGTATAATAATATATTTCTTATTCACACTTAATGCATAATAATAATAATATGAATAATAATATGAATAAACTTTATTTGTGTAGCACCTTTTATACAAGAAATGCAACTCAAAGTGCTTAACAATATAGACAATACTTGAAAATGAACATAAAAACATATTAAAAATATTAAGATGGAAAATAAAACCAGAAACAAAACACATTATAAAAGATCAAATTAGTGACCTAAACAGTTGCTAAATGTGCTAATATAACATTTACTCTCCCAAAAACTGTTATGTTTGGAAGTTATGTCATAGCTTATGATGTGACATAACTTCTGACAAATCTGATTGGTTTTGATAAAATGTCGGTACAGATGTTTTGGTGCAAGTGATTTACACATTATTGAAGTCTAGGTCTACCAGCTGATCATCTTAAAGGGTTCCTAAAACATATAATCTTGTTTATTTCTCCTCTTACACCTGCTTTTGCTCCTTTTTTGCCACTTATTGTTCACCTCTTCCTTCCCTCTCAAAGGTTTCATCTCCTTTTCTTTTTGAGATTTTTATTAATTCCCAGTAATATAACTTTTCTCTATTATCTACTTTATAAATCTCTCTTTTGTGTTGCTTTCTGAGTTTCTTCTCCACTGTTTCTTTCACCATTTCATTTTCCTTGTCAACTTCCTTGTCATTTAACGTTTCAGCAGCAGTCTTGTGAAACACCTTGCTTTCCAAATGTCTCCTCTTATTTGTCATCTCTTGTCATTTAAGTTTTGACCTGAGCCCTTTGGTTCAGTTATTATTAATACATAGTGTCAAAAATCCCTCATCATATTATAGTAACACCATTACTTACAAGAATTCCCAGGTTAGTCATTTACGGATGTGAAATGAAACCTCTGGTGTATTTCCCCTGTCTTCCCTGAAAAACCCTTCACAGAGTGGAGTTTTTTTTTCTTTTATGATATTGTTCCTAAAATAAATTTCCAATAAATGGTCAATTATACATTATCCTACATTTACAACAAATGTTTGCATCATTTTCTGCACTTTATAAATGTTTTTTTTAACCCAACTGTACACAACTAAACACTCCTCCTCTACCACCACTAGATGGCAGCAGATAAACACTAACAGTGTAAACACAGCAGCTCTGAAGTTCTTATGAAATTATTGCCTTCAAACAGGCAACCCTTGTGTTTTGACTGTACAAAGCCCTCCAGTGTTTGGCACTCGGGCTATAAATGAGCCAAAGGGCTGCATGAGAAAAACAAGACATGCAATGAGCAATAGTGAGCTCATTATTGGAGGAATAAACGAATCATTTTGTTAAAAAATATTATTGTATTGATGATTTCCAAAGTGGGACTGATTCTATTCAACATGTCAACTTGTTATTAGCATAGTGACATTTGTCTATTAAGAAAATGATTGGAGAGACAAACTTAAACTTAACCTTGGGCGTAGACTTTCAGTTTATGCCCTGACCAAACCCTAAAACTTATTACATAACACAGAATGCCATTCATCTTATCCTTGACGCATGCTTCACATACTGTTCACCTTAGTGGGAACACAGCATCACATACATGTTACCTGACTGCATTCTACTCATTCTCACCATAGAGATACCAACAACAAACAAAAGCATGTTCATTTTCATGTTTTCGTTGTACCAGCAGTGGATGTGATCTGCATAATCCCATATGAATGTGAACAGAAAAACGACTGAGTTCTCACACCGTTTGCAACTTTTATTTCGTCGTATAAGCATTTACTTTATGTGTTCAGTTTCTCTGTTATTGCAAGTCTCGCGCATTCCTCTGCACGCCCTGATGTGATCTATTGCACCTGGCTGCAGCATGGGAATGACTTTCTTAAAGGGCTGCTTCGCCCAAAACATGCGCTTCAAATTACAGCTGAGGAAAAATAATGAAAGAAATGAGTGGAGGAACAAAATGCTTGTAATGCACTGTAATTCATATATATCACACAAAATGAATTTATGTGCAATTCACGAAATCATGAATCAGGAAGGATAAAGAGCAGCGAAAGCCAAGTAGGGCGGAGGTCAGGCTGGATGGGTGAGTCAAAAACACCAGACTTTTGCCCAGGGGACCGGCGTTCATGTGCCAAGAGTCTAATTAGATTTATTTGTCATGTCACTGACGTACTGAATACTGAACACCGCTTCTGGGGTTATTTTAAGCCAAACCACAATCTTTTCTTCAACCTAACTAAGTGTTGCTGGACATTCATAGAAAAACCAACGAAAAACTTTTAACGTCCCTTTCCAAAAGCTCGGTTCCTCTGGATAAACCCCGAGACCTCACTCTGGATTTGTTTTGTTGGAACTACTTTCTACCAAAGAAATAGTCCCTATGAAAAGTGTTAACAGTGTAGGCGTTGGGATTATCCACAGTGACTACAAATATGTTTCTGGAGAAACACGTCAAGTTTGTATTTTTGTAATTTTTCCCCCTTGCTTCGAGCACCACAAATGAACCTCTTGTCACCTCAGATGTATTGGACTGGAGGCAGAAGGAAAATATTAATAACCAAAAACAATTTGCATTTTTGAGTGGAATTTTTTTTGTGTGTTATTTTGGGTGTACTGACCTTGATTTCGCCTTTTTGCGAAACTGTATGACAACATAATTTACTGTATCTGCTTGACGCAACATCTTCCCTGGAATTAAATGTTGTTTACACCGAGCTGTATTTTCTTTGGAACCTTAACTACAATTTAAAACAGAGCGTGGGTTTGAACTGGTATGTAAAAATGCACAAAACCACAATCCGTGCATCGAAGAGGTTAAATAGTTTCAACGTGTAATATTCTGTGAGGAGACAATAAAACCTGCAATGTTTTGAACTTTATTGTCAATAAAACCTACATTGTTTTATAACAGGGGTGTAATCGAGGTGGTATTGTAATGAAATATGTTGTTCCCCCTCAAGGTCAGCTTCCTCCTACTCTCATTTTCAGTTTCACTCAAAGTGAAGCGGATCTTAAAAATCCTGAATTTATTATGTTTTTGCACGGGTTCATAGTTAGTCTGATCAGTACTTAAACTTTCCAAAAGTCACTTTTAGACCATGATTTTTACCACAAAAAGAGAGTGTGTGTTGTGTGTGGGTGTGTCTGTTGTGCATGTATCGTGCGCGTGTTGTACGTGTGTTGTGCATGTGTTGTGCGTGGGTGTTTCCAGTTAAATGACTCAGTCACCGTAGGGAGGGGGAAGTGTGAGCCAGTTTAGTGATCTGAGACAGAAAGAGTGCATAAGACTGAGAGAGAAAGAGTGAGACGGAGTGAAATAGACAGACAGATATACTGGCGTGAGGCTCTGGACCAAATTAGTAAAAAAGTAACCATTTGGCACCTCCTACAAATTGAAAGTAAACTTCAATGCTATTTGGCTCTGTAGAGACAAGACTGATTATCTGACTGATGAACACATGAACTATACATGAATACACTCTCTGAGTAACCACAATCTGGACATCATGACTGGCCAACATAATGCAGACAAATGTTGCAATGCATGAAAAAACCCTTGTGTCAGTTCTGCTGAGACGGAGCCACCACTTCCTGCTGCACTGCAGTTTCCAGAAAGACACGTTCGCAGAGTTTTCTTTACCAAAATAAAACTCCAAAAAAACTAAAAACTAAATTCAATATTTACATGAGAAGGAATTATGTCAAAGTAAGTCACAGCCTGAGGGGAAGCACGTGAATCAATAACACGTGTAACCACTATGTTACATTTTTAAAAGAACAGTTCAACATTTTGGGATGTACACTTATTTGAGTTCTTGCCAAGAGTTGGATGGGAAAATACCTCTCACATCTGTACAGTAAATACAAGCAGCCATTAGCTTAGCTTAGCACAAAGACTGGAAACAGGGGGAAACAGCTAGCCTGGCTCGCTCCAACGGCAGCAAAATCATCTCATCTTATATTTATTCGTTCTATTTATTCTTTATTCCTGCTTATTTCACCCGTCAGCTATACAACACTGACTTAACTCAACTGTACAATAATTTGCACAATAATTCACTTGTGCAATACTCTGTCAATAATACTGCATTTATACTGCACAGTACTTCAAGAAATACTTTTATTTCATTATTATTTATAGCATTCTGGCATTTATATTTAACACACTTAATAGAACCCATTTCTAAACATTTTATATTTACTTATAAGCATTTTGTACTAACTTGTTCACACTGTGGTTATTTGTTATATATTGCATATCTTAATGCAAATATTTGTACATATTTCTTATTTTTAATTGTATTACTTACTTATATTTCTTTACATATATTGTGTATATACTGTAGCATTATGTACAATATTGAATTATGTACATAATTTACATGCAACTTACTCCTTAACGTAAATGAATTCTGCAAGTCCATTTGTAACATACAGTATTTCAAAGTGTTGCAAAGTATATGGATGGAGTATGTTATTAATCTAATATGAATATATTAGTTGTCTCTAATTTCAAGTGCAATTGCAATGCAAATGCAGTACTCATAAAATGTATTTTAATTTCCCTGCAAGTACATGTAGGCTACAGCATGTATGAAATGTATATAGTAGTATGTTTGTAGTCTACCCAAGTATACTTAAAATAGTCCCATTTTAGTATAGTAAATTACACTAAGCACACCTCAAATTGGGGTTTTGTACTACTTTTGTACAACTAAAGTATAATAAGATCAAAAATAGTTCCGTTTTAACACGTTAGTGCGCTGCAGCATACTAACATGTAGTATACTTTAGACTACTTTTCTTTTTTTTACTAGGGGCTGTACTTTATGTTGTCATGCCAATGAAGTAAATTCAAATTTGAATTTGCGAGAGGCTGAGGCAAGGCAGGGTTCTCTGAGTTCAACAGGAAGTTCTGCGGGGCTCTCCCCTCATATTCAAACTCAAGAACCTCTGGGGACCAAATGAAAGCAATAACAAGGACTCTGTTTTCTTTTTGGTGATAAATGATCACAACTATTTCCTTGTCCCTCACAACACATCCACATTGTTTCCTCCCACAGACACCTCCAGACTGGAAACAGGATGTCAAACTATACCTGCTTCCTCCTTCACCGAAAAGGGGAAATACATAGATGGAATTCCTGTAAAATTCGTCATCATGTGGGATTTTTCCACCACTAGGGGGGGTAAACGACATGTTTCGTGTGACATTTTCCAAACCGGCAGACAAAAGGTCTTTGTCTCATAAAGAATGCAGGCCATTCACCTGCTTCCCCTTTGTGTGTGTGTGTGTGTGTGTGTGTGTGTGCAGTGCGATCACAGCAGGAGTACTTTTTAGCCCCTGTTGACAGCAAACACAAGCGCTGTCCTTCACTGACTTCACTTTGTGTTTATGGTGTTCCCAGGGGAGAAGGTTTCATCCCGCTTGGCACGAAAACACTGAGTGAATATCAAACAAACCACATGAGACACATTCCACTGCGTCAGACTGTAAGAAGATTAATTCAACCTCAACGCTGGCCCGAACCTGTCTGTCAGAGAGCTCTGCATGCTCTGTGGTGAGTCTCACCAACAAGGTGTTGGCCTTCAACCTGTCTGCTAAAGAACAGTGGTAATGTGCAGTCACTTTGTCACACAGTCATAGGTGCGGGGAAATGCTCTACTTACTCACACACAATTGGACGGGGATTTAAATACGAGTAATTAGACAGAGGAGGGCTGGTGTGGCTTCCACCCATTTAGCATATCAGGTTATAAACCAATTAGATGGAGGTTACATGTGGCAAAGGTTAAACTTTATTATAGCATAGGTTAGCTGTTAGCTGAAGATAAGGTAGGGCTGCAGCACATGCACGAAAGGTCAAAGGTGTTTGTGAGACAATTTTATTTGCAGTGGTGGAAGATGATTTATTACTTAAAGCTGTAATAGTGTAATAAATACGTTTTTATTGACAATGACTCAAATAACTATGTGTCACGTGACAGAGGTCGCTCAATGTGACGACGCCACAGACAATTATCACTCAGCTTTGCAGTTCCTCTTTAGCGTCTTTTAGCTCATTTATTGTCTGCAACGTCAGTGTTTTCAATGAAAATCTCTAAAAGCACCAAAGCTAGTCGTGAACATAGTCAAGCATCCAGCAGCTAAAGAGCTAGATATTTTTCTTTGGAGTTAGTGGAGAGGAAAACTACGAAGCCTGGGAGTGGCCATTGAGAGAAGAAAAAAAAATCAAATCTAGGCCACAATGTATTAATATGTGCGCACAAGATATAATTATTTACCTCAGTGTAATTACATTGTTCCCACGTTTTGATTAATTAATGCGCACTGATTAAATAATGAATTAATTTTGGAAGTGCTGTTGATAAACGGGTGTTACCGATTACACCTTACATTTCAGAAGAACATACTATATGTAGATCGCTAACTTTAATCTTTAACGTTGGATTGCTGTTTGTCTGGCCTATCCGGTCGAGCTTTCGCTACGGGGCCACAGGTTTCCACCCAGTGCCACTGCACCGCGCACACCGGCTGTGAACGGTCCGTCCTCCACCCGGGGATTGTCTCATTAACGTTATGGTTCCCTTATAGCATTGGGTTTAAATCCGAAATATTGCCAAATAGGCGCTTTTGCTTTTCGCTTTGATGCCAAATCCTCCGCGATCGTCTGTCAACTCTCTCTCTCGTTCCGTGTGTGAAATCTGACTCCTGCTGCTCTATACTGAGACTCTGCACGGAGCAGACGCTTTCACTTTCAGTTTGCAGCGTCCGACTATATAATGATAACACGAAACTGATACGTGAAGAGGAACTAAATGGTTTTGGTTCTATAAAAAAAAGCAAAATGACAGTAGGGGCGACGGGGAGGTACTGTTATGAGTGTGTGCCCGAACACCGTGTAACACCAGTTACACCGACTACCGCGGCAAGCCTACTGAAGGCCAAGTCATTCATTCCAGCCGCCACCTGCTTGCATCTGGTGCACACAAACTTATAAATCATGACCTCTATTTATTTATTTTTTCTCTCACACTCTGCAGAAAACAGAGCTAAAAGGAGTGAATATTGAACTTACATTGATCAGGTGGTCACAAACACGATTCCAAATGCTAATGTGTCTGCTGGATGTGTAAATAAGTTTGCCATAGTGTTTACAGCACGTTGCACTGCCCCCCCAGTGGCCAAAACAAATCTATTAAAGCAACTTTAAGTAAAAGTAGCAATATCATGATGTAAAAGTACTAAATTACAAGTAAACGTCCTGCATGTAAACTTACACTGAAGTAAAGTACAGAAGTATTATCAGCAAAAAAGTGCTCATTCTGCAGAATGACCTATTTTAGAGTGTTATATTTGATTTTCGATACTTATGGATTATGACGAACTTGGACACGTAAGCAGCATTTTAGTATTGTAGTTGGAAAAGGTGGAGTTGATTACTCCTCTCAAAGCCTACGCTCTTTAGACTGTTTGCCAGGGTGCTCTGAGGTTTATTGTTCCTATCGTTGTGTACTGTATGATAGGGTTGGCTGGAGAACTCTGGCTGCACATATTCACTCAGCAGTTCACGCTAATCTACAAAGACTTTCTGAGCATTTATTATCTCAAATAAGGCTGATAACTATAGTTCACGCCCCGGAACTGCTATATAAGGATAAAAGCCGACTCAGTATGACTGACGGAACAGCTTTAGTACAAACACATAAAACATATCTTATCTCCTTGCAGGCTTTAAAACCTTCTTTATGAGTTGGAGGTGACAAAGACAATTTTTAGGACACAGTTGGATCATCAGTTGTCTGTCGTATGATTTTACATATCCGTTTCCGGTATTTATTTCTTATCATTTAAATAAATTCATTGCAATTTCCTTGTTCATATTTCTTGTGTTTTGATTTTTATTTGATCAATTTTACATTATCCTTCTGGTGGTCACATCTGTTTTATTGATCCTTATGGATTGGTCAATTTTCACTCCAAAAACGTTTCCCTGTGACACTGGATACAAATACCCACTAAATGTCACATTGTTTGAGTATAAAACCATAAATAATTCACTGTGTCAAAGTAAAATAATGCCTTAACTTAATGGGTAATTAAATGCATTACATGTTAAACTGGTCAGTAGAATCTTAAGCTCTCATGCCATGAATAGAACAGCATAGTTTCAGTGACCTGTAGTTTACAGTCTGTTGTAATCACACCCAGCGTCAGTGTAAGGTGTGACCAATGACCAAGTCAGCTGATGCAATCAGGATGTCCTTTATAATATGAATCCTTCAATGGATGACAAATTAAATGGAAAGCTACAATAAAAGTGTTGTAGTAAGGTGTTGGTCCATTGTGAGACAGTCTGAATGGGACATACTGTACTGAGAAGTAAATAATGTTGACAGGCTTGCTTGGAAAGTTTTTACATCCACCTTTGATACACTTTTGGTGGAGAATCCCTTTTAAATTTCAATCAGCAAAGTCATGACAGGTCATATAAGATGGGGGGGACCATAGACCATAATTAACTAAATCAACATCATGTTGTTTTAAAGAAGACTTGAAACTAGTGATTGAGACCATAAACTCATGTTTACAATGTTTACTGAGGTAATAAATCAAGTGAGAAGTAGGATCCTTTTCTCATAGAGATCTATATAATCAGACTTCTTTTTGCAACCAGAGGAGTCGCCCCCTGCTGGCTGTTAGAAAGAATGCAAGTTTAAAGCACTTCAGCTTTGGCTTAACTTCTCAGACCCGGAGGTTGCCCACTGGAAGGGACATAAAAGTCCTGCATTAGGTAACCCAGTATTTTGTCTCTGAGGCTGATTTGGATGGACAGTTGAAAACACTGACTGTAAACCCACAGGAGAACAGACAACAGGAGCTTCCAGACATTTGGTGATGGGGAAAAAATTCCTGCATTACTCAAGCACCTGTAAACACATTAATAGTCCCTCTGCCGTGGGCGTGAGTCTGACATGTAAAGGTTTTAAGTATCATGGAAGAACACGCTCAGCTGGACATGTTGAGGCAAATAATGTTCTTGATGATGTTTCACTTTGTCACCCTCCTCTTTACCTGGGTTTTACCGCATTACGGAAGAGCCTGAGTAATGTGTAAAGGCTCGCTGTGGGGCATGATGTCACCATTGTGAAACAACAAGAAAGTTTGTCTCTGGATACCAGACCCCAAAACGGTTCCTATTCAGTCCCCACCCGGCCCATAGACTTTACATTGTGATGACGTTACAGATTTTAAAATCGCTTTTCTCGGCTCAAGGGAAGTTTTACAAATATAAAACATTCATGAATCAAAAATTCATAATAGAAAGAGTCATAATTTCATAACCTTGTTTGCAGTTCGAGGTGATCTATGGGGAAAGTGCTTTTTAGGGGGATATTTTGCTCCAATACTGCAAGTAAAAAATCTGAAAAAAGGCTGAGCAGTGGCGCATCTAGGTCTTATTATTGATCCATGAGCCAGCCAGCCTGTTCATGGAATAACACGCTCAGCTGGACATGTTGAAGCAAATAGTGTTCTTGATGATGTTTCACTTTGTCACCCTCCTCTTTACCTGTGTTTTTACTGCATTAGCGCCAATCAACTGTGTAATTTCTAATATTGGCAGTTTTACGAAAATTTATAGCAAATCGAAAATTTGCTCCAACGTTTTCGGAGTTGAGAAGCTTATTCAAATGACATATTTATACAATCAATCTCTGTCTACTAATTGTCTACAATCCGTGCCTCTTTAGTGGAACAGTTTATACTGTGACAGGTTAAATATAGCTTCATGGTGCAACAGCTAGAACGATATCTTCCTTCATTTTGGACACTCCGATCCTTCAAAGGTCAGCCCTGTTGAGTCTGTTTGTTGTTGGTCACCAGCGCAAATTTATGTGTCAAAGTTCAGCAAAGTTGAAACGCAAAAGTCTCACACAGATTTACCCCACCCCCATGGGCAAATCCACTGATCGCTGTGATACTGTTGAAATGAATTGATTTGAAATGGTGGTGTGAACAGGCCTTACTGCTGTTTTCTCAATTTCTCAGATTGGTGGAACAAGCAGGACACAACTGGGAACTGTTTCAAATTTAGAGACTCCAATGCTCAGAAATCATGTGACTTGGCTTTAATGGATTACCAGCATAAAGCATGTTCACCAATCCAGCTGGTTTTTGATGTTTATGCCAAACAAAGGTGTA
Source organism: Sebastes umbrosus (assembly GCF_015220745.1). Taxonomy (NCBI): domain Eukaryota; kingdom Metazoa; phylum Chordata; class Actinopteri; order Perciformes; family Sebastidae; genus Sebastes; species Sebastes umbrosus. The sequence continues at coordinate 8,936,234 of NC_051279.1, forward strand.
ACTGTCATTTCAGCTTTAACAGAGACGTGTACTGAGAACGGCTCAATCCACTACAGCTGCAGTCTTCACCAACAAGAGCTGCGTGTTTTCCAAACAGGTGCTACTCATGTGTGTAATACACTGCATACTAACCCATGGGGACTTAATACATCAGTGTAGAAACAGACATGTTCTTCCATTTGTACAAAATATTTAAAATAGTTATATAATAAAACTTTGTTAATGTTGATGACAATAGTGTTACATTCGAGTGACAGCCCTACTTTAAAATGATCTTATTACATTATTCCATTAGAAAAAGTACCAAAGTACCAAATTGGGTCTTTGTCAGGTACTGTATTTTTTTTATGTAATAAAAAATAGAAAGTTTAAAGGGAGCATTCAACAATGTTGTGAGTTCACAGGAGGCAGAAATCACTATTTTTGTATCTTTAAAGGTATCTTTCTTACCGAGCCTGGGAGTGGCCATAGAGAGAGAAAAAATAAGAATAAATCAAGGCAACAGTTTAGTAATTCGTGCACATGAGATATTTCGTGGCGTCAGTTTAATTAAATCATGCGCACGAGATAAGTGTTGACTATATACAGAGAGCCAGCACAACACACCAGCCTTTCTCCTTGAAGTGCACCTCTATAGGCCTAAATCATCCTGGAAAGACATAACCGGGTATGTTGCAAAGCAAGTGTTGTCAACATGTCTTGATATCTTTTTCTAGAGTACAACCAAGGACAAGTGCCTTAAGCAGGTGGAAACTGGAATGAATGACTTGACCTTGAGCAATGCCAAAATGATTTCATCATTTAATTTGTGTTCACAAATGAATCAATGTGGGAACGAGGCCACGAATTATAACTGGTGGATGAAGTGACAAAAAATAAGATAACATTTTAAAAATAGCAGCATGCAGACTACAATAATAGAGATAATGTAGATGGATAATGTAGAGTCAGACTTCATGTTTCTTCTTCTTATAACTGTGATTGTGATGTGACCATGAATTTGACTAAACAAGTAAAATGTCTGCAGTACTTGCAGTCTCAGTTTTACACACCCAAATATTTTTAGGTGATTTTTCTGCATTTATTCCCTCTGTCTTTTCGTGATTCTACCAGGCCTATAAAACAATAAAAAAAAAAGACATGTAGGTGTCAAAGAATGGGTGGTTTCCCACTAAAAACAGAAACCACAAACAAGTCCAACATATTAAAAAAAAAGGGAATAAAACAGACTTTAACTAACTCAACCAGACAAAAGACAGAGAAAAAAAACATATAAAAGACACTAAAAACGAACACTCAAACCACAAAATACTGTTTTAAATTAAGAGGTCCGAGTGCCTGTCGTGGCACTGGGGCCTGATAAAGTTTGAATGAGTGAAAAGCTGAATGGAGCCAGACAGGGGAGGCATGCGTGGCGTTCACGGTCACGTGGTGGATCGCGTTTCCTTTGTCTCCGAACCTCGCGGCCTGCTTTGTCTGAACGAGGGGATCCGATTTCCCCTTGTCTTTGATGTCTCCTCCTCCCACGCTTCCACGCCTCCTCTCTCCAGCTCTTGTTCCCCCTCCTCTCCATGCTCCCCCAACCCCATACCAACCCACTCGCCCTCCCACGCAGTCACACACACACACACACTTGGCCTTGCCTTCTGCTTACGGGAAACCCGACACAAGGCTGCATCTGGAGGTGAATGCACGGCCATGAGCCTGAATGGCCTCGATCCTCCTCGAATGACCGCACGCGGAAAAAATGCAGGATTAAATAAACAACAGGCCAGGAACCAAAAACTGTAGACGCCATCAGCTCTGTGTCCAAACATGAGCATGTACTTTCTAACTTAAAAGTGGCATTACTTATCTTGAAAACAATACAAGTAAAATACAATAAAGAGAGATCTGTTGAATGTCTCCATGACCCTGGCTTATTGTTGTTGTTCTTTCTATCCAGAGGAATGAAAATAAGCAATCTATAATCTTGAATTCCTAACCAGTCCAATCCAGTTTTAGCCATGCCGAACTGAAGGTCATTCTTTCTTTGCCCCAGACAGATTGCCTTATATGGGAAAATGAGTTTAGAGCAAAAGATAAATCCACACCAGGAGAATTACTGCTTTTAGAATGAAATCAATGCACACATTATTCATAGAAACTAATCGATTTAGTTGCTTCAAACAAACATAAGAAGTTTCTTTTATTAGTGGTGATGCTCCCAACTGCCTCTGCTCTCACACAACCACTGAACACACTCAGCATGGCTGAAACATCGCACAGATATGGTGTAGCTGTTGAATTAATCCTCTAAAACATTATGTCTGAATTCATCACAAGGGTCTTATGATCAAAAATAGTTGTTTTAATTTAGACGAAACAACCCCAAAAGGTGGGTGGGTGTTAAAGGGTTAAATACCTGTGCTCCGCACCCTGTCATTATACAGTATATCAAGCTGTCCAAACTTAAGAGACTTTGAGTGCTGGGCTCATCTTTGGTGCAAGATAACAGGTTATTAGTGTGCGGTAGGTTCCTTCAGTCATCAATATAATGTCTGTTATTGTTGTATTTAGTGTTGGATCAGAAATAGATGTGTTTTTTTGGCTGGACGTTAGGTTTAGGCAACCAAACTACTTAGTTAGGTTTCGGAAAAAGGTTGCGGTTTGGATTAAAATAATTCCAGAAGTGACGTAACTTAAGTACGTAAATTACGTGACAAATAAATCAAAATTGACTTCTGGTTTCACACGGGATGCGAACAGCAGTCTCCGGGGCGAAAGTCCCGTGTTTTTTTCACTCGCTCATCTTTCACTTCCCTACACAGTGTTTGTCGCTCTTTATACTTCCTGGTTCCTGATTACATATGAATTCGATTTTGTTGGTGATACGAATTACAGTGCATTACTTTTCTTGGGCATAGCTACCAACGGTGTATGAGAACAGCCTGACATGGTAAGCGTTATACCCTCTAAGCCTGCTAGCACGTCATTGTGAGCATATTAGCATGCAGAATTATGCGTATTATAGAGCAATGCATTTGTATATCTTACAAAAAAAGTTACTCCTCCTTTTTTGTTAATTTTCCTACAAATTTCCAGCAAAATGTGTCAATTTCCACTCATTACATGCATACAGTCTTTTCAAAATAAACTTCGGTCTTCACAGGAAACAACTTTCTTAGATTTAGGCAACAAAACTACTTAGTTAGGTTTAGGAAAAGATCGACTTGGTTAGGATTGGGTAAGGTTTAGGAAAAGATTGTGGTTTGGCTTAAAATAACTCCGGAAGTGGCGTTACTTAAGTACGGAAGTTACGTGACAAATAAATCAACGTTAACTTCTGGTTTCACACGGGACGCGAACGCCGGTCTTCTGGATGAAAGTCCGGTGTTTTTGGAACCATCCATCCACCCCGACCTCCTCCTTACACGGCGTTCGCTGCTATTTATATTTCTTAGTTCACAATTACATGGATTACACACTAATTGATTTTGTGGAATATACACGATTTACAGTGCATTATTTTTTCGTAGGTATAGCTACGAACGGTGTATGAGACCAGCCTGTATAAAGATACAGACTAGTCAAACCCAAGATAGAAACATTTTTCCACAATGAATTCACATAACTCTGGAAGTAAAAACTTGATATGCAGCCTACAGCTTGATAGTTAAAGAACAGATCTAACACAAACGTCACTGTGTATTAATATGCTAAAAGATGACGTCTATACAAGAACAAAATGCTACAGGCCTGAAAACCAAACTAAACAAGCCGTCAGTCGTCAGTTGCCTTCACGCTGCAATTTTGCAAAGCATAATATTTACATTCAGCATGTGACCTAAATTTCCATATGGCCCGTCTATGTGGGGATAATCCATCTTAACCATAGCTGGGCATCTCCATCTAATTTATGCCGCAAAACAACATGTGGTATGTAAAGCATTCCTTTGATTGCATTGTTGTGGGGGCTTGTGCTGTCAGAGATGGCGGGGGCCCCCACCCTGCCGGGGTCCGCCAGCCAGACTGCCGGGTCAGGAGGGGGCCTCTTCCCGCACACAGCCGCTTCGCTATCGAGGCAGCGTCCTTCCTGCAACCGGGCTGATGTCAGGGCCGAGGAATGTGGAAAACAGAGCACACTGGGGGGCCTTGTTCTCCCACAGTGAATAGTCCTTGGGCAGGAATTCAAACCACATGCCACACACACAGCCTGAGTGAGGGGGCAGGGAGGGAGCCGAGTGGAGGCCGGGGAACAGACTGACAAAACAGACTGTGGCAACCTGCAACGGATGCAATGTAACGGACAGTCCGAAATATGCAAGAGAGGAAATGGCACTTTAGAAGAGAAGTTCTGAGTAGTTGCAAAAGTATCACGTTTAACTGAATTTAAATTTGAATTTCTTAGAGGTAGAGTCATCCTGGGAAGAAAAATAAGCATATTTCCTCTTAAACTTCAAAATATAGAACTTGACCTTTTTCTTTTTTCTTTCAGTCATGACGATGGAAGGTGCTAACTCCAGTGTATAGGCTCAGTGGTTTGCAGAGTTCAACAACTTTCAAACAGGAAGGTCGGATCAGGTGCAAACAATGCAAACAAATCAAGCACTGGCATAGAAATGGGGCACATAGAGCCGATTTTAAAGGGAAATAAGTCAAATCAATGCATACTAAGATATTATTTTTATTTGTTTATCTTTATTTTATTGTTCCTGGATTATAATTTTTTTGTACTTTATTAAAGGCAATGCTGTTCTTTTGCCAACTTTCTATGATTTGATATGTTTTTATTGTTTGCACCTTGTCCTTCCTTTATGTGTAATAGCAGTTAAACAGTGACAATCATTGAGTCTCCACATGATCTGCACATATTGTTTTATTCTATTCTAATTTAAAATAATAGTATAATAATATATATAATATATTTGTTTGTACTAGGGCTGTCAATAAATTAAAAATATTTCATGGTTATTAATCACATGATTGCCCATAGTTAATGATGATTAATCGCAAATTAATCACACATTTTTTTTATCTGTTCAAAATGTACCTTAAAGGTAGATTTGTCAAGTATTTAATACTCTTATCAACAAATATGTTGCTTTGTGCAAATATATGTATATATTTATTGTTGGAAATCAATTAAAAACACAAAACAATCTCAAATATTGTCCACAAACCCTCACAGGTACTGCATTTAGCATAGAAAATACGCTCAAATCATAACATGGCAAACTGCAGCCCAACAGGCAACAACAGCTGTCAGTGTGTCAGTGTGCTGACTTGACTATGACTTGCCCCAAAACTGCATGTGATTATCATAACGTGGCCATGTCTGTAAAGGGGAGACTCGTGGGTAACATGGAAAGTTATATATATAAATGCAACCCCGGAGTTTTAAAACTAAAACGGGGTCAGCAGCGTTCTTAAACGTCTCCGTTTTAGGGGCTCGAAAACGTCGGAGTAGTGTGGAACTTTGGGCTTTGCTTCTATACTCTTTGACGTCAAGTCACATTTTCTCTGTACAAACGTAGCAATTTTAAACCCAACCATGTTGATTTTTCCTAAATGTAATGAAGGGTTTTGTTGCCTAATCCTAAACAAGTGTTTTTGTTTAATTCACAACATTAAGCAGGTGTTTACTGCGACCAAAATGTGACGCCGAAGGGTCTGACAAAGAGTCAGTATGTGACGAGGTGGGAGGAGAAAGTGTTGCACCTGTCATGTCTTGCTTCACAAAAAAAAAAAAAAAGCTTGGTCTTATGTGATTTCTATTACTTCAACATGTTTCGAAACAAAATTACCTGCAAACAGAAAGTGAAAATAGGCTACAGGTGACAAACTGATTGGTGTAAAATCTAAAAGCCCCAAACCGACGATCATATTATCTGTCTGCAGTAATTAATGAGATGGATACAGTAAATGAAGGAAAGGGGACTTCTTCAAGTGGATAAAGCATGTTACATGCCAAGTTAAATAAAGCAGACTGAGAACGCAAAGAGAAAGGGAGGATGAAAGTGAAAGGAGGGGACTGTAAGAACAACAACAAAGAGCAGGCTCGTAAAAGCCTCTGGCAGCTGTAACAGGCTCGGTGGGAAAATGGTCTTGATCCAAGTTCAAATGATGCAAATATCTTAACATGCTTAGGAAAGCCCTGCAGGCTGCTCCATAGCAGAAGCCAAACATGTCTTGTGAGGATTTTTGTAGGCAAATGTTTTCAAAAGAAATCAAGAAAGATGAAAGCATAAAGAAATAAGTAGATCAGGCACATAGATAGATTATGGTCGTCAAAACAGACATTACAGGACTGGCTGAGCCTACGTCTGAAACACGATGATATCACATCATGAAAAAAAGAAACCAACCAAAACACAAACAAACATACACATATCACACAGGTATGACAGAAGCCGAGAGAGAGTCTCTTTTAGTTACACCTAACAACCAGAATGTTACAACATAAAAGCATGATGTCTCCATCCTCAGATAGAAGCTCAATGTTTTCAGGAGGTGTATTCATCATCTGAAAACAAGCTAAGATACACATCATCCTGTCGGGAACTCGATGTTCTCATGCATTACACACTGATGAGACACGTGTCCTCACCAAGCCTTGACGTGCCAATGACCACAGCATTCCTGACAAAGAATGTGTCACAAAACATCTGTTTGTTTCTCATCCTCTCCACTGATACTCCAACATGTTCTCATCCCAGCTCATCGCATACAGCCGCTTGGCGTCACTTCAGGTTTAGGCAACAAAACCACTTGTGAATCTTGATATTAATCATATAGTGAGTAAGGACTGGTCTAATCATGGTTTTCCTTTGAAAGACTTGTGTCTACAGCCCCTTATAAGGACCTTAAATTATTACAAACACATATGGAGACAATCTTGCAATGGGATCACGCCAGCTGCTTTGCCAAATCAGGACAGGGGTGTAAAGTAGGGGGAAAGAGAATAGAAGCAAAGAGATGAAAGTCCCGTGTTTTTTTGACAACAGCCACTTTGGACGTCCAGTAGTCGCTTTCAGTCCAAAATGGTGGAAGCATAGCTTTGCTGCTGGGTGCTGATGTTGCAATGGAGCGACCAACTGAATTTCACTTCTTGGCAATATACGTTCTTCGGAGGGGGGGGAAGAATGGCCCCTTCCCTACATGCGCCCTAGCTCAGACCACTCCCATCTTTGAACTCTGCCTTTATTTTGATCTCAACCACACACCCAACACATTCTCATCCCAGCTTGTCACATCCTGCTCCTTTGTCATGCCTCTTGGCGACACTTTATTTTTGGCACCAAAACCACTTAGATTTACGCCCGATGCATCTCATATTGGTGCTAAAGGGTGCCTTGTGCGGCGGTTTCACACTCTGACGGATGTGACAAAGTGGAGAAGGACTTCAGGGGATTTCTAAGGCTGATTCACTGATATTTGATATAAAACCACCAGAAAAGAGTTGACACACATCTGTCGCCTACATACAGCAAGCGGTATTGTCACAAACTAGGCTGAATGGCCATGACAGGAGAGGGAGATGCACGCAACAAAGCCAATTAACAAGTTATAAATGAATTTAAAGAAAACATGAGAGGAAAACTTAAACTAAAGGTGGCATGTGGAATCAATAAGTTCAGCAGTATAAGAGTGAGTGCATGAGTGGAAAAGAGTGTGAGTGCAATGTTGTAAGATGCAGCAACACAAACCTTAATGCCAACCCAAAGCCAAATAGGTGTCTCAGGAAGGAGAGGGAACCAGCAACTGAGCTCCAACAGTTGCTGGTTTAAAGGAGCACTGGCACACAGGGCCCATGTGTTCAGGAGCTGCCATTTCACTGACGACCCTCTGCCACGCCCATCTCCAAGACAGCAGTTACACAAGCCATGTAACAGGCAGATAGGGCAGAGGGGGTTTTAACAGTATGAATGAATTCCATCCATCCATTATCTGTAACCGCTTATCCTATTCAGGATCAGGGGGGACTGGAGATTGGGTGAAGGCGAGGTACACCCTGGACAGGTCGCCAGACTATCACAGGGCTGACCCATAGAGACAGACAACCACTCACACCTATGGGAAATTTAGAGTCAGTATGAATGAATTCCTTCATTTTTTTATTACTTATGTGTCATATTATGTCAGTGGTCTAACCTACATGGGATTACGTGACGTCACACATAAACCAAATTCCACATAAATAAGGATGTCCGGCAATTGACAAAGACTAACAAGTCATTGCTGTGACCTACGTTCTGTACATGGTTCCTCAAGGAAAAGAAAGTAAAACAGGTTTTACACATAACAGAAGTGAAACAAAACTGATCAATAAACCACAAGTTTTACAATGAACATCATCCAGACACTTTAATTGTGTCTAGTCGTTATTTCAACATGTTAAAACAAAAAGTAATTTGAATGACGAAACCTTTATAAGGCTATAAAATTACAAATAAAGGCCTGGTTCTCTCTGTAGTTGATGTAAATAAAGGACCCACATTTTGAGAATTTGCATTATATAAATAGGGACCCATGTGAACTCGGGTTAGGATTAAAGATATTTGGCTTATGAATGACGCAGCAATTTGTAAGTCATTTTGCGTGCAATCACAACGCCGTTCTTGCTTTTGGCGTATCATGTGTACGCCGTGTAGTCTGTATTGACTGCAATGTATACACATCCATGTGAATATGCTACGCTCAGAGCTAGAGACGTAGAATAACGAGCGACACTCAGAGCAGGTGAGGAAGAGCTAGTGACGTAGTATAAAAAGTGAGAAAGACTGCTTATGGTGGGCGGGAGGGGAGGTGGATCGGTCCAACAAATAAAGGACTTTTTTTGGTTTACGTACTTATGATGTTGTTTACTTAAATTACGTACTTATTTTAAGCCCAACCATGATGTTTTTCCTAAACCTAAAGTTTTTAGTTGCCTAAACCTAACTGTGACCGTTTCACGGTGACGGCTGTTCTCATACAACGTTTGTAGCTATACCTACATAAAGAAATGCACTGTAATCCGTATACAGTATATCCCCAAAAATCATTTTGTATTTAATCCATATAATCGTGAGCCAGGAAATATCAAGAGTGACGAACGCAGCATAGGGAGGAGGTCGGGTTGGATGAGTGGGTCCAAAAACACTAGACTTTCGCGTCCTGTGTGAAACCAGAGGTCAACGTTGATTTATCTTTAACCCACCACGCCCTTTTCCTAAACCTAAAGAAGATGTTTCTTGTTTTCCTGGAGATTCGTGGGAGAATGCACGGCAAATGAGGAATAACTTTTCGTAAGATATCATATGAACCGTTGTGTGAGGATAAGTTGCATGGCAATGACTCAGCGTTAAATGACATCAACATTAACATTAACCCTGCAGCGTGAAACGATTTTAAAAAAGCTCTGTTATTCGTTATGATGAAACGTGGACTGTCCTTAAAATGCTGTGGTATTTAAACGCCTTCCCCTGACATCAGTTTGGATGTAAACACATTCCAGAGAGCACACCCTGACTGACTGTGACTTTGCTGAGATGTGTTAAACCTATAACGACATGCAGAAGGCCCATGTGTCTGCAATGATGCTGTTTGGCTGAAGCAGCATGTCATGTGAAAATGCCCAGCAGCACTTCTTCACATCTTCCTGCTCTGTTTTTGCTCTGGTGTGTCATCAGTAACGCTTGGAGAAGGGCCAGCATTTGACCTCCTTCAATCTTAACAACCACCCATGTTATTGTAAGGCCCAGTCACATCTGATGGGATTACATCCACCTCTTATGTAAGACTCAGCATGTCCAGACATGCACTTTCAACCAGTTATTTCAGCCACGTGCAGGAATCTGCCTCGCTACTGCGGTTCAGAACAAGATGTTCCAAGCTACTGATGCAGCATTTATGTGAAATGTCAGGCAGCCTCAGAACAAGCTGCAGGCCTGCACGTCTTTTAAAAACACGTGTAAGGCCATGTTTTGGTGAATAAAACTGCTGTTTTTTTTCTTTTTGCAGCATTTTTACCTTCAAATTGTTCCTGAATATGTTTTTCCTGGACCTGGTTTCTGCACAAACTAGTAAGATTTTTCAAATAATGTAGGGAAATAGTTATTTTAACTACATTTTGAGCCATTCTAGCACGTGTGTTTACTGCGACCGAAAAGTGACGCCGAGGGGTCTGACAAAGCCTCAGTATGTGACGAGTTGGGATGTTGGACATTCATGTTTCCCATTAGGATGAATTGTAACTTTGGTGATCCCTTAAAGGTACAGTGTGTAGGATTTGGCGGCATCTAGTGGTGTGGTTGCAGATTGCAACCAACTGAGTACACATCCGCTCACTCCTCCCTTCCCAAGACTGTGGTAACTTGAGCCTCCGAGTGCAAAACTGTTGTGACCCCGTTCTCCTCGCTCAGAGGCCATCCTTAATTATACCACTTTAGGAGCAACAGAAGTCAGATGGCAGCTGGCAGTTTTGCAGTTTCACAAGCGTGTTGGAGAACTACGGTGGCCTTTAGGTAACCTAAAAAACACAAAAGGCTTTCTCTAGAGCCAGTGTTTGGTTTGTCCGTTCCGGGCTACTGTAGAAACACGGCGGAGCAACATGGCGGATTCTGTAAAGAGGACCGTTCCCTATGTAGATATGAAGGGCTCATTCTAAACTAACAAAAACACAATGATTCTTAGTTTCAGGTGATTATACACTAATGACAACATAGTTATGAATATTATATTCCTCGTCTGCTTATAGATCCCCGAAATGTTACACACTGTTCCTTTAACTTTTCGTTTAGCGCAAATCTTTATTTGTCAAATATTTTGGTTTATGACCAGATACCTGCAAAAGTAATGTCATTCCCGTCAGCCTCAGCTGGACTTTGTGTTTGTTGGTAATTAGCAAATGTTGCTGATATTCCTAGCATGCTAACATGTTAAACTAAGATTATAATCATAGTAAAAAACATCTCATTTTGTCACATCTTCAGCTGGTGGCACCATCTGCCTCCTATAGGAGACCTCATCACAGACAATAGAGCTCCATAGGTTGTGTAACGCCGTTCCTTTAGATAACAAAGTAGGCCAACTGTGTTTTAAAAGGCTTATAGCCTCACAGACGTTCCGTTCCCACCGACGTGATGCAACACTCCATTATACACAGCTTACAGTCTGAGATGTATAATGTTAAAAACGCATATAAACACCACTTTAGGGTACGTCATGTCTGCTGGCTTAGTGATTGGTTGACGCAACAGGAGAGAGTGGCTAAAAAAACAGTCTTTATTTCACAGAAATCCAACAGAAATCCCCTCCATAATCCAGCAGACTCCCCAGAGACATCCAACAACTGTAGAGAGGAGAGAGAAAAAACACATTCCCGCCCACAAGCTTTTGGTCGTATTGAAAGCATTTGAGGAAATATGTCTGATTCCAAAATCATGGCTTGAGGATGTAAGGAGGGATTTAAAGGACGGGAACGTTTGTAAGAAGTGAACAACACGGTGGATAGTGTTAAAGTCAGGATAAAACCTTATTTGCATTTGTATAGATACAACCACGAGAACAAAGAGCTGAATAGTTTAATTCCAAAATGAGACATCCACCCACACAGATGTGAAATTAAAGGCATAATCTGTGGACCAAGTGTTTGTAGAAAAAATAAGACAGGATTGCATCGTGCAATATTAATACTAACCCAAAATTCACATAATAATACAACCATAAAATACTTTGTAAAGTGCAAACAGCATAGAATTTCCATGTAGTGATACAACAGTTTAAAAGCTTATTTTCTGTTTTTACATTCTATAAAACAAAGGAACAAAATATGGAGGATCATTGGTGCCAAATGAAAAAAAACAAAAAACAAATACATGTTTGAGATTACTCCAGAATTCTGATTAAAAGTAGTAGTACTTGTGTCATGTGTTGCAGAGGGTTGAGGGAAGGGCTTCATTCTGTTGAATGGATAATATACAGAATCACAGTGTTCAATCACATGGTGATGGAAGATGCAGTTATTGGTGCTGTAGAACAGGACCGCGACAGTCTTTGTGTATTTGCAGTTTCTTTACGGGGGCTCGATGAACTTCCTTCCAGGTTTCATTCCAGTGGCGAAATCGGAAGATCACTGGTCACATTTCATTACAGGAACTGCAAAAGTCAGAAAACAGAGGTTATTACATCATTCCTCAGCAAACACTATAAACCCAACAAGTATCAACCATCAATCAGAAGGCCTGTAGAACTCCGGTTTCACCACTTGAATGCTTAATGCAAAATTAAATTAAAAAACAGATCGTTGGTGAGCTGTTAAGAAACCAATCATGCAATCATGTGACATATTAAATATGTTGTTTAAAACAATAAATGATTCACCAACCGCTGCAACCAGATAAGAGGTAAGGTGTTTTCATTGAAAATATTGGCACCTATTTGGTGCAACCACAAAAACTCCCACAGTACAGCTGCCAATCAGTTATGAAGCTGAGCGGGCCTGTAAACATCCGTGTTTGAAGCACCAACCCTGACCGTCAACACTGCTTGTAAAATACTCTTTTGTTTTGTCAGCTTCTCGGCATGGGTGCGCTTCACACACATGACTGTAAATCAACATAGCGATCGCTGTTTAATCTGTTCTTGTCTTTACAGCTTTGTGGATAGATTGTACCACAGCCAAATTACACTTGGCGTGGTAATGTTTGAAATGTTCGTCCAAGGATTGCACTGGGTTGTGTGTGCAGGAAGGTGTGTGTGTGTGCAGCAATCTGGTTGGTATGAAGAAAATAAATATACTTGCAAAAACTGAACTACATGGCATCAAAACAAACACACACAAACAAACATTGCATTTCCTAAAAAACATCTGGAGTTGACATTTCTAATGCACATACAAGTTGACATGCAGTATGAAGTACACATTTGATTTTACTTCGATCAATGAAGCCGACACACCTAGACAGGTTAGTCTCGATGTCATTTTCTCCTTCATGTAACGTGGCACTAAAAAGCATTGACTTGCATCCAGTCACCCAAAATAAACTCTGCTTGTTGTGGTGCTACCTGAGGACATCCTATTTTATATGATGAAATCGCTCCGCAGATAAATCAACGTGAGGTTAATTCTGGAGACGGGCCTCAGCATGGTTCCCATGCCAACTCACGTGTCATCTCCTCTGTGTGCATTGTCTGCAACAATTAATGTGTGCAAACTTCCTTGTGCACTTCGTATAACAAGGCCACTGTAGGGGAATAAAGCAGGAAAAGCCCAGCCCAGTCGCAAAGCAGTTTGTGAAATAGACATAAAATTTAATGTATTCATTCATGTACATATACACAAATGTCACGGCATGAAATCAATTTGTGTCCTGTGTGAAACCACAAGTCAAAGTTGATTTATTTGTAATGTAACTTCCTTACTTAACTTACAGCACTTCTGGAGTTATTTTAACCCAAACCTCGATCTTTTCCTAAACCTAACTAAATAGTTTTATTTTGAAAAACTAGAGCGAAAATCGACACGTGCGTCACGTGTTGCTGGACATTGGTAGAAAAACGCACAAAAAATACGTTGTTGAAAGTCGTGCTGAGCATCACGGAGAAAAAAAGGGAAATTTGTGTCCATTACACGAACTGCCGTGAGACTGTGTTGGACAGCCGCACTTGATGAGGGTACCACAGACTAATCAGCCTTGGCTGCAGACCTAGGTGGTTTGCAGTTGCTATCGATTTTGCGGAGCCTGGCACGAGAACCATGCACTAGGCCTGATTCTCTTTCCTCCTCCGGTAATGGCCCAGAGAGTCCACCAAACTAAACAACGGGTTGTTTGTCATTACGGTTTGGCACTTCTTTTGTCTGGAGGACATTTTTTGTCAATGCTGTACGATATGAATTTACTGGTAGTTAAGTAAAGACACAAGATCACGGTCATGATTAAAAGTCACGCCTTTGTCCACCCAACGTGCGCACATCCACCTCGATCTTCGCCCTAATAGGGTTTCCGGCATTGTAACGTTGTGCTTCTCCTTCATTTGCTTTTGAGAGATAAAAAAACTAATTTACAGAGATCTGTGTCATTTAATTCCCCAGCCAGACTACACAATATCAGACTGACGATGCCTCTTCATGGCAGACATGCAGTGTTGGGAACAAAAACATGTGTCATTTGTGATAACAGCTTGTTTTATCCATAGACATCCATATAAGAAGTGGACGTAGTCACCGTGACGTCACCCATTGGTTTGTGGACAGCCGTTTTGAACCCTTAATTTCAGCATTTTTATTGTCGCCATCTTGTTTTTTTGGAACCAGAAGTGACACAAAGGGGTGGAGCTAAGTACAACCGAACGCTGAAGAAGAGATTTTTAGGCGACCAAAATGTTTCAATTAACTTTCATGAACTGAAAACACACTGTGAAAGGGTTAAAGTTCTAAGACGAAAACACGGACAACTCCCAGACCGGACAATGCCATGGTAGCGACCTGTTAATCACACCCTGCTTTATGGTCTATTTGACTCTAAATGGGAACATAATTTCCTAAATAAACATCATGCTTTATTGAAGAAGACTTGAAACTAGTGATTGAGACCATAAACTCATGTTTATAATATTTACTGAGGTAATAAATCAAGTGAGAAGTAAGCTCATTTTCTCATAGACTTCTATACAATCAGACTTCTTTTTGCAACCAGAGGAGTCGCCCCCTGCTGGTTATTAGAAAGAATGCAAGTTTAAGACACTTCTGCATTGGCCTCACTTTTCAGACCCGAAGGTTGTCGCCTGGTCATATGGGTCATATATCACATTGGGCCATTAGCTTGGGTCTTGCATCCTTGATAAAATCTCGTAGGCTAGCTAGCAACACCTATAATTGCGTAGGTTGGTCATGTTCATTTTTAACCAATAATCTAGAGATACAATTGAAGTAAGTTTAAATTCACAGTCATCTAAACTTTTGACAGCAGAAGAAAAATACTGTACATCTAAAAAGTAAGTTTCATACCTCAAAATATTTTTTTGTTGAAAACTTCTGCTGAGATGAAATTGATCCTGCTCCTTTTCCTCAGGCAGAGAGAGAATCCCACAGAGCATGTGCAGATTAAATGCCACTTCTCACCAGTGCTATGCAAAAATTTTCGAATTATCCACGTTACCGTGTTCCATTTTTGTCAATGAGGTCCAATGAGTTTCCTTTTAAATAGTGCTGTGTCCACTCCACACAACAAAAACCTATCCAGACAGAGAATGTCTAAAGGGGCTAACGTAAACTACACAATACATAAACTAATCAGACCCCAAATGTAATGCGAACGCTAGCTGTCATGGCTGAACCCATTCTGTGACCAACATATTACGTTAGCAAGTGCATATCAGCTACATTACCATCTTCATCGTATCCCAGCTGCTGGGTGATCTCAAGCCATATATTGGCCTTTATTTGGTTGTTGAGGTAGTGGTCGCGGCATGCTGTCGTACATTATTGGGTGTTGAGAAAGGGACGACCCATCGTTCCGAAGGCCCATTATTCTGAAACACAAATAGTCCGAAAAATGTCCCATTGGACTGAAAGCCCATTTTGTCCGATGGTCCGTTACCCCAAAAACAAAACGCCCATTGTTCCAAAAGACATTATTGGTAACAAAAGATTTCATTGGTCAAAAATATATTCCCGCAGGCGGTGAAATCGACGTTCGTCCGAACGAATGTTCAGCAATCAGGTTGTATAAATTTCCATGCACATTTTTCGGATGTAAATCTGTAGTGAAACGGCTTTAAGTATCATCACTCCAACTTTCTGATTGGAGAAATTGAGTGTGTTACAATTGTCCCCGGTCTCCATGATTAACAAACGTTGGTTTGCTAACACACTTAACTGGTGAAAAAGGCTAAATGTTACAAATTATGTTAAACATCCCATATTAATGTTATTGTGAGTATGTTAGCATGCTGATGTTTTAGCTCAAAGCACCACTGTGCTTACATACAGCCTCACAGAGCTGCTAGCGTGGCTGTACACTCTTGTTTAGTGATGTTTGGTGTTTTCCCAAAATAAACTATTGTAGCCACTGCGGCGGCTTTGCCCAATGTGTTTCAAGCTATCAGATTGAATTCTGCCGTCTGGGAATTCTCGCCCTTCTCTGATGTGGACAGGCCTCTGACCAGCTGCCCTTGAGCAAGAAACTTAATGCCAGACCTCCTCACTCACTGGAGCGGCTCGGTGACCGACAGTGGACTGTGCGAGCTAAATGTGAATCAAGGAGACGCCAGACAAAAGCAGATGAACTCAGCAAAAGCCCTTCGCCATCTAAATATAGGTTAAAGGGATATGAGATGACAGCCAATAATTCACACAAGTGGTCTTTAACTTGTTGTGCAATCCCAATTACTCATCATGTGGGCCCTTTATTTAGAGTGCATGTTGTCATCCAGCTTTTCAGAGCCTTGATCCTCTCTCAGCTGTTCGGCTCTGCTGAAGAGACAGCTGCAGTGACACAACACGGGAGTTAAAAAGAAACTGCTTCTCTCAAACTTTGGTATTAATCATAGCGAGTAAAGACTGGTTTACTCATGATTGTTTTCTTTGGATAGACTTGTGTCTACAGCTCCTTATAAGGTGAGGCTAAAGTGATTACATACACAAACTACAGACCATCTTGACATGAGATGCGAAGCCAAATCAGGCCAGGGGTGTAAAGTGTGTGTGTGTGTGTGTGGTAGGGCACCCTTGCTCGGACCATACTGATCTTTATACTCCTTCATTTTGATCTCAACTACACACTTGTAATGTTTTGTGACTGCATCTTGCACGTTTGTGACGCTATCCAGCCTCGTCTCCTAATTACGATCCCATACAACGAAAATGCATTGTCAATTATGTTTCAAAGGAAATGTATTTTCTCATCTCTAATCATAGTCCGCGTAAGTCTGTGTAGGAGGGAAGTGGGGAGGGGTGGATGAGACAGCTGTTCCAACACCATCTCATCACAACTCATCACATAGGCTATACGGCTGCTTTGTCACGCCCCTTGACGTCACCTTAGGTTGAGGCAACAAAACCCCTTAGTTGTGTTTTGGGAAAAAAACAACATGGTTGGGCTTAAAACTACGACGTTTGTAAAGTGAAAATGTAACTGAATGTTGTGATGATGATGTGACATGATGAACATGAAAGTTAAACTTAACGCACGGGATACAAACAGCTGCCCTGTGTTTTTTGGACCCATTCACCTCCCCAAACCTCCCGCCCGCCCTTAGCGTTTCTTTTTGCTTTTTAAACTACGTCACCACAGTCACTCCCGGTGCACTTTCTCGGGCGTTTACTGTCGCAGTGGATGTAATTACAATGTAGTTAATGGAATGCCCGGTGCGTCTCATCCAGCGCTTAAAGATGCCATGTGCGGCGGTGTCACATGCTGACAGCTGTGACAAAGCCTTGGTATCTGACGCCCTGGGAATGAGAATTGACTGACACACCTGTACAGTTTTGTGACTGCATGTTGCACAGTTGTTATGTAATCGTGGTAACAAAATGTTCACAGACAGACTTATAAACACCTGGGAAAGTACTCAAAACCATGTCTGTGGTAGTTCCCCGCCACAGCAGGCGTCTCCAGGACCACATTTTGGGTAGTGGTCAACGAATTAAACTTATTAAACTAAACTACATTACTATGAAAACAGAATCATGAAAGCTGAAACATTCAAACTGAATTATCTTATTTGAAGGTTTTAAATGTAGCTGAATGTTGGTGCATTTATGAGCCTCAAATACATATTGCCTGCTATGCTACAGCTCTTTCCTTGTGCACAAATTAAAGTTTTGCATGCTTTGTATCTTTCCATCTTTAACTCTAATCTTTTGGGGAGAAACAGGTCTTACTTTACATTTAAAATATCACCAGAATGCTTAAATTTATAACTCTCATCAGCTATGACACTGATCCGGGACTGAGCTGGAGGATTATAGCAAGCAGCAACCTGTGGTGCTGAGAAATGAAGCCAACGCGGACGTGCCAAAAACTGCAGTACTTCAAGTTGCCACTTGAGGCTGGCTCCAAAAGTGATTCAATCCCCATAGACACCCATATTAAAATGCCCAATTTTACAGCAGAAATAAACATGTTTGCAGCCTGCTATGACTGGTGGACTACATCCATATTTTATACAGGCTATGGATTATGGTGATACAAAATGGAGATGGTGGCTCTGTCACTGGGAAATCTTCTTATACACAGGTTTAGGCAAGTTTATAGTTTGTTCAGCTGCAACACCAGAAAACAAAAGAAAAGGGACTTCACATTACAGCACTCACTTTGATTGGCAGAGCTTCTTTTGGGAAGTCCGCTGTGGAAACACCACATCAATGAGCACTAAGCAACAAAGATGGAAACACAATCAAAACACCAGACTAACTAAATACAAAGATGCTTTTTATAGCCTTTCATAATTACAAGTGTAACTTCCCTTCCTTTCTTTTATTCAGTTCATACTGACTAGACTGACAGGAAGAGACACACCTCTGATAATAATGCCCCAAACCTTTCAGGCTACAGCTGCAGCGTTCTCAGCGGCATTCAGTCAAATATATCAGTAAACCGAGGTTAGAATAGGTCAACAATTTCATCTTGGTTGCAGTTTTGTGTTCACAGGTATTTGTAACTGACGGCAACATTTAGGTACTTTCCACTGCACCGAAAAAACACCAGCTGCTACGGGCCAGTAACCAGCCAGGAGCTCCACCCCAAAGCTTTCTGTGGCGTAGCATCTTCAACAAACCAATAGACTCAAATACAGTGTGGTTATGACCTGTTTCACCTCTAAATTGACATATTTTGTATTTTAATTATACATTTTTTACAGATGTATAGGAAACAGCATGCTTTTTAGTTATGGTTTTGTTCTTTTTTTTTTTTTTTTTTAAATCATTTTGCCTACTTTATAATAAGCATTATTATTAAATCATGCTGTTCAGAATCCCCAGGGCAATTTATTTATTTATTCACCAGTACAGCAGCTTAGAGCAAAAAAGACAACGATGAGCAGAAAAACTATACTGGTCATATCAATAATAATTTAAATAAGTGGGAGAATTTTACTGTACTGTGTGTGTGAGATGGAAGTGCAAGTGTAAAGTTGTAGTGCAGTTATGGATCAGATCATTTAAAGGTGCTGAAAGGGGGAAGTGTGAGGTTTCACCTCCGGATCCCCCTGTCTGACGCAGAATGGTCTCACACTGTTCCTAGCTATACCTACAAAAAGTAATGCACTGTCATTTGTATATATATCACAAAATTAATTTGTGTCTAATCCACGTAACTGTGAACCAGGATGTATAAAGAGCGGTGAACACCGCATAGGGAGGAGGTCAGGGTGGATGGATGGGTCAAAAAATACCAGACTTTCGCCCAGAAGACCGGCGTTCGTGTTCCGAGTGAACCCAGAAGACGTTGTCTTGTCGCGTAAGTTACGCCACTTCAAGAGTTATTTTAAAACAAACTACAACCTTTTCCTAAGCCTAATTTAGGAGTTTTCTTGCCTAAACCTAACTAAGTAGTTTTGCTGCCTAATCCTAACCAAGTTAATATTTTCCTAAACCTAAGTAGTTTTATTGCGTAAAGCTAAAGAAGTTGTTTCCTGTGAAGAGAGAAGTTTATTTTGAAAATATTGTATGCATGTAACGAGTGGAAATTGACACATGCTGTACATTCATAGAAAAAATGAACGAAAAAGGAGGATTTCTCCTTTTTCGTAAGCTATCATATGAACCGTTGTATGAGGATACGTTGCCTGACTCAGAGGGGACTGGTTGTAGCTGGATCAGTCTATTACTCAAAGTGCTCCGCTGTTTGACCATGACAACGACCAGGTTCAGGTATGAACATAAGGTGCCAGAGCTGTTGAAACGAGCCATTCGGTCCTCGTATAACTGCAGTGGAACCTGTGTCCATATTCATGACAGGAAGTCACTCATGTTGGTGTTGGGCTCAGCCAGGGGTTTCAGAATCTCTCGGTTTAGCCGAGGAGTGAAGCGTGAACTGTACCGCATGTCTACTTTTTGCTGATGATGTAGCTCTGTAAGGTTAACTGAAATGTGCATGCGTCAGGGCGGTTTGCAGGCAAGTGAGAAATGTGAAGAAACACAATGTATTCGGTAAAAACCAAGGGGCTATTAGTCATGGTGACATAGGCAGTTTGTTTTTTCTTTCCGACAGAGAGAAAGATGGCTTTATTGGTTAGACTGTTAAATTGCACCCACAAGCGCAGTCTGAAGTCACCACTGAAGATGTTTCCCAAGAGGTGGCAGAAATAATAGCGTGAAGAAACGTCAGCAGTGATGCGAGTGTTGTACCAAACTTCTGTGGTTAAGAAGGAGTTAAACATAAAGGCGATGCATGCTTTAGTAGTCAGAATATTTTAAAATATATATAAAAACAAGGCTGTAAAAGTTTTCCTTTAAAAAAAATCTCAATCAGCTAGTTACTCTGAGCGATGGGATCCTATTTGAACAAGAAACAATTTTATACCAAAGTTGGAACAGTTTTTGTTATTTCATTAAAGACTTCTCTATGTGTGTCTGTTGTCGTTTTTTACTGGTGTGACGTTGGTGTTAACCAATCAGAGTCTGGCAACATTTGAATCAATATGTGTTGCTTATTAATAAATAATGTTTAATTTAGTAATTAAATACTTAATGATTTGAAACCGAGTTTTTAATGGGGTTCAAATGTAAGAGTAAAAATGGAAGTCTGAAGTTTCCTAAATTAAGTTGCACAAAGTATCTCGAGAAAGTTAATATTAGAATAAAAAAAAGTTATGGTTTTAAAATAATACGAAAATAATGTATTATTTATTTTATTTATTATTATTATTATTATTATTATTATATTATTATTATATTATTACTATTATTATTATTAATAAAATAATAATAATAATAATAATAAAATAAAAAACATATTTATTATATTATTTATTTTATTCAAATAATGTTATCATGCCCATTCTGTTCACATATTCATTTTGCACAAAATCATGTTATTACAGTATTTATGTAATATTATTAAAATCTGTATTGGTGTTTAAAATGTCTTGACCAGTTGTTTTAGTTGTGTGAGATCAGTTGTTTATTTTTATATCAATTGTTTTCTGACGGTTAGCTGAATTGAAGGAAACTGGTCAAGCAAAATAACGACGTTGGAAGATGAGTCACTTCCTGAAATTGAAGTGAAAAAATAAGATACCAGCATGGACACAGACTGTGGGAAACATGTGGGTTTAACCGAGCGAGCATTCTCTCGGCTGTGTTCCCACCAATCACACACCCACACACACACAAACACATATGAATGCCTGCATACATATTTGCAGGGGTAGAAAAACTACTCAGATCCTTTACTTAAGTAAAAGTAACGATATCAGAGTTTTACAATACTCTATTACAAGTAAAGGTCCTGCATTTAAAGTCCTACTTAAGTAAAGTACACAAGTATTTCTCGCTAAACGTACTCAAAATAAAATGTTCTCTCTGACTGATGTATGACGTCATTAGATTGTTGATGCATCAATGTCAAAAGCCTCATGCTTTCGGTCACGTGGACATGAACTGACGCGGAATCATGACAAGGAAACGTTTGTATCTTTCAGCCGATTAGACTGTTGTCAGGTTATTAAATTGGCGTTTTCAGTCGCAATAAGCACCATAGACGTGGGTCAATAGGGGCCTACTACACCCCTAGTAGGTTTTATCATCTATTCACATGGTCGATCACCGAAAAAAGGTACAAAAGAACACAGCGACCGTAGTAAATATGACAGGCGCAGAAGCGATGTTTTTCCGTAAACTTAACTATTTCTTTTGCCTAAACCTAAAGAAGTTGTAGTTTTGTTGCCTAAACCTAAAGAAGCCTTTTGTTTGTTTTCAAAATGTGACGTTTCATTCAGTTTTAAACATGTTAGTTGTTGCTTTTAAGTTTGACTTTTACAACGTAGTAAGTGTAGGTGGCCCCTAATAACCCATATCTATGGGGCTTATAGTGACTGATAACGCCTATTTAATGGCCTGTCGAATCGTGGTGGTGGTCGAATCGGGTACTTACTCTATACGGGTTTCTCCTCACAGCAAACCAATATTCTCCCAAACTGTAGGGGGCAGTGTCTTGAAAACTCCTCTCTACAGCATGGTTTCAGCACGGTTTCCAGACATCCACATTGGTGTAGATAGAAAATGTCGGATGTGCACGGACAGGGAATAAATCAATCATAAATCAAGCTTAAGTCACATTTTACTGTTGTAGCTGCACACAAATTTTGTGGTGTAAATTCTTGATCTGAAAAGTAATTAAAGCTGTTAAATAAATGTATTGGAGTAAAAATTAAAATGTTTCTCTCTGAAGTTGAATAAACTAGCGCATGACAACTATGTTTACATGCACACCAATATTCCACTATTGTTCTGAATTTGATACGGGTCATGTAAACAGCATGTTCTGTTTGGATATTTTGAATTAGGCCTTATTCTGAATAGAGCATTTTCCAATAAAGACATGTGGGATATGCTGATGTTATTCAGGTTTTAGGAGCATTCTTTGGACATGTACACAGCACATTGAGAATATGCATCTCAATTTGTTTTTTACATCAGTTTACGACACACGGTCTCTTGCCTTTTTAAAGCCAGGTCTGTGCGCTGTACACAGACCAACTAGCCAACAGTTTGCAGAGATGCATGCCCAAAAGAAAAGAAGAAACACACCTACTTTTGAACATGATGAAAGACTTGGTGATCAACAGGTTTTTGAATATGCACAAATATAATAATGCCAACTTTTTCAAGAAGGTGGTTGAAGAAATAAAAGAGGGAGGCGGTGTTTGCACGGTTCAACAAGCCCACCACCAGTTACATTAATCGCAGTATGCACGGCTGCATATAAACGGGAATATTAGTGGAATATTCATGTTCATTAGCTATGTAAACAGCTTAGTAGGAATATTGTCTTAAGGGCAAACACTAGAATATTCAGGGCATGTAAACGCACTGCATGTTTGCATTGATGCGATAAACACCTTGACATACATTTGTATGTTTGCATGAGTCTAGCCTATATTTGAAGCTAAACTTAATTCTGAAGGTAAACAGTGTAAGCTGCAGGCTGTGTTACAGTATATGCACTTGGGGAGGGTGTTACCTCTTTGAGCTGCCTTCACAGTCAGCTGACTTTGTTTATCTCGACGGTGCTGGTATGCTTATGAGTCTAGTTTCCAGAGAAGTGTGTGGGAATATTACTGACTGGAGCTCTGCAGCACACCGGCTGTTGCCTCACGTTGCACACGAGTTACCACACACACACACACACACACACACACACATCTTCCTGTTTACCCCAAACAAAAGGAAAACTGGAAAAACCAAACTCTGTGTGATCTAATGAAGAGAGCAGGTTGGATCTTGACTTGAGAGACGCCAACGGCAGTTGCATTGCCAGCAGCTGGCAGGTTGGCTTTCAATTGTCTTTTTCAGGGCAGCGCTTCAAAGTCTACCTTGCTATTCAAAGCAGGGACAAAGGCCAAGGCTGAAAAGCGTTAATGAATCGCAGCTGAAGTAAAAGCTCTTGCTATTCCTGTTTACAGGCCTACAATAGCTTCCGAACAAACACAAAATCTACGTTGACATTATAACTTGGAAATGTAGTCATACACACACCCTTATTCGCGGATTTATATTAGAACTCAATGTTCCTAGGACTGTCGTGGCTCTCTGGACCGACGCCTGCCTTTATCCTCATTCCTCCCATTCCTCCCAAACACAGCCACAAACTCCTCCAGATTTGCAGCTCCCTTCGTGATGTACTGTACAAAAACAAGCAGCGATAAATGAGCAAAACAAAGTTCTGTTTTTAGAGTGCAAAGATGAAACGTGAGCAATGAAAGAAGGAGCTGTGGGCTGACATGCGTTTACAGGTATATGACTTTGCCAAAGACAAGCCTGCTCTTGTGAGTTTGCTTTCACATGCATCACAGAGTAAATATCCTTTAGGAGGAAGCAAACACAGTCAGCTGATAGACGAGCTGGGAAAAGAAAAGACAAACAGCTTCTTTTAGAGGACAGCCTAATGAAGACACACACTATAAATTACATCAAGGTTTAACATTTTCTAGGTCAAGTGAGAGGAATACACAGTCAGACACACGAGGTCCGCATGAACGTGGTCCAAAGTTTGTGCATGGAAAAGCAGATGACCGTGACGATAGGGAATAAAGGTCAGAAAACAGGAAGTACACAATAATGGGAAGTTAGATTCATTCATTTTTGTTAATCCAATGAGATACAGGGCCAACAGGAACAAGGAAGAGAAATGAAACTCAGTGAGAAGACCAGGTTAGCTTTTTCCTAGACAAGTGGAACATGAAGACCTAAACCAGCAGAAAAGGCAGACCGCACAGCTGATTGAAATGGACGTCAGTGAGTCATGAGGTCACTCATTTCCTGTCTCAAGGGAGACCGACTGCGTGATGCCGGATGTTCCATAGCTGGCTAATCTGATATGCTTGGGCGGAAGGCGGGGGAGAAAGTCTGGACAAAGTTCAACGCCACATCAGACCAATCCAACTGGCTAACTTGACCACAGCACTAGATTGAGTAATTTTAATTACTCTAAGTAGGTTTCATTTCCCATGGACACCACCTGACTCATTCGATTTTAGGACAAAGGTGAATCATGAGCTTGACGTTAAATGGTTCTTTACCAATAACCCCATTCAGTCATGTGAGCTTGAAACATGGCTGTAAATGCAAATGTTTTCACTGTGGAATATTTTCATTCCTCTCCAACATGCTGAACTTTATTAACCCTTTTTTAGTGTTTTAAAGGACCAGTGTGTAACAATTAATGGGACCTTTTGGCAGAAATAGAATATAATATTAATATGTGTTTTCTTCCAAAATATAGTAAAATACTATAGTTTTGATGCTTTTTAGAGCCAATCACCAGTTTTTTTGTTAGATACATTTTAAGTTAAAATAATACTTAATTTGTAAAACAATTGAATAAAAACTTTTCAGTAGAGTACTATAACACATACAGTTAGAAACCATTAATGTAGATTACAATAGCAACACTAGAAATACAGTATATTACTGGCATGCAGTATTACACTGTAAACCTCCAACAGTCTCACGGCAGTCCGTGAAATAGTCACAAAATTGAATCTATGTGATTCATGTACATAGACATGAATTTCACCTGTTTTTTCATGACGCTCAGCTACTCAACTACTTACTTAGGTTAAAGATTAGATCGACTCGAAAAAAACTTCTTAGTTAGGTTTAGGAAAAGATTGTGGTTTGGGTTCAAATATCATCGGAAATGGCGAAACTTAAATACGGAAGTTACGTGACAAAAACTACTTAGTTAGGTTTAGGAAAAGATTGGGCTTTGGGTTAGAATAACTCTGGAAGTGCTGTAACTTAAGTATGGAAGTTACGTGTCAAATAAATCCCCTTTGACTTCTGGTTTCACACGGGACACGAACACTGGTCTCCTGGGTGAAAGTCATGTGTATTGACCCATCCATCCACTCCGACCTCCTCCATGGCGTTCGCCGCTCTTCATACTTCGATACTTAATTACGTGGATTACAAACGAATAGATTTTGTGCTGACCATCACGAGAAAAAAAGGGGAAATTCGTGTCTATGTACATGAATCAATACATTAAATTCCGTGACTATTTCACAAACTGTTGTGCGACTGGGCTGAAACCTCTGTCTACTGTGGAATACTTTAATAAATTCTACGGTAATAAATTGTTGAAGTAAATTACAGTAGTGATACTGTAGACATAACAGTAAAATGGTGCCAGTAGTTTACTGTAATTTAACAGGGACATTTTTTTACCACAACCCAACATGCATAAATCTTTTTTTTTAAAGAGTTACATGTCCAAAGAGAAAATATTTATTATAAAGTATTTTCCTACATACTTTGAGCCGTTTGTTTTTATGTTTTTTATTCAGTTGACATTTGTGGAGATGAAGCTTTTATTCTGAAGGATTCTAGTTGGAAGCCTTGAACTATTGCTGCTGCTGTTGGAAATAAACAACATACTTCCAATCTCAACCTCTGTTCTCAGTGAAGAAACTAAAACTAAGTCCAGAGTCTAGAAGGGCTGAGCGAATCATATTAAAAAGATTAAGTTTAGGTGGAATATCACTTTAACACAGCCGCTCTTATCAGCAAAGGCAAAGACTGAAACTTGTGTAGGAGTGTCTATAAAACCGCAATATGAAACTTGAGCGCTGTTGCTTTAAGAGCGTGGGCGAGTGCATAGTGAAAGAATGTAGGGAGACAGCCCAACACTGCCTCACATTTTCTAAGCAGAGACGTGCATTTTCCCCCGTCCACAGACTCCAGTGCTGGGGCCTTTAATTAAGCCAGATGTGTGTGTGTGTGTGGGAGGCAGGAGTTGGCCTGTATTTCACTCAAAAACACTGAAGGTGTGAGATTTTTTTTGAAGGTACAGCAGGGAAGATTTTCTGTGTGGGCTGATAAAGCACACGTTCATACAGGAAAGCTGTCAGAATAAAAACATTCTTTTGTGGATGTGACCTGAGGCCATGACGCAGAAATGACTTAAGTAAACGGAGTACCAGAAAAAAACAAGTTATGTTCAGTAAACAAATCGTCTTAAATGGGTTGTATTTACGTGTTAGCAGCCTGAGGCGCATGCCTTATGCTTGAGACACGATTTGGATGCAGACTCTGATATTTGATGAGAGTTATCTGAAGCCAAAAAATGATCTGCACATACCAGATGGAGAAAAGGTGCTAAAAAAAAGTGACAAAAAAAGACTTGTTTACATTCCTAAAAGGTCATGGGCAAGAAAATATTGCTTTTCCGTAATTTTGGCACCAGATGCCTTGGTGTCTTAGCAGATTCAGGGACTGTAAATTTTAAATCTGCTTCATGCTTTATGTTCAAAGCCTACATCTTCTTCACTCTCCTCAGACAACTATCAGTATAACCCTTTAATAAAGATGCAAAGCAGAGCATATAGAAAACATTAAGACCGGGGAGGACTGCCTTCTGAAACTCATCCAGAGAAACACAACACTTGTTTATACTCTTTTTATGTAAGCCACGGAGCCCCTTCAGGGTCCAGTGAAGGGCTCTCTGCATTCCTTCACGCTAAGCGCTTGTTTTTCTGGACTCACGGGGGCACGGCTGGACGCTAGTGAACCCTGGAAACGCCTCGGATCACTGAGCGAATGCAACGCAGTTTGTGTGCACTCTGGGCCCCATGCATGTGACACAGACACCTGAGGTTTGTCATCACACCAGCAGGGTCAGCAAACTGCTCTTTGTCCTTTCTCTGATTGGATTTCAGGCTTTCATCAGAGGGAGAAAATACCTGCGTCAAACATTTGCTGGTTAAGTCCAGTCGCACAGCATGTAGTCACAAAATTGAATGTATTGATTTGTGTACATAGACACGAATTTCACATTTTTGGTAAGCACGAAATCAATTTATATATAATCCATGTAATTGTGAATCGGGAAGAATAAAGAGCGGCAAACACCACATAGGGAGGAGATCGGGTTGGATGGGTGGGTCAAAAAACACAGGACTTTTGCCCAGGAGACCGGTGTTCGTGTCTCGTGTGAATCCAGAAGTCAGAGTTGATTTATTTGTCACGTAACTTCCGCACTTAAGTTACGCCACTTTCGAGGTTATTTCTACTCAAACCGCGATCTTTTCCTAAACCTAACTAAGTAGTTTTGTTGCCTAAATCTAACCAAGTCGATCTATGACTAAACCTGAGTAGTTTTATTTTGAAAAGACTGGAGCAGAAATTGACACATGCGTCGCGTGTTGCTGGACATTCATACAGAAGTGAATCTTTCTGGGTTTTGGACCATGGTCAGACGAATAATTGGAAAAATAGTTGACAGGCACCAATTTCAGGCAGTCATGCTCCACCACAAACATGATTAAAGTACAGTCAGTCTACATTTGCTGCACATTTTTGTATTAATTTGATTATTCAAATACAGTTTTGTAAATGAAATCTAATCTTTTCCAGACTTTCTCCCAGCCACAGAAATAGTTTCCTTGCCTCAAGCTTTAAAGTGATCTTAAATATAAGCTTCCTGCAATTCAACAAAGACAAATTCTGCCTACACAAACCCTTCTAGTCATTTAAGCTCTTTTGTGTATAATAAACAGATGAGGGGAGGAAGCAGCAAACATGATAAACAGGTTGAAAATACATATCTGGTTACAGTGTGAAAATGAAAGACATAAAAGTTTAGGGACATAAAGGCATCAGCTCTGAGGAGAGCTTCTACTTGAGTGTCCTCATTGGCCTGAGAACTGACTCTTATGTCTATTATTAATCCGTGCTTGTTACACCATGTCGTCACATGCAACTTTTCTCTCAGGAACGCTCCTTCCCGTCTGTCTCACGCCTATCAGGTTTCAGCGCCAGAACTTGATACAGTTTCAGTCGACAGTGACACCTAAGTCATACTGTGCAACCTCGATGTTTTGGTTGGAGGCTTTGGAGGCTTGTTGGATCAAACAGAAGATAACGCAAACACATTAAAAAAATAAGGGCAGTGGGGGATGTTAGAGCTCCTTTTCATTTCTATTTTTAAAAACATCAATTAAGAATGGATCACAAAAGAAAGGCTGATCTCTGATAGATCGGTTGGACATTTGATCGGTTAAAGCCGATCTTTGGTCCGCTCTAAAGATATCTTCATGCCCTAAAGATATGTAACACTACAGTACGTCAGCTCATGTTGCTAAACGAGTAAGATGAACTGATATCAACAAGAAGTTATGAATAGATATTGGAGATATTTTCAAGTTAAGGCTGGTCCACACAAAGAGATTATTCCAATCTTAACAGATGTTGAAAATGTGAGAGAACGCTCACATTCATTCATGACCAACAAGACTCCCGACTGAAAAAAAACAGAAATCTCGCAAAATCTCTTGCGATCAAACGTGAACAAACATGTTGGACGACGGGCAGGAAGAATTAGTGATAGTTTTTGCACTACTTTGTACTGAAAATTCACGAAAGATGGATGGATAAAGTTACATTTAGACAACAAAACCCCTAACTTAGGTTTAGGCAACAAAGCCACTTAGTTAGGTTTAGTTAGGTGTAGGAAAAAACATCATGGTTGGGCTTATAATAAGTACATAAACTAAATAATGACGCGGGTGGGTTTACTTTTGAGTTAGTTGAAAGCTCGGTTTGTCACAATCTGTCGCTAAAGGGTGCCTCTCTAAGTCGGTTTCCGATGCTGGGGGGGGCTGCCCAATCGGCAGTGTTTTTGCCAATTTGGGAGTGAGACCAGCTTGGATTGTTTTACTTTCCTATTAGCTCACACAGGATGCACTTCAGCTGTAATCAGCTCTAATTTCAATTGCTCATCAAAATGAAAGCATGAAGAAAAGCGCTGAACAGTATCAATGATCTTTTTGCGGGGGGAGATTTAGATGATGGTGCAGTGTTAGTTCAGAGAAACATAAAATGCAGCATGCAGCACATTCAAGATCAAACTCACTCGGAGCAGCAGTTTATTCTCGCAGA
Organism: Sebastes umbrosus; assembly: GCF_015220745.1. Lineage (NCBI taxonomy): Eukaryota > Metazoa > Chordata > Actinopteri > Perciformes > Sebastidae > Sebastes > Sebastes umbrosus. The sequence continues at coordinate 8,965,806 of NC_051279.1, forward strand.
GGTCAGATAACCTATCACAGATTTATCAGAGGAATCTGCTTTCAGTCAGCAGCAACTGAGGTCACAGGACAAACTGCATTATAACTGAAAAACAATTATCAAATGTTAAAGCAAGGTTTGTGGGATCTGAAATTCTATGTATATAATGTCCTACAATCCTGTAGTTGGGCATCAAGTTGCTGAAAAGTTCCGCTGTTTCTGCTCATAAAATCTTAAAATAGGCAAGCTGAATGACCTCACTCCCTACTGAAGTGTGATATTCTCTTTCTGTGTCCTTGAACCTATGTGTATCAGTCTTTCTGTTTGTGTGTGTGTGTTTGGTGGTCAGAGGTATGTGAACAAGATTGTTTACTCTACTCACGTGCACTCGTGAGTAGGAGGCTGTTGTTTATAGCTCATTTCCGACATACACTTTAACCAGTAAATACTCTAGCAATTTCCTGTGTCTGTGTCATGTAGGAGCTTATTTTCTATGCAAGACGCTGCAGCCATGTGCTAGACGTCTGCTTACCGTCTCCTGGCTCCAGCTTCATATTTAGCACAGACATGGGAGCGGTGTCAATCTGACAAATAAGAGTGCAAATACTTTCTTTTAAGCCACTGTTTTTGTAGCATAAAAAGAAAAAAAAAAACTTGGTGGCGATGACCACTTACTACTGTTTTGAAGGCATTTCTGAAATCCCCTAAGACTCCTCTATTGTGTTGGTATGAAAAATATTCTGTACATTTTAAAACAAGTTTCTCAAGTAGTGTCTCCTTCCCAAAGTAGCATCACAAGTGTTTCTTAATGTGCTGAACAGAGGATTATTTAGTAATTCAGTTCTGTTCTGTACATCGAGTTGATTTAGCATCGTCGTACTTGATGTTCCCACGCCTCCTTGTCCGAGGAACTAGGAAGTGAATAAAATAAAATCCAGTTACTCGCATGAGTTAGCAGGTATTTGGCAATCCCCATTAATGACACTGCTATTATGAAACGATTACTCCCACAGTACCAGTCATGCACTGTGGCAGCCATCTTTGTTTGGGTCACAGAAGAAGACTTGGGAAACCAGGAGGATAGACGTTACGAGGACATTTCGTAAAAAAAAAAGTTTGGATTGCATTTATCTTTACATGAGAGGAGCAAATATGGAGGTAAAAACTGATTAAGTCTGAAGGTGAATTTAGAACCATTTCCTTGGGTTTTCCCATTCGCTGCTGAAACTCGTGACTGGTACTGCGGAAGTAATCTGTTCATAATAGCAGTGTCATTAATGGGGATTGCCAAATACCTGCTAACTCATGCGAGTCACTGGATTTTATTTTATTCACTTCCTAGTTCCTCGGACAAGGAGGCGTGTTCTGGGAACATTAAGTACGACGATGCTAAATCAACTCGACGTACAGAACAGAACTGAATTACTAAATAATCCTTTGGTCAGCACATTAAACAAACAAAAACTGAAAACATAGATATGAAAAGTTTTTATTTATACCAACTAAATGAGTGTAAACGCCTTAGCTCACTGTTGAAGCAAGCAAACACAGAAATGCAACAACAGCTCCTGCACAAACAGACTCAGATCAGATGACACACTGTATGGTCGGCCCGCGGCAAACACACTGCATGCATATATGAACACTTCATGCTGCTGGACACCGAATAGCACCTGGCAACTCAGTGTTTTTGCAGGGATTGTATTTATTGTTCATTATGTACACACGTGAATTAAACAGGTCAGGTGCCTCTGGTGCTTTTGAAAACATAGGAAGCAAACGCTGACATTCAGGTACTATAGAGTGCTGCAGGGATGACGTATTTTTGTAGGCCAACCATGAAGTTAGCATCGCCCTGGTTCCCTCGACAAAAAGACAATGGGATTTTTTTATTGGCTTTTGGATTATTGTAGAAAATAAGCTCTGTAGCAAACACACGTTTATGATCCTTGCACGTTTTGTTCAGCAAGATAATCTCCACAAATTAATCTAACTTTTATGATTTTTGAAGTGCGAATGTAATCGCCAAAAGTAAAAAGCTAATGTTAGGCTATAAACAAACTACACCACGGTCGCATGAGTGTGGGTTTAAACAACGAGGCTGTGAAGGCAGACGAGTCGGCGTGATAAGGTTTAGTAGTCTCATTTAGCCACTTATTAGCAACCGCCTTTTTTAAGACACGTAAAAGCTTCAAAATTCATTTTTTAGACGTATTTTATATTGTGGAGCAAAACGTTGAAGTCTCTTAAGCTTGGTCTGACCACAGGCATCTAACTAAAAACCCATTAAAAAAACAAAACACTGACTTCCAGACAAGGGAACCGGAAGTGCTAAAATGCTCACTCATTTCTGTGTTTTAGGAATCATTCTTGCAGCACTCTGTGGTGTTTCTGTGAAAGCCACACAGAAGTCCCCTGCAAAACCTGAACTTTTTTCTTGCCTAATAAATACCATGGCAGCTATGCAACAGGACTTTACCTTTGTTGCACGGTTGAGGCAGGCTAGTGCTCTGCAGACAGGAAACACATCAAGCAGCACCATTTTTCAATTAAAAAAATAAATAAAATTAATTTCTAAGATAAATTTTCTCATCGACCGGGGGTTTCATTAGGAAAAATATATATATTTTTGGAAAGCTAAGCATATAATAACCGAGATCAAATACTAATCTGAGAAGCATGTCAATGATCTAATTAGTTAACTGATACTGATCCATCATAATTGCTTTACATACACTCAACATGATAATCCCACCACCCACGCAGTCATTTCTCAGGGAGTTTGATCCCACACTTTGCCCTATTGATGTGATTTACAGCCCTGATAAGCTTTAGCTTCATTTAGAAATATATTTAGATTTAAGCCAACGGTTTTCTGTTAATAAAGTTGTATTTTTTCACAGTTAATTCAGTTAACAGAGGATAAATGATTATTAAATTAGGGGAATTCTGGTATCTCCTAATGTCCACACAGTGTTTGAGTTACATCTATTGATCTGTCCCAACACTTTGTATATGTGGAAATTAACAGCATCATGAATCATTAACTCTCTTTCTAGTTAGTTAAAATTCCCCACAATAAAAACATTAAACTGTCAATGTCATTGTTATTGTAAAGCAGTTTTCAAAACAGAGGGCGGTTTGTGTCCCCTGTGAAACCAGAAGTTAACGTTGATTTATTTGTCAAGTAACTTCCGTACTTAAGTAACATCACTTCTGTAGTTATTGTAACCCAATCCCCAATCGTTTCCAAAGCCTAACTATGTAGTTTTTGTCATAGAACGTTTGTATTCAAGTTATGCCACTTCCGTTGTGACGTAACTTAACTACGACCTTTTCCTAAACCTAACTAAGTAGTTTGGTTGCCTAAACATAACCAAGTTGTTTCCTGTGAAGACAGGACCTTCGTAGGAAAACACACGAAAGATGAGGAATAACTTTTCGTAAGATATCATACGAACCGTTGTATGAGGATACGAGTGGGATATGAGTGTAATTAATTTACCAAAAAAGAGAAAAAAATGCACAATAAACAAAGTTAAAGATGAATTTGACTGATTTCTCAAATTTTCTATATATCGCAATAATATCAATATTGTGAAATCTTTTGGCCACGATAATCGTGACGGAACACGTCACACAGTGACATTTGTTGACAATAAGACAAAGAAAGAATATCCACTCCTTATCTGTTAACACGTTGCTCAAATGAACTTCAAACAGGAACACTAGCTGTTTGTCGACACCATTTGCTAAACTCCTAAACCTCTTTGCTGGTTTAAAGGAATTTTGATTGAATTCTAGTACAGTAGGATTAAGATACCAAAACACTGGATTAAGCCAACAACCGACAGCACCAAATATCACAAATAATGATAATTCTAAAATCCCTGTGATGAGCATTCATAGCAGAATTAGAGTGGATTATCTTTTGAAACACTGTTTTCTGTAAAACAGTGAGCAACCTTTTCTTTGTCTTTGTGAAATGACTGACTAACAACACGGGGATCAACACTTCACCAAACAGCTGTCTTTCTGGTAATATGAAGGCGGCAGGCTGGAGCTGGCAGGTCTCTTTGTGTCTTTGGTTATCAGCTGAGCGCTTATTTTGTCTGTGCTGTAATCCCCCCATCGCCATCCATGGGGGAGGATGAAAGATTTCAGCCCTGACCCAAATTCACAGAAAGGCATTGAGAGACAAAACAATAGCAAAGATTATAGAAAAGCCCCTAATTATATTTTTTTTTTACAGGTGCGTAGGTGTGCTCTGTGGCATGCAACAGGGGAACCACATACTGTAAATACAGTAATTTCGTCTGCTGAGTAAAACATTTATCAGAGCAGGACAACACCTATCATTCTGACACCAGGTCATTCTCATGGTCTGTAGATTATACACATACAGCTGAACAGTGAGCGCTGAATCAGTTTAGTGAAATGTACTGGAGCAGTAAAATACCTCATCTGATTCTCCAAGAGACTGGTTTAACTGGGGAGCCCCCCAGATGTTACTGTTATGAGTTTGAAGCAGAATGTTGCTGAAAGTGACTGTTAATACTCAGAAAAGTTATCCTGGATATCTGGATATCACTGTTCAAAATATTTGAACTGTAGCCTGTAAATGTAATTATCAGTAACTATAAGAAACTACACCTTTATAAAAGGAGATAAGAAAATAGTTATATGATAACACTACCCAAATGAAACAAGGGAAAATTCCAATCTCAACTGATCAAGTTACGTTTCTTCTCATGAAACGAGAACAAGGCTTCTGTGGAATTATTTGGTTCTACTTTTGCTGCCAAAACATGAGGAGGATGAAAGTCAGCCTCCGTCCAATAAACGAGCTTCTTAAGTTACATTTGTTTTTCCACTGAAACCTCCGTCATGCCCAGGTGCCTTTATGTCACATCAAAAGAGAACTGCACCGATATTACACATCAAAGTGTGTTTACAGGTGTTAGCGGAGAACTACTGCAAATAGGAAACATGTTGTACAGTAATAAAGCCCTTTGAGGCTCCAGAGGGAGCTGTGCAAAATCTGATAAACTGCCTCAAGTGATGTCACCTGAGTCTATAGGGCTGCTATAATCACGATTATTTTTGGTCAACATTGAGATCACAATTATTTAACTCGATTACTCATTGACTTTGAAAACATCATGCAATTAGAAAGAACATTTTGTAGCCTATACATTTTAAAGTTAAATGCATCAATCTGGTGCACTTTGAGATGGTGATGACGCGGCAAAAAAAAGTCACATTCGCAAAGCGGGGTCCGTGTTTCAAGTCATGTTTTGGACGGGTTGCTGACATCGCTGCACTTAGGACAGTCCGCACCGGTTGATAGTCGCACCGGGAGCAGGAAGCTTCGTCCCTCTCCGCAGTGAGAGAGGGCAAAGTGAGAGAGGGAGCAGGGAGAGAGGGCACAGGGAGAGAGGGCACAGTGAGAGGGCACAGGGAGAGAGGGCACAGTGAGAGAGGGCACAGTGAGAGGGCACAGGGAGAGAGGGCACAGTGAGAGAGGGCACAGTGAGAGAGGGCACAGGGAGAGAGGGCACAGTGAGATAGGGCACAGTGAGAGGGCACAGTGAGAGGGCACAGGGAGAGAGGGCACAGTGAGAGAGCGCACAGGGAGAGAGGGCACAGTGAGAGGTCACAAGGAGAGAGGGCACAGTGAGAGAGGGCACAGGGAGAGAGGTCACAGGGAGAGAGGGCACAGTGAGAGAGCGCACAGGGAGAGAGGGCACAGTGAGAGGTCACAGGGAGAGAGGGCACAGTGAGAGAGGGCACAGGGAGAGGACACAAGGAGAGAGGGCACAGTGAGAGAGGGCACAGGGAGAGAGGGCACAGGGAGAGAGGGCACAGGGAGAGTAGGGCACAGGTAGAGAGGGCACAGGGAGAGAGGGCACAGGAAGAGAGGGCACAGTGAGAGAGGGCACAGGGAGAGAGGGCACAGGGAGAGAGGGCACAGGGAGAGAGGGAAGAGTTCTCATGAGGGGATCCTCCCACACCGTGCGGTCATCTCTGACCCGCTGAGCAGGGCGTTAGCGCACAGCTGTAACGGAAAGGGGTGCGCTGGATTTATAACACAAGACAAAACGTCTCGACACAATGAGAGCATCATTGTGAATCGGAATGCGGCACAATTAGCGTTTTATGTCGAGCATCTTATTTTCATAATCGTCGGAAACCAAGATTGTAATTGCAACTGAAATTCGATTAATTGCACAGCCCTGCCTGAGTCATTAGGCTCGTTCGAGATTAACTGCGCCTCGCCTGGAAAGTAGACGAGATCAGGCGGCAGCAGCAGGGGGCGGAAACTGAAAGCTGTGGTCAAGTCGGACAGTTTCCAGCCGTTTCGAGCAGCCTTCACGGAATTTACAGGAAGTTGCGGAAAAATTTACTTCCTGTTAGATCCGATCTGTAGGCCACTTGTAGTTTGCAGACCACGTTGGGATTTATTAATTTATTTGCTTTAAACAAAGACAGTGATATAGGAGTGCAAAACAAAGTCATAGCAGTGAACTTTGGCATATAAAAAGCTATCATACTAGCAATCGCATATCTAAATGCTTCATATCCAGCAGAGACAGAGCAACATGAACATCCCAGAGACCCTTTTTACAGAAGACATTTTGGCTTGTCAAAGCAGGAAAAGCACAGGTGTAAACAATCACATTAATGATGGCTTCATTGTCATTTCAGTGGAACTGGTTGACCTAAATGGAGAACAGCCGTCATTAATGTTATTAATTGCACCTATGGTTTCCTGCTTAGGCAGGTCAAAATGTCAGCTGTGAGAAGCGTCTATTGAAAAAAAATGTATGTGGAATTCTAGATAATTTGCCTCTCTCACCACACTCTTTGCCACTTGTCATTTCACACTGGAGACTCTGACCTTGGTTTGACATTGGTGAGCTGGCGAGAACCACAGGGACTCAACCAGAAGGAAACTGTTTCAAACTGAATACAAATTAAAAAAAATAAAAACATATATATATATTGCTGGGTTAAGCTGTAATGGAAGCAGAGACATAATAATTTGATTTTGTTTACATTGAATTCATGCTGTACTTGCGTGGTCTGAACACAATAGCCACAAACATATGCACAATAGAAACAATGTAAAGAGAAGGAGAGCACAAAAACAATGCAGGCAAAAGGCCTATTCCAGGCTATGTTCTGTCAGGAAGCAATTATGGCTGGCTATGTGACCTCATGAAATATAATCACATCTAAAACACAAGAAATTTTATGACCGATTATTAAGCCTTTTGTTTTCAACGATTTATGTCCTTGCGGTTAATAAGTCTGAACCTAGATACACAAATGGAAACAAATGAAAAAAAAGTCAACTTTTCAACTGTGGTTCGGATCAGAGAAAAACAAACTGTAGGTGTGATCACACCTAGATAGAAGAATGCAATTTTCCATGTCGGCTGTCTCTAATACTGGTTGAAAACAAACTGGTGTATTGGAATTATAGCACGGGAAATATCATCATTTTCTATCTTTGTCGGGGACTGATCACACAGGATGTGCTAAAAACAAGTGATGACTAACGTCCTTTCAACGTTTACATGTGACTGAAGTCAGGTCAGGTTAACGAGATCAAGTTAATCTTTTAACACAGTTTGTCCCACTTAAATGTGATCAATAAAGCAGTCGTTCAAACCTTTAATGACCAGACGTCGGCAATGGGTTTACGAGATAAATGCAAAACAAATTCTGCTTTGAGACTTGACCTATATATAAATTGTATTCCTATTCCATATGTAGGTAGTTGAGATACGTTTTAACATTTGTTGGGTTTTTCCCTTCTCTGTTGAAGTCTAGAAACATTGCTGCTACGCCGTTACTCTTGAGGCTTTGTATTCAAAACCACCCCACACACTTTTTCTGAGACTAAGGGAAAACTTTTAAGCCTAATAAAGAAAATAATGAAAATATTAGAGTTTTTTCCCCTGTTAATGCTGAAGTAGGAGAGACTGGAGCAAATATGATTGAAAAAAGTTATTTTTATAAAACGGTCGCTATATCTGACCGTAGTACATGAAACAGGTAAGCTGAAAGAAATCATGTTCCTCTGTATCTTCTGGTGCTCTTAACAGCATCTATAATATGCTAAAAGGTTATTATGGAATTTTTGCCCAATGATGCCAAAGATATGCTGCCTACTGCCGCTTTAAATACATTTCATTTTGGATGACCTGAGTTTAAGCTTCATTTAAGAATGTGTTTTCTTTTGTTTTGTTTCAGTTTCCCTATCAGTGGTGCTGGGAAACGCTCTCAAATTCCATCCAAAGTCATAAACACATGACAAAACATGTTGTTGTTCAGTGCGCTGCAAACTGTGTGAAAATGGGAAAGAAATGGGATGGGCCGGTGGGGAGGTGTATGAGTCCGACAGACACAGGACTTTCAAACAGGTTTCAAGTTTTGGTTTGTAAGTTACGTTAATGACGTTTGTCGTGCGTTTTCCGTAACGACGTTACGTTGTTTCCGTACATGCTTTACTTAGTTTGCATACTTATTTTCTTATTGGACTTAAGTTCAACCATGACGTCTTCCCTTAACCTAACTAAGTGATTTTGTTGCCTGAACCTACGTGAGTAGCTCTGTTGCCCCCTACAGGCGTGTAAGATTCACGTCTCTGCGATGCAAAACATGACACCGACACGCTGTCCACTGGTGGACAGGCGGGTCTATTACACGCTTTGGCGTGATATTGGGTTGACTGATGAGACATCCGATCCAGGAAATCCACTTTGAATAACTGATCCTTGAATCTGAAGGCTTATCAGACATTAAAACACTGACCAGCACTGGCTACCACAGTGCCTTGCCGGATGATGTTGTGTTGCGGCAAAAATCGAGCCATGTTCAACTTTTTTGGCGGACGACTCTGCGTTTTCTGCTGTAGCCCTCTGCATTAGCACCACCGGACTGTTTTTTTTCACAAAGTACCTGCCCAGACTAGAACATACTCATTCCAACTTGGTTCGATCAGTCAAATCCTCCAAATTGTAGACATTATTAGGGTACAAGTCATCATGTTTGTCCCACCTGAAGCACTGTCATTTGCCTGAATAACCTAAAAATGTGTGGTTTTGCTTGAGTAGTAACTTTGGATCCCAAGAACTCGGGGATGCACCGCCATGATTCATATCCAAAGAGTCTGTGCTCATTTTTTTGCTGACCAAGTTGCTGATCCCAGCTTCAGATGAGGGTAAGAGGGGAGGGTATAATTATCCTGCTGGAGATGAGGTCATCCATTGAACTTCTCCTCAAGTCATCCTCCAGCTAAAACAAGGATTTCAACACACTCATCCATTCAGCCGTCGCCATGGCAAAAATCATGGGATCCTAAGATGCATGACTCCAAAGTTTGCAATGGCAAAATGACAATGGGTCATATGCGTTGGGTACAGCCGCACGCCAAGCTTCTCCAAATGACCACATAAACGGATGACTGTCAGCAGCACAGTTGTTGTTTTTTTCCAAACACAATGCCCCTTTTAGCTTAGTTCAATGGCTTTTGAACCACTGAGCTCCACAGATTGCTGTCTGGAATGTTGGAGGCTACAGATGTCAACAAACCACCACCAATGCTCAGCAAACGCGGTCTCAAAACAAAAGGTGAAGGCGGACGGGGTGGGGGCTGACGAGCTGTAACTGACACTGACCATTTGACCCTCCACCCACCTGAAGGTTTATCCAGACATAACAACATCACACCTTGGAGCACTGAGGTCAAACATGCCTGGGCCTGTCACAGTTTGACCCTGAAATACCAGAAGTCAACGGAAAGAGACGCCTTGCCGGAAAGTCACGCTGCTTCTGCAAACACAACGCAGGAGGCACCAGAGCAAATATATCTTCTGTCACAGTTCATGCGGGTTCAGCCACTAAAAAGGAACTAGGTGACCTATATTTTAAGTGTTTGTCACCCAGTTTCAGAGTATCCTAACAACCATGTCACCGACATAAAAAGGTGAAAAGGTTGGAATTAGCATCCCTGCCGGTTTCAAATTTGTCTTTTCCGATCAGTTTTGAAGATTGAATGAGTTAGTCGGTGCGTTCACATGTGCAGAAGAAACCTGGTTATTGGGAGACCTGTTTGAGGCAGGAAATCAGAACCCGTTTACTTGGAACTGCAAGAACCCGGTTACTGTAAAACATGTGGTTCATGCAGCTGGTCAGGAATCAGATTTTACCTGAGTCTGAATATTACAAATAGTCCGATGTTCAACTTATGTAGACATCACTTTTGGTTTCAGCTTGTGTCCCTGTTCTGCGTCAAAACCTAGTTTAAAGAGCTTTATTATTTTTATATTGTGCTCACACGGTACATATTCTTAAATAAAGTGTTTTATACTTATTGCACATTGGGCAGCAGGTGGGCAGTCAGAAGGGGGCCAACAGCAAATCTTTGCCCCGTGGGCCCTAACAGGTTGATCTGGCCATGTCTCTTACCCATAACTTTACAGTTCTCTTTTCAACATCTCATTGAAGAAATCAAGTTATTACAGCCGGTTACCTGAATGCATATCAACACACAGAGTTGCTATATCACAAACCTTAACTCATGGTCCACTTTTTTCTGGAGCATTCAATTATATGTTTACATGTTACAGTTGGTCATCTGCTGATGATCCTGAAGTTCGGAAGTGGACCTTGAACTGGATCAAAGCCTGAGACCTTATGGTAGATTCTTGCTCCAGAGTCCAGATTAAAAACGCAAAAATACAACATGTATATATGTCACATTTACGTTTAACAATCTGAGACAAATTCTTTCCCTTATTTTTGTTTCTATAAAGAGATTGATCATTTCTACTGTTTTCATTGTGCACTTTTGAGTCTATGCAAAGAAATTCAGAGTAAAGAAACAGAAACAGAATAAGAAGGAATGCAAGCGAAGAATGATGAAGGAAACACTGGCATGTTGAGTCTTGATCCCAGTGGAAAGATAACTGAATATGTGCCAGTTTATTCTGGTGGGGCGCGGCATTTATTCTTGGACCAAATGTCCTGATACTTCCTTCCCGTCTGTAACAAGCTGGTCATTTAGATGGGAACATCACTCCCCTTCCTGACTGAGTGCTGCCTTTGTTGCTAAACTGATCTCTCCACTGTGAAACAAACAGGGAAAGCCTTCATTGACCTAATGCAGGGTCAACGACCTGCTCTAGAGTACACTGTGTACCGAGCAAGAGCAGACGGTTACAACGACTTCTGCCTGAGCAAAGAGACGACACGTAGCTGCCATTTCAACGGGAGTCTGGGGGATTTGACAGAGGAGAATACTGCAACATAATAATGAAAACTCACATCACAACAGAGGAAGAAAAACATAAATGAATGCCTAAAATTAAAGCAAATTAAAAAAACATTTAGAAAAAGCGCTACAAATAAAGAAAACAACTAGAAACGCGTTGCAAGGAGCACCACACGACAACGGAAACTTTTTCCAGGGGACACTAAAAAGTGATGCACACGGCTGGGACATGTTTGTTGTTGCCATGGTTTGAGGCTTATTAAGTTATTGAAGTCTGTTATGCGTCAGTGGTGTTGAAAAATGAGTTAAAATCAATGTTTTTTTGTTTATTTTAACATTGTGATCACATGATTCAGATATTATTGCAGATATCTGCTGTTAACGTAGCGTTAGCCTTTTGCTTATTATTAGGCAAAATTGAAATTTCCAATTCAAATGATTTATTGTGAAACAGGCTGATGTTAAGTCAGCTGGCTATAATGTTACTTTCAGAACCTGTAATAGGGAACAAGCAAGTTAAACTACCATGACATGGCTAATAAAATGAAACCGATATCATTAGCATGTTATATTGTCTTCTGCTGCCCGTTCTTTCATTGCAGGCCTATTTCGCAATCACAAAGTTGAAATAAACCCAAAAAAACAACTAAATGTCAGCCCATTTTTCCACACCACTGATGGATAGCCGACTTCAATAACTTCATAAGCCAAAAACCATGGCAACAACAAGGTTGCGTCTGAAATTCCATACTATCATGCTAGTTAGTACGCTAAAACAGTATGTGAGATTTTTTAGTTAGTCTGAAACCAATTTATTAAACCAACCTATTTAAAGTGAAATATTACAGTATGCAAACGCTGAACACTTCGGCGGCATAAATATCCCACAATGCAATGCGGTAGTGACAACAACGTTCATAACAGACGTTGACGGACTGTTCTGTAACGTCAATAATGCTCCAATTTAAATGAAAGTATAAGATTTCACTTTGCTGGGCATAATATATATTCTAAATTAATTCAGACTTTGATTCTCACAAATCATCGTTTCGGTCACATGAGGTTGGCACGGGTTACCATGGTTACAAGTCTCCAACCGGCAAGGAGGCTCTCAGGAAGTGACGATGTAAGTTATTGCTCAGTGCATCTGAAAGATACATACTACTGTTTATTCACACAATAGTATGTTGGAACGATAGTACACTTATGTAGTGCATAAACAGTTTCTGTCTTCTGTGCTACTTGCAGCGCGTTTCTGTTTCTCTATTTTCAGCTATGTGTTGTCAAATTGGTGAAGAAGTTATCTTAATTTGCTTGTGTTTTGTCTGTATGCATGTGTTTTCTTTATTTGCAGTGCGTTGAGCTCTCAGGGCCACCAAACTTTTAGCTAATCATTTAAAACATGCATCAATTATTCTTAGCAAACTATTTCGACTTATCTGCTCACCAGTTTTCATGCACTCTCAACGGCAACAAGAAGCTTTAAGGTGTCAGCCTATCGTAGCTGATAGCTTACTGGCTATTGTCACACTTGATCTACCAGAGATCATGATCACACCAATCGGTAATCCTGTCTAGATGGTTATTTTCCTCCTAAACACAAATATGGAGCAACTGCAGGCTGCAGGAACAAAGATAGTGGGCAGCCTGCAGGTCAGAGCTGCCAACGTCGATAAGCTGTCTGCTGTGATCATCAGTCAAAGAATAAAGTTTCAAAAGACGGGATGACACAGCTCAGAAAAGAACATGACACATCACCCACATTTGATATGTGATAAATAACCACACCACAAGTTCAGAGTTTAGACTGCGGCACTGATGAAAGAGAGCCCTTTGACCTGTGATCTGACTATTTTAAAACGTCTATATAAAGCAAATTTTCTACCTTGCATCTCATTGCTCATTACTGTTCAACAATAACCAGCTTTTGAAAATGCATGTTAAGCAATGGCAGGCATTTGCATGAACGGTGCCCGAGCACAAAGAACACACAAGTGCCTTAAACTTGCATTCTTTCTAACAGCCAGCAGGGGGCGACTCCTCTGGTTGCAAAAAGAAGTCTGATTATATAGATCTCTATGAGAAAAGGATCCTACTTCTCACTTGATTTCTTCCCTCAGTAAACATTGTAAACATGGGTTTATGGTCTCAATCACTAGTTTCAAGTCTTCTTCAATACAGCATGATGTTCATTTATTTTTCATTAATTATGTTTTTAGGGCCTGGCTACCTTGTGATTGACAGGTCGCTACCACGGCATTGACCAGTCTGGGAGTTGTGCGTGTTTTTGTCGTTGAACTTTAACCCTTTCACAGTGTGTTTTCAATTCATGAAAGTTAATCATAACATTTTTTGGTCACCTAAAAATGTCTTAGTGAGCGTTCGGTTGTGCTTAGCTCCACCCTCTCGTGTCACTTCTGGTTGCAAACAACCAAGATGGCGACGGCCAAAATGACGAACTCCAGGCTTCAAAACGGAAGTCCACAAACCAATGGGTGACGTCACGGTGACTATATCTACTTTTATATACAGTCTATGGTTAGGACTGAAATTAAGATATTTTTTATCATCATCATCATCATCACATAATCTATGATTTGTTTTTGATTGATTATTAGTTTGTTGGTTTATAAAATGTCCAAAAAGCCCAAAGCTCAATGAAATCTCCGAAAAAAAAAACAGTGGATAACTTAACTTGGAGCCTCACAGGTCTCAAAATAGTCTCAGATGTGAATATACAGATATTTACACACGTGTGTAAACATTCAACCAGCATGATTTTATTTCAGCGCAGGTAAATAGGACATCTTTTCACCAGTAGCCTAATGTGCGGATAATGCAAACATCAATTTTGCCTCCTAATGTGTCATCAGCTACTGCTATGGGTCAGCACATACTGAGCTTATCAATTCAAAAGCTCTTTTGCCTTCAGGGTTAATGGCCATTACCCGGACCAAAGACAGGCTGCTTTACATCAAACGAGATTAAACGGAAGAATGTTGGAATCCATTTATAGATAATTGCAGGAATGAGTGGAAGGCTTGTGCATAATTCAAAACAGAAGACATAAAAAGGAACATAGTGTTTGCATTATTTTCTTTTTTTTTTAACCAGAGAGGCAGCATATGCAAATCTCGGTGCTTTTTGCATAATGTTTTATGCATGTGGCCTTTCTCGTCCGACAGGTGTTTCCAGGGAAAAAGCTTCTAGCACACAGGATGTTGCGGTTTTACGTTTCTAATTGCAGGATCTAAACTTTGGAATATGAATTAAGGAGTCTGCGTCACAGATATGCAGAAAGTACACCACTTACTCGAACTTCTGGACGAAATTCAAGCGAAAGAGAAACAAGAGCCTGTGACAAGTGATCTCTGGGAAGTGCAGTGCAGAAGCACAACAACATCAGCTGCTTAGCACCAAACAGGGAGACAAAATGGCAATAAAACAGGATTTACATGCTTATGGAGCAATGCCATGAGACACATTTGGACATATGTTTAGCTCAAAGTCACTTGCTAGAGGAAAGAGTTGAGCAGACACCCTCTGGGTACTCTACATATGTATGTAAACAATATATATATTCAAAAAGCAGAGCAAAGACTGCAGGCTGTAATTAAAGTTGAAGCTCAAAGAAAGACTACAAGTCTAATTCTTTGCCAGTGACTCTAGAAACTTCTGTGATGTTTCAGTGCATGTTCGGCCTGTTCCTTTTGTGATAAGACCTGCAAGCACGTACTGAAAGTTTTAAATTCAACAAATTCTGTTTCCCTTTGACACAGACTTCAAACTGCGCAGACGTAACATATCTTTGCATCTCAGGGTCAGAATTCGGAGTATTCGCAGCTCCTAACCAGTAACTCTGCAGCTGAGTAGTCCTGTTAAAGATAAACTTGTGCGTCAGCTGACTTCCCAGAAACGGTTGCTTTTTTTAAAATTAAGGGGCGGGCTGTTGCTACGGGGAAGTTGAGAGGCCTTCAACCAATGCTCTGACTGTCTGCGAAAGGCCGTTCCTCAAAGCTCAAGTTACCCAACTGCAAAAAAAGAAACTGCATCATGCTGGTTTATGTGGGAACGACGACAACTTTGAGCAATGAAACCTGATGAAACAGGGTTTATCTAGTTCTGAAACTAATCTGGTAAAGTTTTGGTAAAGTTTGAATTCCTCAAAAGTGTGTCAAGAAAAGCCCACATCCCCAAAACATCTGCAGAAAACCACTTGTTTTCTTTAAAATCCAAAAGGGATTGAAGTTTATGCTTAATGCACAGAAACTCTAAATAGGCCATCTGAGCAAAGTAGGTCTAGTGCTGAATAGTACTTGTTGTCCTCTGGGTTGGGCAGTTCTGAACTAAGCTGAACATGATCAATACTCCCTACAGTATCTGAATGAGAAGTATGTGCAGACAATAGTTTGCAAACCACTCCTTAAAAACTATCCCACGATAGGAATGTGTTCACCTACTGAAGGCTTTCTACAAGCTCTCCAGTTTACAGCTGCACTGCTCTGACGGTGCAGAGGCTGCACTATCACATTCGACAAGTTTGTTCAACTACAACAGAGGATTTGCAAATTTTAAGCAATACCAACTGTAGCGGAAATGGTCAAATAGACTGGAAACTTCCTCATCACGTTGCAGCTTTTGCTGGGAAAGATAACTGACCTCATATAATGCTGGTAATAACCTTCTGTGTTATTAGCCCTGTTGACATGGACAACCACAAGTGTTGTGCAATTGTAAATGTCAATTTAGATGCTTTTTCTCTTCTTCAAAAAGCATGCAAAGATGTGACTTGTTATTCATAAACAAGCCAACATTAACATACTTCTCCATATAGATGCATATAATATTAAGTAGCAACATTAAGGCTTTAGTACACTAGGTAGAAGATAAAATAATGTATGCACACATTTAAATAATGTATTGCTCTAATAAGATAGTTACCAACATCAAGGTTGTTCAGAGACTTTGCATATTCAGCCCCAAGACACTGCAGTGCCGTCTGTTTTCTGCACCCCCAATCCACTTGTGTATGGTGCAAACTGCTCTGTAAAATTGCCTCAGCCTCAATTCCCCATTGTGGAGCAGCCTGTTCTTCACAATGAACTGTGCAGGGGTAACCAGGGTGGTGGCTAACATCATTAGCCGCAGGAGAGGACACGGGGAGGTCTGCTGTGGATCATCACCATGGAGAGGCTCTACTCCATTTCCTCACAAGACCTTGATGAGTGGTTGTGTTTGTCCTGTAACCCGAAACAACGGGAGGATCTGAACAAACAAGGGCGAAGCCACACATCATCACCAAGGATTCCCCCTGCTTGGGGTTTTATAGGGTCTACACTAAGATTTCAGATGATATTTAGATGATAGGAAGTGCTAAAATATTAGAAACATTGCAGACTACAGCCATATCAGAGCTGTAAGTAAGTAAAAGAGAAGATCATTGCATCAGTGCACTGAACAAAACCATATCCAAAAGAGACACATCTCTCCAAGTACATTTTATATATTTGTTTATGTATGATATATTTGATAGTATGACTTAGTCAAATATGTTTTTGGTTAAGTCATCAGTTCCTAGGTAGCTAAACAACTTTCCAACCCAGGAAGTAGACAGTGTTGTTGTGCAATTTTGAAGATGTTGTGAACTGTTTTTTACCCCAGTTTCACAATCTAGCAGGAGCTTGTGCATTCAGCTGTCGTGCACCAGCTCTTTGCAGATAACATGAAGCCACTGCAGCTCGCAAAACTGCGGATGCAGCTGAGTGCTCAGGGTGATGGAGGCGCTGCCACAGCTTCATCAAAATTTCTAGGAAACGACAGCCATTGCTCTGTCTCGGGGTTGTGGTGTGAATAAACATCAAAGGTTGATAAGTGCGGAGGTGTTAAAACTTAGTTTCGAGTTAGGCTATTCATTTCAGCACAACAGAACCAGTATGAGTGTAGATGTAACATATGTCTTCTGCCTCTGCAAAATTCCTTTCACAGTAAAACAGTATCAAAAGGTCAAACCATGTGAATTATGTTTCTTTTTTTATTATTTGAAAGATTTATAGCTTACATCCTAGATCTGTACTATGAATCATTTTCTGCCTTCTCTCTCCGAGTACGAATATCGTCCCCCAATTACTGTCAGCTTCGGTGCAGTCGGCCAGCACAAGCTGTATCTTCCCATCTCCCAGTCCTTGTTCATTTCTTCCAACAGACTCAAACTTTCCAGGCTGCTGTTCAGCCAAAAGTCCTGCATGTGGTTGCTTCTCGTCTCCCAGCGCAGATCAAATATTTTCATAACAAGGAAGTAGAGCTACACTCAAATGCAAATCCTGCCTCCCCTGCTCCCAACACATAGTTGAGGCATCCAGGGGTGATCAATGGACTCTATGGAAATGGGCTTCATGACTGCATGATATGGAAAATGCAGATTTCCCTTCCAGCTTTGGCTTAGGGCTTACTTACAAAACAACATTACTGCCAGGGAATTGTGACAGAATTAATAACAAACTAGTATCATAACATAATCAGGTGAAAATTAAGCAAAAAATCAGGTCAACTGACCATTGCATAGCACTTATATTTATTAGAAAAATATAATTTCTTTGTATTTTAAATAAACCCCTAATTGCTTGAAGGTTGGCTGCTGTAAGTAAAGTCCATCCATTTCTGTCAACAGCAAACAATTTTACTTATTTGCAGTTGGGGGTGGAAGGGGAGCCCAGTTCAAGTCCATCAAAGTCCAATTTCAATGTGGAGGAAATGTTGTCAAGAGAAGAAGCATCCATCATGTGAAAATAAGTCTTTGAGTGTCCAAAAATTCACCTGATCAACAGGGCAAGTGTTGCCCCAATACCAGCAAATCCTGCAAAGGCCATGAGTGTGTTCCTCACTGTGGATTCTGGGTCTGCTACTCGAAAGAACTCAACAAATCCATCCTGGAAACAAATGATTAAAAACCAAACATTAGATGGAAATCTAGGGGTGAAGCACAGTGGGCAAAAATGCACATTGACTGTACATGTAGGCTTTGTTGCACAATGAGAGCAGCAATAACTACATTTTTTGTGTCACACATCCTGTCATTCAGCCATTAGTCATAGCTTACCCAGCCATTGTTTTTGACCAGCCAGTCCCGCTGGTCTGATAGCAAGTACGTGGAGATCTCCTGTCCCACGAGCTCCACACAGTTCTCCCTGCCTCTCTCCTTCAGGTATTGACACACCACCGCCCCAAAGGCCACCAGGCTGGCGACACGGCCCCAGTTGGTGGTGCCGTCTGCAAAGAGGCTCTTGGCTACAGCGCTTACAAAACTGGCATCATCTGTTCTGTCATCCAATGACAATTTGTTAACCATACCTGGAAAAAAAAAAAAATGAAGGGTCAGAAATCTGTCTATTTTGTACACTTTTCCCCCCCCTAATAGCCATGTATCACAGCTGTTACCCTACACTATATTCAGTTTTAACAGTTTTATACATTTCCTTGTATTTTTATATCTGGTATTTTTTTTGCACTTTGCACTACTAACTTTTTTTACTGCCTTTTTACTAACATGTTTTTGCACTATGGAACTGTGATGCTGGAAACTTGAAATTCCCTCAGGATCAATACAGTTACCATCTATTGTTAGTATAAAGTTACTATCTAGTATAAAGTTACTATCTATCTATGTAAGGTAACATTTGTGTGGCAAGTGTAAGTTATAACTTGGATGAATTAAATTTAACTTAGGTATAGTTTCCTATGCATTGAGAGTGTAAAATGACCAAAACATCCCAAAAATGATGTCTGTTGTGCAGAATTAATGGACTTAAACAACAGGTTTATAGCTAAAGAAACTCAATTTACAACTTACTTTCATTTAAATAAGTTATAACTGGATGAATTAAGTTTAACTTTAGTTATAAATGCTATGCCATGAGAGTGTAAAATGGCCAAAACACAGTCTGTAACTGCAGAGAAGCAGATTTATGGCTAAGAAAAAGCTTTGAAGTCTTTTGAATATAAGAATCCACACAACCTACCATTGTATGCGTATCTGTGTTTTTCCAAAACGTCCTCCACGACTCTCTTCATGGTTGTTAATGCTCTGCTTTCATTCCACTGAGCTTGAGAGAGTCCAGTTAAGTCTGTGAGCACACGTCTGATGAGATGCCTCGTGTCGTGCTCCAGCGCTTCGTCCCCTGCTGGACAGCCGGAGACGTCGCTCTCGCTGTCGGAGTGCATCTCCGGAGTACACGGCAGCGATCCGTCCTCGACTTCCTCTTCGCTGAGGCTTTTAGTCACGTACCCATTTGTTGCGTTAACTCCCAGGTTCTTGGGTCGTTTCGGGGTATCGTTTTGAGAGTCTTTAGATGTTCCCATGGTGATCATCTGTGGAGAAGAACCTCCGGAGCCGTAGTGGATGGCTCCGTCTCCGACTCCATTTTGAGGAAGAATGAAACAGCTCATTGTCGTCATCTTGAACGCGTCTGTTCGCTTCGATATTATATTCATTTGGATTATTATTGTTTAAGCTTGCTTGACAAATTCACTTACTTTGTTTTCCGTACAAAAAAATTTAGTCAATTAAGAGAATAGTGCTAGCTTTCGGTGTTAATAGATGTAATGAAGCTAGCGTGTTCTCCAGCGCTCACTCATTCTTCTTCATGGCTGCTGTGAAACGGAAGTGAAGCAATGAAGAGCTTTTGAGCCTATTTTTATACGCGTGGGTGCGTGCTTACGTCGTGCGTCACACGTCTATGTTCTTTACGTCACTGACTGACTTCCCCAAACAAACGGCTTTTTTTCAAACTGTTTTGTTTGTTTGTTTATTATAAGCTTACATTTTAATAAGTAAATTAAGAAGAAAAACAAGCTCAAACTCAGACTAGTGATGATTTTTGAAGGTGAAAATGTAAAGCAAGACTGTGATTGATTTGTGGGTTATTTTTGTATTTTTCCATGACATCAAAAGTGAAGATATGAGAAGAGAGGAGGCATTTCCGGAAAAACTACATAATGATAATAATAATAGCATTAACAAGAATATTATTACATATAATGAAAATAACAAAAGCTATAATAACATTATTAATAGTATTATTATTATTATTATTGTTATTAATAAACCGTTTTAGAGTTTAAACCAATACATTTTTCCCATTTTTATCATGACAAAAGCTATAATAACATTATTAATAGTATTATTATTATTATTAATAAACCGTTTTAGAGTTTAAACCAATAGATTTTTCCTATTTTTATCATGACTTTATTTAAAACAAAAGCTATAATAACAATATCATTATTATAATTATTATTTGTATTATTATTATTATTAATAAACTGTTTTAGAGTTTAAACCAATAGATTTTTTGACATCAAAAGTGAAAATATATGAGAGAGGAGGCATTTCCGGAAAAACTACATCATGATAATAATAATAGCATTAACAAGAATATTATTACATATAATGAAAATAACAAAAGCTATAATAACATTATTAATAGTATTATTATTATTATTATTGTTATTAATAAACCGTTTTAGAGTTTAAACCAATACATTTTTCCCATTTTTATCATGACAAAAGCTATAATAACATTATTAATAGTATTATTATTATTATTAATAAACCGTTTTAGAGTTTAAACCAATAGATTTTTCCTATTTTTATCATGACTTTATTTAAAACAAAAGCTATAATAACAATATCATTATTATAATTATTATTTGTATTATTATTATTATTAATAAACTGTTTTAGAGTTTAAACCAATAGATTTTTTGACATCAAAAGTGAAAATATATGAGAGAGGAGGCATTACCGGAAACACATCATCATAATAATAATAATAGCATTAACAAGAATATTATTAAATCTAATGAAAATAACAAAAGCTATAATAACATTATTAATATTATTATTATTATTATCATTGTTATTAATAAACCGTTTTAGAGTTTAAACCAATAGATTTTTCCCATTTTTATCATGACTATTTAAAACAAAAGCTATAATAACAATATCATTATTATTATAATTATTATTTGTATTATTATTATTATTATTAATAAACTGTTTTAGAGTTTAAACCAATAGATTTTTTGACATCAAAAGTGAAAATATATGAGAGAGGAGGCATTACCGGAAACACATCATCATAATAATAATAGCATCAACAAGAATATGTTTAAATATAATGAAAATAACAAAAGCTATAATAACATTATTATTATTATTAATTAACCGTTTTAGAGTTTAAACCAATAGATTTTTTATCATGACTTTATTTAAAACAAAAAAGTTGTGTTATGCAGCTGTTAAGTAAAGTCCTTTGACCAGTTTACAGTAGTGATGATTTTGAAGCTGAAAATATAAAGCAGGAAGCTCCAAGATTGTGATTGATTTGTGGGTTATTTTTGTATTTTTCCATGACATCAAAAGGGAAAATATGTGAAGTGAGGAGGCACTTCTGGAAACACATCATTATAATAATAATAGCATCAACAAGAATATTATTAAATATAATGAAAATAACAAAAGCTATAATAACAACAATATTATTATTATTATTATTATTATTAAACCGCTTTAGAGCTTAAACCAATAGATTTTTCCCATTTTTATCATGACTTTATTTAAAACAAAAAAGTTGTGTTATGCAGCTGTTAAGTAAAGTCCTTTGACCGGTTTACATTTTGATAAATGACAGCAAACTCTGATCTGACACTGATGCTAGACCAATAAAGGAAACACAACCCTGGCTGTATAGGCTGCACGGTCATTTATGTATTGCCATATATAGCCATCCTGTCTGGCACATTAGCACACATAACCTCTATATTACATGAGGGTGTATTGACACATTTCCTCAATGTTAAGAACAGCAGGGTTCTTGTGATCCCAGTCTGTGAGACATTTTGAAACTGTGGTTCTTTCTTCACAGAACAAAACAATTCCATACTATGTTAAGAATGCCGGAAATAGCCAGAACTTTCTGTCCTCAACTGAGAGCCATGTAAGAAATAAATGACTGTGTGCTTCCCCCTAGTGGTCAGAGGGAAGTTGCACTCCTTTAATCATCTCCATTATATGTTTACCCACAAGATTCAGCCTTTTACACTTCAACTTGGGACCTTTTCTCATTAGAGTCTATGTGTGCAGGACAAATACTTCAGTGGCACAAGAGAAGAGACCTAACATCAACAAAAAACTACAAGGAAATCTTATTAATGTAAAAGTTTATTTCAAATACTGACAAAAATCCTCTCACCTACTCCCACACAACTGAAACATTCCAAGTACTCCTGTACTTTCTGAAGTCTTAAAATCATTCCTGTGTTCTCCAGTCATCCTCTTTATCATGTAAACCCTTTTTTTTTCCTCTTGGAAGCAAGGGTGCCTCTGATTTCCCTGCAGTTATCTTGGGCCAGGATGAAATATACTAATTATGCAGTAAGAGAACACAAGGAAAAAAAAAAAAAAAAGAAACATTTACTTGCAAAACAACAAGAAAACGGATAAGGTAAAAGCAGCACAAAAGTACTTCAGAGCACACAGCCTGTCATTCCTTTATACATTCTGGCACGTGTTTATATAGCTGAACGAGAGACACCCTGTGTGTTGGGTTCGAAACATACCCTGCCATTTCCTCTCGTTGAACCGCTCTGTGCAAAGCCAAACATAACGTAGCATTCAAGAACTCCTGTCCACTGTTGTTTCATAGAACACGTTGTAGCTTATTCACCCATTTCTCTTAACAATCCTTACTTTTTAAAGCACAAAACTGTAGGTTTTTAAACACAATATGATGCTAAATGGTCTGTTCTTGTCAATCGAAGTGACACAAAGCTTTCCAGAACTTTCTGGCTCTGTCCGGACCAAAAGTTGGATCAAATTCAACAATGCATCTTTCAAATTTAGTGGTAGAATTTACATTGAGGTTGACCAGTCTCAACTGATTTGACTTTGCAACAGGAGCTATAGGACTCTGAAACAAAGACACTCGGGGAGAACAGAGTTGGACTGGTAGAATCAAGAGGACAGGTGTTCTTTACAGGGTATCATCTCTTAGATTTGTCGTTGACTGAATCAGCAGCATTTACACATATTTTCATATGATACAGATTCACATAGCCTCTGCAATTCACTAAGATAGAGCAGAAGTAGTGTTAAACTGAAAGGAGAGAGGAACCATTGAATCAGAAAATAGCTCAGGCTATGAAAGAGTGAAAAGCAGGTGGGAAACAACACAAAAATCCCTTCCTGTTGAAGTCTATTTACAATGGCTGGAACAGAGAAAAGCAGTGCATTCATACAACGCCATAACAAGCACATACGTACAGGTCAGCTCTCTTTCGTCCACTGCACATTTGACACATTTTTAAAGTCTCAATGAAAAAAGAAGTGAGGTTGAGAATGTGATGGTGCATGCACCCTGCTATCACCTAGCCTACGTGGTGGAGAGTGCGTTTGTGAAGGTTCCCTGAAGCAGTATTATACAAGGAGGCTGATTCTCAGTGACCGCGGGGCGTCCAGTTCAGATTCTTGAATGTGTGGACGGCACGCACTTTGCCCCCTCACCGTGTGTTACAAAATCTCCTCTCTGCTTTGCCAAGTGTTCGGGTGAGCGCATCCTGCAGGCATGCAGTGTCCCACTTTAAGCCTGCGATGACGATCTTGGGAGCTGGGCTGACACCTGTTGTTACCAGGTCGCCTGCTGTTTACCCTCTGACACCCCTGAGATCAAAGATCAGTCTGTGTAGCGGGTCAGTTTGTTCTACGGGGCGCTGGTAGTAGAAGCAGATCTATACTCCAACTAAGATTTAAGGGAAGCAAAGTAGTAGTATTCTTTTTAGTAAAGTTAGTGTTTCACAATGTGAAAGGGAACCACTGCATCTGACTGTGATATACAGTGTATTCTGAAAGTGTTGAAACATGGAGAAAATAATCTCCAACAAAAAGATGAAGAAATCAATGTCTTTTTTTTTTTTAGCTTTAACAAGCAGCTTGAATAAGAATAACTCTTTTGGTCGCTCCCAAACGTCTGATTTTCACAGCACGTGCCATTTGCGGGACGCAACTACATGTATGAAGGCTATGACTATTTTTGTCTTTCGTGATCGGATATGGCAGTCTAGTCAAAATACATGTGTTGACGCGTGTGACACTGAAATGCTAACTTTTTTAGTGGTGTTTAAAAGATGACAAGAAAGTAAGATGTCTGGATCATGATCACGTCACTTTTTCATACCTCCATGAGATCCAAACACAACATGAGCCAGACCAGCCTGGGCTGCAGTCTGCCTGGTCACATCACAATGTGAGCGAGATTAGATGGTTAACAGTCACATTGAAAAAGACAAGGCGAACCCACAGTCTCTGAGCCTGATGATAGCTGCAGTGTGAAATTTTGGCTCCGTTGGTAAAGCACAAAATTTCCAAGCCAGAAATCCCAGGATGTAATCCCAAGTGAGTCGATTTAGCACTAGCACTTCTCTCAGGCATGTCAGCTGGTCCTCAAAGCGCCAAGCATATCACGAACTACGTGCTTTTTTTTGTGTGTATTATTTACAGAAGCATATACACTCTATGCAGGGTGCTTCAATACCCCCACAAATCTTTTAGGCTCTTAGTGAACACACGTCTTGATGCAACTCAACAGCCACCAAACTAAGACTGAACTCAAGAGATTGGCAAGGTTCCCAGCCATTAAAAATAATACAAGGATATACTCAGCTGGCTCTTGCCCTTGGCCGCTAACAGGAGCGTGTGTACATGGATTGTCGGGACAGCAAAAAGGAAAGGAAAGGAAAGGAAGGAAGGAAGGAAGGAAGTGTGACTGTGGACGTTTCAGGGCCTCGTGTGTTTGTTTTGATACTTCCTATCACTAAGCAGATACCCCACTCCCGTTAAAAACAAAAAAAAAACATGTTAAATTTCTTTTTCTGTTACATGTTACAATCATGCAGCATATTTAGAGAGAAGAAGAGCAAAGGGAGTCAAGAATTAAAGCAACATGAGCAGAGAGAAAGAGAGAAAAAAAAGTGGTGCTTCAAACCCCCGCTTGGCTGAAACTGCAGCAGATGACCTCGGGTTTTGTTTGACGAAAAAGGTGACCGAAGGATGAGATGATAAGGACACCTCGATTCGTTTTTCCCCCATTTCCCAATATGGTGTCAGCGAATGCTAAAGAACTCTTAAGCTAGGCAGCTGCCCCTCACAGATTTGGTATGCAAGCGATTATTCACATACATCTTTCCAACCCCTCCCCGACGAAGCCAGCCACCAGCACAGATAGGGAACATAAAGATCAGAGAACGCGCTGCGATCATGGTTCCTAACTCCCTTACACACATCATTTTGGTGTCATTTAGGATGCAAAAAAAAAAAGAACAAAGCATACTATACAGACTACAAAGTGCATTAACTCACCCCATCCAACCCCTGCCCGCTGACACACCTACTGTGATGCATCTTGGAACACCGAAAAACCAAGACATAAGGGAGGCGGTAGAGCAGAGTGCGCAGAGGGGGCAGAGCTGTGCGTGGTGGGAAGGCAGAGAAGGCTGCGACCTCCATCCATCCGCCGCCTAAACCTCCATCCCTCCCTCCCACCCCGCCCCACCCACATACAAGCAAAATGGAGTTTTAACTTATACAACTCTGCCCGACATGTTAAAGCCAGTGGTGCCTGGGGATGAGAAAGGGAAGAGAGGGGTAGGGGATGGACATATTGGGGACACGGGTGAGGAGGAGGGACATTTTGACGGGAGCCCCAGGGGGGTGAGGGTGCTTCTGGGTCGATGGGAGGCTAGCCGGCTAGCTTGCTGGTCACCAAGGAGGACTTCCTCTGGGGCAGGTCCTGCGGCGTGGGAATGTGGTCGCCGGTCACCAGGTTCTTGTCGGGCCCTGCCACGGGAAGCTTCTTCATCTTGGCCTTGGCCATGTTGTAGTCGCCTGAGTCAAAGTACTTTTGCTGTGTGAGACAAGAGATAAAAGGTGAGACATGCTGCTTACTGATTTCAGTGAAGCAAAGAAAACAAGACTACATGGATTTGACATATACCTTAAACAATACTCACATGCCCATATATGTACATTGAAAGAATTATCAGTCCCTAGAATTGTTCCTCCTGTCCATTCTGGCCCTGTGGAGGACCTTTCCTAATGCAATCTCAATATAAGAGATGGAGGACAAAATCTACAGTCCTCATTCTGTGCAAAAGTGTATTCAAAGTTCAGCTAAAGCTAATATGAGTCAGGCCCGTTTCTTGCTTCTCACGCCGGGCTTGTTGGTCTGTGGCCTGTGGCTTAACCTGCCTCCTTCCCGTACATATGTTTGTTGCAGATTTGTTCACAGGACCAACTACAGCATCGGAGAGCAATGGCGAATCCTGCACGGACAAATGCTCAACTTGCAAGCGTATGCACAAAATAGACCTAATTGTTGCAGACAGTGCGTATACAACCGCAGAGGGGATGTCGCACGGTTTGCCACATGGACAATACTGTGCTCTTTAGTCCAGGCGTGCCGCGGTAGTCGATGTTACCGGTGTTACACGGTGTCCGTGCATACACCGATTACATAACTTGTTCACCACCCTCACAGTCATTTTTGCTTTTTTTTATAGAAATAAAACCCATTTCTTTAATTTTCACGAATCAGCGGCGTATTATCAATACATAGTCAGATGACGGACCCTACAAACTGAAAGTGAAAGTGTCTGTCAGAGTATTAGTCAGAGCGAAAAACAAAAGTGGCTATTTGTCAATATTTCAGATTAATGCTATAAGGGAACCATAATGTTAATGAGTTAATAATCGCCGTGAGGAAGACGGAGCGATCCCAGCCAGTGTGCGCGGCGCAGCTGCGTCAGGTGGAAACCTGCAGCCCTGCAGCGAAATGCTTGACCGGAGAGGCCAGTCACACAGCCACCTGGCCTTAAAGACCAAAATAAGCACTCCACATATATTGAGGGTCATCTTTTCTTGTAAAATGTCCGGTGTAATCTGTAACACCGGTGATGTCACAAGTTTATTAACCGGTGGGAAAATCTCCTCAACGTGACATCCCTACTTTAGTCAAATCAAGTTGTTATGTTTCAGAGTTTGAGTAATTTTTGTACACCAGGGATGTGGATTGTGTACCCCATCTCTTAAATTGGAATATTTTCACAGCCAGTATGGACAGGAGGAATTATTACAGTGAGTAGTATCAAGAAGGACTCAAGATGTAACCTATTCTTTTAACACCAAAAGATGAAAGGGTTCAATTATTTAACTTTTTAATGGAATGATCAGGTGGAGTATTGTATTTTGCAGATTCAATCCCCCCCCCTGTTTTGATATAATCAGTCCCTGGGAGTTATCTCATGATTAAGTACTGCAATTTACTTTTTGGCTTTCCCCTCAGCCTGCCTCAGCTACTCCTACTCCTTGTCAGTGATTTCCCAGATTGACTTTCAACAATCTCCAGAGGTGGAAGTTCTCTGTAACATACAGTACACAGCTCGTGTAGGTGGAGAGAGCAACACTTTTTTTCCAGATGAGGAAAAAGTGAGAGAGGAGAGAGAACGATGCCTTTGTGTACCCTGCTGTTCAAATTACAAATAAAATAATCTGCCAAACAGGCTATTGTATTTCACATGCCACCAATGTGGCTGCATTGCATTCTGGTCTACTGAGGTTCAGTTGATGGAGAAATTACTTTTCTATCTGCTTCAATGGATTTAGCCCTAGAGGATTGTTGAATGGACTACAACATGGCAGCTCTAGATAGAAGCCCTTGCTCTTTGGTTGTGAAGGACACATAACGTTTATCATGTTTTAAGGCCCTGACACACCAAGCGGACGGTCGGCCATCGGCCAGTTTGGGACCGCTGGTGAGTGTATGTCACCTTCGTTTTTGCGGTGTGTCCCGCACTGTCGGCTCTAGTCTACCCTACCGGAGTTTTATTGGGCGATTCAGCATTTTGAATCAGCGGCGGAACTCGTCGGTGAAAGAAATCATTCTGATTGGCTGTTCAGTTTAAGTGAATCAGTGCACGAGAAGAGAGACAGAAGTGAGGAAAGCAAGCAAACGAGTAAAGTCAAGAGGGCACACACCCGGCTTGGAGCCCTTCTTTGTGGGGTTTGCATGTTCTCCCTGTGTTAGCGTGGGTTTTCTTCCGGCTTCCTCCCACTGTCCAAAGACATTCAGGTTAGGTTAACTGTTGACTCTAAATTGCCCGTAGGCGTCCTGAGTGATCCAATCAGAAGTGGACAGCTTTAAGTATGTTTGTTCACACCTGGCATTAGAATGCGTCATCACATGCGTCTCCAGTGACTACTTGTGATCAGATCTCACTTGATGTAATATTACATGAATGTCAGTAGTAATATCCAACATATTCGTGAATTCGGGAACATCAAAATAAAAGGTTATTGTATTAGTAGTCCCTGGGGACCTCCGTGCTGCCGGCACCGCTGCCTTTGCCGGGCAACAGCAGGGTACAGGGCTTCAGAGAGCCGGGGATGAGAGCGAGCGAGCGGGCATCAGCCCCGTGAAAAGCACGGGGACAAAACCACCGACACATCTCCGACAGTATGATAATGCACTTTGCGTGCCTAGTCTTATTTCATGTACGTTTCATAACAACCGCTTGTATATCCGTATGTATGTCCTCAGTCTTCTGGTTTCCGCTTTTGAATGACGAATACAGACTACTGCTACCTGCTGGTGTAGAGTTATATCCTCTCATGCAGGCGCAGAACGTATGTGGTAACTGGCCATTGGCTGTAGTCTTTGCTGCGTGTTCGAGCATATCTTCTTGGTCAAAACACAGGCGACGGGAGGCAACGCAACAATCAACCTTCATCTCTGTTAGTTCTTTGTTGGTTCGGTGTGTCTAGGCCATTTTTTACAATAAAACTCCATAGTAGCCAAGCTAGAAACATCTCAATATGATGTCTATATGAGGTCAGTTATCTGCAAGATTACGACAAATATAAAAGGAAGTGAAGGAAGGAATTTTGCTTTTCCAACAGTGCTTTGGGTTTTTCAAGGTGATCTTTCAGTGACGGTGATGCGTTTCAGCTTGACTGATCACAGAACCCGAGACCTGGTCACCTACCCCTTTCTGTAGTCTCTTCATCAGGAAGTCTGAGCCACCGGGCTTCTGGCCCAGGCCGGGGTACTTTGCCTTCAGCTTGGCCTCCTCTGCCTTCACAGGGTTTGCATTTTTCTCCTGGGAGTCCTGTGGAGACAAGAACAAACGAACATAAGCACTCCTCCTTTGCAGAAAACAGGGCCCCATTCATCCAATACATCTTTTGAAAAATTTAAGCACAACTGGAACAGCTGTTGTTTATGTGCCAGGCACTCATTTATGGTCAGCCTAAAATTCCAAAAATGCTGCTTCTACACAAACACCTAAATTCCTGCAGTAAAGTCTATGGTGATAAACAGGGCCACTTCACTCTTCAGAAATACTAAAACTGCTCTTGAAAACCTCTGCTACGAAGTGGGCTAAAATACTGTGACAATGACTAGCGGGAACTGAAGATACTTCATGAAAGTATGAGTCACAACATGAATGTTCTTCTGTTACGGTCTCTCATATTACCATCATAACTGAGAGGAATAAAGGAATAACTCAAGATGTGGTCAAAGCTTGGAACAAAAACACATCTGAAAAAAAGAGGTCTAAATGATTTTTGGAAGCTTACATTGATAACAACTAATGCCTTCTTTGGTAATCATGTTGACAAGGATTTTGTGCAGAACAGCATCATGTCTGCATCTGTTAAATCTATAACTAGTCGATGAAGAATGAACTCTGACCCTCACAAGTCTATACAAGTCCTGTTCAACATGAACCTATTACTGTAAAGCAATAAAGTGTCCCACATTAGAAAACTTTCAGCACAATTTGTGCTTACAATTAAATCCTGCAACTTCCCGTTAAGCATGATGAGCAAGTTATGTTAATTGCTAAAGCACAAGTTTTCATCTGCTGTTATTTCCAGTTAATGTGGACATAAACCTTGTTTTCTGCTTCGTGTGGGGGGTCACGCTTTGGCTGCAATAAATATCAACGTTTACACTAAATACTATGACTCCCTGTTTTCTGTTATTGTGCATTCATTGGTTATATATTTATGTCTTTCTTTTAGAGAAAAATATGAGAATTGAGGTCAAGAAACAATAACTTGACAATGCTTTTGAGATCTCACGACACCAGGACGCGGTTACAGACGCCTGACACTAGCCAAATCCCTGTCAGGTAGATATTGAGGCCAGTAATTTGGGCCACCAGGGTACACCTTGTTTGTGTACAAACGAGAATCAAGTGTTTGACTGCAGGCTAGTACTATCTAGGTGTAAAGTGCACGCAGGGGCTACCAAAGACAAACTCCATAGGCCATTTATGCACTCCCTGCATATACCTTGAGCGAGCAGCACACAGCATAGACCTACTTCCACTATGCAAACAAGATAGGGCACTCAGCCTGCAAAGCTTGCTGGGGCAGGGATAAAATGTGACTCAGGACACAGAAGCCGATGAACACATTCCCTCAGGAGGAGGGGGACGTGTGGCACCGACTGTGCTGATTCACTTGGGTCCATGACGAGAAATTTATGAGCTCCTATATTCGGCCCCAATGCAGGGAAACTGCAGAATCCGACAACACAGTATTTGTGCAAAGTTTTAAACAGGTATGTGCATAACTATAAAAATCCACTTAAGTAGCATCAAAGTTTGACATAACATTTCTTCCACACTATTTGATGATATATATGTGCGTGTTCCAGTGCCTCACTGAAGCTGTAACCCACTTCAAGGAGTGAAAAAATATTATCATTACTTAATAGGACTGTTAAAATACACATCTATGCACAAATCTACATGATATATTTGTTATCTTTACAAACGATATTGAAAAACAAAATAGATTTTGGGTCTGTGCGTTTTAGGAGGCACAAATGTGTCCCTTATTTTACCCAGAATGCTTTTTGAGTGATTTCAGTTTGACAGTAACTACATTAGTATTACTGTGTTTATCAAAACAAGTACCATTCACTACAACTTAATGCACTGTATGTGTGCACACAGTCAAGCTTAAGCATAAAAAACAACAAGTTATATAAACAGAAATCTGAATTTGAAACGTATAACCTGCTGTGCAGCTGGGGCAAGTTAAGCGCTGGGCATTACATCAATATTTATTAACTAACTAGGCTTATTGTTGAGAAACAAGTTCCGGGCGTTCACGTTTGTTGACGGGAACTTACCTGTGAAAACAATTAGCTGCAATTATATCTCCTGTATGGTTGATTGTTTTTTTTTAATAAAACATTAACAATTCATTATAATTTATCTGAATCTGAATTATCAAAACAAACCAACTGCTTCAGTGACCCAGATGAAGACCTATGTTGGTCGCAACGCATTGGTCATTTTAAACAATTATTGCCATGTAAAATAAAGGCATTTTAAATTTGTTCAAACACTACAGTGTGCCTTGGATTATTTTTGAGGGAGACTTGCATTTTGTACTTTTTTGAGACCATATTCCACCCATGCAATGAGCCCTTCATAAGACTGAACAAACCAACTGCTACATCAGATTCCTCCCTAAAGTTCATGACATGTTTATTTCTGTATATGGTAGATATTGTGATTTATATAATATCAAAGATCAAGTAGAACAAACAAAACTGCAGGCCTTCATAGCTGAGGAAAGCTAATCACACCAGATGCATGTTGTGACCCATACTGATGTCAACAGACTAATTGATTAAGCATTGATCCAAGAACTATTATGCACAACACTGTCATTGCTGTGGCACTGTATGGAAATGCGGAAGCGATGTCACACTGCAGTTGTTGTCACTGTCAGGAGAAGACCATCAGGAATATCAAGCCCATGTGCAAGTTAGGGACGAAGACAGTCTATATTGTCAATGCATATGTTAGTGAAACCACTAATGCATGTCGTTATTTGGACACAGTAGGCCCTCCATGGCACGTTTTGAGACCCTCACAGGACAGACCAATGAGGCCCGAGCTGCTGTGGACTCAACCAATGACACACAAGGCAAAGGGACAAACGAAGTGGCACACTGGCAAAGGTGCTCTGGAAGATGGGACAGCTACGATGAAATCATTGTACAAACAAACTGCAGGCCTTCACAGCTGAGGAAAAACTAATCACACCAGATGCATGTTGTGACCCATACTGATGTCAACAGATTAATTGATTAAGCATTGATCCAAGAACTATATTATGCACAACACTGTCGTTGCTGTGGCACTGTATGGAAATGCGGAAGCGATGTCACACTGCAGTTGTTGTCACTGTCAGGAGAAGAAGACCATCAGGAATATCAAGCCCATGTGTGCAAGTTAGGGACGAAGACAATGCATATGTTTTCACCAGTTCAACCTCCACTGAGTGAAACCAGTAATGCATGTCTTTATTTGGACACAGTAGGCCCTCCATGGAACGTTTTGGAGACCCTCACAGGACAGACCAATGAGGCCCCGAGCTGCTGTGGACTCAACCAATGACACACAAGGCAAAGGGACAAAACAAAGTGACACACTGGTAAGGTGCTCTGTAAGATGGGACAGCTGCGATAAAAAAACATTTTCAACACATCTAACTTAGCATTGATCCAAGAACTATAATGCACAACACTGTCATTGCTGTGGCACTGTATGGAAATGCAGAAGCGATGTCACACTGCAGTTGTTGTCACTGTCAGGAGAAGACCATCAGGAATATCAAGCCCATGTGCAAGTTAGGGACGAAGACAGTCTATATTTTCAATGCATAAGTTTTCACCCAGTTCAACATCTACTGAGTGAAACCAGTAATGCATGTCTTTATTTGGACACAGTAGGCCCTCCATGGCACGTTTTTGAGACCCTCACAGGACAGACCAATGAGGCCCCGAGCTGCTGTGGACTCAACCAATGACACACAAGGCAAAGGGACAAAACAAAGTGACACACTTGCATGTACTCTGGAAGATGGGACAGCTACGATGAAACCATTTCAACTGCTTATCGTAGCTCTATATGTCCACCCATGCAATGAGCCCTTCACAAGACTGAACAAACCAACCAAAGTTCATGACATGTTTATTTCTGTATATGGTAGATATTGTGATTTATATAATATCAAAGATCAACAAACTTAAGTAGTAAAAACAAACTGCAGGCCTTCATAGCTGAGGAAAAACTAATCACACCAGATGCATGTTGTGACCCATACTGATGTCAACAGATTAATTGATTAAGCATTGATCCAAGAACTATATTATGCACAACACTGTCGTTGCTGTGGCACTGTATGGAAATGCGGAAGCGATGTCACACTGCAGTTGTTGTCACTGTCAGGAGAAGAAGACCATCAGGAATATCAAACCCATGTGTGCAAGTTAGGGACGAAGACAATGCATATGTTTTCACCAGTTCAACATCTGTCTACTGAGTGAAATGCATGTCTTTATTTGGACACAGTAGGCCCTCCATGGCACGTTTTGAGGACAGACCAATGAGGCCCCGAGCTGCTGTGGACTCAACCAATGACACAAGGCAAAGGGACAAAACAAAGTGACACAAGGTGCTCTGGAAGATGGGACAGCTATGATAAAAAAGCATTGTCAACACACCTAACTGCTCATCCTAGCTCTCTATATCTATAAATGTCTTCCAGGAGTCCTCCCTGCCTTTGCTGCAGCATAACACACTAGCTGCTGTGTGTTAGCCTCTTCTAGCTTAGCATGCTCAGCCAACAACATGAAGACAAACCCACCTGTTTTTCGTCCTCGTAGTCCACCTGAGTGTCCGAGTCCAGGTTTTCTGACGACATTGTGTTGAGTGTGATATGGACAAAGCACAGTTGTCCCCGTTTTTACCAGATGAACTCTGAAGAAGATGAATATAAACGAGGAATACTGTTTGATTGTACCTGAACTGAATCTAATCCTCCTTTTTCTGGACACGACTGCTGCTCCCCAACAAAAATGGCGTAACGAGA
Organism: Sebastes umbrosus; assembly: GCF_015220745.1. Classification (NCBI taxonomy): domain Eukaryota; kingdom Metazoa; phylum Chordata; class Actinopteri; order Perciformes; family Sebastidae; genus Sebastes; species Sebastes umbrosus. Next base: position 9,000,077 of record NC_051279.1, read on the forward strand.
TGTGACGTCACCAACGAAGGGGGGGGGTTTCCTACTGTGTGATTGACATATACAGTAGCCAATAGGCGAGGAGTGATGGTTCACGTACAGCCAATGGGGTGGCGTTAACAGCGACGTTCTCTTTGATTGACAGCCCCGTCGACCAATGATTTAACAGAATGGAGACTTGGGGGAAGTGCCGCACTGCATCAACACAAAGCACCTGAACCGACCTGACCGACACAAAAGATATATATATGCAACATGCTGTTTTTTAAAAAAAAGCATTTTATCTGTTTTATCTTTTTCTTTTTTAATCTTGCCTTAATTATGCAACATGCTGTTTTTTTTTTGTTTTAAAACATCATCTTTTTATCCATCACCCTATTAAACACCATCCTTTTAGCCATCATTCTTTTACTTCTATCTATCTACCTATTTATATTTATTTTACTTTATTTTATCTTATTCTTTTTTTAATCTTGCCTTAATTATGCAACATGCTGTTTTTTTGTTTGTTTTAAAACATCTTCTTTTTATCCATCACCCTATTAAACACCATCCTTTTAGCCATCATTCTTTTACTTCTATCTATCTACCTATTTATATTTATTTTACTTTATTTTATCTTATTCTTTTTTTAATCTTGCCTTAATTATGCAACATGCTGTTTTTTTTAACTTATTATACTGTTATTATACTCAGATAATAATGCATACAGTGCACTTTAGATAAGCTACTGGAGCTACCCTGCACTATACTCATTTTTAACAGTCTCTTCTGCATTTTTTAATAGTCTTATATCACAGCTGTTACCCTGCACTATATTCAGTTTTAACAGTTTTTTTCATCTCCTTGTATTTTTATATCTGGTATAATTTTTTGTACTTTGCACTACTAACTTTTTTACTGCCTTTTTACTAACATGTTTTTGCAATATGGAACTGTGATGCTGGAAACTTGAATTTCCTTCTGGATCAATAAAGTTACTATCTATCTATTTATCTATCTATCTATCTATCTATCTATCTATCTATCTATCTATAGATAAATGCAACATGCAAATCTATTTTAAAATATTAAACGGAGTGTATCCATCCAGTGATTTGTTGCGACAACGATTTGGAATTGAAACCAAAAACAAAAATGCATTGAAACTTCTTAGTATAATAAAGAATATGAATTACAGGTACAGCCCTATAGCCCTTAATTTAATTTATTATTATTTTCATGTATAATTTTATATATTTTATTTGTTCTTGTTCTGTATGCACCTTGTCCTTTTACTCTAATGCAATGATCTATGAGCCATGTTGTTTGTAAATTTGAAAAAGTTCAATAAAAAAAAATATATATATATTCAACATGCTGTTTTTTTTTTTTAACTTATTATACTAATATTATATAAATGAATGAATACACCACAGTTAGTATGCAACATGCAAATCCATTTTAAAATATTAAACGGAGTGTATCCATCCAGTGATTTGTAGCAACAACGATTTGGAATTGAAACCAATAACTGTATATTTTGTGATGATACTGAAACTACTGATCATTTATTTTTTCATTGCATGTATTCTGGAGCTTTATGGCTTTATGATATACATGACTGGCTTTTCCCAAAAGTTTCTCATCTGGGGAACTTCTCTCAAAAGGACATTGTTTATGGACTTGTCATGGACAATAACAAAGATGACTTTCTGGTGAATAACATTCTCATTCTTGGAAAATATTATTTGCACAAATCCAAGTATATGAAAGTGAAACCTGGTTTAATGTGTTTCATTCTGAGTTTCTATCTTACATAAAAGCCCTTAAAGTCATGGAAAACAAAAATGGTTTGAAACTTCTTAGCATAATAGAAGAATATGAATTACAGGTACAGCCCTAGCCCTTAATTTAATTAATTATTATTTGCATGTCTAATTTTACATATTTTATTTCTTCTTGTTCTGTATGCACCGTGTCCTTTTACTCTAATGCAATGATCTATGAGCCATGTTGTTTATAAATTTGAATTTGTTCAATAAAAAAAGAAAATGCAACATGCTGTTTTTTTTTTTAACTTATTATACTAATATTATATTAATGAATGAATACACCACAGTTAGTTCAACGAGATGATTGACAGCCATGTCCTTATTAGTTAAAAAATGAAAATAAAAAAAAATGCATTAAACTTTGGACCTATGCTTGTGATTGACATATACAGTAACCAATAGGCGAGTAGTGACGGTTCGCGCAGAGCCAATGGGATGGCAGTATCAGCGACATTCTCTTTGATTGACAGCCCCGTCGACCAATGAGTTTACAGAATGTAGACTTGGGGAAGTGCCGCACTGCATCAACACAAAGCACCTGAACCCAACCTGAACAACACAAATATATATATGCAACATGCTTTTTTTTTTTCACTTATTAAACTTATATTATATTTATGAATGAATACACCACAGTTAGTTTAACGAGATGATTGACAGCCATGTCGTTATTAGTTCAAAAATGAAAATAAAAAGTACACTTTGGAGCTATGCCTTGGACAAGCCCCCTGCTCTGTGATTGGCTACTTGACCCGTCAATCAAACAAGCTCCCTGCTCTGTGATTGGCTACTTGACCCGTCAATCAAACAAGCCCCCTGCTCTGTGATTGGCTACTTGACCCGTCAATCAAACAAGCACGCGGGAACGGTTGCTAGCCTACATCCATGCTGCCAGCTTGCTTTCAACAGCTTTAAAAAACAGGTTTGATTGTATTATATTGTTGTATTCGGTAAAATATTCTTCATTGTTGTCATGTAAGTAACATTACAAGCTCATTGTGAACAGGCTAGGTTAGTAACAGCTTCATCTTAGTGTGGTAGAAACTGTTTTAGCTAAATGTGACTGTAGCTAACGTTAGCTAACAGGTGAACTTGTAGTTCTAGTTTACAGTAATGTAATAGTACTAAACTAGTTTAGCCAAAGCCAATCTTGTATATGCCACTTTGGTTGTCCTCATGTAATTTGTCTCTGTTTTTTTGCAGCTTCTATCTTGTGTTGTCTCTCACCACTGTGATGGCCTGTCTTCAACAAGTTAGAAGTGAACAGGTAAAGTTATTGTATATATAAATAAACTGACATTAACCTGATATTTTCAGGTGGAATTTCATTCATTCATTCATTCATTCTCACTGTGCAATATCATTTTCCACTTGTGCAATTTTGTTAATAGTCTGTTTATTGACAATACTGTATATACCGCTCCTATTTTTATACTTCCTTCTATTTAAAGGGTTCATATTTTGTCACACTTTGTTTAGCTCTTTTTTACTGTGTTAGCTGATGCATCTTGTTTTTTGCACTATCCCCTTTGCTGCTGTACACTGCATATTTCCCCACTGCAGGTCTAATAAAGGAATATGTTATCTTATCTTATCTTAGCTAATGTAGATTCAGTGTGTTTTGTGTAGCTGCAAACACTGTTAGTTAGCTATAGCTGGCATTTGTAACAGTAGTTAGTCAGTTATTACATTTACTCATGTACTAGAAGTTTGAGGTACTTGTACTTTTTTAGTACGTACATTTTATGCTACTTTATACCTCTACTTCAGAACGTTAATGTGAGTGCTTGAACTACTCTGATTCAGATGTTAAGATAAGATAAGATAAGATAAGATTAACCTTTATTAATCCCCAGAGGGAAATTCAGGTGTCAAAGCAGCAACATCAGCAAACAGAGTGAAACACAGGAGAGGTAAAGGTATACACAAATTATAAAAACAATAAATAGAGATATAAAAGATACACAGTGAATGGGTGAACATAGTTCGTACAGTCCGTCAATAAATAAATGTAATATGTATATATGTGCAGTCTATAAAGTGGTATATAGGATGTATAGTGTACAGTAAGTGTAAAGTGCGCCAGTGGTTAGAGTCCAAGATGGTTGCAGATAGTGCATGTTTAAAGTTCTTAAAGTCCTCCTAGTTCTCATATGTAGGGTTAGGGTTTGATTGTGGAGCCTGATGGCTACCAGCATGAAGGACTGACCCAGGCGCTTTGTGTTGTGCCAAGGGGGGATGAGTCTGTGGCTGAAGGTGCTCCTCATCTTGACTAGCTCATCATAGAGGGGGTCGGAGGGGTTCTCCAGGATTTATATACAAAATCTATAATCATCATATATTCATAAGACACAGTTGAGGCCACTTGGTTTGTGGTGATTATCTTTGTTGCATCTTTTTACACCAGTTTTTTTTTTTAAACAAGTTTTTCATTACTTGCCAAAAAACTATTTCTTAAAATCTTTTTAAAAATCTCCCACAACTATATATTGTAAAATGATGATCATCACCAATATTAAGGGCCATGAACATCACAAGGACCATATAATGAAACATTCTCATTATAAATATTTTGCTTGTATGTTGTATTTATCTTGGATAATAGTATTCAATATGTTATGAAATATGTTGTCCTTCAAATGCAGCTGTTGGCTGATTTCTAGTGTTTGTGTTAACTGTGATGAGTAAGCAGTGCTCAGTATGTGATTCATTTATTTCACTCATGCAGGATACTCAGCTGTTGCCTAATCAGGTTCTCTCAGAGCAGCAGTCATTGGTTGTTATAAAGAAGCTTCTGGCCATCGCAGTGTCTGGCATCACATACCTCCGGGGCCTTTTCCCAGAGAAAGCCTACGGCAGCAAATATGTTGAAGGTTGGATTACAGATGGAAACTTATTTATCTGCACATTCCAGTGGCTATCAAGGTCTATTTACCATTTGGAAATAATTACAAAGAAGATTCTAACCTCCCCTTTTTTCTTCCCACAGATCAGAAAGTGATGATCCTTAGAGAGGAGCGCAGTTGTCCCGGTGCCAGTCAGATTGTTCAATGGTAAACAACAACAACTTCATGGCCACAGTCATTGATAAGGGTCACGAGGAAAACAGTATCAACTGTATGTGGAAAAATGTTGCAGGATATGTGTCACAGATAATTAGATGTGTTTTTGTAATTCCTCCAGGATGCAGGGATGCTTTGACGCCATCCAGAAGAAGTATGTAAGTTCAACCTTTTCCATAAGTCAGAAGATTTTATATTTACATCTGATTGAGTTATTATGAATTAGAAAACATAAATCACAACCAGCGGAGTAAGTCCAAATCACTTTTTTTTCCCCCGTGTCTCATAATGTGGTCAAAGTTATTATTATTTTTTCCCCACCAGCTGCGGACAGTCATCATGTCTGTGAGTATTTTGTTTTATTTTTGACTTCTTCTGTGTTGTCTTTTTGAATTTTTAATTGTGATGAACACATTGGGGTGAGGAGCCTTCTTGTGAAAGTCACAGTAACACAAAGATTAGCAGGCAAATACTAGGAACTGTAACTTTACACACTTTTGAGCTGATGCTCTGCAGCATTTAGTCTTTTCTATAAGGCCTGAACTGAATGAAATCCAGAAATAGTCACGGTGTTAACGTTTTATCCATTTGGTCCTTTTTTTTTTTTAGCTCTACACTGACCCAGAGAACCCCCAGGTAATGTGCAGGTTGTCTTCTTGCCGTTGTTGATGTTTAACAATGCAAAACTACTGTTCAGATAACAAGCTGTTACATGATTATTGCGTATACAGCACCTGTCTTGTCTTGTCTTTCAGAAGGTGACTGAGTATTACCAGTTTAGGATCCATTACACAGCGAAAGGAACGCAGATGGAATTTGAAATGTAGGATTTTTCTTTATCTTGACAGTTATGAGATGTTCATAAGACATTAAACAAACCTCATATCAATGCAGGAAACAAACAAAAGGAAAATTTGAATGTATAATATATAATAATAATAAAGTATGAATCATCTCTGGCTTTGGCTGAACACTCACATACCGGGAAGTAACTTGATTTTCTGCCTAGTGAGTGCATGAATTAACCTCTTTCACGCCTTTAATTTCTTAAATTCACATGTGGCTTCAAAGTTGTAAAAAGTATTCCCTACTGTAGGAGTGTATGAAACAAAAATAGATTCTGTAACTACATCTCAGCCTAGATATGAGTGAAACACTTAAACTTAAGTTGTTATTTTTATTACGGCACTATTACATTAAATGAACAAAAAATAAAAATCCAAATGTCTGTATATCATTTAATACACATTTCTACAGATGTCAGTATGGCATGTTAATATAGTATTTTTTGAAAACTTTAGCATTTTAACTATAATTTAAAATAAACATATGTTGTTTGGAATTATACTTAAAATAATGATGGACTTGGCAGAGTTGAAAAGGTCAAATATTTAATTCAGTGACTTGTGGTTGCAGCAAAACTGGGTGGAGTGTTAAACGTAGTTTCAGTCTCCAGTCATAAGTCATGTAAAGTGAGACTACCATCTAATCCAACAAAAAGTTACCATAATGGTTACCTGGCAAAGTGACTGAAAGAGCAGTTACATTTAAATGAATACTTCACCCACATAATAAGCATTTGAAAATCAATTACTCACCCTGTGTTACCTTGAATTTTTGAGAATCAAAAAACAGAGAAAAATGAAGTAAATTTACTTCAGACGTGCCTCTGTTTGTTGATTCTCCGTTCACTGTGGTGGCATGCGAGAAAAACAAAGTTTTCTTTAAGAATTCAAGGTAACACAGGGTGAGTAATTCATACACAAATGGTCCTTTTATGGCAGCACTGGACTAATGGTTAGTGTTCATTTCTCATCCCGCCTCCTTTTCTTCTTCAGCAACAACAAAAACAAGGTGTCTTCAATGTCATGCGGCAACACCAAGAAGGCCAGCATCCTGCTGGTGAGGAAGCTCTACACTCTGATGCAGAACCTGGGTCCTCTACCAGAAAATGTCTGCCTCAACATGAAGCTGGCTTACTATGACAATGGTAACACACAAACACACACGAGACACACAGCAACTATTATTTCTACAAGCGCAGCTTAAATTGAGCAAAAGACGTTAAAGATTTTTACATGTTGTAGTTTTGTTTGTTATAAAACCTGCACTGCGTGAACTCTCTGACATGTGATGCAGCCTTTAAGCTCTCGAAACGTATTTTCATCACATGTCACATTTTAGACATGTAGCTGATGCACAAATCTGACTTCAGTGAGCAACTAAAGGTTCAGTGTCTTGCTGAGGGGCAGTTTGTCGGGGCAGGAGGGGAAACTAGTTTCAAGAGGAGACAAAAAAGTTGCACAATGCAGAAATACACATCAGACACAAAATTCCATATTTGCAAATCAATAGTGATTTGCAACTAGCCAAAAAAACTACTCAAAAGAGACATTTCTGGGTTAAACGGAAGATAAAATGTTTTTCTTTTATATGTGGTGCTACATTTGCATTTTTTTTTCTTCCCACATTTATAGATTTTACAAATGCTTTACTGTCCATTTTTATTTTGATGCCTTTGAGGCTGCTCTTCTTGCCTGTTAATCACAAAAATGCACAAAATGATTTGCCAAGCTCAACAAGGCAGATCTCCACATACAGTAGCTGCATATTTGTCAGTCTTTGTTTTGCAGGATTTTAAATGTTAGACAAGTAATGCTGCATGTGCAGTATTTGCACAATGTGTTTTTAAACTGTGGTTACAAATATTCCAGTCATATCACATGACATTTGGTTTTGAGAGTTCATGTGAAAACATAACAATTTGGAGTTTTAACCACAAGGACATACACACTTCCCTCTTTGTTTGTAAAACGAGGCACCACATTGATCTGAGAGTGTGAAGAAATTTGCTAGAATGAGAAAGTGTTTGTGTGTACATGGGTTGGGATTTGTCAGCAGTTAGAATTTGAACATGATCCGGCATGCTGTTTCTTTCTTGTTCACCGTTTGTTCCTCCGTGTTTGTCTGTTTTTTTCTTTCAGTCACTCCTCAGGACTACCAGCCGCCGGGCTTCATGGAGGCTGAGGGCGACACCATGGAGTTTGAGAGGGAGCCGGTCAAACTCACCATGGGCGAGGTGACCACCCCCTTCCACTCTTTGAAGTTTGACATGGCCACAGAGAGACAGAGACTGGAGCAGGTGAATGAAAGGAAATCAAAATGTAAACCTCACTCGAGGTAGGCAGTGATGCATTGAAAAGCCTTTTATATGTGCTCTAATAAATATGTTAAAGCGTAGTAACTCCTTGTTTTTCGTCTTTAATGGACAGCATTTTGTGGTCATGTTGCTAAATGTCTGCAGGTGGAGCAGAGTGTTCATGTGACGGAGAAGTGGGTTCTGAAGATGGAGGAGGAGGGCGTCCTGTCGCAGGTGAGCACACTAACAACTCAGACGTGCAGCTTGTTTACACTCAGCAGGGCAACATAATCATTGTAATCATGAATAGGCTTTAAAAACACCAATAAATGATAACCCAAGTAGGTTTGGGAATTAAAGATGTAATGCTTCTTAACTCTCAAATAAGACAATACTGTTTTGTGCATTTGTTTTTCTTTTTTTTTATCCACAGGAGATCAGTTTATTGTCAAATTCACGACTTTTTCACCATAGGCCTGTACTACGAAGCGAGTTCAACATACCCAGGGTATCTTCTCCTTATCTGGCTTGACTAACCCTAACAAACGCGATCCCGCTGAGATCTACGACGGTGGTTATCAACTGTGTAAATCAACCCAGGGTTTCTCAATCTGGCTATGAGCGCATTCAAATAAAGGGGTGGCACATTTTACAGAGGAAGAGCAAACTATAATATTAGAGTTCCCGACTCCGGCAGTGTGAAACAGACTTGGAGCAAATAAAAAAATGAATGTAAAAACATAATTCAAAGCAGTAAGCAGTTCCTTTCTGCATTTGTCAGTTTAAACTGTGTTCATTTTTTCAGATCAGCGTGACATTTTTTGTAATAACATAAGACAGTGTGCAACGTGTTGAACGGCTCCGTGATTGACACATGAATTGGGAAATGCCTAAATGTTGCAAATGCAAGTGAGGCTACAGGTCCGACGTGTGAGTCAGCGTGTTATCAAAGGCAGTCAGTTGTTGTGGTCAGCATGTTGCGGTCACGGTGTTCAGATAACATGTTTTAATCTTTAGACTCATGTGATTGACGACGTGGAGAAACCTGACAACGAGAACACAGACTTGGACAACACCGGTAAATCCTCCTTCCATTTCACATCAGCTGTGTACATCATAACATCTCCAGGGTTCAGTTTGGCCTTGTGGCCGGTGTTTAGGAGATTAAAACATTTAAACGTTTTTTCCATTCTGAAACATGTTGAACATCACTATAAGGGTACATGTCGTAATCTTAGGGTGTCAAAAAGTATCTTATCTTGGGGTTGGGTACTGTTAAAATGAAATTCAGCTGTAGAGGTCTTTGTTGTTGATTTTTTACTCCATTTTAAACATTTTGAAGTGTTTTTATAAACATGTCAGTTCTCTTAAAAAACTTCAGATTTACTGTTACAGAGATCCCCATTATCTAAAAATAATAATTCTGATTATTGGACAAGACTTCACTAACATCACTATCTTCTTTTTTTTTTTTTATGAACTCAAGAGATCCAGATGAGCTGTGATGAGAAGATGGAAGAAGAGGACACCACAGAGGTACGTGTGACATTAACTACACTGACCTCAACACCTAAAAGAATTTCAAGCTTCTGCTACAGAAGGCAAGATTCATACAGAAAAATACACAACTCCTATTAGCCTGATTCATCATTGTTCCCTGAAGTGGACGGGGGCAGGTTGAGGATTCATCCCTTCTTTTCAAGAGCACTTTGGAGAAAGTGTTTCTTTTTTTGTAACAACTGGTGGCAGCCGAGACACAATTGAAATGTGAAGAAAATCTTTTCATATCTGGTTGAACTATTGATGAATAGACACATGTCTCAACTCAAGGCGCCACCAGTTGTTTTGAATGATTATTCCAAAACATGTGAAGGGTTTCTCAGCAGAATGAGGGGTGGGCTCTGTGTAAACACGCAGCGAAGGGCCCACTTTGAGTGCACTTAATGGATCAGTCGCGTTACGGACCATCTGTCCCCTCTCAGATGGTGAAGAAGATCTCTGACATGAAGGTGGGCCTGAAGACCAGGAGTGGACGGATCATCATGACCACTACGGTCAGTCAGCCACTCAAAACTCAACACGCTGTTACAGATAGATGACCTGAGACCTCTTCAACCTGAAAACATTTCTATTCTCTTTGATCAGTTAATTAACCATTCAGCACAATTTATCTCTCCATGACTGAGCATAGGTTAGCCAAATTATACCCATAATGATCTTTTGAGCATCTAGGTTTTTCACAATTAAATATGAACTTACTTATCTGAACAGTGTGTAACTTTTCAGGGGATCTATTAGTAGAAATGGTATATAATATTCATATTTTCATTAGTGTTTAATCCCCTGAAACTAAGAATCGTTGTGTTTTCGTTGGCTTAGAATGGCGTTACCACGGTTTTGCACTCGGCGGCTCACGTTACCGCAGTCTTGGAAAGGGATTAGTGAGAGGAGGGGTACTCAGTTGGTTGCGATGTCATCCACAGTTCTTATGTCCCTACTGGATTCTACTTCTTCATGTGAAGGAGATGGGAAATAGATTACAGACTCTGCAGCTGTTTCTTCCATCAACCACACCACTAGATGCCGCCAAATCCTACACACTGTCCCTTTAGATCATTTATATGCATAGACCTACTGGGCTACTTGAGTATTGTGTATGTAAACTTAGCCATTGGGATTGAAGCTAGAACAGATGGAAAAACTGAATATTATACTTTACTCCAAAAGCACTATTCACTTGTTTAAGGAATGTGCTGCAAGAAGATCTTTCCAATTTAAGAAATTATTTATTTAAAGGGCCAGTGTTTAGGATTTGGCGGCGTCTAACGGTGAGGTTGCAGATCGCAACCTACTTAAACTTCTCCCGTGTGCCAAGCTTGTAGGAGAACTACGGTGGCCGGCGTGAAAACATGCATGTCCCAGTGTTTGGTTTGTCCGTTCTGGGCTGCTGTAGAAACATGGCAGACTCTGTGGAGAGGACCCGCTCCCTATGTAGATATAAACGGCTCATTCTAAGCTGACGAAAACACACCGATTATTATTTTCAGGTGATTATACACTAAAGAAAACACAGTTATTAATATTATATTCCATTTCTACCAATAGATCCTCCTAAATGCTACACACTTTTCCTTTAATATTACAAATGTTGATGAGAACCTCCTTAGCACAGCAGATGATTCTCTTATCACTGCCTTGGTGTGTGTGTGTGTGTGTGTGTGTGTGTGTGTGTGTGTGTGTGTGAACAGGAGACAAACCTGACAACAAGGAGCCTGAACAACAAGAAGCCGACAGCTATGAAGGACAAAACGGTGAGAAACTCACCCTTACGGTGTTTAGAAACTCTAATCTGATTCTAATTTAATATTAATAATTTAATATAAATCTGTAAATGCAGCGAGCAAATAAAAAAAAGCTGTGCTTTTACATAAAAAGCATTTCTACTGAAGATACAGGATGCATTTTGAAATGGAAAATGCGTAGGAGCCCTGTTTGCTTCACAGATGAGTCAGCACTGATCTCAGAGTGGGATGTTGTCTGTCAGTAGACACATCAGATTCTTGGGTTGTCTTCTTGCCAACTGGGTGTGTCCTCCTCTGCTGTTTTTCAGATTTCTCAGTATAACATCCCCAACAGCCAGGACACGCCGTCCACCTCCGTGCCGAAGAAGAAGCGCAAATTCAGCGAGCCCAAAGAGCGCTACTGACCTCACACCCCCCTGCTAACACAGCAGCACTGCTGTATTGATTTACTCTGATGTTTTTTTAAATTTAAATGTTGATTACAAGTTACATCGCTGTTTTTAAAGGGAATTCCACTCCTTATTGCATTAATGTGGGGGTTTTGATATAACACTTTATTTGAATGCAACACACATCTAAAATGTGGACAGTTTATTTAAAGACACAATACTGATGACTTCATTAACACAGTTTTTCAATTGATTGTTATGTTTGTTTTACTGTTACTTGTTTACAAAGCATGTTTTCATACTTATTTAGTCATTCTTAATTAAATACAAAAATGCATCCAGTGTCGTTTGGTGTCGCAGTTTATTACACTTTGTTATAAAGTCAAGTGAGCTTTACTTATAATGTTTATCAAAGTACTTTAATGAGCAACAAAAGGCATGGGGTCTGGTTAAATGTGTCGTCTCTGTCAGTTATCAAGTTAGTTAGAGGGAAAGGATGATCTCCTTCCTTTTTGGGATGACTTATTTGGGCAGATCAAAGCTTGTAAAATTGTATGTATTGTTACTAATATCATTTTTTATTTTAAATGTAAGCAGAGGATTATATTTGCTTTGTGCCACGCTGCTCCCAAAATGGTGACTGTGTTATATCAAATATAATGCAAAAATTAAGTTAGTAAGCAGTGAGGTCAAATATTCTGTTAATCATTTTACTGATGACTAAATGATGATAAGAGACATTATTCTCAGAGCAACATATTTTAAAGTTAATTTCATGCGTGAACGTGTGTCTGTTAGTGTCTTACTGTATCTTAAGTACAAAAACAGCAGTAGAGGCTACAGTCATGCATGAGGATGCTGTGGTGTGTGCCAGGATTTTATGTGAGTCATATTTCTATTCGCTGTAAGCTGGCAGTGAGTGAAGGAACCTTGTAAATGTATGTGCAGAAGAGAGAGATACAGAAAAATACAGTTGAACTGCACACATTCGGTAAGGCAAATCTGCTGCAGGTGTCTATTAGTACATCTAATTGATTAAAATAGTTAATCGCAATTAATCACACATTTTTTATCTGTTCAAAATGTACCTTAAAGGGAGATTTGTCAAGTATTTAATACTCTTATCAACATATGAGTGGGTAAATATGCTGCTTTATACAAATGTATGTATATGTTTATTATTGGAAATCAATTAACAACACAAAACAATGACAAATATTGTCCAGAAACCCTCACAGGTACTGCATTTAGCATAAAAAATATGCTCAAATCATAACATGGCAAACTCAAATCCAACAGGCAACAACAGCTGTCAGTGTGTCAGTGTGCTGACTTGACTATGACTTGCCCCAAACTGCATGTGATTATCATAAAGTGGGCATGTCTGTAAAGGGGAGACTCGTGGGTACCCATAAAACCCATTTTCATTCACACATCTTGAGGTCAGAGGTCAAGGGACCCCTTTGAAAATGGCCATGCCAGTTTTTCCTCGCAAAAATTTAGCGTAAATTTGGAGCGTTATTTAGCCTTCATCCCGACAATCTAGTATGACATGGTTGGTACAGATGGATTCCTTAGTTTTTTTAGTTTCACATGATACCAGTATCTTTACTCTAGCTTTAAAACTGAGCTCGCTACAACCTAAAAAACGCAAGTTGCGTTCATGCGTCTAAACAAATTTGCGTTAACGCGTTGTGATCGCGTTAACTGTGTACAGTGTGTGTTTCTAAATCTGGCCCTGTGGACCGGAATGAAGTGAATTGATTGATAAGTGCAGAGCTGCAGTTCTGGAGGCCATACAGTTGTAATACTCAGCAGCTGCTTCCATCAGCATTAACGCGCTGTCAGACGCCTGCATGTGCTTACTTCTCGGTTTGTAAAAAGGAAATACAGTCGTCTTCTACAGTTTAAAGATTTAACAGTTTCAGCTTCCTGCCAGGAAAAAAACCTCTGGGACAGAAAATTCAAGTTGGCCTTGCCTCTTGAAAAAACAGACCTCCATCTTTAGACTAGACCCAGAAATGCCACCATTTGCATGTGAGGTGCCTTAAATGAAGCTGTTAAGTGAAAGTGGATTATATCTGTACACAGTGACCTTTGGGCCCAGATAAGGGCCCATCAGCAGCCTCCCGCCCGGCAAGCTGTGTGTTTTTAATCTCCTATTGTTTTTCCCAGAGAGAGGGACATTTGCTGATAGACTGCCTTAACCCACTGCGGATCAATACTGCAGGAAGCCTTTGTGATGCATATCCAAGCAGCCCCCACCTATCTGTGTCTGCAGCAGGCCAGAGGGGGGGGGGGAGAGAACGAGAGACTCCATCAAATCAGCCCTCACTTCCTAACACGGGCATTGTCTCGGCCACCACATTTATTTCATTGTCTCTGTGTTTTTTATGGCTATTTCTGATAACGGAGAAGCAGAATGGACTGGGGAAATCCATGGTGGACAGTCAGTACCCACACACCAGCGCATTGACGCGCTTTATGAGCTGTGAAATGAATCAGGGTTACCTCACCTCACAGCCCGACTCCAGTGGCATTTCTCAACACTTTTTATTATTTTGACAGCAGGGGGTTCTCTGGGTATTGATAAGTGATGAAATGCAATGATGGTAAAGGCACCTTTGCAGGTCTAGTCATGTATTGTAGATAACCAGTACCTCCGCAATAGACATTACAGCGACACTACATCACAGAAATGAACCGATAAATAGCGCCCAAAAGGCAAAATGTATCCAATGGCATGGAAAATAGAAAGAAACGCACGCTGGAAAATACACTTATTGAGAAATTGTCTTGTCTGGCACCCAAAGGAGTGTAACCCTCAGAGATGAGAAAGAGCTGAATATGGGCCACTTTCAATCTCATCTTAGTTGAAAATGAAAAAAAAAAAACATGTTGTAAGGGTAGACCAGTGTTCCCGTCAAGCACGTTCCAAATATCTAATGATGGAGGGGGGAAAGGAATCTAAATTGCAATTTTATTTCGCCTCCACCCTCAATCCTTCACTCCGATCCTGGGACTCTACATCATTTCTGTACACACACGTCTCCCAGAAATGAATTCTGAAATTAAATTCAGGGACACACGTCCAGCGGTCAGTGTTAACAGATCAATCAGCTGGCCAAACAGCAGGAGGGGCCCGCCGGACGCCTCCGCAGACCAATCAGAAATCTGGGTTCGGCCTGTCTGAGTCGATAGCTTAGGTCCAGGGCCGCCTGGGTACGGTCAAGGCAAGACACACTGACAGACTGATGGACAGACAGCCGCAGTCCATCCCAGAGCTCCATAGATTAAAGCCAGCTTCTGTGAGCCTATAGTCGTGGTGTGGTGATTGTGCCTGCAGGGCCTATGGGCCCCAAGGGGGGGCTGGGCTTTACAGCAGGAGGGGGAGGAGCGAGGGATGGAGTGGACATCCAGCCCAGGGACCGTGACCCCTTTGACCTTGCCAGAAGGGCAGCAAATGTTTCCGAGCTGATTAGCGCTTCCCCAGCAGAGCACCCTGCTCACTGTTAACCCTTTGGAATCAGGTAGAGGGCAGAGACGTTGGATGAAATCCAGAAAATATGTCATTCAAATATTATCTGGGAAAAAAAGGCAGTTCGGTGAATTCAGATTTTGAAGATGATTAAACATTCTAATACTGTCTTATACATTTACATGAAACGGCACCAAAACTTCAAAGTAACTTAATACTTAAGTACTGTATTGAAGTTCAACTTTGATGTATTTTTACTTTTTTTTATTCTACTTTATACTTCTGCTTCACTGCATTTCAGAGGGAAATATTGTACATTTTATTCCACTACATTTATTTGGCAGCTTTGCAGATCAGACTTTGACTCATAAAATATGATGCATTTGTATGATGCATACCCAATAATATAATATTTAATAATATAACACTCTGAAACCATCCATTCTGTGCAATGACTACTTATACTTTTGATATCAATGTACATTTTGCTGATAAGCCAAGTTTCTTTGTATACCACCTTTCAACAACAAGTCAATTCACTGTATACAACACACATAAAGGCATTAAAACAAGATATATAAAAGAGACACAAGGCAAAAAAGACATAAATAGGATGTAAAAAAAGAGTAAAATAAAAGATACAAGAAGATACAAATAAGCAAAAATTGAACGAAACAAACAGGAGAATAAAATACAGTACGGTGCAAAATATGAATGAATGGTTTTAAATGGAAATTGATAAAAGGCAGTGGCAGCAAACAAAGTTTTAAGCCTAGATTCAAAAGAACTGAGAGTTGAAGCAAATACTACCTTAATGTAACTAACTCTAACTTATTTAAGTTCATTTTAATGCAGGACTTTTACTTTTAGTGGAGTATTTTTATACTGTGGTGTTTTTACCAAAGGATGCCAATACTTCTTCTACCACTGTATACATTTACATAGCCTACAGGAAGAACCTTACTGTATAACAGCAGTGGATGAATTTACAAGCAGGAATGAAATATCCTGAACAAACCACAAGGGGGCGATAAGCAGCCATGGAAAAGAGCTGCTCGATAGAATGAGGCCTTCACAGATAACTCCTGCTGCCTTGGTGTCATGACAGAAAAAGCATCTTCTTCCTCATGCATGCCTTAATCAGCTCGTACAGTTGGCCCTCCACACTGTCCACAATTTAAAAAGCATGCGATCCTACTAAACAGGCCAACACGAGGCTATTCAACTTGTCTTTTGAGAGAGACACTGCGGTGGAGTCAACAGTATTGATCCGAATAAGGAATGATAAAAGGAGGAGGAGGAGGCTGAGAGCAGGTGGTGGTGGGCCCTGCAGATTCAGGGATTTAGTCGCTCATCGGGCATGTGTGGTCAACGCTGCCGAGTAGTGGCGAGAGGGACCAATACCTACTCGAAACAGATGCTCAAAGCAATGGGATGTGCCCCCATTGTGATCAGAGTGGACAGCTGAATTGTTTACCACCAAAGGGCCCTTTTCTTCAGCGGCAGGCCCGCGCACAATGGGGGCCCCCACCGCACTGACACACTGAGGATTTCTGCAGGGGAGGGTGGTGGTTGCGGGGGGGTGAGTGCGTGTGCATCGAGGGATAGGGGGTTTATAGGGTGAGCCTCTGTCCGTACCCCCTTTTTTCTTTCTCTGTGCTCAGATGGACCACTCTGCGCCCCCCTCCACCCCATCTCCTCCACAAAGCCCCCCTAAAGCTACCGCAGGGCAGGGGTTTAAATGTCACGCTTGGCCATCAGAGCGCCCAGCCCCCGGCTCGTGTCTCCAGGGGGAAGCACGCCAAGAGACAGGGAGAGAGGGAGAGAGAGGAAAGCTAAGGGGAGGGAGACACTTGCCCTCGCCCCATTGTCCATTACGATAGGCATGAGCTGCTAACTGACTCCAAATCAAGTGTATCCTCTCGCCACGCGCCCTGGCCTTGTCCTGCTCTTGCTCAAACACAAAGGCCCTCTGTGTTTTTATTTTTTCAACCCATCCATAGGTGAATAGCCGCTTTGGTCATGGTATGTTTGACAGAGCAGCTTAAAGGAGGCTGCATGAGTCTAAATTCAGCTGGCCACCGGGCTGAATGATAAACACAGTTTGTCATCCCGAGGCGCTCGAGATCCGTCCGCATTGCACTCCGGTGAGCTCTTACATGACAAAAATCAATGCTAACTTTTTGCGTTCAGTCACATAAGAGGGACTTCGAAACGTTAAAGCGGGTAGCACGGGGGGGAGAGAGAGGTGTGGGGGGATGAGGTGTGCGGGGTGACAAAGTGTCAAGCTGAAATACAAGTACAGGACGAAATATACGAGCTGCCGGCCAACTTTATCCCAGCCCAAGGTCCCGGCCCATACTTAACCAACCCACAAGATTGAGTGTTTTATGTATCTATTTGTTCTAAATAGTGGCACACTTGACCTTGAGTCGAGATGTGTGTGCTTGCAGCCGGGCCCGGGAATCATCCCTCCTGTCAGAGAAGGAAGGGAGTGACCTTGAACCGCCAAGGCGCAGGCGTAGCTGAGTGCACAAACTCATTTAACTCCTGGGTTTGTTATCGACATGCTGTAATCGTTAACATTATGGATGATGAATAACTACTGACTGCTGTATACCTGCGCAATACGTCGCCGTGCCACGCAGACCCGGTCCGGCTGGGGGCCGACAGCGGCAGACACGCAGCGCTGATGGTCAGGTGACTGGAGGGCCACATCACTTAGACTTGTTTTTCCACCCAATCATAGCGGCAACTCATCAAGAGTGCCAGCAAAGCACACTGAAGTGCTTAAGGACATAGATCACTTCTGTGCTTTACACTTTTTTTTTTAGCACACATACCTCTATGTGTACTCAGGAACACTTAACCTCCAGCATCAGCTGTTCAGGCATCTGCAGTGGATGTGTTTTTCTGCTCCGTATTGATCGTTGTAAATGGGTGAATTTACTGTAGTTTCTGAAAAACACAGAAAATGGACAAAGAAATTATTATGGCAAACACTGCCAGAGCTGGAGGCATGAATTTATAATTTTTTTTTTTTTTTTTTAACACAAGTGAATTAGTGGTTAAGTATTCATGAAGTAATTTGTGAGAGAGCCACAGGATAAGCGCTAAAATGTGAGGATATTTCTTTTGTGCTGCAATTTTCTGTTATAGTACACCGAGGGCTCTAGGAATGAAGTTATCTTATCAGCTTCCCTTTATTTTAGTTATTTTTTTGGAGCTGGAGTGACAACATAATGGCACTTTTTGACCAAAAGAAACTCACAAACTACATCGTAAAAGTCTCTTTGTGCATTCTTGTTTGCGTTTCCACTGCATCTGTGACAATTAGGTAAATCAGTCCAATACTGGATTAAGACGCAATTCATGCAAGGCTGAGAACTTATACGCTACCCTTTTTTCACCAAAATTAGCACATATATATTTTTAAATGCAGGAAAATCCACTAGAAAATAAGCGATAGACTCCTTTCCCATTGTATGCCCCGAGTATGCCCTTGGGTGCGTTCCTAATCTCATACTTTTTCATTTTACTTTTAGTACATACTGCAGCTGCCCTTACAAAGTATGTACTGTTGGATACAGTATGCATACAATTGGGACGTACGACTTTGTCATAACATTGCACCTTGAACTTTGACCCTCTTGCTCATATATCTGCTGTGCAGAGGATTGTGGGTCAGAATAGCCAGAAAAGCATGCCGGCTTGCATACTGCAAAATGTGAATGGTTGTAGTAGGACATCCTGGTATTTTTGGCATATTCTAATAATAATAATAACTTTATATTGCATTTGACATACTGGGACATACTATCTTTTTCTGGCATACTAAATAGTATGGTAGTATGGGTATTGGGTATTGGAACGCACATTGTATGTTTTTCTTCCCGATGTGTCACGTCCAACGTCACAAACGTGCCAGAAAACAGGGTTAGTCGACAGTGAAAGTGTTACAGGGGTTGCTTCTTTTTTATTCAGTTACTTATTCAGTCTCTCTTTCAAAACTCTCAAACCAGAGTTGATGATGTTGGAACAGTGGAAAGACTAACAAAGATGGTTTTGATGAGTTTTATTTTGTTCTTGCCGAGTTTGAATGAAAAGTGTTTTACAATGATCAGCGAGGTCTGACTGAGTCTGGTGGCTCTGCAGAGCGCATATTAAAGGTGCTATTGATAACATTGATAACATTCAGCCACTAGATGTCGCAATCTCCCTCCAACGTTCCATTGCATTCACTTCACAACAAGTCGTTGCCAGGCACTCACCGTCAATCTCAGTCATTTATCTGTTTTCTTCACATTAACTGACGACCCAGAGATACCACATGATACCAACGTCGTTTTACTGTTGGCTCACAAGCCTTGTTAGAAGTGGGAACCGAACGTCAGATGTATTTTCCACAGAGATAAACAAAACATTTATTTTGGACCCGCCAATCTTTTAAAAATTATTAATTTACAATCATTATATTTATTTTCAGGAAAAAACATACTTTTATTCATCTCCTTTCTAAAGGCTCTGTGGATGGATTATTTTTTAGAAAATATTTGTCAACATAAAAATGACATCAATAAGACCTTTAATTGTATGTTTTGTACATTAATAAATTATAATAATTGTCCAAATCCCTTTTGATTTTATGACCTCCGCCAAGGCCGAAGGCCTAGGAAGGAGGTTATGTTTTCACCGGCGTTGGTTTGTTGGTTTTATTCACTTCAACGTGCGTCACATAGCATCGCACCGGAAAAAGGGACAAAAATTAGCATTTCCACCCAGGTGTCATGTTTCCAATACTGTTGATCAGAGCTCGGGCCGATAAATATCCGAGACTACTGCAGAGTCACCTGTCCCAGGAATGAATGCCGATTGTAACCTTTCTCACTAAAGACAAAAGCCAGATGTTAGTGGGTGTTAATGGGTTTTTTGTCCTGTGGGAAAGCCATTTTAACCGGAAGACTGTCATCTTAATTTTTCACATTCCAGCTATACGAGCTTGTAAAAATTAGAATGAAATAATAATATATGTATATATTTTTAGTATGCCAGAAAAGGAATGAGCTTTAAGGAGGGCAATTGTTCAATTTTCACTTTAGTGTCTTTAACCCTAATTACTAAAGGGGTGTGACAAATAATCAATAATGCGATATGTCATGATGTGCTCTCCTGTGATATGGTATCAATACTCTGCATGGCTGTCAAACGTTCTCCAGTGATACTACAGCAGAGGTCTTTCCTTATTTTACTCCAGACAATTGAAACTAAAACCTTTCCGCTTTCTTGCAGCTCAACCTTCAGCAACTATGGTTGTCTTAGACAAAAAACTTGGCTTCAAATCTGAAAGATACCCTCCAGACATGATGCAAGTCATGTAATAATACTCTGCTTCAAATAATAATTTGTGCGTGATGTGATTTTTCCACAGAAAAAACATCATACACCCACACTGTTTCTCTCTTTGAAAAATCAAGAATCTATGAATATGCATTTTTCTTTTTAATTTAAAAAGTTTAACTGCGGGACAAAAGATGTTTCCTTCTGCTGTGGTTCCCAAAGTGGGGTCCAGGGACCCCCAGGGGTCTTTGAGGGGGTTTCAGGGGGTCCCCAGCAAAAAGGGGAATCATTTATTTTCACTATAATTCATAATTCATCCATAAGTAACACAATGACAGCATGTATGACTATTTTTGGTCATGGGTTTAATACACTTTCTGTAAACATCTAAAAGCAACGGGGCTGTCCTCGACCAAAGGAATTCTTTGATTTAATCAACAGATCTGTAAAACTGAGTTTCTCCACAAAGAATCACACAAAAGCACCATTTTAAATCAGTTTTTTTAACAGATATGCGCTCATTAGTTTCTTGGAAATAAGTCATTCAGCATGAAAAAAGCATAAAAAAAGAACTAATCGTCTAAAGAAATCTTAGTCGACTAAGACAAAAACAACCAAATAGACGAGTAATCGACTAAGAAGGGGCAGTCCTAAAAAGCAAAAATGCTATCAGATGGGGGACCCTGGGACAAAATCTAATCAAATGAGGGTCTGTGATCTAATTAGTGTGAGTTTAGGGGTCCTTGATGTGAAAAAGTTTGGCAACCACGCACGTCCTACTTCACTGAAACATCCGTTCTAAGTGTTTGTTCACTGGAAGTTTCACGCTTCCACATCACACTTTCATGTAAGTTTCACGATATGATTGGAGTTTCATACTAGACCTTGTTTGGCTTCTAAAATGTTAGAAATTCCTCCCGGTACACACGTGTGTTAAACTCATATTTTCCCCCTCTTCAGCAGATTAATGTGAAAACAGCCTTCTGGTGTCAAACTCTGCTCATCCATCACTCTGTACCATGAAGGTCAAACATCCAGGTGGAGGAACAATAAGCTAAACACATTTTTGAGCGGAGGGAGACTTTAAATGCTTCTCTGTAACATTAACTACATGTGATTAAATAAGCAACGAAGTTAGAGAACGACTTTGTCAGTTCTAAATTAATAATTGCGCTGTGGGGGTGTGGTTTGATCTGATAGATTTGACATACTGTGTGCGTGGTCTCCTCGGCAACAGGATACCTGTTATATTGTGAAATTCTGATTGGTGCGTGTGAATCTGTGTAACTTCACCTCTTCTCACTTCAATCCAGTGAGAAGAGCACAGAAAAATATATAGATATTTTCTTATTATTATCAAATAACCCATATAGTTCTGACTTTAGAAGGTTATGTTGTGTTCATGAAGAACCCCATCTTTTATAAGAAGTAAGAAGCAGATAAAGAAAATACATTTTAATGGCCCTTAATTTACGTGTTTGTGTTGCTGTGTATGTCCAGCCCAGTCGCACAGCAGTTTGTGAAATAGTCATGAAATTTAATGTATTGATTTGTGAACATAGACACGAATTTCAAATTTCTTTTTGTGATGGTCAGCACAAAATCATTTCATGTGTAATCCACGTAATTGTGAA
This sequence comes from Sebastes umbrosus, assembly GCF_015220745.1. Lineage (NCBI taxonomy): Eukaryota > Metazoa > Chordata > Actinopteri > Perciformes > Sebastidae > Sebastes > Sebastes umbrosus. The sequence goes on from NC_051279.1 coordinate 9,022,220, forward strand.
TCGGGAAGTATAGAGAGCGGCGAAAAACACAGGACTTTTGCTCAGGGGACCGGTGTTTATGTCCCGTGTGAAACAACAAGTCAAAATTGATTTACGTAACTTCTGTACTTAAGTTACAGCACTTCCAAAGTTATTTTAACCCAAACCGCGATCTTTTCCTAAACCTAACTAAGTAGTTTTCTTGCCTAAACCTAACCAAGTTGATCTATTCCTAAACCTAACTAAGTAGTTTTATTTTGAAAAGACTGGAGTGGAAATTGACAAATGTTGCTGGACATTCGTGGGAAAACACACAGTAAATACATTGTTAAAAGTCGTGCTGAGTGTCAGGAAAACAAAGGGAAATTCATGTCTATGTACAAGAATAACATCAATGAAATTTTGTGACTATTTCACAAACTGCCGTGAGACTGTGTTGTATGTGAAAAACTCCATGTTTTATAAGGAGAAAGAAGCAGAAAATACATTTTAATGGCCCTTAATTTACGAGTTTTTGTACACACTTTTTTAAAAAAGTCTGAAACTGAAAACTTTTTTTATCAGGTGGCATCAGGTCGTTTTTTGGTGCACACAGATACATCACCCACATAGAGTACCATATTATAATCAGCTTGATCAAAATTAAATAAAAGAAGTTCTACATGGTGCAATACCTTAGGCAACAAATTAAAACAGTGCTGAAAAAATCTGAATAAAAGAGCATCTCTCAGTCATACAGTGGAATACTAAACACAAAACCAGGTCACTGCAGTCTGCCAGCCTTTAACAAGTTGCCCAGAAGTTTGCAACAGCATTGAATGTACATTTCATATACAATAACTCAGAGTTTCCACACCAGCTCTTCGGCCTGACCACATACACAATCTGCCAGAGGGCAAAAGAAAAAGTTTGGTAGATTTTCCTCTCTCTCTCTCTCTCTCTCTCTCTCTCTCCCTCTCTCTTCCTCTCTCTCTCTCTGACGGCCTTGGGAGTTTGACTTCTGCCCTGCCAGTGTTTTCCTCCTCTCCAGGCTTTGAGGGCTTTTCATCTCGCCAAGGTGCAAGGGCAGCCACTTCTCTCCTCTCCCAGCCCCTTCCTCCCATCCAGCATGCACATACACATGTGGATTTCCATTTCAGCTATAGCGCGAGATTAGCAGCTCCACCACCCCAAGGCTGGCTTAAGACAGGAGGGCAGACATGTAGCAGTGTTGGTGGGATGCATGCGGGGGAGAAGATCCCCCAAGACTTGTTTGAGGCCGCTGTGGATTCTATGGATGAATCCTCAAAACACACATGTGGTTATTTAGGATGAGCTGTGTTGTGAAGTGTCAATTTGTTGTCAACTTGATGGCCTCACATATAGCTAGCTCTGCACCGCATGGAAAAAGGTTTAATTTAAAAGGTGTCTACTTTACTTGTAGATTTTTGTTGGAGAAAGCCATTTAATCTGAGGGATTTTCTTTCTTTCTTTACTTTCTAAATTTTAAATTGATCACTACAATGTGGCTGGCACCGTGACGTCTTTTCACTTAGATTTTGGTTTGGTAAAGTTTAACCTCTTGAAACCAAGGTTGTCTTTAGCTCCTTTTATATGCGTACTTCATCACACCACAATACACGCTTTATATTGTTATTTGAAGGCAAGATTAGGCGACTCGGAAATGCCTTTATTTGGAATTTGAATGGTGCTAAAGGTAATATTTGATGTTGATTGACTTTCTTTTCTTTGTCCTTTCAAGAATGGAGGTTGTCACTGCTGATGCTATCTTCTCTTCTTCCTCCTCTAATCGTTCTGAATGAACTGGAGCACAAAACAGACCTGCTTTAAACCAAATGTAAAAGATTTCATGAACTGCTTTTATTGGTGTCTAGTTTTACTTTAATTTGTGGTGCTTTAAGCACTGAAATGTCATTTAAAAAAAATCATCATCATCATCCTTTCCCAGAATCTGTGTCCCTGTTACTCTGTATAATCCACAGAACATGTTGTCAACAGTTTTAATAGCACTTTCTTTGAACCACAAACAAAATTCCTTTTACATGTACTTGTGTGTTGCTGCAGCCCAGTCGCGCAGCAGTTTGTGAAATTGTGACGAAATTTAATGTATTGATTTGCGTAGACACAAATTTCCCATTTTTTTCGTGACGGTCAGCACGAAATCAATTCGTATGCAATCCACATAATTGTCAACCAGGAAGTATAAAGAGTGTCGAACGCTGCGTAGGCAATGAGGTCGGGGTGGATGGGTCGGTCCAAAAACACAGGACTTTTGCCCAGGAGACTGGTGTTCATGTCTCGTGTGGAACCACAAGTCAATGTCCATTTATTTGTCATGTAACTTCCGTACTAAAGTTACGCCCCTTCTAGTGTTATTTTAACCCAAACTGCAATCTTTTCCTTAACCTAACTAAGTAGTTTTGTTGCCTAAGCCTAACCAAGTCAATCTTTTCCTTAACCTAACTGAGTAGTTTTATTATGAAAAGACTTGAGTGGAAATTGACAAGTGTGTCACGTACTGCTGGACATTCGTTGGAAAACACACGAAAAACACATTGTGGAAAGTCGTTCTGAGCATCACGAAAAAAAAGGAAATTTGTGTCAATGTACACGAATCAATACATTAAATTTCGTCATTATTTCACAAACTGCTGTGAAATCAAACACTTACAAGGGTAAGTAAGAAAGTATATATTTTTGTAATTTGGGTGAACTGACCCTTTAAGTTACTTTTGGGTTATCGCTATATCTCTGAGAATAATGATGCATAGTAGTATTTTAAATACAGACCAAACCCCGTAAACAAAGCTCCTCACAGCCCTCAACAGGCTTACATTAGTCAAACCACAATGGTTGGACATCAGACCATTTGGCCACAAACCCCCAACAAGCCCATCAGTTACAACTGACCCGTAACATGTGGCCCAACTACAACTAAATTGTGGCTGAATTATTGATACAGTGGCGTCGGCCGCTTTGCAAGTGGGGGCATGAAAGGGAGCCAACATGGGAATGGTCTGCTAATTTTATATGGGAGCCTCAGGGCACATTCCTCCCAGTGAAGACCAAACATATTGACATATGTGTGTAGGGGGAGAAACTGTATATGATATCAGCCTGGTGCTGGAGGAGAAAATGGACAATGTGACTCTCCATATAGACTGGACCACAATCTGTATGTGTTATGTCTCTCATTTTTCTGTAAATGTGGCTACACAATCGGAGAATGTGAACGCTGTGGTGATGCATGTGTTGCATTGTACGCAATATCCTTTTCTCTTTTGCTCTTTCTAGATTGCTCCCCTGGAATCATTACAGCTAAACTGTCTGTTTCACATTCATTTGTCAGTGTAATATCAATACTGTATGGAGAAATGGTGAGATGAATTGTGATGTATGGGATCAAGTCGTTTAGAAGGGTAGACCAGGGAGGGGGTTGTTGCTAAACCAAGGTTGTTGACCATCAGTGAGCTGGCTGGCTAATTTCTCCAGAAGTGTCCAAAAGCCTTTGTGTCCTCAGTGCACTTTTATTTCCACCTCTCTTGGAATTGTGATGACCGTGCCTCGGGGCGACAGAGACACCTTGAGGAGCGCCCACCTTTAAATCCGCTGCTCCATGACTTCAACCATGACCCCTCGCTGGAGGGATCCCTCAGGCGAGATTTAAACGAGCTCCCCCAGGTCCGCCGCGGCTCCTCTATTCACCGTCGCGTTTTGAAAGACATGAATTGGCCCCTCTCTGATGGTGATTGTGAAATGTATTTGAATTAAAAAGAGAAGATTTGGATAACTTGATATAAAATCGTACATATGTGGGTAAATGTGCCGTGACGTGTATGAGTAAACAGTGAAGAAAAGGGCTGATTGTAGAGTGGCTGTGACAGAAAGACAGAAGGAATGCTAAGGGCCCCCTGCGACCCCTTTTTCCTTTTCTTTCTTTCCTTATTTCTTTCTCTTTTTCTTTCCATCCTGATCCATAAATTAAAGGGGAATCCCAGTGCTCAAAATATAAAAACACATTTACTGTATTTGCATGTCATCAGACTCAAGACCTTTTTCCATTTTAATTCTCATCTCATTTTATTTTCAAATCTTCTTCTTTCACATTAAATACTATTGCTTACATTTTTTACAATCCTCTTCTCTCTATTTTGCTATTATGGAGGACGAATGGTGAGAAAAGCATACAATATACAGGCTATTGATCCACGCCCATCACTGCAGAAAAAAAGTCAGTTCAGGGGGTGGGGGAACGGAGGGGGACTGGACACAGCGATCGATAACCTACTCTATCAGCCGTTTCCATGGCAACCGGCCGAGCAAGGACAGAGGGCTGCCATGCATTTTGCACCTGTCTATTTCATATACCTATTGTGATAATGAAAGTGTCAGGGAAACGAATGCAAAGGTGACGTGGGGCTCCAGCCCAGCGTCAACTTCCACAATTAAAGAAATTACATAAAGGTTAATAGCTGGCTGGAAAAAGAGAGGTGAAAAATGGGAGCGAGGGCGGGGGGGATCTGGGGGGATTTCGGTGACCTCCTCCTCTCCCTGATGTGGGTTGAAGGACGCTCGAAGGCAAACTAGGTTGCAGCAAGTCGGGTGCAAATCTGAGTGCCTGGGTTCGGGGTTATTTTCAGAAAAACATGCACAGATGACAGTTTGAAATCGGCAGTTGTTTCCTGACAGTGGAGACGGGGCCTCTTTTGTGCTTGACCCCAATTTGGAGGTCGAGCAAGCATGATCAATGTGCTGGCCATTAGCTCACCATGAGCAACTGTAGGCACAAGAGAAGGTAGAGAAATATAGCAAGATAGATACGGAAAAGGAGGAACGAAGGCGGGCAGGAGGGAGGGAGCGGCGCTGTTAGTCGAGGACGAAGCTTTTCTTCAGATCAAAACCCAGCAGGGCCGAGCCAGACAGACTGTCAGGAGAACTTGACACCCAGACAATCACTGAATCTCCGTCTGTCTGACCGTGGTGGGCATTGAACTTCCAACCCCCTTTGAACCGGAGGCTCATTGGGCTCCAGAGCAGTGGCGCTGAGCTAGGTCGGCCCTAAGTGAAGGGGATGGATATCCTGATCTGGGGCCTGTGTTGATCATGTGCCGTATTGATCGCCAATCGAAACTACTGCTGAAAACGCAGGATTGAGCGGGAGAGAGCGAGAGAGCGAGTGGGAGGAAAGGCAATCAGCTGTGGCTTCTCGCTACGGTCAGTGGCCCTGTATCGGGCTGCTGTGGTTGCCAACGCTGCTGCAGAGGAGGAAATGGCGGTTTCGGAGAGTGTTGGGGAGTGGAGAGTATACACCACGAGTGCAACGCGTCCAGCTTCACATGCATTTCTTTGAGGGTTCCCCCTCTCTGTACTGGTGTATTTCTGGTCTGTTCTCATTGATGCAGCAGCAGTCATGAATGACAAATCACAAACCGCAATGGATTTGCTTGAATGACAGCGAGAGAGTGAAACTCGAGCGTGAGCGCAGCATGTCGGCGAGTGGCGAGCTGCACCGCTGTGGACAACGCAGCGGTTGTCCTCCAGCACCAGAGGTGTGTTTTGTGAGCTGTGACAGTGAAGTATTGACGGGCACGTGGCTCTGCAGTGTTGTTCAGGGGCCACTGGCCACTGCACTGACCTTTGACACCCCGTCCATGCACTGGCGTTCATTGTTACAGGAGAGGGAGGAAGAGGGAGTAGAGGGGGAATAGATGACCCTTGGGTTTGGATTCTCCCTCCCCCACAGCCTCACCCCTCCCAACACCTCCATCCATCCTTCCCCCCTTTGCTTCCCCCCCTCTCCCCACCCACCCCCCCCACACACACTCCACCTCATGCCGATCAATGACAGTTTCATGTGGCTTCTCTGGGCCTGCAGTGACGTGTGTCCTATTGATTTATCGACATTACTCCAGGCAAGCGAACCCAGAAGCCCCCTCTCTCAGTAGGCAGCCAGGCTCCAGCCCAGCAGAGGCGTACCTCCCCCTGCGCCGGGTGGGCCCATGCCAAGTCATCCAACTGTACCAGGCTCTCTGGAAGCAGCAGCGCATTAGCTGCACACAACCGAACAGTATTTTCGTGTGGATGCATGTCTGCGTATGTCACTGAGAATGCTTTTAAGCATCGCCCCCTCCCTCCCTCCCTGCCCATCTAGTTTCTGCCTGTCCCCCCTCCCACCTCCCCTCGTCTCTCCTGCACTCCATGGGACATGTAATGGGGACAATGACTGAGACACCCTGGCACTCACAACACATTTACTGTCGCCTCCGATTTCCAGAGGCGACTATTCCACTTTTATGGTTAAAAGGTTCTTTTCTTTCGTCCGTGTCAATGTCATGCCTCTGTGGCCATGGCCCATCCTTGTGGCTATTGCTCTCATCTGCCCCTCTTCCTATCTTTTACAGGGGTGGGGGGTGCAAATCAGACAAGCCCATCCTTTTACACTCTGCCCCAACAGCCCCCCCAGGCTCTCCTGTGTCCAGTGAAAGGCCAGTGGATTCAGCGAGAGGAGGGGTAGAGGGCAGCTGGACACTCCCCGTGGCCTGGCTAGCCGCTGATGTGGGGGGACATATAGGGGGGGCGATCCAACACCATTAGGATGGGACTGCTGCGATGGCAGCTGGCCCTAAAAAAGGAGGAGGAGGAGGGGGGTCAGGGGAGGCTCAGAGATCAGTGACCTGGCCACAGTGTCCAGCTGGGGGGTCATTTCACGGCCCACCTCCAGCCACGTGCTGGATGACCATCTGGGGATCTGCCAAGCCCCACAACAGAGGTAGCATCATCTCCTTAGTGGCAAGGGATGACCAACAACAAAAGTCAAGAAATCTGTCAGGCTGATCTGGAGAGAGGTGGGAGGGGGGCACCGCAGCTGCCTGTTGTTGTTTGGCATCAAGTGCGGTGCGCATCTGCCGTTTAATGCAATGCCGTGCATGTTTGCACCTCACAAATGCTCTGATCTTGTTGATTGATTGCAGAGATAGAAAACATTTTTCCCTAGTGTACATTTAGTTTGGGCTGTTGCTGATGATTATTTCCAATACATACATTCTGATTAATCGTTTATAAAATGTTAGAAAGTAGTGAAAAAGACGCATCATAAAGCTCAACATGACGCCTTTAAATTGCTTGTTTTGTCCAACCGCCAACGACAATTTAATATGATTTAAAACACAGAAAAGCAGCAAAAGCTCACATTTGAGAAGCTACAACCAGAGAATGTTTGGCTAGAGACAACTTTACTGATTCATTGATTATGAAAATTGTTCTTTAATCTGTCGATCTCAGAATGATTTGACCGATTGACTGGTTAATCATACGTCATCTGACGCTGCCTTCCACGGGTCTATATACTGAAAATGACTATAGTTTGAATATCTGTTGGACTGTACAACTGAGGTGGAATCCCTGAAAGGTTAAAGGTGTTTTTAATTTCTCCTCTAAAGTGCAAAAGAGCACGGGGGGGGTCACTCAGCAGTCCAGATGGACCACCAGATTCTCTTTTAGCTGAGCCGTTCAGTTTGATGGCTCTGATCGGAGAACAGATTAGCACTGGTTTGTTGTCAGTGCTAACCTCACCCCCTCCTCCCTCTCCTCCTCCCCTTCTTTCTTCCTCCTCCACCCACAATCCTCCCCCATCCTTTCATCATCCTCTCCTTCTCCCCGAGCCTTCTGTCTTAAACTGTTTAAGGTGATCGAATTTTGCCCATCCTCCCCATGTGGTCGGAGGGGATCAAAGGTTGCTGACCCCGGCCTGATTGCAAAGGTTGTGGTGGAACCTCCATAATAAATAGAGGTCCCGCTAAACAGATCTGACCTTCTAGATGTTTCTATGAGCTTAAAAATCTCTGTCTTTATTTTTGGGGGGGGATTCTGTAATCCCTTTAACGTTTATCATTGTTCTGCTAATGAAAGTGATCTTTGCGTTCATGTCTGATAGGTTTCTAATTAGATTCACATAGACCCATGTGGAAATGATCCAAAGGATGAGCCAAGGGAGGATTGGGATGGTGGAGTTATTGCTCTCAGAAAACACCGGAGTGCTGAAAGAAAATTCATAAATGTGGTGGAGGGGTGGGGTGGGCTGCGATTGTGCACCAGTGTAATCTGTGGTCAGCACTTCTTCATGGCCCGATACCGTGATAGGAAAGAAATCCTCTTCTGAAATTTGATTAATTGCCATTTCTCCGCCTCTCAATCCAAACATTGGTGGAAATGGAGGCCGGTTGACAGGACAGATACATCAGCCCGGAGAGCTGCGAGCCCCTGGCAAGCAGAGGCATTTCTTATCCTGTAACAGGATATCCACATACAGCGAGGTGTGGAAAAGTGAGAACTGCATCGTCTTCATTTGGCCATAACAAGGGAGAGGGGGAGGAGGGGTGTGAGGGAAGGGAGGGAGGTGGGGGGGGGGGAGTCAGCCAGCCAGCCAGGCAGGCAGCTCACTAGGTTGGGCCGAGGCGTATCGATTGATTTCCCAATAGCCTCTGGTCCATGAGCGGCGAACCCTGGCCCCGGTTGCTAGGTGACCACACCATCCAAGATGGAGAGCGGGGTGATGAAGGGTGACAGCAGCTCTGAGGGTCAGCGGGGCCACTGGTCATTCTGCAGCCCCTCTGGGACGCTCCGGACATGCAGATAATGCAATGAAACTGGACCTCAGCTCACAGAGAGAGACGAGCGAAGCAGCAGTATAGAAAGACAATATCGGAGAGGAGACGATTCGTCCACCATCTTTGTTCCACTCGGCTGTGATCAATGCAGAGTCTAGCGTTATGTATGTTTATGACGTACATTACCGGCAAAATAAAATTGGAAAGCAGCTGTGCGATCGGTTTTATGGAGATCGCGTGAGGGTTTCACGTCGTAGAGTTTTCCGCAAAAATTAGATTCCTTGAAAAATATTTATGACACCGGTGTGATTTCAAAGGGGCCGTTGACCATATATGAAAATATTGATTTGACAAACAAAGGGCTATTCAAATAGTCATTGTCCAAAACGTATTGCCTAAATTTGAAGATGAGGGATGTCGTCTTTTTTACAATCGCAGTAAAAACACAGAGCAGTTCTCATCACAGGACCAAAGCAATTTGCTCAAATGTACAATTTACTAAAGCGGTCAAAAGATTTATTGTCATAGTTCTGTCAAAATAAAATGCCGCGCTGAGTTCTTAGGGTCCATAGAAAGGAGAGAAATTGTTCATTTATGCATTCTTATTGTGAAATTAAATGCGGTGTATGAAATAAAGTGCTCGGCATATCTGCACAATTATAAAAATGACACCTCGGGTTACAAACTGAGTAGAACATTTTACAGCTTTTTATTAAAGTATGACTCATGACAAGACCTCTCCTCATAAAAAAATAAAATAAAACTACTCATATAATCTTCTGTTTTTAAATGATCCACCAGTGAAACCCTTCATTTTTAAGGGCTTGCAGGCTTCTCACGAAACCGTCCGTGATCCGAACCGTACAAAAGAAAAATACTGTAAACATGAACTGGCCATAATCTATATCACATATTCCACAATGATACATGATACCGTAGCGCTTTTCTACATATCGATTGTTCCACTGTGCAAGTGAAAAATGATACGGAGGGCAAAAGAGAAGAAGAAGAAGCAGGAGGAGGAGGAGGAGGAGGAGGAGGAAAAGAAGAAGAGGGGAGGGTGGGGGGTGGATATAAACTGGGAGACAAATGTAAAAGGATCTACATCACACTGTAAGCTGTGCACTGAGAGAGAAGTTACCAGAAGGCAAAAAAAGCAGCACAGAAGGGGGTGGGAGGTTTTGTGTGTGTGTCGGTGTGTGTGTCGGGTTGAGGGTCACGGGGAGAAACCCATCCAGTCGGCCCTGAAAGGCCACCTTGCATTCTGGCTCTTGCTTGTGTTCTTCCTGTATGAAGGATTTCCCTTTATCCTGTGCCATGCCTCTCATGTCCTCCTCAGAAGGAGCCTGAGCGTTTTCATGTCTGTTGGAGTTCCATATCCCGAGGAGGGAGGACTTATGTGTCTCTGTGAGCGCTTGTGTATTTTCCTCCCTCCTATCTATTAATAATATTGGGGAGAGAGAGAGACAGGGAGATAGAAGTGGATGTTTGCTTTGGTACAAGGCGAGATGTTTCTCCGTTTTTTGCAGCCCTAAGCTGTGCGAGTATTCAGCTCTTAAATATTCCCTTCCCTTGTGACTCCAAAGTATCTCTCGCCCTTAAGGGCTGCATGGACCTCCCTGGCCAAATATCAACATACCTTTAACAGCAACTGGCAACCGACGTTTTCAAACAGGAGGATTTAGGGCCTGGATAGCTGGAGAAAGAGTGAAAGAGGAGGAAAAAAGTAACCCAATTGTGTCCCGAACATCTGGGAAATGGTCATTTATTACAAAAGGATTGTTATTTTGTTGTTTGGCCCCAAGGACTCAACCAGGACAAAATCTTTGACAAGTTGGCTGCGTATGTTAACTCTTCTGCCAAAAATCTGGGTGTCATTTTTCATTCTGATCTCAGCTTTGAGAAGCAAATCAGTTTGATGGTTCGATACAGTTCCCTTCAGCTGTGGACTGTTTCCAAAATCAAGTCTTTCCTCTGGGCCATGATCTGTAGAAAGAAAGTGATGCACAGCTTTGTTTCCTATCGCCAAGACTAGTATATGTAGAATACTGTATTCTTTATGTTGGTAGTCTTCCTTGTCCCTGGCACCAAAAAGAAAGACAGCATTACCCCCGTGCTGGCCTCTCTTCATTTGCTTCCAGTGCGGTATAGAATTGATTTTAAAATCTATCATTTGTTTTTCAGGCATTCAACGGCCTCTTCTTACATCTCTGACATTTTAAACCTTCAAATCTTCTCTAGGTCTCGTCTAACTCTGTTGGATGATCCGTGTTTAAGACTGAAACCAAAAACTTTTTAACGACAACATCCGTAGTTTGTCCCACATACCAGCAAGACAACATCTTTTGTTATTGCCGTCTAAAACTGTTGCAAAAAAGTATTTATATGATCTGCTGCCACATAAAACTACTTGGGGTTAAAGTTAGGGAAAGACGATGGTTAAAAGAACATACAAACATACACAACCTTTATCTAACTATGATGTCACATTGAGATGAAAACCTCTTTTACAAGTGAGACCCAGCCAAGACAGGGTCAGATAGCAGCATCCAACACATGACATTGAATCACGGCAGCGACAATACATTACATCATACAGTGCATTAACAGGGCAGCATGTTGGTCATGTGTTTGTTAGTTAATTGAAGCAACTGTAGCTAGCAGAGATCACTTCCTTTATTCTAAGTTTAAAATCATTGAAAGCTGAAGTAGGCGAGAGCAAATGTGATTAAAAAAAGTTATTTTTATAAAACGGTGGCTATATGCTGACAGTAGTACATGAAACAGGTAATCTGAGAAAAAAAACATGTGAGACTGTGTCCTCCGGTGTCCTCCGGTGTCCTCTGGTGCTCCTAATGGCATCTGCAAGATTTCACCGACCCGAGGAAAACAACCAATCAGAGCTGATCTGCCGTCCAGCTTCCATTAATGACAGCTGTCAATCACTCAAAAACTCCGATCAAACTGTCAAACTACGCCACGCTGATCAAATACGAATCAATATTCTGTTACTGTAATGCCTATTTCTCGCCTCAAATGCTTTTTTAGAATCATCTTGTAGTGTACTGTTTAGCTGTAAATGAGAAAGTTTGTGACCCGGCAGCCATGTTGAGATCAGTTGAGGAAATACCAAACACTGCTCACATGGCTGGAGCACAGCCAATAGGAACACTCTCTCTCTGAAATGACCTGTGATTGGTCTAAGTATTCCGTCACGGGCTAGATTTTCTAAAGCCTGAAAACAGAGCAATGAGGAGGTGCAGAAGTCTAGTTTTCTCTCAGAACACTTGAATTACAATATGCTGAGAGGTTATTATGGAATTTTTGCCCAATGATGCCAAAAATATACTGCCTACTGCTGCTTTAAAGGGTCTCAAGTTCAAGTTTGGCCTGCAGATGGTTCCAGGACCAGGGCCATAGTGGAACAGGCTTGTTTTGCCAGCTTCTGTACTGATAGAAGGAACCTTAAACTGCATTTGTGTAACCTAAGATCATAACTGTTTTTTGCTGAAATACAAAACCAGCGTTAACTGTTGGTAAGAAACAATATCTAAGACTCACACTTTTTTGACCCGTACAAGGTTTTGCGGCACCATATGCTACTTCCACCTTTGCTTCTGCCATAATTTGCATGGCCACAAGATGTCCTTGTCTGGTAAACAAGGTCTTTTTAGACATTTGAACAAATGTTTTTCTGTTGAGGACAGTCTCACTGCAGAGGGAAACGAGCCTTTGCTGTCTCCTAGTCTGTGGGAACAGAGCCTCCCTCTTAGTATGAGGAGTGCCTCACACTTGAATCCTTTACGTCCTGTCTCAAACGCCATTTTCATTCCTCTGCATTTGGACCTGTGTACACCACAGTGTGTGTACGTCTGTGTTGCTTGTTCTCACAGGGCAGATTTTGCTGTTTTAAAATGTGCTTTCTAAATAATGTGACTTGACTAAATTACCACTGAGGGCCCCTGCACCCTAGACAGTCCTCCAGCTGTGTGTTTGTGTGTGTCACTCTGTGTGTGTGTTTAGCAGCGGAGAGCGAGGGGGAGGTGGATGGAGATGGTATCAATCGCCAAGCCAGGCCATTGAATGTATTGATTAGTTACCTTTCTTATTAACATGCTGATTAAAGAGAGAAGGCAGAGAGAGAGAGAGAGAGAGGGAGAGGGAGTGAAAGAGAGGTTGGACGAAGGCTGCACACACACACACACTCCTCGCCTCGCCTTGCCTCGGACGGACGGACGGAGAGGAAGCAGCAGCCGCGGCCAAGAAAAGAGAAAAGGATGCAGAGTGGATTTAACAGTCGAGCGGGGAAGGAAAATCAGGGAATAATTGGGAAGAGGAGGAGAGAGGAAAAGCGAGATGCAAGTGAAGAGGAGGAGGAGGATGAGGAAGAGGATGAGGATGAGGAGGAGGAGGAGGGGATGCAAAGAGGGAGGGTGGGGGGGTGATCTGACTGGAAAACCAAGGAAGGAAAAAGAGAGAAACACTGCTCTGCCTTTGATCCCCCACCGAGTTACACTGGCTGACTGGCTGGAGAGACTGACACACACTTTTCGGCTGTGAGACACACACATTTACACCCACACACACACTCACGAGCTCACACACACACACGCACACACACACACACACCTGCACCCTCACTTAAACACACGCCGTGAGGCTGACAGGCCAAGGCGAAAGCATGCATTATTGTACCAGAAAATAGCTCAGTGTGTGTGTTTGTGTGATCAATATGGAGGTGCTTTTTAAACTGTACTTTTATCAGTGAGTGACCATGTTAAGCAGCGTGCGGTGAGGGATTTCTTGAGATGCACGCCAAGGTTTTCCGAGAAAGGCGTTTTTTATTCCGAGAGGGACCGGAAGGTGTGGAGGGCAAGATGGAGGGAGGAGGGAGGGAGGGAGGGAGGGAGGAAGAGGATGCGGGAAGATGCAGACTTGTTTATTTGTATGTTTGTGTCGAAAGCGTTTGAGTGGGTGTGTCTGCATGTTTGTCAGGGTTTTTTTTTTTTTGTAGCATGGTAGAGGAGGAGGGATATCTCACTACTAGAAACTGACATATGCATGAGTCTTATCTGAGAAAGTCAGGCAGCTTGTACAGTTTGCAGTGTAATTCGCAGTTACAGTAACTCCTGCTGTGTGTAATGTGGTGATGAAGGAGTGTGAAGCCTGCAGTGATAACCCCCTCAGGCCTGGTGGATGTGCATGTGTGTGTCGTTCAGGCCCTGTTCACATTTCTGGTTTTCCTTGATGTGTGTGTTTTGAATGTGAACTCTTTGAAATTGGCTCAAGAGATGTCTCACTCTGCTCGTGTTTTTACAGGCTTGAATTAGAAAATGGGGAAAGCAACAAAAGACTTTTGTAATTGAGATTCTTCGCTGCTTTTTATCCCTTATTTCCTTATTTATTTAATTGCTCACTGAGCTACTTGCACTTTTTGCATTTGCAATGAATAATCTTTCAAAATAACCCAGAAATGTGATTTTTCTCAGACAAACTGATAGGAATCAAACAGAGAAACAGATATTAGCTTAAAACTATACTCTGGTACGGTGCATCAAATGGTGACATTTATGTTTTAAACTGTACATGGTCCATTTTAAATAAAATAATAAAATAAAATAAAATAAAAAATATATACAGATCATGTTTGTCTTCAGTTAACACCCCAGAAAAATAGATTAATTATAAAAAAACATTGTTCTTTCAATCATTAGAGTTAATAAATTATTGGAGTTTAAAACAAAAATAATATTATATATATAATCAAATGCAAAATAAACCAAAAATGTATGAAAACGTCCTCCAATATGAGCTGAGTGGAATAAATGCAGCTGTTTAAACTGTAATCTTGCACAAAATGTGTCCCTGAGGAAGTGACATCTGGATTTTTTACATTTAAATCCACCTGCACAAAGAAAGTCTCCACCTGTAGCAAAGCATGCAGAACTTTACTTCCTCCACTAATTGTTGAACTTTTTAAAAACTTGCAATGAGCACTAACTGACTCCGAGCTAAGAGAGAGAGAGAGAGGAGAGAAAAAGAAACGAAATCAACTCAGACAAGTATCAACTTATCGACCTTTGCACCCCCTTGAGCTCCATTTTGCATAAATTAAACACATTTCCTTCCCATGCGCGTCTCGAGCCACCAGATAATTTCATTTGCATAAAGAATGCGGAGCCAATTATAAAAGGGAGATATTTACATTTTATATGAAAAAATAGTTGTAGGGCAAATAGGAGGCTGTTTAAAATGCACGGATCGATACTCACTAGGGCGCGCGCTCATAACGGACGCGCGCTCACACACACACACACACACACACACACACACACATACACACACACACATACACACACTATTTCTAAATGAAGAACTATAATAATAAATAATAAAATAAAAAAGCTTTTGTGTTTTATGTGAAAGCTAAATATCCCTGCAGCTTAGAAAATTAATTTATTCCAAAGAAAACTAATGTAGCAAAAAAACAGCCTATCAACTAAATATTCAAAAATATTATTTCCCTCATGTGATGTTTGATTCCTGCAGGTGAAACTAGTTTTTAGTAGTTTTTTTTTTTACCCCTCCAGTACTACTCAGTTGCTGCTGCAGCGCATTATTGGCTCATCTGCACAGGAGGCGAATCCAGTGAATTAAACGAGTGCATTTGCATTAATCCAGATATGATCGATAATAACATTATTCACGCTGCGAAGTCAAGTTCCACATCACTGGCGTACACGATCATTACTGCAACCAAACCTGCAAATAATAGAGGAAAAATAATGTGATTATCGTCCATTCACTATAGCTCCAATAAATTCCCAGCAGCTGCTACAGTGTTTTTACATCCAGAATCTATTCTGTGTTATTTTAATTTGAATTATTTGACTCATTTAAGGAAAAAAAAATTTAATTTTAGTCTAATAGCACATGTTATTGTGAATATAACAGAATAATCAGATGTTATAATATAGAATGATGCTTATATTGATTTATTATTGCTATAATATTAAGCAATAAGTGTGAAGTGAAATGAATATACCCTTAAGGAGATGTTATTATTATTATTTTTCATTTTAATTATTTGACTTATTTAAGAAAAAAAGTTTTGAATTGTAGTCTAATAGCACATCTTATTGTGAATATAACAGAATAATCAGATATTATATAATATACAATGATGCTTGTATTAATTTATTTTGCTATAATATTAAGTGTGAGGTGAAATGAATATACCCTTAAGGAGCTGTTATTATTAGTCAGCAGTGTGTTCTGTGAGAAATGTGTGTGTTTCTGCAGCAGGCCACACTCCTGTCCATGCAGATACACTATGAAGGCCTGCATGGATGCATGTTAACCTGCAGGTTGCATGTTTTTACATCAAACCCTTTAAAAAAAAAACAGGCTTCATAAAACAGATCAATGAATAATGTTAATCATTCTCATTTTTATGTTGCATAACACACTTTTTTTAACCTCATAATCATCCATATTTATGTTGCAAAGAATCCCTCCTGCAGGTTAATGTGCACCTCAATCAGTTTATCTCATATCAAACGTGTTGGAGTCAATATGGATAATTTCTACTATTATTATTATCATTATTACTATTATTGGTCCATTTTTTTTTCTTTCAGATGTAATCCGGTCAAATTAATTCAGTTATCGATTATTCACATTGTGATCTGTGTAACGCCAGGTCTCGTGGTAATAATTGATTTTATCGATTGGATGAGAGGGAAATAAAAAAAGGAGTTGACAACAAGAAACAGGAAGAGAAAAGCAGAACAGTGTCAGAGTAACACTATCATTATGTCATGTTGTGAAAGGATTTATTTCAAATTAGATTACTGTTTAAATGTCAGTAGTCATAATAAGCAAACACATTAATACATTTTCTTTAAGTTTTTGTTAAATCGAAATATATATTTTTCTTTTTTTTAGATTTTTTTCTTTTTATTTATTCACTGTAATCTCTACTGCAATACAATTTATATTCAATAGACTAAATATTTTCAGAGAAATAGTTCTTACAAATACATGATAATACAGATTTTTAAGAATACATGTAGTAT
Source organism: Sebastes umbrosus (assembly GCF_015220745.1). Classification (NCBI taxonomy): domain Eukaryota; kingdom Metazoa; phylum Chordata; class Actinopteri; order Perciformes; family Sebastidae; genus Sebastes; species Sebastes umbrosus. The sequence goes on from NC_051279.1 coordinate 9,038,883, forward strand.
TTTATAGCAATAAAATATGGATTTAAAAATACTGAGCCACTTTCATTATTTAAAGTTGAGTTGAACATTGTGTTCTTAAAAGCTGAAAATAAAAACAAAGTCATAATAATAATAGTGGTTGTTATTGTAATAACGATTTATATATTGCTGTTCGCATTATATAGATGTTAATAACAATATAAGAGAAAATGTTTAAAGCTCATATTTGTAGAGTTTTTAACTTCCTACCTGCACAAATAAAGTTTTCTTTTATCTTTAAAGCTTCACTGTAAAGTCCTCTGCTGTAAAACTTCAATTTTATAAAAACAAGAAAGTAAAATATCACAAGTTGAAGCTGAAAAAATATACTTTAAATTAAAATATACTATGAAATACAATAAATAAATTAATAAATACATTAATAAAACTTTAGAGACGCTGCGAGCAACAGGACTTCATATTTTACTTTGTAAATAAAGTTGATTCTGAAATTTAAAAAAAGCATATATGTGGCATCTTGAGGAAATATATTTGATTACTTCCAGCAAGCATAATTCATATTTACATTTATTTTTAAGAATCAGCACGTGGACATGACAGATGCACGTGCGTTTTGCACGCTAAAATTAAAAATAAAAGTCGACAGTGTTTGTTTCACTGTGTCTCTCAGTGTTGCCTGTAATGTTTTGCATCACGAAGAAAACTGATATATTGTACATATTTCAGAAGTAATTTGACTGAAATTAATTTAGATAAGATGACATTGAGAATGGCTGTAAAAGCCAACAATCTGTCACATTCAGCATGTTGCATAGTTATACATATAGAGGCTTTAAGCTACAACAGGTAATGTAATAATAAAGGGATGGCAGGAAAATTATTTTTTACAGTAGGAAAAAAAATACAGTTGTTTTTGTATGAAGATGCATTCCTGCTTAAGGTTGTTTCTAGTGTGGATATTTTATTTGTTAAATTGATTTCTGTCATAAAAAGTGTTAAACAAGATGAAAACTCATGTTTATAGCGTCAACTTTGGTTTCCTTTTCAAAATAAGAGCTGAAAATATGACTGTCCCAAACGTTCTGTGTTCTATGTATTATTATATATGTCAATAAATAACATGGGGAATTAACTTTGTGTTTTGTTTGTATTATGTAATGTATTATATGTATATGTGTGTGAGGGTTATGTGCTCACACACACTGAGAGGGACAAAGTTTCAGTTTCAGATGTCATGTTTACCACTCATTACAGTGTGTGTGTGTGTGTGTGTGTGTTTGAGTGTGTGTGTGTGTTTATTAAATAATGCATGTGATATCCAGATTAGATGAAATAAAAATACGACCCATTTAAATCAGAATCAAAAACCTGCAGCAATATCACCAGTCTGTTATCACAATGGGACGATTATTATTATATTTTGGAAGTTAAATATATATGATTATTATATCATATCACTTATAATACCACACAAATCAAGTCTGGAGAAACAGAAGGAAAACTGCTTTTTTCTCTCTTTTAATCCTTCAGATTAGATTATTCTTCACTGATGGACGCTGCGTAAAAACCGTCATTTAGATTATTTTTTTCTCCCCTTTTTTTCGCAGTTATAACAGGGAGTCAATATCTCATTCAAAACTGCAACCAACTGCCATCCATCTATTATCATTTACCAATAAGTGATCACGTTTACTCGGTGATTAAACAGCAGATTTGGGGGTTGAGTGTAAAGTACAGGATGAATAATGTCGCAGTGTATTCCTCCTCCTCTCAGTCCTGTTGCTGCTGCTGCTGCAGCTCGGGGAGGTTTTGCAGGCCGCATGCACAACACATCCAATGGCTGCAGAAAACAGCACGCAATGCTTATTATTTTAAATTTTCTTCAAAAAAAAATATGAATTTATGAATTTTGACGAGTCATTTCTCTCTCTTCCCTTTTCTCTGCAACACCAGAAAATAACCCACCCCCCTTTTCTGCCTCTCATTTGGATTATTCTATTTATTTCCCTGCACATGCATGCATGGTCATTTTAAGGTCACAGCAATGTCATCTGACCTCATGACCTCCTCGCTATTGGCTGCTTGTAATATCGGTGATGCAGGATTTGATGCTCATACATGTCCCTCAGGATGAGACACATCATGCTAAATGGTTAAAAATCTAAAACACGCTCAATATTGAGCTTTAGATTAAAAGCTTTATTCGACAGCAGCCACCATATCGAAAGTCACTTTGCATGCAGAGCTGCAGCTTAAATGGCACAAAATGTGAGTATTTTTCCTCGGTATATTTATTGCCTATGGGTTGGTAATGGAGGGTTTGGAAGTCCCTCTCTGAGAGCATCAGCTTAAATGGCTGAAATGTAAATGTTTTTGGCTGTAATGTTGCTGATCGTGCTGCTGCTGCTGCTGAAAGTGACTCTGGATGAGAGCATCAACTAAATGTATAAAATGGAAATGGCCTTACTAAGATAAGATAAGATAAGATAAGATGAACCTTTATTAATCTCTGGAGGGAAATTCAGGTGTCAAAGCAGCAACATCAGCAAACAGTGAAACACAGGAGAGGTTTAAAGGGTATACACAAATTATAAAACAATAATAGAGATATAAAAGATACAGAGTGAATGGGTGAACATAGTGTGTACAGTCAATTAATAAATGTAGTATAATATGTACATATACTGCTGCTGATCTAACTGTCTGGAGCTTATATTGTACAGTTAAATTCATCACATCCAATAGATTTTTCCATCATAACTCCACCATTATGCATAAATGTAGGATTTTTTCCAGATTATAAAGTGGCTCTTTAAGTGTTGACAAACCCAGACCCAGTCAGTTTTCCCTGGGTTGGTAATGGAGGGTTTTGAAGCTCCTATATGGTGCTCTCACTGAAGTCCCTCTCTGAGAGCATCAGCTAAATGGCTGAAATGTAAATGTTTTTTGGCTGTAATGTTGCTGATCGTGCTGCTGCTGCTGCTGCTGCTGAAAGTGACTCTGAATGAGAGCATCAACTAAATGTTTAAAATGGAAATGGTCTTATCCTGCTGCTGATCTAACAGTCTGGAGCTTATTGTACAGTTGAATTAATCACGTCCAATAGATTTTTCCATCATAACTCCCCATTACGCATAAAAGTATTTGGGATTTTGGATTTTTTTTCCAGATTATAAGTGGCTCTATAAATGTTGACAAGCCCAGACCCAGTCAGTTTCCCTTCAGGCCTGCACTGTACAAAGTTGGGGGCCTTTATAGCAGCTCGGGTGTCTCGGATTTTCCAGCCACAGAAGGTGAACTTTCACCCCACGACCTCCAAAAAGGACCTTTTATTTTCGCTCTGGAGCCGTTGACCATTTTACCTCCAGCTACTCGCCATCCATCCATACACATGCACGCACGCATCATCCCTCCGTGCAGGCTGCGCGCGGGGCGGATCGATAGGGCAGCATCTGCTCCGGGTAGCGCGCGGTCCCACACCGAGCACCAGAACTGCTCATCTCTGAAAATTAAACTGACAGACAGATATGATTAGTATGCTCTCTCTGCCTCCCTGCTTTCTGTCTGTCTGTCTCTGTGTTTCTCTCTCTGACCATGCAGACTAGATGTATATTAGAGTGATTCTATAATTAGGGGTATACATGTCATGTCCATGGGCTGTATTTATCAATTTTTACTAAATATTCACTTCAAGCAATGGTCAATTTTATATCAGGGCACATTTCTCTTTCATTTAATACAAAAAAAAGTCAACAGGTCCCATCATTTAATTTTGCAGAAAATGCATATTCTATACTGATGTTTTTGTGCTGTCCCATTTGCTAAAATGTCAGTTTTTTTTGCTCTTCAGATTAACATTAAAATACATGTTTTTTTTATATAATTTTCATAATTTATTTGTTCAAAATAATCATTAAAATATGAGAAAGTTAGGTGTTTTAAAAACTATTTGGCTCATTCATGTACATTATATCATCCACTTTATCAATTGTGTTACCCATTGAAAAAGCCCCTATAAATCAGCTAGTGGACACCAATCTCTTGTGAACGCGCGCATATACACGAGCATGCATGCACTCAAGCAAAAAAAGTGCACACAAGCAGAGGCCTGCACACGCACGCACACATGCACGCTCTCTTAGGCCTATACACACAAAGTGAACACACATAACACACACAGAGAAATTCAAGATGGCACGCTCAATTTACACAAAATTACATTCAGTGGACACTCTTGCACGTGCACACATGCACGCACAGGCCTGACCATGCAGACTAGATGTGTATTATATTGCGCATACAGGCACATGGACACCAATCTCTTGTGAACGCGCGCATATACACGAGCATGCATGCACTCAAGCAAAAAAAAAGTGCACACAAGTAGAGGCCTGCACACATGCACGCTCTCTTAGGCCTATACACAAAGTGATCACGCACGTGCATAACACACACAGAGACAATTCAAGATGGCACGCTCAATTTACACAAAATTACATTCAGTGGACACTCTTGCACGTGCACACGGACACGCGCTCCCAGCAGGCCTGCAGTGTGTCTGCTCGGTGCAGCAGCAGCAGGTCGAGGGGCTTTGGGAAAAAAAAAATAAAAAAACAGGGTCGCATTGATCTCGTTGAGGGACTTTACAGACTGAAGTGTTGAGCGTTGTGAGTGAATGGAGGCGCGTGCTGAGTGCTGATTAAGAGCTGGGCTAAACACGAGGAGCGTCACTTGACAGCATTTATTCCTGAAAAGGTGGGTCAGAAAAAGTCAGAAAAATGCAAAATGCAAAATGCAAAATCCTTCCTGGATGTTTGGTACTAAAATAGAGGATGTGGTGTGGTGTGGAGATGATGCACAGCAGAGTGGCAAGTGGATAGATTTTTTTTTTCTCTCGAGTCAATAAGTCAGTGAGGCGATTTACATAATTGCATATTCACACTTAATTCATTTTTAAATCATCTCAGGGCCTGCCAATCTATAGTCCTGCACTTATATAAGAAATTACAAAATGAAAGTAATACACAATTTTAATAACAATAAAAAATCATAATAATAGAAAGAAAAAAATGCTTATATTATCTGGTTTATATAGGCTATTCCATAATTCTTCACAGCAGTGACAATAGCAGCATCACTTGTTACATAAATAAAAAAAAAGAGAACAAAACGACATTAGCTGCAGCTTGTGAAAATCCATTGATCAGATACAATAAACATGCCGAGCGCAGCAGAATGACCATGATGGGATTGTGCGCACATAATTCATAAATTGTGTGCATTGCAATCAAGCTGAAGAAGGCTTAACCTGTGGGGTTATGAGAAAGGGAGCATCTCCTCCACCTCCTCCTCCACACCTCCCTCCCTCCATCACCCCCCCGGAGAGAAAGGGTTAATTGGAGTAGGAATTTCATCGCACATCTGTCAGATTTTTAAGGCCGTGACGCACTGAAAGCAGAGAGTCAATGTGAGCAAAGGGGGAGGAGGAGGAGGAGGAGGAGGAGGAAGAGGGAGAAAGAGTTGGTGGTGAGATCGATGAAGTGGCAGGCAGAGAGAGAGGGAGGAGGAGGAGGAAAATCTCACGAGATAATGAAAGAAAAAGAGGAGAGCTGCTAGTGTAGAGCAAGGAAAGGAAAAAAAAAAAAAGAAAACGAGGCTAGACCCAGAGATTTTTTTGTGGAGTGGAGGAAAACAAAGACTGGGGAACCGAAGAGCGATAGAGAGAGATTTTTCGTCTGTAAACCGCAGATGGTTTTTTTTTTTTGCACTCTGGTTTTTTTGGTGAATGTATAGCACCCCGGGGCGCAGCGAGGACACATTGTGTTTGAATGTGAATCTGCAGGGAAGCTGCTCGGAGACACAATCGGAGACATGCAGGAGACAGGACGGACAACAGCCGAGGACGCGCTCTGAGAAGAAGTGGTGAATAAAAAAGGTAGGATTTTTGGAGCAAATATAGACATATGCATGCATGTCGATGTTTTTTTGTGTCTCTGGATCGCCATCGTGTTTCGGTAGTTAGTTAACGCATCGCTCACATTCATTACATGCGGCGTAAATGTGCAAAAAAACGCACCTATTACGCACCTAATGTGCAGCGCTTCTGTATCCATAACTTTGCGTAAAAACATTTATTCAAAATGAGATTCGGTTGAAGTGATTAGGTGTTTTCTCGTGATGTGTGATGTAAAAATGAGTCAAAATGCTTCTATTATTGTTATTGTTTTTTTGGGATGCACTGAGTGTGTGTTAGTGTTTAAAAGACTGATGGAGATGATTCGGTATTCGGGTTGCTTTTTTCCTTCTCTGCAACGATGAAAGTTTAAAATACAAGCGGAGTAACGTCGCCTGTCTTGTCTCCTCACGCAGGCACAAAAGCGAGGCTCCTGCCAGAGGAAAGGAAACACACAGCTGAGCACCAAAGAGACAAGAGAGGAGCTGAGTGCTGATGCACAAGTGAGAATTAAAAAAAAAATAAATCACAGTTAAAGAGCTTCCTGGATGCTGCTGCTGCTATAAACTCGTTTTCTGGGAGTTTGAGAGGGAGTTTGAAGACAGTACTTAACGTTATCAGATAATTAATTAGACACCCCCATAAGCCCGGAAATCAATTAATTCACAAATCAATAAAATCCATAGTCTGGTGTAACAAGAGACCTTCCAGACTGTTAGCCCCGGCTGTTGAACAACAATAACAAGCAAGAAGAGCAACAAAACACACACAGGGGTGAAGAAGTACACGTTTATTTTGTTTGAAATTTGAAGATGGATGGGAGTCTAGGGGAGATGTCCCTCCACAGTCACCCGGATCTGGCTCACAGCCAGGACGGCAGGGCCATGCTGCACTCGCGGGACCTTTCGGCTGCTTTCCCCCGGCCTTCCCTCGGGGGCCCCTCCATGTCCCTGGAGCCCGATCCCCGTCCGTCGGGCTTCGACCACTCCATGTCTGCGCTGGGGTACAGCGGCGACTCCCCGTCCAGCTCAGGCAGCACCTACACCACCCTGACCCCGCTGCAGCCCTTTGACGACAAGTTCCACCACCACCACCACCACCACCCCTGCCTCCCTGTCAGCAACGTCATCGGCAGCTTCACCCTCATGCGTGATGACCGGGGCCTCGGCACCAACTTCTACAACCCGTACGGCAAAGACCTCGCCATGACCCAGAGCCTGTCGCCACCCTCCGCGGGTTCAGGGCTGGCCTCCTCCATGCACGGCTATGGCAGCTTGGGCAACAGCCCCAATGGCAACGGTGGCCAGATGCTCCACGCCGGCTACGACGTCCACGGTGGGAGCCTCTTCTGCCGGACGTCCGATTTCGGCCGCGAGATGTCGCCGCCGGGCCTGGGAGGAGGCGACGTGTCGGTGGGGCACCAGCTGAACAAAATGGAGGCTCACCAGCACGCCCAGGGCCACCACCCTCACACCCTCTACAGCCAGCACTACCAGCCCCACCATCACCCGAGCCAGCAGGCCTCCAAGATGGGCGAGCACCTGCACTCCTCGTCGTCTGCCTTGTCCTCGCCTGGCGAGGGCATGCTGGCGGGCTCGCAGGGCGGCGGAGGAGGCGGCGGCGAGGAGATCAACACCAGAGACGTGGCCCAGAGGATCATCACCGAGCTGAAGAGGTACAGCATCCCCCAGGCCATCTTCGCCGAGAGGGTTCTGTGTAGGTCACAGGGCACACTGTCTGACCTCCTGAGGAACCCCAAGCCCTGGGGCAAGCTCAAGTCCGGCCGTGAGACCTTTAAGAGGATGTCCCGCTGGCTGCAGGAGCCAGAGTTTCAAAGAATGGCCTCGCTCCGGCTGGAGGGTAAGATCTGGCTTTGCTCTCTATCTGCTTCACACACACACACATACACACACATGTACGTACGCACACATGCTCATACAGAAACCACAACAACAAACAGACACACTCTCTTCTCTTGTTTTCCCCAAACACCTTCCTTCTCCATGTCTTCCAAAAAAAAAAAATTCTCCTCACCAGCAATCAGTATGCAGCTCAGGTTGAGACATGAGGAAAAGCATCATACTGATGTTTCCCCTTCTTCACACCACTGTGAATGTACCACTGGTTTGTCTATTGTCTCAACAGCCTGGATAATAAGAACTTAGCAGCCACATTGAGGACAGTTTGAGCAAGAAACGGCCATATGTGCCATTCCTTTGTTTACTTTGCTCCCAAACAGCTCCTATTGATTTGTACAGTAGCTACAATAAAAAAAAAAAAAAAAAGCCACAGACATTTGTCCTCCTCTTAAATGAACCATGAAGATCAGCGTGAGCAGCGGTTGGCAATTTAATCGCTTTTGAGCCCACAAAATAATTTGTGCAGATATGCCATTCTGGAGCGATTGATTAATTCTAGCAGTGATTTATATCTGCTCAGCGTGCGGCTGAAGTTGAGTTGGCAAGGTAGCTGATGCAAATTAGACTTGAGCTTTTGCCAGACGTCTTTTATCAACGTCGTCACCGAGGCAATTACTGCGAGGCTAAATACTAATGTTGTCCTGCTCGGGGAGGCAGCACCTCGCAGGTTGGTGAGATTCTTCATATCTGGAAAACAAGAGGTTGTTGCTTAACTGGAGGCGCATGTAATCTTTAGTGCGGCATCGATTAGTCCACTGACAGAAAATTATCTGTTTGGATAATCAATTAATAAAAGTCACTTATCTAGCAGCTGGTTCTCAAAATGTGAGAATTTACTGTCTTTTCTGTTTTATATTTTTTGGCAAATTCAGTACATTTTTTGCGTTGTGGACTGTTAGTCAGACAAAACAAACAATTTGAAGATGTCACTTTGGGCTCAGATTTTTTTTTCATTTTTCACCATTTTTTGACATTTTATAAACTTTACTTATACAATTATTTGGAAAAATTATAAAGAAATGATGCAATGGTAAAAATAAAAAATAATCTTTCATTGCGAGCCTAGTAGTATTTATACAGATTTCAGATGGTAAAGATTTTTTTTTTTTTTTTTTTTGAAAGGCACATTGTAATCTGCTGCTTGACATTTAATATTCTTTGGGGATGTGGATTGAAGACACGACAGCACGCTGTACAGTGCCGTGTTACAGTGTTGTCCCTCCACAGGGACCGAGGGCCCATCTGATACACGGAGCACAGAAAGAGATCCAAGTGAACACAGTAATATGAGACCAGAGTGTGTGTGTGAGTGGTGTGCTCACTGCGGGGGTCTGTGAGGAGTACGTGTGTGTGAGCCTGCCCAGTTGATCACTGCGTTTCGCTCTCTGTCAGCAGCTCGACTGATTAAGCCCAACAACACAACAGAGTTCATAGGTAATGATTTTGCACTCTTGCAATCCCTTCACAATTATTGATCTTTGATTGTTCGGCTCTGAGAGCACATGTGTACATCCTCCATTCAGCAAAACGTTACAGCAATCACACCCCAAACCTCTTATCTAAAGATGAGTTATCTGTGTGGTTTGCTCTCTGTAATTTGACAGAAATGCTTGTTTGATGAATCCAATCCTGCGAACGTGTGAACGCTTTGTATGCAAAGCGCCTTCTCCCTGTCACACAAAAAAACCTAATCGTCCTCATGATAAAACAGCTCTTTGTTCCTTTGAGCAGATTTCCAATCGTCAATCAATCTGTCTTTATTTGCAGCATCTTTGTTTCTTCATCTTTTTTACAAACACAAACATTATTTTAACGAGTCGGTGCTCCGAGTCCGAGCATGCCGATCAATCAGGTTCATAAAAAATTTAAGTCCCTACACAGAGAAGTGTGCTAATGTTTGACAATGCTGCTCTCTTCCTGCTCCCACACACTCTGAAATTGCATATTTAGTTCTTGGCAAAGCCACAATTTGGACAGCTCGGCACTTTTCTACATAACCTACTTTCCGAAGGGGGTTGTTGTTTTTCTCCCCCCCCACCCCTTCTGGCCAACCCCCTTTTGTTTAATTACAAGCCTCTATTGATTTCCATGGGAAAGAGCAGCACGCCTTGCCCACACACACCTCGGCCGCATCGGCGAATCGAGACTGGAATTAGAATGCGTGGTGCCCTGTGCTCCCCAGTCTGAAGATAGCTCAAGTGCTCTCTGCTTCACGCCTCAAGTTTTAAGATGATCCTCCTTAATGCAGCACTCGCTTAAATACATAGAAGGCCCTTCAGTGTCAGCCAGCAGCAGCACCGTGTTATTTCCATAACTATGTCTCTGATATGTGGAGGGCTGCAGAGCTCTCTCTGAGTCTGGATGCACAGTAATTATGGAACATTGTTGCTGCCATTTTGTCTTCTTTTCAAATAATTGTCTTTTCTGCAGAGACATTTTGCTAAACACGGAGGAGGTGGTCCCTTGGATTTATCCGCAGTATCTTGTTTTTGTGTGTGTGTGTGTGTGTATGTGTGTATGCTCTATGGATTACTGCACTGTATATGAGATGCATCTCTAGCCCAACCTCAGGCTGTGGAGGAGGCAATCAGGATTTAGTCGGAGAAGAAGGCAGGATAAAGACCACACAGCCATGCTCCGACACTTAAAGTCAAGGAGAGTGGGGTGAGGGGGGGGATCAGAGACTATAACTTTAAAGATGATGGCCGAAGCCCTTGACTAAAGGTCCAAATGAATAAGAAAGGTCAATGCGGTTTACGTGTCGGCTCCAGTGCCTGCACCCACCCCCACAGTAATGAAAGCCACAAAGCCTCGTCCACCTCTCGCTGCGTACAGTTCACATTCTACCGGCTGAGGCTCAAAGGTCAAAGCCGATTCCATTTGCATATCGGGAATTGTAAGCAGGCCGACGTGGCCAACACCTAACAAACAGGGCTGTTGTTTTTTTTGTTTTTTTATCTTGGCTCTTGCAGCTCCCCCCACTCCGGCGCTGAAGGGGTTAACCAGCCTCTGTGGGTCGAGGAGTCTGAGCTGCACAGATTTAATCAATAATTTCTATCAGCCCCTGGCCCAAGAAATCAGCAGGGGGTGGGCTGGGGGGGCTGCTGGGCGGGGGTGTTGGGGGGCTGTTCTGGCTGGGAGGGGGGGTGTAGGTTGAGACGCCGGGGGGTAGGGAAAGGGCTTTCGATCACGTTTCAGCAACACGAGACAGGGGCATACATCATGATTAGGGGCTGTTCCCACGATCATAAGAAGCCTATAGGGGAATATTTATGTCTCCAGGAGTAGCCCCAGCACCGGGGATTTATAGCATGGTAATTGTAAGCCTTTTACACATGATTACAGCATAAGGAAGCATTTACTTAATGGTCGGCGTTATGATCGTCAGTGAGGGAGAGAGCCGAGGATGGGATGGAGGCGAGGAGGAGGAGGAGGAGAGCGGCAGGACACCCCGACTCCAACAAGCCATAAATCCACGCTACAAGCAAGCTAGCCAGCACTATCATGTCATTCCTTTCATTACTACATGAGCTGAGATTGCACCACTGTATATATACCGTCTATAGCTGCAGACCCACCTCCCCCAACCCCCTACCCAGAAATATTGATGGCGGGGATGGTGTAACGCCCGTGAAAAATGTAGCATTTGGAGAAAAAAAAAATAATAATTTCACTTGTAGTGATATTGACATGCCGCTGACATCTCGGCCTGTTCAGATTTTAATGAGACGTGGTTCGATAACTCTCAGAAATGCAAACGAGCTCCGGATGCCTAAAAGCTAACAGGCACCTGTAATCTCAAGTTGACGAGAGTGCATCCCCGAGTCAAAACATTTCCTTCAGATAATGATTTTAGAAGGAGGACGTACGCGGGGAAATCACGGCGAGATTTATTCATGTCCAGTTGAGTACTTAAGTTTCAGAAACTCAGCTGGATGTCAGAGCAATCAAAGTCCAACAGTGACGCGCACACACACACAAACGCACACACTCCCCACCCGGCTCCGATGCTGCTGTTGTGATGGCACTCGTGTGGAAAAGACGCCAGTAAGGTCACACTTATTTCTCAAGCGCCACTGCTAATGAGAGAAATTTGCCGCTGTGAGTTTGAGGAGTGAAGAGCCGGTCATACAGTAAACATCAGCCCCGGCTGTGTGAGATGACTCTCAATGGGAAGATGTAAGCCAATCAATCGAACGCGTCAGTGCTGGGTTTTTTTTTAGAGCAAAAGGCAGCGTCTTTGGTTTATATAATGTATGTTTTGGAGCATGTGTGAGTTTGATTGTGTGTGTGTGTTTGAAATATGGGATTTCAAGGTTATTGCTGCTAGCTGATATCTCCATCTAATCAAGTCATTTTGGTCAATAATAGAGGACCATAAACCTTGTTTACAAGTGAAGAAATCTGCCAGTGCAGCAAGATTCCACCAGAAAGCAGCTTTTTCTGATATAAAGTTATATTTTTCTTGGTTCTCGAGATGCGTTCTGCCTTTTCCTGTCTTGTTTCAAAATACAGACATTAATTTCCCCACAAAATAATTGAAAAAGACACATCTTACTGGAAACATCTTACTGTTCTGGCAGATTTCTTCACTTATTGTGAGATCAGTCAAGACTTTTTTTCTGAACAAAAATTACTTGTTCACATGTTTTTTTTTAATGTTTTTACAGTGGAGGCTGTTTTGGCTGTTTTAATGCTCAAAATATCTAAAGATTAAGTGTTACCTCCACATTTATGTTCTGCTGAGGGTGTGAAAGCTTCTGAAACAGCATTTCAAATATCACAAATCCTAATTTAACTCAATACTAAATCAAATAATAGTTTTAATATTTAAAACATTGTAGCTAGGGCTGTCAATCGATTAATATATTTAATCACGATTAATCACATGATTTAATTGCATTTAATCACAAATTAACAGATTTTTATCTGTTCAAAATGTACCTTGAAGGGAGATTTGTCAAGTATTTAACACTCTTATCAACATGGGAGTGGACAAATATGCTGTTTTATGCAAATGTATGTATATATTTATTGGGAAATGGAAATGGAAATCAATTAACAACACAAAACAATGACAAATATTGTCCAGAAACTCTCACAGGCACTGCAAAAAATATGTTCAAATCACAATATGGCAAACTGCAGCCCAACAGGCAACAACAGCTGTCGGTGTGTCAGTGTGTTGACTTGACTATGACTTGCCCCAAACTGCATGTGATTATCATAAAGTGGGCATGTCTGTAAAGGGGAGACTCGTGGGTATCCAGAGAACCCATTTTCATTCACATATCTTGAGGTCAGAGGTCAAGGGACCCCTTTGAAAATGGTCATGCCAGTTTTTCCTCGCCAAAAATGAGGGCAAGTTTGAAGCATTATTTAGCCTCTTATTCAGCGTCCGTGCCACGGTTTATCTTCACTCTAGCTTTAAAACTGAGCCCACTACAACCTAAAAATCGCAAGTTGCGTTAATGCGTTCAAGAAATTAGTGTCATTAAAACAGATTAGACTTAATGCGTTAATTTTGACAGCCCTAATTATAGCACAATCATACTTAGTAAATTTTTTTGTTTACAGATTTCAAACTTTCAGGCCAGTACTCAATACAAGTCCAGCATTGGCTCCAATCCACTGGTCCTTCCTTAGAGTGTGTGTGTGTGTGTGAGTGTTTGTGTGCATGTGCATGCCCCGTTGTGTTGTCTGCACATACACCACTGCTTACACTTAGAAAAGCATTTGATACCATCAGCAAAACAGTCGCTCAACCGCACAGTGCTGATTGAAACCTCTTAAAAGTGTGCATTTAGGTAATTGCACGACTCCCCCAAATATGTTTTAGTCCACTTAAGGCTTCTAAACACCCTGGGCAATGCCGACTCTGCTTGTTTCACTCACCCCTGACGTAACCTGCCTTTAATAGAAAATAAATTAGTTCCCCCTAAAGTGATTATTACTCACTCACTGCCGCCACATGTAAATGACTTTTATGAGAAACTAATGATGTTGAAGTGTCCACTAAGGGAAAGAGAAGAGAGGTAGAGGAAGGAGATGGACAGAGAAGGAGAGAGAGAGAGAGAGGAGTGGAGGAAGGGGAGGGGGAGTTGGCTCGGTACACAAAGGCAGAGGTTGGTGTTGTGTTTCCTGTAAATACAGAATTACAGCGTGTTAGAGGTGAAAGGTTCAGCGATGGATATGCAGAGAGGAACATGCCGCCTGAATTCAAAATGCTCGTCTGATTCTCAAAATGGATCTGAGCTCAACCCACACACATCAGGCTATTTTTCCCTTCCTCACTGAACAAAACTGGCTTTTTTTTTCCCTTTTCTTTTTTTAAATTTCAGACTTTTCGTGAGGAAATATTGATTATATAATTGGACGGGCTGCCGCAGCTACAGCGGTGTTTAACCCAGACCCTGAGTTTGTATTTTGTGCTTGGTGTAAGCGAGACTGGCATTAAAAAACAAATTACCAGGAGGCTTCATCACCTCTTTTTACCACTTAAAAAGTTTAAATATTGCCAACTTTGACATTGAGCTAATTTCTCCTCTGTGGTATAAAACCGATACAGAAATATACAGCATATTAAGGAAGGCAGAATCTAAAATGTGCATTTTTATTTTAAAGGCAGTCACAAGATGTTACAAATCTAATTCATAGTTTTGAGTAGCGTCGTACTAATCTGTAAATACATGTTTATGATGTGTCTTGCTTTGGCCTTCGTGTTATCTTCTCTTGTGAAGATTGTAATTTAAAATGTAAAAGCCAGAGTCCATACGTTCTGTCGACAAATAAGCTGCAGAAATGACATCGTAGCAAAAGACAGATTTCGTCTGAAAATGATTACCCAATGGGTTCATCGGTCCTTTTGCAAAGTGAGAGCTTTACTGCGTTTATGTATTTGAATGTGATTATTTTTTTTGGAAGACATAGTAAGTGGATGACAACACCAGATTTTGCGCTTTGTCTCAAGGCCAGATACATGTAAAAATATACCGTGTTTTCCTAAAGCGAAAGGAAGAGCATAATGAAAACCATGAAGAGCTTTGGCCTGGATGTAGTAATCTGCCTTTTTTTCCCAGCAGCCTTACTGCAGCTCACTGGCAATAAGATGTGATAGGTTGAACATCTTGATTCCTTTACTGCACAATGAAACAAGTTGCTGATTCATCTCTTTTAACTAATCAAAGTTGCTTAGCTAATCTGTTTTCTTTCAACAAATCCACTTTCCCTCGGCTTAATCCATTTGTCCTAGTTAGCCAGCCAGTCTGTTAGCTAACCTGTTTCCCCTTTCCTTTTTTTTTAATTTATCTTTTATCCATCTGCCTGCAGCCTGCAAGCGGAAGGAGCAGGAGCAGAGCAAGCTGGAGCGCAACCAGGGCCCCAAGCGCACCAGGCTGGTGTTCACGGACCTGCAGCGGCGTACGCTCCTGGCCATCTTCAGGGAGAACCACCGCCCGACCAAAGAGCTGCAGATCACCATCTCCCAGCAGCTGGGCCTGGAGCTCTCCACTGTCAGCAACTTCTTCATGAACGCCCGCCGACGCAACGTCAACAAGTGGGCAGAAGAGGGCCGTCCCTCCTCCACGGGTTCCTCGGGCTCCAGCGTTTCCTCCTCCGCAGTGTCCTGCAGCACGGCATGATGACGGACCGCCGAGGAGGTGCGGTGGGGAGGGCGCTGATGGAGCAAGGGGGCACATAGACTGGTCTAGGCAGAGATCGGCCGTAATAAATGTCCTCCTCGTTATCAGAAGGAGCGACGGAGCCAGCTATTATAAATGATTTTATGAAGATGAAGCATTTTCCCAAAACCAAAGTTGATCGCTCCCTTGAAATAGAAGGGGGCGATACCCAGAGTGATATGATCGCAGGACGTGAGGTCCTGCTTGTATAGTCAAGGGTGCAAAGATGATTTGACTCAAAGAAGAGTCACGCCCTTACATAGACACCATCTCATTGCATTATTTTGATTATCTAGATTAGAGATAATGAGGGTATTACAAATCAGGAGGAAGCATATTTTGGTGTACCTTCTAATCTATAGTCATCTCTCCAAACGTGAAGAATCAAGAGGTGCCGTTTGCTCACATGTGGAGAGCTCCATTGTGTAACTTCTTAATCAAAAGTGTTCACCACCATCATCCAAAGACGTTAATCCTCCCCCCAATGTTCTTATGGTCCTGTTTTTTCCTCAAGAATCAAGGTGAAAGAGGAAGAAAAGGCTTTTTTTTAACCCCATTTTTTTTCTCTGAAGAACATTATTCTCCTTTCTTAGCATGTGTTTCCATGGTGATGGTTCCACGGGACTGTATGGCGTTGTTCCAAGTTCGGAGCCTGGAATTATCAGGAGGGTTCTGTAGCGTCCGTGACTCCCGGCTGTCAATCATTCACCATCAACAGGAGCCTTTCCTGTTATTTTGTAAAGATGGTCCCGCCTTGAATGAATCAGAGTTTTCAAGGGGGAACCGCAGCGCATCTCGCCGTACGCCAGGACAGAATCAATAAACACAAGTAGGATGCAGAAACAAGACTTGTTGGTGCAACTGTCTAGCTTTAAGACTCTGACTGAGCTTTCAAATGGAAGCTTCACAGCCATTTTTTGACTCAAAAATCAAGCCAAAAAAAAAAGAAAAAATTACAAAACAACCTTTGAAGGCTCCGCGGGGAAGAGCTACACCTGACACAATGTATAGTGACATTGTAGTATTTTTTTCCACTCATTTCCAAATAACTGTAAACACCTCTGCTCCATTACGAAATCTTTTTTTTACAGATGTCTAGAAAAATGGAGGAATGTGATTCTTTCAGCCCTTTTTGTACAGATTTCAAGCACATCGCTCTATTTATAGAAACACGATGGAAGTGTGGGGCAGTTTGTTTCAGCCCTGCAGACGTACAAGGTCATTTTTTTGGTCCACAAAGGAACGGCTTTAACATGCCTCCTTATAGCCAATAGTTAAATCAAACCGAGAACGTTTCAAATGCAATTGCTGATCTGATCAATGTATTTATTACTGCATTTGTGTATTTATTGTTTTTCCCTTTTTCTTTCCTCTATTTATTTGGTTATTTATTTATGCTATCTATATACTGTAAGTATTTATTTAAACAATGCTCTGTATGTCTGTGTGAAACTGAAGACTTTTTCTGATGGGCACTTTTAGCTGTAGAATCCCATCGTAATACCAAAGATTAACATTGCCTCCCTGAATGTACGGCCTGAATCCCTAAACCCAGTACCCGACCTGATCCCAACCTGATTCAGCCCGACCCACCCAGTGATGTTGCGTATCTCTCTCTATCTTTAAGGCCTGGCCTTTTGTTTTCTTTTTCATTTTTTTTGTAGAATAATGGGGATTTCTTTACTCTTGCAAATGTCTCTGCGGTCAGCTCTTAACGCCAAGGCCAAAGCTTGTTTGAATGTTGTGATAATATTTATAATTAATACTATGAATAATAACAATAATAATATTAATAATAACGATGATGATGTGGCATCCCATAGGTTCACAGGTTGCTTGTAAAGTTGTGTTCAGACCAATGCCATCTGGCGGAGTGTGTAAAGTGTCTGGGGACCCACTTAAAGCGCCATCTGAAGGCTCCATTGAGTGACCCCCCCTCCCCCCACATCTCCCTCACCTGCCCCCCCTCCCAAGTGCAGCGCAGACACTCCTGTCTATGTCCAACTCAGTGTGATCTCACCGTCCTCCACATGCCTAGCCTTTCTGCCAGTTGTCTCAGTTCCAAGAAGGTTCGACATGGACCTTTGGGGTTCTTAAAGTGTGTTCCTCTTCTGGGGATCTTGGAGTTTTTGGTTCTAAAGGTCTTAGGGTTCATTCCTGGACCTTTGGGGTTCTTAAAGTGTGTTCCTCTTTTGGGGATCTTGGGGTTTTTGGTTCCTGGGTTCTGAAGGTCTTAGGGTTCATTCCTGGACCTTTGGGGTTATTGAAGTGTGTTTCTCAACTTCTGGGGAACTTAGGTTTTTGTTCCCTAGGTTCTAAAGGTCTTAGAGTTTGTTCCTGGTCTTCTGGGGCTTGCTAAGGTGTGTTTCTCAACTTCTGGGGAACTTAGGTTTTTGTTCCCTAGGTTCTAAAGGTCTTAGAGTTTGTTCCTGGTCTTCTGGGGCTTGCTAAGGTGTGTTTCTCAACTTCTGGGGATCTTGGGTTTTAGCGCCCGATGTTCTAAAGGTCTCAAGAGTTCGTCCCTGGCCTTCTAGGGTTCTTCTGGTTTGTTCCTCATCTTCACGGGACTCTGATTTGGTCGGGAGGCCTCTTTAGGTTTCTAGCCTTTGTCCCCGTTCTTCTAATGGTCTAAGAGTTTGTTCCTCATCTTGTAGGGATGTTTGATTTGTTGCAAGGCTTCTGGGGCCCTTACAAGAGCATTAGGGCTCATTTCTGATCATCTGGGGTGTTCTTGGAGTTTGTTCCAGGTCCTCTAGGGTTTGTTTGGGTTCCCCCGGCAACTTGCACAGGCACAAGTGATTTGATTTTCCAGCATTTTGTGTTATGGATGCCTAAATCAGGATAAAATCACCCAAGATCTGATTGTGTGACCTCTGTGTAAATGCTGCCAAAGAGTGGCGAGGTTAGCTTAGCCGTTTTCCACCCTCTCTCTCTCTTTCTCTCTCTGTCTTTAACGTTGGAAGGGGGCGGATTGCCGGGGCCCCTTCACAGCGTGCACTTGAAAGACGGGCGGTCATGAAAGAGGCCATCGACTTTTTCGCGGACTTCAAAGGGGAGGCTTTTTTCATCCCGTCTCCTCTCTGGGTATCTGGTCTGGGGTCCGCTCTCGGCCAGACCTGTGGGCTTTAGGGGGCATTCAAAGGGGGCGGGGGGAGATCAGAGAGGAGGCTGAATCATCCAGAATGAGGATGGTGTTCGTGGTGTGTGTGTGTGTATAGGAGAGGTGGGAGGGAGGTTGTCTGAGGAATAGGAGGTGTTGGAGTAGTGGGGCATGGAGCTGAATTAAACTTTAATGAGCAACAATTGTAAGCATGCTGAGAGCGAAGGGGGGCGGTGGTGGGGGTGTGCGGTGGAGTCGGTACAGGGGGGAAGAAATAGAAAAAATAAAAGAGCTTGGAGGCTCCTCTGCCGACCCCTGCTCGCTACTGTCATCGTATCAAAGCTGAGGTGACACCTTTCAGGTTTCTCTTTGTCTCTCTGACTGGGAGCCTAAAATGGAGACAGAGCTTTTTGTATTGAGCCACCTTCTGCTCCGTGTCAAGCGGGGAAGCTCTTCCCTTTCTGTACAGATGGGAGGCGAAGAGGGAGGGGAGGAGTGAATCCGGTTGGCTGCTGCAGGTGATCAGCGTTGCCATTTTAGCCTGCGGCACCCCCTAGTGGCTTTTCTAGGAACTTGACCCTGAAACAAGTCTGGCAGCCGAGGCCGTTGCAGAGCGGAGATCATGAAATAGCAGAACTGAAAGCCAATGTATTACTTTCAGAATAAAAAAAAGAAAAAAAAAGACCAAAAAAAATGTTTTTGATAATGTTTAAACCAAAAAAACAACCAAAGATTGATGGGTAACTGCTGAATCATATGTATCATGGGTAGTTTTAGCAGTTCCCTATCAGAGCTACCGTAGCACTCAGAGGATTCAAAAAAGCACCAGTGGGGTTCCGCGTGCTGATTATTTATGTTGCATAAAACAGTATTATGTTGAGCTGGAACTGAGAAACTGACATGAGGCAGTGTCTTCAGATGGAAGTCTTTTGACTCTGTAAAACCCCAGTGTCCCCCTGTCTGTCCCTGCCCTCTCCCCTGTGTGTACATGAAGACTTTACCCATCTACCTCAACTGTGTGAGATGTTGTGTGGCAAAGATATTCCTTAACCAAAGAATCCATCCTGTCAGGGTGTCTGTCTATCTATCTATCTTATCTATCTTGTCTGTCCATCCGTCTCTTCTTCATGCCTTTTACTCCAAACCAAATGTGCTGGAATCAATCCGTAACAGGAGCCGAACGAGGCCCCCGTCCAGCCAAAGCTTTAAGTCCAGTATGCTAGAGTGTCCCATCGATCCATGTTCTGTATATAAATAAAATCATTCTCAAGACCAAAAAAAGAAGGAGGTGACAATCCAAGCAAGGAGGATCTTGCTGTAATCAACGTTGCCTATTCCTTGTTTTCCGAAAAACTAGAATCATGTGACTTGCTGTAACAGAAAAGCCCAAGAATCAAGCACTCATCCAAAAATAAAAAAGGTCGGAGGAGACAGAAGCTATTTTTCCACATTTGTAAGCCACCCCTCCCACCCCTGTTTTTCCAAAATGTTTAGTGTAGTTGAAATACTGTTTGATCCCACTGTTGTAAGTAGGAATTAATTAAATCCATACAAAAAGCTTTAAACGGGGAAGAGTTGAGGGAAATATTATATTTGACTGAGTCTGAGTTTCCTCAGCTTGGACTCGACCCACCATGCTTTATCGTGCCATTCTTGTCCATGTGTTAGACTTACTAATGAATGTGGCTAACCAACCAAAGGCTTAAAAAAAAAAAAGATACACAACACTTTAAACGTCAATCATGGTGGGACATTTTGTATCAACAACTAAAGAAAATCCCTTTGAATACCTCATGTGAAAATTGTTTGTTGTGATGTTGCACTAAAAAAATAAAAATGACTCATTTGTAACCCAACACTGTTCTCCGTTGACTTTATTCTGACCTTGCTGGAGGTGTTAGCGGGGAAGCTCTCTGGGTTTTTAAAGGCCAACACTGACAACAATAGAATCTTATATAATCTTAAATTGGATTATATTTATCCAACAAAATTGCAAGAAATCACCTTCACTCAACCCTTTAAAGTTGACCTATCTTTATTGTATGATAGTAATACAGTATAGCAGTAACCTTATTCCTTAAGGGACCCCTTTTCTGTCATTGAGTAAACAGACCCCTGACTAAGTGGCATATTTTTGGGATATTACATATTATATTTGATGCATAACAATAACAGTACAGAACAAACTGTACAATTAACCCAAAGAGTGAACGCAGTAAAGATTATTTCTTGTGAATATTGGACCACAGATGAGTTTTTCTGTCTGTATAATTTTTAACAATCAAAACATACTTAATATGCTTCTTTTTTTTGGACTAATTCAGTGTTTTCTTCTCCCTGACGCCTGGCCATTGTTCTATCAGCTCATTGGCTGCGTACAGAGAGGGAAGGCTCTGTGAATATAGCTTGTGTTCAGGCCTTCACTGTGCCCTTATCCCGTTTATATCTTATAAATTACATAAATAAATAAAAATTTAATTTAGTTTTCTTCACAGAAATGAATGACATGCTGAGATATAGGTCAACCGTACATTTGTTTAAAAAAATGTTCTTACACCCCTTAAAATCAAGAAGGCCTCGTGACCCCCTGCAAAGCTTTGGCGACCCCTACTGAGGGTCGGGACCCCCACGTTTGGACCCAGTGTAGTATATATTTAATATCTGCTTCTTTTAGCTCTATAATGGTGCTTTATGAACACAATCACACCCTACACATGCTTTTTTTTTTTTCACTACATCAAAACGTAATCATTGTTCGAAATTTTATAAAAATTTCCCCCAAATTCTATCTCTCATATTTGGCATTTTTTGGATGGTTTCAGTTGTTTTGTGGGTTTAAACGATGCTTGTTCACACAGCAGGGGTTTCTGATGATGGAGTGGAACCGGCGGCGTTCAAGAGATTAAAATGATTCAATGATTTCCAGGATGAAGAAGCCTTTCAAACTTTAGACAGTAAATCTATGTCAGGGGAACGTGGAGAGGAACACAATTGCGGACCAGGGGAATCTAAAAGTTAATCCCGAAGGTTAACCACAAAAATCGCAAGCGATTTAAAGGGAGAGGGGAAACCCCAGATGAAAACAGGCCTAAAAGGAAGGCTCCCTTCACTCAATATATCTTGAAAAGACTAAACCAGCGAAGGCAGGCAACACAGACCAACCCACTCCAGCTCTGAGAAGAAGCTAAATGGTGAGCGAATCCCACAGATAGGTTCACGTGGTTCTTCTGCAGATTCACACACCCCTATACAGATAGAGCGAAAACGGGACAGCACTCTCACTACCTCTGACAAAGAGACATTGAGTCAGCACCTGAGCACTGAAACTAGGGGTAGATATAGGCTTCAACCACGTGATCCTCATCAGGGATAATTAGGCTCCACTGCTGCCCCTCCTCAGAGATAATTAACCCAACCAGCCTGCTGAGTGGCAAGTGACCCTCACACTCTATCAATATATACATATATATATTGATATACCCATATTACTGCTATTCTTTGGTTACTAGCTTTTACAGATGTAGTTGGCATTTTGGGTGCCATCCTTATTCACTTTCTTGCAGAGAAGTCTGTACACTAAATATGAAGTTATAGACTTGAAACAGGGAAACAGCTACCCTGGCTCTGTTCGTCTGTAAACCCACATCTTGTTGTTTTTATAGTTCCGTTTTTTGTACGGATTAAACAAATAGAGTGCTGCAGGGATGACATTTTTGTAGGGCATCCTGAAAATTAGCATCGCAATGGTTCCCATGTCAAAAAGCCAATGGGATTTTTCCGTTGGGTTTTTGATTAATGTAGAAAATAAGCTCTGTGGCAAACACAAGTTTATGATACTTGCATGTTTTGTTCTGCAAGATAATCTTCACAGATGAACAGCACTTTTATGATTTTTGAAGTGTGAATGCAATCACTAGAAGTAAAAAGCTGACGTTAGGCTATAAACGAACTACACCACGATCGCATGGGCGCGGGTATACACAACGAGGCTGTAAAGGCGGACGAGTTGGCGTAATGATGTTTAGTAGTCTAATTTAGCCACTTTTTAGCAACTGCCTTTTTTAAAGACACATAAAGGCTTCAAAAATCCCAAGTGGGGGATTTATTGATATTTTATATCGTTAAAATCTCTTAAGCTTGTGTTAACCACACACCTTATTTCAGGCGTCTAACTACAAATCCATTCAAAAAACATTGACTTCCAGACGTGGGAAACGGAAGTGGAAAAGTGCTAACTCATTTCCAGGTTTTAGGACTCATTTCCTGCAGCACTCTATGAGCCATGACATGTTAAGTGGTGAGCTTTTAGGTGGTGGCTAGTAGCTGAATTTTGTAAGCTAACCTATCTTAGCTAACCAGCTGCTGGCTGCAGATTCATCTTTAATGGACAGATATGAGAGTGGTATCTATCGTCTCTAAACCTTTTTTTTTTAAAGCGAATAAGCTCAAAATGTTGAACTATACCTTTAAAGGACTCCTTGGGCTTTTTGGAAAAGTAGGTCAATGTTTGATGAGAGGGTCAAGAGGTAGAAAATAAAAACGTACCGAACGGCTTTTCTTCTTACTCAAGACGGTGTTACTCGCCTTCAGGCAACTTGTATATGATATGCTTTCCCATCAGCATGTGCACAGGACAGAGATATTTACCAGAGACACGGGTATTGATTTTGGCGTTCCTTCTGTCGTAACATGTAAAAGCTAAATTGACCAACAAGCCAATTTCCCAAAGAGTCAATGGAATCCTTTCAGGCAGTTTTCATGGCCGATTTAACAGACTGACAAACCTGAAACTGCTGGTGGAAAACCACATCTTCGCATTCATCGCGTCAGAACACAGATCTGATATTTACTGAAGGGCCGAGATTACAGAGTATATATGTCTCTTTATTACAGATTCAAACACACACAGACAGTCGGACACAAACAATCACACAGTCAAGACCAATGATGTTAAACTGTAGTATTTAAAGACTTGCCGTTTTGGGGGCTTTTGTTGTAAAAAGGTGCATTAAAAGGAATTTTTAAAACAAAATAAAGAGAAAAATGTTATTATCAATGTGAAATTAAACTGTCAAAATATTGTATACATAAAAGAGAAGGGAACAATCATTTTGCAACAGATTCAATTCAGTTCCCTCTGCAGCTACATGATGGGGTAGCACGGAAACAGAGCGATGCCACACTGGTTGTTCTTGTTGCGTGCCATCCGGATGAAGCCCTGGTCTCCAAAGGTACTTCCCCAGCTGAACGGAAAGAGCAGAGAAACATATAAATAAAAGGAATAACAAAGTTTTACTGATACTGATTCTGATTCATCAGTTAACATCCTTATTGAAGCTACTATGAGGAACTTTAATTTCGTGTTGATTTTGGCGGTATTGCTGGGCCTGCTGGAGGGAAGGGAGGCACGGGAGAACCAGAACCAGGACTGCTCGGGGCTGAACAGCAGACCCTGCAGCAGTAAAATGAGAGGTTTTCTAAAGGGAATCTGGTGCTCAGAAACCAGTCTACCTCTTTATACATCTGCACCAAACACTTGAAGGAGAAACTGGTGAAGCTGTGTGGTGAGACCTGGAGAAAGAGGATTATAACAAGCTAAAACAGGCCTGATGAGGTCAGCAGTTTGGGAAATTGTGATGTTTTTCTTGCAATAAGTGAGAAGAAATTAAACTCCTTCTCTATTATACATATTTGATTTCATGACCCCGCCTGATTTACACCAACCTTGCAGTCTGAGTTAATGGCTGCTTGAGAGGCAGGTTTTAAGTCTATTCCACCACTTAACTCATGTCAGCACAATACCCAAAACCCTCTTGTGCTTGTTGACACAGTGTACTTCCCTGAAGAGCTCTGACTTCCCTGTTTCATTTCCCATTCAGTGTCAAGATGAGGGAAGAACACATACATGAGCTCAGGATGTACTGTATGTTTGTTTGCATGTATGGACTAGATGGGGATTCAAGGGAGATCAAAGCAGTGGAAATGTCTCACCTGTTCTTTACCAGCCAGTAGTCTTGTCCGTTCAGTGTGCCGTAGCCCACAGCTAACACCCCATGGTTCACTTTCTGGGTACAGCTCTCGTCATCGTACACTCCTGAAATGACAGGGGTCAAAATAATAATAAATCCATCTTGTTATATTCTATATTCATTATTTGTTTTTAGAAACATTAAAGCCAGGAATGTATTGCAAATTTTAGATTTCATACAAATTTGTTGGATTATACTTCGATTTTGAGTCACGTGTTTTCAGGGGAGGGATTCAGTGTCTAAAACTTTAAAGAGTTAAGGTCTTTGCACACCAAGTACGTATTTCCTTATGCGTTTTTTTAATCCGCCGTACAATAAAAAACGTTACCCACACAAACCTTGCTCACTGAGTCCGATGCGTTTTATTATTTTATTTGTTTATGAAAATTCGTAATAGAAGACAAAAGTGAATTAATTATGTGCGTGCGATGATTAGCGCTAGTCCAAAACAGGCTTTAATGAATGAATGGCATCAACAAGAAGCTATCGTTTAGCTGCCTAGAGCTCAATCACTGCTGTCTAATCTTTACTACATTCTTTGTTTTGCTCCCCCATTCCAAGCTGATTTGTAATCACCTGCCACAATTTATCTTTAAATTCTGCATCTCTCTATTCTTTTATTTCTTTATCGTAAAGTGCTTTGTGCCGGGAGACAAAGTGAACGTTTATCAGATGCCATTTTGGATGCTGACGTTTGCATGGATGGTTGCTCTGCTTTAATTGTTGACGGGTGCGAAAACGCAAAAAAAATCAAACATAAGTTTCGGAGTCGGTGTATGAATGTGATTGACAAAACATGAGGTTGTATTTATTTTTAAACGTGTGATAATTTCGGATGAAAAATACGTATTTGGCCTTAACTTAACATCAGGCTGAAAAGCGGTGTTTTGCTGCCCTCTCTGGTTTTGCACCTCTGGAGGTCAGCAAAAACAAGACTGTCAGGGGGTTTTAACTTCAGCTTTTCATATATATACTGTATGTATATATAGTATATGTATATATATATATATATATAAATATAAGGAGGCGTTAGGAGGTCAGTGTGGTGGATGGGTCAACAAACACTAGGCTTTCGCCCAGGAGACTGCTGTTTGTGTCCCATGAAAAACTAAAAGTCAGCGTTCACTTTTTTGAATCACAAAAATTACTAAATCAAACCAAGTAGTTTCGTTTACGTTATTTTGTTTTGTTTCAATTTACAACGTTAACCACATGTTTAAAGTGCGACAGTAATCCGGGAGAAAATACGTTTCCCTCCAAACGTAATTGAGAATGCAGTTTAATTGTATGGGAACATCATTTTGTAGGAGACAGGGTTGTTCCAGTCATGTAAGTAAAGGTGAGAGCCTGATGTGCAGATGATGTGTAACATACCACTCCTGTAGAAGGCGAATCTGGGCCGTGTGGCGTCAATCGCCACCGAAATGGGTCCAATGGTGGCGAGCCCCTGCTTCAGAGCCCCCTCGTCCCCTTCAGGCAGGAAGCTGTACGAGGAGCAGTTGGCGGCGCGGTACTGGGGGTTGTAGCGGCACTGTTGTGTCTGTAAGAGGACAAACTGGGGTTAAAATGATTTACACTGTGTGAAATATACCTGATGGTATTAAAGAAAGCACCTAATATGAACGCCAAATATTGTGACTTGAAGTTGGATCGAGGCATGACTGAACTGACCAGCTTGGGTGACGTCCATGCATGTAAAACTTATTATTTTGGTCTTTTTTCAATTCATTTATATATTGTCCAGCTCCAGCAGGTGAGGCAGCGAGTGACTTCCAGACACGGACACTCGTCATTGTGCTTATTAAGAGAATATTTCACATCACTGATAGAATATTTATTTATTTTTCGGGTGAATTGGAGCCGCAACACCTCCGCGAGGCTGGAGCAGTCTGTCGGATCGGCTCACAACTGCCCTCCTCCTCCACACAAACACGAACAACAGCGAACCAGATGAAGCCTGGAGGACAAACACGTTGTCCGCTCCGATTAATTTATTGTTGCTCCAAAGAGACATTAACAGCAGACCACAGACAAGTGAGGAGAGTGTTGCAGTCTACAGCCCGAAGGGTCGGACTTAACTTCTTGTACACCCACATTGGTGTCTCATACAGGAATCTGTTAACTGTAAACCTGAGTTAGCGCTGGATTTCCTATATTGTTTCCACTTAAAACACCACACCATGTCTTGTAAACTTGGATAACAACACTCTGTCCTCAACTTCCTGTTTTGTTTTTGGGCTGACGCCTTCATAAGAGAACAACAATCATTCTTCTTTTATAGAGAATAAGTTATCAACTTGTCCTGTGTAGTGGAAGTACTGACTTACAATGACCAATTACAATAGACTAGTTTTTTTCTGTCTTTTAAACATCATATCAATTTTTTATGAAAACAAATCTAGTTTATTATAGAAACAAATGTTTTTCTTTTGGTGCAAAAGAAATGTATTGAATTTATTCAAGGTGTGCTTTAATTAGCAATTTATCATAGTGATATTTTATAAATGCATGCAAGTTTATTTTCTGTTAGAATGTAAGTTTCAGTGTATAATGCTGCGTTACGATTAGTCTCTGCTGTTTCTGCACACATCATTGCGGTTTGCATGAGAAAGTTGGTTTGTCTTCGTTATACAACCGTAGAATGTAACATGAATGAAATGAATGAAACACTGGTACATCTTACTGTATTCGTACACCGTTTGTAGCTACACCTACGAAAAGTAATGCAGTATAATTCGTATATAACCGACAAAATCAATTTGTGTGAAATCCACGTAATCGTGAGCGAGCAAATAGTGACAAATATACATCACAAGTTCCCAGAGTCCAAATGTTCTCAAATGTCTGGTTTCTTACGACCAATAGTTCACACAACATCTACACTTTACTGTCATAGAAGTCTGAGAAAACAAGAAAATATTCACATTTGAGAAGCTTGAAAACATGAAAATGTTCAACATGGAACGTACAAAGACAAAAACTAAAACAAACAATTAATAGTGTGTAACACAAACAAGATTTCATGCCTAGAATTTAATTATTGCCTTTGGAAACAGCAGATGAGGAAACAATCTGACCACAAGGTCCTTTTAGTAGCAAAGTCTTTAAACATCAACAACAGCAACAACAACAAGTGCCTCAGATATATTACAAAATTAAATTGAAGACATGCAGATATAGTTTTCATACTCTTTACACTCTATCAAAGATAGTGAGTAAACTAATATACATTTGTTCAACTCCATTTCCTTGGATAAAAATGTTTTTGATAACAGATCTGAGTATCTGACAGTCAATTTTAGCCCTTTATTTCAAAAGATCTAAAGGTTTTGAGTGAGTTTTCCCTTTGTATAGTATTACACCAATGCTGGTCTCTACTACACTCAAGCACCTGTGAACACTTGTTGGTCGTTGTCAATCAGCACCTTCCCTACACACCAAGGGGCTGATTGCCTAATCACAGGAGGAGGATTTCTCTCTGTGATAGCTTGTTTGCTTAAATGTGTTTGCCGAAGAAATAAAATGGGAAATTATGTTTTTCTTTTTGTGTGTGTTCATTTGAAGTGCTGCCATCTCAGTTTAGATGTTGTTATATGACTTTGTGTTATAGTGGAGAGTATAGTATAGGGAGGAGAGTGTGATTTAAAACTGACAAATAGCTCATAAAAATCATGGCTGAGATTATTTTTTTTGACCCAATAACTTGTGTCTGTAGGTGCATACAAGTGTGTATATTTCAGCTGACCTTTTGTTTCTGTTTTTAATTCCTTTCCACATTTTTTCCAAGTTTAATGGATTTTCCAAATCCCCTTGATGCATGTTTGAGCAGCAGGATTAAAGCAGTTACTCACCTGTCCCGTGTAGGGGTATGAAGCATCGGAGTCGATGCCCTGGTTGTCGATGACGTACTCGAAGGCTTTGTGCATGAAGCCACCGTTGCAGCCTTTGTTGCCATATCTGCCTGAACAGTCCACCAGGTTTTGGGGGCTGAGGTCCACCAGCTTCCCCGTTGTCTTGGCTAACTGGCCCTCCAAGGCCCCGGCGGCACTGAAGGCCCAGCAGGAGCCACAAGAACCCTGGA
The DNA here is from genome assembly GCF_015220745.1 of Sebastes umbrosus. Lineage (NCBI taxonomy): Eukaryota > Metazoa > Chordata > Actinopteri > Perciformes > Sebastidae > Sebastes > Sebastes umbrosus. The sequence continues at coordinate 9,067,623 of NC_051279.1, forward strand.
TTCAAATGAATGGTGTTACTGTAATGTCATAGACTCAATGCATTTCTGTATCTTCTTTATTAGATTCAAAGTTGGATGAAACACAGCACAACAGTTTGTAAAGAAGGAGCCAGCAGAGTTTAAGAGGTTAATGAACTCTATTGACTCTTTGGGAAATGTCCTTGTTTGTCTTTTATATCAAAAATTGTATAGATTCAAAAATAAATAAATACATTTAAAAACTAAAACCAAATATAAAAATAAAAAGGAAACATAAAGGGAATTAATACAAAGATAAATCAATAAAGAAGCAAATTAAAACAGATATATCAATTTATGTCACATTTTATCAATTATTTATTTGCTACATTTATTCTTAATATTATTTTTTGCTACAATTAAGGACATATTCATCGAGAGATTCATTTATTTATTAATTTATTTTTGATTTTTGCAGGTGTCGCCCTCCATAATATTCAGCTCAACAGCTTGTAAAGAAGGTGCCAGCAGAGTTTAAGAGATTAAAGAACTCCATTGACTCTTTGGGAAATGTCCTTGTTTGTTTTTGGCTGGACTGCAGAGGGCCAGCCCTACAAACGCAAAAGTCTGTTACAGGATTGGTCAGCCGACTGTTGGAGTTTCCTCATTGGTTGTTGCTCTTTCAAAATGAATAGGAGGAGAACAGTTCTGTGTTTACGTTTTCTGGGGAGCGTGTCAGTGGTTCAATGTATCATTACATACATATGTTCGTTTAAGTTACGTTATGTTGTGCTTTGTATTGTGTTACCGTGCATTCACACCAAGCGCGAAGCAAATTTTGGCCTCGCTTTCCTCTATTTACTCCATCAGCCATGGAAGAAATAACCACTGTTGCTGCTTTGTACATTTTGTGGAAGTCCCAGATATGTCAGAAAACCAAATGCCGTCGTGTCTGTGTTCATAACGTCACCTGGCGGCGAGCTGTATTCACATACAGTTCTATTGCACGGACTGTATCTAGCAAGCAACACATCGCTACTGCGGTATGAACCCAAAATAAACAGACTGGGCGGTGATTTACTTGCAATAAAACGGATCAAAATGATGCAGAAACATCGACATTATGATGTCGATTTGTAAAAAGACCAAATTCATGTTTTGTCAAGTCTGTTCGCAACACAACAAGCAAACAACTTTTAAAAGGCTTGTTTTCTGAACGGAGTTCGGATCTATCAGTGCCAGGCTATGCTAACATTGTAGCTGCTCCATTAATACTCCATCTAGGAATAAATACGGCAGCAACAACGTCAGTGATGACAGTGGGAGAATCTCAACGCTGATAAACTTCAATCAAACATTAAGACATAAGTGGAAAAAAACATTATAGACATGACCACTGACTATTTGTGTAACAATAACTATGAAATATAAAACTATATGAATTTTAACACCGGCAGATATTTGGTTGTCTAAGAGGCCAAATGAAAGCTGTATACACATTTCTAACTGTGATTCTTCAAATCCAGGAACAGTAATTAAATAAGTATTTTTCAAGGCTGAGATATTTAACAGATACAAATTAAGCAGTTGGATGGTGAGCTGGACTTTGAGTTGTTAATGTGTGTCAGCAGGCACCAGTTAAGTGGATGTGGCAAAAAAACTTGCAAAACCGGCGATTGTGGTGACAAATTCCTGTGTAATCAAGAACTGCTTCAACGAATCAGGAACAAGAGGAGTATGTGGGATGATGACTGTTGAATGTGTCACTGTGAGACAAAATAAATCTCTGCTTACACCAACAGTACTGGTTAATCCTGCTGACTGCTCGGAGTTATATGAGTCACTGATGGAAACACTGAGTATGTGTTTCTTTACCTGCTTCTTGACTTTGGTGACACAGCCCTTCTCTCTCCAGTCCATGGTGTCTGGTACATCAGCACCTGACGTCCCCGCAAAGGCAGATGGTGCCCTCTGGATGTCAGTAGGAGGACTGAGAGTGGCATAAGACTGCCGGATCTCCTCTGGTGTCTATGAGAAAGTAGATAACAACAGATGACATGAGTTCAGTTTCAAATGGCCTATATTGTATGGAAGACAGAACCTGCCAAAATAAAAAATTAATGAATACATAAATAAATGACTCGACAAAGGAATAAATATGTCATTAAAGACTGGAGTGCAGCTATCTGGCTGGCATATAGTCAATCTATTATCTGCACCCTGACTCCATGATGACACACTTTGAGTGACAGACCCCTCATTTGCATAATGAGGCAGAAATGCATAAAGAAATGTGTCACGAAAAGTATAGAGAAATAAATACGTTTGGGGAAATAAATAAGGGATTGGAATGCAAAAGAAAATCGTGCATGAATAAATACATACATATATTTAAAAATAAATAAAAAACTGATTAATTGCTAATCGAAATAGCTGCCGATTTATTCTCTATCAATCGATATACTGTTGCATCTCTAGTGTGAAGTCAGAACTAAAATCTATTAGACACTTCAATGCTACTCTGCTGTAAAATGAATCATATACTTCCTAAATGTTAATTTTTCATTCTTCCTCTTTCTCACGTTCTTTGTAAAACATTTCTAAAAAGGTTGTGATCGTTAAAATATGAATGTAGGGTAGAGAATAAAATATAAAAAAGGTTCCTAATGGTACACTAAAACATAGTGTAACTGTAACAAGTTCAGTTTAGTTTCCAGGAATCAGCCATGTTTCTTGTGGTGTGAATAAAGATCAATAAACTCCAATTCAATTTGAATATTTCCGAAGAAACTCAGACACAGATTGAAGCGAGGCAGGTTAAAGGACACAAACCAAACACCACTTAGTTAATATTCCAGTATGCAGTCACTCATTAAGTTAGACCCCGAATATACTTCACCACATATGTGGTGAATGCATCCTCGAGGAGCTGTGGCTCAGTGGTCGAGCTGAGAGCAGAAATCATCTCATTACTTCAGTGAAGTCTCAAAGGCCTGAGCCAAGAAACTGCAGTTTGTTAGACAAAGTAAAGTTAGACCAGTGGAAAGGCCAAAGGGTAAAAAGATGAAGCCCAATGCTCAGCAGCAAAATGTGCTAATTTACATTCAGCATGAGGTTAAAGCAAACAATATGTTTTACAATAACAATGTATCAAATGACAATGTGAAAGAAATTTAGCTGACAGGTAAACGTTAATAAAGTTGAAGACAAAATATAGTTTCATTTTTAAAAAAGGCTCAGGAATTTCATAAAGCAGCTGGGCGCTGTAGTTTTCAGCAAACGTTACTTAATCAGGAGGAAACAGTGGATTTGTTAGGGACTATTTCAGGAAGCAGATTAAAACACACTAGGTACGTCCGCCTATTAGGGCAAAAAATAAATAAATACAGAGCCGGGGGAGGGGGGAAATATTCTGAGAAAAAAATTGTAAATTATGAGAAAAAAACTTGAATATTCTCTGAGATTATAAAGTCACACATTTGTGAGAAAACATTCTCGGAAAAATTGGATGAATCTCATCACACTGGGGTCAAGCCAGCCGTCACACGCATCTCCGTGATCAAATCAGACGACACTAAAATTGTAGTGCACCCATACACTGCCATTTATGGTTAATGCATTCAAACGGTCAGCTCGAGCTGACAGGGAGAGGTACCAACGAACTTGGCGAAGTTAGCGAAAGGATGTCCGACTACGTCCGGTTTCCAAAATGAGGGATTAAGAAAGGGTATGTACAAATTACATGATGAAAATAACATGAATTGGATTATATTGGAAGTATGAAACAGAGAAAAATACCACTAAATTGTGACGGAAATGTCTTTATTTAATTTTTGGGTTGCTGGCAAAAGAAGAAAAATCCTGAGAATATTTTTTCTCATAAATTTATGACTTTATAATCTAAGAGAATATTTTTTTTGATTTTTTTTTCTCGTAAATTTACCACTTTAACTTCAGAGAATATCCAAGTTTTTTTCTCTGAATATTACCCTCCTGCCCCAGCTCTGTATTTTATTTATTTGTTTCAACCTACAATGGCCCTAATACGCCATCGTAGTATTAACCTCAAACAAATTAAAATTAATTTAATTACCACAAACCCACTGACAGAAAGCTAACATGGAGTCTTTGGGGCCTCTTGGGAGTCCAGTTGCCTGCTACCTTGTCAGTATTCCAGCAAAATATTCCTAACTATACTTCATTATAACGATTAGCTGTTGAGTTTAAAGCTCAAACTAGTCATACTGTATCTAATCTGTATCCTTCTAACCTTCCATCGTCATTATTACTGTGTCATTAATGAATAAATGTGCTAATCAGAAATCAATAAAAATCATAAAACTTGTATTTTCTCTTCGGTATGAAACAGTAGAGTGAGCGAGTGTCTCACCATGTCTCCCATGTGGTTCATGCTCAGTTCGTAGGTGTGAAGCCCCATCGAGGCCTCCAGGTTGTGCATGGTGATGAGCATCAGGTTCTTCTCCCACAATTCCCTGCGGTGCACATCCTCCACCTCAACACAAAGACATACAGAAAGAGTGCACAAGGTCAAATATGAGTTCATGATGAATATTACATACGGTTTTCTCGCCTACAAACATATTTACATCCTTCCTTTTTTATTACATACCTCATTCTGGTACTTCTTCTCGTGTATCTTCTTCCACAGCTCCCAGTGGACGTCCAGCCGGCTGTCAAAAGCGGCTGCTGCCCCGACACACAGCGAGACGAGCAGCAGGCTCCCCAACATCAGGCCTGTAAACACACACACAGACGTGGACCACATGAGAAGTCAGGATGTCGTCTGACTTTTGATGAGACAAGAGGCAGCTCGCTAACACGCTGAGAAAAACAAACAGTCAGAATCATACGAGCGGTGTTGTTCGCTTCATAAAAACCACAGAGAGGATCAACGTGTCAGGCTGCACAGAGGATTAGTGATTCAAAGGTCAAAAGAAAAGAAGTGACTAAAATATGAAGATAGAAATCTCAACTTGTTGTTTGTTCATCCAAGACCTTGACCTTTATTCCTTTACTACCAGCTTCTGAAAACAGAAACCCAACATTTCTTCTTAAAGTCTAACTTTAATTCCTACCTGAAAACATCACATTTAATGTGTAAGTTTATTTTTTTATTCTTTGAGGTTGATGATGTAACAAATTTAAATGTTGCAGATATAGCTTTTTGGCTGACTCTGGCACATTTTCAGCAATGTTAAGTAAATATTTATATTTCTTATAAATATATTCTTTAATTCTATATTTTGTGTGTCTACTATTTTCAAAATGGTAAGTGTCAGTTTTAATTTGTTGGTAGCTATAGCTTCCTTTCTTACCTTGCATAATGCTAGCACTGTATAGTCTAATACAACAAGCTGGTCTCACACTGTTCATAGCTATACCTACAAAAGTAATGCATTATAATTCGTGCATATCCCACAAAATCAATTTGTGTGTAATTTACGTAATTGTGAAACAGGAAATATAAAGAAGGGAGGAGGTCGGGGTGGACGGGCGGGTCAAAAAACACAGAACTTTCGCTCAGTAGACTGGAGTTGGTGTCCCGTGTGAAAACAGAAGTCAACCTTAATTTGTCACGTAAGTTGCTTACTTAAGTAACGCCACTTCTGGAGTCAAACCACGATCTTTTCCTAAACCTAACTAAGTTGTTTAGTTACCTAAACCTAACCAAGTTTTTTCCTGTGAAAATGGTAGTTTATTTTGAAAAGACTGTATGCATGTAACGAGCGGAAATCGACACGTGTTGCTGGACATTCATGCTTTGAGCATTCTGATCACCCATATTTCACCATATACTGTACCTCTCAAAGACTGTGACTTAAGTGAGTGTGTGTGTTCAAAATCTCCATCTGACTAGTCAGCAGCAATGAATCTCCCCTCGGGTATTAATAAAGTGCCTTTCCTCTTCTTCTTCTTCTAGGTATCACTTCCACAAATTTAAAGCCTATGACATGCTCATAAGTCCCAAAATGAGCCAACCATCACAAGACCAGAACTGAAACTAATGAACAAGCAAGAAATTTGGAACAAATGCATCAATGCTGTCACTAAACATCAAGTTACAGATTGATCAAACCATCATAAAGGGTGCTGTGTCAACAGCTTCAGAAGACTGGAAGAGAGGGTCAGCATTTAATACAAGAAGTACAAAGAGCAGTTAATGTCAATCAGTCAGATTAGATCTGCTGATCTACTCAGCAACTAAGCAGAGAATAAAAAATGACTTTGGTGACAAACAATAGTGTCACCTGATACCTGACTCAATCACTATCACAGTTCACAGTTACAAAACCACAAGATGACCAAAACATCTATAACTATAGACTTTTCAGTGGATAACAGTGAGATAAATTGAGTATATAGCCAAATAACACTGGACTTCGTCCAAAGAAAGTCTCAATTGGTCAGTTTTGTTGATGTTATTACTAATTTCAGAAATAATAATAAGAAAAAGATCAGGCCCATAATAAATGTTGTAAAGGTTGTAGGCTAAATGTACCTCACATCGTTTTTAACTAGATATATCTAGTCCTGAAGTCATTATAAATCACCAGAGCAATACTATTACTATTATAATAATAATACAATACTATTATTTCCAGTCACTGTGAAAACCACACCTGCAGCCTGAACACAAAACAACAAACTCCTTGTAAAACATAGAAAACGAAAGTAAAAGCAAATAAAAGCTTTTTAAATGACGGATTTCCATTGAAATAAATGTCCTGACATTAATATAAAAAGCAGATTATTTGTCTGAAAGCTGTAGATTTATTGATGAGACGTGTTCAACTTGCCTTGATCAGTCGGTGTCATCGCTGCTGCTGTGTTCTACCCTCTGCTTGTGTTTTCCTGGTTGATATATGAAGAAGCTGTCACATGGTCTGTTGCAGTTCTTCCTCTTTAGAAACAGAAAACTGCATCGCTCTGATGTGTTTGGTAATCTCACCTGAAGCGACGCATAACAGCACAGAGAGAGGAGGAACTAACATGTATGAGGAAATGATGGAGCAAAAAGTTACTTGTTTATCTGGTTTTAAAGCCTGAAAACCTCAAAACTGAACCAGAGAATCACAAACCATGTTTCTGATAATAGAATAGAGGATATGTTGTCGTATTTAAACACATTAAAACATTTATATTTTTAAAACAAGTCCACTATAATAGCCCCTAGAGGCTGTCATGTGCATTACACCTAACAATACAAACCTTTTTTTGGATGAAACAGACAAGAAAGTGAGGATTTAAACCTGCAGTAGGTAGAATATTTTTGGCATTATTTGGCAAAAATTCCTTTATAATGTTTCAGCATATTGTAATTCAAGTCTTCTGAGAGAAAACGAGACTTCTGCACCTCCTCATGGCTCTGTTTTCAGGCTTTAGAAATTCTAGCCCATGACGGGAGACTTTCATTTTTTATTTTTCATTTCAAAATTTATTTCGAACATGTAGAATACAAAAAAAATAAAATAAAAAATAAAGAAAAAGAGAACGATCATACCAACAAGTGGACAGTGAAGGAACTGGCGTTCTACCTCCAAGAGGTCAAGGCCCAGTTACGTGTTGGTTAATCTTGTGTGACAAAGAGAATTTCCAAACAGATGAGTTAAAGCATAATGATTCAATTTATTCCGAACAATCAATGTTGCATAAGTAAAAATAAAAGAGTTTACAGATATCTGGATCCAACCTACGTGTCCCTGACAACATACAGTGCATGGGTCAGTTCGCGAAGTCTGAACCCCGAGCTATCCCTGATCCAGCCTATTCATGGTTTACACAATATTAATATTCATGAGCTTATGGCACGTGATGTTTCTGCTGCATGTCTTCTCTGTTATCTCCTTCTGGCTCCTTCCTCTCTTTGACCTTGCAAAAGAAGAACAGCACCTGGCCTCCTCCCTTTCCTCACAATCACTCTAATCATAACAAATCCAACAGTCAGGTTATTGTAAGCACTTTTGTACATAATAAATCCAACAACAGTCAGAAACAAGTAGTATTTACATACAATGAAAAGCATAAGAAAAATAAATTGTCAAACACTTAATGCCTTGATTTACATATTAGAAAAGGAGTGAGAGGAAGTATAAACTTATTTAATCCCACCCCTTCTCTATAAATCAGTTAACAATTATTAACCAGCTTCCTTATTGAGCCATACATATACTCTAATTAATTTTCCTAAATTTCTCTAACTATAATTATTATTATTTATGATTAACTTTGGCCAATCACAGGTCATTTCAGAGAGAGAGAGAGCGTTCCTATTGGCTTTTCATTCAACGGAGGCAGCTGTCAATTATTCGCAAACCACGATCAAACAGTCAAACTAGGCAGCGCTGATCAAATATTAATCAATCTGTTATTTCTGTTACTTCTGTTACTGTTTAGCTTTAAAATGAGAAAGTTTGCTACGGCTGGTGGGCGGTGCTTGGTATTTCCTCAACTGATCTCAACGTGGCGGCCGGGTCCCAAACGTTCTCATTTTATAGCTTAACAATACACTACAAGATGTTTCTGAAAACATTTGAGGCGAGAAATAGGCATTACAGTAATATAATATTGATTCATATTTGATCAGCGCTGCCTAGTTTGACCGTTTGATCGGAGTCTACGGAGCTGCTCGGAGACGGCAAGGCTCCAGCTCAGCTCTGATTGTTTGTTTTCCTCCGATCTGTGAAAATCTTGCAGATGCCATTAGGAGCACCGGAGGACACAGAGGCACATGCTTTTTTTTCAGATTACCTGTCTCATGCACTACTGTCAGGATATAGTGACCATTTTATAAAAATTACTTTTTTAAATCATATTTGCTCCAGTTCTACCCACCACAGCTTTAACAGGATAAAATGTCCTTTCAAAAGTTATTTTAGGTGAGTGAGATTATGAGATAACCTGAGGTAACCGAAGTTGACAATTTGTCCTGAGGGTGGAAAAAATGGAAATGAAAAACATTCCTCCAGTGGGGAAATTTCTGAATATGTTTGCACCACCATGTAGAAGAACATTTTTGGTTTGTTGGTGCAAATAGGAAGGTCAGGGAGGTCACTAAACTTGTTAGGATTCATCGTTTGGGATCATGACGGCGCTGCAAACGTAGTTGGTAATTGCAGGGATGTGTGTGGTTCTGGAGCAAAGTGTGGGTCAAGAGGTGGTCGTGACCTGTGACCTGGAGGCCGGATCAAAGGTCACCACACCGCGTGGCGGTCTGCCAGATGTTGCTGAAGTTGCTGAACCAAAATGTTGGGTGGACGGACGGATAAACCCATTCTGCTACTAAATCAATAGGACTAAGATATGACCCCTGACATACAAATTGTGTAAGAGATTGTATTTAAATTATATGCTTTGTACCACATAGTTACACTATACACAGTTTGATACAACAGCATGTTATAATGTATATTATTTTGGATTATTTTTTAACTGTGTAAATTGACAAATATCTTTTAGTTTTTTTAGGACCTGATAGCTGATATTTTGTTTCACTATTCAATAAATTTATGCCAAAACGTCTATTCTTACAGGGGAATTTATTTTTCTTTTCAAATGGAAAAACTGAAACTCTTCACTGAAATGTAGAGCTAAAAGAAAGCTAATACAACACATTAAATACTATAATAGTCAAAAACAATCCCATATGTTCTTAATATGTTTTGTTTGTTTATTACTTGAACATACTGTGTGTACTGTGCTGCATTACCTGACCAGAGATGTAACTTTTCAACACAAGACAAGCAGCAGCCGTGTTTTTTGTCAGAGGGCCATTTGTGCCAAAGATACCACATAATACCAACATACTTTTACTATTGGCTTACTAGGCTTGTTAGAAGTAAGAACCGAACGTCAGATATTCCTAGAAAAAAAAAAAAAACATTCATTCTGTGGAGGTATTTTTTTTTTTTTTTTAAATATTCATTTACGTAAAAATATTATCAGTAAGACATTTAATATAGCAGCAAACAACTATTAGATATGTAAAGATATAGAGGAGTAATGTCTACCTGAGCAGAGAATGAAGTCACTCTCCCTCTCTGTGTGGAGGCAATCTGCTCTGAATTTACAAATTCACATCACATGATGTTACTTAAACACTGTAGTTTATTTGCTAAACTTTACATCAGTTGTGCTCTTTTCCTGTTTCTTCGGATTAGAATGAAGAATCCAAATGATGCATTTAACTTCAAAATGAAACCTTTATTCATAGAAAACATCAGTTTACAGTTTGATCATCAGAAAAGTGCTGAATACAACAACAACAACAACAAAACGTCAATCAAGAGAAAAACTTGTTACGATTTTAAAAGAACTGTCTCTGCGTCGACAGGACAGGAGGAACTCTCATCGCCCAGCAATGTTTCCTGTCTCAATGAATAGAAACTCTGTTAGTTCTCACACAAACTGTGATTAAAGCTAAAGGGACTGAAACCGTTGCCGACTTCTGGCTAATTACTGTGAAGTGGTTGTACTGCCCGGTAGGTTTGTAGATTTAACTTGGCACTTCGGCACCAAACCAACCTGTGTTCTGGTGGTTACTAACACCATGCCTTGGAGGTACTGAATCTGTTTACAGTGGAGGTCTGCTGGTTTGAAGATAAAACTGAAAAGTCTTAGTGGGTTCAAAGTGCTTCAAATAACTCAAGATAACCAGATGTCCTCGTCAGACATTTTTTAAGGACACTGGAATCCAAGTCTTCACGTAACATTTAGCCCTTTTTCATCACTGGATGAAGTTCATTCCAAAAGAGTCCAAGTTGAATTTCTGTTCATTGTATGGTACTGTAATGTTTGCTGTGTGAAAAACCTGCGTAAACACAAATCTTCTGTTATTGTCTGTAGTGGTTGCTGACATGCTGGAATGAACTCTGCGTACATTTTCGAGTGTATTATTTTGCGTAGTAGTCCAAGCAAAGCCCCTTCATCCTCTTCACATGACGGGGTAGCTGGCGAGGTTGGCGATGCCGCAGAGGTTGCCGCGGTTACGTGCCATCATGATGAAGCCCTTCTTGCCCCATTCCTCGCCCCAGCTGTCAGAGAAAAAAAGACAAAAGATGAGATGGAAAGAAAGACACATGAGAGTTGTTGAGCATCGCCAGGGGTCAAACGGCATTTCAGCTCAATAGTTTGTCACCAACACGGCCGACAGAAGGCATCAAATCAACGCTACGCTAACAAACAACCTGTCGTTTCATTTTGGCGGCCTTATGAACCACCTGATGCCGCTCAGACAGGTGATGTGTCCCACCTGTTCTTGACGATCCAGAATTTCTTCCCCTTGGTGTTCACTCCGAAGCCCACTGCCAGCACGGCGTGATTGATGTCGTCTTTGTTACAGTTGCGGTCGTAGTAAACACCTGGGCACATGATGGCGGAGAGGAAGAGTGAGTGAGTGAGAGATTCTGAGCTGGAAGTGCAGCTCATACAGTTTGTAGGTTGATTTCCCTTTTTGGAAATCAACTTATGAAATCTAATAGTTAGATAGTTAGATAGATAGTTCAATAAGCTTATTTTCCAAACATGAAAACCTAAATTCTGTTTTAAAGCCCTGTCCACACTGCCAGCAAGAAAACGCCCAGTCGGCAAGAAAAAATGTAGCATGTTTCTGCAAACCACGGATACGTTGTTTGTGTAAATTTTTTTGTCTTTTGTATGCTGACGTTTCATTACAATAAGCATTGTGTAGAGCCAGTGATGTAGCCTTGTAGCCTAAGGAGCGGCCGTTATTAAAAGTTACGTGGTATAATAAGGAGTATAATCAAGTAAATTTTTGATACGACTTATGGTCTGCATATGTTCCTGCAATAGCAATTCAATGCATCTACATTCAGTAATTATATCCCTATATAATAGCTTTTATTGGTAGTGGCGGAGTACGCCATTTCCACTCTGGTTTAATATTCATCGAGAGCTAACCCCGATCGTTCATCAAAAACACATCCACAAAACAAGACAACGGTCGTGTTGGTCATTTTTTTCTGTCAGTGGACCAGATTGAGATCCGTCAGGGAGTGATGGAAGAAGACGGGGCAGCCACAGTGATCTGTTAGACGAAGAGCTGCAGGCGACAAGCTGCACACCTCAGCAAGTTCACCAACTTCTCTCACCGTGCCCTGCTGCTGTGTGCAAAACTACTCATGCCGTGTGCAGCATGAAATCAGATCGCAGTTGCAATCATTATTTACTGACCTCTTATTTAAATAAACATGCCCATGCCTGGGACCTGTATAATTAAAACACACTTGCTGTTACTCCTGTTTTATCACAGAGTGAGTGTCTGAGAGATCCTTAGAAAAAGGGAATGGTTTAAACAATATTTAAAGGGCAAATATTTACTCAACCACAGGTAAGATAGAAAATGTCCTTTTCCACAACACATTTCTGTAAAATGTTGTGTTGTGTTACATCATAATCAGTTTGTCTCTACTTTACCTGCTATTTGCATAAAATTACTGACCTCTCTGGTAGAACTGGAAGGTGCTCAGCGTGGCGTCGATGCCCACAGAGACTGGACCCGCCTTAAACAGCGCGACAGCCAGCGCGTGTTCGTCACCCACTGGGACCTCCTTGTAGCCTTTGCACTGGGCTGCCATGCCTGTTGAATTGTAGCGACAAGGCTGGTCCTGAACACAACACAAAGGAAAAAATTTGTGTCAGATTCCTGTATTCTCTTTGGGATAAAAACTGTCAAAGAGCAAATTCAAGCTGAAAGAAGCTGTTTGCATGTTTGCAACCCCAAATAGCAGCGCCCTCAACACAGAAATCCTTAGTACACCGCATGGTCATGGTCACAGACCTGAATGTTTTAAGATACTTTAGACAAAAGGAAATGCATAGCTGCAAAAAAAGTTGATTAATCAATTAGTTGATCAACAGAAAATTGAACAAAACACTTAATTGTTCAGGTTATTTGTCAACAAGAATGGCAAACATTTGATCGTTCCAGGTTCCTAAATGTGTAGCTTTTCCTCGTACCTTGTACATTGCAATACATTGAATCTCTTTGGGGTTTTGTACTGATGTTCAGATATTTAATGATGTCACATTGGTAAATTGTGATGGGATTTTCCCTCTGTTTTCTGAGGTTTTATGGAACAAATGAATAATAGATTAACAACACAAACAAAAAATATTTTTTTTTGATAAATTGATAATGGAAATAATTGTTAGTTGCAGGCCTGTGCACCCAAACTTATTGCGGTCTTACTGTCACATGCACACTTCATGTGATTTCATGCGTCTGATCACAGCCTCTGTAAATTCCTAGCATACAGTCAATAGTGAGACTGCAGCCTTTAATCATTAACAAGCAGTTGCACTTCCTTATTGCACTAATAGATGACTAAAGAAGAAACTGTGTTTGCTTTGTAAGCCAATGTGAGAGTTTTCACCTCATCATTTCTGAAAAACCACCTCCATTCAGTCAAATATTGCTGCTGCTTAAAGGTCAGAATTGAATAAAGGGTATGACTGTGTTTTTTTCGTTGTGTGTTAAAACATGATTTGGGGACAGTGTGACATCGTGTCAGCCAAATGAGAAACCACTGACCACTTTGGTTTCAGTCTGTCTGCAGCTCTGCCGATTTCTGGAAGTTGTCGTCATTTTGATTTTTTTGCACGAATACTGGGTATTCTTGAGAAATACACTTAGAAGTTTTCTCATACTTGTACGTTCAATATGAAGGTCAAGCCAGCAACCACTTAGCTTAGCTTAGCATAAAGACTGGAATAGGGGAGAAATAGCTAACCTACCTGACTCTATAAATGACATCATCTGTTGTCCTTCGTAAAACTTTGATTTTTGTATGGGTTTAAACAAACCCATTTAAACATTTGGGTTTTAAGTGCTTTAGGTTTTTGGGGACTCTTGGGTCTAAAGGTCAGGATAACTCAGCTTCTGCTGCTTTGATTTGACCATCAAAATCTGTTTCTCATAAGCACCTCAACAGCTAACTAAGTCCATGGCAACTTTATATTTCTTGTTCCCTGTCTTAAAGCAAGATTATCCCCCAAATAGAAGTAAAACAAATCAGATTAGGAGTGGAAAAAATCCCTTAAGATTTCATGTTGCACGTGAACAATAGTTTGTAACAGTTGTCTCTTTTGTGCCCACAGTGTCAGAGTTGGAAACCTTTGGCTTGGCATTGAAACTGGTTCTAGTTGTGGTTTATGGCCACATAACAGGATGTCACACCAACAACAGTAAAAGAACAAGTGTTACAACCCATGACAGGAAAGAGAAACGAAACACTCAAGAATGTGGTGGACAGTTCCTGTGTGGATGCTTTAGCTCAGTCTGAGGACATATGATACTTTACTAAGATGACTCAAAGTTTGTTTGGGCAAGACTTTGACCCACTGAGGAGAACGTTTAGGATTAATATGATATTTCTTACCACTCCGACGTACGGGTAGGCCTCCTCAGAGTCAATGCCTCCATTGACCTGCACGTAATGGAAGGCGTTGGTCATGTATCCTCCTCCGCAGCCGTCATTCTCTGTGACGCAGTCCACCAGGTTCTGGGGACTGAGGTCCACCAGCTTACCCGTCTTGTTGGCCAGCTGGCCCTCGAGGGCCCCGGCCGTACTGAAGGCCCAACAGGAGCCACAGGAACCCTGTCAGGAGAGTGAGGTGGTTTGAGTTTGATGATATGCACACAGCCCCTTGTTAAAGCCTCGCTGATAATAGCCAAGCAGACAGTAAGAGATAAATAATAAACTGAAAAATTGTTCTTTACTAGAAGGTGCACATGGTTGGATGATGGTATAAAATATTAATAAGTTTATTACTATCCAGGCAGGCAGGTATTTTTTTAAATCACAGAAGAAGAAAAGTATGACCAAACAGAAAATCAAGTTTGCAAAGTCCATAGTGAAAATGACAGACATTGTTCCAGCTTCTCATTTGTGAAGATTTGCTCATTTGTTTTTGTCAAAATATGTGAGATTAAACAACATATCTTTGGGTTCTGAATTGTTTGTAGGCCTATAGGAAGGGCTTTAGGAAATTGTTTTGTTTCTGTATTTTTTGACACTTTATAGATCACATTAATTGAGACAGTAATTTACAGATTATCAGTAATAACGAAAAGAGCATTATCCCTCATCAGCCTGAGGGAAATCAAACTGATAAATGAGACACGAGTGTCTTCTCCTGTCTGTCCACTGAGAGGCAGACTTTGACAACTTTGATTCAAAAGACATTTCTGTTTGTTGTACCGAACAATGTCACTATTGCGAATGGTAGTGGAGTGGTGCATGGCACTGATATTGTGTTCAACGATTAAAAACCTGTGCTATGGTCATATCATATCATCATATAAAATGTCCATATGGATGTTAAATTAACTCAAGCAGATTAGAATAACGTTTTGAAGGCAAGTACTGACATTGTTAGACATACATGATGTACACCCGAGGGCACAAGCAGAAAAGAAACCACAGTGTTCTTCCAACTTTGTGTTTGTATTTGCCCCATTCCTGCGTCAACATGACAGTGTCTCCGTAAACAAAGCCAGCTCCATAAAGGTCTGGAAGAACTTGACTGGCCTGCACAGATCCCAAAACCTCAACCATCCAGCACCTTTTGGGATGACCTGATCACCCAACATCAGTGTTGGACCTCACTTTAACGCTCTGTGGCTAAATGAGAGCAAATCCCTGCAGCCAGGATCAACACCTGGTGGAAACAACCACATCTGGGTGTAATGTTCAGGTGTGTATACAATTAGCCATGTAGTGTATTTAACGATAGGTACACCTACATCCCCCTGACCTACCCAAAGTCTAATACAAACCAATATTTCAGCAGCTATTTCATGAAAAAAAATCGTCTCATTTCACATCTGACAAATAGAGTTATGAAATCCAGATGTTAAAGCTGTGTTCCTCTCTGTCCTGTGCTGGAGAACAGAGCCACTCATGCTCTCTCTGTCTTGAAGTAGTAAAACACCTTCAGAGTCGTTGTCTGACTATAAATCCTCGCCTGGCTTTGAGTTAAAACACCTCTGCTGCTCCTCCTCAAGGAAAACACTGAGTACGTAATCTCATCATGTCACTGGAGGATGTTCTGAATGTGGCTTTGAGCTCTGAGTAGAATTGAAATCTGCCTCAAACAGACAAAAACATCAAGACACAATTCAGTCATCATGCCTCTGTAGGGAAGGAAGCAGCAGAGCTGTTAGTATGCACAGAGTGAAGTCAGACTGCTGCATAATTCATGAACAGTTCAGGAAGCAGCTCAATAAATCCTGTTTATAGCTGCAGGTTGATTTCCAACCAGCAGAGGGCGAGGGTGTCCTCCACATAATTGTGGTTAAAATGAAAATGAAAAATATAACATCTCAAATTACAGTTTTCTGGAATGTTTGGAGTTTTCATCTTTTTGTTTTTTGCGTATTATTATATATTTCCTATCTATTTACACTAAAATACTAAAACAAAGCATCTTGAACCATGATCTAATTGAAATAAAAATAAAAAGTGTGCTTTTACATTTTTTTTTTCTTTTTCTGATTACCTCTAAAAATAACCCCCCCAAATATCTATCTATATTTTTTCCAAAAAGCCTGGAGTTCTCATCTTTGTCCTTTGTTTTTTGGTGCAGGGTTAAAAAAAAAGAAGAAAAATCCAGACCGATGATATGGATACTAATATGAAGTAAATAAATGTACAAAAAAATGTATCTTTGCACTAGAAAAATATAAAAAAAGACTGTTTTTGTTTGCCAGAAACACTAAAACTAGATCTCAAAGTCAATTAAACCAAAAAAAAAAAAAACAACAACACAAAAAGTAACATTATATATTAAGTCAAAACTAAACAGCAAATGAAAAATGACATTGAAAATTAATTATGAACCCTGCTGAGCCTTCAGTGCTTCAGTTCCAGCTCTGGAGTTCATTAGATAACATCACATCCTTCTGCTGCTAATCTGCCTGCTAGCAGAAAGCACAGATGTACACCATATTTCAATCTATCTACTTCCTGTTCTGCTCAACCCTTGTTTACATAAATAAGGCCCGGCTGTCCAATCCCCTCATAATGACTAATTACATTTAATAACCTAACCCATTCTTTTGTTTTCAAAGTCCATTAGCGAGTGAGAACAGGCGGTTTTCCTCCAGCAGGTTACTAACTGGAATCGTGTGCTTCCGTTACTTTTCTGGAGCATGAAGGAAGGTTGAAACTGGAGTATGTTTCCACGTATTTTCTGAGGGCTTTTCTCCCTTTTTTTCATGGTTACAAAATACCACATACTCATCATCTCATTCAGCCTCTCAGAGGTCACATGCTGCTCTCTGGAGAGTGCCACGGCACCACTTACACATGTTGGAGGATGTTTTTTAATATTTTCATTCAAATTAACGAAAAATAAAAAGCCTTTTCGCTATTGGGTGAAGACCTTGCTCCTGTACTCATCTTTCCAAGGATTTCATAAGACCAATAGAATAAATAACCTGAAGATAAAGGCTAAAAATTATCAATATAATAATTGTGTTTTCATAATTGGGCAGTATTATTTTATTATTTGCACAACAGACTTCTATCATGTTCAGGTAATAAACACTTGCTTAAGATACATACTGTATTTCTTATATAATATTTAGGGCTAAACATATTTAATCGCGATTAATCGCATGATTGTCCATAGTTAATGGTGATTAATCCCAAATTAATCGCACATTTTTAATCTGTTCGAAATGTACCTTAAAGGGAGATTTGTCAAGTATTTAATACTCTTATCAACATGGTAGAGGGCAAATATGCGTGCATTATGAAAATGTATGTACATATTTATTATTGGAAATCAATTAACAACACAAAACAATGAAGAATATTGTCCAGAAACCCTCACAGGTACTGCATTTAGCATAGATAATATGCTCAAATCATAACATGGCAAACTCAAGCCCAACAGGCAACAACAGCTGTGAGCTGTTGAGGTGAGAGGCCTTTGAAAATAGCCATGCCGGCTTTTCCTTGCAAAAATGTTGCGTAAGTTTGGAGAGTTATTTAGCCTCCTTCGTGACAAGTTAGTATATGAGTTTGGTTCCTTCGGGGTGGATGGGTCAAACAAACACAGGACTTTCACCTATGAGACAGCTGTTTGTGTCCCATGGGAAGGTTACTCTTGTTACGTAACATTACATAAGAAAGTCCTCTAAGAGCGGTTGTTATTTATTTACGCTAGTTATGTTGTTACGATTGTGTCATGTTTCTAACCATAACTAAGTAGCTTTATTGCCTAAACCTAACCGATCGTTTCACAATGTTAACCACATGGCATTGTGCATTTTTACAAGCGTGATACGAGTCTGATATGAAACGTATTTATGAAACCTGATTTTAGTTCAGAAACGTCGACATTCAACATAACCTATCCCGTGGTTTGCAGAAACTACTGGGTTGTTTTCTTTATAAGTTCCCGTCTGATGTCGTTATTTTTGCTTCTGCCTGTAACAGCCACATTTCCCCACAGAAATCAACGAAGCCTTGTGTTTCCTTTCCAGCATTTTGCCTGGAACCAGCCTTGGGAAGTTTTTTTGTTTCCCCCGAAGCCCTCAAACAAACACCATCACACGCCTAAAATCCAACAGAACATCTATCGGTAGATTTCTTCCTTGTCTGAAAACTACTGACAGGAATATGACAGCTACAAAAATACATAACTTCCTCCACTGTGAGACACTCTTCCTGTTTTGATAGTTAGGAACTGTGATACATAGTTTCAGTCTGAGTCCGATGTCCTCTCATGTCCCAGGTCTGTTTTAGTTGCTGTGCTTACTGTGGCGTATTTATTGTATCATGTTATAATCAGCTCTTGATCATGTTGGACCTGCTGGACCTGTTGTATTAGCCTGTTGGTCTATTACACAAACTCCGTCCTTACTTTCATTCTTATGATTTGTTTGGCCGTCATGTTTCCAGTGTGTAATGAGGTTTGACGTTTCTTCCACTTCCCTGAACATTCATTAACTTGGCTTTCATTATAGCTACCTGTGCAGGATTCAACAGGACAAGAATCAGCTTATGGAGGCCGCTTTGCTCTGATCTTTATCGGAGGTCGAGAAGTTAAGCATTCGTGCATTCACCACACAAACCTAGTTTGTCTTCATCCTTGAGGTCTTTTCTCTTGTTAAACAGAAAATGATTTCAAATAGTATATTTAGTTTTTACAAGAGGCGTCTTGAAAGATGAGGACAAAAACTACAAACTAAAAACTACATCGTTTCATGTGCTGCAGAATAGTTCCCCAGAAAGCCGCCCAAAAAACAACCACACCTTAAAGCTCCCATGAACTGGATATGCAATAAGTTGAATCACAGTTTGTGCAGTTTTTACTACAAGGGTTGAGATGTGTACTAGATGACCTCTGACCTGGTTCTTCACTGGAGTCACCATGCCCATCTTGCGGTAGTCAAGAGTTTTGGGAAGCTTAGACACCCTTTGGTCCACCTCCATGGTGAAGCCGGGCTCCCTGTTCACGGGGACCTGCAGGCCGGTCATCTTCTCGGACACTTCCTCTGACGTCTGCATGAACAGACACACAGTTAACATTTTACATCATGTTTCAGGTTTCAGGGATGTTTCTGTTCCTGCTCTCGTTCGGAAAAAAGAAGAGTGCAACAGCAGGTAGAGTTTCTTGATCAAAAACAAGTTAAGGGTTACAGGTTCTTATCACTCCAACAATAGATGGTATGAAGCTTTCCTTAGTTCCTGGAATAATCTTGTGAGATAGAAATGTGTTGGGACGGGAACAAGAGAAGAAGGGTAGAGGGGATTTATTTTTAGACTTAAGACAAGAACAAGTAAAAGAAGATACGGCTGGGGGAGGATTTGATTCAGCAGGGTGACGGAGGATGAAAACAATTTCATGAAGAGATGGGTTTTACAGTTTACTCCAAAGTGAGATGTCATTTTGTGTACCGTACCAATGTCAAAAAGGGACACCAGAGGGTCATAAAAGTGCACGTAAAAAAAGATTTACAAAACAATGACATAAAAGAAGAAGAAGACGAGGCGGATAAGAGTGAAAGAGGAATTGAAATAAGTGATTGCTGATTATACAATAAGCAATTATTCTAAAAATACCCTGACATTCATTATTATTATCAGAATTCCCCCATTATGCTTTCATTACAGCTTAGTATGCAAACAGAGAGATAATCAAGGGAAGAAATACAGACCATCTGGTCATTTCTTTCATTTCACTTAAGAGCTTTAATATGAAAATGGAAACACATCCTTCATTTCCCGGCCACCTGTTTCTACATAAACATGAAATTCATCCAGGATTCGTGGATGTGTATACATGTTCCTGTCACTAATAAATGAGCCCAACCACTGGCATGCTGGTTTTTTTTACGCAAATTGCTTTCCACCCATTTTTGATTTACAGCTTGTTACAGCCGGCATATTGATGCAGAAAAAAACATCAGTCATGACCCGCTCTGACACACACATGTCACTGACTACAGCTGATTTAAGGACTCCATTTTGTTTCACCTCAACGGGCTCACAGCGTGCACAAGTGAAGCAAAAACCAGAGATGACAGCAGCTAAACGCCAGAACTGCTGAGGAGAATATGAATCTCTGACACTTAGGAGCCGGTTTCACTACAAACAGGATTTTCGCAAATGAAGGCAATAGCAGACGGATCAATTGTCACTTGCTCCAGTTGCTAATGGCAGCCGTATCTCAGACTGTAGCTGAAAATAGGTCAAAGCTGATTGATCTTCTAGAGCTGCAACGATTAGTCGATCGACAGCGAATTTTTTGGCAACTATTTTCATAATCAATTAATCGTTTTAGTCAAGCAAACTGATGTGACGTTTATCTTTGTCATACAGTACATGCAGCAGCGTAGTTGAGATTGGTCCCGGTGCAACGTTTTTTTTTGGACCCTCACCCCCAAATATATGCGCACACACTCCAGACAATTGCTATGTCACCGTGCAGCTCCTATTTTGCAAACCAGCCTCAGCACTATGGACAGCAGCCAAAGAGTCACTCGTTTTGTTGAGACCTGTTGAGATCCTGAGACCTGTGAATGGCAAACACGTGGTGTAGTTCCTTGCCATGACAGTTGGTATTTTTTTACTTCATTAACCTGAGACAACTGCCTGGTGTTCGCACCACAGCAGCTGGGCTGAGCCACTGATATCATGGTGGTTTGATTTGGTGATTAAGTCGAAACTATAACTGAAAAGTTATGGGAACAAACTGGACTTTTTCAAAAACTGGTCTATGTCATTGAATACCGAGCATCTTGCTATCAGTTAATACTAGTGTTCCATATACTTCATGAAATTTAGGTCTTTCAACATGGCTACTATGTCAAATTAGCTGATTATAGTGCCAGGATTTGGTCATAAACATATCAGGCTATACCTTGAACATCAATCAATCACAGCCTGCGGTTTTTCACTTGTATGGCATGCAAAAGTGATCAGGTAGGAGAGGCCAGAAATAGTCTTCTGGGAGCAGAAATGTCAAAAACCATCATATCTGTAGCATCACAGAGCATGTTGTAGATGATGTCAAAGTACACAAGAGAAGGCAAAAGAATGATAATATGTTAGTTTTCTGTCAAGGCCTTGTGAAGCAGAGTCCTACAGATAGAGTCGGTTGTCCTCCACGATGACACCCTACGTAGAATAAAGCAGCAAACGGAAAAGTGGCCTCAAACTTGCAAGACTGCCTCAGACTCACCATGTCACCCAGGTGGTTCATCCCCAGCTCGTAGGAGTGCATGCCCAGTGCTGCCTCCTGGTTGTGGGCTTCAATCATCCGCGCGTTCTTCTCCCAGATGGCCCTGCGAATCCCCTCCTCATCCTGAAACAAACAAGTGCAATGTGTCACTTTTTGAGTCAATGCAGAAACTGGACACAAACTGCGTGACGTACAAAGGATTGTGGGATACTGGGGACTGGAGGTGTCCTCCAAATTCAGACAATAAAGGTCTGCATTGATTGTCAACATTTAGAAACATTTATTACGTCTAGAAATATAAAATCCCCTCAACAGGGTCACAGCGAAAGAGGCATTTATTTCACCTGAACTATCATAAGGAGGTCATAACATATGCAGATTCTTCAATCACCTATATTTCAATATTCCTGTGTTAACACCTGACAACTCCAAGAAATTAATCTGAGCAAATAGGGCAAATTTAAGTTTTAATTAGCAAAGGAAGGAAGCTTGTCTGTGTTACAGCCCCATTTTATTAATTAGGCCAATTAAACCAGTGCACGTCCACATAACAATCTTCCCCAGTACAGCTTATACAGCAACATAACTGTCCAATGCAAATGTAATTTGCGTTAAAATATTGCTTTATCCTTTATTTTTTGGAATATTTACATCTCACCACCAATATATGTTTCTATTAAGTAACAGACTGATTTGCATATCGTCCAACACAATATGGGAATGAGATACAGCCAAGTGCTTGGTTGGTTACCTAAAAAACATCCATGCTCTACTTAGTATTCGTGGTCTTAACAACCATTAGCATAACTATAATGATTATTTCTATCTTGATATCCATTCCAGTAATGGAAAATGCAAATGATGCGAGGAGACTTTGATTCTATTACAGTGATGTCAGTTCAGGGAGGGTTGAATTAGAGGGACTGTTGGAGGAATACTGATTGAAATCACCACGAGAGAAAAAGAGAGAGAGCTGCACTGTGTTTTCTGCTGACACACACATTGTACACATTATATCAAGAAAATGACTACATGAACATATACATTCAAATAAATACATGCAGATAAAAACAACAAAGCACACAATCTCTCATACTGTACATGAACTCTCTAAGCACTGTAGATAAAGTGCACGCATGCATCTGTGCGCACACACAAACACAGACAGACACAAACACACACAGTCCACAGCTGCGGAGTGGTGACCTCTAGCCAGGGGTGAAGAGCGGAGGCATACAGTAACAGATGCTCAGTGAGCGAACAAGAAGTAAATCTGTAGTCTGCTCTGGTTTAACACCAACTAAACCACATTTTCTTCCTCCTTCGCAGCCAGGAGCTACAACAAAATCATAAAAAAAAGATGACTGGGGATTTTTTTAACGGGGAAACTGAGAAAGGAGGGTAAAATATAGAGTCAGAGGTGAGAGGAGTTTCCATTGTTGGAATTTTTATTGAGTTTCCACTGTTGGAAATTTATGACACCTGCTGACTGCTGTATGCAATACAATACGATATCAAAACTAATGGCTTAAAGGTCACATGTCATGCTCATTTCCAGGTTCACACTTTCATTTAGGGTTTCTACTAGAACATGTTTAATGCTCAAAAAACATATTTTTCTCATAGTGTCTGTCTGAATATACCCGTATTCACCCTCTGTCTGAAACGCTCCATTTTAGCGCTGGTCTCTTTAAGCCACCCTCATGAAAAAGCCCAGTCTGCTCTGATTAGCTTGCGAGAAAAATATGGTGCACCTTTGCAAAGGTAGTTTTCAAGCTGTGGGTGGTATATTCCTGCATGAGCAGCCTGTTCGCACGAAAAGGCGTATAAATGAGTATAATAATAAGAACACCTTTCTTGATTTCCAAATGTCATTTATACGTCATGTATCCTGTACTGACTGCAATGTAAACACATCCGCGTATAATTGCTGCGGTTAGAGTTAGTAATGTAGTATGAAAAGTGAGAAAGACTGCTTATTGCGGAACGGTGCTGTGGTGGATGGGTCCAACAAACACCTTTAACCAGGAGACCCGTTTTCGAGACTGTTGTTTTGTTTTGTAAATTACATTAATGTCAGTCACTTGATGATCGTCACCTGTATTTTAGTGACGATGTATTGTGTTTTCCGTAGTTGTGTTACGTTGATTTCCATATGTATTTTCCTTAGTTTACGTACTTATTTTAAGCCCTACCAAGATGTTTTTTCCTAACCCTAACTAACCCTAGCCCTAGCCCTAGCCCCTAACCCTAACCATAACCTAAGTGGTTTTCTTGCCAGAACTTAAGTTAGTGGTTTTCTTTCATGAACCTATCTGTGGTCGTTTGCATGGCGTACTAATGACACACGAAAAGGCTAAACTGTGTAGTCATGACATGCAGAATGTCCGTGTAATTCCGTGCTATTTATACGTCATCCCGTGAGACCGGGTTTGGATGTAACATAGGAAAAGCAGCCAAATCTGATTGCCTTGTTGTATCACATGTTTTCTGATCCAGGCAAATGTAGATTGACTGGGTTGTCTTATTTAACAGTTTGTGGGTTGATAGGCACTCCAGATACAAAAAATGTCTGTGCACAAGCACTGAAAAAGTGAGTTTTTCATGATATGTCCCCTTTAATTTAATCTCAATTAAAACCTAAATTAGCAAGCAAGGATGAGGCATTTTTGTCCATGTGATTTCAGTTGATAAGCCTAGTTAAAATGCCTTTATTTGCCTGGTTAAACTTAATATGACCTCCTTAATCAAACTAAAAAAAGTAGGTTTGGCAAAAGTGGGTCTACTAAAGCCTTTTGGAAATTAACTTTTCTGAATTACTGGCTAAGGATGAGAAAGATAAAGCGACTGTAAATTCTCATTGTGCACGTCCTGCTTTACTTTTGGTTCTCTGTTCTCTAACTCCATCTGTCTTGTTTCTCCGGGCCAAAACAAGGAAGTAGAGCAACTAGTGCTGGCTTAACATTTCTTGTTTTTCCAGTTGACATTGTTTCAAGCAGTACAAAGCCTATTGCATTTCTGGTAAAAGAAAAACACGATGGCATTTTTTAACATACGTGTTAAAGATTTACAGTTAATGATGTTAGATAGCACTGTAACTTGTAGAGAGGAAGTAGCTGCAGTGTGTTGTGGACAAACTGTACACACATCTGTCAGTACTGCATCTTGTTTTGACAGATAGTATGTTTCTCTTGTATTACCAGAAGTTAGTGATGGAGCAGGCATCTTTTCTTCCTCACAAAACTCAAACCAGAAAGTTTACTCTTTTAAAAACAGAGACCTGGTTTGTTATCCTAAATGCTTTGAGCACAGATGACAATTGACATTGTGATTAGTTTTACTATTCTAATCGTACTGGTGGGGATGTAGACGCTCTTATAAATTAGATCTCAACTAGAGCAGAACATAACAATAAGGAAACATTACAGAGTTAGAACCATCTCTTCTGTAATGGATTTGCAGTTTACAAACCCCGGTCTCTGGCATTGAACCCCTGCACTTTGTATGCCTCATATCATCTCCAATCACCTCCACAAGACATCAGGGAAAATAACTCTGGCAACAATTATGTTTCTTTGCAAAAAGTAATTGGGAAAACAAATTAGTAGTAGGTCTCCATTATATAAATTGAGTTTATTGGAGACAGGATTCATCAACTCTAATTCACCTATTTATTAAGGTACATTTAACCTGATGAACTAGATGGTTTGCTACACTGAACCATCTGAGAAGCCGTGATTGGAAAGTGTTTGGAAAAGGACAGGTACTTTCAAAAACACTTGGCAGTTGATTCGATGAACCATCTGTCAATCAAACTCTTGCCGAAGCCAGTCAGGAGAAGAGCAAAAATATCTTTTCCATTGAGAAAAGCCTTCAGTGACGTTCTTTGCTCTTCTTTCAATGAAGAAATACTCGTTAGTTCTGATAAAACTGATGTTAGTGCAGCATCTAAACTCTTCAGTAGCCGCCATTGTTGTTTAGAACGAATTGCCTCTATGTGTTGCGTTACACACACCTAAACCATGCCAGTAGCTTCTCAAAGGACGCTGACTGGTCCGAACCTCTGCAGCGTGATCTTGTTATATTGCAAGAATCCAGTTGCCATGATAACAAAAGAAACTTGACAAGGGTGTCCTTAGCTCTCTTTGCTAATTTTTAACCTATTGCCTCTGCAATACACCAAAACATAAAAGTGTCAGATGTCCCAGTTGGTACTAATAATCACAAAAATCTGTCTATATGCTGATGATATAATATTATCCATTTAGACACCACAAATAGACGTATCTACACTTCAACAATCTTAACATTTTGGTGGACTGGCAGCACCAAATCTTTTAGAATACTTTACTTACAGTACAACTTCAGTATATAATGAAATGGATAAAACCTCATTGCAGTTGCTCTTGGATACAAACAGAGATTTTCTGAAGCAACAACAATCCATGAATTAACTCCTGCACATTGGTAATATTCTCAAAACAAACTGCAGCAAACTTGTAACAATATCTGCAAATCACTGAGGTCTGGTTAAAATCTAACTCTCATATCTGGACTAACCATTTACCCTGCTGTTTTTATCTTGTCAACAGTCAACAGTAAACCCTCCAACTCCATTTTCATCTTTGAAATAAAAAAGGAATAATGAGCTATTTGAATCATTTAACGACAAAATAAGACCACACACATACAAATACCAACAGAACAACAAAGCCAGTCAAATGGAGATTTAGTACAAGTTACTTAAAGGTCCCATGAGGAGGATCTGCTTTGTTTAAAGTTCTCTCAACAGATGCATCCTCCCGAATAAATATCCACCAGACCGACGTCAGCAGAGAGAGAGGAGACTCATACTGAACTGACTGACCGTTAAATTGAGTCAGCTGTAAACAGACAGTGAGTCAAACACAAAGACGTCCACATGTTGAGCAATTTACTGAAGCACAAAGAGAAAACAAAAGAGATAAGAGGGAACACAAAAAGCCAAAAGACAGAAAGAAGAGCTGAATAAATGCACATCTATACATTTGCACATACAGACACAGCTGAGGCGGTAAAGTTACTGACACTTTCAAAATAAATGTTCTGATGAAAGACTTTGAAGGTTGGCATTGAAAAGGGAAATTGTTCATTAAACTCAACTGTGGTGTGCTTTTTCTCTAGAACAACGGAGACTCTAGCGACATTGAAAATTTGACATCCTTTCCCATTAATGTCAGTCTGATGTTTCCCTCTGTCACTCTACTGCGCCCCCTTTCTTGGCTCTTACTTTTGATTGAACTTCTATAAAAAGAGGTGCAATCCTTAAGGAATTTGCAACTCTGCAAATCCCAACTTGAGTTAAGACGTGGTCTGTTAATAAAATACGAGAAGTCACCACAAGAGTACACAGAGTCATTGAAGTATGCAGCTTATAAATTACTACTTTTCTTTGTCTCTGACCTTTTCTTTTCACTGTCAGGCATCAAGTTGTGCAATTTTCCCCAGTTGAGGCAAACATCCCAAAGCAAGTCATAAGAGACTTGAATAATAAATGTCATGGGACCAACAGAATTGTCGTTACAGAGATGTACGTTTTAAGAAGTGGAATCATGGTGGTTTTAGATATTGGTATGGTTGTGATGTGCAACAAATAGCTTTTTTTCTGGGATAAGAGTGTTTGTCAAATCTTTCATACACAGTACACACTGGCAGAGACTTACCAGGCCATTATATTCTCTCCTCTGTGTGATCTTCCACGATTCCCACTGGGTGTCCAGAGTGGCTTCATCCAGGTGGCTCAGAGCTGAGGCCGCCAGCAGCAACACGCATATACACTGCAACATCCTGAAAGAGGTTATATACATCAAATCTGGGCAACAAATACAGAGCTGAGTATTAGCTGGAATTATTTTTCAGTGAGGTGTGAGAGTCAAAGCTGCTACAACAAATAAAAGGATATAAAGTGAAACATCACATTGTATGGGTTTCTGTAGACTGTTTTTACTGTCACATGACACAGGACAATGAGCATGCTAGTTTCGAATTTTAAGGAACCCCAATAAAAGCTGACAATAGAGATAAGAGCTGCATCCTGTCCAGAGATCAGTGACATGCAACAACTTTTTCGACCAAAAACATAATCAAATTTGAAGATAATGGATATCGTCTGTCAGCAGCTTACATATGAGTACCAGACACCAGATACAGAATAAAAAAAAAACGTTTTTGTTGTGTTGGAAAAGTTCACTTGCTCTCTCATCAAGGATTCAGACACTTTCTCATTGCTTTTTCAACTCCAGACTTCGAAATTCACAGTAGTCTGCACATTTTTCTCCACCTTTGCTTCTCTCTGCTTTTTTTGCCATCTGTCATTCATTAGCGTTTCCCTTTTTCTCTCTCGTTTTTATTACATCCTGCTTCTAATCTACATTTGTGTCCATTGTTTCCAGTAAAGGTTGTCGACCTGTTAAGGTTAACTAAACTGAAAGCAGTAAACAAACGGTTTCCTTTAACTTTGAGGCTGTGTGAACTGAGTTGCTTTCTTTACACTGTCTACTTCCTACACACATTGATTATATCTAGTCTGGCTTCACCCTTGGGTGAGTTGACGGAAATTTAAATAGCAGGGTTTCATGATCTATGCAAATAATTTATAGTTAATCTAAATATGTGCACTGTGTTGTGTCGCTGTATGAGTCATACAAATTCTCCTTGTGGTAGTTTCTTTGTTCTTTAGAAATAAATTCATGTTTTACACTACTTTGAATGATATTTTTTCATATATCTCATTGTATTTTTCCAGAGTACGCCACATTAACTCTGCAGAGGTCAAAACAGCTCCCAGTTAAGGCGCAGAGCTGACTTCCAAAACTCTTTCTATTAGGGTGCAACTGGGTCAAAATCATTCTCTAATCCTAATCCTATTAACACTAATTACTTTCTTAGCTGACACAAATACTTATATGAGTTTATCTGAGCCTGCATTCAAAGGAAAGAAGTCTTAAGAGTCAAACTAAAGAAAAAGCAGTGCCTGTAATGAGGAGAACTCTGTTTCAGTTACAGAGTTGGTTTCAATTTAGTGCAACACATTAGTATTACTCAATTTGAATCCCTTTAGACTGATTTTTACAACTCGAAGACTAACCCTGTTCAAGAGAAGGAATTCACAAAACTGAAAGGAAAAACTCAGTAAACAATAAACTGTACCTTGAGTCCAAAAGGCAAAGTTTGGTGAAGTTCTCTGAGTGCGACACCGTCTTCCTCTACTGTCTAAGTAGGTCAGAGTGTGAGTTTATATGGGTTGGATTTTGAGGAAGTACAACGGGAGCTCCAGGTCTGGGGAGGAGTTTCTGTTTTTTCTACGCAGGGGAATTACATCTGGTTTCACTCAACTAGCAAAGATCCCTGAACACAGATGATGTCAGGTGTCAGATTACACAGTCGTGTCTGAAAACTTCACAGAGGCTGGCTGTGAACTCAGAGCCCTGCTGCATTCTGGGGCACTGCTTTAAAAATGAACAAGGTTGTTGGATTTTTAATAGAGGCGTCTTGAGCTACATTCTTATCCTAACCTCACAACCTCCCGACATCACTTGTATTATAAATCAGACCATTGTAACATATGAACAAGTTCTTAAGAATCAATATATGAAAGAGGAAATACTTTTAACTTTGAAGCAGTCTGATTTCAAGTCTATACTAAATCATTTTGAAGAATAACTCTGTATTGAATGTAGATGAATGGATGGACCTTGAGACCTTACTGTAGGAACCAAGGAATGCTTTATCTTTTTACTCCGCTCAAGCATTTTCCCCAGGTGCAATCATGTCTATTCATGTTACTTTGGAGCTGCAAAATTGTTCCTTTATAAGAGGAAACTGATGAAATGATATTCAACCAGATGTAATGGCACTGGCGAGGTGCAACGTTGTGTTAAAGCCTGCTGTTTATTTGTAATCCTCCTGGCATGTAAAGTTTAATACTGCAGGGTTTATATTGTTGACAGTGGTGGAAAGTAACTAGTAAGTACATTTACTTAAGTACAGTTTTCATAAATCAGCAAACATATCTCCTTTTTTAATACACATTTTGAGCCGTAGAGACAATAAATACAAAACTAACATTATACACCTTCAAAACTCCTGGATGACATATGAACAGGTGTTATTCATGTTGCAGAGTACAGGCTTATTAAGCTTATGTAAAACACTGACTTTATTATCTGCATGAATTGAAATGCATGTAGAAAAAAACATAGAAAATAGGATGGGGTATAGAGAACACCTGAAACCACAGTAAATGTGATGGGTTTTGTGTGTTATGATATCCTACCATAAACATTTTTACGTTTTAATACATTGTGGAATCTGACAGTTGTAGTGGAAAGACAGTACATCAAAAAAAAGGAAGACATTTGTGTCTTTCCATTACAGACAATGTTGGTGCCAAGATTACAACACCTTTGTTTAAGCCTATATTTAAGTATTCTTGGATGACACCTGCATATTTCTACCAATTGTGGATTTTGCCCTGAGCATTTATGAAAAAAAATATTAGTAATTGAAGACTGACATTCAAACCCGTTGCATATTTCAGGAGAAGAGTTTTAACATTAATAGTGCATGAACATGACACATCAGACTTAATCACGAGCGGTAACTTATTCAAATAAATTTCCCACGACAGAGCCAAAATAGATCTTTATATTATATTTATATTTTCTACAGTGTCGTCTGGTTTTTGATGGATGCGTACTTCCTCATGCCGTGAGTGTGTCTGTGTGTATATATGAACAGATCGTGTGACTCCTATAGTCATACAGCAGCAGTCTAGCACATGTAGTCACTTATCTAAATATAAGAATGTCCCGTGTACCTCATATGTCCAATGATACATGGCTGCGTTTCAGCAGGTTACTCATACATGTAATGAGTTCTGAATGAGCAATAACAGCAGATTGAATGGAGCGGATTCAGTTTTAGTACTGATTTTACCGGAGCTACTACAATACTGCGCATAATTCAACAAAAATGAGCCCATAAGTAGAGGCTTTTATGTGAAGTGCTAATTAACAATATGATGAGTTTTTCGCGTGGCTGACTTCACTGTGTTGGTTCTCTGGCAGAATTCAAACCTGTGTAAAATCTGATTTTTATATAATTTAAATATTCTATTTTCACAGTTTTTCACAAAGATATCTGTCTTTGTGGTGTAATCATCCACTATATAGGTGTTGGTTTCTGGACGGCCTTGAGTTTGGCATTTTTTGCAACCAGAAGTGTACAAAACGAACGTTGAATAAAATAAGAATTTATTAGACGTCCAAAATGCTACAATTAACTTTCATGAACTGAAAACACACTGTGAAAGGGTTAAAGTTTTACGATGAAAACACAAACAACTCCCAGACTGGACAACAGCGACCTGTCAATCAGAAGGTAGCCTAAAGCATCCCCTACTTTATGGTCTATTTGACAATAAATGGGACTATAATTTACTAAACGAACATCATGCTGTATTAAAGAAGACTTGAAACTATAGCGATTGAGAACATAAAATCATGTTTACAATATTTAATGAGGTAATAAATCAAGTGAGAAGTAGGGTAATTTTCTCATAGACTTCTATACAATCAGACTTCTTTTTGCAACCAGAGGAGTCGCCCCCTGCTGGCTGTTAGAAATAATGCAAGTTTAAGGCACTTCAGCATTGGCTTCACTCTTCAGACACGGAGGTAGACCACTAAATAATAGACCGTGTAATAGACCCCTCTCTCCACTGGAAGAAAGCATGTCAGTGTATTACACATCTGCATGAAGGTTTGTAGCGATGGTCACATGACGTTTTTCATGTGTTGTGTCGTGACCGAAGTTGAACTTCAGAGTTACGTAGTATATAAAGTGAGGCGTTTCGTTTTGCAAGTGACGTTAGTGACGGTTGCCACATGACCTTTGTCATGTATTTTACGTTGTAAGTGTAGGTGTGATAACAAAGCTACAAAAAGCTTTACTGACAGCAAATGGCAGTCAGTGCCTCCAACAACATGAATTGATTAGAATTTCTTAAAAATGCAGCCTCAGCTGCCTCTCAAGGTCACGAGCAATCTCTGCTGCTGTGCTAAGATCTCCGCTAGGTTAAGATCTCTGGTGTGTTAAGTGCAGCAGAAGCGAGCGACTGCCAGCCTCTCATCACTGACAGCTCACTATCTATCTGATCGATGGATGTTTTTTTTTTCTCTGGAGATTCTGCTCGCTGGATCTCACCAGGCAGCAAAGTGCATTTTAAGACTCTTCCTCCCGGTTCCTCTATGGCCACTTTAGATAATGAGACTTATGGACGATAGTGTCCCGATTGATTCATCTTCCAGGACCCAACCCCCCTCTCAGCACCAGTGAACAGGCAGCAGGTCATGACCTGTGTGTAAATGCATGTGTGCGTGTTGGGTTTGATGAAATGGGGAACGCCTACAGGCAGCGATAGATTTATAATCCAATATTCCTTAGTAAGGTGGTTACCAAGCGGTCGATGGCTCTATTTTTATCTGCAGTGTTAAAATCTATTAATATCTCTATATAGGCTGAGAAAGCATTTCTATAATCCAAATGATCTGATGCGCGCAGCGGCAGCCATTATCTTAATGTTGTGATTGATTTTCTACTCTTCATTGTGTGCCCTGGAAAGCAAACTGAGGCCCAGTTTGACGGTAAATTCCTGTTCTCTTCCTTCTTCCAACCTCTGTGAGGCCACATCTGCTTCCCGTTTTGGCGCACACTGTCAAAACCCCACCACGGAACTGGAAATGGCTCAGCTCATCAAGACGCTGACTCAGCCCATCACGGGATGTTGCTTCTTGCTATTACTGTTGGCTCCGTAATAGCAAGAAGTAATCTTACATCACTGGCCGAGTGAGATCCCATTTTCTATATGCATCCCTGATCCATACGAGTCCCTCGGGGGACACATTACGTAACCCTTAATGCTGTTCCCTGTTGAAATGAATTGTGTTTAAGCACCAGAAAACATTCAATTTCTTCTCCCCTGCCAATCTACTGAGAGGCTTTAAATCCTGATCTGAACTGTGTGCACTTTTCACTGACCAGTTCAGAGATTAGAGGAGCAGACACCAAAGAGATTTTAAAGGCTTGTTTTGATTCCAACAGATTAGACTGTGTTGTCTTTTTTCATTCCAAGCTCAGATTGTTTTGTCGAGGGAAAAATAGGAAGTGTATTCGCTGAAGTTGTCGTCGTTTTTAACCACACTGATTTTTCTTCTTTCTGAATGGGTGTGAATGAAAAAAAGATGTAGTAAAAATAAGAGAGTCTGCAGAGGGAGATAAAAAGCCTGGTGTAAAAATCATTTTGTTTTAAAGGCAAGAAATACATTTCACAAATTATGTCTTTTTGGTATACTAACATTGTTGCGGACAGTTTGTCATTTTTTGTGTTTATGAATTTAATGAATCAATGCTGCCCACTCCTAAAGGAAAGGAAACCTAAACTGCTGCTTTAAATGTATTTAATAGTCATCAGGGTAACCTCTATGCTGTAAAATAGTCCCAGGATAATGTGTGTGTGTGTTTTCTGCAAATTTCATGCTTTTTTTACTGAGGATTAAAATATAAAGTCAGACTGAAAGGAAAAGTTCAACAGTTCGGGGAAAATGCTTTTTCGCTTTCTTGCTGGGATTTAGATTATATAAGGCTACAGCTGCTGGTGAGACCAGAACATACAGTAACGCCCCATAAAACCACAATTATTGTTTTTACCCTTTGATTTTGCACAAATTGAACAAACTACATATGACCAACCCGATCTCACACTCAACTATTCAAATACCGCCGATAGGTCAGCGCCCGCAGGCATTGGAAACTGACGCACGGAGGCACCCTTTAGCGACTGAATGTGACGAACTGGGCTTTCAACAATGTAAACCCACCCGCGGTGTTATGCGACGGTCGGAGCAAGGGACGTAGTATTAATAGTGTGAGAGCCCGTTCAGGGCAGGAGGAGTGGTGGTGGATGGGTCAAACAAACACAGGACTTTCAACCAAGAGACTTTCAACCGTGTGAAACTAAAATAACGTTGACTTATATTGTCACTCAAGAGATAGTCACGTGACTCGTTGACTCACGTGAGTCGCTAGTCAGTGAAGTTAACGTCAACCACAACCGTTTCCTAACCCTAACTAAGGGGTTGTGTTGCGTAAACCTAACTTCCTGTGAAAACTGAAGTTTATTTTGAAAGGACACTAAGCATGTAACGAGCATATATTGACATGCCATCCATGACACATCCAAAAGTAACGCAGGAGGGGCATCCCGTACGTTGGTATCAGACGGCGAGGGGCACTTACCAGGTATTCGACGAGTTGGGAGTGAGAATGTGTTGCTATAACATATTTATTTATTGTTAGTAGTGAGATTTAGAGGTGCTGGTAGGCAGATTTTTTGACCTTTGGACATATTTAATGAACAGATATAAGAGGGATCTTCTCAACTTACTCTGGCCAAGAAGGCAGATAACCTTTTTTTCCCCAAAATGTTTTGGCTTGTTTTAGGCTTCAACAATTAGATGTCCAAGATAGAACAAATGGTCCAATATTCTTTGAAAAATGTTTAATCTTTAAAAAGTTAGGTTGAAAAAAATACCATTTCTATTTATGTTTGCTATGCTCCAATGATAGATGGTTTGCGACGAGGCAGCAGATAGAGGGTGGAGACTCAATCAGGTCTGCAGGAGACTCAGCAGCTCCACAGGAGGTGGAAATGGTTGGATGGTAGCGGCTTGGATTAAAAACAACAACTAAAAAATATATCTTTTTGAGCTCTAACCACTTTAACTATGCCTTCAATGTATAAATCTGATTATTTCTGAACAGTACTGTTTGTTCTACGAGAGCACCAGACATCAGAAAGCCCTTTAAGTTCCCGCATTCATCCAAACAGATTAGATCAACTTTCAACCTTTTGATTCCAAACTGAGACTGTGTAATGAAAAGATCATTTAATATCTATTCTCATAGAAAACAAGTTTAATGCTGCAGCACTTTGTTCCAGTTAGTGAATTCGATGCATTAAGAGACTCATTCCAGAGGGCTATATTTGGAAAACTGTGACCTGATTTTTGTAGCTGTGTAATAATATTCAGACAGACTGAGGTCACCAGGTGAGTCACGGTGCAACGAGAAGAAATCATCTGATGCACAATATAAATATATGTATTTATATAATCAGAATTAAGTTAAGAGAACCTCACCAGAATGTAAAATGAGGTTGAACTAACCAGACTGTGTTCAGTGGTTCATTAGGGTCCTTCTGGCCACAAAGTGATTGTGGGACAAAACATAGAACAAACAACAGAACACAGACAGCAACAAGAACAAGGACATGCAGCACACAACATACTAATACGCACAACACACGTCTCTGAATCACAGGTACATCCATGGGGGGTTGGTTTTTGACTCTTATTTGGATTAAGGTTAGGGGGTTGTCTAAAGTTATTTTTATTAATATATATATATATATATATATATATATATATATATACAGGAGTTGGTTGAGACCAAGATAAGATAACAGATAAGATACTCCTATATTAGTACCACAGCGGGTACATTTGCAGTATTACAGCAGCAAAGGGGACAGTTCAAACAACAAGAGGTATCAGTAAAAAACAATGAAGATATAATAAATAAGTAAACAGTAAAAAATATTACTAATTATGGGCTGTCAAAGTTAACGCGATAATAACATGTTAATGCAAAAGTTTTAACGACACTAATTTCTTTAACGCATTAACGCAACTTGCTACTTTTAGGTTTTAAAGCTAGAGTGAAGATCATCATATGAAACTACAAAACCTAAGGAATCCTTTGGCACCAGCCATGTCATAATAGCCTTTTGCGAAGGAGGCTAAATAACGCTCCAAACTTACACTAAATTTTGGCGAGGAAAAACTGGCATGGTCATTTTCAAAGGGGTCTCTTGACCTCTAACCTCAAGATATGTGAATGAAAAATGGGTTCTATGGGTAACCACGAGTCTCCCCTTTACAGACATGCCCACTTTATGATAATCACATGCAGTTTGGGGCGAGTCATAGTCAAGTCAGCACACTGACACACTGATAGCTGTTGTTGCTTGTTGGTCTTGAGTTTGCCATGTTATGATCTGAGCATATTTTTTTATGCTAAATGCAGTACCTGTGAGGGTTTCTGGACAATATTTGTCATTGTTTTGTGTTGTTAATTGATTTCCAGTAATAAATATATGCATATATTTGCATAAAGCAAGTATATTGTCCACTCCCATGTTGGTAAGAGTATTAAATACTTGAAAAATCTCCCTTTACATTTTGACCAGATAAAAAATGTGTGATTAATTTGCTATTTAATATTTGAATCAATTGACAGGCCTAAAAATATATTTAAAATATAGAAGTAAAAAATATAGTAGTAGACAGACTGAATGGATAGTGAATGGTTGAGTTTATATTATTGCACATGAAATATGTAATGTTAATATTGCACAGTATGGATATTGCACATGAATTAGTGAATTAATGAGTTTTCAGTTTTTGGCATGTTCAGTCTACAGGGTGCAGTGTTGGTTGTACAGTCTGACAGCAGCAGGAAGGAAGGACCGGCAGTATCTCTCCTTCACACATCGCGGGTGAAGCAGCCTGTCACTGAAGGAGCTGCTCAGTGCTGTCAGAGTGTCCTATATGGGGTGGAACCTGTTCTCCATCAGGGATGATAGCTTAGTCATCATTCTCCTGTCTCCCACCACTTCCACCGGGTCGAGGGTGCATCCCAGGACAGAGCTGGCCTTCTTAATCGGTCTGTTTAGTCTCGTCCTGTCAGCAGCCGCGATCCCGCTGCCTCAGCACACCACTCGCTGATGCCACCACAGAGTCAAAAAAGGTCCTCAGGGGTGATCCCTGCACTAAAAAAAACCTGAGTTTGCTAACTCCCTCACCATGAAATCATTAACAATTATTATTTTATTTGAGTGTCCATGTAAATGTATGCTCTATGTAGTGCCCTCAAATATTCATACACAGCTGTGTCTTTTCAAAATAAACTTCAGTTTAGTTATCTTACGTTTACTTAGCTTTTAGGTTTACTAACGCAAACCAAACTACTTGGTTAGGTTTAGGAAAATATTGTGTTTTTTTTTCACCTTTATTTATTCAGGGGAGGTTCACTGAAACCAATGCTGTAGTTTTCAGGATCACATTCACACAGTTACACATTCACACCTGATGATGACCGTCGGTATTTGACGCCATGGGATCGAGAATGGGCCGGAATCGGACGCCGAGGGCCACTGACTAAGCATGTGTATTTGACGAGTTGGGAGTGTGAACAGGTTAAAAAAGCAGGCAGCAGTGTAGCAGCGAGGATGCAGAGGTCAGCGTTGTTGTAGACTGAATGAGCATCAAATATTTATATTGACCACCTATTGTGCAAAATTGGTCGTGGATATGCATGATTGTGGGTTGACTATAAAATGACTTCTGTGTCTTTCTGTTTATTTAGTTCAAGAGCAAGATGTTTCAACACTTACTGGCCATACTGCTGTAAAGTCATGCCCCCCAGAGGATGAATTCAATTCCCATTAGCTTTCATCTAGCATTGCATGCTAACCTAAGCATTCAAACGTATCCACATTTAGCATGATACTAGAATCAGGGATGCAATGAACATCATGTGGGTTGTGTTTAGGGTGTGCACATTGATTAAAGTGCTCTTTAGCATTCACACCTCAGGGGTCAATGTATCCAAGCTGTACAATATGTCTCCCTTGATCTGCGCCATTAATCAGTGTCTCCCTCCTTTCAGGGTTTTCTTGGAACCAAAATGAAAAACATTCACAAACGGAGTGATTCCTCTTCTTAGAGAGATTCTGGTGTTGTTCACAACTTTAAAATAACCTCCACAAGTTGTGATTGATTGCTCTTTATGTCGATGACGCCACCTGATCGAGTAGGAAAAAAAAGTGTTTCATGCATATAGGATATTGCCATGTAGTTTATAGTTTCCAGATAAATGGGTGGAATAATTTATATTCCCATTGGGATTTTTAACAAGTCTGTCTTCAATATTTTTTCACCCACACTGACACCGTGGGGGCGGTGATTTAATATAGAGTCTGCTGGGGGATCTGTGCCTAAAAGATGCCAATTCTTTTTTGAGTAATGCTTCTGGACTTTGGCAAGTATAGGTAGTTTTGATCTGAACTGAGATTCTTTGGTCTTTTTCAATTCCAGAAGTAGTGCATTTTGCTATTGTACTAATATTCTTCAATGTACCGCTGGTTAATAACCAGTTTAACATAATTAATCTGTCTTATTTCTTTGATTTTTTTGCCATGTTGGTGTTCATTTGAAGATATCATTTTATACATCTTACTGCATTGACATCAGACATTTATGTTATTGTAGGTGGGGAAGTGAAATGCATGGAGAAATCAGTTTTCAGTATCTGTCTGTGTACATCCAGACCTCTTTTGTTTCATCTAATAATTATATCCACAAATAACATCTACTTTGAAGATGGCAATCATCTTTTAAGAGTTGGATTCATATTTTTCGTTGAATGCCGATTGCTTCACTTTGAAATATGTTCTGTTTTTCACACCTCTTTAAAATTAAATTCAGTTCAGTTTACTTTTTTCACACCATATGTCCATGGGAAAAACAAACACAAAATGAGTAAATTTGATATGCTGCATTTTGATGTAATGGACTCTTAATAAGCAGGGTCCATCTGTTAATAACTAAGCATGTGAATAAATATGTAAATAAATTAAATGTGATATTAGCATTACATTACAGTCACCAACCAAAAACAAACAAACACAACAATTATCATCTGCCAGGTAGGTGTGCAAGGTGAGAGGTTTTATTCAAACACAGTAAACAAAAACATGAATCATGTGCGCTCAGAAATGAAGCACGACTATTAGCATTGAATCCAACCCTGACAACCCAACCTTCCCTTTTGTATCTTTGTCATGTGCTGTTGACAAAATTATCAACGAATCCGAAACTGGCAGCAAAACAAAGTCATTCATGATTCCTGGCATCTATAATCTCTTTATACGGCCTGGTCGTTGTGCATCTGTGCCTTCAGTTGCTGCACACATGTGCTGCGATGTCTAAGGGATTAGTATTTATCTAAGCAGAGAGAGAAAACCCCTCCACATCACGCACACTGCAGTGAAAGCCCGATTCACAAACACAAGCTGCACACATTCATAATTTCTCCATTGGTTGATCCGTCACGTGCTGTTCCGTCAAGTTCGCTCTTCAGGGATTAGCCGTCGACATTATATTTCAAAGTGCCTCACGATTCTGTCCTTTAATTCATATTTTTAGATGGGGGTTACGCCGAAATTGCTGACACTCGAAAATTAAATGAGCTCAGGGCTTGTAGCTTAAGTGATACTCTCTTTATAGTCGTGCCAATATTTTAACTCTAAAGAATACTTGAGCGCTCCGCATTAGCCGGACTCTCATTAGAGGAGGCAACAGCTGAGACCTCAACATGGATTTAAGAGCTAAAAGGTCTATTTGTGCTTGTATGCTTCGGTCTGTGGAATAGCATTAGTGTGACCTTTGAAACTGGGTGATAGTCCATCACAGCTTCCATTCATAAAGGAAGAGATTTACATCAGTGGGTTTACGGAGGTTTAATTATCAGGAGCTCCAAGGCTTCAGAGAAGAGGCATGTTGGAAAATGGAAAAACAACGGAAGGGGGATTAAAAAAATAACTGCCAACCTTTACGACACAACCTCTGCAAGAACACTGTGTGCCCTGCTCATAATGTGTCGCTTGTTGCAGGTTTTGAATGCAAATTATATGAGTATATGCATGCTGTTTGTAGCTTTACCTATGAAAAAGTAATGCACTGCATTTTTTATATATCCCACAAAATCAATTTGTATGTACTCTACGTAATTGTGAACCAGGTAGTATAAAGAGTGACAAATGGCGTGTATGGGAGGAGGTTGGGGTGGGTCAAAAAACACCAGACTTTCTCCCAGGAGACCGCTTTTCGTGTCCCGTGTGAAACCAGAAGTCAACGTTAATTTATTGGCCTCTTAAATTCAGTACATAAATTACGCCACTTCCGGTGTTACTTTAACCCAAACCCCGATCTTTTCCTAAACCTAATTGAGTAGTTTT
Source organism: Sebastes umbrosus (assembly GCF_015220745.1). Lineage (NCBI taxonomy): Eukaryota > Metazoa > Chordata > Actinopteri > Perciformes > Sebastidae > Sebastes > Sebastes umbrosus. The sequence goes on from NC_051279.1 coordinate 9,107,494, forward strand.
TGTCACATAACTTTCGTACTTAAGTTACGCCACTTCCGGTACATCATAACATCTTCTTGTGTAACATGACATAACCACAACCTTTGTCTAACTAAGTATTTTTGTTGCCTAAACCTAACTAAGTGGATTCTTGTGAAGAAGGAAGTTTATTTTGAAAACACTGTAACGGAAATTGACACTGGACATTTGTAGGAAAATGCACAAAAAATGAGGAATAACTTTTTCGTAAGATACCATACGAACCGTTGTATGATAATACGTTGGTATATAGTAGTGTTAGGAAGTAGTAGTTCTGTATTTTCATTTCCAAAAATAGTTTGTCACAAATGTGTTCCCATTATGTAATCACTGCATCTAACATTTCTTCCTCATCACCACCTTGGTTTTAGGGAAGGGGCTGTCTGTTGTTTGTTTCATTACAAAAAACATTACAGAAAGGACCGGATCTGCTAAAACAGAAATAATCCCTGCATAATGTTCATGGCTATAAGAACAGGCCCAGCCTGTGGATGGCAGCAGGATGACCAGATGTCACTGGCAGCCATTACAAAAGGATGAGTTCTTGAGATGCCCCTTTTCTCTCCCCCTCCCCCATCCAAGCACTTCCTATTGGCTCACTGAGCTGAGGTGCATGCTGGACAGAAGCCAGTGTTGCTTTGCTGATTCAGACATTATTATTAACTACCATATGAGCCATGTCAGCGCTGTGGCACAGAGTTTTCCTACACTTTAATAGACACAGTGGGTCAACCTACCTTGACAAAGTTTTATGCTTTTGGTTTCAGTAGAGAGTTTTAGTGTCTACATTTGTGTAGGTCTTCCATCCTGACATGAGGTCACTTCAGGAGAAAACTCTGTTGTACTTTTTGACATTACAATGATCCAATTAAAGCCACAATCCTTAATTCAAATATAAATGTAAACAAAGGGCTCTTTCCATCACTAAAATTCAAAACACAACACTGGATCCTGCCAATTGGTGTGAATATAGGCTACTTACAGGGGTTAAAGTGGGCCGGAACGATCCAGAAAGACGTTCCAGCACCTTCGATTAATAAGTAAATGAATATAATTGGCAGTTTCATTCATAATAATGTCAAGCGAGTTAATTTTTTGTGCGCTGCAGCCTGCCGTTTCTTCCGTTTCTTCTTCTGTGGATTGGCTGTTAGGGTTCCCCCACCTGCCAAATCCCACTTTAAACCCTGCTATTTATGATTTAAACAGTCAATAATGTTCCTAATCGGGTTCTTAAAGATATAAAAGCTGCATGAATAGATTGTTTTTGGGCCACTGGGGGTAGCAGAACAAGCTGAAGCAAATGAAGAATAGCGTTAGTTCAGGCAGTGCGCTGTAGTCTGGCTTGTATTGGCTGATTGGCATCAGCTGTTTTCAGTATGCCTCACAATCATTGGCTCATACTCAAGCTGTGTAGCTTGTAACGTCCAATCATATTCATGCAGGTGTAGAGTGTGGACATTATAATCTGACTCTATCACTGTTACTCTGCTGATTACACTCGTGCCAATACTGCTTGTTGCTGCTGTTCTCTCCACCACCCCAAACTATTTTGTATTGTTGATCTTAGAGCTCCAATCCCCAAAACAATTATCGAAAGGACGCCGGAAAACTCAACTCAAATTACTGATTAACTTTAAATGTGAGCACCAATTATGATAAATTACAGACTAAAGATTGTGTTGTCTGCTGGCTAAAGATCCAGCATTGGTTTACCTTGAAATAATGTTATTGAAGTGTTGTGGGTTTGAATCTCCCTTCATGACTCTGTCTCCCAAATGTCCTCATCACTCCCTAGTTTTTACCATCGAAAGTTTTCTGTTCTCCACACAAATACACACAAACAGAAAGGAAAACAGAAGGGGGCTCTCTGAGGTAACCAACCTGCAAATTATTCTCCTCACATGCATATGGACACGATGGATGTCAGCTGTTGATTTTGTCTAGCAAAGCGGCCACATGCTGTTGAGAATCTGGTCACGATTCTGCCTAATCATGCAGAAACTGCTCTCTACAAATTACACTAATTTAAAGGGCTGGGGATAGAAGCAAATTAGGTTCATAGGTGCATTGTAATGCCGAGGAACTGATACAATTTTACAGCTGATATTCATAATATGATTTCCCTTAGCGGCTGCAGGGTGAATATATAAAGTAAACAGCTCTGTATCGACCAATCACTGGTCTTGTCTTTGCCAGAGCTGCTGTTTTAGGATTTCCACCGAATCTCCTCCTGGGGGCCAAAGGTCAGATTTCATGAGACCTCCCTCCTAATTGGCTCTGGTCCTGAGGGTCCCAATCTAATTAAACCCCTCCGGGATTTACTACTGTACTCCCAAAACACTGACTGATGCAGTTCCATATGTATGTTGGCAGTTGACCTTCGGGCTATACTGTGCTTATGTACGGCTATTGATGAACTGTCTACACCCTACTTTTTCCAGGTCTTACTGCATATAAAAATATTTTAAAAATTCACTGCGCATATCTATAAATACATTGGATTCATTAAATTGTGGAATGCTGCTTTTATTATTGTTTGGATTTTTTCTAGACAGTTGCTTGTATGTGGAGGCTACCTCAAATATATTCCAACAAGAGCTAATTTAGCAATGCTGTGTGCTGACTGTTGTAAAACTTAATAACCTTTTGCGCATTCCTGTACATCAACTGAAGTCTCCATCCTCTCGCCCGTCAAGAGCAGCTTCCTGCCTGGCAGATGCTCCATGTTCTGCTTCAGGGAAAAGAGGAAGCGCAAGGCTGCCCCGCTCTAATCAGACAACCACAGGCGAAGGAGGATTAATTAAAATGGAAAGTGAGGTTGAGCCCCAATCCAGTGTTGCCTACTGGGAGCCAAAACGCAGAACTCAAAGCATCCTGAAAATCTGCTTACGGATTGAGAAAACAATCTCAGCATTTGCGAGGAAATTCCCTGATTGCATACGCTTTTAATACAGCTACCGAGTGGATACTTTATCAAAGTCGTTATCGATGTAAGAATTTGTTGCAAACATGAAATGAACATCCCAGATCTTATTCTGGCATAATCCCAAATGTTTAAAACTTCAATACGGCTAAATCAATATGAATAAAAGCCCAGATCCCTGGGCCTAAAAGACAGCATTATTTATTAAACTCCACAATAGTGTGCTGCTGGAATGAGTCCTAAAACCCAGAATAAGTTAGCATTTCGCAGTTTCCAGTTCCCTCGTCCCGAAGTCAAGGTTTTTTTTATTGGGTTTTTGGTTAGATGCCTGAAATAAGGTAAATGGTAAATGGACTTGCATTTATATAGCGCTTTTCTAGTCTTCCGACCACTCAAAGCGCTTTACACATGTCAGCCACTGACGGCAGTGGCTGCCATGCAAGGTGCCAAGGTGCTTATTTAAGTTATATTTATCTTAACTTATTCATTAATGTTAAGAAAACTTTCCATTCAAGAATTTGACCATTAAACTTACATTTTGACTTGAAGAAAAGAAAAAAAAATGGCCTTCAGCACATTTCTTATAGAGTCTCCAAAGATCCCTCTGTTGTTTGGAACAACCTGTCCTGATAAAAACAACTTTTAGGAGAATCAAGGGTTTTGAAACCAACTTGTTGAAGTGAATTTAGTTTAAATTCTGTCCATCTCCACAGACAGCCTTGTATTTGGATGTCTGCTCTCACCTCGGCCTCTGTTTGCCTTTTTTAGGTGTACTCGTCTGTTCCTGCTGCTCATGAATGGAGCTCTGACAGGCACACATGCTTAAATCCAGAGGGAAGGTCTCTCTGGATGGGTGATTTTTGCATTTTAGGCTGGGATGCATTCACTGTGAAAATGTTTCAAACAGTTGAATGCTTGAATAGTTCGGCATAGTTGGACAACGGCCTATAAGGTATGTTTTGCTCCCATTTGGTGGGTGTGTTGGAGCTGAAAACCAACGCAGCTGTGACAAAAACCCACCAGAGCAGTGATGTTTAAAAACACTACAATGCACCAAAAGGCCTTTTTTTGCACATGGAGACCAGCAGCAACACTTTGCCAGTTCAATCCAACAGTTTTTATCCAAAAAACATTTTGGAATCAATAGATACAGTACAATAAGTACAACTAAGATTTTCTAAAGAGAAAATAAAGTCTGCAGAAAGAATCTCATGTAGTGTGTGAGCGCTTGCATATGCTTGTGAAGACCAACTTACATGTTATACCTTGAGTAAGGACATTTTTGGAAAGTGGGAGCATTTTTTTCCTCAGTTCTTCAAAGGGTGGTTTGAGGTTTCAGACTTGGTTTTAGAGCTATGGGTTAGGGTGAAAGGCTGTTGACAAGCTCAACTGATGAAATGTGAGTCGACTCTGGGGCTTCTCGACTCAAATTATTAACATTTAGAGGCTGGCCCTACTTCACACAAGTTCCTCTGTCACTTCTCGTGTGTACAATCGAGAACACAATGAATACCCTTAAGGAGAGACTGTCTGAAAGTGTGTTCGTTATCCCAACCAATTATTTTATCCTTGTAAGGTGTCCTTGGGTGTCCTGAAAGGCGCCACAAAATAAAATGTATTATTATTATTATTAACCCAGTCGACAGAAGAAAATGTTGGTTTCAGTCTGTTTTCATTCCCAAGGCGTCAAATACCGATACTTTGTCACAGCCGTTGGCATTAGATACCGATGTTTAAGGGACCCTTTAACGATGATGGACTGAGCTTTCCATTAACTACGATGTAAACCCATCCGCTTCAATATTAAACACTCAGTGAAAGTGCGCCGGGAGTGTGGTGACTGGCATTCATCCAGGAGACCGTTGTTCATGTCCCGTGCATCACATTACAATTAGCTGTTCGTTCATGTCCCATGTTCACAGCATTCATTTTCACTGTATAAAAGTAGTCTTAAGCCCAACCATGTCGTTTTTTCCTAAACCTAACTATAGTGGTTTTGTTGCCTGAACCTAAGCACGTGTTTTTGTTTACCTCACAACATTAAGCACGTGTTTACTGCGACCGAAAAGAGTGATGCCAAGGGTGTCTGATTAATCGTCAGTATATGACGAGTTGGGATGAGAACGCTTTGAAATTTTCGAAAACCACAAATACGGTCTCTTTCGACATTTCTGAAACAGAAATACATTTCATATCAATATTTCTACATACATGTATATATATAAACATTACATTGTTTTAACTGCTCATGGCCGCTTTTGCTGTTTCAAAACTGCATTCTCAATTACGTTTAGGTGTAGGCAACAAAACTACGTGGTTATAGGTTTAGTAAAACATCATGTTTTGGCTTAAAATTACTAAGTTGTATGGGAAAATGATTTTTATGAGACCAGGCTGGGTAATCCTATTCAGAAATCAGTAAATGGAACTGCAAATGTCAAGTATCATCAATAAGAAATAGACATTTTCGATTTGTACAACTTGTGGTGTCTAACCCGTCTCTGATGGCAGGCTTCCAGTGCAGCCACTCAGAACAGCTATAAACACTTTTTCCCACTAGACTTGGTCTGAGAACACGGTGTACCAGATGGTCCTCACAAGTACAGTACAAAAGAGTTTGTGTGTGTGTGTGAGTTTGTGTGTGTGCAACGTGAGGTCCATGTTAAGCAGGTGAGCTTTCAGCCTGCAGTAGGAAGCGTCTCTGTTGTTCTGACTGGAGAGAAAAGGTCAGTCCACTGGGGGAACAATGATGAGAAGGAGTCACTTTGTTCTGAACACTTCTCGTTTTTCAGCATCGTCAGTTAGAACTGCATTGATAAAACAACAGCTGTACACTATCACCTCATACACCTCACAGTCTGAACAAGTGCTATTATGTCTGTATGATCCTGGTTTAAAAGGATGATTCAGGAGCTGAACTGAATTTAAGGAGCATGATGGATGGCCATTAAGGTTTTAAAAACAAAAGAGTTTTTTCTTTGGAAGCCTCAATAATGAGGAAAACAGTGTGTGTATGAGTGTGTTTGTACATTAGGGTATCTGCATATATGTGTGAGGAGGAGGAAGGGGGTATTCCTTGCCTCTACTACAGAGTCGGAGCCTACTCATCTTTATTGTACCCAGCTGTTGTACAATCCAGATTTTTGGCTTACCCACGCATATCTGCCTATCTCTCCCTCCAAGCTGTGATAGTAATGTACTGTCCTGGAAACATGCCAGCACTCACTCAGTGTGGCGGATCACAAAAAAAAAAATGAAAAAAAAAAAAATCACAAATCCCCTCAGAGCTGACAGCTTGGGGATTTTGCCACCCATATTATTATTATTTGCACGTCTCCGGCACCCTGGATGTGTTTTAACAATTACTGTGTTGACAAAAAGCTGCTTTAATGTGCATCAGTCTTTTGGGATTGCCGCTTGGTTCATAGTGAAGCACTACTATTTTTCTGTACCCAAAAATTGGGGTTTATTACAACTCTGGTCTTATTTTCATAGCTTTGGCTATCATCTATTGGTCATGGTAACACTGTGCTTAGCAAATTAATTGCTGAGATCTGGGAACACAATCACAGAGCTAAAAAGAAGCACAATGGGGAAAAAAAGCATGAGCGGTCAGACAATCAAACAGGCTGTTAAGCATTTATATATCTTAGCAATTGACCTGCTTTCAAATTCTGCTTAATGAAAAATTTAATTAAATGACATACTGTATACTTAGTTTCAATCATTCAATATACTTTAACATTACCATAACATTTCATAGTTTAGGTGAAGCCTCAGGGGGTTTCAGAGTGTATGACTATATAGAGTCAGTGAATTACCTCAATGACGTCAAACAAGTTTAAAAGGACCATGAATTTCTCAACCCAGTCGCCAGAATAAAATGTCGGCATTGTACGTTTCTGCAAACCACGGGCTGGAATTTCTGCACCAAACCGCATAGAAAACCATCCAACAGTTGTCGAGACATTTCACCGTGAACCACCATGTCAATCTGCTGGTGGCACAAGAGGAGAAAGTCAGAGAATCATAGAGCCACACTGCTAGCATGGCTAAAAACACACGCAGAAAGCTTTAGTGTTTGTTTCTTTACAGTAAATCATTTTAGGCTAAATGTGCTGCACAGTACGATCTTGGAACAGGTAAACTAAACTGTAACATCTCTGTTCTGTTGTTTGAAAGTTGCCAGAAATAAGAAAAATGGTTAGATTACAGGAATATCAATTTTTGTCTGTATTGTTGTGTCTTCATTAACATACAAGGGGTTCTCTGAAGCTCTCAAGTTTACAGGTTCCCAGTCAGATTGCTGCAGATTTGCTGGGTCACTTTAATTATGCATTACATTTTATGAATCAATCCTTTAGCCATATATTTTATATGCAAACTCTTTTACTTCACAAGTAAAGTAACTTAATTTATCAGAGAAGTGCTGTTTTATCATTTGTAAAGTGAAAGAAATCATGAAAACTACTAAACTACAATATTTGATTCAATGTTCTTATACTGCTCATGATTTTCATCACTTCAGTTATTAGTCTACTTTAATCTATTTTTTCTTCCGAATCCAGCCTCCTATATTAGGAAAAGCACATCAAGTCCTCAGCACTTAAACATACATAAAAGTGATGGGAATTTGTTGATGGTAAAAAACGACCAGGATAATGGGACTTTTACTAAAATATGTGGAGCTAAAATGTCCATATCAGATCTGCTCCCTCAGAGTCTTTCAAAGCACAGCTCAAGACCCACCTCTTTTCTTTGGCTTTTGAATGTACTTGAATTGTGATTACTAACTGGCCTTTTATAATGCTCATTATAACAGTCTTTTACTCATGGACTTTACCTTGGTCTCTGCCTGTGGATGTGTGAGATTTTGTTGTCTGCACTGTTGACCTGTTTTTATTCTGCATTATGTCTGTAAAGCACTTTGGTCAGCTCATGTTGTTTTTAATGTGCTATAGAAATTAATTTAACTTGACTAAAATGGAGTTATGGTGAAAGAACGACTTGATTCATGTTTTATAAAACTGTAATGGACCCATTCATCGTTACACTACTAGTTCAGTGGGGATTTAAGGGCATTACGGCCCCGACACATGGCGCGGATCCAGCCTTAAATCTGTGGGATGTTTTGCTTGAGCTGAGTGGAGGGATGGAGATGCGGAGGGCGCAGCATCAGCAGCATCAGCAGTAGCATCAGCATCAGCATCAGCAGCATCAGTAGCAGCAGCAGCAGCAGCATTAGCAGCAGCATCCGCAGCATCAACAGCAGCAGCAGCATCAGCATCAGTAGCATCAGCAGCAGCATCAGCAGCAGCAGCAGCAGCAGCATCAGCATCAGTAGCATCAGCAGCAGCATCAGCAGCAGCAGCAGCAGCAGCAGCAGCATCAGCATCAGTAGCATCAGCAGCAGCAGCAGCATCAGCAGCAGCAGCAGCATCAGCATCAGTAGCATCAGCAGCAGCATCAGCAGCAGCAGCAGCAGCATCAGCAGCAGCAGCAGCATCAGCATCAGTAGCATCAGCAGCAGCATCAGCAGCATCAACATCAGCAGCATCAGCAGCAGCAGCAGCATCAGCAGCAGCAGCAGCGCGCTCAGAGCGCAGCAGCGTCTCCTCAGCATCACCACACACAACAAGGCGCGCACAGACACAGTCGACCTAAATTATTTTAGTAGCGCAATTATCCGAGATCTCCCCCGAGGTATACTCGACAGTCGGAAAAAAGGAAATTAATGAAGAAGGAGGGCGAAGTGACTCTGATGCGACAGATGTTGGAAAAGTCTGGTTGAATGTAGGCAGAAGAGGAGGACGAAGAGGAGGAAGAAGAGGAAGAGGGAAAGTGTCCTGAACAGAGATGAACGCGTTTTTCTGTTGGAGACGGACGATGAGCATTAAAGAGGTGGAAGCTTTGTTGCGATGCTTCAACTGGTGAGTTCACTTTCAATTTCTATACTTTCAATTTCGATACTTCTTCCTAAAAAAAAACCCTATAATTACTTTTCAGGTTTTAATCAGTTGTACTTGTTTTTGAACCTGAAATAAGCTTCAACATTTTTTGCATCAATTCTATAATACCCAATTGCTATTTATAGCAAACTGTATGTTTGATATGGCAACTCAGTACTGACTTTATGCTATTCTTTAATCCTCATTTATTATTATTATGGAATCACTATAATAATCCTCAAATGTTCCCATTGGTGCAGCTTTAAGTGTGCCAGTGCCTTCTGTGGTCTATTTTTGCAGTTTTTTTTCTCCTCCTTTTTTATTATTTAGGCTTACTATCATCCAAATGGAATCTAATTAAATTATTTTCCTCAAGGTTTCACTCAAATCAGATTTAGTGTAGCACTAGCAAGGGAAAACTTGAAAATGAAGCCTCAAGTTGCTGGTATAGTAGTGATGTACTGTATATATGATGTCATATCTGAAACAAAGTTGTCTGTTTATATTGTTGGCTGGTTTCCAGCCACAACAGCGAAGCAGGTATTATTTTCACCTTGTGAGTGTGTGTCATCATGGCAAAATGTGGTTCTGCATGGAGAAACCTACTGTAGCGGGAACTACCATGGAAGAGGTTTTTGAGTACTTTGCCAGGTGTCTATATTTTTACGTTTGTCGGTTTGTGGACAGATTTTGTAACCACGATAGCATCGCAACCGTGGAAGATGCAGTCACAAAACTTTACAGGTGTGTAGTTGAGATCAAAATTAAGGTCGAAGATGGGTGTGGTCCGAGCAAGGGTGCTGGAAAGGGGTAGGAAACGGCAACCCGGTCTCACAGGAAGGTGTATAAATACCACAACATTACAGGGACATTCCGCGTGTCAAGAGTACGCATTTTAGCATTTTTGTGTAATTTGTACGCCACGGAAACATCCGCAGTCACAGACTACAGAAAACATGTCACAAACGTCAATATAAAAACATGACAATCGGTGACAAACCTCAACAACGTAACTTACAAAACAAAACACCGGTCAACAACGGACTCGAACACCGGTCTCCTTGTTAAAAGTCCAATGTTTGTTAGATCCATCCACCTCCCATCACTAACTGTTACTGTAGTATTCATACACAGGTGCATTTACATTACAGTCAGTGCAGGATACATGACGTACAAATGACACGCAGAAATCAAGAAAGTCGTACTTATTGCACGCTAAACGCCTTGCGCATTATCATGGCATTTATATGCCTTTTGTGGGTAAGGGGCCATTGCCCCTTCACTTTACGCCCTGGTCTGATTTGGCATCACGGCTGGTGTGATCCCATCGTCTCCAGTTATATTATTTTGATTGTTGTTATTTTTTATTGTGGTGGTTTTGTCTTCATCTAGATATGTTGATAATAAGGGGGACTTGTTTCTCTTTTCTATGTTCCAAACCAAGTCCCCATTATAAGAATGCCTACAAGACTGCCATAATATTAATAACTTGTATTGTGTCTGGTACAGAGTTTAAATACTGACCTATATTAATATTTTCATTCCCCTTTGTTTTTATAAGATCTCTTAACCGTTCTTTTATAGAAAACAAAACAAAAAACGTGACATTACTACTTTACTTTCCAGCCTAGTTTTTTTGTTGTTTGTGCAAATCTTTTTGTTGTTGTTGTTTTTTGTTGAGTCCATGTGAACAGTAATCCTCCGGATAGTTTGTTCCATAAACCTAAAAAGGGCCAGAGCAGACTGTGTTTTAACTGCGTTTCAGCAGGATTACGGACGTCAGTAACTGCAGTGTCTATCCCCTCTGGGACAGTGTGAGGCTTGTTTAAATCAAGATGCTTCGGTCTCACAGTGGCTCTGATCACCTCTGTTTCTCACCCAAAAAACTGTATCGTTTCCAAACTTGGCTCCTCCTGTTAGATTTGATTATCATCTCACCTGCAGTCTGATATAAGCCAGGATCAGCATTTCAGAGAGGGCGCAGAGGTGAACTCAGACCAGCAGCAAACTCTCTGTCCTCTCCTCCTGTCATAATGAGGACACACATCACATCAGTTGCAATGTGGCTCAGGAGGAGCAGATCACCATCAAGGGAGAACCAAGGATTTGGCACTTGGGATTCTGCCAAATGGGCAATTTAATCAGAGGGCATTTTATGCAGAGGAAGTATGTCAGTCTCCTTGTTAGGGGATGATTTATCTGGACTGTTATATTGGGCAGCTGCTCCAGACTTAAATTGATTTCAGCTTCAGGCAAAGAAGTATATGACGAGTCTTAAACTAGTTTCCTTGCCTTGCCTTCATGTTCTCAGTGGTAGAACTATCCAGCCAGGCATTGACGTTCCAACCCGATCTCATGGGATGGCATATAAATAGCACGACATTACAAGGACATTCCGTGTGTCATGAGAACGCATTTTAACCTTTTCGTGTGTCATTTGTACGCCTCTTTTGTGTGTTATTTTTATGCCATGCAACTAAACTGCGAAACAAAAACAAACGACCATGGTTAGGTTTAGGCAAGTTGAATGAAGTGTGTTTTACAATGCTCCGCCGCTAGAACAACTGATCTTCCAGCTGAAATTACACCAATATATATCGGCAATCACCGGTTGTTGGGCTGACAATTGCCGGTTGAAATTTTTTTAACATATCACCCAACCATATTACCTACAGCAGATGATGGTTGCTACAACCCCAGTTTGGGGAAACAGATAGGAGTACCAGCACGGGAACAAAGAAATGTACTGCTGTGGACGGTGGCAGCAGCAAAACGGATTTTAGACACCTAAAAGGAAGGCCCACCTAAAAAAAGTCAGTATCAGTTTAAGTGAACGATATAATTCTAATATTTTCACAGCTTTACCTTGCTGTAAGACAGTCCTTTCCGATGGGAACTGAAGCAGTCATCTATGCTCTCTTCAAAGCCACCAGAGACCATTGACAAAAACAGTAATTCTACCTGGAGTTGCTGGTCTACCGTTGTCTTGATCGGTTAACATGTTTGTTATTGTGTGACTTTCTCTTCAACAGAGAACTCCTAATAAATTTGGAGATTTAAGTGTGCTTTTGGGCACTGCACCAAACTCAAGATGTATAGCTTATTGTTTTGGTCAGGTTTGTGGGTTAAGTTAAGTAAAATGATTAGGTTTCTAATGGGGAAAGCTTTGGTCGTGGTTTCACTTAGTTTAATTTATTGAACAGCTTTCCTGGTTGATTCCAGAAGATCCAAGAGGTTTTGTAAGTGCCTTGCAGCTAGATATTAATATTTCAGTTTCACCCATTTTGTAGTTGCAATATGAGTTTATTTACTTTGTTTTGACAAAAGATTCTCATCACAAGGTCTATTTACTGTACTTGGTGTATACAAAGCTTCCAGTCGCATCATGTAGTACTGTATGTGGATATAAAAAAAACAAAAAAACAACTAAGTTCACTATGTGATGAGACTTCTTTATTAAAACTGCAATTTTCAAGGTCAAGAATGAACCCTCAGGCTGTTCTTATATACCGTTCGTAGCTATACCTACTAAAAATAATGCACTTAAATTTGTATATAACCCACATAATCAATTCATATGTAATCCTGTAGCCCACATACGTAATTGTGAGCCAGGACAGGTGACATAGTATAAAGAGCGACAAAGTCCGCATAGGACAAAGTCAGGGTGGATGGCTGGGTCTAAAAACACAGGCCTTTCACCCAGGAGACCGCTGTTCATGTCTTGCATGAAACCAGAAGTCAACGTTGACTTATTTGTCACGTAACTTCCATACTTAAGTAACATTAAAATCCTGAGTAAATTATGTTTAAACCCATTCATCCCCCTTTTTAAATGTATTTGTGTTCCACGATTTAATAAGTGTGATAAGTCAACACATTCTCATCTCAACTCGTCACATACTGACGCTGAAACTACATCACCATACCCTGAGCGTTTCATATTGACGCAGACGGGTTTACATTATATTTAATGGAAATCCCTGTGAGTCTCAAACTGACGCTAGAGGGTGCCTTGTGTGTCGGTATCTTACGCCGACGGCCGTGACAAAGTGTTGGTATTTGACGTCCTGGTAATGAAAGCGGGCTGGATGGGTCAGCCTGCTTTGAATTGCTGCAGACATACTTCATACTTTTTGAATAATTCTACATGTTTAAATGTATTCCAGATTAGCAAAAGTATTGAGGAAGGAGAAAAATGGGTGTTTTTCACTGCAGCTTCTTTCCAACAGCAGCACCTTAATACCAGGCTTAGCCAAAGAAGTTGGCGAGCTGTCTGGGAGAAGATGTATCTGAGCCTGGAACAATACATCCACACACCACATTTTCAGTCTTAACAGCAATGAGATTAACACCACCGTCATGTTCAGTGCTTCTGTTGTTTTTTACAAATAATGAACGTCTTCATTTTCATATAAATTGATTCCTGAGTTGAGTTGGTCGTCTTTTCATCCAAGTCTCAACCAGACCTGCTTTTGGAGGGTTTGCACATGAAAACATGTATCCAGGGCAGAATCTGTGGTGCACAGCACTTTTGAACCCATCGTGCACAGAAGCACTATTCAGGCCACACAGTCATTTGAAGTCTTTTTGAAGATGAATAGAAAGATCAGATGTTCGTGGCCACTAGAGAAATGTAGTCCGGGCACGAATAAGGAGTTGAATGGTGCTGGCCCCGGGCTTGTGTCAGCAGCAGCCTTGTGTTGTTTGGGCAAGAAAAAAGCATCTTTATATTAAAGGTTTCTTTCATGCCATATTTCCATTTCCAAGATGCATCAGTCCTTTCCAGTTTGATTATATGCTTCGTTTTTCTTTGCATGTGCTTCTTGTCTCACAGGCATTTTACTTCAGTTCAAAGAATGAAGTGGGACTAAAACATATTCCAGTCTGTCTGATTGTTTTTTAAGTAGCTTCAATTATGGAGGGTAGCATCAGCCAAAATATCTACCATTCACATCATTGTCACAGTCACGGCAACACGGAAGAGGACCCAAATGCATGACGCAGCAAGGCAGAGCAGGTTGAATTAAATTAACTTTACTAGAATCAAAGGGTAATGAACAGGATTGGCAACTTGTTGGCAAATTTGAGAGGGCAAGTTTACAGAACAGGGGCACAATACTGACAAGTGGGAATGGTTGGAAAGCTATGGCAAAGAAGCAACAAAAGAACTGACAAATTAGAGTGGGAAGGTGGCCTGGATATACACTGGTGCTTAATCAGGGAACGAGTGACAGGTGTGGCAGGGAGGAACTGGGTCGGGTGATTGACAAGGAGCAGGGAACTCTGGGAACATCTGGTGGACAGGTTGGGAATGACAAAGTCTGCAAAGATGCAGGGGCTGCATGGGGGAGCAGCAGTCCTCTAAAAACTAAAAACTTAGGGAAGCTTATGTCATTCAGTGTGCATGTGATGCTTTTTTCCTTTATCCTTAGCTTTAAAGTCAGGATGCACTGATACCCGTATTGGATATTGGGCTGATACTGACTCAACTAGATGGAGCTGTCAGGTTCTTGTTTTGTGCTGTTAATTGATTTTTAATAATAAATATATACATACATTTGCATAAAGCAAGCATATTTGCCCACTCCCATGTTGGTGAGAGTATTAAATACTTGACAAATCTCCCTTTAAGGTACATATTGAATGGATACAAGAATGCTCTCCTTTGTCACACAGCTTCTGTCGCAGTTCGTGTGTACAACCGAGTGCGACGCCACGAATGCCTTCAAGGACAGACTGTACAAGACTTGTCCTCATTCGTGTGATTAATTGCGTAAAAGACTACAAAGTCATGCTTAAGACAGAATTGTTGAAGAGAGGGAGATCAGCAGCCAGGAGGAGTCTATGATAACGGGCTTTTTGCACCACCAGTGAAGCCATTCAAAACAGGCGTAAACACATTTGATGTGGTGGGACGACACAGAGTATGAACTAGTTCTTCTCAAGCACACTGAGCACCTTAACAACCTGCCCATTTCTGCCTCTATTCATTCCAGACAAACTGCTCTTGCTGCTACTGGAAACATCACTTCCTGTCCACCAGAGGAAAACATCAAATGTAAAAGCTCCCACTTACTGGCTGTCTGTTCAATAATGATTCATATGCATGTGACAACTTTCTATACCCATTTAGCCAAGGTCCTGCAGGCTGGAGATTATTTAGCATGCAATGGGCAAGAGGCAGGGTCCTTGGAGACGTGGCCAGTACTTCACGGTGGTCCAATAGAAAGAATAAATATTCTTTTCAATTCATATGATGATGTCACAGTTGTGCAATCAGCTGCTATAGAGAGAATACATAGAAGCAGACAAAGGATCTTTCTTATAACACCAACAGCTCCAAGTGCTTGTACTGTAGCATTTCCCTCCACATGCATCACGCCCTCGCTGTGAAAGGACAACACTCCGAGACTATTATCACCAGAGACAATGACAGCGTTGGTAATTTGTTCCAATGCTTGAAACAATCGCTGTTCAAGCGTTCTTGACAAGTGACCTCTTGCAGTTATACAAAGGCAGAAGTAGTGTGACGTTGTTATACCCCCTCATCCAAATCAAGGGTGTAAGGATAGATGGTGTATATGCTCCAACGATTTAGATTTGACTTGACTTAAAGAGGAGGTCAGGGTGGATAGTCAGGTGTACGAAGCATTAGACATCAATACCGGCTTCTGAGAACATTAACGTGTTACCCTCAGGGTGTAAATGTCTCAAAAATGGGTTACCATGACTGGGATGTGTTGAGTTACTTTGTAGTCACATACAAAATTGCTAGGGCTGTAATCGATTTAAATATTTTATTTCGATTAATCGCATGATGGTCCATAGTTAATCACGATTAATCGCAAATTAATCACACTTTTTTTATCTGTTCAAAATGTACATTAAAGGGAGATTTTTCAAGTATTTAATACTCTTATCAACATGGGAGTGGGCAAATAGGTTTTCTTTATGCAAATGTATGTATACTGTATATTTATTAATGGGAATCAATTCATAACACAAAACAATGACAAATATTGTCCAAAAACCCTCACTGGTACTGCATTTAGCATCATAAATATACTAAATATACAACAGCTGTCAGTGTGTCAGTGTGCTGACTTGACTATGACTTGCCCCAAACTGCATGTGATTATCATAAAGTGGGCATGTCTGTAAAGGGGAGACTCGTGGGTACCCATAGAACCCATTTTCATTCACATACCTTGAGGTCAGAGGTCAAGGGACCCCTTTGACAGTTTTTCCTTGCTAAAATGAGCCTACTACAACCTAAAAATCTGAGAATTAAAACTAAAAGAAATACATAAATGTCTTCATTGTTTTCAGTGGGAAGAGATAGCAGTGTGTAGCATGTGTAGTTTATATAGTGACAGAAAGATTAATAACAAGAAAAAACACTTCTGGAAGTACTGGTTGCTCAAAGAAAACAGAAATGGAGACGTTATGGGGAATCAAGTCTATGACCTGCCAGTTACAAGCCTCCAATCCCCTCCCACACATGTACAGCACAAGCACTGACGTGCCTACCCCCTCCCTTTTTTTACTTTGACCGGCTCAGGCTCAGTAGGAAACCAGGTGGGACTGTGGATCGGCCCCGTCAGATTAGCATGCAGGCCTGTAAGTGTGCCAAAGAGGAAAAGCTCCACCTGCACACTAGAGAGGGGAGATTATGGAGTTGATCGCTTTTCTATGAAATAGAAAGAAAAAAAAATTACAATAATGATTTCTTTCTACTTTTGTTCTCAAGCTTCCCTCATTTCCTCTTAACCTGCACAACTGAAAACTTGTAGAGCCACGAAAAGTGCCTCTACAGCTTTCTTCGACATGACCTTTATTGATCGGTAGAAAGATTTTGTGTCAGAGGTTCTGACAGTAACTAATATAAGGACATTTCCTCAAGTGTACTTGAGTACAGTTTTACTCCCTTTTCTTCTTCTTGTTTTTCCCAACATTTTCCCCTTATTGCTTCCTCCCTTCTATTTCTAATCATTGCTTTCTTTCACTCCTTTTTCCACCTTGTTGCCTTTTTCCTTTCCTTTTTCTCCTTTATATATCATTTTTCACCTTTTGCCTAATTTTCCTCGTTTCATTTTCTCCTTATTGCTTTCCTCCCATTTCTCATCATTGTTAATTTCCCTTATAATTCACCTCATTGAGTTCTTCTTTGTTTCTTTCAATGATCTGGAAAATGAACTCTACCCTTCTGCTTCAAGTATCTTTACTTTTGATGCTTTTAGGTGCTGATCCTTTTAGTCAATTAGTCGACTACGCAGTCATTTTGGTCTTTGTCGACTAAGATTTCTTTAGTCGATTAGTCGTTTTTTACGTTTTTTTCCTGCTGAATGACTTATTTCCAAGAAACTTATGAGCACATTTCTGGTAAACACAAGATTTAAAGTTGTGCTTTTGTTTATGGAGAAACTCAGTCTTACATATCTGTCCATTGAATCAACTAATCGATTAGTCGACAAAATTGTATGACTGTTAGTCAACTAATAATTTCTTTGGTCGAGGACTAACGCTTGTTTACTTTTGCTGTGCGAGAAAATGTGCCATTGTCTTCTAGTGTAGGCCTACAACTTTTATACTCTGATCTGAGTACTTCTTCTCCCAGTGGACTTTAAGTTTTAGTCTATAATAGAAACATGAGGCACATGTTTGATATCTGATAACAACAAACCAACAGTCTGCTGCACCACATTTTATAAGGAGTTGATTGCAGTTGAAGTCAACAGTCAGTACGTATGTTCCCTGTTGACCTGTTCCAGGTTAAGAGACCTCTGTGTCCCACCAGTCAGCTCCACTTTAATGCGTGACCTCCCCTCATCCCTCTGATGCACATCGATGGATCCGACGCATCGCCGCTGTTAGCTGAGACGACCTAATTTGTCACATCACATAGGCGCTGCACTGAGACTAATTCCCTTCCCTCATTTATTTGTGCTATTATTAATATTGCAGACGACGCACTTTGCGTGACGTTGCACAGAGTCTTAACTCGCTCCTCGTCAGAATGAGGAATTACAGCAGAGTGCTTTACCCAACACACAGTCTGGAACAAGACCGATGTGAGTGGATCTGTCACTGTGACCCACTTCTACCACACGTTACATGGGTGTAAATATTCAAACACACCCATACTTATAATGCGTCTGTCCCTCTCACTCTCTCTGTCCATCTTGCTCTTACAAACATATTTACTTTTTCATATGCAAACAATCACGTTTGCCCTCTTTTTTTATTTTACCCATGTTTTCCATTGACATTTCATGTAAATACATCTGGGTTACCATTTCAATTCAAAATAATTTATTCGTCCCTCAAGGGGTAATTCAAGGCAAGTGATATGTATATATTTGAGGACTTGCTCAGTATGAAGAAGAATAAGAATAAGTAGAAGAATAAGAAGAAGAAGAAGAAGAAGTAGAAGAAGAAGAAGAAGAAGAAGAAGAAGAAGAAGGCACTTTATTGATCCCCTAAGGGGAAATTCCATTGTATCACTCTGTTATTTTTTACACAGTACAAACAGGCCCGAAATACACACATGCACAAACAGGACTTACAGTATATACATGCATTAATGGAGAGATGTCAGAGCGAGGGAGCTGCCCCTGAAAGCACCCTGAGTAGTTGGGGGTCTGGTGCCTTGCTCAAGGGCACCTTGGCAGTGCCCAAGGGGCAAACTGGCATCTCTCCAGCTACCAGTTCACACTCAGTACTTGGTCAAAGTAGAGTGCCCAAGCCAAGCCCCCACGGACTGAGCTGCTGCCGTCCCAATTAAAGGAATACTCCACCCACAAATTGACCGTCTGTATATCAATTACTTATCTCTCCCACACAAATTGCAGGGGGTCGAGAGTTGGTCCAGTTAGATCCACACTTTCTGATTTAACAATAATTTTCTCCACAGTTTTCAGTGATGTTAATGCTATTGGCCGCAAATCATAGAGGATTTTAGGTCTACTGATCTTCGGTATTGGAATAATGAATTATTCCACAGATCAGGAACAACCGCAGAGTCTAAGGAGAGCTGGAATAGTCTTTCAAATACATCACAGTATCATCGGCACAGTATTTTCCACACATTGCATCTGGCCCATTAGCTTTGTTCACTTTGATCCCTTCCAAATGTTGAGCTATAGACTGGGTTGAAACTGGCAGTGGCTGCCCAGGTGGGAGTTTCTCTGATAGATCCATAAGTTGGAAAGAAAAAACACCCACACTCCAAAAGAAAAAAAAAGCAAACCTTGCATCTTGCATTTAAGACCAACGCTGCTACAGTGGTTTTATTGTCTGAACCTAAGCAAGTGTTTTTGTTCACTTGACAACATTATGTACATGTTTACTACGACCGAAAAGAGTGACGCAGAGGGGTCTGGCAAAGTGTCATTATAAGATGAGATAAGATATACTTTCATTGCGTAAGTAAACCTAAAAAAATAAGTTAACCTATACTATTGAAAGTTTTTTTTCTCAAAGAGCATGTAACAAGCAGAACCTTGACATGCTGTCCCTGAGTGCAAAGGCGTACCTAGAGCGTCACAGTGTGAAGCATAGGACCACTGACCAAGCGGCAGTAATTGACGAGTTGGGAGTGAGAATATGTTGACTAATCAGCCAGAGAAAATAGTCGTGTTTTCAGGTCATTTCTGAATGTTGACGCTGTCGTGACAGATCTCATGTCGGTTTGCTCTTGAGTAAATACTTTCAAAACAAGCTACATAAAAACAAGTACAATTCATGACTTTCAGATAAAATAAATGTGTTTCAATGTGTAGGCATAGAGGTTAACAATTAATATAATCCCATTTGTCACAGACACAAGCTCGCAGCCACACCGACACACACTTTTCTTTATCTCTCCCCACACATGCCATTTTAAACCATGCAACCAGGCAAACACGCCCTTCCTTGGTGACATTAGTATTCATGGGTCTGCATTTTCCTTACAGCCTTTTAAAAAAATGTATAGAATTAGAAATGGCTTGCTTATTAACCTCCAAACACTGTCAATAAAATGTTCTGCAATGAGTGGAAATATTATGTAATGTAGACATGAATTATGTGAAGATTACATTCCTCTACCACCAACTGGATTATGTGATAACAACAGATGCTCAGTTTTCACCTGTCCACCATTGTGTCATTCTCCAAATTTAGCTAATAATTAAGTTAAGAGTACACATGTGACAACTTCACAAATTTAACTGAATGATCCATCTATGATCTTGGTATATCATATTGTGTCAGTAATTCCAAAGATGTGAAGATCTGGAGAATGTCACACTTTACGTCCTACAGACTTTGACACAAGACATTAATTTCCCTTCTCAAACGAGTCCATATTGCGTCAGTTGTCAACAGTGTTGGATAATGTCACTTATAAAAGTAACTTGTTACATTACAATATTACTACTATTAATCATGTTACGTTACAGCATTACTTACTGAGAAGAGTAACTCGTTAAATGTACTTTTGTGTTACCAAAAATGAAAACTCTTTTGCGATTCCTTGCGCATGTTTGTCCAGAGGCTGTAGCCTACTGTGCGCCTACCTTTTGAATGTATTGACTCTACCCTCTTTGCATAGCCTCATTTACGGCATCTGTTGATCTGCAGGCAGGAATGACAGACGCAATATCCCCTTTATAGCTCTTTATTATATTGAGATAGCAAACAGTTTTTTTCTGTGAGGCACCGTTCCCTCCACGTCATAAGGATTTTATTAATAATCTTACGGAAAGATAGAGACTCTACAGTTGATATTGGTAGCTTCATTTCCACCACGTAACCAGCTATAAACTTGTTAATTTCCCTCGGAGTGACAGCCGAATGCTGTTTTTGAGCTGGAGCACTGGCATCGTTCTCCTCCTCGATGCGTCTCGCCACCCACCAGTGTTGTGGAGCTGGCTTTCGCCGGTCTCTGTGGCAAAAGTCCAGTGTTTTTTGACCCACTCATCCACCCCGACCTCCTCCCTACGCTGCATTTGTCACTCTTTATACTTCCTGGTTCACATTTATGCGGATTACATATGACTTGATTTTGTGGGATATATACGTTTACATTATAACAGTGCATTATTTTTTGTAGGTATAGCGGTGTATGAGAAGAGCCAGCTTTCTGTTCATGATATGGCAACACCTGCTGACTCATTGGCAGCTCCTGCACAGTTCTGTGTTCGCCCTGCATTGTAGAAAGGAGGGGGTCTAGTTAGCAATCAGCTGTCTTTCTTTCATGGCCACCATATTTCAGTATTAAACTTCTTACTTCTACTTTTGTATCTGTAACAGACCTCCGTTGTAGTGGGAAAACGTTTTCTTAGTTTTTCCCTTGCATTTCAGACAGGTATTTGTTTATTTAACATAGATGCGGCTCCCGACATGGTCTTGTTTACAAGTCTTTTCCCTGACAAACCCAAAGGGGAAAGACCAAGCGACTTTTGTTTTCCTGCTATGCACCCGACAGCTGTTCTGCCAGCAAACCTTTTAATATTTGCTGCTTGCATGCAGGAGGTCTCAGGGGCCGTCACACTGCAGCAGGTGCTAGAAGCCCATAAAAAGAAGAAACACACACACATACACACACACACTAACTCCATCACGCACTTTTAACAATTCCAGCGAACACACTCACACAGAAAACACACAAAAGTGCAAAGACACAAGCTCATGCTCTGTGATCCCCGCACTGTTGTTCTGTTCCAGGCGTTTTAATTGGGGATTTGAGCCAGGCTCTTGTCTTTCTCACTGTGACAAGCTAAAAATAGCTCCTTGACAAGTGTCAGAAAACCCAGCCGGGCTCAGACTGTACATTCTCTGTCAGATGGGCTGCTTGGGGATTCATGCTCAGGGCTTCCAAACTCAGAAGCAAACAAAGACTGTCACCCTGCGGCCCATGTGAGGTCATGTTCCTGTTTCATGCACCTGTTGCAAAGGAAGTTTTCACCTAGAATCATGCACACTGTCTGTCACAGGTTTTTTACATTTTGCTGCAGGTCCCTAAGTAACAGAGACTGAGTGTTGAGGAATGGCAGATAAGGTAACACTTAAAAGAGCTGAGCTCAGAGAGAGAAGGAGAGAGCGAGAGCTCCTTCTCAAAGCTAATGAAGCCATAATGCAGGCAAGAAGAAGAGTTCAAGTCATTTGAGAATCATTGCCTCTTCTTTGCTCCTGGCCTTGTTCCAGCACGATAACGACACTCTTCACTCTGTTGATTATGATCCAGAGCAGAAACAAAGAACGTATATTGTTAAGAAGTGAAAGCCAATTGTTCGTTCCATTGCAACATCAGTGTCCAGCAGCAGAGCTACGCTTCCGCCATTTTGGACTGAAAGCGACTACCGGGTGCCAGTAAAACATATACGCCTACAAAGTGCTGTACAAAAGTAGAACAAAATTATTTCAATTCTATTGTCATAATTGTAATGTCTCTGCGCAAATGGCCTGCGTTGAACAATATAATATTACAAACATGCATACTATTATAACTATTACTTAGCCTACTTTTTGCATAAAGTGAGCAAAGAACATAAATGGAAGTTAGACAAATCACGCACACCGATTTTGAGAGCAATCTGAATCTTTTTCATGTCAAGGACTTCCAAAATCGAGTCCAATAGACCACAGACAATGGATGTATAAGACTTTGTGTCCTGTGCTTTTGCACTGTGTTAATAAATAGCATGCAACTACATTAAATTTTGTTTATGTCATGCTACTGGCACTGCTAGCTACTGGCCGATAGCTGGTTGTTTGGGAACAGACGGTACTGGCTTACAGCATACAACCCATGGGTGTAGTATAAGATAACAAAAGTGATGAATTACAGCCAATATATCCATTATTACAGCCGCATACAGCTAGCAGGAAGCTGGCAGAACCATAAATGTCATATGAGCGTGCAGGGCGGTGCAGTCCTGTGGGTCTGATGCACGTTCATTATGCTGAGGAAAATAACCCTGGATTCAGCTATTAGTGAATTTTACAACTTTTAGGACATAATGGTTTAAATGAGGGCTATTTAAGTGTTCATACTGGGAAAATGATCCTCTGATTTACAGACGTCTCATTGATGTTTTCAATCCAGAATTGCAACAACAGTTTAGTGAATGACAGAAAAATGTTCCATCAGCGTTAATCTGCTGAAAGGAGCATTTCTGGTGAGCACCATAGTGCACAAACAAACACCACACATCTTTATAGAAACACTTTGGTGGCCATCCTCCACACCACAAAACATCAATGACTTGATTCCCAATAAAATATTTTTTTTGGATTGATTTTTAATTTCATTAGTAGTTTGAGTAATACAATCCTTTCATAATCCCAACCATCGAGGGAACATAAAGCAACTGTGCAGAGCCAAGTGATGACTAAATGGGCAGCTGTGTACAGTCGATGAAGAAAGACCTAATTTTAACATGGGGTGGGAACTGTCCACAGATTGATGTAAGGCGATAAGGGCGATAAGATACTTGATGAGTTTTGTCTGATGACGGAGGAGAGAAGGCAAACGGAGCCCAGCCAGGGAAGTTGAATTATTTCAAAGAATTAAGAGATAGTGGGAGTTCACCCAAAAGACGGCTGGACTCTGCCAGAGGATTGTCTGCAGAGAGGATACATCTGTTTGGCTTCGATATTGTTTGCATTTTGGCTTCATGAGGGTTTATTAGGTAAGAGTTGGCTCTGGCTTGGCTTGAGGAGAGTGGATGTTTTTGAGTTATGCAAAAAGGTTAGACCATGTAAGCAAATCCAAGAAACAACCAGATGGACAGACTTCCCTCAGTAATCAAACAACAATATTATTAAACTGAAGTAAAGAGAAATGATTAATGGACTTCTGAGAAATTACTGCAAGATGTAGAAAAAAGCATGGAGTAGAGTTTGATTACTAAAAGCTACGATGTTACAGTAATTTCATAATATATGGCTGAAAATTGGCATAACAACAAACAATGTCACAGATGTTACAGATGGCCGACCAAACAACACTATTAATAAACTGAAGTAAACAACAAACTTCTAAAGAATGACGAGCAGAAGGGGGAAGAAAAGCAGGAACAAGTGTGACTACTACTAATATCTAAAATGTTACAGTAATTGTGTAATTTCATAGCTGGAAATAATAATAAAAAAATCCTCAAACCAACGTAATGACGAACAATGTCACAACAGTCATTATGTTTTACAGGCTGTGCAACCCAACACACAGCTGTCATATAATCATGCAAACTCTAAAGTTATTTGACTCATGACTGATTATCATTGAATTCAATGTATTTTTCAAGTCTCCAATTCAAAGAAATCATCTACATACAATTATTAGTCATTATGGAGAATAAGTAAAATTTCATGGCAATAAGTGGTAATTAAGCAGGCTGTTTCATCCATTGTTCATACGTATACCTACAAAAAGTAATGCACAGTAATTCGTAAATAACCCCACCTAGTATAAAGGGCAACAAAGTTTGGAAAAAGAGAGGAGGCATAGGAGAAACACCGGACATTCACCAAGGAGACTGATTGACTGATCACGCTGTTTGTTCCCCATGTGAAAACAAAAGCAAAACCTAACTTATGTACTTAACTAACGCCACCTACGTAAGTTACATAACAAAAATACTTATTTTTACGTAACAAACATACTTATTCTAACCCAAACCAAGATATTTCCTAAACCTAACCAAGTAGTTTTCTTGCCTAAACTTAAC
The DNA here is from genome assembly GCF_015220745.1 of Sebastes umbrosus. Classification (NCBI taxonomy): domain Eukaryota; kingdom Metazoa; phylum Chordata; class Actinopteri; order Perciformes; family Sebastidae; genus Sebastes; species Sebastes umbrosus. The sequence continues at coordinate 9,132,099 of NC_051279.1, forward strand.
CAAGTAGTTCTAACATACTTATTTTACGTAACGAACATACTTGTTTTAACCCAGAATGCAGGGGCTTGCGCAGGCGCGCTAATCGCTTGCTTGCTCGGGAAAGTGAGAAATAACTTTTCATAAGATATCATACGAACCGCTGCATGAGGATACGTCAAATTAAAGGCCATCTTGCTACTTTTTTCATAAAAAGTTATTCTGGGCTTATTTCTGTTTAATGTATGGATTTATTTCCAGCCTGTAATTTACAGGATTATTTGAAATTTAGGAGCATGACTCAAAATTGGAAACGGACTCTGAATCGAGTGGTGCAGGGATAACATATTTGTGTAGGCCAACCAAGAAGTTAGCATCACCGTGGTTCCCTCGACAAAAAGCCAGTGGGATTTTTCCATTGGGTTTTGGATTATTGCAGAAAATAAGCTCTGTGGCAAACAAACCTTTATGATACTTACACGTTTTCTTCAGCAAGATAATCTCCACAAATGAACTCCACTTTTATGGTTTTTGAAGTGTGAATGCAATCGCCAGAAGTAAAATGCTAACGTTAGTCTATAAACAAACTACTACACGGTCACATAAGCGCGAGTATTCACAACGAGGCTCTGAAGGCGGACTAGTCGGCGTGATGGCGTTTAGTAGTCTCATTTAGCCACTTGTTAGCATCATTTAACATGAATCAGTTGTGTTTTATATTCCTGAAGGTGTTTTGAGCTCTCTGTGCTCTTTAAGTGAATGTTGTCGGCTCTAATTTGAAACTGCTTCATTAATAGAAACAACCAGTGGCTGTGCGTAATAGAAAATAGTTAGCCTAATTAACACCGTAACAGGACACTCATGTGACTACACTCCACGCAGGGTGACAAATAGATGTCGAAATTACAAATGCATCTATTCCCTCACTTTCTAATTTGACCGACGGGGTCAGTCCTGCTCGTGACTCGCGGTCACAACCTTTGGCTGTACTGTAGCTTTATGATGTGTGCAGAGACGCAGAGAAGGAGCAATCCTGAGGCCCGATTGGCTGGAAGGTCTTAGCAACTGACATCCCACCCGCCTGAGATATCACACACCTGCCAGTCTCTGTCTCTCACAAGTTGGCTCAGGGGGGATCAACACATTTAAAATACTAAGGTGACTGCTATGGGCTGAAAGCTAATATTTGACGCTGTGGTGGATGAAGAACCTGAAAGTCACACTTGAGTAAAAGTACAGATATCTATGCAGAAAATTATTTTAGTAGAAGTTAAAGTCACCTTTTAGAATATTACTTGAGTTAAAGTCTTAAAGTGTCTGATATTTACGTATCAAAAGTAATTTTCTGATATTAAATGCACTTAAGTATTGAAAGTAAAAGTACAAGTAAATGCTGTCAATAAAAAAGCAAGCAAGTCAGAATTTTGCGATTTATGAAGTTTATTCCTCTCAACAAGTACACCACCTTAAAAATGGAGACTACATTACACTTGAAAAAAAACAAGGTATTCACAACTTAAAGGATTTAAAGAGCAGAATCCAGTTTTTCACTTACCCATCACGTGATTTATCGACCACTGATTCGACAAACCTGCTTGCTTGCAATAACGAGTAATGAAGATGCTAAAAGGAAATGTATCGGAGTAAAAGTTTTATTTAGGAAATGTAGTGGAGTAAAAGTGAAAGTTGACAGAAATATAATAACTCAAAAAATACTTAAGTACTGTTACAGTACACCACTGGATGCCAATAATCAATTTGTTTATATTTGAATGTTTGCATCCAGAGGTTGAGAGAGTGTCTGAAAGAGCAATAAAACCATCGTGGGACAATAAAACTCACACAAGAGCCCATAAAAATATGTATTTTTAAATAAATCACATAGGTCTTTAAGGCACTACGACTTTATCATGCTGGAAAAACTCCACATAATGGTCAAATGTACTACATTAGGCCTTTAAATTAAGAATTTCTTTACTAAGAAATGAATAAATTAAAGTTAAAATGCAATATAGGGTTTTGACAGATTGCTTTATTACAGCTGTGGCCAAGAAAACCTCCCTCTGATCAATCGTAACCGGCTGAAGTTTAATAAAAATCCAGTATCGGTGTCTGGTGTGTCTGCACTCTGATATATCGGTCTAACAGGAGACCTAGGAGTCCTGGGAGTCTAAGAGCACAAGTGTGAGGTTGTGAGTCAGCGCAGCCAGCCAGCCGGTATAAGAACTGTTTGCATGGAGAGCAGGGATGAGATAAAGACTGTACAGCTCTGGGACTGTCGACAACTCTGCCACTCCGTGCAGGAGAGGCTGCAGCGAGGGCGAGTCCACACTCTGGGAACTGTCTGATGCTGCAGGTTAGACTCAGTCTGGCATTTTGGATTGTCTTTTAGCTGTATTTTTAAAGTATTATTTATTATATCTCTGCTTGTTACTGTATGAACCAGCTTTGCTCTATTTGTGTGCAGTTTGTGTGTTTGGCTTTGAATTCTCTGTGCAGTTGTAGGACATTATATGTGCTGTGTAAAGAATTAGTGTAGATATTTAAAGGTTGGTTACCTTTGTTGCGCGTACTGTAGCAGGTCTCAGCGGTGGTAGTTGTTGGAGAAGGAAATACATAATTTACATCAAATACTTTCCCAGCACCTGTTTATTCAACTAGAAAGGCCAGACACTGGCAGAATAATGTAATTATGTAATATTTCACCGTGCAGTGTTTCACATTAGTTGGGCTCTTTCTGGACTCCTTTCCTCAAATGTGCAGGTTGCTTTTATTCTTTACTCAGTGTTATCATCAGTAACATTATTGTTTATTTTAAAATGTCTGTTTTAATCTGTAGCATGACGTTCATGATTTAGGATTTCATCTAGATGTGAACACATTTTTTATACTTGAGATGTACAAGTATTGGCTCATTTTGGCAACTCGATAGTTTACATGTCTTCTAAACTGAATTATGATTTTATTAAATTATCATTTATCAAACCCATTGTATTATTTAAGTGTACTCTCAACTGGTTACTCCTAACGTCAGATGAGTGATTTCATAACTCTAACTGTAATTAACAATATGCTTTCAATTCCCGTCAGTAATAAGAGCAGATTAGGCATCATTTTATGACATGCTGGACATTAATTTTTGACTTTGAACCAAAGGTCTAAAAAAAGATAATGTTAGTGTTAGTGGAAACTGATTATATGGATCAAGAAGATTGGGACAAGATTATTCTCATACAAATTAAATTAATTAATTAATTATTTATTTATTTATTAATTTAAGTAATCCCCTTATGAAGTAGTCAGCTTGCAGTGTTCATTTTGGGTCCTTTCATGCATGACAACATCTGGGAAAAATGTTCAAACTACAATAATTCTATTTTTTTTTTTACTTTACTCCCATGATATTTTGCCTCGTGGTAACCCGTCTGCTTCTGGCTGGCTACTTGAGGCTGGTACTGCTTGCACATTGAAATCATGAAAGTCATTTTCTCTCAGTGGAAAACGTCTCCTCGAAGCTCATGACAAACTGCCAAAAGCGAGCCAACAAGATGCAGCAGTGAAACTTGTGTGTTCCTCAGGCTACCTTGTTTACTAAAACATCGGGAATCATGGCTACTAGTGATGGAGACAAAATACGGATGCGCACTGGGAAAGCCCGTGTGGTTGATGCTGCCCTTGAAACAGCTGAAGCCGCGTTTGGAAAAACTGGACTGTACTATGAAACAGTCAATAAAATTCAGTATATTGCAAAGCTGTCCGTTATATATGTATGTAATAAATATATAAATTACAATTACATAGTAATCCGCATGAGCAATAAAGAAAAAAGAAAAAAAATGGTTATAATAACCATCCACTTATAGTGATCAATTTGACAGATGAAACTCATGAAACCTTTATAGATTTGGTTGAACATAAGAAGTGTTTCTCTATACAGTTATTATTCTAAAACACTATATACTGTACACAAATACAAATAATGATGAAATAATTAAAGAACAAGTAATAAGTTATGACTTGCATTTAATTACAAGTGGGGTCAAGTAATCAGGCCAAAATAAATAAAAAATCTCTCAAAGGGTCTTTGCAATCTTTACAGCATACTATACCCATAGACTTTGAATTCAGATAAGAAAACTCCACAAACCAAGCAACCGAGTACGGATCTCTCTTCCAGGACAAACAAACAAACATGAAATAGGTATTGTATATAAATGGTAGACAAGTTACAATCTTTACCCTGATTTGTCTGCATTTTTGTGACACTCTTAACTGTTTCTAAATGCTGTATTTGATTATTTGGTATACAAACTTGTTTTATTCTGAAAATCTATATCACCCTGTTGCTGGCTCTAGCTCCAGTTGGTGTGACTAAATCCAGATGCCTGGGCCAGGGGGCAAAGCTCTCATCCCACTGAGGCCTCATCTGCTCTATCAGAAACGTCGCACATTAGGCTGGGTGCATTAATACTTTTTTATTTTATTTTTTAGAGTAGATCATATGTGGACACTTCCACCATGGGTGTTAAGTACTCTTAAAGGTACTTTTCCCGTCTTTGGGAGGATAAAATGTCCAGAGTAAAAAGTGAGACATATGCTTTGATAATAAGTTAAATAGGGATTTTGTTTACAGAGATGTAGGCCACTCTTATCAGCTGCAACATCTGCTTCACACTGGACACGCTGTCATATCCAGTGGCAAGTAGAAAAACGTACTGAGGAACACCAGAAATTAATTATGGGACATTGTCAGCAGTGGAAATGCTGTCACCATGTTATTGTCCTGGTCTTCATCAGACAAATGGGGATTTTATGGGTGGAGGAGTTATATATGGCATCGATTGCTATAAACTGAACTCCACAAACAGCAAGCTCAAAACGCAATAAACAATTTGTGTTTGTCTTTCCTTCACTTAAGATCCACATTGGTAATCCAGTCACTCTTTTTCATGTGACCAGCTGGCACAAAAATTAATCATTTAAAACCAGGGCGGGACCGCCTGCTCAGAAAGTTGTTTTTGTAGCTGTTTTTTTTTAATTCATCTGGTTTGTCCTGTTTCTATGGCTGCTGAGAAGTGTCAAACAAATGCAAAAGTCACAACGCAAACAATCGCCGGTGAACGATTCTGCACAGGCCTGGCTCAATTTCGAAAAAGGCCAATAACAGTCCGCTGGCAATAATAGTCGGCCAGTTTCATTGTCAACATCTGTTGTTGCTCTCTTCCGACTTTTGCGTTTGAGTTGTGGCTTTTGCATTTGTTCGACACTTCTCGGCCACCATTAGTTTTCCATTAGCAGAACACATACAAGTTTGAGCACCAAGCCGATGAGATGAAGACTTTCTTATTGCCGTTATGTTACAGTTTTCTTATTTCTATTCTACCAGAAGCTGAAGCATGTGGTCAGAACACTACACCAATAGACTGTGATGGGGGTAGATGAATTTAAACTAAAGGAAAACAGTTGTTTTTATCCACCTTTGGAACCAAGTTTTTATGGATGTTGTTTTGTGTTTGGACATTAAGTTAAACTTTAGAGTCTTAAAAACATTTTCTTTCATTTTGTGAAGACGTGTTTTTTTTCTCTCTGTTCTCTCCAGGCCACTCTAAAGGGCATGCTATTGACAGAACCACATCTCTACAGAGGACTTAACTCAAATCTGATTCCAATTTGACTGCCACTGGTTATGAGAATCTGCACTCCGAGACTGAAACGGTATGTTTTGACGCAAGTTTAGACTAAATGAGGAAAATAAGTGATACAAACATACAGTATCTTCCTTGGGTTTTAACACTGTATTTCTTTTACAAAGTAACACTAACATTTCTGCATTAGCTGCTAACAAATATCAGAGCTAATGTCTTTATTTGTGTGTCTCTTCTCAGGCTGGGGGTAAGATGTTTGTGGAGTCAGTCGTCCGATGGGGGGCTTGGAGCATCCTGCTCCAGTTTGGACTGAGTGTATCTGCAGGAGGCTGTCCTCCACGCTGCGTGTGTCGCCCTGAGGCTAGAGAAGTGATCTGCTCTGGCAAACATTTGAACTCAGTGCCAGAGGGCTTTTCCAGCGATGCCAGGCGTTTGGATTTATCCCACAATAAGATTAAGACTGTTGGACGCCGCCAGTTCTCTGGCCTCCTGCAACTTCAAGAGTTGGATCTCAGTGATAACATAATCTCCATGATTGAGGTGGAGGCTTTCCAGGGCCTACAGAATCTCAGGACGCTTCGGATTAAGAATAACCGACTCAAGATCATCCCGGTTGGGGTGTTTTCTGGCTTGTCCAATCTGCGCTTTCTGGATTTGAGCCAGAATGAGATTCTGGTCTTCCTGGACTATACCTTCAAAGAATTGTTGAACCTGCAAACGCTGGATGCCGAGGAGAATGACTTGGTCTTCATCTCCCAGCGGGCTTTCGTTGGTCTGCAGAATCTGCAGGAGCTCAACATAGACCGCAGCAACCTGACCTCCGTTCCTACTGAGGCATTGTCCCAGCTCCAGAGCCTGACACGTCTTCGCATGCTACGCCTCACTATTACTACACTGTCCAACAACGCTTTCCGACGACTACACCGTCTGCGTAGCCTCCTGATTGCAAACTGGCCAGCATTGGACACTGTGGCTGGCAACAGCCTGATCGGACTTAATTTGACCTCACTTGTCATTAACAGCTGCAACCTAAGTGTTGTTCCTTACTCAGCACTTCGTCACCTGGTGTACCTGCGCTACCTGGACCTGTCCTACAACCCCATCACTGTTATCCAAGGTAATCTGCTAGGGGACCTCCTGAGACTCCAGGAGTTACACCTAGCAGGAGGGAGCCTGCTACGAATAGAGCCGGGGGCCTTTAGGGGACTGGCCTATTTCCGCATGCTTAATGTGACATCCAATCAGCTCGCTACTCTGGAGGAGAGCGTCTTCCACTCTGTGGGGAACCTTCAGGTGTTGCGGTTGGATGGGAATCCCCTAGCATGTGACTGCCGGCTTATCTGGGTGGTCCGTCGCCGATTGCGCTTGAACTTTGACGGACATCAGCCCACTTGCTCGTCTCCTGATGCAGTGAGACAGCGTGAATTCAAAGACTTCTCCGAGAAGGAGCTCCCGAGGCTGTTTACCTGCCGCCCTGCCCGTATCATGGATCGCAGGCCGCAGGAGGCGAGAGTAGAGGAGGGCACTACAGTTACCTTCTCCTGTAAGGCTGAAGGGGATCCATTCCCATACATCACCTGGATCTCATCCCATAAGAATGTGGTTTCTCCAACAGGGCGAATCAGAGTTTTGCCTAATGGTACTCTAGAAGTGCGTTTTGCCCAAGTCCAGGACAGTGGCACATATCAGTGCCTGGCGGGTAATGCAGCCGGTAATGACAGCCTGACTGTCGGTCTGTATGTGAAGGGGCTCCCTCGTAACCGAACCATCCCCTTCTTCTCAGAGGAGGGCTGGGTAGAGCCTTCAAACTCCCAAGCTGCCAACTCCTCAGCTCAAATGGCCAAACCATACCCGTTTGACGCAAAGACCCTGATCATCGCCACCACCATGGGCTTCCTGTCTTTCCTCAGCTCAGTGGCCATCTGTTTTGTCTTCATGTTCTTCTGGAGCCAGAGCAAAGGTCAGATCAAGCACACAGCAACGATTGACTTTGTTCCTCGGTCTTCAATGGGTGGTGGAGGAGGGGACGGAGGTGAAGGTGGCAGGTTCACCATGAAACTTATCTAAAGCCAAGGAAGAGGTGGAAGGGGCCTCCATATTGGCTGTGAGTTATTCTGCAAATGGACCCCCTATTGGGACAAGGACTGAGACCTCTATTCAAAGGCTCCCTTTGAAGGCAAATCAGAGCCAGTTTGTTGGGCTTGTGCTAGCCCTCTTCTAATTTTAGAGTGGAAAGTTACATCTCAGCACCCACTTTGCTAACGAATGAATATGTCATAATCTTGGAATAGAAAGATGTTAACAGATTGTAGGCAGAGCTGGTGGTTGCTGTGCATTTGTTTTCAACAACTTTTACTTTGAATAAGCAAATGACCACTTACCTAGCACAGATCCAATTTTTGTATGTAGCATGTAATTATAAAATAGTTCTAATTTTCACAGATTTGGGGATTAACACATGAAGACAGGTTGACACAGGTTTCTGCATTGTCAAAACATATCAGGTGCTTGTTTAATCATGCATATTGTACAAATGTGCTTGTATGTCCTCACTTGCCAATACAAGCCAAGTAAACATTTACCCTTTTGACCCTCGGGTTGCTATTTCTGCTCACCCACAGAGGATCATGTCAAAGACTGCCAATTCAGCATTGGCTGTAAGTGTAAGTGACTACAAAGCTTTTTATACCTGCAATAAATATTATGGAATAGACTAGCCAAATAATTTCTGATCCTCAACTTTATGGTTAAATGTTGGATGTTTTGGAGCTTTGCAGAATGCTTCAGGTATGTTGCTTTCTATTATGGGTACTACTTACTTTAAATGAGCACGTAGCAGTGCACTGATAGCATACCATAATGTACATATAGGAATGTATCCTTTCCCATTTCATACTTAAAATAAGTTTGTCAGGTCCAAATTGGATCAGTCTTTCTTTTGTAACATTATTATTGTATCATGTAATTACAATAGATGACTCTTTGTTCCATCAGAAGATGCTATGATTTCTTTTTTTATATTCAAAATAAAACTTTTTTTATTTTTTACCCACAGAAAACACTGAAAAATATGTGCCTCAGTAACACTCTCACCATCGACAGAGAGAATGCTCACCTGATCATTGCTATCTTGTAAATATTTAGGTCAAGGGCGTTTGTGTGCGCTGGGTTTATTCTATAATTTTATCTAGTTCTGGGGATTAGTGTCACTCAAATACGGCACTCTTGTTGTGTATAACCGTGTAGATGCACTACGCACAAAGCAATGCTTTATTATGCCAGGAAAAGAGGACGTACATGATCTATACATACAGCATTGACAGATTTGTTATTTGCTATCTTGTTCATACATGACTGTTTTTTTTCATTTTACTTTATTAAATGCTTATATTTAAACCTGCCTTGTGTGTGTGTGTGTGTGTATCTGGATTGCCTTGAATTGTTTCGTGTAAAATATTTTGGATTGTTATCAAATGGGGGGAAAAAAACTGATCCAATCATCTCAAAACCAATCTCTCGGTGGATCTTCTTCTGAAATGACTCAATTGTTGGGAAATTGGCAAGAGAAGGAGACATTTCCTTGCATAACCAAAGCACTTAATCTCTGCGCTGTGAGTCCATTGTGAGGACTACGTTTTTTCAATTTGAGACAGAAAGTGGCCCTGTTGCCCCTTTGTGAGATAACAAAGCTAGAGCTGGCATTTAGCCACACAAATGTACGCTTGTCTTCTTGTGAAGACGAAGGATTATGTGTGCAGAGGAATGCCATTGTGGCTGTCTGTTTTCTTTCATAGGTACCTATACTCCTGCTGGAATGAATGTCTTTAGACATTTGCTGACAGTTATGGTCTCCCCTGCTGCATATTCTTCGCTGCTGAGTCCCCGTTAAAAACAGAATATCGCACTTGAAAGTGATAAGCCAAACGTTAACCAATGAATTTTACCCTTGCTTCACTTTATTACATTTTAAAGACTCGCAGTGCTGAGAGTGGATTCACTGGACAGAAAATCACTTTGTCTGTCTATAATGCAGTTGCCCAGAATCATAATAATAAAAAAAAGAAAGAAAGGAAACTGATAATCACGTGTATGAGCAGAGATTTAAACCCTTTTGGATTACCTCTGCATGTCTCAATCTGTTATATAGGTCTGTCTGGCGGGTGCTATCCTCCGGCCCAGCTTGGCCTGTTATATTATCTATTTTAATACAACTATTTGCTCCCATTGGACAGACAGCCAAAGGGGAAGATTAAAGTGGTGTTTATAAGCCACTCCCTCCTCATGACTGGCATGCACACACCACCGAGAACATTATGGTCTCTTCGCATCTGCTGTTATGGTAGTTTCAGGATCCTCTGCTGGAGCATTTCTTTACAACACGACATGCATTTTGCATTTACAATGTTGGCATTGGGCTGACACTGTTATCTAGAGTGACAGGGGAATAGGTCTAAATGATTACATGACCTAAATTACAGCAGCTAACAAGAAGGGTGGCAAAGCTGAGGTGCTGGAAAGCTGGAAATAGAATAACAATTAAAAAGCAGGACTACATCTTTGTTTTAGCTCTTGTGTTTTCCCCTAGTAACGACAAGAAAAACTCTACTTCCTAAAATGCCAATTCTTATGCACTGATTTGTTTGAATAGGAGATTAGTGCAGTACTAGACCTAGATCTCTATTCATCCTTACGACCTTTATCATTATTCTGGTCTTGAAAATGTCTCAATCAACCCTCACTGCCCTCACTGTCTCGACTGTCATTTTGCCTGGTTCCGACTCAGCTGGAGTTGACCTGTACTGGACGAAGGTGGTCTCTACAGCCCTTCAGCCAGGAGATGAGCGGTGACGAGAGGTCCTTGAAAAGATGAGAGAGAGGAGGAAAAACCTTTCAAACTGAATTACCGTGACTAAAGTGGACATGACTTTACATGTTAATAGAAAAAAAAACTCATCTCTGTAGGGAGCTTCAAGGGGGGCTTCAGACAGACGGACCGATATTCCTGATTGCACAATAAATACCGGCACTTTGGGGCAGTTTATAACCAGAAAACGAAAACGTTGGATAGATGAACAATGAATAGACCACATTGATTTTCTTAGATATCTACCACTAGTGAGGCAAATAATTTAGTCCTAAACATGATGCCAGAGTAAATGCCATGTTGTTACCATCCTGACTGTCAGACCTGATTCACCTTTCAGTCTAAGCTGAACTCTACTGTACTCAGGCTCAGCTGTGCTTTGAGCTGAATAATGATTTTGATATAAGGGTCTGTTAGTTGAATTAAACCTCTGTACAGTACTTGCATAGACGTGTACATGGAAGCAGTCAGGAAATTGGAGGTGGGTTTTGTTTACTGGCCTTTAGTCGTGGTGCTGGCTAGTTAGGTCGATTTTTCATTAGATATTTGTGCATTTGGATGCTATTTTGGCAGGTAAAACAATGTTGTTTGGGGTGATTTAGTTTATTTCTGGTCAGTAAATGGTAAATGGCTGCATTTATATACACTTAGAATTTGCCCTGTCATACACCTAACCTTAACTAATGAATAAAAATTAACTTTTTCCCAAATAGGGAGACAGCTTTTGTTCCCAATTGGACAAGTCATCCCCAATTTACTGGTTTATAGTCTGAAATGTGTCTGCAGAGGTAATCCTAAATTAGGATCACGTTTACTTGGGTCATTTTTGGGGGCATTGCATTGACTTACATTAATTTCCTGGAGACTTACCCTAACCCTAACCACTACTTGCCCAGTCCTAACCTTAACCTAAACCTAACCTTAACCAATGATCCCAAAATCAGCTTTTCCCCAAATGGGGATACGACTTTTGTCCCCAATTAATTGTCTGAATAGTCTGAAATGTGTCCCAAAAGGTAGCCTAAGTTAGGAACACACACACACACACACACACACACACACACACACACGCCCACATTAAGATACCAAGCAATGTGCTGGCTTTACCATTGTGAGCAATTTGCGGTTCAGTTTCTTTCCTAAGGACACTTTGACATGTAGATCGATCCGCCAACTCTAGAAGCTCCTGAGCCACAGCTGCCCCAGGTTAGTATTTTGGCCATGCCCACTCTGAAGTTTATTTCTTTATATACTAACTGAGAAAATAACATTGCTACAGTTCAGTCATTATTAACTGATCCTGCGAGGTTGGTAAATACCATTATTTTTGTGCCATGTCCTGGTTTCCACTGTAGGCTGTAACACAATTGGAAATGTTGACCTGTTGGTTACACTACATAAAAATAATCAGATAATCACCAAAAATAGGTTTAATCCTCGTTGAAGATTTTGTTTATCTATACGGTAACTTTTGTTTTTAAAGCCCTGCAGGCTAAATTAACTAATCAGTGACTTGTGTCTGTTTGTATTATTGATTTTTATACATCACTTCATCAGTGTAAAACAGAAAGAGCAAAAATATTATATAATTTATATTGTTGCATCTGTGTTGAACATGAAATCATTTTATATTCCCAGTGTCACCCTGCAGTCCTCTGGTTTGTATTGATAATTACCAGCAAGCGGTGCCAGACCTACTAATTTAAGGGATCCATTACAGTTAACAAGCACACACCAATTTGCATCAATTAGCTCCAAGTGTTTTGTAAGTAAATCGAAGTCAGGAATGATCCGCTTGTGATGCCTCTAGCCTGATTGGATTTGGATAAAAGAGGAAAGTCTTAAATTAATTACTAAGAGGAAGACAATGCCTGCATTTATCCACTTGCAGGTTTAAATTGCAACCTAGGAATATCCGACCTTTTTTCAATCATGATGTATTATGTTTTCATTCAACTTCATTGTTGTTGTTTTTTCTCCTGGGTAGTGTTACTGAACTTATTCTGTTAGTTTTGAGATGAGTTATAGGCCTCATCTTTTTTTTTTTTTTTAAAAAAGGCTGCACAGCATTAGAAAACAATGTTAGATTAAGTTGATGTTTTCCCACTGTTATTCCCTAAATAAAAACAAACTGTAAATCAAATTGAGAGTTAAACATTTTTTTTGATTTTGGAGGTGAGGTGATTGTTTGAATTTGTATCACAGACTTTTGCCTTCGATCATTATAAACAACAAAAAAGGTTGAATGATGATGATTCCTGCACTGGATGCAAACTACTGCATCAAGTCATCTTCCTCTCTTTCTCCTGAAATTCTAACCTTACAGGGAAAGAGCACACCAGGTGATCTCACCATAAAACCTCCTACCAGAGACAGTCCGCTGCTGAAAGAGACAGAAGACTGCTGTTGTAATGATTTAGGAGGCACGATCAGTGATGAAACAAAGACGGAAAATCTTGCTTTTGCTGCCATCTAGTGCTTCAGACGTTCCCTCTCCAGCATTACACCGACTGCATGATACAAAATGACATCACTGTTGAGTGAGAGTGAGGTCATGTGCAACAGATTTTAGAGGCTTCATCATCATTTAGGATAAGGCTGAGGTTAAACCCAATAATGCAAGGCGAGTAGAAAGAGAGGAAGAAGGTTAATGCTGTGACTAAGAACATCTAACTAATATTTATTAACTGAAATCTAGCTCAGCTTCCACATTCAAACTAACCATATACATGTGGCCTACTTATCTGTTGTAGTAAAACACTTACCTGGCTGCTAAGCACCTATCTATGCTAAAATCACCCAATTAACTTGGGTACAGAATCTCTTTTTTAAAGCTTTTATAACATGCATGATTGAGGTTAAATGTGTGTGATGTAATGAGTAAACAACTGAATCCCTGTAGAGTTTGCTCTTGTAAGCAAGGGGTTACAACCCTGACTGAACCTAAAGGTGCTGATTCAAGGGGCAACATTGAGAGAAGATTAATTAGGCATTTGAAGTATATGAAAAAAGGGAAATTGCCCCCCTAGTGGGTGCATTTTTACAGGTTTGTTCCTAAGGACCCACCTCTGTGTGGCATATAGCGCTTTCTGAATTAAGGAAATACTGCAAATGTCTCCTTCGTTTTTTCAAAATAGCCTCATGCTGATTTCTCCCTGTAAGAATCACATTGCTCCCAAATTCCCCATAGAAACTCAGATGGTGCCTATAACGCAGAGAGCAATCTCCTGGAAATGGAAGCATCTGTTTGATTGTTTCCACTAACAAGCATTCACCATTTTGGAGTGGTTACATTTTTTTTTTTTTTTTTAAATTTGAGTCAATTAACTTCACAAATGCAAAAGCAGCAGAGCCAAACTGCTGATTCATTCCTATTCCGGCACTCAGGCAGTATTGACACATATTGATTAGACATTACAGTAGAAACAGTTGCTGAGGCAATATCATTATTGGTTGCTGGTGTTAGAGCTTGTGTGCAAACACAAAATGAGCCCTGAGAATATAGGATCATATATCATGTCAGAATTGCAAGTGAAATTAAGAAAATGTAGTTGTCCTGCATATGCATGTAAGAATTGTAATGGAAATTCTGTCAATATTACAAGATGAGTCCTACTGAACGTTGAAATAAAGATCTCAAACAGATGAAATGTCTTTGTTGTATTTTATTCTTGCAAGAAAAGGCACTGGTTATACAGAGTCACACAAAGTCTGCAGAAGAGATGAACTGCAGGAGATTATTACAATGGGATTATATCGAAATCTACAACAGGGACTGTGAGAAAAGGAGTTGTTTTACTCAGACAGTGTCCCAGTAAAAGTCAACACTCAGTACTTTCCCACTACATGAGATGAAGAACACACAGACAGTGACTTTCCACTGTTGCATAAAGAGACATCATTACATGCAATGTCATTTTCCATTACAGGATGCGTAATTGTCTATGTTGTTATGATTTGGGGTTTTAGTAGAAAATATGACATTAAATATTGTAAAAAAAAAAAAAAGCTGGAACCTGGACAAGAAAAATTATGAGATCCTCAGTGTGTACACGGATGTAAAATGAAATTGAATAAAAACAAGATGATTATAAAACATCTGTGGACATCATCTTTCACTATCAGCAACAGGTATGTATTGACACATATTGATTAGACATTACAGTAGAAGCAGTTGCTGAGGCAATGTCATTATTGGCTGTTGGTGTTGGAGCTTGTGTGCAAACACAAAATGAGCCCTGAGAGTATAGGATCATATATCATGTCAGAATTGCAAGTGAAATTAGGAAATGTAGTCGTCCTGCATAATGCATAAGGATTGTCTATGTTGTTATGATTTTGGGTTTCAGTAGAAAATATGACATAAAATAATGTAAAAAAAAAAAAAGCTGGAACCTGGAAGAGAAAATGATGAGATCCTCAGTGTATACACAAAAAACAAGATGAGTGACATGATTATAAAATATCTGTGGACATCATCGTTCACTATCAGCAACAGGTATGACGCCTAACGCGCGCCTGTCATTATAAACCCAAAGTGAGGTGTTTTGTAGGCATTTTTTTTGCAATCCCACTTCTCATTCCCTGCGTCCCTGCTGAGAGGCTCCACTCCTCTCTCTCTCTCTCTCTGCCTTTTGTTTCCGAGGTGGAGCCTGACACCCCGACTTCTCCAAACTGAACCGCCGGGCGAAGCAGACGGACCAGATAGGAGAGGAGGACCAGGACCAGCAGTCAGTCGGTGTGGATCAGATCTGATCTGGGACGCAGCAGCAGCAGATCGAGGAGGGACCAGAGAAGACGGCTGCAAAGGAAGAAGAAGAGGGATTTAGTGGAGCGTCTTTTTACTAACCGGCTACACACGGAAGAGCTTCAAGAAGAAGATGAATTCTTTCATCCTGCTGTCGCTTTGTGCAACGATTATCGCCGGGAAGTCACCTCGGCTGAAATTTATTCTGCACGGTAAGGCAGCTGTCTTTTTCTGGATCTGCTTTTTTTTTTACCACAAGTCATCCAGCTTATTATTCATTATTTTATCAATTCATCTAATGTGTATGGTAGGTAATGAATCAATTAATGGATGGATGGATGAACAGAGTTTAGTCACAAGGTGATGTAGCCAGTCGTTTTCCAGTTCTCCTCATCAACCCATGGTGTTTTGCCCTTCCTTTGCAAAAGATGGACAAAACAGCACCAGTAATACTGGCAGGTCTACCTCTGGATGGATTAATCTCTTAAAACACTGCCCTCCCCCCCACTGACCGAGTAGTAAATTACGCGCTCCACCATCCAGGCCACGCACACACTGTTCACACTAGGCTATAACAGGATGAACATCTGGAGGGAAAAAAAAAACCTCATTATGCTGTTATCATCTCAATGTTAACAACAGATCATGTGCAGAATATGACTTTTGTTTCTATTCAATTTCCAGGTTGAATTGTGTGCACACTGGCACTGTTGGCAAATCTGAATGATTTGGATCTGATTTGTGCAACTTGTGGCTTTTTCTGTTGGTCTTTTTTGGAAAACTTATGTATTCGCTTTATTTCAGTGCAAGCTCACTACATGCTCGTCTTGTAAATGGTTGCATCAGTTAAGAGGCATCTGTAGGCTTTAATTGGCTGCCGTCCCTCCATGGATAGGCTCACCTCCAGGCGCACTGGAATAAAAACCAGAGGCACTTAAAAAACAACCTATCCCCTTCTACCTTCTGGAGTAACATGGCGCCTCGTTCGCCCCTCAACACACTGCTATACCCTGCTGTAAACACCCGCATGCCACCGCTCGTTACTGTGAAATATGACTCTTTGGAGGTTGACACAGTCACTTGCAGAGCGTCCTTGCAGAGCTGCAATGCGGGCAGACACGAGCAGCTGCTTCTTCACACTGCAGCAGCAGAGGAGTCCAGCTCCAGGAAAGAGAGAGGGTTGCTGTATAGGGTACATATACATGCATTATGTACATTTACAAATATACAGACATGGAAAAAAAAAGGGGGTTGAAAGGAAGGGAGGAGGAGGGCATTGAATGGAAAATTCCAAGCCGACTCCTAGTTATCTATTCCACTCACGCCTTTTTACACCTAACACACACACACACACTCCTCTAATGTATTCAGCAATCAGTATAGAGATGGGGGGTTGTGTGTCAAGTTATCTGTATCTGTATCCCTCCCCCTCCCTGCAGGATGAGCACAGTACAAAACGCACAAGATGACGGCCCTTGGACGTGCAAGTCATATCAATCAAACTCGTTGTTATGCAATTGCAGTTTGAGCTATAAATGCCTGTCTTTAGGGGCATACACACACGCGCACACGCACACACACACAGGTAGAAAACTGTCAAAAGGGAATCCATCAAAAGGTGCAGTTTTGAGCCTGGAGTGCAAAACCTTCCCAAGAAGAAGAAGAAGCTGGAGCTGTTTTAGTCAGAGCTGGAGCTGTTTCAGCACCATGGACAGCTCCGAGGTCCTCAGAAGGCACAGGGTCCCCACAGAGCACGTTTAGTGCCAAATGAGGACATTAATGTGTACCTTCAAGGAACTTTTTCCAGGGCTATACAACAGAGATTTATGTGAAATAGGGTTTAGTGTTAAGGGGTTAAAGTTAGACATGCTGTGATGGCTGAGGTTACTGTATAGTTGATGCATTAAATTGCATTCATTTGGCAGACACATCTGTCCAAAGCTATTAAGATAATTGCATTGAACCTCAGTAGAAACAATATGTCATCGTAAGTGCATCCCTCCCAAAAAACAACTTAGAGCATACTAGTACAATACATTCTACCTTCCTGAAGGTTTTCATTTTCAACTGGTTAGACAGAATATTACTCCTCTCAGTCTACTACAATGCAGTTTAGCAACACCAAACTGCAGCCTCCAAAACGCCATCAACACCTAAAACAGTCAACGAAATGTGATTCTAATCTTAATGAAGGTAGGATTTATTGCAGGTCTGGTCCAATTAGACTGCAGTTGTCTTAGCCAGGTGTACTTAAACTGGAAACTGAGTGTAGGCCTACAGCCTGTATATGTGAATTAACAACATGGTCTCACTCAAAGGGCGTATAAACACCACGACATTACACAGACATTCTGTGTGTCATGATTACGCATTTTAGTCTTTTCACGTTATTTGTACGTTGTTTTTTGCATGTCATGCAAATGTCCACAGTTAGGTTTAAGCAAGAAAACCACTAACTTAGGTTCAGGCAAGAAATACACTTAGTCAGGGTTAGGGAAAACATCCTTGTTGGGCTTAAAATAAGTAAGTAAACTAAGTAAAACGCGTAAAGAAACAATTAGCCCAACTACAGAAGATGCGCCACAAACGTCAATAAAAAACATGGGACAAACGTTACTAACGTAATTTACAAAACAAATCACTGGTCTCGAAAATGGGTCTTCTTGCTCTTTATACTACGTCACTAACTCTTGCTGTAGCATTTACTGCATTTGCAGAAGCATTTACATTGCAATCAGGACAGGATACATGCACACAAATGGCACGTGGAAATCGTACTCATTGCACGCTAAACGCCTTGGGCATTATAGTAGCACTTATACACCTTTTCGTTCAAACGGGCTGGAATTAAACTGTCATCAGGACATGAATTAGGCACATGCCAAAACGAACAAATGATAATGTGTGTGTATTTGGAATGTTTCCCATTCACATTACTCATAGACATTTCAGTCAATCATAACATACAAAATATTGATTAGCACAGGTTTGATCAAAATAATAACACAAATAATGGTTAATATTTATAGATGCATGAGTGTGTGTGTAAAGTATGTTTGTTCAGGTATGAAAATATGAGAGAGGTTAGTCAAAGCGGGATGTTTTGTGTTTCTCCTTACTTCTTTAAAGGACTGATTAGGATTATGTAGTGAATAGGGTGAGACAAAATGTATCTGCCTTACTTTACTGTACATTATGTGCACTCACCTTCTTTTGAATAGGTGTGCTTGAGAGTGACAAGGATATCAGAGAGAAGCAAAGCAGGACAAACACAAGAAGAGGATCTAAATCAGAGTCATAAAAGAGGAGAAAGAGGAGAGACATGGAGACAAACAGAAAGAAAGAGACAGAGAGCGTGAGTGAAGCACTGAAAGAGAGACAGCTCATCTCAAGACTTTGACATCTACGGCTACTCCCTGAATATCAAAACATTTTGCCAAAGTTCAGGCATTGGTCGTGTTGACCTTCTCTGCATTTGGAGGCCTGAACACCTCAACGCCTTATTGAACCATGAGCCTGATAGATTTTCTTGTCAAGTTCATAATGGAGGACCTTGAGGTCCATCTACAAAACAACTTTGCAGTGAAAGACTCCATGGAAATAAAATAGTAGCCATTATATCATGCCAGAACAGGAACACTTCAAAAGCTTCCAGATCAAAACCCCTTTGACTTTGCCTCTGCTGTATTTTCAATATCCAGAATGCTTTATTCATGTACAAGTGGAAACTATTCCCAAAAAATAATATCTACGCTTTACTACTCTTTAATTAGCACATTTCTTACTGCGATTAGGGATTTGATTCTTTAAAAGTGACTCACTAATTCGAACGTGTTTTAACTTCGTTCAAGGATTACATGCTCCTCTAAGGGGAAGGGAATGAAGCCATTTTTTGAAAAACAAGCTAAAAAACAAGGCTCTTTTTTTCTTGTTTCCTGAAAAGCTGACCTTTCGAAAATTCACCCATCAGCAACGATTAAATGTCCAAGGAAAAAAAAGAAAAAGATTCATGCTCACAGTTAGTGCGAAAGAGAAGTTAGTCATTCAAATTACATCCAGAATGTGACATTTCCAACATGTTCTCGCTCCCCACCCTCTAGTGTAACTTTTGGACGTGTCACTTTCCGCTCATTACATGCATGGTCTTTTTTCAAAACAAACTTCCGTGTTCAGGAAACATATAATTTCCGCTCATTACATGCATACAGTCTCTTTTAAAATAAAACTTCCAATGTAGGTTTACTTAATTTTTAGATTTACCTCAGTGAGCTACCTCTGAGAAGTGAAGCCAATGCTGAATTGCCTTAAACTTGCATTATTTCTAATAGCCCGCAGGGGGCGACTCCTCTGGTTGCAAAATAAATCAGATTGTATAAACGTCTATGAGAAAATGACCCTACTTCTCACTTGATTAATTACCTCAGTAAACATGAGTTTATGGTCTCAATCACTAGTTTCAAGTCTTCTTCAATACAGCATGATGTTCATTTAGTAGATTATGGTCCCATTTAAAGTTAAATAGACCATAAAGCGGGGTATGCTTTAGGTAGTGGCTACCTTGTGATTGGCAGGTCGCCACCACAGCATTGTCCAGTCTGGGAGTTGTCCGTGTTTTCGTCTTAAAACTTTAACCCTTTCACAGTGTGTTTTCTGTTCATGAAAGTTAATTGTAACCTTTTGGTCACCTGAAAATGTCTTATTCAGCTTCGGTTGTATTTAGCTCCACCCTCTTGTGTCATTTCTGGTTGCAAAAAAACTAAATGGCGATGGCCAAATAGCAAGAGGGCAACTGTAAAAAAATGCCAAACTCAAGGCTTTAAAACAGCAGTCCACAATGGGTAACGTCACGGTGACTACATCAACTTCTTATATACAGTCTATGGTTTACCTGCACAACAAAACTACTTGTTTAGGTCTAGGCAACAAAACTACTCGGTTAGGTTTAGGAAAGGATTGTTGATTGAATTAAAACCAGTAAGCTTACGTTTGTTATGTAAAATCACTACACGTAACGTCACTGCCCCAAGCGAGGGAGTTCAAGTATCTCAGGGTCTTGTTCACGAGTGAAGGTAAAATCGAGTGGGAGATTGGCAGGCAATACGGTGCAGCATCAACAGTTATGCGGGCGCTGTATCGGACCATTGTGGTGAAGAGGGAGCTGAGCCTGAGGGCAAAAGCTCTCAATTTACCAGTCTATCATACCAGTTCCAACCCTCACCCATGGTCATGAGCTTTGGGTAGTGACCGAAAGAATGAGATCTCTGATATAAGCAGTCAAGTTTCCTTCGTAGGGTGGCTGGGCTCAGCCTTAGAGATAAGGTGAGGAGCTCAGACATCAGGAGGGAGGTGAGCGGAGTAGAGTCGCTGCACCTTCGTGTCGAAAGGGGCCAGCTGAGGTCGTTCGGACATCTGATCAGGATGCCTCCTTGATGCCTCCCTTTGGAGGGTCACAATCTTGCCCCAGATAAGTGGAAGAACATAGATGGATGAATGTACTACACGTAACTGCCGTTAGTAAAGTATGGTAGTTATAGTCAGCGTTGACTGGGTTAGACACAAACAGCGGCCTCCTAGGTGAAAGTCCTGTGTTTGTTGGACCCGTTCAACCTCCCCTCCCTCCCACCCTACCCGTACATTCTCACTCTTTATACTGCGTCAGCTCCTCTGACCGTCTAACAGTCACACAGATGGGTTTACATTGAAGTTACCCGAAAGCCCAGTGCTTCCCGAACAGACGCTAAATTGTACTTCATGCGTCAGTATGAGACGCCTACGGGCAGTGATCAAACTGCAGTATTTGACGAGTTGGGAGTGAGAACGGGTTGTCATTCCAGTTGTATATGTGTCACCCTTTTGAAGATGTGTTAAGAAAGACATGGAATAAGACACTGTGAAAAGGACTGTACATTCTGTTCCTCGTGAGTGTTCTTAGTTGCTTAAAAGAACTGGGACAGCATCTCTGACAGTCAAGCACTTTGTCCAAGTGTTTGAGCTGCTATTGCTTAGGTGGTACTATAAAGGTACCCTGTGGAGTTTTCTTGTAAACAAACAAGAGTTTGTTTGTGTGTTGCATTCAGTGTTGCTCACCTAAACACATTGCGGTTGTCATTATTGTGTTTGAGCCTCGAGGCAGAAATCTTGAATGCATTTTCCTTCCTCCTAAAATATGTGTCTAGCTACTTGCTCGCAGTCTTCTTCTTACTACTACCTGTAGATCAGTAAAATGGTGTCAATCCGTTGTCAGGAATGTGTATCACATCACCTTTGTGCATGTGCGTCCAGAGTGTGCACAAGAACAAATTAAATGGGGACCCACTCATGACTCACTCAAAACATTGCTCCCTAGTGCTACCAATGGTCAAACACTCCACAGAGTACCCTTAATAGGATGCTTTGCTAGGCATCCTCTGGTTAACATGAGCCAAGGTCTGTTACACTGTGATAGCCTCAACACAAATGATACAATGACTTTAAAACTTGAAATGTAAATTGAATGTAAATTGAGACAGGTTGGATTAAGATATTAATAAGACACTAGTTTGTCCACATGGAAGGTCAGGATTGGAGAAAGGGTTTTTGCTTTGGCTAAGAGCCAATATATATCTGTTGGTATACTTTGCGAGCTACAGTGTTCCTCAATGACAGTAAAAATAATATACTGTATATGTTTTTACCTAAGCCATCAGCCACATTGGCCTTCCTCGTGCATCCTTTACTTCCTTGTGAAGTGCAAGCATCATCAATTAGATTCCAGCCAATCAGAGGGGCCACTGTTTCCATAGAAACTTAGTTGGTTGGCTAGCAACCTGTACCAGTGATCACCACCACTTCATCCTGGCTTTGCTGTCAGACTGGATGTCTTTCTTTTATTTCAGGGATGAGAAGAAATCATTACAAATACATTGTAACCAATAACCATGACTGTATAATCACGTCTTGTCATTATTAGTGTAGCTATTTATATGGAGACACAACGAGCAAAATGCATCATTAGTTTGGAATTAAATTTTGAACTCAGGATGTATTTCTGTTGAAGATGAAAGGGAAAAATGAAAGCTTGTTTTCTGCTACTCAGATTTGATACAGCATTATTATTTTTTTCTATTCTATGTTGTCAGAAGCTCTAACAGGTGGCTGGTTGGTTTGCTTCAAAGCTTTTAAGCTTTTCATACTGGAATTTTCTGAAATGTCTCTTTACAAAATAAATGGGGAAATGTCCAGGAGCAAATGAAAGAAAAAAGGCTGGCAGGCCTATATGAAAGGACCTGAAACTTTGAAGTTTAATAAACCCATCTTTGAATTATGTAGCATTCAATATTAGACATGGCAGGTTTTTGGAGAACTCTTTTATATCTTCAAGATGACTTTTAGTACATATTCTGCATGTAACCACATCTTTTAAATAGATGCAGAGATTTGAATCTATTTTAAATGCAGACACAGTTGGAGTAAGTGTGAGTCTGATTGGATGGGTGAATCAGAAATGCCAAAGTGCACTTCTGAGACTTCTGGAGGTGTCCTGAGAGTAATTCAACCAAGCATATGTGATGGTGTTCGCCCACATGATTATTTCAGTGATATTTATGCTCCCACCAAATGCCCTTTTCGTCTAACACCCAAGCCTAAGACTCATGGTTTAATCTAAAGGGCAGCAACATGGGATCGAGTGTTTTGGTAAATCAAACCTGTTCATATCTAGGAGTCCTTGAGCTAGCTCCTATATTGACGCCAGATTAAATGTAGATTAAAATCCAGAGGTTTGGCTCTTTGCCATCAGGGCTTCGAGACTTTGATTCGACCTGCCTGAGGAGCTTAGCCCGGATAAATCTGGATCATCTTTTTAAATAACTTCCTGAAACTCAATTTTGCTTTCATGCATTGACCCTTTGTTATTGTGTTTGACCTCTACTTTATGAATCTTTTTTATTACCGTACCTTGTTTTTCTTTTTTTTTTACTTGAGCTGTCAATCAGCTGATTTGATTGATTTCCTATCATTTGGAAATTGCTTTTTAACCGTGATTGGAAAAATGCTGTATATATTCTTCTTCCCTCATTCTTCATTAGTCACAGCAGAAGTAGTGTTAAGTTATTGAAATCCAAAATGGTTGCTGTTGTTGTTTTTTTGTCTTGTTTTTAGAATTAATTTAATTGAGTTTGGTTCATTTATATTAACTTTATTACCAAAGGGCACATTTGCATTGCACAAACTGAAAAAATTTGACAATTAAAACAACAATGTACTCAAGGAAAGCGCCTGTCTGCCAGCTCATCTCTCTAATATACTTTGTTATGATCCACAGAGCCCTCCAGGTTCCACTTCAACAAACCTGAGAACTACATCAGCATGTACCACCAGGAAGGGAGCGACACGCTGTACGTGGGCGGCCAGGCGATGGTCTATGTGTTGACGTTCAACAACAGAGGGGTCCGCGACCTGCAGGTATACTTTACTTTTAGCTGCGTTTGCTGTCTTGTACGCCTTACGCTCTGCTTTGGGGGAGTTTAATCTCTCAGCTCCAGACTGTCTTCTGTAATGGGCAACCACTCCTACTGCCGATTAGAGGAGTTATAAAAGATCAGTTGCCAACCAGTTGAAATATTAACTACTGTCTTTAAATCAGTCCACTTCAAAAAACACTTTGGCAACCAACCAGTGTTTGGAGGTGCTGATCCTACATAAATCTTAAGGTAAAATAGGCAGCAGGGACCTAAAGGTTGAGTTAAAGGCTATTTTCCCTTATGTTGTTCTGATTAAACCTCCCCTCAGGTCTGCTTGGGCATGTACAGTGTGTGTTTGATTGACATCTCCAAAAGTAAGGAAATCATTGCAGCACAATGTCAGGCAAGGCAAGGCAACACTGAAACTCTCATAACAAAATCAAGGATCCAACAAAGACTGAACTGAAAACAAGGACTTAAATACAAACTGATCTGATGAGAGGATGAAGTTCAGGTGGAGAGATGTGCGGAGAAACTCAGGTGAGGGGAATGAGGTGATTAGGCTGAGGAATGGGCAGGAAGCTGATTGGCAGGGGAAAAACACTGGGAACAAGAAAGGAGCTGATTGCCTGGGAAGAACTAACGAGGCTGATTCAGAGGAAGTGTGTAGATGGGCAAAGGAGGGGAGAGCCAGTACAGGAACACAGGAGGAAAAACAAAGTACAGGAAACCCAAAACAAAGAAAAATACTCAGTCCAGTCTACAAAATGTCTGAGGGCATCTGGACACAGTGCCAGACTATGACACACAACTAGCTTTAACGAAACATACTGTAACTTTTTACTAGGGCTGTCAAAGTTAACACGATAATAACGTGTTAATGCAAAATCATGTTAACGCCACAAATTTCTTTAATGCATTAACGCATCTTGCATTTATTTTGGTTGTAGCGGGCTCAGTTTTAAAGCTAGATTGAAGATGCTGGTATGATATGTATATGTATATGATATAACTAGAAACTGGAAGAAATCCATTAGCAACCATGTCATACTAGCTTGTTGCAAAGGAGGTGAAATAACACTCCAAATTTAGGCTAAACTTTGGCGAGCAAAAACTGGCATGGGCATTTTTAAAGGGGTCCCTTGACCTCTGACCTCAAAATATGTGAATTAAATTGGGTTCTATGGGTACCCACGAGTCTCGCCTTTACAGACATGCCCACTTTATGATAATCACATGCAGTTTGGGGGCAAGTCATAGTCAAGTCAGCACACTGACACACTGACAGCTGTTGTTGCCTGTTGGGCTGCAGTTTGCGATGTTATGATTTGAGCATATTTTCTATGCTAAATGCAGTAATCACGATCAACTTTGGACAATCATGTGATTGCGATTAAATATTTTAATAGATTGACAGCCCTACTTTTAACTTTTCAGTTTGTGTATGGATGAAACAAACAAGCTATGTGTTGGTTGGTGTGTTTTTGAACTTTGGAGAGAGCCAGGCTAGCTGTTTCCCCTGCTCCCAGGTTTAGGGTTATTACAAACCCTGTTTGCCAGACTGCTGGAGGACAACAAATATAGGTGCCCTCCTGCTGTGAGGGTGACCCAGTGAGCCAGAGAGGGTAGAAGAGAGAGATGAGACTGCTGGCCTGCCGCTGACCCATTTCAGCAGCTGAGGGCAGAGGAAGTTTGGTCATGCATACATTAATGAAGTTACACATATCCCTCCCTGTGAGGAAAGAAAACATCATTCACTGAGCTAATAATGTCAACATAAGCTCAAAATTACACAGTGCGTGGGTTGCAGTGTCAGCACTGACTAGCCTGACAAATCGAAGAGACTGTAAGCTTGATGTTTCATCCAAACATGACTATGCCCAATTTTTCAGAATGATTGCAGACTCAGAGTTGGGTTTCCCTCAGTGGAGACAAAAAGACAGGTGGAAAAACAGCGATTCGCTGATGTGTTTGGCATTGAAGGACTATTCTGATGGTGTGTTTATCTCATTCACACACTTAAGTGACAGGATGTCAGGAGTTATTTCCAGTGCAGGTTAGTTCAGTGAAGCATGATGGTAGAAAAATAACAATTTTCAATTCTCAAAAACAGCAGCAGTAGACATCAGCCACACAGCATGGGAGAGTGAGGGATTCTTTTGTGAGATTCAACAATTGTAGTAGGAAACACTTATTATTAAAAGGTCACTAAACTCAGTTATCTATTTTGCAATGGAGAAACAATGCGTGTTTGACTGAGGGGCACCACGCTCAGTAGTTTTCTCACAAGGATAAGTTCATTCTGCCTTGTCATTCCTCTTTCTATCTATTGGTCTCTCCACATACATGTACTGAGAACATATAAGAAGTGGACATAGTCACCGTCAAAGAGTATAGAAACAAAGACTCGAAACCCTGGTGCTTTTTGACAACAGCCATTTTGGACTGAAAATGCCAACGAGTTTGTGGCGATGGATGTAAAAAGAGACGTCTTTAAATCAGAGGAGAATTTTTCTTTTTCGAGGTAAATCGACTTCCCAGTAGAAACACTTAAATAGCCCTCATTTAAATCATTATGTCCTAAAAGTTATAAAATTCACTAATTGCTGATTCCAGAGTTTAGTCCTATATGACATATCGGGTTCTGCCGGCTTCCTGCTAGCTGCATGCGACTGTAATAACGGACATATTGGCTGTAATTCATCACTTTTATCATCTTATAATACACCCATGGGCTGTATGCTGTAAGGTTGTACCGTGGTGGATGTAGTAACATCTCTGTTCCCAAACAACCGGCTATTGGCCAGTAGCTAGTAGTGCTAGTAGCATGACATAAACATAATTTAATGTAGTTGTAGTCTATTTACTAACACGCAGGGCAAAAGCACAGGACACATCCTCTTATACATCCATGGTCTGTGGTCTATTGGACATTGATTTTGGAGGTCCTTGAGATGAAAAAGATTGAGATTACTCTCAAAATCTGTGTGCTGGATTTTTCTAACTTCCATTTGTGCCGATCACTCACTTTATGCTCCTCTGGGAAGCGGCCGGGCGAAAAGCTTAATAAATAAATAAGTAAATAGTTATAATAGTATGCATATTTATAATATTTTTATTATTCAACACAAGCCATTTCGGTAGAGACGTTAAATATGACAATAGAATATAAATCATTTTGTTTTATTATTGTAAGGGACTTTGTAGGCGGATGTTTTACTGGCGTCCGGTAGTCACATTCAGTCCAAAATGGCGGAAGCGTAGCTCTGCTGCTGGACTCTGATGTTGCAATGGAACGACCAATTGACTTTCACTTCTTAGCAAGATACATTCTTTGGTCACAGGTACATCACCCATTTATTTGCGGACTACGGTTTTGAAGCTTTGAGTTCGACATTTTGGCCGTCGCCATCTTGGTTTTTTGCAACCAGGAGTAACACAAGAGGGTGAAGCTAAGAACAACGGAACGCTGAACAACACATTTTTAGGCTACCAAAATGTTATCATTAACTTTCATGAACTGAAAACACACTGTGAAAGGGTTAGAGTTGTAAAACGAAAACACTGACAAATCCCAGACCAGACATTACCATGGTAGCGACCTGTCAATCACAAGGTAGCCACACCCTAAAGCATACCCTGCTTTATGGTCTATTTGACTCTAAATGGGACCATAATTTACTAAATGAATATCATGCTGTATTGAAGAAGACTTGAAACTATAGATTGAGACCATAAACTCATGTTTACAATGTGCAACCAGGGGAGTCGTCAGGGGGATGGCCATTAGAAAGAATGCAAGTTTGAGGCACTTCCGCATTGGCTTCACTTTTTCGGAGGGTGCCGCCTGACTTGGAGCAACACGTTCATGGCTATTCTTTTGGGGGTTGTTGAGAGGAATTTGGGGAAATGTGAAGTACAGGAGGCAGGTTGTACACAGGATGTAAATGACAAATTGAATGAGAAAATAAATCCTTGAATGCAGTGAGTGGTGTTAGCTAAGAAAGTAGATGTTTTCTGTGAGGATTGTGTTTTAGCAGCTGCAGCAAGGTCACAGTTTTCTTGCTGAAACAGGGCAGTGTATAAGAACTTGGCACAAACTGAACAGTCCTTCCTCCCACAGATCCCAGCGGCATCGGACCAGACTGCAATTGATACCTGCAAGGCAAAGGCTGCACCACTCGAGGTAGAAATGCATCCTCACCGACAGCTCCTCCATCACTTCTGCAAAGCATTCTCCTACCCCATCACTGTATTATCATCGATGTCATCATGTTTGTCATCATCATCTTCTTCATCATCATCTGCAGTTGCACTACAGTGAGGTTAGTTCTACAATGTTCAGTTTTAATTCAGCTATTTAGGTTCATGTTCATGACGTGCAATAAAGACAAATATATGCATAAATAATGGTAATTTATAATATATGAGATAACATTACACGCGAGACAGCTTCACCTAAAACAAACACAGATGGGTAATCTGTTGATAATTGGAGTGCATAATTCCATCGAGAGACAATATTGTATTCATCTCTTGGTATTCTCTCAACCTGAAATAAGCCTAAGAGTGTGGGGGAGCTTCAACTTAATGCGAAATGCTCCGAGGCTCAGGAATAATCTTAAGAAGTAGGATACAGCGCTACTTGATATGCTGACTGTCATAGAAAATAAAGAAATCCAAATGACAAAAAAGGTGCCTGGCAAGAGAATGTCTTGGTATTTAAAGGTTGCACTTTTTATTACCAAGACCATCTTCACCATTGTACATCAATCAATAATTTCCACATTCATTTTGACACTGCTTTATAATTACAGGAAATTAAGATCATTGAAACACATTTTCCATTTATTCTCAGGGTTAACTTCTGCTTTTGCTCATTAGCTCAAAAAATAATTAATTTCCGCCTCTAGAGCCAAATTTAATACTTCAGATACTTCAGAAATATGACTATGCTCTCTACCATAATGTTAACACTTAAAAACAAATTATACTCTCAGCATCTTTATAGCCACGGGGGTCATGTCTGCAAGGGATCGCTTAGTAATATGTACCAAGTGTCTATATGTGTCCTCTGTCTTCTGGAGTATATCATGAGCAAGCCCACAGATAGAGGACCAGGGTGTTGCTATGAGGCCGTTTTGTGGTGTAGGGGCCACAGTCAATATTGCGGGTCACATGGTGCCCACTGGCCCAAAAATACTTTTCCCATACGCAATCCATACAGAAAGAGTGGATGTGGATGACCGTCCCCATTTTGGTTTTTGGCCATCGCCATCTTGGTTATTTGCAACCAGAAGTGACACGAGAAGGTGGAGCTAAGTACAACCAAACCAATTTTTTAGGGGACAAGAATGTTACAATTAACTTTCATAAACTGGGCCCAAACACATGGAACAAATTACAGCATTATGTGTCTTGGATTTGGAGCTCCACACCACGTCCAGTCTGAACAACGCAATCGGTTAACATGGGCAGCGCTTCGTGGCACTTTCGCCTCCTGTGTGAACCCGGCTTTAGGGTTAGCATTAATATGTTGAGATGACTTGTCTTGAGAAACTTCAGTTTGGATTTCAATAGATGATTCCTTGAGTTTGAGTGCTCACAGCAGAAAAGAAGTGACACCTTGCTTAAAAGCACTGTTGATCTATTTGTAACATCAGTGCTTCAAAAGCTGCCAATTATCTTCATATCATATTTACTGTAGCTGTATCAGAGGCTACATACAGCTGCTCAGAGCCCTTCAGTGTCCAGCCCACCAATGTCTGCCAGGACTGTTAACTGCAGTCAGGTTTAACAACGGAGTGTTATTCCTATTCTCTGTTAAGGCAGCATGTTAACTGAAGTCTATTTTGACAACCATGAGCAGGTTGCCATCAGGACAAGAGCATTTTTGCATTTCAATTGGCTAGGAATTCTACCATTTCAATATTTCTACCCATATCTAATGTAAGCTAAAACCCATCACAGTTGTGAGTATACATCAAAGAAAAGTGTTGCTGGGGTTAAGGCACAAAACAAAGAGGGCACTGTCTTCCCTGCATAAACAGACCTAAAGCTTCCAGAGAGTCTGGCAGTGGCAGATGGTGGAAAATCAGAACGTAATGAGAGACACAGTAAATGTTACCTAATAAAGCCAATGGCGCCGAAAAAGGGGAATGAAGGTCAAGAGGCAACATATTTCAGTGATAGGACAGCCATGAGGTTCGGTAAAAACATTTCCCCTAGATGATAGACAGACTGTATTTATAACTAAATCCATGTCAGCTTCAGTTTGTCCAGAACACACAGTCCCCAAAAGCTGAGCCCATGGAGCAAATACACTGAAGGCAAATATGGTCCAGGTTGAACACAACAATAACAAAATGTAGATGCTTGATGCGTCGTGGTTCCAAAATTTGAATTATTCTGTCATTGTGTCGTTGTATGATATGTTTCCCTCCTGCCCTGACTTTTCCTAAATACCTATTCTGTACATGCCTGTATTGTCATTTTGATCGAATAACATTTGGAAAACATGACAAAAGCCCCCTTTAGTAGCAAGGAGTAGCGGCAATTAGCGTTGGCACTCTCCTCTGACTTTCCTCCGGCAGCTGAATTGATGCATTTGCATAATGGCTGAGGAAAGACTGATGCTATAATACATGCCTGCATGCCAACCCCAACCTCCATTCCCTTACTGTCCTTGCTACGTTAAGGAAGCACTACTTCCTGCACTGGCACTAAATGTTGGCTTTGGACATAAATCACGAGGTGCAGAATCATTAAATATGCATGTAACTCCTACGGGTACTGGGATGGTATTCCAATGAGCATTGTTTGTTAGCAGTGTTGAGAGCTCCTTGCCAAGCAGTGCAGTAAAAAAAACACAACATCACACGAATTTGAGACCAGCTTTAGCCTGATCAAAAATGATGCTACCAAAGAAGACATTGGTTTGAGATTGACATCAGCTATTGGCCCCGGTAAGACTCACACTCATCTGTTATTCTTCCAGATAGCATACTTCAGACCTTGTTTCAAACAAATTCTAATGTTGTAATCTCAGTCCTACATTTTAGTGTGGGCCATGTAAAATCACTTAGCAAACATGCCCAAACTCAAAGTATTTCTCTCAAGAACACAAAGTAAAAAAGTGTACACTCACACACAGATTACCCAGCCCACCCACTCGCCTACACATCCACCTACAGATCCACCTACACAACCACCTACACACACTTACACAAGCTCTGGCCCTGCTTTTTGGACTTAGTGATGTACTTCCTCCGTCTCCAGTTTCTACTAGCCTTGTTTTCATCAGAATTCGTTTTTCTAAAAAGCACTTTTTTGTTAAAGATAAACGACAACAAACATGAGTCAACATGAGCACCGCCGGGACCTAAAATCAGAATTTACCCCTTTAGGTTGTACTCATTCATTTTCATCCAACATCCAGTAATGCCTTTGAGATAGCAGTCCATTTTCTGTACTCAATGAATAAGTGATGCATATGGAGTATAGCGGTGCTGTACTGCAGGGCTAAGCCTCCTGTGCGCTGTCTGCCAAAAATGTTCAGAGCATGGATTGCTTCCAATTTTTCTTAAATCTCTCTCTCTCTGAGCAATCCGCTTTTGCTCTAGTAATCTGTTTTATGTTGTACTCTTGTTTTGTTTCTCTGTCCCTCAACTCCACCTTCCTCTCTTCCTCTGTTTGTTATTCTCAGTCCCTTGGTCTTGTCTTGTTTTTTCTCTCCCTTTGTGCTGCCTTTCTCTTTTTTAATCACTTTTTCACATATTCTCCATAGTCTCCAATCTCATTTCCCCCTCTGTCTCTCTGTGTCTTTAATCCCTCTCCCAATCTGCACATTTTTCTCCCTTTCCCTCTTGCTTCTGCCTGATTTTATGCCTTTGTCACTTTCTTTTACTGCCTCTTTCTCTCACAGCTGGAGTGTGATAATTTCATCACCGTCATTCAGAAAGTAAACGACACAATAATAATATGTGGGACAAATGCTGGAAGCCCCAGGTGCTGGATGCTGGTAAGAGCTTCTTCAGACAAATTCATTGAAATGCTGTATTGTATCTTATTATGCAGGCACTGCAAATGTCCCACTTCTATTGGTTGCAGCTGCTCTTCAAGTCCAAACAGTCTCAAGATCAATTGTAATTAGCATTTATTTATGTGCTCACTTATTTCTTCTGCTAGTTAGATGAAGGCCGGGAGTTATTTATTGCCATGGAGGATGTTTTCACTCAGTAATAAATGTGTGCCCCCATGGATAAGATGCAATCTTCTAAACCCTGTGTGGTGACAAACAGATAACTGAGTGTTGGGTCTTGGGGTAGCAAACTGTAAAATGAAAAGTGTTTAAAATGCCAGACTTCCTCCAGGCTCAAACATTTCCTCCGTCTCCCGGCAGGTAAATGACACTGTGCTGACTGATGTCCAGGGCAACGGGCAGATAGCGTCTGCCTCTGACATCTCCCCACCATACCCTTCCCAGAGGTCCATCAGCTTGCCTGCAGGTAACAAACTCGAAAAAGAAATCCTGCTTGCTGGAGTTCATGATTCACTGGGTGGAAAAAGAATAAAATCTTACAAAAATATATATTCTTCATGGTTTAGTATCAGCAAGGGAAGACACTGCTATGAAACATTCTTGACAAAGAAGAGTTGTGTTGTTGCCAGTGAACCTGATGAACCTCATAATCAGCAGCTGGAGGCAGATTACAGATGACCTTAGTTAAAGTATTTGGCTCCTGTGTGGGTAAGGGCACGGTCACACATGCGCAATGCAGGCGAGTGACCATTGCCTGCTGAGGCGATATTCGTGCTGAATGTGGGTGGTGCCAAGTGGGGTCAACCACACACACACACACACATCTTTGCTTTTGGTTGATGCTGCGATTTCGCCGATCAAAGTTCACCAAAGTTGAACTCCAAGATGCAAATTTGCCACTGAAAGTGAATTTTTTATTCGCCCCTACGCTCGCATAAAAAGGAAGTAAACGAGAGGCAGATATTCGCCAATTTTAATTTCACACACGTGTGACCGTGCCATAAAGCTGAAGCACTAGTAGTTTAAAGCTTATTTGATTGGATGATATGAACCAGATTCCATTCCCTCTTGAATTCAGAGCTGATATGATTCGGGTCACATCAGCATGCAAACGTGCAATTACCTTGCAAGTTGCCACGATTCTAGTAGCTCAACGCTGGAAACTAGCTATCAAGCGAGCCACAACAGCTATAGCTATCTAAGTGGTTTGCTACCCCACCAAGCAAAAACACAGCACACTGAAGAACTCACGGCATTTAACCATCAAATTCCACAATGAGAATGTCCTCCAAAGGAAAAGTGACTATGATCTCTCTGAACCCTAAGTCATCTTCAACATTTAAAATAACTTTCTCAATTGTGCAATAAAATTTTAACTTCACTTCAGGTGTTTTTTTCCTTTTCCGAAAAAGAGTTGATGTGCTAAATGGATTATGGAAACGCCTTTACTGAATAAATTCTGACATAGCGAACATTTAACTCACATGACTGATCTGCTGTCGGCGTCTTCGTCACCGGACAGCATGAAACACGACCAATACTAGCTAACATAAAAGAACAACTACAACTTGCCCAATTGAAATAAATTACAGATGACCTCTCTCCATTTTTCTCTCGTAGATGGTTATATGGTAGATGTTTCTGATTCTCAACCTCTGCTTCTTCTTCTACTCTGTTTACGGGCGGATTACAGCCATGTGTAGCCTATAGCGCCAACTTCTGACAAAACTACATTGTAGTTAGTGTACTCCAAACCAGTTGTTTGAAATGCGTATTTCTATTTTTCGACATTTCAAAAGTTTGCTTCAAATTTCCTTGAAAATTGAATGGAAACATGACTAGTGATTTGTAATGGAGGCACCAAAAGAATGTCTTACACAATAATAACACTTATGTGGGTCTGTTTTGGAAGGCATTTACAAACGATAAATTTGTTGATCACAACTGGCCGCAAAAGTCATACAAAGCAATATTTTAACTTAGAAGTATAAAGGAATTTAGGCAAAATGATAGCTTCTTCTATTTTTGGACAGTGGCGATTTGCATATCAAAATTCAAGTAGAGCTCGGTTGCCACAAGGAAAGTCTCTCAATATGATTATTCCACTCAAATTAATTGAATTTTGTGCAAGATTTTGCTGTCATAAAATGCTGTTATGACCAGGCCCAAATACAAGGAGTCAAAGTCATCATTACTTTAGGAAGTAACAAATGAGGATGAGTTAAAGAATGGACTCCTTACGGTGTCACTGAGCTCCCTTTTGTAAGAGTGAGTGTCGCAATTTCAAAAGTCTCACCTTTTTTACCAAAGGTGTCACTTTTTGAAATATCTTATTTCTGAACAAAGCCGTCTTCAACTCTTTATATTAACTTTGCTCATTTGAGTGGAGAGCAGCAGAGCGACATTTGTGAGTCCCGAGAGTGATCTGTCTCTTATTATCACTCTCTATTCATAACATGCAAATGAGGAGGTGCTTTTATCGAAAGTACCTCACAATGTTTTAAAGAGCCAGTCCTCTACAAGATTTACTTTAATAAATCATGTAGTACTTGGCTGAAACATATGTAGGCCAATTTTACCTTAAACAAGATCTAATGTGTTACCTATTACTGAAAATAAAGTGCCATACTAATTGGCAAATATCTGCAATGAGAAATATAATTATATAGGTTTCTTTCTGTTGTGGTTAGAGTAAATGTTTGGGGAGATTGTTCTTGTGTTTTCACTTTGTACATCACGATATTCTTCAAATAATTAAACTCAGGAAAATAATTTTTGAGTTACAAAACCTTCACGGGTGTGAGTAGCTTTTTAATCAGCATTACAATAAAAGGAGCCACACTTAAGTGAAGGCTAATGAGTGAATGAAGCAATTCACTACACAGTTCAATCAAAGTCCTTATCTATCGGTGTGAGAGCCTTGCTCTACAGTATTAGCTGCATAGAGAAGATAACTTTATTAATCCTTCTTGGGGAAATTCAACTTTCAAGAGAACTGGACAAATCAAGTTTGAAGTGATACTGCAATCGCATCAGTTTTATTTAATTAGCCCCAAATCACACATTTGTCTCAAAAGGCATTATAATCTGTTTACAACACCTTCTATTCTCAGATCCTTGATTCAGATATAGAATTACTCTACCCGGAAACCTTAAGAAAAGCAGCAACACAGTGCCAATATGACCCAAGGTTGGTCAAATAGATTTTATTACTGTGCCTCAGCAGATCATATATGTAATTTGTCAAGTGTAACATCACCAGGGGATCACACCACCCTGAGTGCCAAGCGCACAAGAGTCAGCCATCTGCCGTCGTGCATTCACATGGAAAAACCCATGCAAAACATTGCTAAAATGGAGCTGTTGCACAACTGACTGCACAAACAGATTCAGAAATAATTCAGTTTTACAGACTCCTGGATGCTAAAGAGAAAAGAAAGATGGTAGGGCTGTGTAAACTCTAGACATTTTTTTCTCTACCTGTCCACTGATGGTTTTGATCAGACTGACAAATCCTTAAAAATGGGACCAGCTGTGGTATGCAAGTATGTGCCCTGCAGGTGTAGTTCACTTCCATTACTCCCGAGTTGAGGTGCATACACACAGGCTGGGGCAGGATTACGTGGAACGGCATTACATAATGAGGAGACACACATTTTGCAAAAAAGGGGATTATTAGCAGGATTACAATTTTAAAATACATTTTAAAATAAAGAGCGATGTAGTAATATTACCATGCACGTATATGCACACATTACAACACAAGTCTCAGACAATTTTTTGCCATTATTTAGTATGTAAAGCAGTCGTGATTTTGCTACTCATACTTCACTACATTTCAGAAGTAAACACCCCCTGCTGGCCATTAGAACGACTGCAAGTTTAAAGGTATCATATTATAGAAGTGAGATTTCCATGTCTTTTGTTATTATAAAGCAGGTATAGATGCTGTATGAATACTGTGAAAGTATCCACATGCTAAATACGGAGAAACGCACACAGCACTTATTCAGAAACTGTGCCTTTAAACGAGACGTCAGGACTTCCGTTAGGTTGTGATGTCACAACCATACAACCGGTAGATGTGCCACTAAACTCTGTATAGTTGACACAGAGTGAGTCCCCGGCTGCAATGACGCTGTGAAGTAAGCGGCTGCGCAGATGCGAAAGACCGGGAAACTGACCAATCAGAGCAGAATGGGCTTTTTTCGGTAGGGGGTCTTATAGAGACAGGCGCTAAAATGGAGCTTTTCAGACAGAGGCCGAAGAATGTAGGTTTAAGGCACTTTCACATTGGCTTCACGTCTCAGACCCAGAGGTAGCCCGCTGCATAACACACAGTAGAGTGCAAGTTATGCCTTTCTAGCTGTGACAATGCATTTATTTGCATATTTGGTATTGAGATAATCCGAAAGCGACAGAAAGTAATCAAGTTACTTTAATATTGTGATACTTGGATTAGGTTACTGACTACATTTTTTAACAGGTAATTAGTACTTATATCAGAACACATTTTTAAAGTAACCCTCCCAACCCTGCATATATATATATCTCAGGAAGCTCTGGCCACATTTCAACATCCACAGACCACTGACTGTCTGCTACATCGTATCAATCATTGTCGTTGCCCATGGCAATCCTTTCAAGAGTTTATTATTTTCTTCTCAGCATCACAGCTCTCCTCAGTTGATTTGCTTTGCCACACAGCGACGGCAAAAAAGACTGTATCACACTATACTAATCGCTTGTATTTTTGTTAAAATACAGGTCTGCTAATAAATATATTATGTTTTTCAAATCCAGCTCAATTGAATTTAATAAAAGACAATTGTTAGGGGTGTAATTCATAAATTTCACAAGGTCACCACATAAGACTTCAGTTCATTGCATCTCTCCACAGGGAACTCTGATGATGTGATATCGAGCAGTGCAGGGTCAGATTAACTAAATAGAGATGTTTCAAATGAAAACGACCTTCCAGTGGTCGCAGCGCATGATGAGGGTCGGACAAATTGTCTATTTTGCTAATGCAGACGGATTGTTTGTAGAGACACTCAGAAATTAGTCAGAGGTTAGTTTATCGCTGCAGGACGGCGCTCTTCCAGATGGAGATCGATTGTTGAAGCCGACCCCTTTGCTTGAGTCGAGCGGCATTCTAATAACAATCAGTCCTAATTAAGATGTTACTGTTACGATTTAAAATGCCCCCCTCCCCCTCTGCATCGCTATGGAGACGGAGCTCTAAGTGGGGTTATAAGAATATGGTGATTGGGGGCTGCTCATCAGTGCAGTCAGCTATTCTGCCTTGATGTCTTCTTTGCTCCTGCTCTCCCTTTCTTCCCCTGTTGTTTAATTCTGTCTTTGGCCTCCTGAGCCTCCTTTTTCCTCTCTTCACTCCTCCTCTCTGTGTTTAATGTTCTCTCTCTGTATCCTCCTATCCTCCAGCTTCACTCAATCCCCTCCTGTGTCACTCCAATCCCCCTCCTCCTCTCGCTCTAAACCTTGTACCCTTTTCTTTTTTTACCCTCAGTTCACCCTCTCTTCTCTCTGTTTTTTTTTCCTCGCTGTCTCAGATGGGAGTTTGTATTCTGCTATGTCGTCGGTGGCAGGTCACGCCGGCTCGATCCGCCGTACGTTTGGCTCCCAGAAACTCCTGAAGACGGAGAACATTTGGCTGCTGAGTGAGTAGGAGGAGGGAAGTCACGCAGAAACCATGCAGGTTTAGACTAATGAATATGGAGATGGTGGGTGGTACTCTCTGTAAATCACCCACTATAATTCCCATGGGAAAAAAAAATAACATGTAGGTGTATTCACTGTCACTGTGTTTATGGTTCAGGTCACATTTTTAACAGCTTTAAAATGCAAACCAGAAAGAAGAGCAGTCTGTTGATTCTCACAATGTCCTCACAAGTATATCACAAGTTTAATATTAGCATTAAAAAAAGGTGATGTAATCATGAAATAAGACACTAGAATATGATATTGCATGACCCAGGAGAAGTCTCGAAGGTGCATCGGAAACAAAGTGACTCAATGGACACATTTCAATCTCATCACCAGATCCGCAGTTTGCCGGCGCAGCCATAATCCCGTCATCAATCAAATACAAGGAGGAGATCTACTTCTTCTTCAGTGAGTTCAACAAGACAGCCAGGGTGGATGAGGAGCCTTACAGGGCCCGCATAGGCCGAATCTGCACGGTAAATATCCCACTTTGTTTGGGAACAAGTGGACAAATCCAGGTCCATACACCCAACCTCCTTCTCCATCACATTGCATATATCGGAGTTGTGAGCAGGCAATCAAAGAGTGCTTTACCCTTGTCAGATTGTTTCATTTGAATCATTTTAGAGGCCTGTAGATTTTGTATGAATACTGTGTTTCAAAAGACAACCACTGGTAATAAAATGAACTTGAACACTTCAGAGTTCGAACAAATCCAAAATGTGCAGAGTGAAGATGCAGCACAACACAAGGTGATGTAGTACACTGTCCACTTAACATACAACGCAACATGTTTCCAGTTTTATATTAGTAAATCCATCCATCCATCTGCAACCGCTTATCCCGTTAGGGGTCGCGGGGGGGCTGGAGCCGATCCCAGCCGACATTGGGCGAAGGCAGGGTACACCCTGGACAGGTCGCCAGTCCATCGCAGGGCTGACACATATAGACAGACAACCATTCACGCTCACATTCACACCTACGGGCAATTTAGAGTCCACAATTAACCTAACCTGCATGTCTTTGGACTGTGGGAGGAAACCGGAGTACCCGGAGAAAACCCACGCTAACACGGGGAGAACATGCAAACTCCACACAGAAGGGTCCCAAGCCGGATTCGAACCTGCAACCCTCTAGCTGTGAGGCGCCTATTAGTAAATCAGCTCAGAATATTAAATTGTAGGAAACGTTCTGCACAATTTAGAGCTGCTGCTGCATTGCTTTGGGTCTGAGGAGAAACTTGCAAGCATGTTGCATTTCTTAACACTTTCCAATCAGTGATGTCAAAGCAGGTGTTTCCCAATCAGCCGTCAAATTCTAATCACCTGCTGCCTTGTGTGATTCATGACTTACCTTCTGAATCAATCTTATCCCAGATAGACACAGACATTAAAAGATAAATGATAAGAACAGAAAAGTAAAGTTTTGTGTGATCTATCTTAGGAATTTGTGGAGTTTCTCAGCAGTTCTTGAAATAGTCACGAAATTGAATGTATTGATTCGTGGACGTAGACACAAATGTCACTTTTTTTTCGTGATGGTCAGCACAAAATCAATTTGTATGTTATCCACGCAATTGTGAACCGGAAGGATAAAGAGCGGCAAACCACATAGGGAG
Source organism: Sebastes umbrosus (assembly GCF_015220745.1). Taxonomy (NCBI): domain Eukaryota; kingdom Metazoa; phylum Chordata; class Actinopteri; order Perciformes; family Sebastidae; genus Sebastes; species Sebastes umbrosus. The sequence goes on from NC_051279.1 coordinate 9,171,158, forward strand.
TAGATCAGGGTGGATGGGTGGGTCAAAAAACACAGGACTTTCGCCCAGGAGACCGGCGTTCGTGTCCCGTGGAAACTAAAAGTTCAAGTTGATTTATCTGTCACGTAACTTCCATAATTAAGTTACAGCACTTCCAGAGTTATTCTAACCCAAACCGCAATCTTTTATGAAAACGAAGTAGTTTTATTTTGAAAAGACTGGAGCTGAAATTGACACGTGTGTCACGTGTTGCTGGACATTTGTAGGAAAATGCACGAAAAATACGTTGTAGAAAGTTGTGCTGAGCTTCACGAAAAAAAAGTGAAATTCATGTCTATGTACACGAATCAAAGAGATTACATTTTGTGACTATTTCACAAACTGCCGTGAGACTGTGTTGTTTCATCTTGTGCATTAACGTGTTAATTAGTTAGCTTTAGGATTTAAGCTATTAAGCTTAAGATTAAGCTTTTTAACACACATCTTGGAGCAATCTGTGTACTGAATGCTCAGAGAGAAAACAAGCAACATATTGTTTTCCCCAAAATGTCAGGGTATTCCTATGAGGTGGGGGAAGGGACTCCTGGAGTTCCGGGTAAGGGGTCAGTGTCACATCTTGGCAGGAGACAAAGTAAAACTCAGAATCAATCTGGCAACCTGGCTGCCCTACTATGACTTTGTTGTCACAGTCCTTTTATGTCATTTCCAGGTGGATGAAGGGGGCATCAAAGCCCTCCTGGCAGACTCATGGACCACCTTCATGAAGGCCCGGATGATGTGCGGCGCAGGAAACACACAGCAGCAGTACAACAACTTGAAGCAGGCGGTGGTGCTAACAGCTCAGGACAAAAGGGCCGGAGTCCTGTATGGCCTGTTTAACAACGCATGGTGAGCTGGTACATTTAAACACTTTGACTACATCCACAGTTTAATTGGCTTCAGGGAAATTACACTGGACATTTTATGTTTTTAATGCTATTTCAGGAATGTGGTGATGTAAAACAAAGAAAGCACAAAGAAGCTTTGTTGTGTTGCATGAAGCTGAAATCATGCTTCTCAGAAGATACTCGTATACGTCTCTGTGAAAAAACACAGAGAACGGAGGTTATTTGATTCAAGTCCTGTCTGGAGGCGGGTTGGAAATGGAGATGAAATCAAAGATACATACAAGAATAAAAGGAACAGCAATGCCAGCTACCCCTGTTCGCTACAGGGACACTCTGGAGAAATATAATTCGTTTCTTGCTTCTGTTTGATTCTTAGGCAATTTACTAACAATGACTTAACATGATTTACGGGTAATGAAGTCCTTCTTTTATCTCATTTAGTTTGCTTTTTGGAATCGTAGTTGTTCAAAAACCTGGAAATCAGCATTTTAGTACTTCTTGTTCCCTCGTCTCAGTCAATGGGTTTTTAACGTCGTTTTTTACGAGTTTAAGATTAAGAGAGATTTTAACATTGTGTTTTACGACATAAGATCCGTCAGTAACAATCCCAATCGTGAATTTTGAAGCTTTTACATGTCTTAAAAAGGCAGTTGCTAAAGAGTGGCTAAATGGGACGTCATCACGCCTAGTCTGCCTTCAGCTTAGTGGTGGTGACGTGAAGTCATGCGACCGTGTGCAGTTCGTTCATAGCCTGATGTTAGCTTTTTACCTCTGGTGATTGCATTCACTCTTCAAAAATCATAAAAGTTGTGATCATTTGTGGAGATTATCTTCCTGAACACAACGTGTAAGTATCATAAACGTTTGTTTGCCACTTATTTTCTACAGTAATCCAAAATCCAATGGAAAAATGCCTTTTGTCATGGGAACCCAGTGTGATGTTAACTTCCTGGTTGTTCAAGAAAAAATCATCGACCCTGCAGCAATCCTTTTGTTAAAGTGTTGATGAAAACTCCAGGCAGCCAAACATTTATTGCAATAGCTGCATATATATTCACAGGATAATTGATTGACATTAGAGCACAGTTAGTGACAAAAGTAAATTGGTAGCGACTCGGGCTAATTTTAATATTTTAATATGTGACTGAAGATGAAATCTGATTGTGTACTGCCATAAGACATGTATATGGCCACTATCAGTAACGTCACCCACAAAAAAACAAACTTACTGCCTTTGGACAGTATATATACTTTTAAAATGACATTTTACACAATAGATTTGTGATAATTTAAAGTCAAGCAAAACCCACTTCAGTCATCATTCTTGAATGAGCAAATCTGCAATTGTTTCACTCACACTGAAATTCCTTTTTTATGCAGATTTTGTGTTGTACTGTTGTTCAAGGACAAGAGCGCATAATGTGAATACAGTAACCTAATTAGACACAAGTTGAGGATGTATAATTGCACTATTGAGAAATTCAAAGGAGTATATTCCCTTAGTTGTAAAGCACTGTACAGTATAATATGGAGGAGAGCAAACATAACCCAGGGCTCAATATTGATTCTGAAATTCAGAAAAACTGTTTGATCTGTCAGAACATGCAAACAATGCAATGAAACAAACAGACAGCACAATGAAAAAAAAACAAAGCTAAACAATAACACAGTAACTGACACTCATCCACCCACACAGCAGCACACATGCAGACACACAATATACACACCCACCGACTCAAGTTTCTCATTACATCAGATTTTGAAAAAAAGTGTCTTGTCAGTGTTTAGTTTCCATTTTCTTTGACTGTAAAAGCAGTATAAAGCAGAATAAGAATATTTGTTCTCAAGGTTTGCAAGTCATGTTTCAGTAATATCAGCTGTCATACATCTGATAATATGAGTACAGAACATGTTGTGGTGTCATTTTTGGCAAGGCGTTGCTAAAAATGCCTCTAATTGTTTACCAAACAGACTGTGCGGGGTAGACTGTCAGACCCTGCAGCAGTAAAATAAGAGGTTTTCTAAAGGGACTCTGGTGCTCAGACACACTACGCTTCTGTCCACAGGGACCACCAAAATCAACACAAAATGAAAGTTTTTCATAGTAGTTTTAAAAACAAGTTAAATTTAAATTACATTCTGAGCCTTCTTTTATAAGGAAACAAAGAAAATATATTTCATTTAACTAGTCACACATGTAGGACATATTCAACTGGTGACAAGGGATAGCAAGTAGACATTGGTTCGCTCTAAGGGATCATAGATATTTACCGTTACTGGCCTGTGAAACTCTAGCTGTCTCCCTGCATGTCCCTCATAAGCACTCGCCCTGTTTTTATGGTGGATGTAATTACTCTTCTCTCTACTGTTGTTCAGGGGCAGAACAGTGATCTGTGCCTACTCCATCGAAGATATTGACCAGGCTTTCTCCACATCCAAACTAAAGGGCTACAGCAGTACAATCATCGGCCCTCGCCCTGGGATGGTAAGAAAAAACGACAAGGTTTTTTGTCACACTAATCTCAGAAAAACAGCATTGAGATAAAAAATGTGCAATTGCATGAGTCAACCTTTATTTCAGCCTTTAGGCGAAAAGATTGAAGTGCTATTTTTGAAAGGCATGAGTTAATAAAAGAGAAGCAATTTTGAGCTCTTTGTCCAAGGGCGTTTTGTTTACTCCAGAGCCCAGCCTCTGAATCCATTACGTCACTTCTCCTCTCAGTGTGTCCGCAAAAACTCGACAGCGGGAGGTCACAACGACATCAAAAACCTCGGGGTGATCAGATACCACCCAGAAATTGAAGATGTGATCCGGCCTGTCGGTGTGGCTCCACTCGACCTGCCAACAGATGACCAAATCACACACACTGTGGCGGACATTGTCCTGGCGGTCAACGATGAGCACTACAGTGTCCTGTACCTCGGAACAGGTGTGTGTGTGTGTGCATGCATATGTGTGTGTGTTAAAGCTTCAGGTGTTTATTATGGAGCAACAGCACCCTCTTTCAACTTGCTTCATTTCAACAATCTCTACTGCCATTAGAAAATAAAAGCAGCCCTAGCTGACCAATCACAGTTATTGTCATCTTCACGCGGCATCTGTAGCCGCTGAAGTGTAGATGCATTTGTGAGCCATGCACGTCAGCTACAGTGTAGCCTATGGTGGCTAAGTGCGTAGGCTTTATAGCTATACGTAACCTCTTAACGCTAGCGATGTCCAGATGAAGCTTTTTTACACCCGATCTCAATCAGCGTCATAGTAATATTTAGTTAGTAATATCTGCCGATACCAAGTCCCAATCTAGAACATCTATTTTCCTAGATAATACAGCTGCACAGTGCAGTCTGTAATCTTTTATGCCTCGTTGGTGTCTCGAGGGAATTCCTCTCTCCCTTCAAAAGTCTCCTCCAGTGTTTGTTGCTTTGGTGTAGCTGAATGACCTGTATTCCACTGAGTGTTTAATTTCGTCGTCTAAAATAAATCACTCTTATTGGCTTTTTGCTCAGGGTGCTTTTGTTGCACTTGCAGTGGCGTCGTGAGTGTGGTTGTCGTCGGCCCTCCACCTCTGTCTTTCTGTGCTGTCCGCGGCGAAACACCGTGCACTATAGATGACAGCTAAAATGCTCTCACATTGAGCTGAAGTGTACATAAATTAGGTACATAACAGTCTCATACTGCGTTTTGCTGTCGCTTATGGTGTTTTGCCTGTTACACACCGAGCTCAGTGGAGTGGCGGAGAGATGGACAGCGTTGCGTGCATGAAAGCTTTGTGAGCAAAAACACCTATGTGACAGCCGACATAAAACGAAGGATAGGATCGGGCTCATTATAGCCCCATATATACCGATCAGTTAAAAAATGCCTCGATCAGCCCTGATACAGATCTTAGAGATCGGATCGCCAACGCACAACTATAAATCGGCCTTCACTCACTCTAATCATTACCTGAATCACAACTCTAACCTGAAACTCAGGTGTTGGAAGGGTCCCTGTTAAAGATACATTAATCATTTTTCAATCATTAGAGGGCAGAGGAACTCCAAAACAAGCAGACAGACATATAGCCAGGATATATTATTGCTTTAAAAAGTTAATCCAGCTGATGTTTTAACAATTAATAGCCTAATAACACATCCAGGAGACACTGGGCAACATTATCATCCCACTGGAGTTGTGTTTGCATTATTTTGTCTTCTTTTAGCTCTGATTTGGTCTCCACCAAAAAAATGGTCTAAAACAATGGTCATGAAATATGTAGAAGAAGGTCTGCACACTGTAGCTCACTTTAAGTGGAATTTATTGGCACTTCTTGGCTACTGACATAGTGAGGATGTACCTCAAACATGTATAGGAACAGGAATCTACACACATGAGCCCATGGATGTAAAACGAGGGAGGAACAACATCTATAACTGGAGTCAGTGTACACATAATTAGCACAATTCACACAAAATCACTATATAACTTCACAGTATGCATATACAAACCATAGAAAATGGCCATAATATCATGTAGAAAAGACCACAATATCTCTCACAGTGAATAGTCCAGTTCAACCTAGGCAAAGCATCCATATCACAATATTTATCACATAATTTGATCACATGAAATATATACAAAGTCATATTACATAAAAACACTGGTCCCCAAGGTCTGTGTGAACAAAAAAATCTGGCGCTTTACATCCTCAGCAAGTCGCTTTGTCATCGTGCTCTCTGGTGCTGAGCAGGTCATGTACAGCTGGTTTATCAGAGCATTTTTGCTGAAAGCAGCTGCCGGCTGCTGCTGGAAATGGGACAGAAGTGGTGAAATGAAAAGATATGATTGCCTGACTAAGGTTGTACAGCAGGACCTTTTTGTATATTTATTATCTCGTTCATGTCTCTGCACCTGCTTTGTTTCTGTTGGTTGGATGGTTATTGTGGCAATAAGAGTGAATAGAGATGGGGGGAAATCCTGTTCTCAGCAACAATTGAAATACACTTCAGCTTTTGTTCTTATAAATCAGGGCAAGTGAGGGTAACACTTCATTTTACAGGTCCACAAATGTCATGGTAATTAGGTGATAAGTAGCAGGTAACCTGTTTTAAATTTATTTGGAATTACTGCCAAAGTACCCCAAATTACTTTATTATAAACATTATGTAATAATTATATGATAAAATAGCATATACTCATTGAAATAGGGCTCTTAGGCTTGAGAAGCGACTGTGCGCTGCTCTTCATCGGAGGTGCAAAACCAAAACTGATAGAAGACACTTCTGATGAGGCACAAATCTCACCATTGTGTGAATTACTGTCCACACAAATGTAACCTGGTAGCTAATGTAATGGTTCAGGGAGTTTTTTAAGAAATTTCAAAAAAGTTATTCGATAATAATTATCTATTTACCAGCAGGCATGGAAATAAATCCTATCAATTAACTTTGTATTCTTTTCCTGGAAATGTATTAAATGAATTACCAGCTATTTATTACTGCTTATTGGGAAATAATTAAATAAAATAATATTTATAATAGATATAAAATAATAATAATAAAAATCCAGAGTCAAGTCCCAAGTCAAGACAGCCAAACAAAGTAATTTTCGATAAATTTTAAGATAAATATTGGGGTAATTTTGTAGTAATTCCAAAGAAATTTCAAATAGGTTACTTGCTAATTATCCCCTAATTACCCTATGCAATTTGTGGACCTGTAAAATGAAGTCTTACCCAAGTGAGTCCTACAATCCAAGGTTCTACCAGTTCAGCAGCACAACACTGCGGGCAAGCAAGATAAAAAATTATAAAAAAAACAAACATCACAGATATTTAATTAATGCAAAACAATAAAATGTACAGCTGAAAGATGTGCTTGAATTCTTACTTTAAGCACTAAATAATAGAAAGTGTGGAAAATGTACACTAAGTCAAAATCAATTCTGTTCAAAATCTATTCAGACGATTGCTGGCCTTCACACGACTGTTTCTATTTGATCAAAGCAGCAATGCTGAGGCGCTGCTGTTGCCCATAGCAGTTACTCACAAAATTGCCTTGTGCCTCAGGGAGATTACTATGGCAACCATCACAAGTCATATGTTCATGCGTGCATGAATGTCTCACCACGCTGAAGTTCACCAAAAAGATGAGCAAGTGTCATCTTTCCGAGCACAATTTCTCCTGCAGTGGATGTGTGCTTGTCATTCATCAGGCAGTTCTGGGTTGGTTCTAATAATATCTCACAAAAAAACAACGTAGTGTGAAAAAAAGACAGGATGGCCTCTCGCTGTGGGCTTTACTAACTGTGTCAGTAATAGGAAGGAGAGGATGGAGAGCTATGAAGAGCCGAGGGTCTCTGTGGTGGCCTAAAAAGAAACTAGAGCAGTTTGAGTCGCACTGAGGCCGGAGGAACAGGTTGTACTGGAGATCTGCTGTTCCACACTTGCTCATTATTCCCTGCTATTTGTTCAATTTTCAAGAGCAGTCATGTGAAAGAACATGTGTTGTCGGCCATCACTCCTGAATATTTCTGCTCTTGTGATTTGGGGAAAAAAACGTCTTGGACTCCTCTGATCTTTTCTGAATTCCGGTTTGATCGTATTCCTTTTTTCTCCCGTTCAATATTGCATCACCTTCACGTCGGGGCACCAGCTATTAATATTCACAGGACTTGTAACAAGTCACGCTCATCAGTCTGCATAATTAATTCCAAACATGCCCCTTGTATCTCTACAAATGATGGAGAGAAGCTCCCTCCTTGACATAATCCAATCTTTAGTGAGTGGAGCACACAGACAGACAGCTCTTCCTGATGGATAGTTGCATTAGAGCAGTGTAAACCAATCAGAGGAGGAGAAGCGGCGAGCCAGGGTCTACCTCTGGGCCCCGTGACAGTGAAATCGAAGCACATGCATTTTGGGAAGCCCTGGGACATTACTCTTCCCTGGTGATGGAAATTCCAATAAACATCCTTCACAAAGACGAGCTCAGAGACACAAACCGCACCGTTCATCTTTGTGCAAGAGAAAGCAATGGCTGATATTAGTGTGGTAGCCTGGAGGGCAAATATAGAGTGTTCAAACGATAAATATCTACAAAGGGGGTGAGATCACCCTCAATGAGGCTCCCTCTGTTGAAGACCATTAAAGCATGAATTCTATTAACCTGTTTAGTGTGCGTTAAATGAACTGTGGTGGCACATCGCGTACACCTTAAAAGTTGGGTGGATGTCTGCTTCCACACTGGTGTGTTTGTTTGTGGTGAGAACCCAAAGCAGACCAGCTGGTCACATGCATAAATCCAAAAGCTAAAACAAATATAATTACTTGGTTTGTGTGCTGATGATAGCAGCCATTTTCTTCATCATGTCCATCCTCTTGATTCTATTTGCCCAAGCTCCTGTTGCTGCTCCGGGAGTTGGACCTAATTTTATTTTTTGGTGCTCATACTTCTCATTCGTCTTTAATTTAAAGAGGACCTATCACGCTTATTTTCAGGTTCATACTTGTATTTTGGGTTTCTACTAGGACATGTTTACATACTTTAATGTTCAAAAACGCTTTACTTTTCTCATAATCAGCTGTGCTTTAGCACCTCTTTTCACCCTTTGTCTGAAACACTCAGCTCCCGCCCGCCCTCTTGGTTAAACCCAGTCTGCTCTGATTGGTCACCTGGCCCACTGTTGTGATTGGTCAATTGAACCAAACTCTTTGGACTCCACTTCAGCTCCGTTCTAACTAGCTTTGTTTGAGGGCGTGCCAAACTAGCTGCTAGGCAAAATGTGTTACTTGGTGACATCACCATGTCACAGAAGAAAAAGGTGGAACTTCAAGCAAGGCGTTTCAGTCAGTTCAGGAGCGGTGTTTCTGTGGGGGAGAGTAACTCCCTTTGGTGTGGACTTTGGGCTTTGGAACTTTGCAGAGCTTGTACATGCACAAACAGCTATATAACACACTAAAGGAAAGAGAAAAGCACAAAAGCATAATAGGTCCTCTTTAGAGAGATCACAAAGTTGAAACTGCAAAGCAAGAGACAAATCAATTGTGAGATTAACATAGATAGATAATCCTTTGTTTAAACAGGTAGTCTCACTGAGATCAATAACTCCTTTTCAAGAGAGACCTGTACGTAAGTGCAAACATGCACAGTATAAAAGACTGTGTTTTTGTATCTCTGTGTTTTTGTGCATATTTTTTCTCTAAATTTGTATCATTTTCACTACATATTCAGCTGATCACAGCAAACACTCTTCAGCCATTCAACACTTACAGTAAGCTCAAGTAGAATGACTAGACTGTGGGTGCCATGCTCAAGGGCACCTTGATGTCGGCTGTTATAAAAGTAGAGAACATTACTCATCTAATTTCCCCACGCATCTTGTGTATTCCAGTCGCAGTCGTCTGGCGAAGTGAAGAGGATATTTGGAGGCTAAAGGAATTCACTTTAAAATGTTGACCTAGAACAAACTGACAGGGCGGTGCCATGCAGAGTCCTAATTAGCTAAATAGCTACCGTATACTCTGTGTTTTAAACCCTTTCTAACTAGTCTCGTGGGACTCCCACTGGAAGATGCAGGCTGACAGAACGCTGCAGGATTTGACACAGTTAATTCTTCTGTCTCTTGATCACAAGACAGCAGATAATTCAGCAGAATTATGCATGTAATAACCAGCTACTCCAATATATGTCAGCTTGAAAACACGACGGACAATGATATTCACCGTGAGCATTTTGAAAAAACTACTTTCCCATAACAGACTTAACGTGGTGCAGTGGTTTAGTTCATTTGAAGTCAAACCTGACATAAAGTTGTAGTTCTTTGATTATTGAAATGATTATGACCTGATTTAGATTGACACCACTCAAGAGGAACTCTGATATTTCATTGCATCTTGGTTGTGGTGATATGTCTTTTCTCTGATACATCCTGGGATGGGGTTTGATGTCCCAGTTAATGGTTGGTATTTTAAGTCTTTTCCTGTGGGTGTTCTCAGTTTCATTGGAGTCCCTTTTGGTCAGAAGTGACTTAAATCCAGCTGATATTTGCAGCCATAGATTCAGCTGGAAGAGACAGCACTGTGTTTAACATTGAAGTCAAGTCAGGGGCAGTTCAAGACCTGGTCCAAAGGCAGTTTAGACTTATCCAAGGTCCGAGACAAATTGATTCCTTTTTATAGTAACTGTTTGGTCACTAGGAGAGACACTGAGTAACTCTATCACCAGAGAGAACACTGACACTGGACAATTCGATGAAACCCTGGAAAATGTTCAATGACATTATTTTTTTACGTCCAATGCCTACATTTTGTATAAAATTGCTATTTACAATATCTGCACATCACAACGTGGGCAAGGTTAGGGAAAGATCGTTGTTATGGCAACAGTATGGTGAAGGTTACGGTTAAAGAATCTAAAGTGGGATGTGCTATACATCAAGCCCATCAGGAAGAGTGACATGCTTTGAAGCCAATTTTCGTTACAACTTCCGGGTCTGTCATGTGATGCCACTGGGCCCAGAAATACGTTTTGGGCTTACATTGGAAAAGAAATATCTGTAAATCAGTGGCTACGTTTTTTGAGCACTTAACTTAAATAGCCCTAATTTAATTAGGTTGTAAAATATTACTTGCAAAATTGTGTTTGAAATTGATGCACATCATATGTGTAATTCATGGCGCAATTCAAACGGGATCAAAACAATATTTTTTTCCGAAATATGGTCCCATGGTGGTCCACTGTAAGGGACGGGACTTCGGCTCTCTATGGACTCCATGGATGCGGAAGATTGGCAGAAGAGCCGGGTAATTTTATCACTCGGCAGTTGAGCAATTCATTGCAGTTGGCTTCATGTGCCACTGAGCAACTCACTTAGGAATGAACAAGAGCCCGCCTCCAATATTGTATCCAGTTATCCTCATACTTCCATGGTATACGTCCATCCACCACACCAAAGTCTTCACCCTTACATTCCTCTTTGCTGCATTAATGACACACTACATCATACGTTCTACGTTGGGCTTAAAATGTGCAATGCAGATCCGTCCAACATGAACCTCATTCCTAGGATAGTAGGCTGTACAGAGAAAGGTGGACCCATGAGTAAAGAGTTGCAAAAAATGATAATCAAACCATCTAAATGGTCAAACCAAAACCATTTGCATCAAAATCTTTCACTACTGCCTATTTGTGTCACCTCCGGTCTTACTAGTGAGATAATATTAATAACTAGTTGATAGTCAAACAAAAACATCATGGAAAGGCAAATAAAACTAATAATTGCATTGCACGTCTGATGCCTCATTCTGTGGTGTTTGGCTTGTGGAAGAAGAAAAAGAAAATTCACCTAAATGGGTGAAAGCGCTGATTTGCCGCAAGTCTGTTGGCACTGCTGACAAGTGCCAGCTGGAGCCAACAGTGCTGCACACAATGCGAAATCTACACCCGGCCTCTGAATTTCAATGTGTGTGTGTTGTGTCAGGACCCTAAAGAGCAGCAAAGGAAGTATAACAGGCTGTAGACCTCACTTAGTCTCTGAGGCTGCCGACTGTTAAAAATGGAACAAAGGAGCAGGCAGTAGTGTACGATTTCTTTTCCTTCAGTAACTCAGTGACAGATTGACCAGAAGAAGTCAAGCTGCTTGGACTTTTTCAGACATGGAGGCGATACAACAGAAAGATCCCCTCAGGGATGGAGGAAATGTCAGAGCCATACACTTGTTTCAAGTTGACTTTATGTTTGAGATCAGAAGCCATTTTCTTTTCACACATTGTGACATTCGAGGTGGCAGTAGCTTCAAGGCTAGAGAGGTGGAGCCCGGCTGGGAAAAATATGAGTTTGGGAAGTGAGTGACTGTAATTCAGTGTTTATGTGTAGAGGTTGTACCTTGGAGAGAAGGGAAACAGACCTTGTTAACAAAAGGTGAGTTTGAATCATAAGGCCAGCTGGAAAAATGAATATATAGCTTAATAAGTGTGTGCAACTGTATAGATGTAAAAAGGTACAAGGGAAGGTGTTTACTGTAAAAGAATATGTGCGCTCAGCAAACTCTCCCTGGATAAATAAAACCAAAAAACTGATTCTCTCAGCAGATGCTGCAGGAGTTCAGCATTGTCACCCCTTTCTCCTCAAAATGTCTTGTTGCTATCTTTGTACTTATACACTGTTTTGATAAAAAGAGCTGAAAATAGCTGTAGACAGGATTAAAGAGTTATATGAGAATAAACTGGATAAAATGAGGAATGGTATCTTTGACTACAGAGAGAAAAAAACAAACATTTGAAGTTTATGAAAAAGAGACGAGACAGTTTCAGGACAAAAGAAGTCTAAGTGACAGCAAGAACCTGCCTGTCTAATTACAAATGTGAAAGTGCCTCACGCAGGGAGCACGCAGGAAATGAAGATGTAAGATAAAGAGGCATCACTGTAATCACATTTTCACAGCGGGGAAGTAAAATATTCTTAGACGTGACAAAAGACTACAGAAGTTAGAACGTCTTTCTGCAGGGAGCCTTTAAATCTGTCAAGTCATTATTTAGAGAGGGAGGAGGCAAATGAGTTAGGGAATGCAAATAGTAAGGGTAGAAGAACATTTTCATTGGCTTTCAGTCCAATGAAATATCCCCACACTCAGCACCAGAAAGGTACTAAGCAATAAAGAAAATATTGAGCAGAGCACAAGACTGTGAACAGCCCGCGAGAGTGATGCTGCACTTAGCTGTCTGGTAGTGTATTAGCCTATTGCACAAAACAGAGTGATGGCTCAGAGCTATACTAATGATTACTCCATTTTCAAAAAACTCAAGCTGCATGCAAGACAGCAGTATTGTCCAAAATCCAGCAGGCCTGTGAGTCTGCTCGAAACGATTTGTTCGGAAAACAGAAGACCCCAGACTTCATTTGAAAGTTGGATCAAATATTCACACAGAAGTGGTGCCTTATGTTCATTTGTGCAAACACAAGCACAAGTTCTGAAAGCAGCTATGCTATTGCTTCAGCCAGTAACCATCGGCTATCGGTCTGATGACAGATAAGCCTCTAGAGTCAAGGGGCTATGTTTCTGGGGTTCCGGTGTGCCGATATCCGGGCCCAGACTTCCTTTTCCACACGCTGCAATGCTGCAATGCAACAAACACAAGGCTTTCATCCAGGAGACCGCTGTTCATGTCCCGTGCGTTACGTTTTACTTTTATTTCAGTCAGTTGTTCGTGGTGTCCCATGTTCACAACGTCAAGTCATGTTTTCGCCCAGTCTTCCACTAATAGACCCGCCTGTCCACCGGAAGAAAGTGTGTCAGTGTCACGTTTTGTGTCGCCGAGACATGCATGAAGGTGCAGTATTTTATAGTGACGGTAGATAGTAGACAGTAGACTGTAGACATATGCTAGTGGTTGTCATGTGTTGTGTTGTGATGGAAGTCTAACTTCAGAGCTAGTTATCTAGTATATAAAGTGAGAAAGACCACTTATGGTGGGCCGGTGGGGAGGTAGATGGGTCCAACAAACACAGGGCTTTCAACCGGGAGACCCGAGTTACATTTGTCATGTGTTTTCCGTACTGACATAACATTGTTTTTGTATGTATTTTACTTAGTTTATATACTTGTTTTAAGCCCAACCATGACCTTTTCCCTTAACCTAACTAAGTGGTTTTGTTGCCTAATCCTAAATGAGTGGCTTTGTTGCCCCCTGCTGGTACTGCACATGAATACGGCGTATAATATTCATGTCTCTGCGAGACAAAACATGACACTGACACACTGTCTTCTGGTGGACAGGCGGGTCTGTTACATGCTTTGCCATGATATTGGGTTGGTAAAAACATAGTAGTTTTAAGCCCAACCATGTTGTTTTTTCCCAAACCTAACTAAGTGGTTTTGTTGCCTAATCCTAAATAAGTTATTTTGTTATGTTTACTGCGAGTGAAAAGTGATGCTGATGATGAGAAGGTATTGGTTTATCTGCATTCAACCAAAGCCTGTTCGAACGTGATTGGTCAATACTACTGGGACTACAAACGGAAACCAGAACGCTTCCGATACCTAAATCTTATCCGGTTGCCTATACAGCATATGAATGCAGATTTTTAGAGATTAAGACTTGATGAAATCAACAAACTTGTTCCTTTTTCCCTTGTATTAGGCGCAGAAACAGAAGAGTAGGCACAGGTGATTGCATGAATATTCAAATTAGCTAAGATAAAAGGGCTCTGCAGTTTGGTAACTAATTTTGTTGTTCATGTTAATAGAGTTGTGAATTTGTCAGAAGCTCAGAGCTGCTTCCATAAGTATTATTCAAAAAACTTCTAATAATCATTAGCATGATATAAGAAATACATGGAAATCAAATGTGTGTGTTCATGGGCTGCTGTCCCTCTGCAATGATTTGTGTGCCTATTCGAAATTACTGAGTATCCATCCTCCCTCTATCAGCAGTGAAGAACCTACTGCCCTCGCTGATCACACACCTTTGTGAAGCAGGTGTCTCCTTTATGTCAGCCACAGAAACTGAATAGAATTGATGCAGGAGGCATGCTCTCACAGCAAATTATCCACACAATGTCCAATTAGTGAGAAATCTTGTTTATATTCACAAACTGGCTCAGGGAATGTGACAAGGAGTGACTCAATGCAAGAGATTAACTTAAAACAAACATAGGTTCTCAAATCAACCATGAGGTGTGTAGATTAGCAATGAAAGCAGAGCATGGATGTGTGGTTAATGTGCTATGGAGTTGTTGACGGTGCAAACCAAAAGAAAGCAACGCAGGGTGGATGTTAGCTGAAGGAAGGGAGAGACAGAGTGAACATATGATGCCCCATGGGGCAGCTTTTATACAGCGTTAGAGGCCAGGTGAGCTTAATCAGCTGACGAGCCTCCCAGTGTCTCCTGTCCACAGAGTTTTGTGTGCTTGTACAGTTTTTTATGTCTGCATAAATTTTAGTGTCGTCACTTTATTGAAGGTGTTTTATTGTAACAATTTCGGACAAATCTGTAGTGTGTCTCTGCAAAACTTTGAATGAAAAATTATGTAAATTTACTGTTTATTCTGCCAGTCATTTGACTGTTGTTTTTACCTTCTTTTTTTCCCCGCTGGAATACTACCTGGCCCGAGGTCCGCTGGGTGGTAATTTGATTAAACATTAATCAATTTAGAATTGAGCAACATGTAAGCACGGAACTGTGATAATGAGGGTCTTGAGGCTAGATTTTGACACAGCCTCAGTAAAGCGTGACTCACCTTAAGGCTTTCATCATGTCAGTTGATATGCTCTAGTGGTGCATACTGTATTCTGACACATATTTTTATTAAACTAGCACAGACTTGACATGGTCTGGCGCTTTCGAGGGCCCTGGAGCTCTGGGGCCCCAGGTTAGTTGCTCGCTTGGCCAGGTTTGCAATACAGACTTCATATCTCAACCTGTTCTCACTTCCATGCAGCCGATTGGACAGTGCCCCTTGGCATCCGAAACCAACCCATGGAGGCACCCTTTAGCAACAGTATGTGACAAACCGGGCTTTCACCTAACTCCAATGTAAACCCAACCATGCTTTTCAAGTGACCTAGTATTAATAGCGTGAGAGTGCATTTAGGGAAAGTGGGAGGAGTGGATATCGTCTATCCCGTGAGTCACGTGAGTCATTAGTCAATGAAATTAACGTCAACCACGACCGTTTCCTAACCCTAACTAAATGGTTGTGTTGCCTAAACCTAACTTCCTGTGAAAACGGTTTATTTTGAAAACGGTTTAAGTTTATTTTGAAAGGACACTATGCATGTAATGAGCGTATATTGACAAGCCGTCCCTGGTCCATCCAAAAGTGTGAGAAATCACGTTTTCCAACAGTTTGTTATGTCAAATCACTCATCTACTGCTGTGATGGAAAACATCACAGCCGAAGGCAAGACTAAAAGTTTTTGGACATTGAATGCTCCATTGTTCCAGTCCGGAAAGAAACTTGGCGTTGAAGTTCTTTGATTGATCCAAAATTGACCCAGGGGTCTACAGAGCTCAACCTTTTAACCTCGCCTTGCCATGAGCAGCCTGAGTAACAGACTTCTTCTATTGTATTACTGTACTCAGTACTTTTTTATGGTTTTGGCTCAATCCAAGGTTGAGGTTAAATAAGTGCTGTTACACTATTTCTCTTTCCAGCGCAGCTCCACCTTCACAAATGCCTGTTCAAAAAATCTCTAAAACTCTAGTCTGCCATTTTGCCTTTGGCCCTCCAGCCTACTGTACCGTAAGAATGGAAGCTGTCCAAGTCCAAATCCACGTATTTATAAAATACTTTGGATAGCACAACAAGGGCTGCAACTGAGGAAAAAAAACACACAATGCACAAAATTCTACATGACACCGGGGATGTCTTTATCTATATCTGTGCACTTGCAGATGAGTTCAGAAGACTACAGACCTGCGATCCATCCCTCCACTCCATTAACAATGTCGTCCTCTTCTTTATTTCCACAGACCAAGGCAAAGTTCTCAAAGTTCTTCACACCAGTGAGGGAGTCTTCATCATATCTCAGTACTCTCTGTTTCACAATGAGGGCCCTGTTCTAAACATGGCCATCGACTCCCAAAAGGTATGAGGAATAATGGTACACTGTGTGCTAGGGGGTGATTTCAGTTGTTTCCCCATAATTTAAATGAAATGTGATTTATAATTTTTAGCGTTTATTCAGAATGTATTGCTCTCATTAACAGTAAACTTGTCAGATAGTCGCTACAGCGCCAACATAATCTACTTAATTTGAATTTAAACTAAATTAAGTGGATTTTTAAAATATTTTATTTGACATTTCTTGCTGAGTAAAAAGTTTCTCATGATAAATAACTGCCTATTTATTTATTGGGTGAGGCTGTTTAACCCTCCATGTGGGATTATACTAGCCTCTAGAAAATATGAAATGTCTTCCAAGCATGTCATATGTATAGAAATCCTCGCTTTGGGTTTTACTGTCATAAAAGTTAGCAGTTTTGAATAATACACTGCACAACACTGGCTAATTTATTCCAGTAATACCAGTGTCTATTTCATATTTTCCTCCTTAGGGACACCTCTATGTCGGTACAGCGATGGAGGTCCAGCGACTGCCACTGGCTGACTGCAGTCGCTATGGCGACACATGCAGGGAGTGCATCCTTTCCCGGGATCCGTACTGCGGCTGGGACAGAGCCAGGAGGAAGTGCATCCCCATCCCGCCTGGATACAACGTCACCACTGGGTATGATAAGATATGATGTCAGTGCTGCAGAGCTATTGTCTCTGAGTCTCTCTCAGAATCAGATATAAAGCAGAAGCCTGCAATTAAAGAAATACCGCCTCATGTTCTGACTGACAATCGTCGGCCGTGAGGTGATGAAACTTGCTTTAACTATCAAGAAATTGCAGTTCAAAGAAAAAACATAGATCACCAAAAAATGCATGCTGAACTAACACTGTGTTTCACTTGGTTGGCAAATCGCTTTGGATTTAACAGACCTTGTGCATTTCCAATTTTAAGATACAATATAAAAAATAATCATGTGGTGTAATAAGCCTCTAACTCCTTTCCCCCCGACATTGTTGAATGATTTGTCTCTGCATGTTTTAATTTGCGAGCAACGGTAGGTTGATGTGGAGGCTCATAAGCCATTTGTGAAACTATTTAATACTGCTAATTTGTCCCCTCTATTATTTTCCAACAGGACGCTCGTTCAGAATCTGGACCATTCAAACTCTTCGGTTTGTGAGGAAGCTGCTGGTGAGCCCTTATCTGCTCTCTCCCACTCTCTCTGTGTATCTTAATTAAACCAAAATAGGAACCTTTCTGAGCAGCTTCACTAAAAAGATGATTATCATATAATTGAGTCCAAAAACCCGCAGGGGGAGATTTTTTGTCCTGCCCTGTTTTAAACCTCAAAACCCAGATATAACCTCGACTAATCATGACAATTACTCCCCCCTGTAGGGACGCCTATCTCCTTAAGTGATCTGATTCTAACATTGCATTTGTTTCCAGTTGATTCAGTGATGCCACATGTCCTGCCTGTGGATTCAGTGACACATTCAGATCTATTTCCCCAGAAAATAAGACTTAAAGACGATGAGAAGCAATGTGTTTTTAATCTTTAACTGATATCTTGGAGCAAAGGAATCATAAAAAGCACTATAAAGTTTCACACAATATGCTTTATCATCTTTGCTCACTTAATATTTAGTTTTCACTGAATAACACAAATGACAAAAGTAATCAACATTTGCATATTAAAGGATTAATTTCGCCATAAAAAAAATATATGAATTTCTTTGTCTCTACAGCTCTGAAGCAGCGTCGCACTTCTCCCAGAGAAGTATTCGTGCAGTCCAACACCTCCATCTTTCTCCCTTGCCCTGTGCGCTCCTTCCACGCCACCTACCGCTGGGAGAAAGACAACTGTGGCAAGAAGTATCCCTGCCTGTTCTCCGGGGACTTCTGCGTCCTGGGGCCGGCTGTTGACACGCCACTGAGGGACGGCGTCTTCCGCTGCATGGCCACCGAGGACGGATTCAAGGTGGAGGTTATCTCCTTCAGGCTGGTGAACGACGGCAGGCTCCTGGCCGCCTCCCTGGCCTCCACCTTGGGGCCGTCGCTCCTCCTCGCCATGGCTACCCTGTGGCTCCATTAACTGCAGCTACCGCTAATGCTAACCCCTCATCCTTACTGGCTCCCAATGACAGGAAAGACAAGGAGCCTCTGTTAGGAGGTTAGGTTCGCAGAGCATTGTAGTATGGTTGGGTTGGATGGTGAAAATTCACCTTTTTCCATATCGATTTTTAGAGAAAGAGTCCCAAAAATGTGAATGAAGGATTCAATTCTTTATTTTTTTGCGTAAAGCGACATATCTGCAGCTGTCTTAATAAGATCAGAACTTCATTCTAAAGTGACTTGGAGTTACTGTCCATGAATTGACATGTCTTGTGAGTTTGATCAACCATAATTAGGTGCTTTGCGAACCTTTCCTCTCTGACTTAAAACATATCGTATGAGTTGGGCAAAAAACACCAATACCAGGCCAATTGTTTTTACCATTTCTCTACTTATTTTCAAATTGACTTGACTGTGCTTCTTTGTGAATATATAAACCTTTAATACCGCTCTTACATCTAATCATTCATCTTGTTAAACCTCATTGGTATAGCTCATTAGTACTTAGAAAAATGTCTGGTATTGAGATTTAAAAAGCCTTAACACTTCTGGGACATAAACTCCTAAGCACAATTTTGCAGTTGAGGCAGAATACTGCAGCCTCGGTCGGACTTTGGCGCTATAATTAGTGCAGCTGAGTCCAGCAACATCGCTGGGAGGAAGTGTCAGCTTTTTGACAGGAAGTAGGCGAATGGGCAAGAGCTCATTCTCGAACATCACTGTGTCTCAGCACCTCCTCCTCAGACGAGGCAGTTCCTTGCATCTTTTTATCAGATGGTATCAGACATCGTTATTACGCCTTGTTCACAGCTTTGTCCGTTGTTTTTTTTGTTATCTTTTTACACGCCATCGTCTTTCCTCCACCTCCCCAGAGCATCAGAAACAAAACACTCGTTCTTAACAGGATGTGAAAACCACAACATTGCCTACAGCTCCTTTGGAAAAAAAAGTAGCTTAATATTAGCACTACGGAACGAAGAGTCTTAAACATGAAACCATTAAATAATTAAACAAAACTATCAATCAACATGAAAGTTTCAAATCTAGATATTTTCTGTTTGGTCATTTATTGTGGAGAGACGGTGGTTGCAAGTTTTGTGAAACAGCAGTTGAAGTTTTTGCTAATTCTGAGTCCCGAGCGTCCATCAGTTTTTAGGAAACAGAGCGGAGAGAGACATAGAGGATACCAATCTGCTGCAAATTACATCCAATTTGTGTCAACCCGACAATGCGTAAAGATGTGAACAAGGTGTTGCGCTATAGCAATTTCAATAAACACACACTTACATTATCATGAGGGCAGATGAAGCTAAATGGAACTGCATATTAGGCTTGCATTTTATAGTTTGCTTGGAGAAAAAAAAAAAAAAGGCTTGTACTTATATTCGTAAAGTGTGTTCTGTATTTTATTGCTCTGCAGATGCTGATTTCTACCGTCGCTGCCTACGTATGTGACACTTTGTCTTGATTGTTTGGGTTTTTATGCCATAGTTAGAACGTGATATGTAACCATTGACTGCTTTGCCTCTTTCCCCAGGTACATCAGTGCTAATAGACAAGAAAATGGTTATTTTTTTGTTATACTTGTACCCTATGCTGTGAAACGAAAAGGCTCGACAGATTCCAACAAGATGCTTCACTGATATGCAGCAGCAACCACAACCGGCGACGAGAGCTTGGCTTTAGCATCATCCTTTTAATAACGCAAACTTTACTGAGACCAAGAAGGTAGCTGAATGTAAAAAAAGAAATAAGAGTTGTGAATGTAGCTGGAGTTCAACAGCACTGAAATGCCAAAAAACTAATGCCAAACCTTCTGAATACTGATCAGCTGACTGAAGAAGCAGGCTTGTGCGGTGATGAATTATGCAGCGGATTAGCATGTTCTCTAGAGCTTTGAGAATTATCATTCAGTAGTGTTACATAAATCTGGCCCTGCCGAGCCTTCCACAGTGGCAGAGATGTCATTAATAGCCAATTAGACAATAGAGCCAGCTCGTCATGCACCGTATTAAAGAATTTATTTTACAACCGTCAGGGATACGAGCGGCGAGCATGTTCTCAGCTGTGAAAATCTCGAGTGAGTGTTGTGTTTCTCGCTCAGCTTGGTTGTGTGTTGCTGCTCGGGGGATCTGCTTGCTTTCTGCATTGCACACATTGCATATGCTACTGACTGTGCCAAGAAAAGAAAAAAGATGAAAAAAACAAAGATATGTTGAGCCACTTCATCCTCCCAGCACTTCTTCTTATCTTCATTTGCAAAAATCCCTTGCTGTTTACCTGGCGTAATATTTTCTCCTAGCGCGTGTATAACATCGGTCTTCCCCACAACCAGTCTCACAAACACAAACCTACTGCAGGTCTGCATATTAATCGTCTTTGTGTGTGTCTGTGTGTGTTAACACCAGCTACCGGCCAAGTGCTGGTAAACATTTAGTAGGCTGCTAGCGATGCTGTCCGAGACCTTGGGCAGGAAACTAACTCCACATACACAGACGTGCTCATGGCATTTTCCTGTATAACCTCCTTTATACTGTTACTATAACTGCTATGTACGTGTCATTGTGATTTGACTCAGAAAGCTGTTATCACAAGCCATTATGAGAGGAGATGCCTATGCTATCCAAAGCTAACTCAAACAACCTGGTATTATAAGCTTATTCACTGTGTCCCAAGTCCATACTATATATCTGTTTGTCTTCAACAGAAAAACAACAGCATTTGTTCAAACGCGCATGTTTTCCTAATAAGGGACCTCTTGCGGTCAAAGGTGGAATTAGCATGACATTAGTACTGCTGCAAAATCTAATCTAATCTAATAAGATAACAGGGTGCAGTGGGTGGTTGGTGGATGGCGTACAAAGCATGTGACTCCTAGATGGGAGACGATGCTTCACATTTCCTCTCCTACCATCAATGTGGGTTTATTCAAACCATGGCTTTCCTTAAAGGAATACTTCACCCAAAAAAATTACCATTTGTTTATCAATTACTCACCCCGTGTTACCTCCCAAACACATGCATCTTCATCTAAAACCTTACTATTCAAAACAATTTGGACTCGCATGGACGAGTAGCGCGCCTGCACAAGCGTGATACTGCTTATGCGGAAGTATTTGAAATAGTAAGGTTTTGAATTGTGTGAGTAAACGGATGATTTATTTTTCAAAAATTCAAGGCAATATGGCGTGAGAAATTGATATGCAAATAGTAATTTTTTGAGTGAAGTATTCCTTTAACCTTAACTAAATACTTTTAGTTGGCTAAACATAAGTGACAGTATTAATTTGGCAGATGTACAAGAGAGCATGTCTATGTCCTAACTCGTCACATATGGCTGCTTTGTCACGCCCCTTGGCGTCACTTTAGGTTTAGGCAACAAAACCACTTAATTAGGTTTCGGAAAAAACAACATAGTTGAGCTTAAAACTACAACGTTTGTATGGTGAAAATGAAACACTGAGACACAAACATCTAATTGCACGGGACATGAACAGCGGTCTCCTGGATGAAAGAATGTTTGTTGGACCCATCCATAGACCAGCGCCCATTCGCCTTTAGTCTTTTCGCTCTTTAAACTATGTCACCGCAGCAATTTCTCAGAGCGTTTACTGTTGCCGCAGATGAGGTTTACATTTTAGTCAATGGAAAGCCCGGTGTGTTTCATACTGGCGCTAAAAGGTGCCTTATGCGGCGGTGCCGATGGCCGTGACAAAGCGTCAGTATTCGACACTCTGGGAATGAGAACGGGCTGCAATGTTATAGTGTGGTTTTGGGACACAGGGTTTGTTTTCACCCCAGGAGAGATGTTGAGATGACCTTGTGTCACACAGTGTTTGAACATGGTCAGATAGATGTTGCTGTGCAGAGCTGATTGTATTTCCCCGCTTCATGAGGAGCAGCACTGCTCCTCAGGCAGGTGGAATCATGCTTTCATCATTCAGCATTTTACCCAGGCATCATGCTCAGCTCCTCAAGGCTTTGCTTTAATATCAACACTTTTCCAGCTAATGCGTGGAATTAGGATTTATAGCATTTACCAACTCCTCAAATCTCCTCTATGTTCAAGTCCTTGCTTTGATATGGATATTCACATGGCCGCTTTATCGAAATTCAGTTATCACTCACTCACATCCGTCATCATCAGTCAGTCCGATAGAGGCTAATCTCCTTCAAAGCAAGCTCTTGATTTGCCTTCAGGAAACCAATTTAATGGATCACGCTATCTGCTGTAAGCAAATCGACGTCGAGTGAAGCGGGTCGCTGTTTTGTTTGCTCTGGGGTTTTTGAGTGTGAAGTACTGTACATGATGTGTGCCCACGATTCTGTGTCTTGATATATCTAATTTTAAAAGTAACATGCCAAACTCTATTATTAAAAAAAGAGATTTATATTGGTGACATGCCAGTCTAATGCCATCTCATTACATGTATTTTTAAAAAAAACAGATATCTATAGTGCAATAGATATTCATGTAACAAACCCATATTGACATGTGTTTCCCTGAACATGTGCGGTGAAAATTAATAAAATATAAGTATAAAGAAATGATCTGCTGTGTTTATTTGAAAGAACTATGACATTGAATCCCTTAATTTACCTTTAAATTCCATTAATTTACCCATTAATAAAGATGTAATTAAGGTATTTAATGGGATTTTCAAGTTAAAAGGAACCTTTTATGTTATTTATTCAGTTTTAAATGTGTTTCCTCCTTGCAGAAAACACTTTCAAGAACAATTAATACATTGCAATCCATAATTTAATTCATACCATACTTTACCGGGGGTAATTAGATACTTGAATACTGAACACGAATCCGTTAAAATATCATGAAAACATTTTGGATTTGAACCAAAATCCCAAAACCTAAAATTGATAATTAATGGATTTGTCAAATATTTCAAATGAATGTGTAAATTAAATGTGTAAATTGATTAATTAAGAGCTTATGAAATCCAAATGTTCCTAAGGAGTTTTGTTTCCACCTTTTCAGATCTAAGTTGTTTACATGATAAGAAGGTGGATGTAGACTTTCACATAAACCAAATATTGTGGAAATATGCACACACCAGATCACAAAATGGTTGACACTAAGTCTGAGGTGCTTGTCAAGAGAAGCAGGTTGCATCATCACCATCTGCTGGCCAACATTTGTTGTATTGACAAGAATATATATATAAGGATAAACAGCCTATTCAGCATTTAAAATCCACTTACATAAGTCATAAATTCAGTCTCTACTGGTTATTCCTTAAACCTTAAGATGATTACAGTTATTGCAGCCATGTTGTTGCTAGCCAGTAGGCTATGACAGGACTTGAAAAGGAAAACCAGCACTCTCAGATTGATGAATGTTTTAGAGCTGAAATCATTTATGTCCATCTGAAGAGTATTTAGTGAGACTATCTAGAACTCAATGCACCAAAAGTCCACAGTATTTAGGGACCTGATAACATGCATGCTAGTTAACTTTGTCAAGGAGGATGCATTTTCACACTAGAGTACGTTCTCCCAAAACAATTCAGCACCAATTTTGAATGGCTTCCGTAATGATATACTCACTTCTTTGTGGATTTTACTTTTGTTTTCACAACGCAAGTTGACATAAATTGAGGCTGCACCGGCTTTTAAAATATTTTTTAAATAGATAGATATAGGACGTAGGAGTTATCGTAAGTGCAGGTAGGTATACAACGGTAAATGAAAACAGGCTGCTTAGCAGGAAACACAACAACCTCTGGATGTGTGGCGACAGAACAAGTGTAAAATTCTTAAGAATAAGATTCCTGATATTAGTATTTTTTAAAGAAGATCACGAAAACCATCTTTATACAGCAGCAAGACCAGAAAACAGTGATCTAAGATTGGATATTTAAGAAATAAACTGATAAAATGACCATAGGATGCTGAGAGAAGGATGAGAGAATGCTGAACATCTGGAGCATTGAATATGACTTTTTTTTCCAAAGGAGGGCTTTTGACTGTAGTAAAATATTGATATGACGTTGATTTCTCAACATCAACGGTTCAAGCAGCTGTTGCACAAGTCAATCAATTCCTGAGCTTTCTCAATAACAAAGCGCTGCTTTTATCGAAGACCCTGAGTTTGAGTCTCTATCTCTCTCTGCATTCTCACGGTTTCCCAACAAATTTCTGCCTATCCATTCATATTTCCTGTCTGAAATAAGCACAATGAGTCATTAAATATAAATCCTCCTCTCTTTTAAATTGGTTTGTCACATCCATTCTTCTGCAGTTATCAGGAGCAAACATACACACAAACAAGGACAAGTCTCTTTTTTTACACACACACAAACTCATCCAGCAAAGTAGTTCTAATGTCAATCTTCTCAGTGGCAGAAACACAGACACAGAAATAGCTTTTAAACTCGTGCCCAGAAAATGTATCAAACCATATTCCATTTTAATTGTTTCCAGTTGACATGGCTCTCAACACAATGAGGTAATCTGCATGATAAAGAAAACTGCTGGTATTGTGGTTAAGGATCAATTCACCCAAATTACAACATTTTCTCACTTACCTTTGCATATCTACCGTATCATTGGAGACAGTTAAGGCTTTACTTGCTCAGGTTTGGAGATGTCAGTCCCCTGCACCGTTTTATCAGAAATACTCATTACCAAAGAAATACAGTGGTCACCAAAAGTATGAAAACTGCTGAAAGCATGTTCTGTATGGTTCGTATGATATCTTAAGAAAAAGTTATTCCTAATTTTTCGTTCGTTTCCTTACGAATGTCCAGCACCACGTGTCAATTTCTGCTCATTGCACGCATACATTCTTCGTAAAATAAACTTCCATCTTCACAAGAAATTACTTAGTTAGGTTTCGGCAACGACACTACTTAGGTTTAGGAAAAGATTGTGGTTTGGCTGAAAATAACTAGCGGTGTTACTTAAGTACGTAAGTTATGTGACAAATCAACATTGACTTCTGGTTTCATACAGGACACGAATGTCAGTCTCCTGGGCGAAAGTCCGTTTTTTGTTGAACCACCCATCCACCCCAACCTCCTCCCTATGCGGCGTTTGCTGCTCTTTATTATCTAAATCACAATATATACGAATAACAGTGCATTACTTTTCATAGGTCTACGAACAAACGTGTATGAGACCAGCATGTCTGGGGTTAAGGTTAAGCCAACACATTCTCACGCCCAACTCGTCAAATACCGCTTGTTTAGTGTCTCGTTATGGTTACAGTCTTTATTCAAAATAAACTTCTGTGTTCACAGGAAGCTTACAGTTAAATGCAGGTAAAATAAGTCAATGTTTACTTGGTTTCACACGGGACATGAACAGCTCTCTCCTGGGTGAAAGTCCTGTGTTTGTTTGACCCATCCATCCACCGCTCCAACCCACCCTACGTGGAACTTCTCGTCCTTTATACTACGTCAGTTGCTCTGCCTGTCTAATAATGACACGGATGGGTTTATATTAGAGTTAGTTGTAAGCTCGGTGCGTCTCATACTGATGCTAAAGGGTGCCCAGTTGCATCGTTATCAGACGCTGAGGTGCACAGGCCAAGTGGCGGGATTTGACACGTTAGGAGTGAAAATCAAACAGGCTCAGAGATGGATACTGTGCAGGCAAAAGCTTGGTGCACCAGGGCACTGTAAGGCCTCAATACTGCGATGTAGTAAATACATTAATTTTTTAGGTCTTGCTACACAGGATTTAAACAGCAAAATACCTTCTGCATACTGGTGAGCTGTTCCAAAAGTTGTTTAGTTTCTACAGTAAAATCATCTGCAGACTTTTCTTACAATAGACCTAATCTATAAATTGTAAAAAGACCCCGACACTGGATATCATTGTCAACTTTTTTTTTTGATTCTTTTCTTTTATGAAGATTATGGGGTCAAAAACCACCCTACCCTCCAGATGCTTTATGAGCAGTCTGTCATCAGACAGGCACAGAAAATTGTGTCAGACCCAACTCACATCTTACACCTGGAGTACCAACTTTTACCTTCGGGCAGGAGATATAGAGTCCCACGGTGCAGATTGAACCGTTACAAACATTCATGTCTAGTAAACTTCTCAACAACTCGTAACATAAAGCCATCATAAGGACAGTGCAATATGTTTAGACAGTGCAATATGTTAAATAGGGACAGTGCAATATGTTAAATAGGGACAGTGCAATATGTTGAATTGGGACAGTGCAATATGTTGCATCTATGTAATATTGGGCTATTGTCTGTGCAATATGGGCAAGACGGTAGACGGTGCAGTGCACTACCTGGGTGCAATACCTGCCATGGTGTGTGTGATAGTATGTGCCATTATGTACGTGGGACTGTGTGTGTGTTGAAACATCTGTTTCTGTGAAATTGTTTCCCTGACTTGTGTGGAATCGTTTATTATTGTTGTTGATGCTGTTAATTTAGCGTTTGTAACTGCAGTTGGACGGAGTCCAGGAACGATTTCCCGACAGAACAATAAAAGTACATCTTATCTCTTCTTATCTTTCTTTTCTCCTATCTATAATTCATTGTACCAGAACCTGTCAGACATGTTGCTGTTGACTTTTTAAACATCAGTTGTTTATATTTCGAGCACAAAAAGTACATTTTCATTTATTCTATTGGGTTAAAGGCAGAACCCATCCCATCCATCAGAAATCTATATCTCAAAACCTGTACAAATGAAACCAAGTCTATCAGCATGGCTAGAATATTGGGCCCCAATAATGTCAACAGCAATTCTGAATGTAGTGAGAGCCTAGCTCTTATAGCTCTAGAAGACATTTTTCAGTCAAGACAGAACAAGTCATATTGTAAAAAAATGTGGAGCTTGTGAGGCAGAAGAAAATCTTCCCGTAACTACACATCCTTGAGCAACACACACGCACACACACACACACAAACAGGATAAATAGAGGGAGAGGGAGAGAGAGGCAGACAGAGAGAGAGAGAGAGAGCATAACCGAGCTGAAAGAGTTGCCACAGGCTAAATCATTCAGTGTTGAATCACTTCTCACCCAGCGTCTGACTTTTTTCACAGCACATTTTAACCTGTTAAACTGGCGAAGAAGGCATATCTGATCGCCATCTCGAGGTGAGTTGAAATAATTTGTCTCTCGTGTTTCAAACTTTTTGTTTTGAATCTTAAAATACAAATGATTCAAGTTTGTTGCAGTTTAAATCTGCTGTATCCATAATTTTCATGACTCTCTTCAGTGGATTATCACAGATTAATTGTACTTCTTTTGTGTTATCAGTGGTTATCCCTGCCATTCTAATGATTCAGACGGGGCAAACGGCACCTGCCTCATTATGAAAGTGAAAGTGAAAATTGTTAATTGAAACAAAATAACTTTAGGTTTAGGCAACAAAACTATTGTACTTGGTAGGTTAAAGAAAATATTTTGGTTTGGGTTAAAATAAGTATTACTTTAGTTAAAATGAGTCGTGTTTTCAGTTTTCACATGACGTTGTTGTCTTGTATTCATATAGGTGATCAACCATGTGAATAGATGATAACGGCCTTCTGAATTGGGTTGATTTGTCATTTTTAAAGTGGGTCCCCAGAAAAAAATGCTTGGGATACACTGCCCTACTGAATACATTGAAATAATTAGTGAGTATTGATCTGGTGTCATCAGGTCCAACTTTCAACAAGTTCAATATTTAGTTTTATGAGCCAATATCTGCAAAACTAATATTACCATCATCTTCAGCTAATTATATTATAAATAAATGGTTGGGTTGGGTCTTATAGTGGGATTTGTTGATAATAATAAAAAGATAAACCAACACCACTCTTATCTTTTATGACACCCGTCTCCTCAGGCAATCAGCATGCGTAATTGTTGGCACCTGTGAAGCTCCAATGGTAAATTGGCTCACTTCAAGCAGTTTTGCGCAGCTGTTACTGACTGGCTGATAATGTCTGTGGAGTTTCCTCTACAATACTGTGAGGCATAAATATTGTACATGTTTTTGGTAGGATAAAACCATTTTTTAAGGGTTACAAGCTGTGGGTTTTATTGAGAGTGAGCAGAAGTTGTGGCCAAGGCTCCATTGGTTTCATGGGGAACTGTTTGTATACTAAAGTCACCGGATCCCTGCTGCTGTTTTGCCCTCTTAGATCATATTGCACAGTGCCGTTTATCTCAGCCCTTCACTATTTCTATTTATGTTGTAACTTCAGTTATTTTAAAGGTCATGTTGAAATATCTAAAGGTAAACCACCTTCACAACCTTCCCTTTTTATCTTGTTGTTCATAGAGAATGCAATACAGCCATGACATGCTTGTGTGCTGCTGAGGGCACATACTGTATATGTTGTTGACTCTAAAGAGCCACACTGCAGCTTGCTCCCACTTTGAGTTGGACCAGAGAATTATTTTCTGGACCACTTACAAGCAACTGTCTGTTTGTATGGTCAGTCTGACATTGGTTTGATATCACTTAAAAAAGGCAGACCCTTGGTTCCACTTGTCCACTTGGTATTACTCATTGATTACTCATTTACTTGCCATGTCACACAGATCACAAGACAATTGTATATAGGTGGAGTCAAATCACCCATGTAATAGCCCTTTCTCACACTGGATATTTTGACTTGGCATAGCAGGAAATGCCCAGCTGAAACTAATACATTAACAATGGCTCTGTCTTATTAAAGTGTAGCAATAAGCCATAACCACAAGCCGGCATGTGCAACTCAAGAGCCCTGGCACTGAGCCAACAAAACATACTGTTGGTAGTCACACCTGTTTGGTATGTCAAATGTCTCTATGGAGAAAGATCCATTGCCTATTGTAACTAATGTTATTAGTCACACCTGCACTTTTCCATCTATGACAAAGCAAATACATATCTGCCTCGTCACTTTCCTTCTGAAAGATGATTTCCTGCCCTCTCCATTCTCACTCTCAACAGTTAAGGGATGGATGGACATTGCTGACACATTTTTAATTAAAACATTGCATGGTGCAAGTTTAGAGGGTCACTTCACCCAATTGTTTTTCACTTTTCCCCTGTAACATCTATGCAGATAGTTTTGGTCTTCCTGACTGAATTAATGGCGGAATATCCTGCAGGAAAATATGTGATTGCTATTCCATCATTGGCAACAACTGCCTACTCTGTAAAGCAACCTAAAAAAGGAAGATGGACTTATCAAAAAGAGTTTGACAATATCGGCGAAGCGTTTCAGAGATGGAGAGAAAATGTTGCTAATAATTAGCTAATTGCCTTCTGCTCAGCGCTGTGTCACAACGGCTACGGTTAGCAGAAGGCTTAACTATTAGCAACATTTTCTCTCCATCTCTGAAATGCTTCGCCAATATTGTAGCTTGCCAGAGCTTTGAATCACAGTATGACATCTCAAAGAGCTTTACTTTTTTTTTTCCTTTACTTTTACGGAAAACTTCCTAACCTAGGGTACCAGTTGAATTACAATATGCTGAAAGGATATTATTGATTTTTTTGCCTCCCCCTGCTTTCAGTACGTAAGTTACATACAAAACCAAGGTAAAATAAGTCAACATTGACTTTTGGTTTCACACGGAACATGAGCAGCGGTCTCCTGGGTGAAAGTCCTGTGTTTGTTTGACCCATTCTTCTACCCCAACCTCTTCCCTTCACGGACTTTGTCGCTCTTTATACAACATCACCTGACTTCCTTAGAGGCAGCCCTGCATGTCCTGACTCAAAATTATGTAAAAATTCCAGTTCATTACTTTTCGTAGGTAAAGTACGAACAACAGCCTGCTTGCTGTGGATTGTTTTCATTCAACAAATGATAGTTCCCATAAAAGCTTTTGACAGCATGGCCTGCATGCAGTTTGTCCATAGTAATGGGGACACTGTCTCTGAGAGGAAAAAGCAGCTAATGTTTTTATTTAAAATTAAGAAACATCAATGCTTTGAGCAGCAGACATTAATTTCATCGTGTGGGGGAGGCAGCAGAAATCTCAGAGATGGCCATATCAAAACAAAACAAACACCAGCAATAACTGTGTCTGTAAATACCACCATGTGAGTGGGAAAATGGTTTTGGAAAGATTACTTGATGTATGATGACACGAACAAACCCCTGCACATTAACATGTGGAGTGTGCGTTGCTGTGGAGGATGAACATGATGACCTGGGAGCAGAATGTTTACAGCTCGAGTACTAGTCCAGCTGTGTTTGTGCGTAGCACGTAAACATGGAGCCTCATTAAACCAGAGTAAAGACCAGTCATCAGTGAAACAACTCTGCTTCCAGATAAATGTGTCGTATAGACGCAGTGGGCACAGTGCTTCCAACACATGTCAATGAAAGAGCTATTTGCCACCGATTATTGACTGTTGGGTAAATATCACACACAGTAATAGAGCTTTAAGCTCAATGGATGACGCCATTCATGGCATATCAGACAGATATCATAGTTTAATCAATGATAGAGACATTAATTGTTTCTTTCGTAACCTGGTTGCTAATTTAGTGCAGGACTACCACGTCACACTATGAAGCCTAGAGTGCAGCATGTATGTTGCATTGAGTTGCTACAGTATGGACCACACAGTACCATAATACAGTAGCCCTATTAGAGTATGACTGTGCCTGTTGATACACTTTCATCCTCCTATGAGCTTGAATACAGTATGTGCATATGTTTAGTTAGTCAATACATATTGTCATTAGTCTATATTTAAGCCAGACATTGTGATAAGTTCTGGGCAGATTTGGCTAAAATTATTAAGTTTAAATATCCAACACTTCAAAATCAATTTACACAACACCCGGCACTGAAGTTGCACTTAAAGGGAACTCCACTCATTTTACACAGCTGTGTGAAGTCTGATAAATTGCCTAAAGTGATGTTATTTGATTGAGCGTTGGATGGAGCTGAAGATGGCTAGTTTGAAACTGAAAATCTGGATGTGCGGAGAAGTGAGCTGTGTGGAAGTGTGGAGAAGTGAGCCATCTCACGGGAAGGCGTATAATACCACGACATTACATGTACATTCCACATATCATGAGGAAGTACACTGCTTTTTGCGTGTCATTTGTATGACACTCAATCGTCTGCAGTTAGGTTTAGGCAAGAAAACCACTAACTTCGGTTCAGGCAAGAAAACCACTTAGGGTAAGGGAAAACGTCATGGTTGGGCTTAAAATAAGTAAACTAAGTAAAACACGGAGAGAAACAATGGAACGCAACTACAGAAACACGTCACAAATGCCAATAAAAACACGTGATAATCGTCACATGACAAATGTCATTAACGTAACTTACAAAACAAAACACCGGTCAACAACTTTCTAGAACACAGGACTCCTGATTAATAGTGTAGTGTTTGTTGGACCAATACACCGACATACCGCATCAACCGCTACTAATACATCCCACCCAACCCTCTGACCCAACTGCGGGCGGTCTTGCTGCATTGTGGGTAATGTAGGCGCTAGGGCTGCACAACATTTGAAAAAACTGACATTGCAATTATAATTTTTCTCTACGATATATATTGCAATATGAAAATATACATGAATATTACCCTAAATTGTGTAACTGGTGCACTTTGAGAGCAAAATGAAGGGGTTAGATCTGGCTCTAGTAAGCAATTTACTCATAAACTCATTGGCAAAAAAGTCACACCTACAAAGCAGAGTGAGCCACCTTCACCATGGGCATTTCCAAGCTGATGTACTATAGCAGGTCGCGGCACACATTACTCTAATCATGCTGAATCAAGTTGAATCCCCGAGACAAGAGGCAGACCAGACACGTTAAGAAGTCTAAAAATATATACGGTTCATCATGAAACTAAGACTGTTGGTACTTAATGAGAAACATTAGTCATGGAAAATGGGGAACCGGGGGAGTTTTCCTTTTGTATCAAGCAGCGAAAGAGTTGTAGCATGACGTGTTTGAGTTAATATGCCAATGATGCCAATGCTGAAACAATATAGCCTATCATGCAGCCCGAGTAGGCGCAGGAATCAGAATGTATGGAATAAAAAAGGTGATATCTCTGGTTCTGTTGGCCTTTTTTTAAATAAAACTGTCTTTAGTTAGTCTTGAGTCCAAATACTTGTTTCTGTTTGCTCCAGGGACTAGTTTGCTAATGATTTTGGTTGAGAGATTTAAGGTTGTTGTTGTCACTTTGTGTGGTTTGTCTGTCACTGATTTTATTATTAGGACAGGGAGTGTACCTTTCAAACAATGAGAAGTGCTGTCACACTGCAACATTTCCCGTTGCGTGGATTACTCATTCTTACCATAAATCTGAGTCAGGAAGATTAACTTTCAATTTGCATACTTGTGTTGCAACACCCATTCAACTGGGTGCATAGATGAACAATGTCACTGTTTCCAGGTAGTGTCAGTCTATAGATTTTGAACACGACAGGATTTGTGAAAGCTATCTCTGGGATGCAGAGAAAACAAATATTTTCCCTCGTCTCATGCTCTCTGGGGATTTCCCAGTTGTCTTCCCAGCTCCGACTCTATCAACCTGGCAGCAGGCCAGCCTGCCCATGTAAAATATTGGCCAGGAAAAGGGCCATATGTTTTATGTGTAAACACAATAACCTGCATGTGTAGGTGTTTTAGATTGTATGACCTAGAAACCTTAAAAGTTGTAAACTTAAATGCGTGTTGACACTGAAGTGATTGCAAAAAGGCTTAGTGATACTCAAGAATAAAAAAGAGAACAGCCTGCAGCATATCTGTGCACATTCCTTTTACAGATAAGACTGCACCACAGAACAGGAAACTGCACATACGAGTCATCCAGTAAATTATCTTTATTAGATCCCAACAGAGAAACTCCTGCCAGACAGGTTAATGTCAAACCAGCTGGTGGTCATGAACTTAAAACTTTAGGCCTTTGTAGGTTAGGAACACACAGATTTGGTTGACCTCTCTTGCCTCATTTAACAGAGGAACTTGCCTAAGGCAGCTGTCATTTTTTTCACCTGAGTCATGAGGCTTATCGGAAACATTATGATTAAACAGAAGTGCTAGTGACAAAAAATCCCCAGTTTGCTAAAAACAGGATTGTCCAGTTATCAGAGCTGTAGATGTGAGACTCGACTTAAGACCCTTATACTTTACGCATACGCGGACAGCTGTGGACTTGTACCAGTTGCACACAATTCCATTCACACTACAATTGAGGGTTGGTCTAGTGGCCACCAGCCCATTGTTTTTCCCAGGGCGTCAAATGCTGAGCATGGCCGTCGGTGTTTAGTATCGCCACACAAGGCACCCTTATGCGCCTTAAGCGCTGGTATGAAATGCAGCAGGCGTTCCGTTAACTACAATGTAATTCCATTCGCGGCAACAGTAAACGTCTTGAGAAAGTGCGCTGGGAGTGTGGTGATGTAATTTAATAAGTGAAAAGAAACACACTGAGCAGACGGGAGGGGAGGTGGATGAGTCCAACAAACACAAGGCTTTCATCCAGAAGCCCGCTGTTCGTGTCCTGTGCGTTTACTTTCACTTTCACTTTACAATCAGCTGATTGTTCATGTCCTGTGTTGACAACGCTAAGTGTTATTTTCACTTTACAAATGTAGTAGTTTTAAGCCCAACCATGTAGCTCCGTCCTAAAGTGGTTTTGTTGCCTAAATCTAAAGTGACGCCAAGGGTAACTGATGCCGAAAACAAAGTGACGCCAAGGGGCGTGACAAAGCTGTGGTATGTGATGAGTTGGGATGAGAATGTTTTGGTTCCACACATGCGCATTTGCCAATCCACACTCCATTCCAGTTGGTAGCAGTAATGCACCATAACGTTGTTTGCCAGGGGGTAGACGTCATTTGTCGGTCCTTGTATTCCTTTAAAAAATAATATATATATATATATATATAAACAGGGGTCACGTTGGATCTCCGCACACAACCTCTCTTCAAAACAAGCATCCACTTTGTTTTCTTATTCTTCTTCTTCTTAGCAAACCCGCTATAGGTGCATATGCCACAAACTGGAGTGGAGTGTGGAACGAAAACTGGAGCATACGCAGTCGGTGCGCTTGCTATGCGTACATTTTGCACGGTCACAAATTTTGGGCTGCACATTGACGTCCACATAGGAAGCCTTAACAGTACAATTTTGGGCTGTCCCAGACAAAAGCTGATATTTGTGAGAGAAACATGGTGAAATCTCTGGGCTTTAGTCTAAAACAGTGATCACAAAGACAAGAGACTGTATCAAAGCTTTGACAATGTTATAAATGTTGGACTGAATTATGACCAGTTACTCATGTCTACAAACTACCAGGAAAAGAG
This sequence comes from Sebastes umbrosus, assembly GCF_015220745.1. NCBI lineage: Eukaryota > Metazoa > Chordata > Actinopteri > Perciformes > Sebastidae > Sebastes > Sebastes umbrosus. Next base: position 9,205,940 of record NC_051279.1, read on the forward strand.
TTGTGATTTCTTCAGTGTTACTCAGGGTTCTTTGATTGTTTCAACTTTGTTTCTGAGAAATCATGTTTTGGCTGTCAGTTTGGTGTGGCAGAAAATACTACAATACCCCTGAGCCTCTTGGACTGGCCCCCCCAACATTTAAAAACTGTCATTCTCACCCTTAAAACCTTTTAATGTCTACGTTATGTGCAAAAGACCATAAACTCGAATGCCTCGAACATGAATGCATTTTAAATAGACTGAGACAAAATTGTATTGATTCCCAAAGCTTTGTTATTGCCAGGTGATATTACAACATCCTTTTACAACAGTGCCTTTCATGCACAGAGTTTTACTACATCAATATTATTGATGTTCATCTAATCTGCTGTCAATTTCCCGGAACGGCTGTCATTGTTGCCCAGATTAGATAGCCAAGGAGTGTTTCTGGTTTCGTCATTGAAGCAGCATCACGGCTGTTGTTTTCTCACTCAGACAATGTTTATATGTCAAGCAAGGAAGATGATGGCCACACAGTAAACAAAGGGTGACATTAATTCATTCAAAGAATACAATCTTTAATTTGCCGTCTTGTATTTATCTAGCAGAACGCAATAACAATGAGTCATTCAGATGACCTGGGAGGAATGAGCAGTGGTTGGCTCAATACCAAATGTTGGGAGAAGAACAAATCTTGCCTTTAATATCACAATGTAATTTCTTACTGCTCACATGGCTGAGAATGATAAATATACTGTATATCTAATGTGGGCTTTATCATATGATAAATGTTACAAAAGAATACTGTACACACCAGTGTATATTTATGTTGTGATTCATCAACTCTGGAAAAGCTGCAAACAATATTCACCATCTTCCCCGTAACATCATTGTTTTTACAGGTGCTGTAAAGTGATTTTAATTTGGTTCCCATTTGAGTCAAACCAAAATTAAATTAAATATATTGATCCCACTCTGTCACAGATGACCTAAAATAAATAGGGAAACAATATATTTCTACACCACCCATATCCGCACAGACATAAATGTTTATTCAAGTCACGTCACTTCTGGACTAGATAAAACAAACACTGTTTGTTTAACGGGGGTTGTAAAGCTTGATGGCTCTCCGGCACGTGAGGGCCAACACAGAGTGTATCATTGGACCAGTAATATAAAAAAAGGTTTAGGAGACGGGGTTTGAAAGAGTCTGACTAACAGCCTAAAGCAGGAAACTAGTCTTAAGAGGGTAAGTACTGTGTAGTGTGAGTGCTGTTGTATGAAGGGGGACTAATGAAAACGTCTGCTTTATTTGAATGAGTCTGTCTTTTTCGCTGCAGATTTGCTGCCTGAGATCACATAATGACTGTAGGTACAGGGATGTGTGAAGCTTGTGGTCTGTTGTGTGTCTTGCAAGGTTCACTTATACCCTGCCGAATAAACTGAATATCTTGCTAAGGCACATTTATGATTTAATGGGAGATGATGGAAAATTGATCAAAGATCTTGTAGACGTAAGATTTGCTTCTTTCCTCTGTTACATCATGCCTTTATAATCTTGATCTCTTTGCTGTAACTCAATGCTATTTTGTGTTTTGGGGGTTTCTGTAAAAGCGTGAATATCCTCCTTTTTCGCAGGAAATGCAAGTAATGCAAGTTATTTCTAAGCCAAACCACGATCTGTTCCTAAACCTAACTAAGTAATTTTATTGCTGAAACCATAGGGAAGTAGTTTCCTGTGAAGACAGTAGTTTAATTTGAAAAGACTGTAACATGCAGAAATTGACACGTTTTGCTGGACATTCATAGTTTAACGAACAAAAAAGGAAGAATAACTTTTTCGTAAGATATCATATGAACCATTGTATAAGAATAGGTTGTGTATAGTGAACCTTTAAAGAAGAGAAAGAAAAAAGGATAAAAAGCACACAAAGAAGGGAGAAAGAAAGACATAAACAAACATAAAAAGGCACAGAGATAAGGGAGAAATAAAGAAAGAAAACAGACAGAAATAAAGGAGACAGTATTGAAATTAAGAACATAAAGTAAAGTAAAAAATACAGTATTTTCCTTCTGAAATGTAGGAAAAGGAAGAAAAGTGGAGACTTTCACAAAAAGAAAATGTGCTGACAAAGTATCCGTATTTCAAACTTGTACTTGAGCAAATGTACTTTCAGCATCTCTGGAGAGAAGCATTGACAGTTTCATGACATGAACTAAAGTAAACCACTGCTTCCGAAAACAATTTGGGTCAATGTTCTGTCTCTTTTTCCATTGGAATAAAGAGTGAAATGCTAACATTTAATCTTTCCTTTTTTTGTTTATTTACAAGGCTGTCACCATGATTTGGGAATTGCTTCATTTTAGTGCTCTCCTTCTTGGAGCACTCACATCCCCAACTCCATCCTCACCCCGCACCAATAACACTGACGGAGGATTCTGTCGCATCTACAACTCTGGCCGCTCAGCAGACTGCCTGGGAATACAGCTCGACAGTGTCCCGTGGAGACAATTTCCATCCACACTGGAAGACATAGATCTCTCCTACAACAAACTTCAAGCTGTCCATGCTGACGATTTCCTCCGCCTCCCTCAGCTTCGCATCCTTCAGCTGCAGTACAATAACATTTCACACATTGACAATGATGCCTTTAAAAACAATATGCTACTGGAGCATCTTGACATCTTCAATAACTCCCTGCAGGAAATTCCTGCCACAGCTCTGACTCCTCTCTTGAATCTGAAAAAGCTCCTCATGTCCAATAACCTTTACAAACAAGCCACTTTGGCTGATAGCTTCTCCAAATTTGTCAAACTCCAAGTTCTGTCCATGGGTGGCCCTCTGGTGATGGGTCTAAAGAAAGACGATTTTCAGCCCCTGAAGAACATTGGGTTACAAGGTTTTGCAATTAAATGTTCCTCCAATCTAAGTTACTACGAGCCCGGAAGTTTAGAAGTCATCCAGACAAATCAGATGGGCTTTGATATGGCCATAGATCAACGGCCAAATGCTCTTCCTCACATGCTACGTGACCTCGCCAACAAGTCCTTCAGCGTCCTCCAGTTCCGTAACCTCTTTGAGTTTACATACTACATGGAAGAAGAGGATATTTTCCAGGGTTTAAAAGACATCACAGCCCAACAGCTCATCTTTTACAGAGGTAAATTCAATGAGAATCTTCTCAGGATGACTTTAATAAACTTACAAGTCGCCTCTATCAAACGTTTGAGACTTCAGTACATCGACTTTGCCCGTTCACCCACATTTGTTGATAGCGGAGCAGGTTCCAGCATCACAGACCTGGCACTGGATAAGTTGGATCTTTGGTGAGTATCTTCTCATTTGGGGGCATCATGTAATAGTGTGAAATATAATTCATTTGGTGTGAGATTTAACACATGCTTGTCATAATGTCATATGTGGCTCGACACTGCCCCGTGATGTCTCACCATGCAGATTACAAGAAGTCTAACAATTAATTTGGTATTGTTTGTAGAGTATAAGCTCACATATTATAATTTCAAATGTATTCTAAGTATTCACATACTGTATAGTATTTTGTCCTTCCAGCAACACACAATCTTGCAATCACAAGAATTAATGCAAATTCAAGCAAAACCCACGATATGTGTGAGATCTTGCAATTTTCTCAAAACCCTGCAGTTTTTCCACAAAAAATGTCGAAACTTGAAGTATTCTTGCCAATTTAAGTAACTGCATGACCTGCAGTTTAGTAGCAAATGTCAAAGAAAAAGACAAGCTCCAAACTACATAACACATTTCCCTATAACTATAGTGCTAAGGACTTTTTTTGCCTTGAACTAAACTTGCCCCCCAGGCTATATCACTCTGACCAAGCTCTTACCACTGACTTTTTAAAGTTTCCAGAACTGAATTATTTCTCATCTAATTCTTAAAACTAACCATTTAGTTTAAGTACCATGCTGGCAGCATGGGTTACAGCTGACTTGGAATATTACCGCAATTAACTGTAAAATCTTTTTTTTTTGCTACGCCACATTGGGCTCACAAAGGCAATATATTTTTGGATTTTCAATAATTACAAAAAGCATAATTTGGGGACTGGATGTTGGCTTTTCATGTGCACATACAGAACATTACAAATCTCTATTTCTTGTAGGTATATCAGCAATCCTGATGTGCTGCGATTTGACTGGCGCTTCACCTGGTTCAACAAAATTAAGGCATTGTCTATTCAGCATGTGTATTTCAATAGCGTGCCTTGTGACTCCTGGGGTGAGATGGAAGGTGTGGAGTTTCTGGATGTCTCTAATAATCGACTACAGAATAAGTTCATGTACAACCGGTTGTGTGATTACAAGAGCACCATGCCAAATCTTCACACTTTCAAAATGAGCAACAATGAGCTGACCAGTTTGAAAGACTTGTCATTGCTAACAAGGGAGTTCCGGCAGCTGCAGGTGTTGGACTTCAGCAACAACAACTTGGGATCTGCTGAAAACAGTCGGGACTGTGTTTGGCAAAATAATATCACTCGGCTTATCGCTCACCACAATCAATTTGTAAGTGAAGCCCTTCGCTGTCTGCCCACCACAGTGCACTACTTGGACCTGTCCTACTGTGACCTGGACCAGCTGGATACGACATACTTTGAGAAAGCCACCAACCTGAAAGAGCTCCTGCTGAGTGGGAATAAAATCAAGTTCATCCCATCTAAGTGGGAAAGTCTGTCACTGCAGTCATTAGCTTTGGATGGGAATTCGTTTGGTCTCATTAGCAAGGCCTCCTTCCAGGACATGCCTCAACTGTCTACGCTGAGGGCAGGGAACAATCCTTACCACTGCACTTGTGAGCTCCATGCTTTTGTCCAGGACACAATGTCAAAAGGAAAGGTTAACCTCACAGACTGGCCATGGAACTACAGGTGTTACCACCCAGAGGCCTTGCTCAACACAGTCATATCCAAATTTTTCCCAGGTAGAGTGGCGTGTGATATCAGACTGGTTATCATCATCTCTGTTGCGTTCACGGCAACGGTGATCTTGATATTGATGCTGATTTGTTATATTTTTGACCTTCCGTGGTACACTAAAGCCACGTATCAGATCATCAGGGCCAAATACAGAGCTCACAAGGAAAAAGCGGCAGGGGAATTAGGGAGTTTTAGTTATCATGCTTTCATATCCTACAGCCACTTTGATTCAGACTGGGTGAGGGACCAGCTCTTGCCCTGTTTGGAGAACAACAGCAACTCCTATCGTCTGTGTATTCATGAGAGGGACTTCATGCCAGGGAGGTGGATCATCGATAACATCATTGAAAATATTGAAAGTAGTCGTAAGGTACCAAATTGTAGTTTTGTTATAGACTTGTACATACCACAATACAACACAATCCGTAGCTCATCAAATCCGATGTAGAAGAAAGTATTACAAAACACTTTTAATCCACGTTTTCCTTTCTTTTTCTTTGTCTCTATCCTCAGGTAATGTTTGTTCTCTCCCGGCACTTCGTTAACAGCGAGTGGTGCAACTATGAGCTGTACTTCGCTCAGCAGAGAGCAGTGGGAAAAACCTTCAATGATGTCATACTAGTGGTGAAGGAGCCCTTGGATCCCAACTCCTTGCCCAGCAAGTACTGCAAGCTTAAGAAGATGTTGAGTACCAAGACGTACCTAGAGTGGCCCCAGCAGGCCAACCAGCAGGCGTTTTTCTGGGCCCAGCTGAGAGGTGTTCTGGGCAAGCCAACAATGACCCGGGAGGGGGCGCACAGTGTTAAGAGCAGAACTTCATCTGTGGGAAGAGTTTCTGTGATTGGGCTCCCCATGGAGGATAGGAGGCCAGAAGTAGTGGACAAAAAAGCAGAACCATAAAATGAGATTATGAACAAGAATAATGATGAGCTGTCAAATCAGAGACAAATCCCCATGGTGGTATTTTAATAGGTTAGAAAACAAAGATTATACATTTCTTAAGTTTTGTCTCAGTAAAGGCTTGAACTCAGGTAACCTCTTGTGTGCGAGTTATGCCAAAGCTTGGAGCAAAAGTCTCATTACGATGACAATGACACGATCCCCTGCCTGCCCATGGCATATTCTGTCATGTTATCCCCGTGGGCAGGGCTGATGCCCTCTGCTCCACTCTCCCTCTGAGCATCTCAGGCCGGCTGCCCAGCTGACAAGCGCTGAAAGGCCGCAAACTCAACGGCTCAAATGAGATCTCCCATGTCGCACTCTGGATAACAAGCGAGGTGCCAGAAAGATGTGGTGACAGGAGCGACAGTGTGAAAGGGCCGTGCTCTGTTACATTTTTGACCCTCAGAAGTATGAGATCATGAGTGTCTCTTTGTGATGTTCTAGGGCCAAGTCAAAGGCCACACAGGACATATAATATCAACGTTTCTTGATAGGAATGTGTTTTGGAGAAATTGCTAATCTACCTTGGAACTTAAAAATATAAATCCCTGGTGAATCTTGGTAGATCCTTTGATTCAGTGCATTTGCTCTTGAGAATTAGCAATGCTTTGTGAGAAAAGTTGAGCATATAAGTGATAAAAAAAGAAATTGTGAATTCATAGCACTTCTGCACTTTGTATTTGTATCAGCTCTTTGAGTTTGTGCTAACTAACTGTGGCTCTCTTTAGGCCCTGTACTGTTTCAAGTTGACTGTATTCAACTATTATATATAAGGTCAGATGATCACTAATTCTGATCTGATTGTGCTGTTTTTCTGTGAAGTAACTGTTTTCAATAGGTGGTCAACAGCAGCTTTGTTTTGTTGTTTATTGATGGATTTAGGTTGAGTTGAGCTCACACTTGTGTTTTTCTTGAAAGCATTTTTTTCCCCAAATTACTTCTTTCCATTCACTTCCATGTGCAGTATTCAGCCAGTATTATATAACAATTTAAAAACAACAGGCACTTTGACAAGGTTAAATGTAAGGCCATTTGCAGAGTTTGCAAATGGCCAGTAGATGACACCCTTGAACTTATTATTTGCTGTTTGATGTCCCTCAGCGAGAGAGAGAGAGAGAGAGAGAGAAAGAGAGAGAGAGAGAGAGAGAGAGAGAGAGAGAGAGAGAGAGAGAGAGAGAGAGAGAGAATCTCACTTCTTGCTATACTGTGAAAAATATAAGGATTTGAGAAAGGTTTTCTTTGAAAAAATAAACAATATCCTGAGTTTATCCATCTCCCCGATCCAAAGAAACTGCCGTATTTATGTGGGGAGAAAAGGCAGTATGCAGTATTAGCGGTGCAATATGTTGACTGTTGCCATACACTAAGAGAAACAAGTTGTGTGGTAAATGTTTCTGAGTGATTACTTTTTTAAAAGTATTTCCCTTATTGTTTTTTTAATGCCTTTATTATATTGTATTTAAACACATGCAGTCTCATGGCAGTAGAATCTGCCATCTAACTGAAGTAGAGTCTAAAGTATTTCCTAATTTGTTCACTAGTTCCTGACTTCTGTTTGTGAAATGTAACCAATAACATAGTATAATGGCTATGGTCCCTACTGTAAGTGCAGGGTTTTATTAACCCTCATCAAAGAATATATATTGCCAAGAAGTGAAAGTGAATTGTTTGTTCCATTGATTAGATTAGATTAGATTTCCTTTATTATCATTGTACAGGTACAACGAAATTGAGTTTGCAACTCTCTATCACATACACGATGTGTTAAAAGACAGTCTATAAATACAGGGTACTTTATAAAGACAGCAATGAGGTTAGTGACCAGTGTCGTATGTGTAAACTGTCATAAAGGGCAGTAAAAGTAAGTACACAATCTAAAACAATATAAAAGACAATGATTATAATAAATAATTAAATACAAAATAAATAGTATAATCAGTTGGCATGTGCAATATCATCAACAAATGCAGTTCAAAGTGCAATTGCAACATCAGCGCCCAGCAGAAAAGCTATGCTTCCGCTATTTTGGAATGAAAGCGACTACTAGACGCCAGTAAAACATTATTTCATATCATTATTTTCTGTTTCTGAAAGACCAATGTATTGGGGTCCTAAAGAAACACAGTCAAAATCTTGGAAAATGTCAAAAATGCTTATTTGAATTTGAGAGAGACTCATTTCCTGCTCTAGTTATCATATTTAAAGTGCGTAGTCCTATGCGACTCATTTGTATTACTTGTAAAATGCTGGACATTCATAATTCTTGTATTGATGTTTTATTGTGTAATTGAATAAAAACACAACTGTTTTAGTCATGACAGTAAACGTTTGATTATGTTGGATAGCTGTAACACATCCACTACTTGTGGATCTCAGCAGTTGATTTCAGACCCAGTAATCAGAGATGGTTGCTTTAGTTTCCCATACAGAAGAGAGAGATTAGAGGCTCTTTTTCACACATCGAGTTGGTCTCGGTTAATCAAGTCAAAGAAAGGGTTTCATCTTTTCTTTTCCTCAAACCAAGAATAGAAAATCTGTCTCTGATCTGAGAAGGTTTCAGGTTTTCATTAATTATGTAGCGAAATGTTGAACTTGGAGACATTACTTTGTGTCAAGATAATGACACTCCACAAAAGACGTGATATTTTAATCTCAATTTGCACTGACACCATGGACATTTCTGCCATTAATGAATTAATTTGATTTTCATCCATCCACCCATCCAATCATTATATATATAAAATATTGTTCTGTGTATATGTTTTACGTGTGTCCTTAATGGAAATCTGAGAAGCATCTCACGCTTTACCAGGTGATCTCATACTGTAACTAGCTGTGACCTTTTACTTATTTACAGTACTGTATCAAATGATCTTGGGTTTTGAGAAATGAGGTTAATTTTTAACTAGAAGCATGCAAATATCCATAAAGACTTTATAGCGGTCACCTGGAGATACTGATGTAAATTAACCCCATGTAAATAGAGGATTCCAGTTGCCTGGCCTGCCTGCGCTTCATTTGTATTGCTACTCAAGTGGGTGCCGTCATTCAAGCACAATCATTCCCTTAATTGCAAATGATGTTGCTGGGAAGCATTAGTCACACCTAATAAGCATAAGTGAGGCCTAATAACACGAACACAGGCAGCCCATAGGGAAAAGCTATGGTTGGAAAAAGGAATTGCTTCAGCCTATTTATTGTGTTATTTGTCAGTATCAGTTAACAGAAACGGCTCTATTGGCCAAGTATTTGTGCACATACAAAGCATTTGAAACATAACAGCTAAGAACAAGGACAGTGAAGCTGGACACATAAAGGAAGGGGATAGACAGGGCTATAAGTATGTGAAAAATTAAGTGAATAAATATAAAGCACCATTGACCAACAACATAAAAAAAAATGTATATATACAAGTCAAGTGTTGTAAATAATATAAATAGTGCAAATAAATAAATATTGAATGGGTGGATCTGTAAATGCATACAATATACAAAATGTCATATTTACAATGATGTGCAAATGACATGTACATGTGCATTGGAGGCTAATGTCACTAATCAATACATTTGGGAGTGCTACATATTGCACACAGGGATTTTGCAAAGCCCAAGACACTGTTTAACTGTAACTGAAGTAGAATCTAAATTAGTTCCTAAGTTGTTCACTAGTTCCTGACTTCTGTTTGTGAAATGTAAACAATAACAGAGTGTTATGGCTACGGTCCTTACTGTAAGTGCAGGGTTTTATTAACCCTCATCAAACAATATATATTGCCAAGAAGTGAAAGTCGATTGTTCGCTCTATTGCAACATCAGCGCCCAGCAGCAAAGCTATGCTTCTGCCATTTTGGAATGAAACCGACTACCAGACGCCAGTAAAACGTCTGCCTACAAAGTGCTGTACAAAAGTAAAACTAAATAATTTATATTCTATTGTCATATTTAATACCTCTTCCGACATGGTCTGAAAATATTATAAAAATAAGTGTTTTCAGTTCAAATTGATGGTAACGGATGTTGTCAAAAAAACACTAGAGTTTTGTCTGTTTGCTTCTCTACTCTTCTGCCGTCATATCTCACAGGAGCTTCATTCTATCTATCATTCCAATTTTTCAAGACTTCAACAATCAATTTGTTCCTAATGACTTCATATCTTTATTTTCTGTTTCTGAACGACCAATGTATTGGGGTCCTAAAAAAAACACAGTCAAAATCATCCAATTACACGTATGCAGTTTTAATAGATATTAGATAATATAATAGATTAATAGAACTATCTATGTTGTTCATATTTGGGTTCAAAGTATCACACAGCAACAGGGGGTAGGAGCAATCCGTCAGTCATTATGAAGGAGACACAACAATACAAATTGAAAACTATAAATTTGATTCATTTTGACAGACCAAGGTCTCTATTTACCTTTGTATTGAAAGACAAATAAAATTGAAAAAAAAAAGTGTTGAAGTTTGAATGAAGGTTTATTTCAATTATTTTATATTGGGGTCAAAATTATCTTTATATAAAACAAATAATGTTTACTTGAAATGACTAAAAACTAGATCAAAGAATGGTAAACAAACATTAAGTACTAATGTGGATTGTACTTGAGATAAAAGCTGCAATTTGTATATTTTCATTTTACACAAATTTACTATAACTTTCCTAAAATAATAATAGTAATCTTTGGGTTTTTTTTCCAGATGACATTAATTGCCCTACTTATACTGTTTTGAGAAGAAATAAGTTAAATCTTTTTTTCTTCTATTTACAGTATAGGCTAATGTATTCTTGTGTATAGCCCTTGAATGTTGACAGTTAAACATGCTGGCTTCCATCCCTTACACTTACATGGTGATGGTTAAATGGTGCTTCTCCTGCCATGCCATGGCAAGGTAAAGATATGAGTGCTAATAAACTGTGTGTTTGTTTGGTTGCCATACATGGCCTGGTGGCTCACCTGTGCAGCAGGTGAGGTAGCAGCAGCAGCTGTCCGGAGGGAGGCGCCTATCTGATTCAGATTAATTTGCACACAGGTGAGAGGAGCCCATATAAGTGATGAGATGAGGGCTGAAGTCACTTCCAGCTGCATCTGTTAACCTCAGTGATCAGGTGAGTCCCTGCTTGTTTCTGTTCGTTTGCTATTTTAATTGCTTAAAGTAAAAAATGCTTTAAAGATACTGTGAGGTGACAGTTCAAAACAAATTCTGACAAGAGAGGAAAAACATGGTACTTTTTTTTAATTTTTAAATTTTTTTTATTTTAATATTTTCATGTGGAGTGGCATCTGCAGTCTTGTTTTTTAATGTTTCCAAAAAAATGTTCGTGCTTTAGTCTCAGTCTCAGTTAATTAACACCAGCTTTTGCATTTGACATTCAAAAGCTTTTAATTAGCTCCCCCATCGTAGTGGGAATAAATGATTAACGGCAATCAAGGAGACTAATCAAGGGAATGTGCATCATTCAGGAAAGTGATGCAGCACTTCTCTGGCTCTCGAACCGTAGATTTGAGTTATTTATTCACACACACACTCTCACACACAGGTTTAGAGCAACCCTGCATTATTAACGAGCAGCACGTCTCTGCTCATATAGATAAGAATCATCAGACATTCAAATGATGAAACATGACCACCAACGTTAATCCTCAGCATGAAGGCATCAGGTAGTTTATATAAAGTAATGCAAGCCCAGATCTAAATCTATTCGGTTGTGCAGGCATGCCTTGCAGGGGGGTCAGTCTTTTGTCCTCCACTTGGTTCACTGAGGGTGGAGAGGAAATGATTCAGCCCTCCTGATGTGGCAGCTTCCAGCTCAGGTGTCTGATAGTGAAGGGCAGGTGTAAGGTTAGATATGTCAACTGGTTTAACTCTGACTGGCATTCCTGAGCCTACTATACTTGCATTTTATTTTTGAGTTTGGCACAGCAGGATTCACCAAAGTTTGGTTTCATCCACTCCACACAAGATTTTTAACTGGAATCCACTCAATGACAAACAGCTTTATCTTTTTCCCTCCTTTTTTTTGTAGGTTGAGTTGAAAGTGCAGTTATTTTTTTTATTATTATTAGTCATTAGGTGAAAAACTTTTGAAATAGAAAAAAATACAGAAAAGAAAATATACACATTATTACAAAATAAGTATAAATGAGAATAAATTCATTTTGAGACTTTGCTAAATGCATTAATCCTCATTTAATTTAATACACACACTCATATTAAATGTCTCATGTTAAATGCAAATAAGCAAGTGCCCACTGCTGCCATAGCTTTTGCCTTAACATAAAAGTAATATGTATATGTGTATTATATATATTTTTTTAATATTATTATATTGTGTTCATTAGCGACTCACACAAAATATGGATGAAATTATTGTTTGATTTAACTTGTTTCATAATAAATAATATAAATATGCAGCTTTTGATTTTCAATGTTCTCAAGGGATTTGTTATGTAGTTCCCTTTTATCATGTTGGTGCAATTACTCCTCACAATCAGTAGATAAGCAAGTGGACTTCAATGCAGACACTGTTCAACATGAGTCATTTCTACCTTGTGCTGTATGTACATCTGCATTTATTGATATTTTAACTTGAATGTGGAAATAATCAATCAAAATGTGTTTATTGCTGAAAGATGACAGGCAACAATGAAGTCTCTCCTCCTCTCCAAGACTGTGTGCATTCCAAGTCTCTTAAATTGCATCCACATTTCCCTCACTTGCGTCTTTTCCTTGCATCCCTCCCACCGCGGATACAGGGAGAGATGCAAGGACGCGGGGGAAACCTGTGAGCTGAGGTTGAAAGAGGAAATGACGGATGATGAAAAGGGAGATCAGTCTGAGTTGCTCTACGGTTCCTTCGTTAGATCAGAGCCCACAGTAAATGATAACCCACCAGCCTATTTATAAATGCAAAATGCAATCTGAACTGTGCATTACACCTGCATTGGTTGGTTGGTCCTTCAGGAATAAGATCATTGGAACGTCCTTAAGATGATGGACCAATTAGTCATCAGGTCACCCTGGGGTTGAGGAGCAAAAAAATAAGGAAATCGGCATATGTTGCATGTTTCCTTCCTGCTGTATTTAATCTGTCTCAGCAGGTTAGTAACATGTAGAGGCATGTGGATAACATTTATTTAAAAATGTTGGTTAAGGTAGTTGGGAGTCCTGTAAACTAGTGTTACTGCAGCATAGGTATCCTCTACTGACAGACGTCAATAGTTTGACAGAGGATGAAACTGAAAGATGAGACCGTGGCTTCAGAGATGAAAACATTTTGATAGCTGTTGTTCAGGGTAACTCTAAGCATGCAGAATGTTTTCATCTATTGTGTTGCCATCTTACACTCTGCCCTTCAACACCACCACAAAGTAACATCTTTGGCAACCTGATAACTGCAGTGATTTGTTTTTCTCCCCAGCCTCCCGCTGAAAGTAATGTTATCTTCCTGCACTCAAGAATATCTATTGCACCAGAGCTGATGGAGGTGAAGGAGGCTGCTGGTCCTCTGCATACAGATCTAATACACACTCTTTGATTGATCTAACCTGTCTTGAATCATTTCTTCCTCCTTTTTCCCCCAGCGGAAATCCACAAAATTGCTGAAATACCATTTCCCTCATGACTTCAACTAGTCTAATCATGTTTTTATAATAATGACTCTCTTGATTTGTCCTTCCAGGCTTTAATCATAGAACTTAAAAATGTCTTCCACACTGCAAACTGCTATGGAGGGCCTCATTGAAGTGTTCCACTCCTATTCTGGAAAGGAAGGTGACAAATACAAGCTGAGCAATTCGGAGATGAAGAACCTGCTACAGGGGGAACTCGCCGAATTCCTGGCAGTGAGTATCTTCTTGACTGTAACCAAAAGTTAAAGAATATTATGGATCCAAGACAGAAGGACAGGACTCAGAGGAAAAAGTCCCAATTACAAATCGTCAGCTACTTCAGCACCACGGACAGCACCATGGATTTATCAATACATAGCACAGTTAGGCTACTGATATTTCCAAGACATGGTCGGGGACATAGATTCTAACTTACTGATATTTTAGAGCCATGGTCCAATTGTATTCTCATACAACAGTTTGTATATCTTACGACAAAGCTCCTCCTCCTTTTCCGCCTACTAATGTCCAGCAACAAGTGTTAATTTCCACGCATTACATGCATACAGTCTTTTCAAAATAAACTTCAGTCTTCACAGGAAACAACTTCTTTAGGTTTAGATGACAACTACTTAGTTAGGTTTAGGAGAAGATCGTAGTTTGGGTTAAAATAACTCCGGAAGTGGCGGAACTTAGGTACGGAAGTTACGTGACAAATAAACGAACGTTGACCTCTGGTTTCACACGGGACACAAACGCTGGTCTCCTGAATGCAAATCCAATGTTTTGACCCACCCATCTACCCCGACCTCCTCCCTTAGCAGGGTTCGCCACTATTTATGAATTACACACAAATGGATTTTCGTGTGATATACACATTGCATTACTTTTCATAGGTATAGCTATGACTCGGGAAGAGGCCAGACTGCTCTCTCTGCTACTAGGGGATGGAGAGGGGAGATAGCAGGTTAACAAGGGGTTAACAAGGGATATGTCACCCCCTCATATATCCTACTGGCTATAATGACTGGATACCTTAACACCCCAGAACTTCAGATTAAGGCTTGGAAGTGTGGTCACCATCAGCATTTGATCTTGTGAAACAAATTACTCTTTGGTTAGATTTTCATTGTGATGCTTCTGTTTTAGGCCAGCAAGGACCCCAAGGTGGTTGACAAGATAATGGCCGACCTGGATGAAAACCAGGACGGTGAAGTGGACTTCCAGGAGTATGTCGTTCTGATTGCTGCACTGACTGTCGCCTGCAATGAATTCTTCATAGACTGCCACAAGAGCAGCATGAAATCCAAGCAGGACCCTGGTTCTAAGAAAGCCTGAAAGTCTAATGTTTCACATTAAATTAATAACCATTTCTTTACATAATTTATATACTAACAATGTTAAGTCAGTTTACAGGGATGCACCTTAATCACAGCACCTTGTAATGTTGTAAAAGATGCATCACTGCAAACTGACTCAATTATTCTTTTCTTTTTGTGCTTGAAAAGTCTTCCATCTTAATAAAGATGTCATCCAATATTCACATGTCTCTTATTTTAAGACGCAAGCTGGACTGCTTAATGTCTTGGAACATTTCACAGACACATTACAGAATCTGTTTCAGGTTTTCATCCAGATTGATTCATGCACTAAGAAACCTGAGTAATAAAAGACCTGTTCTGAAAAGACTTTATTAGTTTACTGGCAACCGTGAGCACCACCCAGTGTCTGATGGGGGTAATTCATGTGAGAACAGCTGTCAAGGTCCTGACGTCATCCCTTCCATCCCCCAAATCCAACAGCGTGCTGCTCATCCAGCAGCTCTGCTCCTTCTGTTTTATTCTGAAAGGAAAAACGCTGGCCCATTAAATGACATCAGTCCTGGAGGCTCTGACGCAGTCTTCCATTCATCAGACACAGTGTGGTTGTTTCAGAGGAAGAATACTGCAATGTCACTTTGACTAGCAGATAAAACAGACAGGCATTCATTCACATACTGCAGGCAACAGAGGCATTGTGCAACTATGAGAGCATTTGCAAACTATTTGAATTCCTCTCTGAATTTGTCTAGTTTTTTTTATAGATGGGTTGCATTACATTGATACATCAGGTACTAAATCACTCCTTTTTTTCCAGAGTGATTCAATGATGCATTTCCTGTAAAATAATATTCTTAATAGTCAGAAAAAAAAATGAGCTGAATGCGAATTATGTTAATTGTAATTAATCTCATACAAAAACACTAACACTCAGCTCTTGGTTCAGTGTTCACTGACTCAATATAAATGACAACTGCACACAGATTATTAAAACACAGGACTGTGTGGTGGAGTGTTCTACTTTCTATAAAACAGCTACACGTTACCCACCAATTTTTACAAATGATGCAATAATTTCACACATTTAGAATTAAACTCAGCATAAGTTAGGGCAGCACTAAATTATTCTCTTTTGATTAATACAACATTTCTATTAAAGGGGACTATATGTAAGTTTTTACACGTATACAATTTTTTTAAATCATTGCAACTTTGCCAATGTGTGAACAGGTTGTAACCTAACCTAAAAAATTAGACCTTCACCTGTAGACTGCTTTTAGTATGTGAAGAACCCGGGCCATTTTTTCGACCGATGCTCAAGTACGAGCACGAGCAACAGGACGCTGACTGTCGTTGACTTAACGGCCACAGGTGTCACTATAAACAAGCAATTTCTGATTGTTACATAGAGCCCCTTTAACAGATTACACAAATCAGAAACCAATTCAAGTTGCTCATTTAGTTTGCCCAGTAGCAAAACAAAGTATTCAGTTAAATCCCTACAATACAAGTAAATGTTAGTACATTCTTGAAAATACGGGGTTCATTATCTAAAGATATTCAAAGAGAAATGTCTAAATTTGAGAGCTCTTTGCCAAAGACTGACAGTATGTATGCTAATCC
Source organism: Sebastes umbrosus (assembly GCF_015220745.1). Classification (NCBI taxonomy): domain Eukaryota; kingdom Metazoa; phylum Chordata; class Actinopteri; order Perciformes; family Sebastidae; genus Sebastes; species Sebastes umbrosus. Next base: position 9,222,370 of record NC_051279.1, read on the forward strand.
TGGTAAAAAGTGACACTGAGGATGTTGACATGTCACTCCCAAAACATCTACTGATTACAGTGCAGTCAGTCAGCTTCATAACATGCACATCTCGACTCAAACTGCAGCACAGAGATGTGACGGGGCCCACAGAGCCTGACAGAGGCGGCTTTACATCCTCTGTCCTCATTAACACAAGTAGGGCAAAGAAGCATTTAAGGTTGAACGCAGCCCTTGTTAGGACTGCACACAATGCAGTCTGGAGAAACTCAATACGGGCCCTCACAAAGTTGTGAAGCTCCATTAATTATATAACAGCAGCTTATCTGGCAGCCTGGTATATGCTGCGTAAATGGCACATACAAATCAGGGTTGTTTTCATGTTTAAGCGGTAATGCGTAACTATGACCATTTTATATTGCTAAATATCCTAATGAATAAAATAACAGTAATTTCAAACAATAACAATTGTGAGTGAAATGTCGTGAATTCTTTGGTTGGACTTTGGTAGAGACATTTTTCATCAGAAAACTAACATGAGTTTTGCATGTGCATTTGTTCTTTATCTTTTGTCATAATGCATAAACAAAGAGCTTGACTCAGAATGTTTACTTGATGTGGTGAAGACATCAGTCAGACATCATCATTGTTGCATTATGACTCAAAATTGACACCCTACTTGTATTGTTAGTTCATAGAAACTGTGTATTTGGTCTATTGGTCACTAATGTAGCCAGGTGAGCCATTTGAATTGCTCTGTCACCTGAGGCTATATCTTTCCTATTCCTGCTCCCCTCTAATTTCAATGTAAGCCAAGATATCGTCCATTCTAAATATTTATATGTGAAAATAAAATCAGCTATGCAAGCTTGTGCACTGTTGGCAACAGAAATACATCAGATTTAACATGCGTTCTTGATTACTTGCAAATTGATCCTCAGACAAGAAAGTCAGTACTCAATGATTTTGGATTTGGGCAACATTTTTAAAATGCTAATTTTCTGCAAGATTTGCTCATTAAAACTACAGCAAGAATATGGTGACTATCTGAAGGTCGGTCGTTCGATCCCCGGCTCCTCACGTCCACAGGTTGAAATGTCCCTGGGCAAGGTACTTAACCCAAAAATTGCTCCTGAAGGCTGTGCCACCAGTGTGTGAATGAGCATTTAGATGAGATCCCGGTGGGCAGGTTGGCGCATCAGTGTATGAATGTGTGTGTGAATGGGTGAATGCTGACATGTAGTGTAAAGTGCTTTGAGTGGTGGGAAGACTAGAAAGGCGCTATATAAATGCAAGTCCATTTACCATTTACCGAATAAATCATAATAAATAATATGGTTATGGTATGGTTAAGGGAAAATAAAACACTTGATTGACATTTAGGAAGATCATAGCTACAGTTATAAAAGGGCAGATCTGTGATGGGTCTCCTGCATGAAAATCAGACGCGCTACACACCGATCCACCGAACTGACACTCCACACATCAGCCTCGCACTGGCCATGTATTAGCTTTGGGATTTGATATAAATTGCGAGGTGTGGAATCGTACAAATTGATCGTACTGCCTGGGGATATTGGGCTGTGCAGGTACAGTTCTACAAGTGTGGGTAGTGCGTGTCTTTCCTTTACTTCACCGCCACGTTTGTGATGTCAGCAGTGCAGGTTTATCCTGCTTGACACTAAACACTTAAGGAATAATATCAAACAAAGCACATGAGACCATGTTGTCAGAAGCTGTGTGTGCCCTGTGGTATACTGTATCTCAGGAGGTGTGGGCCCTTATACTGTCTGCAACAAAAAGTCTGTACAGCTTAGGTTGCAGTGTATTGATTGTAAAGCATATGCTTGTGGTCCGTTGCAGAACCAAAAATCAATATCACTTTGGGCAGTGACAATGTTGACCAATATATTATAACTGATGTCTTTAGGATTTTATTCCTTACTCTTTGTCTCAATCAGCCTCTTCCTGTGAGTGGTTGGGTCCTAAATGAACAAACCAACTTAGCTCTAAAAGTTATAACTGTTTTGACTATTTCACATGACAGATTTCAGTACTTTGTGTGTTCTCAGTGTTTTTCTCTGAGCTCTTTGTAGTAGGCAGGCTTTTAGGAAAAGGCTTTACTGTTTATTTACATGCACTGATCAGGATTTAACAAACTTATAAATAATTAAAATTGACTTGACTACATTGCCAAGCCACTGTCAATCAAACCTCAACAAACTGCACCCACAGTCTTGAGTGCTTGAGTGATTTGAATGATTTCTTTTTCGTTTTCTGAAAGACATCCTCTCAATAAACCTGTTTTATAATATCTTTATTTTTAGGATCCAAGCTGGACCGTTCAATAATGTCTTGAAACTTATTTCACAGATAAAAATTAAAGAAATCTGCCCAATGTTTACATACTATGAAGCAGAGAAGTTGAGCAGAGTACTATGAAACCTGATTATTTTAAAGAGCAGTTAACACATGGAACAGGCTTAATAGGCCTGCTCCATGAAGGCAACCTTGAACACCACCACCCAGTGTCTGATGGGGGTAATTCATGTCAGCCTGACGTCACCCCTTCCTCCCTGCTCACCCGGTTGCTCTGCTCTTTCTGTTTTGTGCTGGCGGTGCATTCAGGTGCTCTGAGACGTCAGCTTTCATTCATCAGACACATCATCGTTGTTCATTTCAGGGGAGGAATAAGGTCACTTTGACTAGCAGATAAAACAGACATGTATTGAACCAACACGCTGCAGGCAACAGAGGCTTTTATGCAATTTTGCATTTGCAAACCATTTGAATTCCTCTCTGAAAGGATCTAGTCTTTGTGTAGATAGGGTTGCATCAGGTGCTAGATGACTCCTGGTTTTATATATTTTGCAAAGTGATTCAATAATGCATTTCCTCTGAAATGAGATCCTTACCAGTCAGAAAAAAACAGAAGGATAGAGCTACAAGTGCATTACATTAATCCAAAGAAACACATAGTTCACTCATACTGCAACTCCTGATCTAGTGGTTCATTTTGATCATGATGCATTTCAAATATTTATTATAAATTATGAAAGACAGAATTTAACGGGAATACAATCCATTTTCTCTTCAATAGCTAGGAAAGCAATTCACAGATTCAACATTTTTCTTTAAGGGCCAGTTCAAGCAGGATAACTCTCCTTTTAATTCATCATCACAGGGGCTCTTCTCAGTTTCTATCCGCTAATTTCTCTAGAATTAGTTCTTTCCTGCTAAAAGTTAGATGAGCAATTGGATACCACTCTCAAACGTTAAATATGAAACAACTATTTCTTGGTCTTTGAGGTTGCCAGGCAACTGCACCCAGCCAAGAAATAGTTTCATTCATAACTCCTCGTAAAACCACAACTTGTCGTTTTTACGTTTTTTTGTATGTAGACGAGATATAACATGTTAATTAGTGAACTTTAGAGGTGCTGGTAGGCCTTTGGACAGAGCCAGGCTTTCCTGTTTCCAGTATTTATGCTAAGCCAAGATAATCGGCTGTACCTTCATATTGAATGGACAGATATGAGAGTGGTGGCCTCATCTCATCTAACACTTGACAACACTCATTTAAACAACCCTGCTTGTTTTGTCTCTCGGCCACCATTGCAATCTTCATCACCCCACCGCCACGAGTATTGAGGCCAACTTCATGGCTCATATTGGTTGCTATTTGTAGGGCCCTGTCCCCAAATCTGATCTTTAATCAATGGGGTCAATTTATTAGTGGGATCTAAATTCATTTTTTTCAAATAAAGCTTCTGCATTCTTGTTCACTTGTGTCTTTCCTGACTGAAACATATTGGCTGTTACAATCCTTGCATCAAGACTTTACCGTCAGAATCACGATGAACAGTTTTTAAAAAAGTACCAAAATCAATGCAGCAGAATCTGAGATATTGTGTAGTTCTTTTATTTGACGAATTCTTCTACTTCCTGTCAAAACCTGGTGCCGTCCAACAGAGATGAGGAGCAGACTACAGAGGTCTGGTAAGCTCACTTCTTTCTCAGTTTCAAAATTGTAATCTTCAGCCCCAACCAACGCTAACTCAAGTCACTTGAGGCAATTTATCAGACTTTGTGCAAAAGGCTTTATGCAACTTTTTGCCACATGTGCAGTAGAACTCCCAACTCAACTCGTCACTGAAGCTTTTTCAGACCCCTCGGCGTCATTTTTCAGTCGCAGTAAACACTTTCTTAATGTTGTGAATTAAACAAAACACTTGCTTAGGTTCAGGCAATAAAAAACACAATTAGGTTTAGGAAAAAAACATCATGGTTGGACTACTACGTTTGTACAGTAAAAATGACACTGAACATTGTAAACATGTGACACGAACGAACAGATTGTAACGTGAAACACGGGAACCGAACAGCGGTCTCCTGAATGAAAGCCCTGTGTTTGTTGGACCCAGCATCCTCCCCTCCCACCCGCCGTGTGTCCTTTTGCTCTTAAAGCTATATATGTTACAACAGTACTTTCCCTGAGCGTTTAAAATATGATGGGTTTACATTGTTGTTAATGGAAAGCCCGGTGCATCTGGTGCAAAGGGTGCATTGTGTGTTGGTACCTAACGCTGATGGCTGTGACAAAGCGTCGGTATTTGATGCCCTGGGAATGAGAACGGGCTGGTACTCCCCTATACCTAAATAGACAAATCAGCACACTTCCTCTTTAAGAGCCTCTAACCACTGAAGCAGCATAAACAGCCAGTAGGGCAGTTTTACAGGTGTTGCTGAGTCACTCTACATCATCCATCACATCATCTCCTGTATCTCAAATGCATGATAGTGATGACTCAAAATCGCAGACCCAAAAATGGAAACAAGTAAAAGTGGAAAGAGGGAGATTAAACCAGAGACTGAATATATATTCGAAAAGGAAAAGTCCCCAGCCCGCATAATAAAAGGTATACAATCCAGAGAAAGACAGACAAAATAAATGTCATGGTCCTTTTTATAGCCTTGAACTGATTTGGCTTTTCTGAGACTTTGTGGGAGGCTGTTTCACTGTTGAGGAGCAACAAAATCTTAAGCATGACCACCTTTACTTTTCAGCTTTGACCATGAAACAGTCAGAAATTCTAGCTCTGAAGATGTGAGGCTCTTCCACAGGTCAGAAGGCACAACACAGTGACCTGACCATGTTATGCCTTGTATGTCAGGAGTAACATTTCAAAGCAATCCTTAACGTTGCAGGGATCCAATGGAGATCAGCCCAAACTGATTGATACATCATCATCATTTAGTTTTTCCATGATGATTCTCTACTTACAAAGGATGGTCCAATGGGAGAAGTCCACTCGCAAGGGATGTACACCAGATAATAAAAGCAAAGGCAAAACTCCAACATTTAGAGAAAAATCAACCTACAAAACAACAAACAAAAGATAAGGATAACATGGACAAATTGTCATCAAACCAGCATTACATAAAGTCTGAAACACAACAATATGGGATAAAGGCCAAGTTAACCTTGTATAAATGCAATTCACTCCATGCAGATGCACAGCTTTAGTCAGTGATGGGCTAAATTGTCATTTCAGAAAGAAATTGAAATGCCTTTTTACTAAGCTGTGCTTTGAATTTGGGGACCTCCAGATAGAAACACTCCTGAAATCTAAAGCAGAGAGTCTGCATATACTGCAGTAGAGATGCAAGATCCATAAGCTGTTTTATAAGTGCTTTATAAATATATACTAAGGGGGGGGCAGGCTCTTGCTGTCCTTGTTGCTGTTCGGATTCTCTTCTGACTGAGTGCCAACCCACACTCCTGTACGAGTCACAGTATTGAGTACTAAAGCCATCTGCCATCTGAATCTCACATCGCTGTGACACAAAAACATCTAAAGGTTCAAGTTTAGCAGATGGCACATATTGTAATTATTGAGACTGGACTCAGTTTAACAGCATATAAGATACTAAGATATCTGTCGAAGATAGGGATGTCAAAAATGTCAAAATGGAAAGCTCTCACCAGAGACACCAAGGATGCTGACATTTCACTCTAAAAATATCTAAAAAGATTAATTCCCAGCAGGCTGAGAGGTGAAAATGATACACCATAGCCTTACATACTTTGTCTTCATTAAAACACACACACGCACATGCACACGCACACACACACACACACACACACACACACACACACACACGCACACGCGCGCACACACACACACACACACACACACACACGCACACGCACACACGCACACGCACACACACACACACACACACACACACACACACACACACACGGCGAAAAAGCATTTAAGGTTAAACACAGCCCTCGAAAGGTCTGCACACAATGCAGACTGGAGAAACTCAATACGGTCTCTTACAAAGTCTTCTTCAATTATGTAACAGCAGCTTGTCTGACAGTAATGTATGCAAAAACTCCTCAGAAACACAAGCTCTGGTCTGGTGGCGTGATACTGCAGCCGTGAGCAGAGACTGTAAAATGCAAAGCAGCGATATGGTTTGTTGGATCAAGATAGAGACAAGAGGGCATACAAGGTGGAAAGTCAAGGGACTTTACGACCAATCAGCAGCTTTATAACCACGCACAAATAGTGCCATCAAGTGTTTGCATGTGGCACCTGCAGACTGTGGACTGTGGTATTGCTCATTTTACTGGAGGATTTGAATCATTTTCCCAATGTTGCTAAACAGCCATGTTGTACATACACTTAGGTCTGTAGCTATGGTGACTAAAGTTATTTTGATATTTAATCTTCAGGATAGCTCAGCCAAGTTGAAAGGTGAAACTGGTGGCTGTACCTGTTTTTTTTTTTGTTTTGTTTTTTTTATACCTGTCAAGCAAGAATGGCGTGCATTTAATGGCTCACAGTTGGCCTATGACTCTGTCTCTACTGTGGGATATGTGGGTAGTAACTGAACTTTTCTACACTGTTTAGACTTACTTGCAGTTTCTGCATTCTTGAAGGCAGTAGCTTGCATGGACTGAAAGTGGCGGATTAAAAATAGGCACCTCTGGTTGGTCTGCCGTGTTTTGAAGGAAGACAAGATAAATTCCGACAGTCGTATTATCTGATGGCCTGGAGTCACAAGACTGTTCAGATAGGCTTATCTGAACACAAGTATGTTGTTGTATTAAAGGTGTGTGTCTAAGTTATGCAACGTGAACAAGATATCGTGTGAAAACCACTTTTCAGGAGCTTAAAAACATCAGTTTTCAGCTGTGTGACATTGCATTTTTACAAGTAATCTATTGGGTTTCCAATTAGGTTAAGAGGAGATTTTTCTTGACTCATAAAGGAAAAAAACTTAATCCAAAACCACCAAAATTGGAGATACATGGCGCTCGCTGATTATTGATGATAAGGAAGTTCACCAAGTTCACTCGTGACTCCAGACTGTCTGGATAGTCAGAGAAAAACTCTATTCTTCAACATTTTAGGGTGCATTTTTGCACTCAACACAGAACCATTTCCCAGTGAGCTGGGCATAGCAACCTGGCTTTGACTTTAGAATGAAGCATCAACAGACAGCCATTATAAAAGTGACATTTGCATTATCATTATTATTACGCTTTGTATTATGAACAGCTAGCAGCATGCCTCAATGGATGGCAATTTGTGTCTGTTGGTCTGTTAGTCAGTTGGTTCACCACTTTAGTTAATGCTTTAGATCAATTGCCATGAAATCATCCTACTCGAAAGATATAGTGGGCAACATTTCATCTATATTACTGGGTCCACACAATCTAAAATTACGGTGATCAGTTATAAAGAAAAGACAATTACCAACGAACAGCGAAGCAAGAATAAAGCAGCTGGCGACCCCTCTGGTTGCAAAAAGAAGTCTGATTGTGTAGAAGTCTATGAGAAAATGAGCCTACTTCTCACCTGATTTATCACCTCAGTAAACATTGTAAACATGAGTTTACGGTCTCAATCGCCAGTTTCAAGTCTTCTTCAATACAGCATGATGTTCATTTAGTAAATTATGGTCCCATTTAGAGTCAAATAGACCATAAAGCAGGGGATGCTTTAGGGCGGGGCTACCTTGTGATTGACAGGTCGCTATCATGGCATTGTCCAGTCTGTGTTTTCGTCTTGGAACTTTAACCCTTTCACAGTGTGTTTTCAGTTCATGAACGTTAATTATAACCTTTTCGATCCCCTAAAAACGTCTTATTTGGCATTCGGTTGTACTAGGCTCCACCCTCTCGTGTCACTTCTGGTTGCAAAAAAACAAAATGTCGAACTCAAAGCTTCAAAACCGTAGTCCACAAACCAATGGGTGACGTCACGATGACCACTTTTTATATAGAGTCTATGGTACCATTATCATAGCTAGTGATTAGTTAGCATTGGCTGCTTACGTTTTCTCCTACAAGTTTCTGAGGCCGGCATGTTGAAAGTCAGTTATCTTCTCCTTTTCAGTCACACACATCTAGCAAAGTCATCTCCACTGCAAAACGTCTGCTCACCGTGACCCTCGCTCTTTATCACAGTGAATGAAACAACACAGATGACTATTCAGTGATGAAACAAGGTGGATTACCATAACTCATATCACAAGGTCAATGAAAGACTGTAAACACAGTTAACTGTGGGGAATATAATTAAAGCATGTACGATACATTTGTGTGTTGCGATGGTGCTAACAGGAAAAATCAGATGCTAAGCCATAAATCGAGACCTACACTGGGTTTCTACAGCAGGACTTCTGTTAACCCCTTGTGTTGACGATGAATCCAGCTCTAATGTATGTCAAATGATTGAAGGAAATGCCATATAAAAGCTATAATACTGTATAGCCACTTCCAGCTCTAACTGCAGCAGTTGACAAAGTAGCAGACAGTGGCTGTGATGCAGCTCTGAAAAATCAGTCTGCATAAAGAGAGATTGCTTCTAAGTTAAGATTAAAACTTGAATTGGGAGTGCTATCTACATACCCTGCTGTCATTCTAGCATGAGGAAACTTGCATGGACCCTCTTCGGTAGACAACACACCCAACGCACAGTCCACATACTGAGCATTCTTGTCTTCTAATCAAGGTTTTATGATCTCCAACCATATCTGCCTGTCACCTCAGATGGCACCACACTTATTTGTCACGTAACCTCCATACTTAAGTAACGCCACATAGTTATTGTAAACCAAACTGTGATCTTTTAGTAATCCTAACTAAGTAGTTTGTTGCCTAAACCTGCCTAATTTTGAAAAGACTATATGCATGTAATGAGCGGATATTGGCACGTGTTGCTGGACATTTGTTGGAAAATGCATAAAAAATAAGTGACAACTTTTCGTAAGAACTACAAACCGTTGAGGATGTTGCATCAGGACATCAACAACAGCAGGCTGAGAATGAATGCAGGCCAACAGCTACAAGAAAGTTGAGAAGAAAGTCATAAACCAATGTTTTCCTTCAAATGATTCTCAAGCAGAATGAGAAGAGAAAAGTGAAACTGAGAAGAGAAAATGGGTTGATAGACTCAAAACCAACACCAAAACACTGTGTACTGTTGCATCCCAAACCACCTCATGATGCTCCTGTATGTCCTGAGCATGAACTAAACATTCAAGTGAATGCAAGTAAAATGCAGTGACAAGTCGATGCTGCTCAGTACAACAGTAAGGAGGAATTATCTGACAACAGAGGTGTGGACTCTTATCACAGATTTGATGAATTTTGACTCGACTTGACAGAATCAAACTTGGACTTGAGCCTTTTGCCTTGAAAATCCTTGATACCTTCCTCCAAGCCCAGAGATTGAAAAGTATGTATTCAAAATGTGAGCCACGAATCATTTCCCTTCATTTCCTGAATCAGCTAACATTAACGTTATTAAGTTGACACTTAATTCTCCATATCCACTTGTTTGAACCAATCCGACAGCAGCCAATCAAGTTGCCAGAGAGAACCATGAAGAACTATGGTGACATGCAGTCGCAACAAACTTGTTTTAACAAATAAATACAGTTTTAAATTGTAAAATCCCCCAAAAAATCTTTAAATTGTTTTAAAAAAGTTAAAAAGAATTCATGATTTTTATAAATTTAACATATTCTGGTTTTTAGGAGTCAAAACTCAAAGTTTAGGATTTGGGACTTGACTTGGGACTTGAGTGCAAAGACTTGAGACTTACTTGTGACTTGCAAAACAATGACTTTGTCCCACCTCTTTCTGACAACAGGCATAATGAAATATTTCCAAACCTTTGGGGTGACCACGTACTGTTAATACTGAGAAATAAAATGGGATATGAACAGAAATTTGAATTGCGTTTACAATATCAAACCCTTAAATGAGACACCCAGATGTACTGAAGTGGTTGTTGTGTTTGCAGATGCAGCCACTCCCAAACTGATGGCACCATCAGAGGGAAGAGCCAGATTTTATCTGGATTTGCAGCACTATAAAAGTCATGAGATGAAGGTGAAAGTCATTTCTCCTTCTTGAGATCTTCTGATCTTCGTTAACGGCATCATGACGGTGAGTATAATATTCTGATGTAATATTTGGAACTGCATCTTTATTAAGAACATTTCAGACTCAAAATCATGTCTGATACAATATGTATATATAAATATGAGATAATTTACTACAAGGAGCGATTCATTCCTGGAAGTCAGGCTGCAGCCCTGATACAATATAAGTATAGTACAGTATAATGCAAAACTTCAAACTAGCATAATAGTGTCACAAATACCCAATGGTGAGTTCAATGTTTACCCTGAGTGACCAAATCTTCACCAATAACAATACAAATGCTTAAAAGACATTTTTGATTGATTTTTGAGGTCACTATCGATATTTGAGAATTTAAAAATCTTGTGAGGATAAATCAGCCAATATTTGTTTAATAGAATATAAACGGACATAATCAGAATTTCTTAAATTTGTTAGTTGGTTAAATTTCGTTATTTTGATGAAATATTTTCAGAGCATTTTACACTTGAAAATTGTCACTGCTCTCTGATGAACTAATGTAATGGCTTTTGAATTGAAATATATGATCTTATATTATCATGAAACCAATTTGATTAGGCTTTAATGTCTTTACTCTAAGACTGACTCAAAATAGCATGATATTTCCTCTAAAAGGACAGAGCGGCATATATGTAGTTTCAACAGCATAATACAATTATTTGTTCATTATTTATTTAAAAAGGAACAAAGGTACGATCCGAACCATGCAGTGGAAACACAGCATAAGATGTCTGATGTTGACCAACACGCTGGGTCACAAAACACAGGAATGCAGGTACGATACCTATCGTACGCAGACACGATCACAAAACTTAGATAAATAAAATCAGAAATATGACTAGAAGTGACTTTTTTTGTTGCATTTTTTTATGTGAAAAGTGCTACAAAATCCTGGGTTTGGTCAGCAACCATTATTGGACACAGCCAGGAAACAGCCAGAAACAAGGTGTTTAAAGCTTGATTATTTAAAAGGTGCCAGATCCACATTACTGATCATGTCATGACATTTTCGTTGACCTTTCATAATCGGCAACGTCACTCTTAATCTGGTTTGAGAAAAATGGGGGACATAATGTTCCAGTTTGACGAGATAATCTGAGCAGTAACTATTTTTTAGGAAATGTTTTGTAGGAAAGTCCTGAAACAAATGAAAATGCATTAGAATGTGTCACCTGAGATTTAATTACTTGTTGTCTTACACAGATTTTTTTTTGCACTTTTACTCCTCAGTCATTCTGCACAATAGTATATGCGCCGAGTAAACTGGAAGAAGCCATGAACATGCTCCTCGGAGTGTTCGAGAAGTATGCTGTAAAACATGGCGACAGGTTGCAACTGAGTGGAAGCGAGATGAGGAATCTGTTCCGCGAAGAGCTCCAAGAACTCATGAAGGAGGTACTGACCTCACTCTCACTGTCTCGCTGGGACTTCTAATTTGTCCGGGTGTGTTGAAGAATTTAATGTTTGAATCATATGATTACATTTAAATAATCCTTTCATTTTTTTTCTTTTTTTCAAAGGCAAGCAATCGCCCTCAAAAATTTGGGGAGATCTTGTCTTCTCTGGACAAGAATCTGGATGGCCAAGTGAACTTTGAAGAGTTTGTTTCCATGGCCACCAAGCTCATTATGTGCACCTCCTCCTACTTTGATAAGTACGGTGGTGATCTTATGTGTGGTTATGAATAGAAAGCTCTAAAACTATAAATGTGAACGAGTTAAAGATTGGTTATATACTCACATTTGACACCTGTGATTCAAAGTACAGTCACAAAGACTCCAGTTGCAAGCTCAACTTGTTCTGTCAGTAATTTGATCTGAATATTAAAGATGAACTCTCAAATTAACTCATGAAATGTCTTTTGCCCTTTAATGTGTTAAAATGATCTGAAGAATCAGGAAGGTGATTCATTAAAATGATCTGTGAAACACATGTCTGTGTGACCTTCAGTGTCAAGTCCCTTCTTCTTGAATACATCTGCATTATACTGAATTTTTACTTTTCCAACATTTTTAGTTAGGGGTTCATGATTATAGCTATTATAACCTGTAACTATTTCAAAGTATTATTGCCTGTCCTGATAGATTAACACCATGCTGATTTTCTGTTTCCATGTTTCAAAATGTATGTTGTCACTAAAGGGGTTGAGCACAAATGTATAAAACTTTTTTAAAACCTTTGGCAAAAAACGTCCAATCATCTTCCTGCCTGCATTGCACGGAAAGTTTCTCTGCAGGTACTTCTGTCATTACAAGTTTGTACAAATTCATAAGAACATAGATATTGCTTAAAAAACACAGAATTTAAGGGGCCTGTCCTTTTCCTGTCTTTGCAGTCTTGTTTCCTGGTGTGTGCTGAGTATTTCAGCCTCACTGTGCCACTCAACATGGTTTTACACGTCTACTGTTGCATTAGACAAAAATAATCATGGACCATAATTATGGTAGCTTATTAATTAAGGAACAAAGGAACTTGGGTCATTCTAAAATGATAAAAAAAAAGGACTTCAAGTTCACCACAGCTCTCCTGTTTTGATTTGTTACTCTATAGCCGCGTTTCCACCAAGCAGTTCAGTTCACTTTGTTACACATTAGACCGGTTATTTTCAAGTAAGTTTTGGATTTGTTTTAGTACCACGTCAGTCGAGGTTCCAAGCGAGCTGAGCCAATGCTAGAATTTAGAGTTAAAACACTGCAGACCATTCACTGGTTAGAAATAATTGTTACAACAGGGAACACGGCAATACGGGACAAACTCCCCATTTTTAAATAGCCAAGCTATAATCAATGTAATTTTAAGCCCAACCATGTTGTTTTTTCCTAAACCTAACTATAGTGGTTTTGTTGCCTAAACCTAAGCACATGTTTTTGTTTAATTCACAACATTAAGCACGTGTTTACTGTGAGCGAAAAGTGACGCCGAACGGTCTGACAAAGCATCAGTATGTGACGAGCTGGGATGTGGACGTGTTGGTATATTATTATATGAGGAGATGTGTTTCAAATCACTTGGAGTTAACCTGTTTTTAATCTTTAAAAAAAACAAAAAAAAACTTCATCCTCAATGGTATAGGGCTCCAATAGGCATTGTTCACAGAAGACATTTTAACTTGTCACAGTAGGAAAAGCACATGTGTAAATAATGAAGTGAATGATGGCTGAATTCCATTTTACTGCTTTGATATCAGGTTCCTGATATCCTGCATGCATGCTCACAGTCACTCACACATTAACAGAGCCATCTTTAGTGTTGCTATTAACATCCATGCTTTTCCAACTATGACAAGTCAAAATGTGTACTGTGAGAGAGGCCTATTACACAGAGCACGCAGTACAGCGACTGAGCAACAGATGGAGACACAGACTTCATGATGACCACACATCCTCACAGATCCACTGACGTGCAATTAACTTTATTTTCCATTTTTTGGTTTGGATGTGGATTATTCCTACGGCCTTTTGTCTTACTACATATTGATGAATTTTCATGACCTATTGAATGTTTTTAATATATTTTGGGAAACAAGTAGTATCTCTTTAAAGCTTTTACTTTGGGAAGCAGCAACCACAAAAAACACTCTATAAACTGAAGAAAAGCCTCGATGAAAAACTCTGGCAAGAACTCTGTGTCCCAGTCGTTACAGTCAAACAGAGACTGAAGCAGAGAGGGGTCAGATGTACTCCAGCAGGCTGACGAGCTGATTGATCAGGGCTGGGTGAGTGCTGATTGCAGGCAGCTGCAAAGACTCCGCTCTCAGCCAAGAAGGCAGGTAGGGACCTCTGGTGGATCTGGAGGATAGCACAGGGATTAGTAACGACCAGCATGAGTTAAATCTATCTCCAGCATGTTTCTCATGCATGAAAGCATGACAGGCTTCTCCTTCAAATGCATTCCAACTTGTACTTTAGGTGTCATTTTGCTCTCTGAATACATTTTGTGAATCTGATAGCATCAGAGCTCTCATCTTTTGGTAATTCCATGAACAAGATTCATTCAACAATTTATACCCCTGATGATCTCTCAGCCCCCCCGTGGTTCATGGTTGCAAATGGTGTGTTACTGTGTGTCTAGATCTCTCTGCAAGCTATATTATAATGAGAAGTGTTTTGCAGCGCGTATCCCCTCCACTACTTGTTTGTTTCACGCATCATTAAATTGGACATAGCTGGCATCGTGTACAGCCTTAGCCAAACATGACGTGCCGTACATGTGTTCGCAGGCCGGCGGAGTGTTTACGACTGAGATGGACAGGAAATGTGCTGTATGGATCTTATTAACAGTGAGAGTAAGCGAGGGATTCAATATCCTGACTTCATGTCTGGAGCGACAGTTGTTGGAGAGTGTTTACACACGCACGCATGAATGTGTGTTCTCTGACATCACGGTGTAATAAAGCTGTATATATAGAGTCGTATATGTGAAACCAACCTTGAGGCCCAATTACCTACACATATACTTACACCAAATCTTTCTATTTTGGTCCTGGAGATGCTGGAATGATCCTTTGGTCCAGAATTTCAACATGAACATGTGAGAACACAGCTATATTTTACATTGTGATTGATTGTTAGAAAGTTGTTAAACCAACCTAATTGGTAAATGACATTGTGGAGTGGCCATTTCACTCTTCTGGTGATGCATTTGTGTACAAATGCCTCTTTATGTGCACATCCATATGTTTGCTTACAGGTTTGCATGAGGCTCGTGTAGGAGGGCAGCGTGTGTGTGTCTACATGTGTACTGATCCAGTTAGACATTAACAGATGGGTCATCTTGTATTACCTTCCTTCTTTTGTTTGAACTGAAGTAAAACCTTTTTCTGTGGTTTTACTGCTTAATCCTCCCATTTTGGGTTTCCCAGCTCCCTCAAACATGTCTGCCCACTGGAGCTGCTCGACGTTTACTGGAGAGAAACCATCAACACACTGATCCAACACAAGGCTGAAACAGGCTGTAAGCTCAAACTTTCATGACAATTAGCACGGTCTTAAAGCAGTAGTTCTTTTTCATGGGACCAGTTTTTAGTAAGTAACTAATTTTTTCAGTAAAAGTCGTCATGGGTCCAGACAATGCATTCTCATCCCAACTCATCTTGTCAGACCCCTCGACGTCACTCGTTTCGGTCGCAGTAAACATGTGCTCAATGTTGTGAATTAAACATAAAACACGTGCTTAGGATCAGGCAATAAAACTACTATAGTTAGGTTTAGGAAAAAGCTGACATGGTTGGGCTTGAAACCAATAGGGTTTGTACAGTGAAAATAACCCTGAACGTTGTGAACGGGGGAAATGAGCGAACATCTGTAACATGACGCACGGGACACAAACACCGGTCTCCTGGTTGAAAGCCTTGTGTTTGTTGACGAGTCTACTCAGGTATTAGACATATTGACGCACAGAGTTGGGACCTAAGGCAACACAGCAGAGCCCACCACAGACCAGGTTACACTGGATATAATTTGGACCTGTCCCGACTTAGGTCCTGGGTTGGGTCTTGGTTACTAGGCACCGTGAAGACCTCTTTTTCCGGTTTCCAAGATGGAAAGTCAGGGGATCACCAAAGTCATTAGGATTCATCCTCTGGACACCATGGAAATCTGTACCAAAATTCATGATAATCCATCCAATTATTGTTGAGATATTTCAGTCTGGACAAAGTTACCACCGATATTTCCTTCCCTAAAGCCATTCCACTAGCGTGGCCAAAAACTACTTGGTAACAGTTAGGGAAAGGATAATCTCTGTGGGCAACAGGACAAGATTTTGGTATCGGAAGCATTCTGGTGGGCTTTGGTTGAATGCAGGCAAACAGTCCGTATGGAGAGATTTCATAAAATGCAATCTCTGAACCTACCAGCTATCTTCTGGTGATGATTTAGCTTTTTATTGGTGTGAAATAATCTTGTAAACTGGCTACTTGTGAAACAATCCGGTCGTATATGTCGTCTCTCGCGTGTCGAGTTGCTAGTCGTACTATAAACAATGAACAGTTGCTAATCGGACTGTAAACAATGAGCAGCACACGGAAAAGGAAGTCTTGTTTTTGGATATCCGCTCAAAATCTGAGAATTTGCTCAGATGAAAAACCTGGTAATAAAAGGTCAAATATTCAAGCCTCTCACACAGACAGTTCTGAAGTAGAAAGATGGAATACATGGATCATTTTTGCCTTAACAACCTTAAGCAAAGGTAGAAACCGTGACGCCTGGGGTCTGGTCTTCGTTATCAGACGATACTTAAAGTTTACTGCTTGGAGTGAAAGAGAGTTATCAGTGCATCCCTGCTGTTTGCATAGTTTCTCCAGTGAAAGATGGACCTGGACAAGCAGCGATAGGACTCAGGTCAATGTTTACCTCTCACCTTTCTTATCGAGCTGGGAGTTTGCCCTCCGCCCAGACAGAAAGCCCCTCGCCTCTCCCCTCAGTGTATCGCCGCCTCTCACCTTCAAGCTGTTGAGCAACAAACCGGTTACAACATTGACAAAGTGAGAGCTGTGAGAGCCGAAACTGCAAAAACACAAGACGCCGATGACGTGGTTTAACTCCACAGCCGGAGTTGGAAGAATGTGTATTATGAACTTGAAAGACTGAGCGTTGCCTTGTCGACTATTAACCCTTTTCAGAAAGGTTAACCCTAATCCTAAATGTAACTAACATTGACTATGTGCTTCTTATCTTTTGTTTTGGCCTCCGAGTTCACCCTCCGTCCTGCTCCACCTGTTTTCCTCTTTTCTTTCCTTTCAAAGCAGGTGTAGTCATTCAGAAGGAGAAACCCACCTTAAAGCACTGTCAACATCATGTCATGTCCATTTAGTAGCTTAGTGTTTAGTGGATAACTGGCCAAAAGAGGGCGTGATGTGTGGATATTTTCAGAAGCTCTAACAGTAAACAGGTTGTTTAAGACGTCCAAACTAACAGGAGGTGAAGGAAAAACTTAAAGGATAAATATGGTTTATTACAGATTGGGTCATGATTTCTATCAGTAATAATAACTACACAGAACCCTGTAGTCATGCAGTGAATGATCTGAAATTAATTCAGAAAATGACTTTAATTTATAGCTTTTTTGAGAGCATACAAACTTTGTGAAGATCTGTTATCACCCTGACCGCTGCCCGATCTCCTATAGGTCAGAGGTCACCGGGCACACTCAGCTCCCCCACCACAAAACCATCGCCCCTTACTTGATCTATCCTTCATCACATCTCTCTTTCTGCATCATGGATGTATTAAGACAAGTTGCTTTCCAGACCCCGAATGTTTTTCTGTCCCCTGTATTTTTGGAAACGCAGAGTATGTGCGTTAGAGTTGCTCCCTGTTGGCCTTAAAAAACACAATCAATCAACACGGTGAAATGAGTTTGTGTAATGTCAACCCAGTCGGACACGTGTTGCTGGACATTTGTAGAAGAACATATGAAAAAAGAGGAATAACTTTTCGTAAGATATCATACAAACAGTTTTATGACAATACGTTGCTCCAAATAAAACCATTAATGCTGCTCTGTGTCTGCTGGATGAGTAAATAGGCAATTGTTTGGTGAGGTGTATCAACACTATGACTTTATGTCGTGTTTACAGCTTGTTCTGCCATTATTTCATTGAAATTTAGTTTTTTTATGCTTACTGTATATTTGAACAATCAATATGGGTGTGAGCAGTTATGAAACACGACAAGTATTTTTTTTATGAAAATGGTGCATTAGTCTTTGTTATTTATTTTTTTGTTCTATTATTTTCTATATATTTAATTTATATGAAATAAATATATTTAACTAAGATCGTCTGTCTTTTTTTGAGTCTTCCCCAAAGTGGTATGTATAAGTGATTGCACGTGTTTATTTCGGTCGTAAAACTCTGTGAGACTTTACATTACAAATGATGCATCTTTTATTGACCTGACTCCTCACCACTTTACATAATCTTTGAACTTTTAACACTTTGTAACCTCATGCCATGTCATTCTTACCAAACACAGTAACTTATTTTTTACGTCAGTGGTGTATGACTGTTTGTGTCCGTATATACTGTATGTGTGTGTGTGCGTGACAAACCCCCGGCCCTGCAGCAGTCAGGACAAAGGCACGCCGTCCCGCAGCAGACACAGAGTCTGCAGGCAGAGTGAACACACAGATAAATTATGTCGACTAATGGCTCATCAAACTGTCACATTGAGCCCAGACAATGCACGCAGCGCTGTGCAACCACAGAAGAAGAAGACACAGAGACACAGAAAGGCTATACTTAAAGAGTCGGATGTGGGATGTCACTCAATATTGCTCAACAAGGTGCACAACCTTTCCTGATGGAGTGATTAATGTGTGTGAACGCCTGATGAAAAACTAATAATATAGCTATAGTAAGATTTTTAGAAGCATACTGTACTTTCATTTTTATATTGTCTTTGTCTTTAAACTTGTTTGTTTCACATTATCATATTGTCTTTTTATATTTTCTTATTTTTGTGCACTGGTCCCCCCCCAAAAAAACTGGATCTTTTATGGTTAAAATGACAATCAAACTTGAACTTTGAACTTTGAACTTTGAACTCCGGAGAGAAGTTGAGACCCTTTTCAGTGTTTGTCCAACACTTTGGTCTAGAGAGAGAGATATCTCAATAACAGCTCAACAGATTGCCTGAACTTAGATTGCCATGGATTTTGCTTTGAATATCCATGCTCCCCAGAAAAGACTTCTAAAGATTTGGGTGCTGCTAGACTTTACAAAATGTCTTTTTGTACACTACAAATATCCGTTTTTCATGGAAAGAGATGCTCCCAAGAGAAAGGGATCATTGTCCCCTCTCAGACGAACTCCACCACTGGTAGGACTCTAAAGGTGTGTTCAGACCAAACACCTCGTCTCGACTCATGCGAACAGTTTTTTGGAGTATTTGAGGAGGACAGCTAACACTAACCATAGTGGTAACTTGGTTCGTAGCAATGTACAACCAATAGCTGGAATCAAGTATCAAATACATACTTTCACTACCATGTAGGCCTATGACTTTGCTCACTTTTCTCCAAGCCGTCGCCTTTTAGTTCTGTCTCTGTACACTACTGCTATTGAGTCCTAGAGCCCGGCATTGGCGACGGATGGTGACGGACGCCGACGGTGACAGCGAGGACGCCGAGTGTGTCCTCCATTACTTAATTCTCGGTGATGTCAGGAGAATCTCAGCGCTGATAGGAATTTTTTGCTCAAGTTGAAACATGACAATTCACACGGATGCATATTCCAGCCCAGTCGCACAGCAGTTCATGAAATAGTCACGAAATTTAAAGTATTGATTCGTGTACATAGACACAAATTTCCAATTTTTTTCGTGATGGTCAGAACGGAAGCAATTCTAATGTAATCCACATAATTGTGAACCAGGAAGTATAAAGAGCAACAAACGCTGTGTAGGGAGGACGGCGAGGAAGATGGATGGGTCAAAAAACAGTGTTCGTGTCCCGTGTAAAACCAGAAGTCAGCGTTGATTTATTTGTCACGTAACTTCCGTACTTAAGTCATGGCACTTCCGGAGTCATTTTAAGCCAAACCACAATCTTTTCCTAAACCTAATTAACTAGTTTTATTTTGAAAAGACCGGAGTGGAAATTGACATGTGTGTCACGTGTTGCTGGACATTTGTGGGAAAACGCATGAAAAATGCGTTGTTGGAAGTCGGGCTGAGGTTCACGAAAAGAAAGGGAATTTTGTGTCTATGTACACAAATAAAATAGATCAAATTTCGTGAGTCGTATTTCACAGACTGCTATGAGACTGTGTTGCGTATTCGCTTCTTTGCGTCGAAAAATTGGCTTCATGTTTGGTCTGAACACACTTTAAGAATAACCAACATCATAGTGTGTGCCTTCACTCTTTTTGTTGGGTGTAATGGAAACTGAAGCCTACAGAGTGGACTGTTCGAGTTTTGGACCGGCCTGGTCCTCTTTCCTGATGTTAATATATTATGACGTATTCATTTCATGGTATGTGTTTATTTCTGTTTTCTGGAGGTGTGGATGGATTTTCACTGGAACTTGAGTCAATAATCCTTCCAGAGAACTTCCTAATAGTAAGAGAAAGTTTAAATCAAAGTAACATCTTGTAAACATGTGTGTGTGACTGTGTGTGTGTGGGCTGGATTAGATGTTTACTTGGTGTAAACAAGACAAATATAAACAGTTTGTTTTTTTCTCTTCATGTGTGTAATGACTGACTTGCAGCAGACAGACCTTCTGAATCTGCGTTACAAAGTTGTGACAGTTTTCATCCAAACCGCAGACGTTTCCAGAGAAACACATTCAGATTATCTACAGTCAAGAATAATAAGGAAATAATGACTCACCACCATGAGTACTCAAGAGTCCGTATTGGCTGGAAGTGCACATAATGACCAAAACATGTCATTTTAACCCTTCTGTTTTTAGCCTACATTGCTAAGCTAACGGTTTCTATTTAATGTACAGTGATATCGATCCTCTCATCTGAAAAAGACAATATTCCTACAAGCTGTTTACATGGCTACTGAAAATGAATATTCCACTAATATTCCCGTTCACATGCAGCTGTGCATACTCCAATGTGGAGGTGGAGAACCTGTTGGATCGTACGAACACAGCCTCCCTCTTTCATTCCTTCAACCACCTTCTTGAAAAGGTCGGCGTTGTGATATTTGCGCAGTAAACAACGTAAAAAACCTGTTGACATCCAAGTCTTTCATAATGTTTAACAGTAGGTGTGTTTCTTCTTTCTTTTCTTTTGGGCATGCAACTCTACAAAATGTTGGTTTGTGTACAACACACAAAGCTGCAGGCAACAGTCCGTGAAAGAGAGTCAAACTCCCATAGATGCGTATTCCAAATGTGCTGTATACATGTCCAAAGAATGCTCCTAAAACCTGAATAATGTCGGCATATCCCACATCTTAATCTAATTATTGTAACAGTGTGACAAAGCTCTTTAGAGTTTGAGGAGATTTTTCCATTTAAAGGCGGAAACCACAAACTGCTCAGTGGAACTGTAGGTTGTCTTTCATCAGACCGGTAAAATCACTTCATCCTCTCCTCCTCCTCTGAGCTGACCAACAAGAATGATAAAATACTTTTCTTGACTTAACATGCCTCGAAAATGGGTTCTATGGAAAGTCCTGAGTAGGTGTTTTGTCGGTGACCAGTGATAGTGGCACATTTCCAAGCATACTGAACTTTTTCTTATCTAAAGCGGGAAAAAAATCCAGCTTCTTTCTGTAAATGAACACATTTCTGCCTTTATTTACCTACTAAAGACTGACGACAAACATTGAACTTGTTTCCGTTAGCACCTCCCTGATTCAATGATTTCAATGCATTCCAACTGGGAGCCTCCCAGTTCTACCAGTCTGCTTCTGTCGGCCTTTGTCCATCAATTGTAACTGCTGTGAGTCCCAGCTGACTGCAGCCTTTGTGCTCCGTGACAACATGTTTTTATAGCTACCTCTCAAACCTGCAGGGATTGTTTGATACTCAAAAGAGAAATCTTATTATCACTTTGAGATGTAAATATTAAAGGCAGCGTGTGTGATCTGTTAAGCTAGCAGCTTGTGGAACAGTGCGCGCAGGCAGGTAGATAGACCGTCCAATCATGACATTCAGGCCGAATCAAATGATTGGCTTATTACAGTCCTGTGACAGCCACAGATACCAGATTTTTTTCTTTTTTTGTCAGAGCACTGATTGCTGTCAGGATGTTAATGAGAATTTCAACTATTATACAAAATAGGTTTCTAAAATCTTTACAAACCCTGTCTTCAACACCTGAATGGTGTAAAATGTTTCAGTTTGAGGCTGTGGCACTGAACCCGACGAAGCGTCGCATTTTCTGTCATCATCGTGACCGGTCAGTGCAACTCCCTTTCAGGGCAAAGTGAGGACACTAAAACCCCTGGGGGTAAAGTATGTGTGTGTGTGTGGGGTTGTTTAAAGACTGATGGTAGCTGTCAACCCTCTCCGGCCCTCGCAACCCCTGGCAGAGTCCTGTGTCGGTTATAACCCTCACACACACTCCATGTATATGCGTGTGTATGTGTGTATTATCAGGAGCGGAGGGCATCCTAATGAATGACCTTTGACCCCCAGAAAGGGGATCCGGGTAGAGGAAGTTGAGAGGAGAGGTGAAGAGGGGAGATGGAGGGTAAAGGGACGCCCCGGCGCCACATTATGCCTCCTGTCAATCAAACAGACACCCCCAAGCTGCCCCACCCATGGGCGAAGCATCGGATCATCCACTGAAAGTGAGTACCATTCAACATCAACGGGTTCCTCCTTGATGAGACAAAAAAACACTGCACTGACACACAACTTCTACAAGGATCTCAGAGGTCAAAGGTCACAGTCCAGAGCTGGTTAGTCCCTCATAGATATAAATGGGGTACAACACAATATGCACCAACATATACACAGCTATGCAGTGGGCTAAACACACGACCAAATAAAGGTTGATTACGGGAGTTGGTCTTTAAAATTTCTTTACTGTTAGAAATTGTGAAACTGTGAAAACTGTTGGACAAAACAAAAATGCAATGATACAAATCAGAAAAAAAAAGTTTTAGTAAAAATGAATTAGTACAGTAACAAGGAAACGGTATAATATATAGACCATCAGTTTAGTTACATTAGTCCCCTGAGCCAGTGAAAAATCAATCACAGAGTCCACAAGAGTGAAAGTAAAAACTATAATAATAATTTAACAGTTTCGATGTTTCCCAACATACGTCTCATCCAAAGTTGAAATTAAAATTATGCTCTTCCTTCAGCTTCCCTGGATGCAAAGAGCTTTCAAAATAGAATTTGACTGTGTGGTTAAAGCAGGACTGTGTGCAGAGAATGTAAAAGAGTAATGTAGTAGTACATGGGGAAGATTTCATTAAATGAATAGGATTTGTGCTCTTGGCACTCTGACAGACTGTAGTGACCGGCAGGTTTTGGTGGCAGAGCTTTGTGTGGAAAAAAACTGCAAATAAATCAACTTTTAAGACAGCAGGGCGGCAAGAAGAACACACACACACACACACACACACACACACACACACACACACACACAGAAAACCTTGGAACCTGTCCCAAAGTGCTGGCTGGGTGCCCAGGTCATCTGTGATTGGCTGAAGCTTAGTATAAGCCCCACCCCCTGTCCTGACCCCTGGGTCGGGGTTTTTAATGCAGCTTCAGCGGGGTCAAGGCTGGGTCGCTGCAGAAACCTAATGACTTCCTCCTAACAAAGACGTGATGTATGAGTGCAGTGATTGGCCCCTGAGATGACCAGCAGGTAACCCCGACAGCAGGAGAGAGAGAGAGAGAGCTCAGAGAGAGAGAACCTTTATATTCTCACATTTATCAATTAGCAGTAAATTAAATAAAAGAAAAACTGCTCAAAAACTGGTGTAATGTTTACAATGAGCAGACTGAAAGTTACTTGACACTACTAGTGAATAAAGCAGCCTATAGTCGCTAGGAAATAATGTTGGCATTGGACGTTTCTGCAAACCAGGGAAAAATTGAATGGCGATGTTTTTTCATTCGGTCAGAGCAAGTGACGTAGTTTGAATAGTGAAAAGAGACACAACGGGTGTGTGGGAGGGGAAAAAACACAAGGCCTTCATGCAGGAGACTCCTTTTCATGTCCCATGCGTCACGTTACAATCAGCTGTTCGTTCGTGTACTGTGTTCACAACATTCAGTTTCATTTTCAATGTACAAACATAGTAAGTTTAAGCCCAACCATGTAGTTCTTTCCTAAACCTAATTATCGTGGTTTTGTTGCATTGTTATGTTGTTACATTATTATTTGGACACAAACCATGATCTTTTTTTATGGCCATAACCAAGTAGTTGTGTTGCATAAATCTAACAAAACACATCAATAATGCATCTGTTTGATGAAGTTACTAGAAAAGTTAGGAAATATACAAAATATCACAGATCAGAGAGCAGGATTGGCTTCGGATCAATAAGTATGTCGTATACAACCATATATTTATGGTAATGCAAGACAGTTTGCACTCTTTCCAGTTCAGCAGAAATTACTCTTTTGTCCGAAAGAGAGAGAACAACATTATAAGAATTAATAGTGAACACCTAAATTAAAGTTTCTGCCCTTGCAGGCACAAAACAGGAGAATAGTTTTCATATGTTTTAAGGCGCGGACGCAATAAGGTTCAGAGGCCATTGTATGAGCAGGGTTTCACTTGATGTCAGCAATTTCATATTGTGATTATGTCTTAACAAGAAAGAGTGAGATGGAAAAAGAGAATAACATGATGAGGATAAAAAGGAGAGAGAAAGGGAGGATGTTAATTAAAGGTAAAAGGAGAGTTCAGGAAGACAGAAGCAGAGAAGCATCCCGGCAGGACATCCAGCAGAGAGCAGCCACCGCTGGATGATAATTCACTACAGCCGTGAGCTCCAGGCTGCTTCCTCTGAATGCTGTGGTGGCTTCAGGAGCAGACGTGTGTGTGTATGTGTGTGTGTGTGTGTGTGTGTGTGTGTGTGTGAGTGAGTGAGAGAGAGCAGAGGAGGGGGGTCATTTGAGCAGGATACTTGGAAACTCTGATTCATTCAGATTGAGTGGAGTTGTAGTAGTTACCGTGGACTGGTTTTACTGGAAGGATTACACGGCACCATAAAAGCAGACATCACCCCCCACATCTCCCAGCACTGAACCCTGTGATCCATGTTCACTTTAGGCAACATGCAGCTGTAAACAAACAGGGGGTATTTGACCCCAGTTTACCTTGTTAGAGAGAGAAAGGCTGACTGGGAAGCTCATCGCTGCAGATTTGGATCTGGAAGATTCAAATTTGGATTCAACAGTTTATACTGCAGGTCTGGACACAGCTCTGAACTTTTGTTGGGATGTTTTTGGACAACCAGTTCTCACTCCCAACTCAAGGATGGACTGGTCAAACAAACATAGACAGCCCTGGAGACCGCTGTGCGTGTCCTGTGTGAAACCAGAAGTCAATGTTGATTTATTTTACTGTAGTTTTGTTACGTTACTTACGTAGGCTGCTTAACGTCTCTTAAACATTGTTGCCTAAACATAGCCAAGTAGTTTTGTTGCGTAAGTAAACCTAAAAACAAAGTAATAAGTCTATTTTGAAAAGACACTATGCATGTAATGAGCGGAAACTGGTACACCGTCCCTGACATGTCCAAAACTGATGCTAGAGGTACCCCACCAAGAGCATCATAGTTTGAAGCGTAGGGCCACTGACTAAGCATCGGTATTTGGAGTTGAGAATGTGTTTGGCAACATCCAAATATAAAATGACTCTTATGGGAGCGGCTACCGATTTGTCCTGAGCGGCTCGAAATGAGGTGCAGACACGTCTGTGCTATTGAAAAAATTTCAACTTGAGCAAAAAGTTGACACCGCCCTTTGTGAGTCAAAGTGAACTGAACCACAGAGCTGACAACAAAAAAAGGTAGACACACGGTTTGTGGATACATTGCTTGCTTAAGCTAATGTAGTCGGTATGGCTGTTTGGGGTGAATAAACACAGGCCGCAAAAACAATGTAATACTACAAAAGTGAGGTTAAAATTAGAATTTCTGGTAATTCTGACTCAATTTCTCAGAGCGACAGACAGCAATAGCGGTACTTTTTCATCAAATATAAATTTAGTTTGCTTTCTTTTTCACTCTCTCCCCTATTCACTCACACACTCAGAGCATAAAGCTAACTGTCTTGGTGAAGTTTCATTAGTTTGGATGCTCTTTGCAGGCTGTAAAGTCATGACACATCAAAATGAAACTAAATACAAGAAGGTCAACACAACCTGCTACTGTCAGCCTAGACAGATAGACAGGGTCACGTATCTGTAACCACTGAGACATCAGTTTCCTCTGCACTTGTCCAAAATCTGCTGGGGGAAAAGAGACAACAAATAATCTCTCAACCTTGATCAAGTCGTGAACGTCATATTTAATTAAGCTTTTTTTAACTGAACACACATGGAGCTTCGGACAATTTTGTTTGTTTCTCCAGTGTTTTCTTGCTTGAAATGCTTGATGGCATCACAAATGCGCTTCCATGTCATGACAACAGACCTTTTCACAGGAGACATTTTAGTGTGTCATAAAGGAGAAAACACACAGGTGTAAATAATATCATCGATGACGATATCCAGTTCCAGTCCGGATATTGTACATGCTAGATCACTAGCATGGCTAATTGGGACATGAGCTATCATTAATGTTAATTAATTACACCTGTGCTTTCCCTGTTGTGTCCCAACACAAGTCTGCAGTTAAAAAGGTCATTAAAGCAAAGAACAATTGGACACAAGGTGGCGACACACTGCCAAAAACACACTCTCTCTCTCTCTCTCTCTCTCTCTCTCTCTCTCTATCTCTCTATTTGTTTTCATTTTTTTAGAAACTTAAAACTTTCTGGTAATGGTCAACATTTGTTGTTTTTAAATAAAAAACTACTGAGCCAATTATATTGAATTGTATAATAGTACTAAAGGGTAAACCCTTAAAAACAGGAGAAATAGACCTGCAAAGAAGAAATGAAGAAAATACTTTTAATCACTTCTATTGCTTACAATAATAATCTGTAAATAAGCAATAAGAGTCTTTTATTACATAGTATTTTCTGTATTATTGTTTTCATGTTTGTTACATTTTCTGTCTTTTTTACATATTTGCAAAGTGTACTGAGACACTTATTGTATTTGGCAGAAGAAAAACTTAGCTCAATAAAAGAAAAACAACAGGTACAGTAGGGCTGCTGTGAGAGAGAGATGAAGGTAAGAAACGATTTTAAAAAGGAGGAAGGAAAGACAAATAAGGTAGAGAAAGAAAGAGGAGAGAAATAAATAAAAACATAACCAAAGCAGACCGGAGAGGAAGAGAGGGAGGAAGAAAGGAGGAAAAAAAACCAAGAGCTGGAAAGGTACAATGAAAAAGAAAGAGAGAGGGAGGAAGAGGGTGAGACGACATAAAGTACAGAGAGGAAAAAGATGTAGGATTTGTGTAGGGGGGGTAAGTGAAAGAGAGAGAAGAGAGACGGAGCGGGAAAAAGAGAAATGGAGAGAGAGAAAGGGAGGAAGAGAGATTATAAAGGAGAGGAGGAAGAGAAAAGGGAGAAAGAGGAGGGAGAGCATCTGTTTCCTGTCTGGAGTCCAGCTGGAGGAGGAACAAACGACAAAAGAAGAAGAGGAGGATGAAGAGGAGGAGGAAGTACCGGCCGGCCTGAGAACCTGTCTCACACACACTCATGCAGACTTCCTCAGGGAAAAAACGAATCCTACTTCCTCCTCTGTGTGTGTGTGTGTGTTTGCAGGTGTGTGTACTAACAGCTAGGCTCAGTTAAGAATAATAATTTCACACATGGAATATCATAACACACATAGCGTACCTGATTCCGTATCAGGATGTAACTGAACATTTTTCGATATCAACAATAGATGAGTAAAGGATGGGACGTGCTTCTCCGGGCTCTTGTATCTGTTCCTGTATTCTTGTGTATCCTGTTTACATGTTTTTTTTCTTTTCCATTTCAAATCCGCCTCCTGACTGGAGTTGGATCAACCAGTCAGCTCGCTTGACAAGCAAGTCCCCCCAACGCGTTTTTGAAATATGTGTTTTATTATTATGAACAGAGTGATTCTGCACCACAGTGTGAGAGTGTGATGGAAACAAGGCCATACTAACGGTTTTGCATGTTTAATCCTATAAATCATACTTTTTGTCTGACCATCCATGTATTTCTTTCCTAAACCTAACTAAGTGGTTTTGTTGCCTAATCCGACTCCAAGGTAACTATAATGGTTTTGATGCCGAAAATAAAGTGACGCCAAGTGGCATGACAAAACGGCAGCTTGCGACGAGTTGGGATGAGAACGTGTTGGCTTGTCAGTGAGTTACTTCTGCACATGTGCAATATCATTCTGGAGAAAATACATTTGAAATATATTAAATATGAAATAGATTAAATACAGGCCCGCTGGTGTCCAGTCAGACACGATAAAAGTGAGTGGAGACGGAGTTACCCTTGACTGCATCTTAGAGATAATGTGTGTGTGTGTGTGTGTGTGTGTGTGTGTGTGTGTGTGCGTGTGTGATGTGGAGGAAGGGGTAGGATTTCCTGATTTGTTTGTTCCTCTCACACACTTTTCTTCCTGGTCCAGGCTGGATTTAGACTTCCTGTTCAGAGCTATTTTCAGAGCACAGACACACTCACACATACACACACACAAACACCCCCACGCCCCCACCGCACCCACACCCACACACACGTGCATTCATATGCATGTTTATACATTCATATACAGAAATGTAGCCCATCAGGTTTTGCACACGGCCAAGCACGTGTGCCTGTCGCAAATGTCAATCAAATGGCATCAAAACAATAACAAAAATAATAGTAATAATAATAAAAATTAATGATTTGAATAAAAGTAAATTAATACAACAGAAGCCTGTAATATGTGTACGTGAAGAAGTCTCAAATCTCAGGTTATATGTTGTTGGATAACAAACAGGATTCCACATGCACAGCTTTGGAGCTGGATTTTGTTCACTATTTCATGGAGCTAGGCTGGCAGTTTGCCCTTTCTTACAGTCTTTATGCTAAGTTAGGCTAAACATGCTTATCTTGCCAAACAGAACGTACAATTTTAATGTGCATGTGGTGGATAATTTTATTGATTCTTCAAGCATTTTAGGAAAACTGGGATGCAGGGTGTCAACAAAAGCTAGAAAACAGTTTTGACTATGGTTTTGTATTGTTTTATTGTTTTTTTGTCTGTTTTTTTAATGATGGATTGGATTAACAAGCAGCATTTTTCCTCTAACTTTCCCTCCTGCCCAATCACAGTTCAATCTGACATTGATGGACTTTATTGATACACAGTATAAACTCTGCAGCTCCTTTTCAAACACCCAGGTGTGTATAAATGTGTGTCTGTGTGTGTGTGTGGACATACATGTTTGTGTTTGTGTGTCTTTCACATCAAAGAGACTTTAGGAGGTGGGTGGAGCATTACAAGAACGGCAGCAGGTGCCTCATGGCAACAATACCATCACACACACACACACACACACTGCAGCTTGAAGTCCAGTTTTTCTCACAGCCTTGACAATCAAAGGGATGAATCCTTTCCATTGTGTATGTGTCAGTGTTTCCTGTTTACCTTATTAAACAAAGAAGTCCCCCTCCCTCAGGTCATTGTACCCCATGGTCACTCTCTCCTCCATTAAGCAACATCATTCACACCGACACAGTGATGTGTTGGCAAACTACCCGAATGGGTGAGCCAGATCTCCGTCATGCCCATTCTCCTGAAGGCTGGATACAGGTGGGACTTCTTCATCTGTCAAGTTTTGCATGAATTGGTTACTTGAATCAGGTGGGCATTTAGAAACCTGACTGACGTTTACTGTATGATGTAACGTGGCCTACGACACATATTGGTAATGGACATAAATGTATTGATACTGGTATTTAAACATCCCCAAAAAAGAGAGAGAGAGCAAGAGAGAAGAAGAAAGTGTCCACATCTGGGAAAGTGAGTGAGTGGTCATATATACGTTGGAGAGATGTGAAACTGAAAATGTATTTGTTAATTAATGTAATTGAATGGATTGGACATATGTCAGTAGGCCTGCCTCATATGTGCACCTCTTGAATGAAAGGGGTTATTACCGGTTACTGTCGGCTGATTTCTTAAGCATCATATATCAGGGTTCAATGCTAATTTTTTTGCCAATTGCGCTATAAAACTTGTTTTATTTATTAGCGGTTATCAAATAACAACACTTATTTGTCGTGTTTAATCTTTACCTAAAGAAATTAATCTGGAGTTTCGCCCACATCTTCTAACACCACCCAACTAAATTCATGTTTCCAAAATAATTGAAATGCTCGCTTGTGCTTCAGCTCCTAACAGAGATGATAAAGAAGCAAGGTGACTCACTCCTTAGCAACTTCCAGCTGTGGATAAAACAATGTGTTTAAGTTGCTAGATTTACTAGCCCGACGTGGCATTTGACCTGGTCAAGCGGGCAATCTTTATTGTTGAGCCCCATATAGATAATAATTCTCTTTTCAAAAGTCACCCTACATCATTTCAGATGCTAAAATGTGCAAATATTGCACATTAAAAAGCTTTTTATATAATCTTGAGGCACACTGAATTGGTTACTTTTGTAAAACGCAACAATAATTAAAATCCAGTGGTAAACATATAAATCTTATGATGCTCTGATATGCTTACTGCATGATGTATCACCTAATTTGATAGAGATGTTTTCATTTTGTGTGCTATGTTAGATTTTGGGGACTAAATTGGACACACAAAAATTAAACATATTCAGATAACTTTGTGGACATTTTATTTAGGATTGCGTGATGAACATCCACAGCCAGGGCGGGGGGTGGGGGTGGAGTTAAAAAGTCCCCTTACCCTCCTCGGCTTGCGATTGGCAGAGAGGGGCTCGTCAGTCATCAGTGTCCGTGGAGACGGTAATTACTGTTGGGGATGTTTGTGTGTCTGCAGGATCCTCCAGCGACAAAACATCAAACCACAACAGAAACGCTGTTTGTCTCCGCCTCTCCAGTTATTTATAGGCCTGTTTATTAGACACACAACCACACACACACACACACACACACACACACACGCACACACACACACACACACACACACACATTCTGTTGTGTGTCTCTGTGTGCGCTTTCTGCTGCATGATGGATGAGTCTTTATCATGTGTGGGTGTACATGTGCAAGCGCGTGTGTGTACACGTCTTTTGATCAGCCTGATGAATGAGTGTGTTCACAACATCTGCATGTGTGTGTGTGTGTGTGTGTGTGCGTGTGTGTGTGTGTGTGTGTGTGTGTGCAGCAGAGAAGTGGGATGATTTTATTTAAACTTCAAAGTAAAAAGTAGAAAGGAATATTCAGACATCCTACCACACGCAGAGAACTTGCTTGTACTTCTATAGTTGTGGGGACCCTCATTGACAAAATGCACTCCTCCTTAACCCTCAACCTAAACCTAAACCTAACCTAAACCTTAAACCTGTGCCCAAGTCTTACCCTCAAACAGCTCTTTGAAGAACTGAGGACCGGACAAACTGTCATCACTTTCTAAAAATGTCATTACAAAGCTTAATTTGGTCCACCCAAGGACACACACACACACACACACACACACGGTGGGCCTGAGTCAAAGCTCTGGATGAATGAGAACGGTTGGACAAAATGAGTGCTCTATCATTACCACAGGTCTACTGGGTGTGTGTGTGTGTCTATTTTATCTACATGTGTTACCATCCTTCTATGCTTCTGTGTTCTTGTTTGATATATTTCATGTTATGTCAAATGGCTCCAATGTGCTTGTGTGTAAATATGATAGTGAATATATTCTAAAAGGACTAATAACACGTATAATCAAACTTCCCGTAAGTCCTGCATTTCAATCAAAAAACATACATTGCTAAGAAGTGGAAGCCAATTGTTCGTTCCATTGTAACACCAGCGCCCAGCAACACATCTACGCTTCCGCCATTTTTGACTGAAAGCGACTACCGGACGCCGGTAAAACATCCACCTGCAAAGTGACATACAAAAGTAATACTAAACTATTCTATTGTCATATTTAATGTCTCTACTGAAATGGCTTGTGTTGGACAATAAAGACATTCTATGCATACTGTTATAACTATTTACTTACTTACTTATTTATTGATTAAACTTTCGCCCGGTCGCTTCCCAGAGGAGCATAAAGTGAGCGATGGACATAAATGGAAGTTATTAAAAATCCAGCACACAGATTTTGAGAGCAATGTCAAACTTTTTCATGTCAAGGACCTCCAAAATTGATGTCCAATAGACCACAGACCATGGATGTATAAGAAGTTGTGTCCTGTGCGTTTGCCCTACAACTACATTAAATTCTGTTTATGCCACGCTACTAGCACTACTAGCTACTGGCCGATAGCCGGTTGTTTGGGAACAGAGACGTTAATACATCCACCGTGGTACAGACTTACAGCATACAGCCCATGGGTTTATTATAAGATAATAAAAGTAATGAATTACAGCCAATATATCCATTTTTACAGCCGCATACAGCTAGCAGCTGGCAGAAGGGTCTGATGCACATTCATTATGCCGATGAAAATAACGGTGGATCCAGCTATTAGTTAATTTTACAACTTCTAGGACATAATGATTTAAATGAGGTCTATTTAAGTGTTCATACTGTTGATCCTGTTTTACAGAGGTATCTTGTTTTGGTCTTGAGATGTTAGGATGTTCTTCAGTTGACATGGTATTCATTAAAAAAACACTATCAATAACTATAATAAATATAGTGAAAACGCGACACCAGACATGTGATTCATTGGGATCATTTTATACCCTCTATGAATCAGTTTTTCTATCTGCGTGTGTGTTGGTGAGTGAGGGTTAGTCAGTGTGTGTATTTGTGTACGAGACAGCTCACCAGTCATTCAAAGAGAAATCACACCACCGCTAACAACCAAGGGGCGACGAAAAACCCCAGTTAGCTAATTTCTAGTGTTGTTATCCGCGGAGTCTGACCGCACACGAGTCAGCCTGCACATCAGCAAGTTGAAACCATTCAAAAACAATCCTTGTGCATCAAAAAGAAAGGTGGGGGGTAAATACACCAGAAATACCCTTAATACCTCCAAACCACAGTTTCATCACAGGGTAATCTTCAAGGCTATTGTTAGCTTAGCGTAGTTTAAGATAGCGTGCCTGCGGCTGAGGATTGGCGGTCCCGCGGGCCGTGGACCGAGGCCGCTGAGCCGGGGGCTGGAGCTGTGGTCAGTGCAGGGCGAGGTGACTCAGGATGGGGTTATAGGGCGGGCGGTGTGGTCATGAGTGTCCCAGGGTGTGGAGAAAGGGAGATTGGCGGGGGGGGGGGATTAGTCAAACTCACCTGGGCTCTGATTGGGACATGAATGAGTCATTTTTGGAAGAATGGAGAGGCAAAAATAAATATACTTGCAGGTGATGTTAGGTAACTTACACTGCGTGTTTGTCTGTGAGTCAGTCAGGCTCTCTGTGGCTCAACGTGGAGTCATTATTGACATATTACAGCACCTTAATCCATCACCCTTTCAGATGGCTTTCTACATTATGAACATGTCTCAAGCACAACCTAGGTGTGGATGAATGAAGTGTACTGGCTGCTGACACTTTCTGGTTATATAACAGTCTTATAGGCCACCATGAGTTTTAGTAGCAGCAACAGTAGCTATGTTTTATCAGGTGCATTTTATATTATATTAACAAGTTTGACTGAAAGAGATTTGTTAATTGATTCCTTAGTTAATTCATTCCTTAATTAAATGTGTAAAAAAAAAAAACATTTTCACAAGTTTCACAATTTTATTGACGAGAGTTTTCTCACATAGAATTAAGTGAAAAGAACATACTCTTAAATAAATGAATACAAGCAAATTGTTATTCATTTTGAAATTGAACACGAGAGAATGCCCTTATTCAGCGTATTCTCATACAATGATTCGTATGATATCTTATGAAAAAGTTATCCCTCCTTTTTCATTTGTTTTCCTACAATTTTCCAGCTACCCATATCAATTTCCACTTGTTACATAAATACAGTCTTTTCAAAATAAACTTTGTCTTCACAGGAAACAACTTCCTTAGGTTTAGGCAAAACAACTACTGGTTAGGCTTAAGAAAAGATCAAATTGGTTAGGTTTAGGCAACAAAACTACTTATTTATAGGGAAAAAAACGTGGTTTGGCTTCAAATATCTACAGAAGTGGCGTTAGGTGATAAATAAAACAACATTGACTTCTGGTTTCACACAGTACATGAATGCCGGTCTCCTGGGCGAAAGTCTGGTATATTTAGACCCACCCATCCACCCCAACTTCCTCCCTACACGGCGTTTGCCAATCTTTATATTGCCTGGTTCACGTTTATGTTAATTACACACTGTCTATACTATAATGATTGTTCTATAAGTCTTTATATTTTAGATATACGCTCTTTTCTACAACAAAATGTCACGCTATGATAAATCATTACTCCCCTAGTCATAACGGTAGTAAGTAACACTGTATGACCGAGCATTAATGACTCAAACGTATCTGACCCCCAGGTTGGAAGCCATTGATCAACAGCAACACTACAACAATGAATAGTTAGTGAATGGGAGTGAAACCTGCAGACTCTCTCTCTCTCTGTGCCACATGTTTCCAGCTGCTGACTGATGACAAAACGTGGGTCAGGATTTGTGTCCTTTCCAAAACAGAAACAGTGTGCGCTGTGGAAATGAACTCAGTGATCGTTTCCCAACATTGTGAACTTGAGCCTCATGACAACTTTTGAAATGAAAAGTGTGAGAAATGTGGTGTTGTGGGATACAATGCGTCCATTCTTTGCTCCAGTGAAGTGCAACATCCTTCCTTTTGTTTTTCCCCCACAGCCTGTTTTTGTGAATGAAGGACTGAGCTGAATGAAGCACCTGCAGCAGCAGCAGGGACGGGAATGGAAGAATGAATGAGTGGGAACACACGTGCACACACACAGGTGTTTGAGCACACAAACACACACAGGAACTTGGACAGAAAAATCAACCTCATTGCAAATGTAAACTCTACTGAAATCAAAGCTAACTTTATTCAAATCAACACGACGTTATACTAGTATTCCATGGCAGGATTTTATCTTGGTTTTAAATTTATTTACAAATTAATCGTCATTATTATTTCTATTTTATTTGTATTTGTTTTAGGTGATGAATTCCCCACACAGCTCTTACTTTATTTCACGGCTTTGTTGAATACTCGATTCTGATTGGTCAATCACAGCGTTCTACGGTCTGTTATTTCTTTATAGTAGACTGTTGCTATGTATAACAGACCGTTGCTATGGACACAGTTCTGATCTTGGACTCTGGTTACTTGAGTAAGTAGCTGTGTAATAAGTGCAATAATGTACAGCTAGTGGGTCATTGTTGAGAAAATGACCCCTTCAGGGCGATGCAAGACAGGGTTTATTTCACAACAACGACCGGCTCGCAGCACATTATCCCTTACTTAAAATCATAAACATTTATCAGGTATTAAAATCAAAACAACATCTTCATACTGGAGCCACAGGATGCAACAACTACTCAGAAATAACTCAAATCACAAAAGAAAAAAAAAGATTACATCAATAATTGATATGAAAAGTCAATATGAGACAAATAATGTATCTCAAGATCCACAGAATACAATAGAGAAACTGAATCAGACAATACTGGAAGGTTAATGCACAATAAGTGATACTCTCTTGGTCTCTTTATGACCAAGAGAGTGTCAAAAAGGGGAGAGGAGGAGGAGGGAGATCGGAAAATAACCAGTGTAAGGGAAATCATTGTTTTTCTTTTGTATGATTTAATTTCCCCATTCACTTGTCTACAACAAGTCATTTGGGTATTTGTTTTACCTTTTTTTATTCTCCTATTATTTTATTTACCTATAACTATTTATGTTTACTTGCATTTTTATTATTATTTGAACTGCCTTTTGTAAAGCACTTTTTAACTTACTTTTTTTCAAATTAATATGGTCAGTTAAACAGTATTTAGGGTGTCTTTTATTAAGATTTGTTTGGTGTAGATTAAATATATAACACTGTCAAATACCATATATTTAGTGACAAGTAACATGTTTTCTGGGGAATAGAAAAAAAAAACATTTCTACTAGTTGGCAATTCCTTTTTTTCTTAGTTGCGACTGTTACTCATGAAAATTTTTACTCTTCCGGTTATGAAGCCTCGTGATGCCAGCACCCTTTGGTTGAAACCACTATCACAGAATATCTAGTCTGCATAAACGCCTTTATTGTGTCAAACAAGGACTTACCAACTTCCTACCGTTCTTACCAGAAATGACCTCGAGACTCTATTTCGCCACTGAGAGCCACGAATGACAAACTGATCCACTAGCGGTTTTATTTTACATTTACCTATATGACAAGTAACACTGTTACTGAAAGCAACATGAGTCAGCAGGTTAGGTTGTGTGTGTAATGCCTGATAATATTTTAGTTTCTATATTAGTAGAGAAACTGCAGGTTGCCATTGATCCTTGTGCACCTGAAGTAAATGATGCAAGTAATTGTTTTATGTCACATGAAACTCACATTTTCCTGTAAAGGAACATACAAATGTATCATGTTTTTAGATTTCCTTCTGATCAGAAAGCCATTGTTTTGCATTATTTTGACTATGGTGGGAAAAAAAATACACCAAAAAAAAAACAATTGCGACAGCGAATAATGTAAAGTAATTTTTTCGTACCATATCTTTGAAAGATAATGTACTGTAGTTGTGAGTAGGGACCATTTTAAAATTCAGGTGAGTTCAGTCAGCCTGGTCTCCTACAAAATTACATTCCCATAAAACAAAACTGTCAATTATGTTTCGAGGAAAACATATTTACATTTGTTTTTGGCGTATCACAAATATGTTACTAATGATAATCAACAGAAGTCTATGTAGTGAGCAGGTGGAGGTGGATGGATGGGTCAAACAAACTCAGACTTAAAAACAGACTTTTACCCAGGAGACCGACATTTGTGTCCCGTCAACATAGTCTCACGGCAGTTCATGAAATAGTCAAAAAATTGATTCTAGTTGATTTGTGTACATAGACACGGATTTCCCTTTTTTGGGGCTTTTTCCTACAAATGTCCAACAACACGTGACACACGTGTCAATTTCCGCTCCAGTCTTTTCAAAATAAAACTACTCAGTTAGGTTTAGGAATAGTAAGACTTGGTTACGCTTAGGCAACAAAACTACTTACATAGCTT
Source organism: Sebastes umbrosus (assembly GCF_015220745.1). Classification (NCBI taxonomy): domain Eukaryota; kingdom Metazoa; phylum Chordata; class Actinopteri; order Perciformes; family Sebastidae; genus Sebastes; species Sebastes umbrosus. The sequence goes on from NC_051279.1 coordinate 9,259,663, forward strand.
TAGGAAAAGATTGCAGTTTGGGTTAAAATAAAAGTCCTGTGCTATTTGACCAACCTATCCACCACAACCTCCTCCCTACACGCCGCTCTTTATACTTCCCGGTTCACAATTACATGGATTACATAAAAATTGATTTTGTCATGACCATCACAGAAAAAAAAATTATTTTGTGTCTATATGTACATGAATCAATACATGAATGATGAACTGCTGTGCGACTGGGCTGGTCCTCTGTGAAACCAAAACTCAGCATTGACTTATTTCAATTTACGTCCGTAAGTGCGTAGCTACACTATGATGTTTTATTAAACAGTAAGTAGTTTTAACAGCTTAGTTGTATGGGAACGTAATTTTGGTTGGTTCAGTGAAACTCATCTGAGCCTGAGTTGGCTGTTCTTTCTTATCTAACTTGCAAACAGGAACATGTGTCTAGTCCTCCAGCTTAGCTTGTTGAATGAGAACCAAACAATTGTAGAGCTGTAATATACTGTATGTCTTTCAGAGTAATGTAGAGAGGTAAAAAATACAATATTTCCATCCAAAATGCAGAGGAAAGTATGAAGTTCCAAGCACTCAATACTTGAGTAAAAAACAGATACCTGAGATTTGTACTTGAGTAAATGTGCTTAGCCACATTCCACCGCTAACTGTGGTTCTTTCTAGGAAACGTCGTAGGAAACTATTAGCAAATGACAGATCTAATTACATGAAGTGTATCATTTTCACAACATAATTGTCTGCTTGTTGTTTGTCAGTCAGATTTGGTTTCTCATCTGTCTCTCAGTAGCTGTCTGTCTGACCTGAGAGAGAGAAGAATGTGCAATAGGGTGGTGTCGAAGAGCAGGACAGCGTGTAAAAGCGTCCACGGGTAAATAAAGTGCAAACAGTAAACAGCAGCTGGTATCAGTCGTGTGCACGCAGGGTGAAAGCCACAGAGCGACACTGTGTTCTTTCACATTCTGCAGGGATTTGAACCAGCAACCGCTGCTGTTTACATTCCTCCGTCTGTGTCTTTCGCTCATAGACGCTGAGTCACCCACACATGGGATTGCCCTCGATTTCTCTGTGTATGTGTTTGTGTCCTTCTGCACACAGCAATTAGCAAATAATTTCCCCATGTGTGGGTGCAGCTCTGTGTGTGTTGTACATCCCTGTGTGTGTGCGCGTGTGTGTGCGCGCGTGTGTGTGTGTGTGTGTGTGTGGGAGTGAGTCATTAATAGCCAGACAAGCATCGGGTGATTCAGCCAGTCTGACAGCTGATATCGAGAGCCACAGGCTACTGGCATCAACAGGGCTTTCCCTGATAGCCACACCTGGAAACGAGAGCAAAGATGTAAGCAGGCCACCAGCAGGAGGACTGGAAGTCAAGAAAACACACTGCTAACTAGGGGGAACAGAAAGTAAATGACTCGCTATTTTCTTTTGACTCTCTAGAAGTTAATCTGTCTCTTTATAGCAACTTCAGTAGATGTTTAACATGTAGTTGCTAACCCTGTCTGTCTGCCATTTGGTGCTGAGCAGGTATTCAATCAACAACTATTAGATGGATTGCCATAACATTTGGCACAGATATCCACCATGGATGTATAAAGAGAACTGGATACAGCGTTTGAGGCGCGCTCCTGTTCATTCCTATGAGAGTTTCTCTCAGTGGCGCAGGAAGCAAAAATGGCTCGACTGCCGAGTGATAAAGTACCCGTATCATCAGGTGATCTTTCCCAGTCATTGGGCCGGTAGAGCAGGCATAGCAGCGTTTCCATTAACTCCGCCTCCCAGCCATCGGTCCAGTCTCAGACTGGGTCTTATTCACATGAACAGAGGAAGGGAAATAACTCTGAATTTGACTATTAGTGCATTCTACAACATTTAGGACCTAATGATTTAAAGGTATAATATGCAAGAATTAACTAAAAAACAATGTACAGACTGATAGAAAAATAATCCCTCTAGGGGTGTAACAATACATTTTTACAACGATACCATATGATTTCCATAGTTCCGATACGATTCAGGACGATATTTGAGTCCAGTGCTCCGTTCGTCTGCATGCATGCCATGGATGCGTGCTCGCGCTGCAGAGGGCAGAGCTGGCAAGCTCGCGCATGTCTGGAGAGTGAACAGGAGTAACGTTTAACATTTCTTTGCTAATAAAAGTGCTAAAAAACACTTTCATATAACGTTTGTCGTCTTAAATACAAGATGCAAATCCTTTATATCGATACAATTGATGTTTGCGTTTCAAATCGATTTTATATCGAAAGACGTCTCCCGTGAAGGACAACTTGGTGAGTACCTATCAATGTAGTTGTATCATAGGAATATAAATCGATATTTCGATGTAGTAGATGAATCGTTACACCCTTAAATCCCTCTCAATCATCACTTACAGTATGCCCCACAAGAAACGTGTGGCTGTATCTGTTTCTGCAGAGACCCAGCTCTGCGTCAGCAAACAGCCTTTAGGCCCCACATGGGGGTGTAACCCCCAGCAAATGACAGCGCACAGGGTGTGCAGTCTGTTCAGGTGGTCAAATATCACCGCTTTTGTCACGCCGCTTTGCTTCTGAAACCGACTCATGAGTCATCTTTTAGCTCGGTTAGATACAAAGTGTCTGTATTTCACAGATGAGAACGGGTTGTGTTATGTGCATGTGTTCCAGTAATCCCCCTGCTCGTCTCTGTGGTGTGAGTGCAGCTATGATTAGTGTGTGTCTGTAGTTTGATGAGAGCAGTGCTGAGCCAGTCAGAAGACAGGAAACCTGCATTCATTCAAAATCCGGCAACTTGGTTCCTTCCCGCAGAGTTGTGCAAAGTTAGTTGCATGTTCATTTGTGTTTTGGAACGTAACCGCCAGGAAACAATCAGAAAGTAACATTTATTTTTTCTGATTCGCTGCTTTGTTCTCACTAATGCCGCTCTCTCTCTTCAGTCACTCTATAGCTCGCTAGACCACCGCTGCTGTCTGTCTCCTTCTCGGCTCGTTGAGCTGTGGAGGTGTGGCCAACTTTGAATGTGCTGCGTTTACAAACAGGAACTGACAACGGTTACATATTATGCCTTTTAGCCAAACCATGATCTTTTCCTAAACCTAAGTAGCTTTCTTACCTAAACCTAACGAAGTAGTTTCCTGTGAAGACGTAGGTTTATTATGACTGTAAGCATGTAACAACTGGAAATTGACACGTGTTGCAAGATATTCGTAGGAGAACAGATGAAAAAGGAGGAAAGATATATGTCGTACAAACTTTTGTATGAGAATATGTTGTTTTGTAAGCATGTGAGCATGCTGATTTTAACATTTTGTACAGCCTCACAGAGCCACTGGAATGACTGTTGTCTTGTTTTAATTACATCACAAACAACCGTTCATGTTAGTAAAAGCTTTTGAAATAAATTGGGAAAAAAGGAGAGAAGGATGATTGGTATTAAATAAGACATATGTACTTGTTTGTGTGTGTGTGTGTGTGTGTGTGTGTGTGTGTGTGTGCGCGTGTGTGTGTGTGTGTGTGACCTTCCTTCTCTTCTGTAATCACTCGTCCAATATTTCTCTACACCTCCTCTTCCTCCTTCACTCCATCCTTTTCCTTTTCGTTCACCTCTCTCCCCTCACCCCTCTGTCATATTTTCGCCATCCCTCTATCTTATTTATTCCTTTCTTTCTTCCCTCTTCCATCCTCCTCCACACCTTTTCCTTCCACTAGCCTCCCTTTCTTTACTCTACAATTTCCTCTCCTCATCCTCTTCTCCTTTTTTGTTTTTTCCTGTCAATTCCAATCTGTTCTCTCCATCCTTACTCACACCCATCGCTCTCTGTCTTTCCTCTTTCTTTCCTTTTTCTTCACTTTCATCCCTCTCTCTATTTTTTTCTCTTTCATTTAATTTTCCCACCCCTCCGTCCCTCTGACCCCTCCGTGTCTAATCAGACACTGATAAAGAGAGACGGATAGAGAGAGTGGGTTTTCATCTAATCTGGCAGCCCTGATGTTGCCATGACCCCGGGGCCAAAAGTGCTGAGTGATTTAAGGGTTGCCAGTCATGAGCAGGATTGGGCTGAAATCCCCCCTTTTCCCACAACTCATCTCCCACCAAGGACACACGCTGACACACAACACAGCAGAGACGGACATAACTCACAGCTGTTACACAGATTGTGTGTGCCAATCTGACGCACACAGTCACACTGTACACACATGTCAAATTAAATCATTCACAATCACACATGGCGAAAGACACAAAGACTTCATGAGAACTACACGTACTGTTGCTAGACTTTATTTATTTAAAATCTGATTATTGTCAATTTGTGTGTTGATGTTATGAAGATGTGAAATGAAATGTAAAGCTAGTCAAGTTCTCTGGGGTTCAGGCTGCATCCTTTCTTGTTCGTTGGCAACTGAAAGCTTTCAGCTGTTGTGGCCTGTTAGTAGCTCTTATAGCCAAAAGGTTTAGTGGTAATAAATTGTCCTCGATTTAACAGTATATCATTTACCAGTACTACCCATCATCGGCGGTCACTCGAGCCGAGTATGACTGTCCTCTCTGTTGGGTCGTCTACTTGTGGGTCTTCGGATGGCTGTAGAGGCTGAACCACAACCCACATACTTTCATAATGATGATGATGATAATGATGATATTACTTTATTTTCAGATCAAATCTGAAATGTTTCTTGCATCTCAGCAGCTCCAGTTGCAACGTCAACACAGACAAAAGACCGGAAACAAGGATGCATACATATAACATAACACAACATTACAATAACCGCAGACAATATATTTAAGATCTTAATCAGAAACGGAAATTGATGAAATCTAAGCAATAATAGATGATCTAATATGATGAGGCCAGACCACTTACATAACATACTGTATGTGGTCATATGATACACCAGCGTGCTGTTTATTATGAAAGAGACACACAGTGCTCCCTATAATTTACAGGTAGATTAGGACAGCCCCTTGTTGTTGGTGGATACCCAAACAAACACACACACACACACACAGGTTGACAGGTGACAAGGAGTGCTGGTCTGGTTATCATTGTGGTTATATGACGGTGTTTTTTTTTACTTCTTTTGGAGCGGTATTGTGGGGGGGGGGACATTTTTATGGACCGATCTCACATGAGAAGAATCTCCTCACTTACTTGAAACTGTCTCTTTGTTTCATTGATCATTAAACTAATCCAATTATCTTTGTGCATGAGAGATGATGTGATCACAGTACTCTTCAAAGTACAGTGTTTAGGATTTGGTGGCATCTAGTGGTGTGGTTGCAGATTGCAGCATTAGCTGCTGTCTAGCTCCAAAAGTCCCTAAATCTAGAGAGAAAGTTGCAAAGTTGGCAACACTGACAGACCGTCCTTTCAGGCCTCCTTCCAAAGCCACTCCCCCACGAACATAACATGTCATAATGAACGTGGATGGCGAACATGGCTATTGTTAGTACTCACAGCTGTCAAGCTAGCAGCTTGTGGAAGACTCCGGTGATGCACAATGAGTGCACGGGCAGAGTGCACGCAGATATACCCTGCCTTTAATGAGGCTATGCACCTTTGGGTGTTCTGTGTTTTGAATAGGTGGCAGCAGGTTTAATTAAGATACAGATTAATAAAGCAGTTTTACTTTCAGGTCCTTCCAATGTATGGGCTTAATGATTTCATCAGGTCAGAACTTGAGACTTGTTTTGCCTTCAGACGAGGGAGTGTACTTGGAACATTTGCTGTATATCTGGAACTTCTGGAAAATAAGTCCGTGTTGTACTTTGTCGGGGTGCGGCGAGTTCACCTGTGCAGCCATGTGTCACCACCAGTGTGTGGGTTTACACAGAAAAGGTGTGGCGTGTTTTGATGTGCATGGTTGTGTTTTGGTCTTTCACCTTTTTGAAACAGATGAGTAAATCCCTGGAGCTGATGAATAATCATTTGTGTTATTGGTAATTATTCAAGACGCTTCTGCTTCTCACTGCGTCTGAACTTTGTTTTTGATTTTCACTGAAACCGAATGAACATCACAGCGATGATTAATGGGGAAAAAGGGAAAACAGCGTGATTAAATGTGATAATTAGCAGCTTGAAGAAGTCGTGTGAGGGCAAACTGTGTTGCAGATGTATTTAAGATGAATTAGACTGCAACACTGAAAGCAGTAGTTTGTCTGTTGTGCAGGTACAGCTATAGAAGATGCGTGTTGTGTGTCCCGAGGGCCTCGCCTGTCATCGCTTTGTGATTGGGTTAGTTTCTGGGAACAACCGGTGGCTAACTATTTAAATGTGTGTGTGTGCGTGTGTGTGTGTGTGTGTGTATGTGTGTACTTACCTTCCTATACAACAGTGGACTTGGCGTTTATACATTCACCAACAGGGGACATTCGATTTGATACAATTAAAGACTAGATAAAGTAAAATTTTGTTGCTAATACTCAGTCCGTTCTCATTCCTAGGGTGTCAAATACCGAAGCGTTCGATTCCGCTGCACAAGGCACACCTTAGCGCTGGTATGGCTATTTTCAAAGGGGTCCCTTGACCTCTGACCTCAAGATATGTGATTGAAAATGGGTTCTATGGGTACCCACGAGTCTCCCCTTTACAGACATGCCCACTTTATGATAATCACATGCAGTTTGGGGCAAGTCATAGTCAAGTCAGCACACTGACACACTGACAGCTGCTTCAGTTTGCCATGTTATGTTTTGAGCATATTTTTTATGCTAAATGCAGTACATGTGAGGGTTTCTAGACAATATCTGTCATTGTTTTGTGTTGTTAATTGATTTCCAATAATAAATATAAACATACATTTGCATAAAGCAAGCACATTTGCCCACTCCCATGTTGATAAGAGTATTAGAGGTGCCAGTTTGTCTCCTGGGCAATGCCGAAGAAACCCCCAACTGCTGAGCGAGCCTGTCCATGGGCAGCCCCCTCGCTCTGACATCTCTCCATTAATACATGTGTATAGTTAGTAAAGCTTTGTTTATTTATTTAGTTCCTGTTTGTAAAGCTTTATTTATTATTTAGTTCCCTGTTTGTGCATGTGTGTATGTATTTTTCCGACCTGTGTGTGTAATGTGTAAAATAATAAAGAGTAAAAAAATAGGATTTCCCCTCGGGGAAGATTAAACAGTGTCTTCTTCTTCTTTTTTAAGGTACATTTTGGACAGATTAAAAAATGTGTGATTAATTTGCGATAAATCGTGAATAAATATTTTAATTACTTGGCAGCCATAGTTTAAATATTATCCACTTTTGAAAGAAACAAAGAAAGTCTTTGTGGTAAACAAACACTCATTAGGTGAAAGAATGGGTACAGACAGTTCCGCTGTCTGCAGTATATGGAAGTCCCCTCTTTGATAGGTAGGCATCACTCACGGATGCAAGTCCCTTCTTGGCAATTTCTTTAAAAAATGAAAATAAAAAGCACGTGCAGGAATATTCTGGGAAAAGACCTTAAAAGTAAATCTATTCTACTTTTGTTTTTTCAAAATGACCAGAATCAGAGGTCCACTCTTAGTTGGAGTAGCATGATAGTTACGTAATCTAGGAATGTGTGTGTGTAAAAGAGAAAGAGTCATAGGTGTTTAAGTGTTAAACGTTAGAATGGCTTGACGCATTTATGTCTGGGTCAGCTAGGCTAAGTGTCATTTTTGTGTCTGCACATTATGTACCTGTGTGTGTGTTTGTGGTTATTTGTATATGTGACTACAGCACGCAACAACTTGCCTCTGCACCTGTGTGTGATAGACCTGCCCTCTGATTGGCTGATGGAACATCAACATGTTTACAAAACAAAAGTCAGCCAGCAAACCATTTCCTACAGCGCTGTCTGCTCTCTGTGTGTGTGTGTGTGTGTGTGTGTGTGTGTGTGTGTGCATGAACACACCCGCCAGACACAAACATCCCGTGTAAGGTCAGAGCGATTGGTCTCATGACACTGCTGGGAATCCACACTCTGACATTTGACCCAAAACCACAACATATGACTCACTTGAAAAAAAAAAAAAAAAAGATATTATATAGTTATTTCCTTTCATGTGATGTAACATCCCCTCTGGCAGCCATGTTGGAGGTCTTGGAGCTTTGACTGTGAACGGATCATTTCATCACTCATCCATTGAATTGATTTTGTGTGCTTTCCAACTTCCCTACCCGGTCGGTAGCTCTCAGCCCCAGGCCCGTTCATTATGAATATGTAAATGTTGAAATACAGGCTATAATTATAATATCTTCAATATATTTAATTTCTAAAAAATGAAGGCGTAGTAATTTCCTTACACAGCTGGGTACTGTAGTTTTTAGCACATGTGACTCAGACTGGAGTAAATGCATTTGTTGGTGTCTATTTTCAGCTGCATATTAATACACTTTTGCTGCGCTAGTGCAGTTTCAACAAGGGATGTGGGCATTTTAAGCCAAATCATGATTTTTTCTATTACACATAGCTAAGTAGTTTTGTTTCCTTTGCTTTGTTTCAATTTACATCATTAACCATTTGTTTAAAACACAGAAGAAAATATGTTTCCCTTGAAATGTAACTGAGAATGCAGTTTAGGTTTAAGGGAGCATATTTTATTTAGGCGACAGGGTTGATGGAAGATATAAAACAAATTAAAAAAAATAAATATTATAAGATCTATAATAAGCAGACAACACAGGACATGAGCCAGTTGAAACACCTTAACCATTTAATTGAACTTGTTGCTAATTTATTTTATCTACATCTAAACGATACATATTCATAGTTTTTAGATAAAGCACGAGTGTAAATATTCTTTTTCAATAGTGCTACAAAAATAAAGTTATTATTATGGTTACTGGATGCAGATGGCGTTTTAGCACGTGCGACGTGTCGATATGGTGGAGGAAGATAGGGATGATGGGGAACACAGTGAGGGCTGACATCTGACATGTGAGGTCATGAGTTAAATTTGAACTTGTGATGTTGTGGTGAAACCGTGTGAGAAATGATGACTGCTGTCAGTTGAGTAACTGAAAATCATCATTAATGTGACATAATTTTACTGCCGTCTTCCTGCAGGTTCATCAGGTCCATGTTATGTGTCCATGTTATGTGACCTGGTTGGCTGACATGCGGGGACAGAGAGACAAAAGGGAACTGACACAGTTGATGCAAGACAAACTGTAATGGGATCTGTCTCCTACACAGTAGTATAGCATACTCTACAGAAGACATAAAAACAAACACAGTGATTACTGACAGACAGACTATTGTTCGTGTGGAGAAGCAGCAACAATAAATGTGGTCATCGCATGTACTAAACTTTGATTATGTCACACGTCATCATTGTGTTACAGCAAAATGGAGAACTTAAAATACCTGTAACTGTATAATGAATCTTTATATCATATATTATAAATATGTCTGTCAGAAGAAGACATAGATAAATAAAAATGTTTCACTCTGTTATTTGTACACACACACGCACAAATAGGACTTATACACGTCTATTAATAGAGCCGCATCAGATTCAGATCAGATAGGGGTTTGGTGCTTTGCTCAGGGACATCTCAGCCGAGGAGGCGAACTGGAACCTCTCCAGCTACCAGTACTAACAGTCTGTACTTGGTCCGTACGGGGGCTTACTAAAGCGGACTTACTTACAGTGACTTGAACCAGCAACCCTCCGGTTCCCAAGCCAAGTCCCCACGGACTGACCTACTGCTGCCCCTTCAGAAGTATGAGTGTGATTCCCATGACTCGGGCTGTTGAGTCGAGAATCTGATGACTTCCCTTGACCGATGACACAAGTTGACAAAATCAAAAGAGATTTGCGGCTTGACTCGACATGATGACTCATAACTTCACTCTGACTTTATTTGGACTTTTCAATTGGAATGACTTAATTTCCTTCCCAAGGCCAAAGATTTAAAATGATGTTATAAAAACTCTTTATTTTCCAGACGATGGATGAATACATGGATATACTGGATTAGTATAGTTTATTTCAAAGTTTATTTCAAAGTTATCAGAGATAAAAATTCAACTTTTAAATTGATGAAGTGAACAATAAACATGTTGAGAGGACTTTTAGAAATCCTCATTTGATGGAAATTTGAACTTATTTGAAGAATAACCCTATCTCCGTGTGTCTCACTGTGTATGTTTACGACGTGGAAGATTCATACACACACACACACACACACGCACACACACACATGTAAACACAGGTAAGCTGAGCGCTGTTTTGGCCGTCATGGTATAGCAGTACACAACACCCACACAGTGACTTCTGACCCCAACCAGAGGAACTAGACACCTCGCTGTGAATATGTTTAAGGTGACACAGAGACGAACACACTCCCTCACACGGGATGCAACTGTTTCTCATAGCTGGAAGGGGGGGGGGGGCATTCAGTTGTAAAAAAGGCTTTGTTTTATTTGAGTATCTGCATGATGATGTGTGTGTCTGTGTGTGTGTGTTTGGTGTGTGAGTGCAGAGGAAGCCGATCAGTCAGTAGAGTCGAAGGTAAACGGTATTTAGTCTTTCCGAGCCCTGTAGTCATGACACTTTGATGTGAGGATGGAAATGTGTGTGTGCGTGCATTAGAGTGTGTGTTTGTGTCCCTGGAAGACAACACCACCAATTTGGCCTCCAGGTGTGCCCACTGATTTTGGGACGGACGTCAACTTCAAACGGGCCTTCGACCTCGTCCTCTGAACGGATGAAAGGACGAACCAGGAGGACACAACACAGACAGAAAGAGAGGGCGGGAAGTCAATCGAGTGGGGAAGGGGGGGCTAGTACTGAATGAAAGAAGAGAGGAAGGAAAAAGGAAAGGAAGTAAGGACGGAGTAGGAGGATAGAAGAAGGGACGGGTGGATGGACATAACGCAATGATAAGTGAATGAGGAAGTACAAATCAAATAATGAACAAAACAAAGATGGAAACACAGAGACAGAAAGGTCAACTTATGAATTGTGACTAAATAATCTCAACTCAAGGTTCTAACTTGTCTAGACAATAGATCATAACCCCTGTCTCTGTTCAGATGTGAACGGCCTCCTCCATCCATCTCTGCTCTGCATGGTTTGGTTTTATAAATCTCAATCATTGTGGACACACCTTTAATCACCTGTTTGAATATCACTCTTCAGGTACTGTCAATCAAAAAAACAGCAATGAAGTGGATGTGTCACATCAGTGAGGCTGCCAGAGCAGTTGTCACTACATGTGGCTGTGGCTATTTATAGCGCTTGTATCATTAATTCGTCACATGCACTTGTAATCCATGATCGGCAGCGAGATCTCAGTCGTTATTCCTCATTGTTCCAAGGTCCAGATTCATCCACAATGGTGATAGAGCTTACCTGCATGGGGACATCAGGGCTGCAAACTTAGTCTTGTCATTTAAAAAGTGCTATGATTGATGTAAATAAAGTTTATTATTTTCATTATTGAATATAAACATCACAAAGATGATCAATGATTTACTTATAAGCATTCATAAAACAACAGACTTCAAAAACATGAAATAAAAAAGATGATAAACATGATGACACCTGAGCCAGCTCTATTATGTCTATAAGTTGTTGCAGCAATTTTAGGGTTGATACAATTTGTTACACAGATTTGGTGCTAAATTAAACCTATATTTTACCAATCGAGAATTGATAAAAATTAAACAATAATCCCTCCGAAATTCCACATTAAGACACCAAGACCTTGAGGAACACCATAGAAAAAGCCATGCTGTGATTTGGTTTCACAAACGTTTGACATTTTGAGATTTCTGCAAGAATTGCATTTTTCGGCGATTGGATGACGAGCACTTCTGTTCTGGGAACTGCTCAGAAATCCCCTTATTGTTAATATACCCACAAGTCCCGCAGGTCCCAGAGGGTTTGCTGAGCACAAGGCCCGTAGGATGAACTTCTAATGGGTGAGTACAGGTTTCTCTTTGTAATCTGTGTCTGTGATAGTATTGTGCCGCTGAGTCCCGGGCAGGCTGTTAAATTAGCGTTGATAAATTTGGCGTTTCGGCTGCTGTCCATGGTGCTGATCAAAGGCTGGTTTGTAGTTGTTGCACTTGTGTTTAGGACGAGGACCAAAGAAAACACAGGGGCCAGTCACAATTATGTTGCACTGATGGTTAGTTTAATTTGCTAATGAAGACAAGAAGAAAAAAGCTTAAAGCCTTTTTTCTCAAGGAAAGCTCACACTTTAGTCACACATACTGATCCAAAGGTCAAGAAAGACTTTTCATGTTCAGATTTTCGTTTTCTATTGTTATGATTAAAAAACAAGTCAACAAACCAAACTAAACAATACCTCTTCATTGATTCAGTTGCAATCTGGGCACATCACTGACAATGACAGGGGGCGGACAAAATAAAAAAATAAAATTTCCATTTGATGTTCGTGCTCTCCTTTCCACATCTGGCCTGTAACTTATCTTACTAAGTTAAATAAGCCTGAGGTAAAAAGTACGGTAATTGTCAGATGTCACTTTGTTTGAACATTTAGGCCCAATCTTGTTACAGATGGACAAATGGATGTGTGGTATGACTGACTCTTGAACTCACACCTTATTATAACATAATTTATAAATGGTAAATTGATAGTTAATTAAACTTGGTTAATAGTTATTTTACTGTTATCACACAATTAAATGAAAATAAATGTTTACTAATTATTAATAATGCTATAATTTGTTATTTTATCATTAGTTTGTGTAATATTAAATATTTAGTTTATAAATTATATATTGTATCAAAGCTGATAAGAGACAATAACAATTACATTCTGATTATATTAATAAGTATTTATTAACAGTTTATTGTTTTATTGTTTTGTAAAACATCTATAAACATTACGTAGATAGATGGACCAGAAACCAATTATTAACAATTGACAAAGTATTAACTTCTATCTAAATAATGTTAAATAGTTTACAAAGTATTTAATAACCATTTAACAAGGTATTATATCATCAGGTACAACTTTATAATAGCCATTCAAATAACGTTTATAGAGGTTTTACAAACAATTTCTTTAAGGTTTATAAATAATATATTAATCATTAACAAATACTTATAGCATTACTAATAATTAGTAAACATTATTAATTATAATTTTGTTGTTTGTTAACAGTAAAATAACTATTAAAATGTAATTAACATTAATCAATTTACCATTCATAAATATACAGTGTTACCACATTAAAAATAGACATGCTTAAAAACATCAGATTTGTAGAGACAGTTTAAAAAGACAGGCCAGACACAGAACCACACCCCCGCACAATCCTGAGCGATGTTGAGGTGAACCCTGCTCAGCATTTGGGTGTGGAAGGTGCTTAAGGTTAATTCTCTGAAAGCACAAACTAGGCTGTGGGTTTTTCTTCAGAACTCCTCCTCCTCATTCGTCATCCACCCAGTGAAATCCCTGCTGTTGCTATAAGATACTAAACAGCATCCATCTGAAAACACAAACAAACAAACCTCTGAGCAACTCATGCATCGCTGCTCATCTTCATCCAAGAGTTTTATAGGAATGCCTGTAATCCTTTTAGTTCCTCTGAAGGATCAGAGGATCAGAATGATGGGGAAAATCCCACATTTATGACTTTCTTTTAAAACTTGTGTGGTTTCATATTGTATAAGAAAGGTTTGTTTTTCCCCGAACCGGCAAAACTTTAACTGCCTCCTAGTTTCCACTGAAAGTCTGCACACCTGTGTCCAGTTTACACTCATTTAGTAGTCGTCACAGCTTGCTGCATGAACAGTGGTCTGGATAAATGGCTTTTAGGGTAAGTCACAAATCATCATTAGGTCAAGGTCCAAGTAGAATTTATTGTCAGTCACTCACATATACAGTACTCAGTATAGAGGGGTTCCTTTAGTACTGCCGCGTTCATGTGAAGGAAACAAACAGAAAAAACTGAAGACAATTTATACAACATTCAGACAACATAACACTGGAGAGCCTGAAGTAGTCACTGCGTGTGCTGCCATGACAATTACAGATTTGACAACAATATCATTTAAAAGATGAGCAATACTCTATAGTTTTATTTGTGTCACTAAATCCCATAAGACCAACTCCGTCATTACTGTAGAGCATTTGTTGGGGACTATTTTCAGTAGCGGATTAATCCACATTTGGTGCTCTAGTGAGTAGGAGGACGGTGTACGTGGGATTTAGTCAAAATAAACTAGTGTGTGTGTTCATGGTGATGAAGGAACATGTCAGCTAGTGCAACAGTTAGTTTCACTGATGTGTTTTTAATGGAGAGGAAGAAGAGATATCAGGCTGTGATACACTATGCTTCTTAGTGGATACATTAACTGTTGGATTTTGTCTTTTTGTCCGAAATTGTTACATGTTTAAAAATAAATAGAACCTCATGTTGTGTCTATAACGTTTACACACCGGCTCCAAAACTTTAGTCCGTCAATAAAGATTTCGGAACAGGTTTGGTTTTCTGCGTTTTTTTAGCATCCGTCAAAAGCCAAAAGAGAGCCACCATCTGTGCAAACGTCATCATCCAAAATGGCATCTGATAAACATTCACTTTGTCTCCCAGCACAAAGCACTTCACGACATTGCTATCCCCTTCTTCGATGGATTTCCCCCTAATGATGATAAAATGGTATCTCTAGAAAGACTGAGGGAAATGAAGCCTAATACATTTAAAACCATTTCTGCAGCCAAAACATAACCACAGGGAGATAGATGATACTCTTAATAGTTTTCTGGGTCTATTTACAAGCATTTGTTTAAAAATGGATTTCTCCATTAGGTTTCGATTATTCACCTGCTGTGGCCGTGGTGGCAACACCCATCACCCGAGTTTCGTTTTGGCAATTAAGTGAGTCTGCGGTCTCATTAGGAAACATTAAGATGCGAGCCAGACAAGGTTAAAAAAATCACATTTTTCTGTGACCTCAGCGCGCTGCAGCCGACTGTCTCGCTGCCTCTCCTTTCCCTGTCAAAACCACCGTCTGTTACCCAACCTGAGCAACAATGAAGACTAATCGGTTAATGCCGCAGCGATTAGCCACGTACTCTCTTAGTCACTCTCAGACAGACACAATCGAAAGCAAGAGGGATTTCAGCACTAATAACCTGCTCTCCAGCCTCCACACACACTCACTGACAAACACACACATAGAGTAGATTGTAAAGGAATGAGCAAGAACAGACAACACACACACATTAACACACCCTGAGTAGGTGCGTGTAGCCGTTACAAAAACAAGTGAGAAAAACAGATAGAGACAGACAGGTAAAGACAGGCTGAATACACAAACATACCACACACCGTGCAGGTAGCAGGCCCATTAAAAACAATTAAAACAACCGTCAAATGAAATCAGAAGAATTGTCACAACTTTAGCAGGTTGTTAACAACTTTACCAATCACTCAACGAATTAACTAACTAAAAAAAAACTATTTAGAACTACTGATATAAGTCCAGATATAAAAAAAGAAATGAATCAACACACAAGGAACAATGGCCTGTGAGTTGATCACAGACTGGAAGAAAGCGACTGTGGATTCACCAAGAGAAGTGGCTATGGCTCTCCATTCATTTCAATTAAAGCTGCTTACCTTGGTTGGACATAGTAGCATTTCTGAAACACCTCCAACATGATACAAGTCTGAACTGAATGCAATTCATAATGCATATTAACTTTAAAGGCTGCTGCAGCACGAGGGAGAGATTACATGCACGTCTTGTTCGCCTCACCATAGTAATTATCATTCAATTATTATTTCTTATGCACAAAATAATAATTTAATTTAATTGAATCGGGTTAATAAAACCCAAAGAGAGACAATTGGAAGTTGTTAAGGAGATAAAATGAAGAAAAACAACTTTGTATGAGTGAAAAAAAGCCATTACCTTAAAGGAACAGTGTGTTTAGCATTTCAGGGGATCTATTAGCAGTAATGAAATATAATATCAAGATGTCCATACTAGCAGGAAGAAGAGAGCAAAACATCACCCAGAAGAGTTCATCAGTTTAGAACAACCAATAAACTTCATTCAACCTTCTTCATCAACCAAAAAACAAAATCAAACTTTTGCTTCTCTCACTGGAAACAATTATAAGGTATGTGAAAAAAAAAATGTTCCTTCCCGATTTAAAGAAATGATAAAACGCATCTTAAGGAACAACAATGCAGATTAGTTTTGGGCTACAACAATCACAACAAATGCGCATTGCTCTCCGCTTCTATGACACACACACACACATACACACACACACACATACTCTCTGTCCATCAGGATCAGAGGCATCCTCTTCCCTCTACCAGTCTCTATTAATTATGTCTGTTTGGGACCACAGCCGACTGACTGAGCAGAGCATCAATTTCTCGGCACGCGACACATCAAAAACACACCGAGTCCCCTGCCGCCTTCTTGGCTCCCCGCCTTCTTTACTATGTCCACGATAACCAGCCTGTTTTTCTTTAATGTCTATGACCACTTTAATTTGATAGAGCTTTTATGTTCTACACTGTATTTTTGAAGTATAATCAGGGCCCGAGCACCGACAACATCAGGCAGTGAGGCCCCTCTTGAAACTGTAGTGTTTATTATTTATAAAAATGAATCGCATTTTTGAGGGCTTGAAAAGTTGTTGAACTTTGCACACTCCTCAGACGCGGTGTAAAATGTATTATTTTAAGGGTCTCGGGTTTGGGTTTTGCAAAATGGCTCGCAAGCACCCCGTACAAAGTTGGAAAAATTGAGCCCCGCGCTCAGGTTTCACCTACATGTATGACATTTGGTAGGTAGATGTAACATGTGGAGATGCAGAAAAAAGCACTCAACAAATAGTTCCTGTTTCATTGGTAAAGTGTATCCCTGCACCTAACAGTTAGACATGGCCTCTACCATTTGTCTTAGACTCTTGTGGGAGGTGTTATTGTACTCAGCAGATAGTTCCTGTTTCATTGGTATGGTTATACCAATGAAATTATCCCCGCCCCCATTCATAACTCATGAACCGTTTGTCATAGACTCTTGTGGGAGGTATCATTGTACTCAGCAGGGAGATTATCTTTTATTAGTGACGGTGTTCCCCGCCCCCTACACATTCGCCCCGTGACATAACAGCCATTGGGCTTGATTTGCAATGAAGCGACTTATATAAGTTATCGTAACTTCAGCGTACTTTGTTAAATTTGCTCCAAAGTTCTCAGCCATGATGACGGTTCAGGCCTGAGGTTATTTACATGCCAATATAAACTCATACCCCTGCCCCGACACGTTAGCCCCACCCCCGTTCATAACTCATGAACCGTTTGTCGTAGACTCTTGTGGGAGGTGTCATTGCATTCAGCAGATAGTTCCTGTTTCATAGATGGCTATCCTCACCCCTAGCATTTAGCCACACCCCTTTTCAGAGCTCATGAATGGTTTGTCGTAGACTCTTGTGGCAGGCATCATTTCACTCAGCAGATTTCCAGTATCACTGTGCCTGGCCAAGTCCACCGGCGTCCCGCCAGTACCCCCAATGCATCAGAAGGTGTGAGGGCGTTTATCGCTGCTTGCTGCTTTAATCTTTTAAATGTGTTTGAAAGTGTGCACAGTGATATAAGATGATTCATACACTTGTATGTGCATACAAAGCATATACTGCACATGCACATTCTGTATTGTTACACCATCCATGATTGTTGCAGTTTTATTGCTATTTGGGGGAGATGAAGGCAGAATTGAGCACTTCATCACAGATTGTTGAGGTAACAAGGGAAAATGCTCTGGTTGGATCAGAGCTGGTAAGTAAAATCACGACCAAAATTAAAGACGACCTGAAACAAACGCACCCTTAATGAGAGAGAGACATAGAGTAGAGAGAGAAATAGAGAGAGAGAGAGATAGAGAGAGAGACGCGAGGTTGATGTTGCCGTCATAGATCATGTACAACAATCACTTACAGCAGAGTGTAGCCCACACAGTCAGAAAAACCACAGACAAACACATGTCTGTGTGCGTGCACACACACACAACCTGATCTACACACAGAAACTCACACGTAACACACACACACAGCACACAAGAACAGAACACACTGTTCAAACGCACACAAACACACAAAGGCACACATACAGAAACACACACAACATAATATGTGGGTGCAACTCGCTGGTTTTTAAAAGAGCTCTTTTTGGGAAAATAAAGCTAATTTACAAGAAATCCGAACAACCCAAAACCACAGCTGATCACTTCTACCAGATGTTTCAGGCAGTGGTAAAAATATACAGTATATATTCAGCCTACAAACTGATTTGAGGAAGAAGTCCTGTTTCACTAAATATAACCCTTCTGAAGGATATGTTTATTAGAGTCCATCTAGAAACATGCATTATAAATTCATCCAGGCTTTGATTTGAATTTTATTAGGAATTTAAAAGCATGACTCAAAGAAGTATCATGGCACAAAAACAAATCCCATAGGATAGCACTTAAAAATATTACTAAAAATATACATATTCCAAAGTGGTCCTCAACTCTTGCCCCTTTTTACAGGCTATAAATGCTATGGTATATAAAAACAGTCTGTCTACTGAATTTATACAGTACTATACAGTGAATTTCCCCCCTAAAAGATCAAATTGAAAATTAAATAAACAATGTTCCTGCACTTTTTTACAGAATGGTAAGGAACAAAACATGTGTCACACCAACAGCCACTCATCTTTTCCACTTATAACTTTCCACACGTAACTGGTGTCTATCAAACATTCATTCCGGACATGTCTGTCATATTTTCCGACCTTGAAGGTCTGCCTCTTTATCTTAAGAATTAACAATTCCAGCAAACCGGGGATACATTTATTGGTGACATTTGTGCATTCTGTCAGAGCAAGTGATGTAGTTTAAATAGCAAAAACAGACACCCTAGGCAGGCGGGACAGGAGGTGGATGGGTCCAACAAACACAAGGCTTGTGTTGTTATGTTGCATTGTTATGTTGTTACATTATTATTTGAACATACACCATGATCTTTTTTTCTAACCTTAAACAAGTAGTTTTGTTGCTTAAGTCAAACCGATCGTTTCACAAGGTTAACCATGTGGCATTGTGCGTTTCTGCGAGCGTGATACGAGGCTGACATGAAACATATTTATGAAACATATTTTTGGTTCAGAAACTTCAACATTCAACCTATCCGTGGTTTGCGCAAAGGTCCAATGCTAAAAAAAATGATGGCGACTGGGTTAGAGGAACACAATGGTCACATCTGAGTGTAGGGTTTGACCATGGTTTTCGTAGTAAGGAGTTGTTGCCTTCACTGCCCCTTCGACCAGGACCGGATACTTGAACTGGATGTGAGCCGCAACAGGGAGCTAGTGTAGTCAATAGAATAGTGTGCAGGAAAATGTGTGGACATTGAACACCACATGGGCATCAGCATTTTGGACTCACTGCAGAGGTCTGGTGGCAGACGCACAGGCGTTGCAGTAGTCCATGTCGGAGATGACAAGTACATGGATGATCGGCAGGGCTGTCTCCAGTGGTGGAATGTAACTAAGTACATTTACTTAAGTACTGTTATTAAGTACAAATTTGAGGTACTTGTACTTTACTTGAGTATTTCCATTTGTATGCAACTTTACACTTCTACGCCACTACATCTCAGAGATAAATATTGTACTTTCTACTTCACTACATTTGTGTGACAGCTTTAGTTACTTTTCAGATTACAGTTTTTCATTCCCTTCCTGTCCAGTGAAAACCACGTATCTCCAGATGTGTTGATGTTGAATGTTTGTGGTAAACTGGAGGATGAAGTGTTCCTCTGTGTTAACAGAATCCTCCTACTTCTTAGGCTACATAAACTCTTTAAAAAGCCTCTTGGATCAGCTGCATCATCACAAAGCTGAAAACAGGGCTGTTTTTCTGACACCATGAAAAGATGACTTTTCAGATACGTGATTCTCACAGGACAGCGACACTACAAACATATGATGATCTTATAGAATATGATACATTGCTGTAGATTAAACTAGCCAACAATGTATAAAGGAGTGAAAACATCTACAGCATCAAAATGCAACAAACACATTAATGCAGCAGTAATATTAATCCAGAAACATCAGATATGTTAGTAAAACACTGACAGGGAACATGCATCCTTTTGCGTGTCAGATCAGGAGAATGACATGAATAGTTGGGTGTCATCAGCATAGCAGCAGTAGGAGAGCGATGCAAGTGAATGGAAGAACCAAATTATACTCCGGTTAGATGTCAAACCGATAACCATGTGCATGTTGAAACATGAAAACTGCAGGGTGTTGTCTCCTACGGGTTCCTTGCAAGACCATTTCCAGTAAACACAAGCAAACATTTCTCATTTCTGTTTTGGACTTGCATATATTTCACTGGCCATGTTTATCACCTGACTTGTGTCTCAGCTGTATGATAGCAGTCTGAGTCAGACAGTCAGACAGATGGACATGTGGAAGTTACTGACCTGGATCCATGAAGGGACTTTCCACCTCATCTCTTCCTCCCTCACTTGTTCCTCCTTCCCCCCTAAAAAAAGTATTCTGCTTTTTTTTTTCTGTCAGACAGGGAAGAGTGAGAGGAAAGTTAGGAGAAGTGCTGATGAAGATAACGGTTGAGAGTTTTCCATGACTTGTTTTTTATCGCCAATACATTTTTCCAGTTGGTCAGTGTTGGTTGATTTTCTTTGTAAGGAAACAATCATTCAAAATGAGTGTAAAAAGTTAATCAAACACATTCCACTAGTGACTCATTTGTAAAGTTCCCTACTTTTCCTTCAATTCCTGAGAAATCTACAGATGTTCGGACTTGCCCATGAGTCTGAAAGAGGGTTATTATCGTAAACTAAGACTGAAATTAAAAAGAAAATAAGCAGTGAAAAGTATTGTTAGAAACTGAAACTAAATAAAAATGGGAAATGGAAATTAATTTTAGTTTTGATTTTTAACTATAATATATCATTACTGAAAAAGGAGGCAGCATGAATTCCGGTTAATCACAGGAATTGAATCTTGACATTCCAGGAGACGGTGCTATGCCGCAATTTCTTCAAAATTAATCCCTGTTGTTTTTCACATGCAGTTGCAGTTGTAGAATTGAATTACAAAAACATAATTTAAATATTGTAGTAAATCAAATGCCGTTAAACAAGATATTCTGCTCAGGTCTAATGTTAATCAACTGAGGTTGGGATGGAAGTTTTCTTTTGACAATATTAGTGAAAGAGTTCTCAAGTTGATTTCCAAATCAAATGATTTAAACATTATGGCCATTCAATTATCACCGTGATCTGAAAGCTAGATACTCATTCTCCGTTTTATACTCTGCTTTCTCTTCATCTTTCCCTCTTTGCCAGCACTTCGTCTCTTCTTATTTTCCCTGGCTGCACCTCATATTGAGTGCCTTGCACAAGGGTCAAGAGGGGAGAATTTCCAGCCAGTATTTCTAACCAGCAACCGTCAAGCAAGCAAGCATTTCTAGCCAGCCGTCAGACCAGCCTACTTTTACAAATGTAGGTGTTCATGTCCCATGTTAAACCAGAAGTAAACATTGAATATGTATCACATAAGTTGCATACTTATGTTACTCTACTTCTGGTGTTATTTTAAGCCAAACAACAATATTTTCCGAAACCTAAGAATTTTGTTGCCTAATCCTAACCAAGTCGATCTTATTCTAAGCCTAACTAAGTAGTTTTATTGCCTAAACCTAAGGAAGTTGATTCCTGAGAAGATGGAAGTTTATTTTGAAAAGACTGTATGCCTGTAACAAGCGTAAATGTACACGTGTTGCTGGACATTCGTAGGAAAATGAACGAAAAATGATCATTAACTTTTCCTAAGATATCATACGAGTCGTTGTATGAGTATATTTTGAACAAAGACAGTAATCTTTGTGCAGTCAATGGGCCGTTAAAGTGACACTCCCACCGTGCTTTACAACCCTGCTGCAAATTGCCACAACATCTGATCTGGTGTGTTTGCAGCCTAAATCAAAGAAGTACTCACATACAGTACATGCACATTGTATACACTACTTCCGGTGTGCTGCCTGAGGCTTCGGCAGCTTTGTTTCAACAGCGACTAAAACATCTTCAGGCGGTCCAGTGACCAGTTGACGTGACAAAATCCATCCTACAAACTGGTGAAAAGAGCTTTAACGATGTTAACGATGTCAGAGAGAGAGAGAGAGAAAACAGAGGAGCAGTGAGGCTGAGTGGAGGAGGCAGCGGTGAGGTGGAGGAAACCACACACACACACTGCTGACACTGATGTGGTGAACACAAAACTCTGTCATCTACCCACATACAACAGTACATAGACATCAGCACATATAGAAACCATCGCCATGTACTGTATATTAAGGTATAGTCTTACACAGCAGACAGGGATCGTTTACCCACATATGAACAGACATACAAATAGATATAAATGTGAATAGATGAAATTAATACATCCAAACATGTCATCACCTGCACATAGACTATAAAACTAAACAGAATTGAGTCCTAAAATTGTTTTTAAACCAAAAGCATACAATCTTTGCAAAGTCATCTGTCCTTGTGCTTATTACTGGTGCTGGCAGCGGAGGAGAATGGGCTACAATGTGAAGTGGCCCTTAAATGCCTGTTATTGTATAATGTGAGAGGGACATGAGGATAAATGAGATCCTGCACTCGTCTCTTCCTCCTTCCTGCAGTCCTGTCTCTTCTCTGAAGTGCAGCTCTTGTCCAGAACGAGCGGAGAATGAAAACAGGCCTCATGGACAGACAGACCTCCATTGTTTCTGAACATGTTTGAAATAAAGGACAACAGCACAGAGGTTTTTTTTTTTCCTCCTAGGACCAACAGCACATTGAAACAAAGTCACAGCAAAGTCCCCCTATCTAGCATGACAGCTTGTCTGTCTGTCTAACTTCCTTCTGGTGTCTCTTTGTCTCGCTTCTTGTTCTGTTCCTTATATCTTTTCTTTTATCATTAATTAATTCAGTGTTTCTATATTTGTTTTATTCTTTTCACTCAGTAGGCCCCATTCAAGAACCTCTTGTGTGAACAGATTTGTTCTAACTCTTTGAAACTCACAAAGTTCTTATATATACAATTTTCTCTTCGGCACTAAAAACACCTAAGTAAAAAAAAAATCAATAAATAAAATAAAACTTAAAAAATAGTATTCTGTTCTCCATCAGAGTAATGTGACCGTGTTGATAAGTTCACTGCAATATATAAAACTGATCCACTGTCAAGATTTACCCAAATTGACAATGTCTTGTTTTGTAGACACATTTTTGATGAATGATCGCTGTCAGCACTGCATTACCGCCACCAACCGGAGTAGAATGTAGATCAGAAGATGCTCATGCGTGGAACGCCAGACCGACGTAGACCCTCGATTGTAGAATCAATGGGACCCTGTGCGCATCCGCACGACCGGTGCAAATCTGCAGCTGTCCATGGACGCAGAATGCGGAAAGTATGTCCGAGTCTAAAGGCTTAATGAGATGCTGGATTAAACGCTATATCTTTTCCTGTCAATCCCTCGTGCGTGTGAAGGCAATCTAGGACTGCACCTCGTAATGCATTCTCTTATCCACCTTTATCCCGTCCCTTTGACTCCCTCCCATCTAAGTGACGGCTCGCTTTGCTTTAGCAGGGTGTTTTTTTGTCATTTCATTGTCATTTTCTTTATTTCCCTTGCAGCACAGCTCTGTGATGACATGGCGGCGACCGCTGCAGTAATATTTTCGGACACCACAAAATGTGTTATGCTTTCATCTGCTGGTCTTCCCTCGATTCAACTGTTATCAGGCCATTAAATATGCGTTATCAGTCGCTATAAGCACCATAGATGTGGGTCATTAGGGGCCTACTACGGTGTAGAAGTGAAATTGAAACTTAAAATTAACACGTTCTAACATGTAAAACTGAATGAAACGTCACGTTTTGAACACAAGCAAAAATACTTCTTTAGGTTTAGGCAATACATCTACAAGTTCTTTAGGTATAAGCAAAAAAAAACACTTAGTTAAGTTTAGGGAAAAACATTGTGTTTTGGGTTAAAATAACTACGAACACAAAGAAAACTACACATTGTTGGTTTCCATGTGAATAAATGATAAAACCTACTAGTGGATTTTGTAGGCCCCTATTGACCCACATCTATTGTGCTTTTAACGACTGATAACGCCTATTTAATAGCCTGACAACAGTCTAATCGGCTGGGTTTTCAAGCTCCAACGTCAAGTTGGACGATTATGTTATGATGGCAGACATGTTGATCATGTATTCAACATGTCTGGTCACGATGCACTTTACTCTCCCTGTGTATTTGCATTTATATTGTCATATTCTGCCACTATTTATTCCTTAATGACTTGACATTTTTTTCAGATGTTATTGCTGCTGTGCTTTTGCACACTGGAAATGTGAGTCGTAAACCAGTGACTACTGTTGTTGGCCCACTTGTATTCAGGACGCCTCTCCTTCCCTTTACTATACTGTATGTTGATGTTCTTTCATGAACTGTAATATGCCTCGCTGTAAAACCAATTGCTCATGGGACAAAACTAAAGTTTAAACTTCTTCTTTTTACTCTCGGGTTACATGGGTAGAATAGGTAGCCTTTTATGGCAATTTGGGGGCACAAATTAAGCTGAACAAACAATTTCTGACAAGTTTGTGCAGTTTGAGAGTTTTCCTAATCCAGCTTGGAACATCAGTGCAAACAAGCCTCACAGAAAAAAAGGTAAGAGGGGTTTAGGATAACAATATGAAAATGTTCTTGCATGATCGGCCCTTTGTTTTTCATCTCTTCTGATCTCACTGGTTGCATTAACAAAGTTTTTACTTTCACTGTAACTTCGAGGCAATTGATGATTGTCCACAGATGAAATAAAGCGTTTTAATCAGTCTTCTCTGAATTGTTATTATTGTTATTGTGAACAAAACAAAGCTTTCTTTTCTTCTTCAGTTATGTTATTTATTCTTTTCCATTTCTTTCTCTGTTATCATTTTCTTTTCAACTGATTTCTCTCTTCCTTTATTTTAATCCTTCTCTCTTTCCTTCATATTTTCTTTTTGGTCTGATTCTTTAAATTTGTTCTCAAGCTGGCTGTCTGTCGGTCTATCTTATATCTTAATGTCTGTCTGTCTTTATGTCTGTATCTGTGTCTGTCTCCATCTCTCTGGGTGGTCTGTGGTCCAGCAGCCTCCTCTTCTCCCTCCGGTGGTGGTGTGAGGGTGTTCTTGGGAGAGGGGTAGTGGGAGGGAGGGGGTATATGTTGGGTATTGGGAGGCAGTTATTTCCTTACCCGCTCTCCTCCCACTCCTATTTACCCTTCACTTCCTCCCCTCCTGATTGTTCCTGGCCCATAAAGAGCATAACGTGCCCACACACCAGTGCTGATGCTCAAATGCCCCCCACCTCTCCCCAACTCCTCTGAAAAATAAAAAGTTTAGGGGTTAACCACTGAAACCCAATGACTGCTAACACCCCTGCCTCCCCACCAATACACACACACACATAGTGCCACCCCTGCTCAGCTTTGTGTATGTAAACAGTGGTTGCTCACGGGCGGAATGACAGACAACAAGGCGTGCAAACACACACATATACAGTACAGACACATTCACCCACATTGATGCACACACAGAAACATATACACCCACACACACACACACAGAAACATATACAGTATACATACACACACAGACAGACATATACATGCCACACGCAGAGACTGTCCTCAGCACCGCCATCAAAGAGCGACACGTCGCTTCCTCTCCTCCATGTCTTCCTTTTCTCCGGTCTGGTAGCCATTTTACCATCAATGGCCTGGTTGCGTTTAAGGGGGGATTTTCCCCCTCAGATCTGGCAACCACAACAGCCAAGGAGGCCTGCAGAGGCTGAAGAAGGAGAAAGCTGCGAGTGATTGGTTCGGTTTTGTGTGTCTTCTAAAATGCAGATCACAAAACACACACTGTTGTTATAGCACTAATCCAGAAGATAGAAATTCACCTGTACACACATTGATACATGCAGGCCCAACTAAAGAGCTAAATATAGTATTTGTTCCACTTTAAGTGTTTTTTTCTGATAATTATACTTTTGACTTTCCAAAAATCTTTAGATCTTTATTCAAGTTCATGTTCAAATATGCTTTATTTGCATGAATGGCTTGTAGCCACTGTTGCAAAAGCAAGTATGACACACCATTTAATATGGAAAAAGGAGTATACAACAAATGTAGTTTAATCAATAACAGAAACAAGTCAAATGTAAAAGGTGGGATGGATGCTGGGACTAAAGATTTGAATAATTGTGTTATATCATGGGTCTGATAAGCAATTTGAGATGCGAAACTAGAGTTGGAGTTGAGAGACGACGTGTTCAACCGGATTGTTTCACAAGTAGCCAGTTCTTTTTAAACCAATAAAAAGCTAAATCATCATCAGACGATAGCCGGTGGGTTCAGAGATTGCATTTCGGCCAATGCATTCAGCCTCTTTTGCTCTCCACACGAGCTATTTACCTGCATTCAACCAAAGCCTGCTCCAACGGGACTGGTCAATTATACTCATACTACAAACGGACACCAGAGCGCTTCCGATACCAAACTCTTGTCCCGTTGCCAACATATTCTGCATAATGAATGCACACTATTTTTATATAGATTAAATTTGTACTGTTACAGAACATAATTGGATTCACATTGTTATTTGATGCATTGTCATTATAAAAATAGGCCTATTGATTATAACTGCTTGATTCACCTGCTATAGTTGTGCTCTATAAATCACATGTGGTCAGCTCTGCAGTCCTATGTGAACACATAGGACTGCAGAGCTGACCACATGGGATAGTTGAGTGCAGGGGTCGGCAGCCTTTTTGATATGAAGGGCCGTTTTTAAATGTTCTCGTTAATCAGTGTACCATATCAATATTAAGGTTAACATCATGTTTAATTATGACACCACTTAAAAATTTAAATCTCCAAGAAATCTGTAATTTTATTCCATGTTGCATAGCAACATTTTTAAAAAGCATTTTTCTCCCATAATCAGGATATTGTTATTGTATATGAGAGCAAGAAGGCTGCCATCATTGTGAAAACGTCCACACCGGAGTTGAAATCATTAACCCTACCAACCTTCCACCAATCTTTTTCATCAAATTCTGCGAAGAAGGCAACAAGTACTAGCCAATCAGAGGCAGAGTAGGGTGGGTCTTCGTGGAATAGGGGTGGGAAAAAAAATGATACTACCGTAAATAACCGCGTAACTGCCAATGGCTGTGCAAAAATGTGGCATGCGGATGAGAGGGTACTTCAACATTTTCAAAAAGCTCACTTGCACACTTAATTCTAGTGTGCCATTGGTTAAGCTACCGCATGCCAATGGTGGCACGCATTACCATTTTATCGGAACAAATCTTGATAAAAAAAAGTTATAACTAACTTGAAAAGGACAGAGTCCGAGCCACCTCCTCTGTTTCATTACATCATTGGTCACAGCACTGATTAATGCCGAAAATGATTCATGTTGACCAAGCATATGTCTGTAATCTGCGGTGATTATTTCCCAATTCTCTCCCACACACACACACACACACACACACATTAAGACGCACAGAACAGCTGCAGAAAAATTTCTTAATTTGCTTCTCATGGATTAACCAACTTGTGTTTCTGCGAAGCATCTCACACTATGACTCATTACACTTCTCAGTGAGGATTAGCACACATTTAGCATTTAGCTCGATTAGCAATCAGTAAGGTGTTAAATATCCCAACGAGTCATCAGCCAAGGATTAACATGAATTTATCATTTAGCTCGATTAGCAATTAGCGGAGCCTCAGCTGTATCAATGACTCATCGCCCGGGGATTAGCATGAATTTTGCATTTAGCTTTTTTAGCAATTAGCAGAGCATCAGCTGTATCAATGACTCATAAACCAGGGATTAACATAATGTTTTGCATTTAGCCCAGTTAGCAAAAATTAGCAAATCATTAGCTGATGCACAGCACAGATGAGGCTGCATTGGTTTGCAATGAAATGCTTATTTTTCAGCAACACGTCAAATGAAATCATACAGGCTAAATATGAGATTGCATTATGTTTGACATCCATCTGGAGTTAGCCACTGCTCTTGAGCTATTGTTATTGTTCTTAGAGAGTTAGATCTCCTTTGTCTTCTGCGGTGGAACATTTTCCATAGAAACAGTAAAAATATATGTATGACGGTGAAAATAACAATAGACTAATCATAGCAGAAATGCTAGACAGTGCTAACCAAACAGACACTTAGTCACTATACATCTTCTTTACACTTCTGTTTTTTTGTGGTTTTGGGGGATGGAGAGTGTGAGCGAGAAAAAGGCAAAAAATACGACTTCGGGTTATTTCGGTTTGCCCACGTGTGAATAACGTCACTGAAAAGAGTTCCTTCTTCTTCTCACGCGAAAGCAGACGACCGACCCACTTCCTGTGAGCGCTGTGCAGGAAAGAGCGAGGTACCCGACGGTGTTTGTGTAAGCGGGGTCAGAGTGTGTCAACGCTGTAAACCAACTCGCGATGTCTTTCACACGTCTCTGCTGTGTCTTCACTCACTTTCAACACGCTTGTTGGCCAACCTGCAGCCGCACGCAGCTGCAATCCAACACTTTTCACTTTTGCATAATCGATCACTTCCCTTCACAGCAAAATCACTGTGAGCCTTTGTCCACACGAGCAATAATTCCACCAAAGAAACATAACAGTTTGCACATGAGAATCAAGTTCTATTAAATGCAAATGCATCATCTGTCCTCATTTCATTTATCTCATTAGGGAGTTTGTACTAATTTTTTTAAGTTGCAAACGGCTCTTTATGATGTTATAAGCTATCCATCTTGCATTTCTCAAACAAGCTTTGTCTAAATCAGTGGTTCTCAATCTTTCTGGTGTCAAGGAGGCCTAAATTGATAACAATGTACAACAAACACGAGGCTTTCATCCTGGAGACTGCTGTTCATGTCCCGTGTGTCACGTTACAATCAGCTGTGTTCACAACCTTCATTTTTACTGTACAAACGTAGTAGTTTGGATTGTGACCTTTCCTATTAAAGACAAAAGCCAGATGTTAGTGGGGCTTTTTTGTCCAGTGGGAAAGGAAATTTAATTGGAGTTTAATTGGCTCATTAATATTGGAACAACAATAAAAGCGAATAATGTGCATTTTAGCTCTTGGATATAATTTATAGATTTTTAACAGCGGGAAACACAACAATTAGAGTGGGGACCCAAATTCACAGTGAAAATCACTTAAAAACTGATCTGCTCCTTTTACAACATTTCGGTGTTGTTTGGTCAAAATCATACAACTGAAAATGTTAATTGTTAATTGTAATGAACATTGCAGAATTGGAGGCTGCTTGCAGCGAACACAGAAGAAAAAAAATCTGAAAACACCCACTCCTGCCTGCACTGACATGAAACATTAACAAAAAAAATTTAAAAATGTCAAAGTTCACAGATTTGTGCACAGAACTTTGGAAAACTTCACCGGCAAAAAAAGTGTCTTGATATCCAAATCATCATCCAAAGATGATGCTGTGTTACTTTCTTTTCTCTCCTCTTTGTGCTGATCGTAACTGACGTGTCGAGTTCTGTCATATGGATCTCGTTATGATAACTGTGTGGTTGACCAGACCAATCACTGCTCCACTTTCATTGTTCCTCTGACTGTTTACCAACCACACTGCCACGCACAGTGACTCTGCTGAATGTATATTTGTAGTGGGTATGTATAGTCTTCTCTCTGTTTGATGCTCTGCACTGTCATTTTGTTCTGGGTGTGGGGTCCTGCAAGTCGACCTGCTGCTCGTGCCACTGGCGTCGTCCTCCTCCACAGTTCATGTAACTCTGAGAAGACTCCATCCACGGATCATTAGATTGGGCCCCTTTTTTTAGAAACATGGAGGAACTCAGAATAATACAGTCAGACCACAACCTGTGGAAGCCTGAAGTAGTAGTAGTAGTAGTAATTTGAGTATTTTCTCAAAACATGTCTGGATGGGATCTTTAAGTCCACAAAATAACCCAAATAACACTCACCGCAAACTCATGAAAATGTTGTTATCAAACTTCATTCTTGCCTCCCTTTGCATCGATGAATCCTTGAGGGAATGATTAGGTTAAGAGTAAATCAGTTCAATTACACTTCCATCACCATAGCTTTGTGATTTATCAAATTGTTTACCAGTTTGCAGACCTGTCAACCCTGGACAGATTTTACTAGCACTACCACTAGATGTGTCAGATGTGAATCACTGCTGTCACACATGTATTGAATTACATACTTTACATACATGCAGCAGTCAAACAGACAAAAAAGTGAGGGATGCACTGATGTGAAAATTCTTGATAAAAAAATGGAACGTGGCAACAAGCATTCGTGGTTAGAACGCCTGTTTTTATCAGTCAAATTTCAGTCAATAAAATCTCACAAGTGGACATATCTGACTATGTACATGTACTCTCTATAGCTGTTACACATCAGCAGCGTTTTTTTGTGCAATTAATTTGAACTGCAATATTTTTTTCGAACTTTTTGTCATGAATATTTTCACACAGAACGTGAATATTACGCTGCGAAAAAACAATATGATTTATTTTCCGTAACGAGGCCGACTTTCTGAGCTTTCGCACCACGAATAAAGGCTTCAACCAATCACGTTGTGTGGAACGGGTTGAGTTGCGTCTTTATTTATGAACCAACAACACGGAGGCTCCATAGTCTGAACTGAGATAGCAAACTTTATTACTCCTTTCAACCTTCAACCTCCTTTCAATTTTTTTCACAATAAAAGCCCTAGACATATAATATTCACAGGCGAGTATTTAGCATTTTCGTGTTGTTTAATCGTCACGCCCCCGGTGTGTAAAGAAACAGCTCGTACGAGCGTACTTTGATGCCGAAATATGTGCCTGCAATGCAAAATGCGTACAGGTTGTCAGGTCTGAGTTTTGGTGTTCGACCAGTGAGAACTGCATGAATGCAGGGCCAGTTAAGTAATAAAATAAAGCTTGAACTCTTCCCTGGTAAATTAAAGCTCACAATAATCAGACCATGACTCTGTTGTTGTCAGTATTAATGATCCGTCTCTTCATTCCTCTTTCCCACTCTCTTTCTCTCTCTCCCGTACGCTTGTTCAGCACAAGAGAGCCTGCAGGAAGACGAAGTGAAAGTGTTGAAAGTGAATGTTTTCACTCGTTCTGTCAGACACACAGGAAGCAGAGAGAGACAGTGGCCTGAACAGAGGAAGTCAGATCTGTGTGTGTGTGTGTGTGTGTGTGTGGTCTGAGTGCTGACTGAGCCCTTTGACTGTGAGCGAGCCACTTTACAGGCTGTGGCTGCTAAACCTGATTAAAAGCAGCTCCGTGTGGTGCTTTAACAGCGTGGGTGGAGAGTCTTTTAACAGAGATTCAATAGACTTATAACCCTTTCAACAATACAACATTAACTTATGTAATACAAATAAGAATAAATGCACTCCATGTGGCTGTTAGACACACAAATCCCACTCTTCTCAATAAGTCACAATGAATCTGCACTTCTCCCTCCAATCATTTTATGCATTTTCTGTTGAAACAGGATGTTACATGATGGGTGACTGTCCACATGTGTCATGGATGTACTAGTTGGACAGGATAGGATGAGTGCTTGAAGTAGAAAAAAATAAATGGCAGTACTCTCTCATTCATATGTTGGTGTGTGTATCGGAAGGTATCAGCAATCTCTTGTGACTTATCCCGCAATGCAAAGTGCTTAAATGGCACAATCTATGGTCACAACAACAATGGTGAAAAAGTTTTGTACATTTTTCGTAGCTATTTCATCACTAAATTCACTTCTGAGAATTTTGATGCCAAAAAATCCACTGTGAACATTTTGAATATTGGCAGTTTTACAAAAATCGATGGTGTATCGAACATTTGCTCCAACGTTTACGGAGTTGCAAAAGTCCGGGCAGGAACGCTCACACACAGACCCCGCTATGAGCTGGCTGGAGCTCTCTCAAGAGGCCGGTCTCGTAGACAAGAGGCTTTTATTTCCTTCTTTATTGATAGTTTTGTTTAAATATCACAACACAAATGTCCATTACAAAATTAATGGGAACCTGTGGTTATCTGCCTTTTCGGAGTTGAAAAGCTCCACAATTGCCTGCGGGCACAGCTCGCTCAAGAACCGGCCAGTCATGCTCACAGTTTAAAGGTTAAAGCCTGGCCTAGCATACTGCAAAATAAATTACTTTAACAGATTCAGCATACTACTGAGGAACACAGTGTGAACTGTATACTTGTATACAGTCTCAATTTTTCTAATTTTTAATCTGTGCCTGTGAGAAACCATTTGTCTGCAGCTCACTATCTAAAACTGAAAAATGCCATGCAAGCAATTATATCAGTTTCAAAGCTTTTTTATTTTATTTTATTTTTTTGCCAAGGCTGTGGCTATTTATATCCAGTTTATTAGCTTGACCGTCACATATGCGTTTCAGTTTTTGCTCCAATAATCCCACTTCCTCTTCAGCCTCCGTATGTGCACCACAAAGACGTTAAGTATGTGTGAGGTGGTGAACACTCCAAAAAACGTCAGTTTGTTTTGGCTACGTTCAGTTTTTGGTGGGAGGGTTCATGTACACAAACATAAACAAACACACAGTAACAGATTACTGTTGGAAATTCTGTTCATGTGCTGTGCCCACGATTAGGAACAATACGTCTTATGTAAGAGTAGTTTCTGCATGTGTGTGTGTGAGCTGATTAGTCCAGTCAGACGGGCTAATTGACTGTGGCAATAAGGGTCTAAAGCCGCCCTGACGAAAAGAGGTAACATGTGTTGGAATAGTTTTTTGTGTGTGTGTGTGCGCTTATGTGCATGTGTGTGTGTGTGGTGGGGGGTCCCATCTGTTGTGGTCGGTGTATCCGGTAAAGCGTGGAGGCGTACATATGAGAGGGCGTGTTGGTCGGAAACTAAAGCTCCTTTTCTCTCTTTTCTTTATAGTTGGCTCATTTGTCTCAAATTCAATATAGCAACATACACAATATAAAAATAAAGTAAAACAAATAAAAGCATTATTCAAAGAAAAAGTCTGTATACAATAACGCTGCAGCACAATACATTGAAAAAGACATTTAGATTATAATAGTAATAATTTAGAAATGTCTTTGGAATTACAGCCAAATTACCCCAATACTTACCTCAAAATGTATAAATAATGACTTTGTTTGGCTGTCTTGATTTATTATTATTATTATTTCATATCTATTATAAACATGATTTAATAATTATTTTCCGCAATTTCCCAAATAAGCAGTAATAAATAGCTGGTAATTTATTCAATACATTTCCAGGAAAAGAATACAAAGTTAATCGATATGCTTTATTTCTGTGACTGCTGATAAATAGATAATAATTAGCAAATAACTTCTTTGAAATTTCTTAAAAAACTCCCTGAATCATTACATTAGCTACCAGGTTACATCTGTGTGGACAATAAGTCACACAATGGTGAGATTTGTTCTATTAGTTTTGATTTTCCGTCTCCGATGAAGAGCAGCGCACAGCCACTTCTCAAGCCTAAGGGTCCTATTTTAATGATCATATGCTATTTTAGCATATAATTATTAAATCATGTTTATGATAAAGTATTTTTTTTATAAATTGTGAGGTAAATTGTATTGGTTATTCCAATTCAAATAGTTTATTTGCTAATTATTACCATGAAATTTGCAGACCACGGTCCGATTTGTTAAATTCCAAACACAGTTTTGAGTCTGTTTTCTACTCTATACTTGAGCTTTATACTCTTCTATATATTCTATTGTTCAGATTATTGCTTTCTGGGTGTAGCTTCAGAGGAAGAGAAGCACAGGTGTAACTGATGACACTGACGATGTGGGCCACAGCAGTGAGCAGCAGGAATGAACCCTGGAACAAACACACCTGAGTGGAGCATTAATTCATGTTATCTGTGACACCTGTGTCTGTGTCTGTCATGAGAAAGATCTGATAAATAGTTACTCAGTCAAACTTTAGCTATACGGAACATTTTGAACTTTTAAATGCAAACTAGTGTCCATCACAAGAGTGGGACTCACACTTTTATTCTCTGATTCTTCTTCTTTGTAGATGTGTACATTTTTAGTTAATTGTTGTATATTCTGTTTCTATATATTATTTTACCACTTTGTAGTCTTTATTAATATTTCCTTATATGAGACAAAGGTCTAAGGATAAAGACTACACAGTGCACAGAGAGTCCCACTGTTGTGATGAACATTTGTTTGTATTTTAATGTACAAAATGTTCCGTATATCTACAGATGTCCTCCATTAGTCCCCACATCAACATGGGAAAATAGGGTCCAGGTTGAAAAATACCAAAGTTATTATAGTCATATTTTTTGACACATTTGCTTATATTTTTGTTTTTTCACATCTGTATTTAATTCATTTTGTTTTTGATGTTGTGGATGTGTTTTCACACACAATAAAAAATAAAATTGTAATAGAAAATCCCACAATGCTTTGCTCTCGCAGCGCTGATGATTAATGACTGAGTGAATGAGGGGGCGAAATCGAATACATCATTTGATTTTCACTTCAGCTGTGACTCAGAACACAAATTATTGTGTAACACCCTCAGTTCTTTTCCCATCATCCACTGTGCCTAGTGATGACAAAGCAGATCTGATCACATAAACTGCACACATCGACACTTGGAGTTTTTCACTTGTATGTTTCTATGGTGAGCTGTTTGTAGACGAGTCTTAGCCAAGACCAACCGGTCGGTTGGTGACTAATGAGTGCAAACACACACACACATGGCGATATATAAACATAGCTGTTACTTCTGTCTTTTTGATAGGTCAGACTGACTAATATATAGGAGTGGAAAGAACCGAACTTACCGCTGACGTCCTCACTGCGCACTTCTTCATGCAGTAGTCACCACACACACACAAACATACACATACAGACATGGTACGTGGGTAACAATGACGTTAAGAATAAACAATCAATTAAACTCTGTATTCAACTGGAGTCTCTTGCAATCACAATCCAGAGCCTGGGCAAAACCTGCGATTTGTTTCTGACTTGATTCCCACTCCTTCAAAAAAGCCCCAAAGGATTCAGCCGTCTCTATAGTCTGCATGAAGGACTAAAAACATTTTTGCAATGAAACTATATACAACAAAGATAAGACAATACAAAACGTAGTATGTGCAAATATTAAATATAGTGCAGCTATTAAATACGGTGCAAATATGGAGGGTAGCAGGGGAATGGTGGAGGTAAGTGACATAACATCAGAGGTGTATGTCAGGAGCCTTTGCAGTGTTCTTGTTCAGGATTTGGATGCTAGCTCCGCTTTAGTGTCTCCGTTCTGGCCCTTTGACTGCGCTTCCCTGACCGCAGCCATTCAAAAAGGCCATTGTTCGGATGCCTCGAATGCACCTCCTGGTATAAATGTCCTGTAGGCTGCTAAATGCAGAATATATGATGTCATTACAGAGGCTGTGTTGATGTGTGGTGCAATATGTGTCTGTGGTCCGTTATTGAGAAACAGCTGAAAGTTCTCTTACTCAATGTATGTTTTTGACATTTTGTGTGTGTGTGTATGTGGGTGTGTGCGTGCACGTGTCTGGGGAACTGAAAGCCAGAAGGCTTTATCCCAAATATGGACATAAAACATTAACAAACAGAGGATCATTCAATACTTTGTCCCCGTTTTGATTATCTTTCCTGGTTATCGTAGTTTGAGCTTGGAGTCTGCGGATGTATCACTGGTTTCCTGCATCATTGATGTAGCGTGACTAACCATTCAGGAGAATATAAGGACGTTTTAACTTTCCAGGAATGAAGCAGAATGTTTTTTTCTAGCATGTTTCGTACAGTCATCACAAGATGTTTTTGAGTCAAACTGAACTTACATTACAACATGTCTGCTCAGCCAGTTCGCACTAAACGACACATTGAGAACGGAAATCGCAAGTCATTTCATATGCAATAAGAATACCGTTCTTGCTTTTGGCATATCATTTGTATGCCATGTAGTCTGTATTGACAGCAGTGTAAACGCATCCAGGTGTATATGCTATGCTCAGAGCTAGTGATGTAAAATAAAAAGTGAGAGACTGCTGATGGCGGACGGCTGGTGAGGTGGATGGGTCCAACAAACAAAGGACTTTAAACCAGGAGACTGTAGTTTGTGTCCCAACGTGTTGTTGAGTTATTTTGAATGACATTTGTTACGTGTTTTTTAGTGATGCTTGTGATGTTTTAAGGCCAACAATGATGTTTTTCCTAAACCTACAGTATAAGAAACCTAAACCTAATGTAGTTTTGTTGCATGGCATACAAATGACACACAAAAAAGGCTAAAATGTGTTAACACGTGGAATGTCCTTGTAATTTCATGCTATTTATACACCTTCCCATGAGATCAGGTTGACCTGTTTGCTGAAATGTTTAAAAATTGTGTTTGAATTATTGAATAACAAGGATGCAACACTACATGTATTCGTGATAACACCAGGGAGAATGGCAGAAATAAGTCCAGGACTTTGATGTTCTACCCCTGAAGAAGTTTGATATGTTGTATGTTATAAATATGTTAAGATGTCAATTAATCAAACCATTATTGTCGTTCCCTTCATCCTTTCTGCTGTTACAGAAACACTTTATCTGTCTGATGTCTTTGTCGTGCACATGCGTACATGTAAAAAGCAGATTAGAAACCCAGTTACACGTATAAATGGTGAAGAAGATGGCTTTCACCAGGATAAATCTAGCTCAGGAAATCAGGTTTCTCTCATACCGCGAATACAGAAACCTGGTTTCTTGTTTACATCTTTTTTAGGAAATCAGGTTACTGCAGGAAGTCGACACTATATGTTAAAGTGAAGATTGTATGGAAATACATGTTAATGATTGAATATCCACTTGTTTTCTATCTCGCTTTCATTCACGCACGCACGCACGCACGCACACACACACACACACACACACGCAGTCCTCTGTCATCATGTCATCTTTTATGTCTGTTACCAGGACGATGCTCCCGATACTCTCTCTCTCTCTGGGTCACAGATAAAAGGCTTCAGTGTAACATGAGGAACTAAAGATTCACTCACACACACTCAGACTATAAACTGTGTGCGTGTGTGTGTGTGTGTGTGTGTGTGTGTGTGCCTGCGCATGTGCGTGCGTGCGTGTGTGTGTGTGTGTGTGTGTGTTTGGGAAAGATTGCATTATATTCATGCATACAGAATGTGCACACATGTAGGTATTTGGTGCATTTTAGTGTTTGAATGTGTGCTGATCTTTGAATGTGAGCTGATCATATGTGCGTGTGCATGTGTGAGACTTCAAAGTATAGCATGCCTCAGTCGTCACTCAGCTCAATGTTGATTTCACATGAGATAGGCCAGTGTCATTACAAAGATACTCTTTAACATGTGTGGGAGGGGGGGTTGTGTAAGTATATAAATAAAGAAGATTTTTTCTGTGAACAAATGGACAATTCAGGGACACAACAGCATTGCAGTTAAAATAAAAAAAAAAACATTCAACATTAGTTGTGTTTCAATTCACATATTTCTAAGCACATTTTGAAGTATCGCATTCAAAAATCTGTATGGAAGCAGCAAACTTTGATATAACTTCCTCAATTGCGAGAAAAAGGTTTTATGCTCGCTCAAGGTGGGTTTTAACTTTTTGAAAAAGACATGATGCGCTATTTAGATTGTCTTCATCTCCGGACAGCATGAAACATGGCCAATACTATGCAGTGCATAAAGCAAGCATATTTTTCCACTCCCATGTTGATAAGAGTATTAAATACTTGACAAATCTCCCTTTTAAGGTACATTTTGAACAGATAAAAAAACGTGTGATTAATTTGTGAATAATCATGATTAACTATGGACAATCATGCGATTAATCGCTATTAAATATGTTAATCGATTGACAGCCCTAACAGGCAAATATTAATACATATATAAAGTGTGGTGCCATCAATAGCAGGTGGAACCACAGTGGTAGAGGGTGCCAATTTTAGTTTAAGTTTGCCTTATATTCCCTACATGGCACGTGGCTTTACAAACAGATGAAATGATGCTTTGTCCGTCATTGCCAAATGTTTTCAACAAAGCCACTGGCTTCCTAAATGCATCACAAAATATTGTGTGTTATAATGTTTTTTTTTATATATGTGTGTGTGTATAGAAATGTAATTAGTTTTATTGTCATTACTTATATTCTATGTTAAGAACCTCTTCATCATGTGATGTGTTATCGTCAACCTCATATCACAGTGATTCCACATCTACCAACATCTGTCATCAAACACTTCTCCTCCTCTTCTTCATCCTGCTCATGTAAGGATGTCAATCAAGAAATGATGCACAGTGATGATAACACTTTGATGCTAAAGAAGTGAAGGGTTCTGCATTTTGGTGCACACATATCTAGTTTTAACCCAGATGCCTGGTCCAACAAAAAAAAAACAAAAAAACATGTTTTTGGGGTTTTGACCATTATCAGTCGCTCCGTTAGCATCACTACCATGTTAACGCTCAGCCATATGAAACGCCACTGCGGTGTAAACGGAGTAGGCAGGTAGAGTGAAACGAGAGCAGATGAGTAAATTAACGTGAACAGAAACAAGAGAAATCTATCATTAAATATTCACCGCTGACACCCTGAGCTGTGAAACTAAACGCCTTCGTCCTCCTTCACTAATCCTTCTTCTCCCTCCCCTCTCTCTCTCTAATCCCCCTCTCTCTTTCTTTAAGCCTCTCACTCATTCTCTCCATCTGAAAGTCTCCCTCAGGCCATCTCATCCTAAATTTGTTTTTTTTCTTTTAAAATCAGACTGGAAAACTTGGTGGTGGTGTTTGTTTTTATTGGTTTATTGAAGTCCAAACTGATTAGTAGTAGTAGCGTAAAGTGAACCATGGCTTGTAAACCTGCTGATTCGGTCCCGACAAAAACATTAAGAAAAAGCTGAATTTGAGCATCCACACTTGTTCTGTTGAGCAGTTTTCCAGTCACAAGAAGCTACATATGTCTCCTTCATCCCTCAGGTTTACAGGTCACTTCCTGCAGGTTTTGTTACATTCTCACTCCTGCCTTTCCCTTGTTCAACCACTGAGTGTAGAAACACAGTGAACGTGACGAGGTCGCAAGGAACCACCAATCAAATGTATTGCTTCTTCCACTGTGATACAGATCAGTGCAGGAGCTGCATTGGATTCAAGTGTTGTTTTCAGCAGCAAAAAAAAAAATAAGCTGCAAATTAGAGGTACAATAAATCAGACTGGTCTCATACACGATCATCGCTATGGCTATTAAAAGTAATGCACTTTAATTTGTATATAACCCCACAAAATCAATTTGTGTGTAATTCATGAAATCGTGAACCAGGAAATACAAAGAGTGGTGAAAGTTATAAAGTTAGGTTAAGCTGCGTAGGGAGGAGGTCAGGGTGGATGGGTGGGTGAAAAAATATCAGACTTTCACCCAGGAGACCGTTATTTGTGTCCCATGTGAAACCAGAAGTCAACATTGATTTATCTATCATGGTAACTTACGTACTGAAGTAATGCCACTTCCAGAGTTATTTTATGCCAAACCACAATCTTTTCCTAAACCCAAAAAAGTAGTTCTCTTGCCTAAACCTAAAGAAGTTGTTTCCTTTGAAGACAGAAGTATATTTTTGAAAAGATTCTATGTATGTAACAAGCGGAAATTGACACGTGTTGCTGGACATACGTAGCAAAACGACCGAAAAAAAGAGGAATAACTTTTGCGTAGGATATCATATGAACCATTGAATGAGAATACGTTGGATGTCAAGTCTAATTGGTTATCACTGTAATCTCATCACAGTTCATCCATTTGAAATTTGGACTCGGTTCAATTTGATCGTCTCACACTGCCAGCAATCCCATTATGCTTCTCATGACAGATTTTTCATTTCTCATTCTCATGAATGAGACTCCACATTCAACTGATGCTAAATCTGATCAATTTCTTGGACTCTGAGCATTTTTTTATGGACATGAATGTGGAAGATGTTATCCACCTTGCTGCACACAGCTGAGATGATTTTGTTTTAATTCAAATCTAATTTGAAAAGTCTCAAAGAGCCATATGAGTAACTTATTTCGTGCCATTCATGTGCATACAGCAAAATCAAAAGTATATGTGTCAATCTGTCCTCTCGAGGCCACTTGTAGATTTTTTCTCTCAGCACAATTGAAGGTTGTTGATTTTTATTATGTTACTTCAAATTGATTGTGTACGTTGATTGCTTCTCATGTTTTAATAATCTAACAATAAACAGATTTTCCATTAATGGATCTGGTGTCTTCCCTTTCAGTCCATTTCCTTAATTGGTCTGGAATCAGCCAGCGTCTCCTGTTTCATCTCTTCTTCTATTTTTCCTACTTCCCTCTCTCCTCTCCTCTCCTCTCCTCTCTCTTTTCTTCTTCTTTTCATGGCAGCTGTCAGTGTCTCGTCAGTGTTACAGGACAATGCTGCTGGGCTCAGGTTGCTCTGTCAGTGTGTGTTTGTGTGTGTGTGTGTGTGTGTGTTACTGTATTTGACATGCTGACATTCCTGCCGCCGCTGGCTGAATGTTTGGCCCTCCACACTCTGCTTATTCAGGCCGCTGCTCCAGACCGTGTGGGGGATTAGAGGGACCCTCCGTATGTGTGTGTGTGTGTGAGTCGGTACATCTTAGACACACGCCTTATCATAACACAGACGGCAGTGCTACTACAGGGACAAGACAGTGGTTATTTTAAAGCGAGGGTGTGTGTTTCTGCTCCTTAAGCCCTCGAGGCTACAGAAGGGCCCAGGTGGAACAGCAAGACGAGGAGACGGCCGGGTGTGTGTATGTATGTTTAGACGGTAGATCCTATACCATTTTCCATCTCCACAATGTGAAGAATGT
The DNA here is from genome assembly GCF_015220745.1 of Sebastes umbrosus. NCBI lineage: Eukaryota > Metazoa > Chordata > Actinopteri > Perciformes > Sebastidae > Sebastes > Sebastes umbrosus. The sequence goes on from NC_051279.1 coordinate 9,300,654, forward strand.
AGCGCAGGCCGAGCTCTCCGTCAGATCTCAGCACAGTTGTCGGCTGCAGGGAGAAGAGAGAATGACTGACTGAAGATTTATACCCCAGAGCTTGAAGGCCGATGACACGCCGCCCGACTTACAGTTACATCTGGCCATCGCCGAGGCCACACTCCAGTTTGACTCAGTCAAGTTCTCAGTCCTTTTCTTTATGCAAACAACAAATGATTCTGCAGTGAAAATGTGGGCATATGTAAAGTTGAGTATGTGACAAATAAATCTTTCGACTTTGGCCGGAGTCGATAACGTTACTCGCTCCCGTCGCAGCCGCTCTCTCTCTCTTGCTTCACCACTTACTTCCCACGTACACACACACTTTCAAACTCTACTTTTACAACAACTGGCTCTAGAGAGGGCCATTCACGTTTTTGCGTCGGCCACAGTAGCTCTCCACCACGCTTGGCACACAGGAGAGGCTTTAGTTGGTTGGGATATGCAACCTCACTGCTAGACACTGCTAGATCCTACACTGTTCCTTTAAAAGACATGTAGACAATAGGGCGCTTTCACAGGCAAACATTTAGTCCATTTCCAAGCGAACCCTAGTGCGCTTCAATTGTAGTGAGAACTTAATCCGACCCAATTGCAGGAAGCGAACAAAACGCAAGGGATTATGGGATGCCGGCATTTGTTGAGATAGACAAACAACAGATTAACATGAGTGGGAGAGGACTGACCTGGACTTCTGCTGAAGTCCGATGTTTGCTTGACATCTGGGCCGATAACGAATGCTGAATGAAGTCCACAAAAATAGTGACGTTTATAAAGCCATTCAAGATAAATTCAAAGAGAAGGGATTTGTGCCAGTGGAAACATTTCGGCCCTGCTCATTTGTACACATCCGTCAGCAACTTCATTTTCTATTTGGTTCGCTTAAATTAGTGCACTGTGAAACTAAACCAGACGAAACAGAAAACAAACCAAAATGATCAACTTCACTCTGATGCGGTCTAACCCAATGGACTATGGCTTGTGAAAGCACCCTAAAAAACGATATTGAGGAAGTGCAGTTAGTTCACTTACTGTTCACACTGGCTGGAGGTGGCAGCGGTGGCAAAGAGTTGATAGGATGTGTCCGTGTCTGACGACATCTTTGCGGAGCAGATTGCAAGCCTCTCGCTGCAAATCACCAATCTATCGGACAATAAATCCACAGGCTCACAAAACAATACCGCATGAAAGCAGCCAACACTCATGATACATAGAAAACACCCTGCTCATGTTCGGACCAATCATTGAGATTGACAGGCAGACTAAAGGAAGGCTATGCATAATTATGTACAATATGTATGTATGTATAATCGCCTAAGTATTCCTTGTTAGGAGAAATTCATCGTTAGTTTTGGTCTCCTCACTGGGTGTGTTGTTAATTATAAAGTATGTATCCAGTGTCTAAAGTGGTGTAGTGTGTGTCTCCAGCCTTAGATGGAGCTCTCCTCCACATCAACACACACTCTGTGGGTCCAGTTTGACGACCTGCTGGGATCAGACTGTCGCCTCTCCGTTATGGGACCCTCGGTGTAACCATCAGCCCACCCTGCCGGGGGACAGCAGGCTCCTTTTGTAACGACGTGTCGCGTTGGTGTCATTGTCGTCTCATTAGTGTGTGTGTGTGTGTGTGGCAGCTCTGATGGGACATGACAGAGTTTCACTCCTGCAGCAACTGCTGCATCACTGTTTTTACAGTCAGGAATTCAGGGACACAAACTGGTGAAGGGTCGTTTTGTGGGTTTTCCGGTTGTTGCGGCGCTGCAAGCTTTTACCTCCAATGCAAGATTTCCTGTCCTCAACTGCTGCCGCTTTGTCATTTATTTAAAGTGAAACATGAATTAATTTACAGAGTAAAAAGTGCAGCCAACAATGTTTTCTTTGCAATCAAGAGGAAGAAGCAAATGTGCACCTGTATGGAGTGTGAAATAGTTTCTGGGTGCTCCTGTAGACGATGCTGACCAGACTGCAGGACCACAGAGGAAGAGAAAAACACTGCATGGGGTTTCGGCTGTCAATCACAACACGTTTGAGAGACTGTAATGATGCCACAGGCCCACCCAACCCCTTAACACATAGTGACCGATTTGGAATAGTTTGTGTGTGAGTGTCATTTAAACTTGATGTGCAGGAAAGTGAAAAACTCTCTCACTTCTTAATTCCTTTAAAAGTGTCCAACTAAAACAGCATTTTAACTTTCTGCCTTTCTTTATTCCACCCAATATCCCATCATTCTAAATAATAGGATGACATGACGTAAGACAAGAGACGGATCAATTAGATATCAATTAATATGATGAAAATTTGAAAATAAATTACAGTTTGTTTGCTCCTGTCTGATGTGTATGTTGAGTTTGTGTGTATTCTGAGACTGGTGTTCATTTCAGTGCAGCTTTAAGAGATCAAGGCTGAGAGAAACAAAAAGTAAGATAGGAAAAGAAGGAGACAGAGAGACAGAAATAAAACTCTTAACTCCTCTACAGCCTTGCCTTTGTTCAGACATGCTGCTGCCAGTGTGTGTGTTTACTTTGTGTGTGTGTGTGTGTGTGTGTGTGGCATGCTACGCTATGTCAGGGCAGATTTACAGCAGGTTTGGCCTTGGAGAGTGTTGGGCTTTGTGTGTGTGACAGCTCAAAGCAGGTGTGTGTTTGTGTGTGTGTGTGTGGCTTCTGTCCCAGCCAGGTGAAGAGTTCAGAGTTGGTCGTGCCTCAGAAGGGAAAGTTAGCCGGCGGCTCGTCACTCCGCTGGCCTCGGATCAGGACACAACGAGAAAGTGTCAGAGAACAAAAAGGAAAAATAGCCACACTTACACTTTATGCATGTTTGCGTGACGGTTCTGTCATGTGAAGATCTCAGAACTCCCAATATAGAAAGGAGATGATGCTCACGTTGCACTTTAGTTGCAGCATGACAGCCCTCAGCTTTACTCGAGGCTACTTCTCAAAATCTCTAAAGTCAAAACTCTCGCTGTAAGTGAGAGTTTTTACACTTTGTTATTATTAATCTTACACATCATGATTCGAACATCATGATGTATACAATAATAAATAGAAATAGAAAATAGTTTGTCTTCTTTTCGCGTTCAAAAGGCAGAAATTTGTCTTTGGTTTGCATGTGCAAAACGTGCTATTAAAATGGGTATATTAAAACACAACATATCACATCCAGACAGGACGCATTAAAACACATTTACATAAAAAACACAACACACCGGTTGTAATAATAATAATAATACAACCTGATCTCATGGGAAGGCGTATAAATAGCATGCCACTTTTAAGGACATTCTGCATGTCATGATGCACATATAACGCCACATTGTTAACGTGAAACGATTGCAGTTCTGATTAGGCAACAAAACTACTTGTTTAGGTTTAGGAAGAAACATCATGGTCGGGCTTAAAATAAGTATGTAAACTAAGTAAAATACATACACAAACAACGTAACATAATCATATGTTACATTGATTATGTTACATTTCTGACTTTTTACACTACATCACTTGCTCTGAGCGTTGCTCGTTATTCTACGTTTGTAGAATATTCACCAGTCAGGACTGTGTGGGGTTATGCTCTGCTGATTACCGGGTACTGTGATTAACACTATGGATGTGTGGTCCGGCACATTGAGACACCAGAAGAGTCCACTTCAGTGATTTAATGTAGACATGGAACAGGTGGTAGGGCAGGTGAGGCTGGCACAATCGATGCTGGTTTTATCTATACAGAAAATATGTGCCATGTATTATCATAACTTAACATAAATAACATTAAGGAACTGCAAACATAAATTTACCAAGAGCCAAGAAACTCACATTTCTCTCAGACAAAACAATTGTCGCCAGTAGAGAGCCCAGGGTTCTGCTGCAAGTATGCAAAAGGGCTCGCACCTGAACTCAATTGGGGCATAAACACCGGTCGGAAATACCGGGCTCCTGGTTGAAAGTCCTGTGTTTGTTGGACCGATGCACCTCCCCTCCCGCCCACCATAAGCAGTCTTTCTCTGTTTTTATCCTGTCACTTACTCTGAGCGTAGCATATACAGTACATGTGGACGGGTTTACATTGCAGTTAGTTCAGACTACATAGCGTGCCAAAAGCAAGAAAGACGTTATGATAGCATGCAAAGGACTTAAACTAGAGTGTCATTCATGCACCAGTTGGTGACACCAGGCTGACTATTAATCATAATGGTGCAATGCATGCCTGAAAGTGTAAAGTCCTGGTTATAATGTTACAAATTACATGCAATGAATAAACTCTACAGAAAGTTTTTACTATGTTACAAATTTTAGAAATTACAAGCTTACAAATACTTAAATGTGCATCACACTGCAAGTAGACAATGAGATAAAAATAGTGGGTATAATAATGTAAACAGATTTACTTTCAGGTACAGTATGTGATATAATCATGTGCGTGTTCATGTCCAGTGTCATTGAAGGTGTCCCTGTCTGCCCTGGTTTTATAAAAAATATAATCTTTGTAAAATAAAAGTGGGTTATTGGTGTTTTTCACTCTGATGTGGGGTTAAGAAGTCATCTGTTTGTGGTCACAGCAGGAGGATTATCATCTGACCAATCACACATGGGGTCACATTTAACCTCCAACTCCAACACTGAGGTCAATATTTACGTGTCATTTTCCACAACAACCTCTGTCTTTGTCTGTCAGATTGTGAGAAAAGAAATTCGTCCGGGAAAAGGATATTCTGGTGATCATCTGATGATAACTGTTGCTCAGATAATCTATCATATCTGATTGATTTTAAACTGTGTTAAAATAGAGCTGACAGATTTGATGTATATGTTCTGTTTTTAAGAGTGTGTGGCATGAATCAGGAAGTGGAGGTTTTGCAACCTGACCGACCTGACTGTGTGCAGCTTTATCAGCTGACCGTTCGTGTCCGGAAGGCTGCGGGGGAAAAGTTAGAAAATGTTTCCATGACAGCTTCTGTCACTCACTGTTGCTGAACAACTGTGAGTCATCTTATATTCAGTTGTGTTGATCCACATCCAACACATTATTTCTTAAATTGATTGATAGAGTCGTTGGTTGCTGGTTCCAGCTGTGAACTATTTACTGGAGGAAAACTGGAGGAACATTTACAAGAAGGTTCATCCGTTATAGTTTTGACTCACTTTTTCAGCAAATCTTAACCTGGAGTTTTTTAAAGGTGAGATGCGAGATTGGAAGCATTTCTATTGCCTCCACACAGCTCTCAACATGGCGACCGCTGAGCCTTTTTTTAACTACAGATCTAAGCGTTGAGTTTCCTGCTGCGAGAAGATGCATGGTTATCACATCAACAGCCAAAATCACCATCGTAAAAAAGGTCCCATCTTCATTTAATAGGAAATAAAGTGAAAATTTGAGAGAAAAATATAATAAGATGCTGTTGATATGCCAGATTACCTCAAAGTAATTAATGGTTACATGTCAATCACAGAGCTTCTGCACGGCAACTTGTATTTTTCAAATCTGATTTGCATTCAATCCTTGATTTTTGTTTTAATAAAAACTTTAAATAATCAGTTTACATTTACACATTTACAGCATCCAACATTTCTGCTAAGTGCCAAAAGGTACAAATAATGTGAGATATGCAGAAAGACAGTCTCATATAGTTGATTTGTTTTAGTTAGACACTGAATTACAGCCCAGTCGCCAGGAAGAAATGTTGGCCTTGTACATTTCTGCAAACCACGACTGGAATGTTAACCTTTTTTTTTTTTTATTTGGACGTTTTTGCATTGGTCAGAGCAAGTGACGTAGTATATGGAGTGACCATTATTGAAGTTACGTTATATAGAGTATAAAGACCGAGAAAGTCCACAAAGGGCAATGCGTACAATGGAAACGTACAATGCCGACGTTTTTTTCTGCCGACTGGGTTGTGAATTAATAATTCTGAATAAATGGATGCATCACTACTTGTAATGATCTTTTCTGTCGTCGTGCTTTGCTGTCACAGCAGTACTTCCCCTATCTGACGTCTTTGTCATGAACATGTGTACATGAAACAGAAACCTGCCAAGAAATCAGCCTTATCCAGGAGAAATCTAGCTGGGGACACCGGGTGTCTCCAACCCCTTACTTCAAATATGGTGGAAAAAATAAGCAATGCAGAAAGCTGACAGTAGCTCAGTTATTTAAGTACCTCTGCATGCAATGATTGATAATTTAGACGTTACGATCTTTGGCATTAATTTACAAAAAAAATTCAGCTCTGATGTCTCAATGTTTCCACATCACATTTATCACATTTAGGTGTGTAATGCTGGATATTCTTTGTTTCCACACAGTTTAGGAAAACAAGTGAATGTGAATGAAAGAGGAAGTTGGAGATGTACGTGTTATTGGTTTGCTGCCTGTGTGTGTGTGTGTGTGTGATGTGTGTCACCGTCTCCAAAATAACAAGTTCCCATCAGACACAAATCCTCCATTCACCTCCACGATTTACGACCTGAGAACTTGATCCGTCTGTCTCCCTGCCGGGTGGAGCTACGCAACCGACACAACACATGGAATGAGATTAAAGTAATCTGATTACAATAACTGGAACCTGTCAGGTTTACTGTTAAAACAACAAGAGCAGTTTTCTTTCCTTTTGGGTTTTCTTGGAGTCGGTTAGTTTTCACACTGTACCTGCAGTTTGTTGTAACAACAATATAAGAGCATGAAATAACTCATTTATTTACGTTTAAACTGCATAAATAGATCATTCTAATCATTATTATGTATTGGTATTTTCCTAATAACACTATCGCTATAGTGTGTGTGACGCCCTAAACGATAGAAGAACTATGATTTTAGGCTATATGAAGGGAACAAATCAAAGTCAATCATTTTAATCATTCTGACTGAACAGAAAAAAGTTATTAGTTCATGTACATTACAGGTGATCTGATGCTATTACCAGGTAATCTATAATATATTACATTCCTCCTCCTTCTCCTCCTCCTCTGGAGCCTCCAGTCTGACTCAGACAACTGTGTAAGTGCTCCACACAAAGAACCAACCTGCGCGCAACCATAAATAAGTTCCCCCCCACCCCTGGGTGTGACAGGACAGGTTGAGATGAAAGGTTCCGGTCTGCTCGCTTCCCCCACAGTTTCTTATTAAAGAGCTTTTAACATGTAAACAGAACGGAGACACGCACTCATAAAACACAGAGACAGAAAGAGGGAGAAGAGACAGGGAGTGTGTGTATGTGTGTTTTTTTTACCTTTCCCTCCTCTCTCTCTCTACACTAGTCTACACTAGGACTTCTGTCCACAGTGAAACACCTGAACAATACAAATACGGCCAAATCTGTAATTCTGCATTCACATGGAATCAGGTAGACGGCAAACTGCATATCATTGTAGTTGACGTGAGCGGGACAGTAAAATTAGGTCGGCAGAGAATGCCGCTGTTTCACAGAAAAAAGTAATGTGATTGTGTGTGCTGGAAACCCCCCAGAAGCTCTGTTAAAAATTGACATTTTATATAGTTTTTTTCCATATTTATTACAATGAACATTTAGGTATTGGTCCTTTTAAACTACATCTTTTAACTGGATAAAGGATTTTGGTCATCGGACGTGGTTTTAACTTTTAAGAACCGTTTTCAGTTGGTGACAAAGCAACTTGTCTCTGCATCAAATCTGAGTCACAGCCAACATCTTGTAGGGAGTTGGAGAAAACGAAGTGAGGCTACAGACACAGCCAGTTACTCTGCTGAGTGACAGCCTGTTACACCTCCGTTCAGTCCCCTCCACTCTCCTCTCCGTGGTCACAGCTCCTGTTCTTTAATACAACCGAATTCACAATATTGTTGTTCTCCTTTACATATTTCTTTGTTTCCCAAGCTGCTGTGCTGCAAAGTTAAAATCCCTATTTTATAATCACGACGTTGTCTGACAAAATCAATACAGTTAAGGCTCAGCTCTGCTGTGTATTTGGCATCTTTTTCTTTTATCTTCTAATTTTCATGCTAAACAAATGTATGCTTTCTCTCATAATTAATCTTTCTCATTCATTTCTTCATATTGAAAGTTTAAATATGTATTTTGCCAGCTCTGTTACGTTTTCTTTTCTCTTTTGGATACTCAAGTCATTTTCTTTTCGTCTTCATCTTCTTGTTGATACATTTGAGCTCAGTACTTCACGTTCACTATTTTTCTGTCAGTTGTCTTGCACTTGAGTTTTTTACACTTTACACTTTTATTAAATACTTTTTAAACTTTTTTATTTCTTATTTATCTATATATTTTTAATTTGTCATTTCTTTACAAGTGTTTTCCTGCAGTTAACACTCATTTACTCTTCAACATTCAATGTTCGTTCTTTCTTTCTTTCTTTCTACTGTTGAATTTAAATCTTACATTTACACCTACACCCACCCACAGGTGTAGAAATATGGCCACACACTTTGTCCACTTCCGCGTTCGCAGCATCAATGTCCAATGGGCCATCCTGCTGAGAACAGCAAGGTAACACACACACACGCACACACACGCACACACACGCACACACACACACGCACACACACACACTCAGTCACTCCTGCTGGGTGGTGTAGACACAACCCCACTGAGCGGGTCGGCTCCTACAATGGACCGTCAGCAGGGAGGACACAGCAGTAATCCATGTTAACATAAGAATGGAGGAACGGCACACCTCAGCCCTGAGTACACACACACACACACACACACATACTGGCAGAATACTCATCAGGTGTCCCCACAAAGATGACATCACAGAGATTCTGTCCTCACTTTCCATAAATGTCTTCAATCTGAAGGTCTAAAACTCTACTTAGTCCTCACAAAGAGATGTAAAATAACACACACACACACACACACACCACAAATACACTGAACTTCCGCACATTAACACCTTCCCCTCTTCATTCACTGTCTTGTTTAGACAACCCCCACCCCCCCATCCATCCTTCAACCTGTTCCCCTGAAACAAGACATGTGTGTGTGCGTGTGTGTGTGTGTGTGTGTGTATGTGTGTGTGTGTGTGCTTCCGTGGAGGTGATTCATAATCAGTTGATGGGAAGGATGGATTCATTTAGTAGGATGGACAGGTGTGACCTCACACGCCACCTTTTTAGCTTTAATGGCGTCTTCCTGGAGGTTCAGTACTCACTTTATCAGATCAGACCACAGTGGTTGGGCTCGAGGGGGGGTCGGGGTGGTCTTATGGACACACGTGCAAAACTGCACACATGTAGAACAGAATAGAACGAACAAGTACAACAAAATTAAATAACAATTCTGACGGTGCATACACATCTATTATCAGCAGTGCAATAAAGAAGATTAAAATATATACAGTGCCAATATATTATAAATAGAAAAATATGTATTTGCTTGACCTATAAAAACAGTAAGATATTGCACATCAGATATTAAACATCAGATATTGCAAGTTGCTGAGTTGTATTGGCTCTATATACAATTATTAAATAAATGTGTGTGTGGTTGAAATGTATAAACATAATGTAATGTAATGACAAGCCATACTCTTCACGTCTTCCTAGCCACCTGGCGAGTCCATATACGTTGGCGCCTCTTTTTTTTAGACCTTTCAGCACACAGGATGGCAAGGCAGCACATTTTTTCTGCCTTGTTAGCATTGTGCCCCGTACAGACCTCTGCTAGGAAACAAACTTTTCCTGCCTCGGAGTTTTTAAACAAATCTTTATTGACAACTATGAACAGCCAGAACGGCCCCTCATGGGCCGACGCGGCTGTGTTTTTTTTTCCTATTTTACACGTACAGTGTGAGCTCTCAGGTCGTGGCTGACGATCAGACCGTAGAGTGTGAGCTCATAAATTGTGAGCTTTGGTTTTACATCGCAAACGTTCAACTCGTACAGTAGGAGTAGGAATTACAATAATCTGAATATATTATGGCCTTTAAAGGTAGGGAGTCACCACTTTATTTTTCATCTCTTTTGTTACAATGCCGATAAATCTGAATGAATTATACTTTGGTGCTAATGGTTTCCATAAAATGAACTGAACGATTGAATTGCGGAGAATCTAACCGATCTAACGATGTGTAGTCCATAATGACAAAAGTTACCTACCATCTAATTGAGACCTGCATTTAATCGTCAAAAATAATTTAAGTTTTACGGTATGTGATTCTGTTTCGAGGGGGAATCTAGAAAAGTTGAACCTTTCTCAACTATTTAGTGACTCTGGACACCTTATGAGTCTTATTTGCAGCTGGCAAGACAATGAACAGCATGAGAATGGAGCGTTGGTGATGATGTCGTCTCAGAGTGGATGGACACGTAAAGAAATGCATTATTGGATTAGAGTGGACACGGCCTGATGTAAACACACACACACACTCACACACACACACCTTTTAGCTAGTCTGACAAAGGCTGAGATAAGATCTTTGTAGCTGCCGGGGATGTTACCTCCACACACACACACACACACACTAAGCTCGCTAAGAGGCCTCTGCATCCCATGCCAGATTCATTAAGTGGGAACAATGGTTTGCCAACACCTCAGGCAAAACATTATAAATCTTTACTGACTCACACATATTAAGTCTATTCATCATAAAAACAGACATTTATTACGGTGAAAATGACATGTTTTCGTCTTCATCCTCCTCTCTGCATCGATGTGTCTCTTTCTTGCTCTGTTTGCTTCTCTCTCTCTCTCTCAAACACACACACACACACACACACACACACACACACATACACACACATACACACACAGAGGTGCAGTTGTGAGTTCAAAGCGATGCCCCGGGCCGCTGATGGAGGGAGGAAGGGAGGAGCGAGTGAATGAAAGAATGAATGAATGAAAGGAAGGTAACATACCTGCAGGGGTCAGAACAGGTGGGCTTTAATGGAGCCTTTCCCTTTCAGAGCTCACACACACACAAACACACACACATACCTGCACTCTGTGTCTTTCTCTCTGACCTTTGCCATACCGCATTTGTCAAGTAGGATGATTAATTTACTCTTTTTTTATGTGGGATATTCACAAAAACATTTTAAAAATGATCATGCTAAAACTATTATTTATTCATTTGTTTTCCACTCTTCTACCAGAACTTTTGAAACACTCATGTGACTTTGTGGTTGAGTGATTGCGTTTGTGACCTTTGACCTCTTCACTGTTTGTTTCTTGTGGTGTCAGTGATCTACAGCTTCCTCTCACCGTTGCATTTGAGTCTCCATTCATCAAAATTGAGGTTTAAGTTGCGGATTAAACTCCAAATGGATCGTTTCCAGTGTTGCGTTAAGTTCAGAGTTTCGGGTTGTGTTTGAGGTCAGCGTGTAGTGTGGGAGAAAAACAGCCCTCTGTCCTCACCTTCCACTCTCAGCTCTCTGATGTCCTCCAGAGGAGAGGAGGGAGGTGGGAGGTGGGAGGAGGGAGGGGGGGATGCAGGTGACTCTCTCCCCCAGCAGTCAGAGCTCTTCCCTGGGGCGCTGACAGCTCAGGGCCTCCCCGGGTCACTGAAAAGCTAACCTCAGGCTGGACCGCAGGGAGCGTGTGTGTTCGAGTGTTATGGTCCTAAATGTCTACTTCACTGTATTTTGGGGATTTGAGTTTTGCATTGCATTACAACTTTAAAAAGCTGCTTCACGTTATTTGTGTTTAATAGAAAATTAGAAAATTTGAAGTTTGATTTTCTCAACAAAATACCTTAAAGTGTAAAGTTTCATTGTCTGGCTGTCAAAATTCAGTTGAGAGAAACTCTAAGTTGAGTTAAAGTATAGCCCAATTTAGAAATTCCTTGCATTTAGGAATATTGTGGAAAGGGTTATCAGTGATTCATTTTAATATTTTATTTATTTATTTTCATGTATTCTATTCTGTTATACTTGTTTTAAATACTTATTAAGCTTTCAATAAAAATGTATTGAGAAAAAAAGGCACAGTTTTGCCCGAAAGTATGTAATTAAATAGTGTCCATATTGTAGTTTGAGGAAGATCATTTATGTATCACTTGTTATGGACTTTCCAGCACTTATAAAAGTCTTGTAGCCAGATGAGTGGTGGGCAGTTCAAATGTTTAGGCTTTTTTTTAAGCTAAAATGTGTGGGATGCATGCATGGGGGCTGGGTTCAGTGTCACACACACAAACCCCCTCATTATGCTTCCAAGGCTGCAACAAAGCAAAGAGAAGAGAAAGACCCCTATTTACCTGAACCACCTCTCCGTAAAGAACGACGGATCAACACCACCTTTCTTTTTTTCTCTTTTACTGCCCCTTTTACCCCTTTATACCCCCCTCACCCCTGATCGCCCCATTGTCGGAGAGGACAAAGGCCAGGGGAGAGAGGGAGGGGGAGGACTCACCTGATAAGAGGATGAATGATCCCGTTCACTGTGGCATGAGGAGAAAAGAAGAGGGATGATGAGCTTCTCCTCCTCCTAAAAAAATAACCTTTTACTTTACCTTCACACACCCGTAATTTCAATTCATTTATTGTCACTTTTAAAACGTCCCATTAGAATATGTCTCAAGCATTCAAAAGTGAACTCTTCTTTTGTCTAAAATACAAAACAATAAAATAAAAGGAAAACATTCCTGATCCTTGTGAGTTGGGTCGGAAATCACTACAGCATTCCTGTTGAGGAATGGCCCAAAAAAAATTTAAATACAAGGGATCACCGATGCCATACACCATCTGGGAACCACAAACCAAATTTCATGGCAATCCATCCAATATTTGGTGAAATATTTGAGTCTGGACCAAAGTGGTGGACTTTGGTGGACTGACCCGTCCTGCAACAAGCATGGCTAAAAATATGTTATCTCATCATTCAAAACTCCTGCATAGGTGCATTCATAGCCTTTGGCTCTTTGCACAAACACCCCAAAACATTCAAGTAGCCAAAAAATTGGCATGGCTCTTATGTTGCTTGTTGCTAACTTTACCTTCAACATTTTGGGTAACTAAGGGCGCTTTCACAAGCCAACTTTTAGTCTGTTTTAATCAAACTCTGGTGCACCTCTTCGTTTGGGCAGTTGTGAACACAGTAATTGTACTCTGGTGTGGACCGAAACAACTGGTCCGAGACCGCTTGCGAGAGGTGATCTCGGACCGTTTCCAAACAAATCCTTTGGCAGTTGGATTGCAGTGAGATCATAATCTGACCAAACGCAGGCTGCCTTTGCAGGCATTTGTTGAAATGGACACAGGTAAATGAGGTTAACATGAGGGAGAGGACTGACCTGGACCTCTGCTGAAGTCTGATGTTTGCTTGACGTCTGGGCCAAAGAGAACATACAGAATATGTTAAATGAAGTCCACAAAAATAGTGACGTTTATAAAGTCATTCATGGTAAACTGGAGGAGATTTGTGCTGAGTCAAAATGAAACAACTTTGACTGCAATATTTCTGCGATTCCCTGCATGGAAGTGGCAGCTCTCCATTTCTGTGTTTAAATTTCCCACAACCAACTATGTGACAAAGACCTCTGCGAGTACATTTCCAGCCCTGTTTCCTCTTCCACGCCCATCAGCAAATTTATGTTTTTATTTGGTCCACTTCAATTAAGGCGCTGTGAAACTGAATCAGAATAAATTGAAAAATAACCAAAAGTAGAAATGTCACTCTGATTTGGACTAAAAAAGCATACTATGGCTTGTGAAAGCATCCTAAGCTACAACCAAAATGAAAAGAGATCCCCTGATTCCTGTATCAATTTAGGTAACTATCCACCAACCTTAAATTAATTAAAATATAATAGTAAATTTCATGTTTGATTCATGGGAATGGTGACCCGCTTTCCCAAAATGTTCTGGAAATGTATAACGTTGGCTTTGTATGAGAAAGATCAACTAATGTTCCAGTGACCCCAAAACAACAAGCATGATATGTGGGTCAAATTGGAGACCTGATGACCTTAACGTTCTGTATTTCTAATGTTGGAGAGTTTTTCCTGAAAGTCATCAAACACTCAAACTTTAGTTAATTAATGAAAAGTGGAGAAAGGAAAAGGGGGAATAGAGAGAGGGAAGGGAGGGACAGAGTTGAGGAATTTATACGGCCGGGGCTATAGGTTATGGTGAATTATCCTGAATTAACAGTTTGTTTACTTTAGCTGGGAGGCTGCTGAGTGAAGCGGGTGAAGTTGGGGCGTCAGGTGACCCAGCTCTTTGTCATGCAGAGAGGAGGGCTGGCAAACGCAGCCCCAAATGACTGGCAGGAATGTCACCTGGAACAATGGCGTGATTCTCTACAACAGCAGCGTCCATCATCATTAGAGGTCGCCCGTCGTTGTTAAACACTGCTGTGAATACCTTTGTTAAGTCACTACTGTCAAGGCACCGCGACTTTGACACTTGACCTCTTCACTGTCAGTGGCTGGTTATATAAGTGGTCGAGGAGTTGAAGTCACTGTAAATGACTGACATATAAAATAATAATGGTGACGTTCCCTCGTCAGCGTCTCAAGAATTACCCCCTCTCTGAACCCTGTCTCTCATTGTGAATAAAGTCTCTAATATGAAAGTACATGATGCCTACTATACTCACTTATACACTGCAAAAACCTCCTATTTATCAAATCTTTCCAATATATTTGAGTCTGAAAATCCTTACTTTTCGAGTGCGGAAAAATATTTCAACTTGTTTCTCGTGAAAATCTACTTTTTGTTAATTTTCTAGAAGTTAGAGACTGTATCTTGAAAGAACAATAAATAAGGCTGGTTGCTGCGTTAGAATTAAGAGAGACAAAACTTGGTTGTAGAAATGTAAAGGTAGAAATTGATCTCAATTACAAAGAAAGGATAACTTGATTAGAAAAGGTATTTTGCAGTGTTTTCAGTGTTTTCAGTCTTTCTTATCAGATCATCTTTTGTGTTATTTCACCAAAAGTCAGACTCTATGTAAATCCTCCCTCTCTGAAAAGCACATTGATTTGCATCACTAATAGCTCCGTTTTATACATTTTTGGGTAAAACCAGTAATCCAGTTATTTGGATGCAAACTTACGACCTGGGAGAAAACCTGTTCCACATACACGATAGTGGCAGTTACTGCAGTGCTGCTGGAGTGGTAAAAGTGGGCCATTGGGATCATTTCCATAACAGTTAATGTCACCTTACTTGTATGGAAATAACTAATTTTGGAGTTTCAAAATGTGCAGAAACTGCAGGCCAAAGCACGCTCTGTGCACAGACACACGTCATGATCTGAGTTCATTCAGAGAATAAATGGGTTTTTTTTCTGCAGATAATACATGAATAAACACAAACAACTAAATATATGAATGGTTGATCACATTATTCCCTCCTGTTGTTTAGTCAGTCTGATGTTTCAGGATGTTTTTTGAGAAGAAGCTAAAGAGAAGTTGAGTGTCACAACCAAAACACAGACTGGAAACAGTATTGCAAGTGAGTGTGTACATGTTTACCTCTCCATTGACCCATGGTGCTATAACACACACACACACACACACACACACACACACACACACTAGGTAAATGCAATCCGCTCCCCCTTCATGGTTTGTTTACGTAGCCGCTGTCCCCAAACAGCTAGCATTAGTATTAATGAGCTAATAAAGAACAAAGGCAGTGAATGGGCCGGTATTAGCATTCGCTCAACTGCCTTTTATTGAAACAAGCTCAAAGTCAGCTAAGCTGGAGTCATTAGCACTTCATTTGCAGCTCTTTAACTTTGCTTTTTGATGTTTGACGGGTGGCAAAATGTTATTCATTTTCTTTAATAAACTTGTAGCAGTGTATGTTTGGAGGCACAGCAGCTGAGAGTGTCTGTCAGGCCCGAGGTGATGTCAGAAAGCAAGCCACTATATATATATATATATATATGGCGAAAACCCAGCTGACTACTGACATATGTGTTTTGAGTGAGGAGTAATAATTGAACATTACTCCCATTTTCCATTTTTCACCCCATGAATCAGTTACATCACTGGATGTGAACAGAAAAAAATATAGAACCTGTATGGTTGAGCTTGCAAATGTACATTGTCATATCTACCGTGGACTCACGGAAACTATTAACACCTTGTCATTTGACTTGCAAAATTCTATGTCTTCATCTACATTTTTCTGTCTGCCCCGAGGTTATGAAGCTCTCTACAAAGAATCATAACTCTCAAACAGAGAAAAGTGACATTAAACTGGAATTACTAGATTTGTATGTGATAACATCACTCCACAAAAATAATGCCAACGGTGCATGAAGTAGAGAGTTTCATTCCAAAATAAAATGAATCATCTTTCTGTAACAAGTGTAAAATTAAACAAAATCTGCTTTTCCAACAGGAAGCTCCCGAAGGATACAAAGTCAATTGTCACAATGACAAACATTTTAATGGAGTGGATCCTATGTGCGTTTGTTAACTGATGAAACTGAGGAAATGATGTGTCAACTGAGTGACACTGAACTAACGTTTGTCGAGTCAATTAGCAAATGCTAATAGAGCTCCATTCACTTACAGTGGGGTTTGTCAGGGGTTGTTAGGACACTGACACAACAAGAACCAATGTTAATGTTCTTAGCTTTGCCAGAGCCTGGTAGAACAAAAGAGAGATTCACAAAATAAGGAGAAAATGCATTAAATGGGTGAAATCGTTGACTACGTTTACATGCACGCTAATATTCCACTATTATACTGAATATGACAATATTGTGAATTCAATAGGGGTCATGTAAACAGCATATTCTGCTTGGATATTCTGAATTAGGCCTTATTAATGTAATGAGTTTAAATTGGGGTTTTTACTGCAGTTTGCGACACACGGCCTCTTGCCTGTTTGGGAAATTAAACTTATTTAAAGGACGTAGTATTATGAGCGAAAAGTCCACTTAGGGTGTGTTGGATTGGTGGTGGATGGGTCCAACAAACACAAGGCTTTCATCCAGGAGACCGCTGTTCGTGTCCCGTGCGTTACGTTTCACTTTCACTTTACATTCAGCTGATTGTTTGTTTCTTGTGTTCACAACGTTCAGTCGCATTTTCACTTTACGAACGTAGTAGTTTTAAGCTCAGTTTCAAACTAAGTGGTTTTGTTACCTAATCCTAAGAAAGTGTTTTTGTTTAATTCTCAACATTAAGCACATGTTTACTGCAACCAAAAAGTGACACTGGCAAAGCGTCAGTATGTGACGTGTTGAGATTAGAATCTGTTGGGTTTTGTTACCTAAAACTAACTTCCACCGTTTCTCAACATTAACCGCGCGTTCCAATGTTAACCCCAACCGTTTCACAACGTTAACCATAAGAGTCAAGTTACTACCCAAAAAGCTTCTTGCAATCAGAGAGCTTTCTCTCTCACCAACTGCTTCTGATGCCAATTCAACATCAGCATACTGTAACAGCCGCTGATTAGGGCTGACGAGAGTCAAAGGTGCACAAAAAGTACAGGTAATAGGCGGCCCAGCTGACTGTTGGCTTACTGTTTTAGGTTCTATGGCAGCAGCAGAGAAATAGAGAAATGCTCTATTATTATTTCTGCTTCTTATCTCATGAAAATGGACTGAGAAAAATGGAGGAATGGTTTGGAGGAGGAGCTGTGTTTACCCAGGAGAAGATCTGAGTTAGCTCATCTTGGCAAATGATTTCACCTGTAGCCAATCAGGAGTTTGTCGGTGACTCTGGGAAAGGTGATAGCAGCAATGCATCCATTGCAATGACTACATTTTCATGAGACAAGAAAAACTCATCAGAGAATAAGTGATTACAGAAAGTCATGTGTTTCCCCTTACAGTGTGTGAATATGTCTGGATGTTACAGCCCAATGTGCTGTGGAAGCCGTGGAAACTGAGACTTTGTTAAGGCTTTAATTTTTTAAATGCCGTTATCGTCAATCCAGGTTAATTTCAATACTTTCCGTGCGTGTGTGCGTGTGTGTGTGTGTGTGTGTGTGTGTGTGTGTGTGTGTCTCAGACAACGAGAGCCTGTCTTCAGACTGTGAGCAGCTTACAGCTTGGGGGAGTTTTGGGGGCCGTTGTGTTGGCTGAGAAAACTCATCAGGCTAATTCTTCACCAGTTTAATCCACCTGTCTAATTCCAGTGTCTGAGACAGTGAACTGGCTTCAGCAGATTATAAACGAGGAGAGCCAGACTCGCCAAAACAAAGACGACTCTCTCTGTCGAAGGCGTAGAGCCCAAACAGATAGATGGGACAGTGTGAGATTAAGACCTCTAGAGGCTCCAATACGACACACAGTGTTGCTCAAAAACAAAAAGCAAAAGAGTTGCTAAAGTTGAACCCAATAATGCAGTTTTAACTGAAAAAAAAGTAGTTTCAAGTTGCAGGGAAACAGAAATGGCCCTGCTCTACCTCCTCTACATCTTTGCTGTAATCTTGTTCAAACTGTTTGTCTTAAAGTTTTGAGCTAGTTAGTGAGTTAGTGAGCTCAAAGGCAAATCAGACCACAGCCCAAATCCTCCACCGAACCCAAAACCTTCCGGGTGCAGCTCCGCTCTGTCAATTCAGTCAAACAGCTGAACATACAGGAGCAGCGAACTCCACCCAAAATCCTTTGCAGAGTCTCTTAAAGACTTGGACGGGAGTTTCCCTGCTTTATTTAGTTTGTGAATTTAGTTTATCTGACTTTAATGAGACAATGAGACTGAAGACTTTTCTCATTGTTTTCTATTCACTGGATCTGTCTGTGTTTACAGTGCACCTTAAGAACTTCTTACACATAATGCAGTGTTATTTCAATTTCCAGAGTGAAGTCAGCTAAAACCATAGCAGGTTACAGAACGTTCCACCAAACTTCAAGAAAAAGAACATCCACGTCTACAAAGTGCACTTACTTAAAAAAAAAAAAAAAATAGAATTTGAACTTTCTTCCAGGTTTCCTTTGTTTTTCTACGTATATGACTCAAACGATAGAGATTATAATGAAAACCGTGAGATGCAGTTGAAAACTTTGAGAATTTTTTTTGTCCAAGGTTGTGTTTGTCTCTGACAACCATGGCCTGGAAGGTTTTTAAGCAGCCCGTTCTCATTCCTAAAGGGACGCCAAGGGTAACTATAATGGTTTTGATGCCGCAAATAAAGTAATTTGCTACCAATGAAACATGTTTCCAATAGTAATATGAATAATCTAGTGCCTCACATTAATAATCAATGCAGAACAAGAAGTGAATACTTTATAGAGTGTTCTAGGGATGATGTAGGCCAACCAGGAAGTTAGCATCGCCTTTGGTTCCCTCAACAAAAAGCCACTGGGATTTTTCCATTGGGTTTTGGATTATTACAGAAAATAAGCTATGTCTAGCTCTGACTAGTGTTCGGCGTGATGATGCTTTGTTGCAACCGCTTTTTTAAAGACACATAAAAGCTTAAAAATTCACAAGTGGAAAATTTACGGACATATTTTATGTTGTAGAAAAAAATGTTAAAATCTCAATAAAAAATGAATAGGTCAAAAATTGCAGGAAGTCTGATTTTCACCTACGTATTAGGGTTTTATCATATTAGTATTTTGTATTTTTACTTGTTCCTGAAACCACTAACAGATATTAGAGAGGGAGATATTGTAAATAAGATCAGTGTGTGTGTGTGTGTGTGTGTCTGGAGGGAAGGATTATTGTATCGGCTGCTGAAGCATGTGGGACACGTCACCGCGCTCTGCAGGCCGTCCCCCCATTCCCTGCCGATGATTAACTCAGTTCAGCTAATTAACACACACACACACACACACGCACACACACACACAAAGTGGTTAATGACACTGGTGTTGTGGGGAATGACACGCTTCCTTCCAAACATCCTGAATTTTCCTTTCAGTTCAGTGAAACTTTGAAAGCCTGAAAAGACAGATTGACTTTATAACAACACACACATTGTGTACATTACAGCATGTTGTCAGTCTGTTCTTATCCATAGAAGAAGAGAGAGGCTGCAAAACCTCTTGAATAAGTCTACTTTGTCACTTTTTCTTCTGCTGTTGGTTGAATCTTCCTAACAGGAATCGTTGGCTTTGAGGACTTAAAGTACATATTTTCAGTGTGCGTTTTTTTAATCCGCTATCCAATAAAAATTGTTATGCACAGAAATCTTGCACACTGAGTCCAATGTGTTATATTATTCTATTTGTTTGAAAAAAATCGTAATAGAAGATAAAACTGAATTAATTACGTGGGTGCAATGGATAGCGCCAGTCCAAAACGGGACTAATGAATGATATTTGCAAGAAGCTATCGTAGCTGCCTAGAGCACAATCACTACTGTCTAATCTTTCCTACATCCTTTGTTTTGCATCCATCCTTGATTCCAAGCTGTTTTGCGATCACCTGCCACTATCTGTCTTTAAATTCTGCATCTCTATATTTTTTTATTTTTTCATCGTAAAGTGCTTTTTGCTTATCAGATGCCATTTTGGATGATTACAAATCGCACAGACGGTGGCTCTGAGTGATCAGTTATGATAACATTTTACTCATGCACCCAGGTAATTGCTGAGATCTGAGGATGCAGTGAAATCATGCTCTCAATGTAGGAACGATGGACAAAACTATGATAACTGGGCTCTATATTTATGGTTGCACAAGCAATTTCTATGTAATTTTACATAAAAATAATTATTGTTGTTATAAAAATAGGATATTTTGTAGAATGTGATAGAAAGATCGGAGGCTGTTAAAACATTTTGTTACAAGACTTTGATGAATCTAAAGGGTTTACTGACCATCCAGGAATTCATACACACATACTAACTCACGCAAACACACGCACACACACACGCACACACACACACACACACACACACACAAACACACTGCTCCCTGCTCACAGCCACCCCGCCTTACCCCCTGTGTGGCGGCTGCAGGCCCAGATTTGAAAGGGGATTTGTTTGACCCGAGGAGGTGTTAGCGGGGGGACACTATGTGTGTGTGTGTGTGTGTGTGTGTGCGTGTGTGTGTGTGTGTGTTTGGGGGGAAGACTCAGACAGACAGTAAAACATATGTCGCTCCCAGGGAGGGGCCATCTTGCTAATTTTGCCATGGCGGTGCTGCACTGCACCGGTCAATAGTTTGGATTGTCCACACCCTGAAAACCCACAAACCTGCTGCTTTACAGCTCGCCAGAGGCACGGCGTCAATATGGAGGGGAGGAGGACCCCCGAGTGTGTGAATTCTCCCTCCGAGGCAGAGAGGACAGTAGGAGGTGTCGCCCTTCTGCCTGTCTGTATCAGTTTCTCTGTTTTTATATTTTATGATGGAGAGTGTGGGAGGCAGGGTGGATGGTGGCAGACAGATCAGAACCTGTGAACCTTAAGAAGCCTCATATATACATTTTGTGTTTCTTATCCGCGTAGTTTTGACCATCATTCCTCAGAACATCTCTCATGTTTGTGGCCACGACAGAGGTCATCACAGCAACACAAGTAGTCAGATACTCAGACGGGATTTAAATAAATCCCCAGTTTAACCGTATTACCTAAAGTAGAGAAAATGAAGGTAATTATAATCAACCGTTGCACTGAAAAACTGTGTGTTTGACCAGCAGTGTCGTGATGATCACAGTAATACATTTCCCATTTTCCTCGTTCTGCTTTCTGTGCAAAACATCTCACAAAAGTCTCATGATTCTTCAAATGCTATTATAGGACATTATTTACAATTTAAAGGGACTATTTGTAACTTTCAGAAATGCTTGTTAACAGCGACACCTGTGGCTGTGAAATTAACGAAAGTCAGCGTCGGGCTCACGCTTGCTCGCTCTAAATAGACATGAACGAGCATTGCTCAAGACATTGTGGCGACACACGTCAGCTAAAACAACAATATCACTCTATATTTCACCTGCTTGGCAGTAATGTTAGCTGACCAGACGAAGGTCTCTCCATGAACATGATTTAGATCTGATCCTAGTGTTGGCTTTTCCTGCCTCAGTGCAGGCTGAGGCAGCGGGGCTCTGCAGCGTGTCTCCCTGCTCTCTCCGCCCGCAGCCGGAGAGAGCAGGGAGACAGCGGCACCCGGTCGGTGCAGCAAACGTCCACTTTACATTCACTAGATATTCTCAGAGTTAAACTAACTCTCCTGCAGTGTGTAGTGAGCGCGCGTTCACGTCTAGAGGTGGAGTGAGCTGAGCGAGAACACGCGCGCTGTCTTGAGTGAAGGCGAGCAGGCAAAGGAGCAGAGGCAGCGGCCACACGCGAACGCGCATATGCGAGCGCGCATGTGTCCCAAACCGGTACATTTATACGCTTAAAAAGTTGCAAACAGTCCCTTTAAACTTGCTGTGGAACTAAAACAACAATGAAGAGTAAGGATGAAGTAGAAAATCAACTAAAAACTAAACCTCCTGTAGCAGAGCAGAATGCAAAAAAAGACACAATATATAAACCGGAAGTCAATTACTAATCTATGCTTTTGAAGAGAAGTAACGAAACTACTATAAAACCTTAAATGCAGGTGTGTAACTAAAACTAAGAAAAGACTTTCACACTCAAACGCATCACATAACTTCTTTACTTAAGTAACACGGCTACCATTGTTATGTTTAACCCAAACCACAATCTTTTCCTAAACCTAACTAAATAGTGTTGTTGCGTAAACCTAACTGAGTTGTTTCCTGTGAAGACGTAAGTTTATTTTGAAAAGACTGGAGCGTAAATTGACACGGGCTCCCGGATATTTGTAGGAAAACGCACAAAAAATGAGGATAACTTTTCATAACATAAGATGTTCCATATTAAACCAGGTGTTGTTCCCTGTCCAGCCTGTAAAGCCTCTTCACCTCCCTCCACTCCTCCTGTGCTTTCACCTGAAGAAAGGAGCTCCGCCGCTCCCTTTGTTTTGTTTCTCCATCTGTGCTTTCCTGTAAATTTAGGAAATACACTTCTGAATATGCTTTATTAGTTTTACTTTCCTCTTCTGACCTCCTCACCCTGTGGCCTTGGCCTCCTCTCTCCTCTCCATCCTTCTATCCTTTCATGTCATCATGCATCCTCCTGTCCCCTTTTTCTCTTTTTCTTCCTTCCTTCTCACCCCGTTCTTCTCTTCTTCCTGTTTTAAAATGTAAGACCTCTGCCTGTCACTGCTTCATTTCCCTTCCTCTCTCTGACTCCTTATTCATTTCCATCTGTTACTCTAAGTGTTTCTTATAACTTTCTATCCTCTCTCTCTGTCTATCTTGTCAGTGATGGATGGATGAGGCGACAGCTTGGTCTTAGCCCCTGGAGGGGAAAGGGCCGGCCCACACTGTCCCTAAATACCTGACCTGGATTGTTACTGGGTTAAACTGGTTTGAAGGGGAAACTGCTGCTGGTGGGCAGATTTAGTTACTTCATATTTAACAGACAGATATAACAGTTGCATCAATCTTCTCATCTAACTCTCGGCAAGAACGCGTACAGCGCATTTCCCCAAATGTCACACTAATTTGAAGCTACAAATTCCTACAGTTGTCTTTACTACATTTATCTAAATTTGACTTTTAAATTTTGTGTTCACATCCTTTAAATGTTCATTCATGGTGGCCGTAACTTACATATTTCATATTTCTGACATTAAGGAAATCCAACCATTCGTTCACTCGCTAATTTTAGAAAAAGCACCTTTCCGTGTCAACAAGCTTTGACCTTTATTGACTCATGTTCCCGTGAGTCTGAGTCACAGAATGGTCGTCTACCTGTGCAGGTGATACACTCTTGGAAACAGGGGTTTTCCCGAGCTGCAAACACACACCGCCAATTTAAAAGGTAGAAGACGTCAGAGATCAAAGAGCGGGACGAAAGGGGGCGTGGGCTCATGGCTCCGTCAGATTGCTGCGGGAGACAGTCCCAGAGGAAATGTCGCCAGCAGCAGCCCTGTCGTCAGCAGCCCTGTCGTCACGGCATAAATTACAGGCTGGATGGCCAGGTAACTATCACCTGGGACTGGCTCACTCTCTCTGTCTTTGTTTTTGTTCTGGGTTTCTGTCTCTTGACTGTCTCCTCCTCCGTCATCGCTTCTCTTTCTAACAACACTGGTTTTGTAATGTCATAAAGTCATGGCGATTTATATCTTTCTTTCCATACAGGCCCTGTTGTACCACATAAGCTGTTCTTTAGTATTCATGCAGGTAACACTTTATCATAACCATCATTTATAAATGGTGAATTAATAGTTAATTAAACTTAGTTAATAGTTTTTTTTACTGTTAACAAACAATGAAATAATAATAATGTTTACTAATTATTAGTAATGTCATCATTTCTGTTTTTTTAACAGTTTATTGTTACACACATACTATATATATATATATATATATATATATATATATATATATATATATAATATTATATATAATATTAATTATTGCTTCATTGTTTGTTAACAGTAAAATGACTATTAACCAAATCTAATCAACTATCAATTTACCATTTATAAATGAGGGTTATTATAAAGTGTTACCCATAATGTCACAGCATTCAATGATATTTTAGACCATAAGGTTCTTCCAACAGTTTGGGTAAGACCTTTTTATGTTAAAACCAGCTCTATGAAGAAATGCTTTTAGTTTGGTGTGGAAGAACTTGACTGGTCTGCACAGAGCCCTGACCTAAACCATCCAACACCTTTGGGATGAACTGGGAGCACCAACTGCCAGACCTTATCCTCCAACACCAGCGTTGGACCTTATTAATGCTCTTGTTGCTGAATGGGACAGGTCCCATGAGTCCGGTGGAAAGACTGAAGAGGCGGATTAAAGCCCACAGTTTTGAATGACATTGAAATTTATTTTCTCGCCATCCTCTTCCTCCCTCACCTGCCGGCTCCTCCCTTCCTAACTGAGGAGGTTTCAGAAGTGTTTTTCAGGTGTTTAGGAGGCGGGACATGAACGTAAAAATCTCCAAAATTCTGCGAGAAAGTGAGATGGCTGAGGGCAAACGAGTTAAGACAGCAGGTCAAGGCCTCTCCCTCCCTTTCTCTCTCTCGCCCTCGTACACACAGTGTGGGATCTGAAGGTATTTTACGGCAGGTGTGGTTCCTTTGCTCGTCCTCTGGCTCTTTAATCAGAGAGCAGACGGCGAACTGAACTGCGAGAACATCTCCGATTTTACAACCGGTGGTACTCTGATCTTACGTGAACAGAACTAGATTGTAAAATTGACTTGTGACGTTTGAAACACAGAAAAAAATGTTTTCCTCTTACATACAAGCATAATTTGAAAATGTTCTTCTGCTGTACTGTCTGTCCCTTTTTCTCTATCTGATGGAAAAACACCACATGGGAGCAGCCCGCTCAGTGGAAAAACTCAATTTGGAAATTCTTAAAACTGCGGTCACGCTGTTGCTCAATATTCTTTAAATGTCAACTATTAGTCACACTGGTATTTACTCAGGTTTGATGGGTTAAAACACTTTCGTTGTCACAGCACTCAAATATTGAATTCCCCCTTCAATGTAGATCTTTTCACACTGGTTGACAACATTGCATGATGTCGAGTAATTAGTATACAGTAGAATATCCAATTGCTTGTTTTGCTGCACCTTGCCCTTTTGTTCTTAATGTCTTAAATGTGTTTTCATTCTGTTCCCACTGTGAAACACTGTGAGACAAGTGGTGTTTATATAAACCAGACAGTTTATAAGGAAGTCTGGTATTTACAGAGGACTAAACTCTCCCTCTTTTATCTCTTCATCACTCTGTTTTCCTCCTTATCTCTTCATCACTTCCTTTTTTTCTTTCTGTTTCTATATCAGTCCTATCTCATCTTTATTGCTTTCTCTTTCTCTCATCTATTCTGTTCTCTCTTTTGTGCGACCCTGTGTCCCACAAAATTACGCTCCAATACGACTAAACCGCATTCTCAATTACGTTTCGATGGAAAGCCCGGATCGGTGACACACTGGGCGCTCTGCACGGCACCAAGTCATATGATGGAGAGAACGGGTTCAGCGGCGTGTCCGATGTCAGGGTGCTGTTGTCGCTGCATAGTGCATTTCTGGCGTCATCGACCTGGAGTTTTTTTTATTTTTAATATTATTTTAGCGACTTTAAATGGCATATTTATTTATTTACAGAGTAATTTATTTATTTTATTTTTGATTTTGGCAGTTTCCATCCTCCATATAATTCCTTCTATCTTCTCCACCTCTCTACAATTTCTTGTTTCCTTTCTCCTCTATGCCACCTGTCCTTTTTCTCGCTCTCTCTTTTTCACTTTCTGCCGTTCTTCCTCCACCTCCCCTCCTCCTGCCCTTTTCTTCAGCTGTCCTTCCCCATGTTCTCCTTCATCCCTCCTCTTTTTCTTTCTCCACTTTTTCTATCTTTTCCTCCTCTCTGAGTTGACAGCTTGTCTCGCGGGAACGCAGGGATTGTGTGACGCTAATCGGAGCAACACGGATTACAATCAACACACACACACACACACACACACACACGCACACACACACACACATCTGTCACAGAGACAGTTAATAAGTCAAGATGTTGGCACTGCTCAGGGCCACAGAACAGCTCCTGTGGGGACCAGAGAGTGTAATCAATCCTAGAAGGACACATGATGTTAAAGTCTAACAGGCCATTGGAGGGGTCTTCTTGATGAACTTAAGAGCGAGATAAGAAAAAGGCAAAGCAAGTGTCAATGCTTGTCTTGGTTTGGACAATATAATAGAAACGCCTGTCAGTATAACGCAATACATTTAAGCACCATCACAAACTGATGCAGCCTTCAAAGTGATCATAAAATTGAATCAACACTTCTCTGTTTCTACAACAACTGAACATTATCACCTTCATTAAGCCCCTTTCACACATGCACTGCAACCCTGACCCGGGGGAGCTGTATGTGAGGACGCAAATGTCCGAATTATTCAGACCGGACATTAAACGTCCTTTACCCTGCCGGCTCCTTAGTACAAAGTCTGAGTATTGTCCGATTGAGCCCACGTGTGAATAGAGGCGCTCAGTGTTCAGAGATTTCACAGCGAGTGGACGTGCTCATGACGTTTCTATCATGTGGCTGGCGCGAAGCAGGAATAAAACAAACATCCAAGGGTGAAGAAGAAGAAGAAGAAGGTTCATTTACACGAAGACACCGAAGAAAATGTCTCTCTGGAGAGACGACGAGATTCAGGAACTTCTTTCGGTAAGGGCCGACGTTGAAATCGTCAGACAAATTCAAGGAATGGCAAGAGACTCGGTTGTTTATGACCAATTTACAAAGCGGCCACGTGACCACGCTGTAATCCGCGTCAAACGGAGTATATCCAGTAAATGAGAAAGTGTTTGACTCCTGTTGTGTGCTACATGTATGAAAGGGAAACTCCAGACAATGTCTGGACCTGATTCTCCAGAGTTCATATAAGAAAACGGCTTTAGACTGCATTAGTTCCAGCTAGGTGGTGGCTGTAGCTCAGTGGGTTGAGCGGCTTGTCCGTTAACCACAGGCTTGACAATTTGATCCGCGGCTCCTACTTTCTGCATGTTGGAAGTGTCCTTGAGCGAGACACTGAACCCCAAGTTAATCCCCAGGCGCTTCACAGCAGCCCACTGCTCCTAAATGCTTAGGATGGGTTAAATACAGAGGTCAAATTTCATGTTTATACTGTACCTGTATGTATGTATGTATGTGATGATTGTGATAAAGTTTAATATTGTTTTTAAGTTTAAGGTGTGCCTAATAAACTGGCAACTGAGTGTGAAGCACTAATACTGTCTTCATATCATATACAAACATTTTTAACATACCGGCAAAAAACTCAAACAGTTTAAAATATTTCTGAGTTGTCCGACTTATCCTGAAAATAACAGTGTATGGCATAAAATATGAATCATAAGCCTGTAAATAAAGAAATAAAGAAAAAATGCAAAAATCTATCAGGAATACCAAAAAGAAAAAAGCAGATGTTTACAGACTAGACAACCTCTGATATGGCCATCTAATGGTGGGCTAAATCAGTAGTTCCACACTAAATAAAACATATTACTGCAACTTATTGCGTGCTTATTTTTTCAAGCTTTTCATCACGATCGGTGGAAAGCAGACACTGCTTCATTTTAAGGGGTAAAAAGGTTGGGACACGCTGAGCTAAATGGCCTCAAAGCGCTCGATAGGCTGATTTACTGCGAGGAATGAAGCAGAACCAGACATTACAACAGTGTCTGCATCTTCAGATCTTTGTTTGAGAACTTTAAAAAGCAGCGACTAGACTTTTCATTTAAAACCAGTCCAGCCCAAACTCAAGGCCAGACTCCAGTCCCTGGTTTACAGGGTGACCTCTGACCCCTGAGGCCAGAGAGGAAGTGCTTAGTAAACAGGAGGGGGTTGGGAGGACAGTAGATAGGATCTGATTCAATCACAGCAGCGTGGGAAACACACACTCACACACACACACACACAAACAGTCAGTCCGCCTTCAGGACAACAACACAGGAAGGAGCGTCTAAGTGGCCGTTTCCATGGAAGCGACGACCGCCGCCCGAGCCCTAACCCTGGTTGTATGTGAACTTTTACCCCAGCGGACTTGTGTGTGTAAGCAAACGCATCACTGGCGCAGATCTCCCTCTCCGCTCAGCATGTGGTCCAACTCTGAGAAAGTGGAGGACACAAACACACTTCAAACACACACACACTTTCTTTCAACAGCGCTCTTCAGATGACAAAACATTTCCTCGCCTGTCTCCACATGAAATTTTCCAACCTCCTCTCTGCGCTGATGGATGTGGCCGTGGAGCCAGTCGGCGCTGCGTGTCGGGAGTGTTTTCAGGGGGTTTTATGCGCTCTGTGTTTGGACTGCGGCCTCTTGTTAACGTCCCTCTGGCTACAAACACACTGACATGTGATTTATGGAAATGAGCCATGGAGGAAACTCAGTAGGATAAATCAAACGCACCCGACCTGTACAGTGTGTGTTTGGAACGGAGAAGGATGGTAAAAGACAAGAAACTAATAAAAAGAGACACAGAGGGAAAGTGTGTGAGATTGATGGGCTTCTTCCCTCTTTTGATGTAAATGTAACATCCAACAACAAAGCAGAGAAAAGAGGCTATAAATCCACATGAAGATGGGATTAAAAGTAAAGTGGTTCAGGAATATTAGCCATGCTCCAAAAGTCACTGAATTGAGTCAAATTGATTACTTAACAAACTTAAAAAGAACTTTGAAGTTTCTTCTTCTGGCTGCTCTGGCGAAAACCACGTAAACGATCTTAAACTTCTCTGAACTGCATTGTAATGAGAGCAGTTCTTGAGAGCTATTATATTTGATCAGGTACACGTGTTTAATACAGCCTTGTCTCCTACAGATTACGTTCCCATACAGCTAAACTGCATTCTCAATTACGTTTGGAGGAAAATGTATTTGTTGCGGATGTTGTTTTATACGTATGTCTTTGACTTATCACAAATAAACCGCGGACGGCCGCAGCAAGTTAAGCAGTACAACAAGCGACACGCAGAGCAGGTAACATACTGTAGTATATCGTTCAACCATTCATGAAAGTTACGTGGAACATAAACGTTATTGGTCTAATAGCAAGTGAGAAAGGGTTGGTGGGAGTGCTGGTGGATGGGTCCTACAAACAGGAGACCGCTGTTAATGTCCCGTGTGAAAATAAAAGTCAACTTTCACTTACATACCATAATGTTTTTTACTAAACCTAAGTAGTTTTGTTGTGCTTTTTTTGTTTTGTTTCAATTTACAACGTTAACCACATGTTTAAAACTGTTTAAAATAGCGACCGTAATCCGAGAGAAAATGGGGAAGTAGTTTTGTAGGAGACAGGGTTGGTTTATCAGCCTACATTTATCATAGTCTTTGTTTTTGTTTTATTTTGTTTTTGTTGGTATTCATCCAATACTATTTGATTTAGGGTGACTAGCTAACCTCTCCCATCATATAGGAGGCGTGGGTAGAGTTCCAAAGTTCTCCACAGCTCCACAACATTCAATATTCTCCATATCTTTAAAACATTTTTTTAACATTTCTGATAATGCACTTTCATAATTTGATTAAGAAAATAATGGTCAAAACTGACGCACAGATCTTTGACTTTCTTGAGCCACTTCCTAATAATTCCTCGGAAATCCGCGGAAATCCGCGGAAATCCTCGGAACTCCGCGTAAGGAGGAGGTTGGGGTGGTGGATGGATCAACAAACACCGGACTGTTGCCCACAAGACAGCTGTCTCAAGTGAAACTAAAAGTCAACATTCACTTATTTTAATAATGATGTTTTTTTTCAATAATCCTAACTAATCCTAACTAAGTACTTTTGTTGCGTGAGCCAAACCAAGTGGTTTTGTTGCATTTTTGTTGTGTTTTGTTAAAATTTTGTAGTGATTTTAAGCCAAACTGTTTTTTTTTTTTTTAGCTAAACCTAACCAAGTAGTTTTGTTGCATTTTTTGTTTTGTTTTGTTTCAATATACAACGTTAACCACATTTTTAAAACTGTTTAAAAGTGTGAACGTAAAGGCACGGTCACACATGCGCAAAATTAACATTCGCCTCAATTCTATAAATCCATTCACCGCTTCCGGATGCAAGGCAAATTAGCATCTTCGAATTTGCATGGAGTTCAACTTTGGAGAACTTTCAAGCGAATATTGCCTCAGTAGGCGATGGTCACTCACCTTTATTTGTACGTGTGACCGTAATTCCCTCGAAACGTAAATGAGAATGCAGTTTAGTTGTATGGGAACATAATATTGTAGGAGACAGGATTGCCTGGAGGGGTAAATGTCAAACCCCCAGTTTGTTGTAGGATTTATGTTAAAAAGGTGCATTTTCCAAGCACATTATTTTCTCAGACTTGACTACTACTACATCATGACAAGTAAACTCAATTTGTTGTGTAAAATCGGAGTTCCTCTTTAACGAAAGCTCTATATTTCTTTGCGGTTTTTAAACAAGATCCACTCAACACTCATTTGCTCCTGAGAGGATTAAACAACTTCATCTTCCAGACAATCTGCTCTGGAAGACGCCCTGGCAATGTGATGAGTGATAAACACAAGTGACACATGTGTCTTGCATTGATTTGTTGTGTTTCATCAAAGGCTCCGCATGCAATTCACTGTGTTCGTTAGGTCAGGAGGACTCTGTGTATTTGGAAAGTAAAGTTCATTGCACTCCAGACTGTAATTGGTTCACTCTCCTTATTCATAAACAAGATCTGAGACACGTATTTCACTTGAATCCTCAAACGTTTCCTTTTAGTCTCCTCTGCTGTAATTAAAGGGATTATTTTTACATCGTTTTAAGAGCAGAAGTCCTTCTCGACCCTCCTCGATTTCACTCAAAAAAAGCTCTCCGTTGAACCGCATGTTAACACTGTTTTTACATAACAGAAACAGATAAATGATGACGTGGTTAACTCTGCGTTGACCGCGTCCAGCTGGGAGAAAGGCCAGTCGGTTCATCTCCATCTCTGGATCAGACCACCGACCTTTATCTGCTTAACCTGGGAGATCTCAAGGAACCAAATACTTAGGGGCCTCCACAACCCTGTGTGTTGATGTGTGTGTGCAAATACATATGCGAGTGTGTGTGTGTGTGTGTGTCTTCCATGATAGTCGCCCTGACCTTGCAGGGTTTAGGTACTGGGTATTAGCAGGTTAATATCACCCTACAGGTTGAGAAGTGTGACCTCAGTCACCCTGCAAACTGTCCCAAGAACCTGCTGACCCTTCCTCAGTCAGATTACACTGGGTGGGTGGAGGGTGAATACGACCCTGGGTGGTGACCTTCGGTCGTTTTTATAACCTCCCTACCTTTCAAAGCGTGCATTATGCAATGTCTCGCTGGTGTAATGGTTGATAACTCGATGGTTGAGTGAACATTTTGACTAAAATGTTGTGATACATTTTGTCATAAATCATAAAACTCTGGCAGAATGAGACAATATATTATATTGCAGATGTAAATTAGCTCTAAACTAGTTTAATAGAATGACAAACTAATGTTTTGATAATTTGGATATTGAAAGGTTTACCAAAACCATCTGTAGATCTGTTCTTCCTTTAAAAAAGTCGGAATTTTGTGAAGATTTGGAAAGACAATTCAGTCATGCTCATTCGGGTCCCAGAAAATAATGAGTTACTAAAACATTCACACTTTTTATTGATATGTAACTTTAAAAAAAGGAAAAGGAAATTAATTTATTGGAAGAATATATACATAAAAAAAGTCATATGGCTTTTTACAGTGCGTTATTTTGAAATGAAAATTAGGTAAAGACATTTTTTTAACCCCCTTGTACCAAACACAGCAACAAAGAGTAAAGATTAAAACCAGGTAGAAGCAAGAAAACTTTTCAAAGCAGCAAGCACGGAACGAGACTTTATCATTCGGCTTCACGGAGCAAAAAGTGTCCGAACCGAACACTCAAATGTTTGAGGTTAGTAGACAGTGACAGGGGGATGATCCCTTGTCATGGGCGTCTCCCAAGGGTGTCAGTGGGGCAGGTGGGGGACTTGTTGGGATCAGGGGACAAACTCAGTGAACTCGCCTCGCCCTCGAGTCGTCTTCCAGGCAGAGAGAGCCAACGTAAAGCTGCAACAACTCTCAATTGGTGCGTTTTTATTGGTAAAGCCGGCGTGATCGCTTTACTCTTCCTGTCGGCTTTCGGGCTTTCTGGCACTGTCACTGTGAGTGAGGATGATCTCCCTTACATACACAAACACACGCACGTTGACGCGTGTACATGTGTGTGTCTGTCTGAGAAGTTCCACACTGATGGAAATGGGTGTGTTTGTTTTTTTCAGTGTATTGTTTGCTTAATGTTTATGTGTGTTTTTAATTCACATGACTGCTTTTGTCAGCTTTTGACCACACGGAAATGTGTTTGCCTGTCCGTGTGTGTGCGTGTGTGTGTATGTATGTGTGTGTGTGTCCAGCAGGTTTAATCAGAGAGGGCCTTGTCCAGGATAAATTTGTGGCCCCCGGCCTCCTAATTCATCCTCGCCCTGCTGGCCTTGGGCCACTAATGAAACCCACCAAGGTTAACCTGCTACAATCAAACACACACACACTCTTCCTCCTGCACATCTTCATCTCATCCATCCTTCTCCCTCTCTCTTTTTCCCCAGTTTCTCTTCCCATCGCTCCAGATTTCTTTATCTGTTTCCACTCCTTCAGCCTCCTAAGTGATCATATATTCCTTAAATGGAAAGTCATGTCCAGTTTACTTCACACTGAATCCACTTATATTTCAATTAGTTTCTAACAATTGATTAGAAAAATCGATTAATGCTGCACTCTAGACAATAAAAATTAAAATATCTGTGGCGTTGTCTTGTACTCCACCTCTCAGAAATACAAGGCAGCATCACATTCATGATCTGATTCATTCACTCTGATCTGGGTAACACCTCCCAATTAAAAACAGAGATCAACTCTCCTGGTCATCTGCCAAAATCTCACCAGATCAGGAATTACGTGTGACATGCTCCTGTATCAAAACAGAAATGCACATTCATCCAAAACAGATTGCCTTTACTAATTCATAATGCATTCCACACAGAAAAGGGAAAGGGATAATATGTGAGGGATAATACTAAATATGAATGAGATGGAGGATAGAGAGACGAGGACAACACAAAGAAAGAAAGCTGGACGTGAACTTCAGCACTAAAACCTGAAGTATAGCTACTCTCTCACTAACAGCACATGCAGTCTGCTGGTTGCGTTGTTATTTCATACCAATCTGGCCTCTAGCTTTAAAGATATTTTGGTCACAGACAAAAAGAACAGCTCGTTCTCATTCATAGGGTGTCAAATACCAAGGCTTTATCGCGACAGTCGACGTGTGATTCCGCCGCACAAGGCACCCTTTGGCACCAGTATGAGACACATTATACTAACTACAATGTAAACCAATCTGCGACAACAGTAAACGCTCAGAGAAAGTGCGCTGGGAGTGACTGTGGAGACGTAGTTTTAAGGCCCAGACACACCAAGCCGACATCAAAGAACTAGCGGCGATAAAAGCCGACTGTCGCATCGCCTCTCGTCGCCTTTGTCTTGACTGACAAGTTGCATTTGAACACACTATAAAGACTACAGCCGACGGCCAACAACCACGTACGTTCTGCGCCTGCGTGACTGGAAACGACTCTCTACACCAGCAGACGAAGGTAGTCTGTATTTGTCATTTAAAAAGGGAAACCTGAAGACCGAGGACAGCGGATATACAAGCTGTTGTTATGATACGTACATGAAACAAAGTGGCGTTTGCTGATGAAGCTGAACAGCCAATCAGAGTGATTTCTCCCACCGCCGAGCTCCGGCACTGATTCAACATGCTGTATCTGCCAGAAATCCTCGAACACGGGCAGACTAGAAACGACTGTGCGGGACACACCGCAAAAACTAGGCCGACAGACACTCACCGACGGCCACAAACTGTCCGATGGCCAACAGGCGGGAAGGGAGGTGGATGGGTCCAACAACACAAGGCTTTCATCCAGGAGACCGCTGTTCATGTCCTGTGCGTTAAGTTTCACTTTCACATTGCAATCAGCTGTTCATTTGTTTCCCGTGTTCACAACGTTCAGTTTAATTTTCCCTTTACAAACGTAGTAGTTTCTAAGCCCAGCCATGTTGTTCTTTCCTAAGTGGTTTTGTTGCCTAAACCTAAAGTGATGCCGAGGGACGTGACAAAGCGTCAGTGTGTGACGAGTTGGGATGAAAACGTGTTGAACATACAGAAAAATAGAGGAGATAATCAAGCTACAAGTGAGTCATGTTTGTTTCCAAGCCCTCATTTGCGTATAATTAGTCAGACTGAATCTAACTGAACCAAATACAAGAATAGAGTAAAATTTCCACACTGAGTCAGATTTGAAAGAGAAATAAGTAAACGACAAGAAAAGAAACAGGGAAGGAGAAGATCTGAAAGTGAAGCATAAGGGGAGAAGGACAAAGAGGAGGATGAGAGATGGACGCAAGGGAGAGAAGGAATGGAAAGAAAGATGGAGAGTGAGAGAGAAAGTCCAGGATGAAAAGGGGACACGAGGGTGAGAGCGAGCGAGGAATAAAGACAGAAGGAGAGAGAGAGAGAGAGAGAGAGAGAGAGAGAGAGGGGGACAGATTTCCCAAGGGGGTGATGGAGGGGGGGGCAGCTGGCTTCTAAGTACAACACACACATTACACACACGCACACACGCACACACACACACACACACACTGTCCTCATTAATTAGACTTCATTAGCGACTGTCGGATGAGACTAATCAGTGTGTTGTTGTCGGAGATTGAGGGAAGCCAAGTGTGTTTGTGTGTGTGTGTGTGTGTGTGTGATTTACTGGCGGGGCTCAGCTGAGTCGGTGGAGTGATCAGAGCCCCAATCAGACCCCATTACACACACACACACACACACACACACACACACACACACATTCATCTGGTCAGCCAATGTAATCTGTCATCCGTTTACATGCTACAGGTTGTCAGTTCAACAGCAGGTTGTGTGCGCGTGTGTGTGTGCGTGTGTGTGTGTGTGACCTTGTATAAATGACAGGTCCAATACAGATGACACACATATCATCCCAGCTACTATCCCTCACCAGGTAATATGTGTGTGCAAAGCACAACGTGATAGATTTACACACACACACATGCACACACACGCACATTGGGTATATTCTGTGTGTGCAGGTGGAGGAATAACTGATACATTACATGATGGATCAACTTGTACATAAAGTGTCTGTCTCTCTTTTTTCCTTTTTCTATCTCTGTTATGCAAACAAGACAAATTATCTCAAAAACACATTGTTGGTTTCAAGTGATGGCTTTTTGATGGCTTTTTGTCTTTCAGACGTAGGAATCCTTTAGGGAAACGTTTCTCATGGCTTTATTCGGACATGACAGGACTTTAAAGGAAAGAGACATAATGCTTGCCTAAGGCTACATTCACACTAATACATTTTAATTTTAAAACCCATCACTTTTTCTGCGTTTATGCCTAGCATCCACACTACTTCGGCGTTTTCGAGCCCCTAAAATTACGTTTGAAAAAGCTTCTGACCTCGTTTTAGTTTTACAACTCTTGTGTTTTAGTCTGAACGGACAGAAACAGAGACCTTTAAAAACGATGATGCAGACACCCACGTTCGCTTCTTGATTGGGTTTTATCAATCATGACGTGTCCTTCCCTGATTTGTCACATCACGTGAAACTTTTCTGGCAGAAAACAAACGACATCAGCCTCGACCACTAGGGTCGAGGCTGATGTCGAGGCTGACCACTACTGTCTACATGCGAAGAAGGCAAGCTATTACTCAGCGCTGCTTCCTGTTTACACGGGCACATGCATGCCCACAGTGTACGTGAATGGTCATGTGATATGTGTTTTCAGGCGTGGTAGTATGGACGGAGATTAATTCTGAAAATGGCCCTAAAACGCTCGACTGGACGGAGATTACTGTGGATGTAGCCTAATATGTCACCTCACCGATGAAAAACCCAGCGAGATTGAAAATATTATGGCATCAAGGAAGCAGAGTGTCGTGATAGAATTTAAATCATAATCGAGTCAGTTTGTAACTTTCTTCTGCTAATGTAGACGCCCTTAAATAAACAGACCCGGTGATGGCGTTTGCTCTCTGCAACATCCAACAGCAGCCCAGTTAAAAGTTCCATCCGTTATCTTTTTCGCTTTAACTAACATGAGGTAATGCAGCATTTATGCCATTTAGACACACACACTTCTGGGTATGCTCACACATTATAAATCAGGGAGACAACACACACAAATACTCTCAGTTATTTGCTGACACAGATGTGGTTTTGTCAGTTGTCTCGTCGGCCGGCTCAGATCTTCAGGCTTCCAACGAGAGGCGAATGCCAGAGCAGACACACGCACAAACACACACACATAAATAGGCCATACACACTCTCTTTCACTTCTTACAAATTAACACGCATTAACACAGGAAAGGCACACACACACACACACAAAGTCATAACAGGCTCTTTTTACAAACACACAAAGGCAGATCATCCTCGCCACGCTCCAGGAGTGACAGATCGATTCCCAGGACAGCTGCTGCTCAGACAGGTGTGTGTGTGTGTGTGTGTGTGTGTGTGTGTGTTCTTCCTTTCACACTTAAAGAGAAAGACAAGAACTCAGGGAATTTTCTCTCCCTCTCTCCTCCTCTCTTCTTTTCTCTCTTTCAGTCTTTCTCTCTCCAGGATTTTCTCTTTGTTTCCAGAAACACATTAAATCTTGTTCATATCCAAAACTGTATCTTACATTTCATTACTCCACTTCACATTAAAATGTTAGGAAAATCCCATTTGTATGTATTCAGTACCTGAAAAACACACAATATACAATTAAAAAAAAAAAGAAATTGAATTCATACTGCCATATATTTTGAGTAGTGCTCCCAGAAATATTTAGCTTTTTTTCATTGAGATTTGTATGCCAAACCTTTTTACAAAGCAGCTGTATGGGCTTCTATAGGTTAAGATTCAACATATTGTTTAAAAGAATATTAGAAATAACATTACAGTTTAGAATACCAAATTGTGCCCGCAACTGAAATTTTTTTTATTTCCTTAGTTGGAAAAAATTTCCAAAAATTTGCCTAAAAATGTGAAGAAAATCTTCAAAATCGGGCAAATCGTTTGGCTGAAAAGTGAGTTAAGTGATAAAAAAAAATTGTCTGTATCTCAGAAACTACAAGGAGCACAATCAAATATTTGGTATCTATGAACTCATAACAAATTGAATATCAAAGATATGCACATATATGCTGTGTAAAAAGAATTTAATAAACACAATGTTAGCGTTTTTCCCCATTTTTCAAAAGTCCTGAATTTTAATTTATTAATTAAATTAATTAAAGTGTGATTTTTTCATGTGATCTAAACATTTCAAAGTTGTACCTTTAGATACTCGTCCTAAGAATGTCCTTACCAAATTTCAAGACTTGTGACCAATCAGAACAAATGTTGTGTCATTTTTCCTTATCATACTAAATATAGTACTTTGGGCACAAATGGGATCCATCAGATAATCAGTCAAGATCATAATTCTATAATCAACATTATTTATTGCCTGACACAGAGAACATGTATGACTGATCTTTAAATGGGAGCTTGAAGTCGTGCCACACCGCCCACACCTGCCCCCTCTCCCTCCCTTCACCTTGACTTGTGTATTCAGTTGCAGCCTTTTACTGCCTGTAAAAGCAGCATGCGGACCGCTGTCAACTTTGACCCCGGCTACAGGGCAGGAATAGAGACGCTGTCAGGGGTCACACACACCCTGTCCTTTGTCTTTCTGTGTGTGTTCATGTGTGTGCATGTGTGCTAAAAGTATAGAGTAGCAACAAAACCATCGTGTCAACTAATCAATCATTCGATCAACAGAAAATTGAATGCCAACGGTTCAAATTATCATTTAAATAATTTATCAAGCAGAAGTGTAAAACAAGTTCCGGTTTCTCAAATCACTATCAAATCATCATTTATATAACTGTATATTGAATATCTTTGGGTTTTGGACAGGCAGTGTAGAGATGCCACCTTCTGAAGGGCATTATCCACTGTTTGATGACAACTGAAGAATAATTGACCGTTTAATGGATAATGAAGATCATAATCATTTGCAGTCCTGGAGAGACGGTATAAAGTCATGTTTTCTAAATGGACTGCATTTATACGGTGCTTTACTAGTCTAAAGGACCAAACACACCAAGCAGACATCAAAGAAATCTACTGTCTATCTGTTGTGTCACCTCGCGTCGCCTTTGTCTTGGTCAACAAGTTGCACTTGAAAAGACCACAGCCAACGGCCAGTTAGCTCGTCCTGTACGTTCTGTGCCTGCGTGAGAGGAAATTACTTTCCACACCAGCAGATAGCAGTAGTTTGTATTCGTCATTCAAAAAGGGAAACTGTAAGACCGAGGACGGCGGATATACAAGCCGCTATTATGATACGTACATGAAACAAAGCGGTATTTTCCGACCATTTCACACCACTATCACTCACCACTTAGAATAAATTTTTTTTCTTATTGTGGTTAAATATGTGTAATTTATGGTGCTGTTAAATCACTGGTAGTTCGCCCCGTTAATATAGGTGCGGGCTTTTGTGTGTGTCAAGCGGGAGAGCAAATAGGTTTTTGATTGCGGTGAAAATGTTGTTTTTGAAAGGCTAAACGCCAACAAATATTGATTGAAGCAGCAAAAAAATATGTCTCAGTGAGTGTGTTATTATCATTTTAGTCATCCGTAATCAAAACTAATTTTGACAACCTCAACCTCAGAGCGGACAAATCCTGGCGCACCACCCTGTGATCTTTGGCCCGGACCCCAGGTTTGGGAACCAATCATTTACCTTGTTGATATGGTTATAGTTCTTGTTCACTTTTGTGGTCTCTGTGTGTGTGTGTGTGTTGTGTGTATGTGTGTGTGAAGTGAAGGTGCTTTAGTGCTAAGCAGAGAACAGGCGGGTGTGAAAGCTGATCTGCACTGTGGCTGATCGAGAAAGAGAGAGAGAGGACTGAAAATCGACAGCAGCACCGTAGCTTTCACTGCTGCGATCACAGTGTGTGTGTGTGTGTGTGTGTGTGTGTGTGTGTGTGTGTGTGTATGTGGTAAAAGAGCAGCTATAAAAAGACTAGAGTTACTGAACACAAGGTGGGGTGAAAAAAAAGGAGAAAGAATAACAATAGCTGATACTCACACACACACACACACACACACAATGTAGGATGCACTTTGACCCCGTCAGCTGCCGCTGTGCTTGCTTTGGGCTTCGTGCCGCGCGACAGGTGAGCAAGCTAACGGACGGCCGCCTGGGATAGCTGGGACGCCTCGCATTTCACACACACACTCACCCACCGACAAAGAGGGTTAAAAGCATTCATATGTACATACATACACAGGGGCACAAGGTCAGGGCCGGGTCGGGGCCGAAACAAACACACACACACACATGCATACACACACACCACTCCTTGCATTCCTACATATGTCAGTTGTGTAATTAAAAGGCTTGCACCTCTTTGTCACTCTCACTGTGACACACACACTGATCCACCGGCTCAGTAGAAAACCTATAAATACACATAAATCATATCATGGTCTTTATCCATTGATTAAGGAGAAGCACCTGTTACATCTGCTTTATATGAACTTTACTTACTTTCATATGGACTTTATTCAAAAATCTTCCAAAGTGGGAGTTCGGTCCAAAAACATTTAAAAAAAACAAAAGAGGTTGCGTTTTTTTGGGGTGTGTTGTTTCTAGTCTGGTCTCCCTAAAAATGACGTTCCCTTACAACTAAACAGCATCGTCAATTACATTTTGAGGGAAACATATTTTCTCCCAGATTACGTATGTTTTTGATGTATCACAATTAATCTTAGTCCAAGTCTGCATAAGGAGGATGTTGGGGTGGATCAAAGAAACTCAGGACTTACACCCAGGAGACCGCCGAGGAAGGGAATCGAGGAGACACGTTAGCATAATGAAAACACTCTGTTTACACCTGGTCGAAGAAAGTTTTGTTACTGAGCATTTGACAGTTTGCATTTACATGAACAGACGTGCTGATCTGATCTTTAAAGATCTACTGCTCCATGTGACACTTGGTGTTTGATCATGGTGTTATGCTGCTGAAGGATTAAGTCAGACAATATGATGACATTTCATTCTACAACACACACACACACACACACACGCGCGCACACACACACACACACACACACACACACATACAGCAAGCTTGTTGGCAGCGCTCCAGTGAATACTACAGCCCGGTGTAATGAATAATGACTGATAACATTACAGAGGAAAAGCTGCTGGCACACTACCAAGTAGATTGTGTGTGTGTGGGGTAATACAAAGGTCCTCCAGGGTTTACTCAGTCTTTTCTAAACCGGTTTAATGTGCAAAACAGAGGAATTCCGGGTGAAAACATGGAAATGAGGATTCACTGAAACTGATAAAACAGAAAAAAAAGCTCAAAGACTTTCTCAAGGATCTCAAGTTACAGAAACACTGCCAAGTCTTTTAGTTTCCCATTGAAATACAACATTCATGGTTTGGGCTAAAATAAGAAAGTTTGTTACGTAACTGGCATTAGTTAAATATGTAAGTTATGTAACAAAACTAAGGTAAAATATGTCGTCATCGTTGACTTGGTTTCACACAGGACACGAACAGCGGTCTCCTGATTCAAAGTCCTTTGTTTGTTTGACCCGTCCATCCTCTTATACAGACGCTAAGGTGTGCCTCGGTGTAGGTATCAGACGCCAAAGGGGCACTGACCAAGCGTCAATATTTGGCTAGTTGGGAGTGAGAACGGATTGAATATTTAGGGAGTGCGGCTGTCTGTTGTATAATTTATATTGTTTCAGGATTTTACCAGTTTAAAACTCCAATCTTTAGGGAGTCAAGTCAAGTAAACCAGTGGCCACACCAGTCGAGTCTCAGGCCCTCATTTCCCCAGTTCTCAAGTGTCCAGCTCGCTTTGAGGTCATAGTTTAGCAATTGTAAAAAATACGTAACTTTCATTGGTTCTGACATCAGTATGTCCACTTAGTAAGTCATGAATACCTCATCGGTGGGATGTTGAAATGGACTCTTCTAGTAAACATGATAAACAACGCTCCACTTGAAGGCTGCTTACGTTAAGAAAACTGCTGCAGCTGTAAAGTAGTCAAGCAGAAGAAGCTATTTTGGACGTCCAAGGTTCCAGAAGTAAAAGTCCTGGCGTCTCATTTATAAAACAGTGTCAACAATGTTGAGGAACATCGTGAATATAATTAAACCAAAAGTTACAGTAGGGGAAAAATACCAGCAGCCCCTCCCACTTCAAGTGATAAAAAATGACTGACGGAAATATTTGAGTTTTGTGTTTATGTGTAAACCTGGGTGAGGCTGTGAAGCTCTGAGCTCATTACTGCTGATAAATAACAGAGTAATAAACCAGAGATACAGAAACACAAACACACAGTGACAGAGTGGAGTTTAAATATGGAGCCAGACACTCTGTCTCCATACAGCTCTGTCATTTCTACTGTGTGTCAGTCTGTTTATTACCTGTGTGGGGTTAGGGTCAGGGTGTGTCTGTGTGTGTTCTTGGTCAATCTGTGTGTTCCTATGTGTGTGTGTGTGTGCAAAAGTCAATTAGAATCAATTTGTACCCTCAGCTGTTTGAACCCCCCTCCGCCCATCTTCCCCATGACTCCGTCCGTCTGTGTGTCTGTCACCTTGTTACCTTGTTATTGCAGAGCTGGTGAGTCCCTTTGGTCACTGTGTGTGGGTCAGTTTGGTGAGCGTTTGTGTGGAGTGTTTGTGGTGGTGGGGGTTCATGATTTGGGGTCACAACTGACCAAACCAAGTTGGAGCAAGTCAGATAATGTCTGATTCAACTCCTGTTAGTCAGTCAGGAGATAAAATCATTCATTATGTTGTGATCAAAGAATTTAAAGCCACTACGAGAAACTTACATTTTGTGTTGATTCTGAAATGACCTGTGATTGGTCAAAGTCTACTGTCACAGGCTAGATTTCTAAAGCCTGAAAACAGAGCTATGAGGAGGTGCAGAAGTCTAGTTTTCTCTCAGAACACTTGAATTACAATATGCTGAAAGGTTAATATGGACTTTTTGCCCAATGATGCAAAAAACGTGTTGCCTGCTGAAGCTTTAATATACCGTTAAGGTTTCTGGTAACCACACCACTGCATGCTTGTTGTTAAAGGTTAACAGGTCACAGGTTGCCAGGTTCGCTCAACAGGGCTGTGAGGGGAAAGAAGGGTTTATGATACTAAGTCCACTTTTCTGTTGTTTGCTCCATTGTTAGCTGTGTGTATGTGGTGGCTCATAGTGACCTGGTGACATATTTTATCAGGGTGTTGCATGGCCAGCCCTTGGCCTCCATACTTTCTATTTCACAAACTCTCTATGTGTGTGTGTGTGTGTGTGTGTGTGTGTGTGTAAACAGCGCTCACCTTGTTCCAGGACCATAAAGCTGGTGTGTTTTATCAGTGATTGATTGCTCGGGCCTCAACTGAGGCATTAGCAGCTTCCATATCTCCAGGCCCTGACTGCTGAGATTGTGTGTAGTATGTGTGTTCGTGTGTGTAGTGTGTGGTGTGTGTTTGTCGACGAGCTGATGACTAGTCGTGGTGGTTTGGTCGGTAGCATGACTCTGCCTTGTTTTGTTGGAACTGTGAGTTACCTGCACTGATAATTAAACAGCATGTGTGTTTTCGTGTTCGCGTGTCTACATGTGTGTATATTTTTTGTTGTGCCACTGCACGTGTACATGCACTGGTTTGTGCGCTTGCATGTGTGCATGTGGGTTAGTGTGCATGTGTGTGTGTGATGCAGGTTAATGATTGCAGGGTTTGGTGTATGTGTGGCTTCCTGTGGGTTTGAACCCAGTGCTGATAGAGAGAGCGGGGGTTATGTCAGGACACACATAAACACAGTCGCGCAGAGACACACACACTCACAGCTGTTATGTAGTGTATAACTGTGTATAACAACACGGTGTAATAAAGTGTTTGTTCAAAAGATCTAAACGTTTAACTCTAAACTCAAATCTTCAAGTCTGTACAATCAATCTGAATGTGTTACAAGAGAAGGCTTGTAAAAAAGCACTTCCTGCCGTTGACTCTTTTGTCCTGAGGAATGACTGAAGCATCACTACCTGAGGGCTGCATTTCGGTTTGTGTCGCAAATATTTGCTTATAATAAAAAAAAAACTTAGTTTGCTAGGGTTAATGAGTTTTCATTTATCAAAGTATTCTTACACAACGGTTCATATGATATCTTACAAAACGTTATTCTTAATTTTTTTCGTGCGTTTTCCTACCTATATCCAGCGTCAGTTTCTGCTCCAGTCTTTTCCAAAAAAACTTCCGTCTTCACATGAAACAACTAGGTTAGGTTTCAACACAGTCACAGTCTTTTTGTTCATGATGCTCAGCACAACAACGTATTTTTCATGCTTATTCCTATGAATGTACAGCAACATGTGACACACTTGTCAATTTCTGATCCAGTCTTTTCAAAATAAAACTACTTAGTTAGGCTTAGGAAAAGGTTGCAGTTTAGGTTTAAAGCTACGTGACAAATAAATCATCTTTGACTTCTTCTTTCACACGGGACACAAACGCCGGTCTCCTGGCCGAAAGTCCAGTGTTTTTTGACCCACCCATCCATCCCAACGTTCTCTGTATATGCGGTGTTCGCTGCTCTTTATACTTCCTTGTTCATAATTGCGTGGATTGCATACAAATTGATTTTGTGAGCTTTATACAAATTGCAGTGAATTTACTTTTCCCCAGGCACTTTACAGCAGCTCACTGCTCCTATAGGATGGGTTAAATGCAGACGTCAAATGTCATGTATGTACTTGTATGTAGTATATGATGAATGAATGTAATACATTTTTTTGTAGGTATGGCTACAAACGACATATGTGACCAGCCTGAATAGACTGAGGATTAAATACAATGGATAGGAGAGATCAGGCAAACAAAATCATTGTCCTATTAGAAAATGTTGATACGTTTTTAATCTGCGTCTGGATCTGAATGCGCAT
Source organism: Sebastes umbrosus (assembly GCF_015220745.1). Lineage (NCBI taxonomy): Eukaryota > Metazoa > Chordata > Actinopteri > Perciformes > Sebastidae > Sebastes > Sebastes umbrosus. The sequence continues at coordinate 9,345,169 of NC_051279.1, forward strand.
GTGTAGTTGGTAATTGTACTACAGGAGTAATGTCATACAATAGGAATGTCTGTGTGTGTCTGGAGCCAGTCTAACACACCTGTTTGTCCTGGGATGACGGCTTTCTGGAGAATCAACAGTTACGCTCTCTCTCACACACACACACACACACACACACACACAATATGTGTTCATTTCTCACCTCTATCTTTTGTTCTTTATTGAATTATGTTTCTTTTTTATTTTCTTCCTACTCTTTCTCACTCACACACACACACACACACACACTTTGTCAACTGTTGTAACTCTATCAGTCTTGTCTCCCACTGTGTGTTTCTGGTCATGTGAGTGGCTGGTTAACTAAATATTAACCAGCTAGAAGACAGTCAGTCCACTGTGTCAGTGTGTCCACCAGTCATTATTCACCACCATGACAGTGTGTGTGGGTTTGTGTGTGTTTGTGTCGCAATAACTGCAGTTTTCTTCTTCACACATATATATAGACATATCTGGTTACCTGTATATGTGTGTGTTTAAGTGTGTGTGTGTGTGTGTCACTTTTGCTTTGTGCAGTGTGTGGTATCTGTGTTTTGCACTTATCTCTTTCACGTGGGCTATCGTGAGACACATCCTGTGCAGTGTGTGTGTGTGTGTGGGTGTGTGTGTGTGTGTGTGTGCGTGTGCATGCCAGGAGAGTAATTACAGGCTCAGTGCAAGGCCTGGACAAATTACAGAGGATCACACACACACACACTCCCTGTCTCTTACTACCTCTCTCTATCTTTCTCTCTCCACCCTTTTAACCTCTAGCGTTGCTTCACATTAAGAGCTCAGTCAGATCAGACCATAACAAAATACACCCCTCACACACACACACACACGAACATGGAGACACACCCCTCCTCTTTGGTTAGGAAACTCTGCCACAGAAAAATGATCCACCTTAACAAGTCATTTAATCTTCTAATGACTCATAAAATCTTATTTTCTGCTAACAAAAGTGAATATCTGATGACGTGTTGAGGTAATCCCACTTGTCTCCGAGGCAACTCAACTTTGTTTTGAATGTTTATTTGAACAATTTCACTTGCTGTAGCTCAATCATTTTATGACCATTTTAACAATATCCTGTCCTATCTCTATCCTTAAATGCACTCTTTGTTTATCTCTTTGTCAATGTGATTGAAAGGCTTGATGCAGTTGGTTACAAAGAGCCCAGTGATGAGTTTGCCACCAAAACAAAGTGCCACATTTGTGACTGCAAACTGAAAATTTCATACAGCCTTGATCGGTGCCTACCAGCATATTGCACTGTTGTCTGCTATTATTCAATGATGTCATGTTATTGGTTGTGTTCGTGTGTCCTTTGGTTTTCATATTTCTGGTTATAAGATATTACAAATTGAATGTAGCCAGTGATAGAAACAGAGGAAATTTACTGCAGAATAGTACTTTTCTGGTGCAATTTCGATTAAAGTTTAATACAAAAATGTAATGTTTTTACATGTTTTAAAACTCATCTGAGCTGTAGTTGTTAAATGCTATCATTTTATCTTTCCTAATATGGCATGATGCTCAACTTTACTGTGCAGTTCTGTCGTAGATACCCATTTATTTTCTAATAGACAGAAAACACAGGGAACATGTTTAGCCTCTTCATAAAGTCTGATGAATGAAAACACACTGTCTCGACGAGGCTAAAAGGAGCTAGCTCTGAATTCACAAGTTGGTATGAACGCTGATGTTTTTTTAAAAAGGTTGGAGCTCATAAAAGTTTCTTTTGGTAACAATTTATAATAACCATCATTTATCAATGTTGAATTGCTAATTAATCAAACTTAGTTAATAGTTATTTTACTGTTAACAAACAATGACATGATAAATAATAATATTTACTAATTATTAGTAATTATTGCTTTAATTTCTGTTAGTTTATCATTAGTTGTGTAATGTGAAATAATTAGACTATAAATTGTATATTATATCATATATGATAGGAAACAATTACAGTTACATTCTGATTACATTAGTAAAGTATTAACAGTTTATTATTGTGCACATTATAACTTTTTATATACTATATTAACTTGTTGTTAGTGATTACCAAATTAATTTAAACCTTTAAGAAATTGTTTGTTAAACATTGCATATACGTAGATGGACTAGTAATCAATTGGTAATCATTGATAAAGTATCTAAATAATGTTTATAGATGGTTTTGAAGTATTTATTAACCTTTTAACAAGGTATATATATAATTGTAAAATGTGTGCAACAATAAATTGTTGGAATAATATAAATTATAGCATTACTAATAAATAGTAAAACCTTATTAATTGGCATTTCATTTTTTGTTAACAGTATAATACATGTTAACTAAGGTAATTAATCAGTTAACCATTTTTAAATGTTGGTTATTTTAAAGTGTTACCACACTTACAATACTACTTGTGACTAATGTGAACTTAACTTCCCTTATTAAAAGTAATTGAGCTCATAAGTTCCAGTCGAAGGAAGAATAAGACTCAAAAGCCAACTCGCTGCTAGCGAACACGCTAACACAAACATGAACATGCGATCAATTACCCGACGCTCCGGAGCTACCAAGAGGTGATTTGTTGTTTTTAAAGTGAGAGAGTGTGGACTGTCTCCTCTATCTCTGCTCATCACAGGTCAAAGGTCAGATAAGGCCTGTCTACTGGGGAATGGAGTGGGGGAAGAGGAGGAGGAGTCACCTGATGACAGGACGGGAGGAAGAGGAAGGCAGAGGGGAAGTAGTTAGTGTTAGCGCGCTACTGGTGTTGATAGGCGTCCTCAGGAAGGTGTTTGATAAGTGAGGCTGGGGGTTACTGAGTAACTAAAACTCTGTTGGGTAACAGGTTAGAGGTTCATTCCCTCTCTTTGGGGGCATGGGACTGATATTGACGGGTTGGTGATGCACTCATGGAGCCATGAAGCACATTGGAAAAAACTTTTACCTTAACGTCATAAAAGAAACACATTTCCCGGAGCTGGTATCTCCAGGAAATGTGCTTCTTTTGTTGGTCTTCCCCTTCAATGTCAGATCGTTCAAAGTCTAGTTTTATCTCACTTTGACTATTGTTCTATGGTCTGGTCATTTGTTGCACATTGTGAGCTCAGGAAGCTCCAGGATGCACAAAAAAGGGCAGCACGGTTGGTTCTGGGTTGTTCACTTAGATCCAACGTGAATCGTATGCATGAGGGCCCCTCCTGGCTTCCAGTAGGTCATCATTCAATACACTTGTAACGTTCAGGTCAGTCATTAATAGCAATACTCCTGTTTTTTCGTTGAATCAATTTGTTTTATACCGTGCAGGACTATAACACTAAAGGGGCTAGAAATAGTCAGCTTGTACTGCATCATCCTAGAACTAATGCATTACTACGATCTTTTATTTATAGATCAACTTCTCTCTGGAGTAATTTGCCTTAAAGTCTCGGCTGTTTTGTGAAAAAATCAGCGTTCAAAAAGAAATTTGATTTAAGACTGTAATTGGTTTGCTGCGGTGGTGTTTGTTTTGTTTGGTATGCTATCTCATGTGTCATGTCTCTAAGTTTTATCTGTAACTAGTTATTTCTAAGGTTTTTATTCTTGTATTTGTATTTTGTATAATATTGTTTGCTACTGAACTATTTTGTAGGGATGAATTGCCTTTTTATTGTTGTAAATGTCACATGTGAAAACCTGCAACTGAATTAAGATGCATATACTTTTTGGGATCAAAATACTTAGATTTTCTGATATGAAAAGTGTCATATGTGAGGTCATAACAAAATGCAAAAAATGTGTCACATTTGTCCGCAAACCTCACATTCTTGTGGGATTTCACTTACAGTTGTCTCTCATATATACTTTGTTTTACTTTCTGTAATCACGGACACCAAGCTTTTATATTAATCTGACTTTACCTGCAGTTTACCTTCAGTGTGCTTTTTGTATGACTGCCGTAACCTTCTAGTCAGGTGACAGCAGGGCTTTTGGAGGTGTCTGCATCCTGCTCCTTCACCTTTTCACCTTCACTCAGCTGAATCATGCTGCATTTGTTCTGATTGATTTTCTCAGGAAGAAGAAGATCTACACTTAAACAAACTGGTGGTCCAAGCACAAAAGGTCACAAAAGAAAACAATGAGGTGCACACCTGGGCTATAGCCTAGTAGTATTCCAGAGCAATTTGCAACACCAATGTATTATGTAAAAATTAGACTTTAGCTGCACTACATGACTGACATCCTACCGAGGAAGCACGATCAGTGATCTCACAACCTCCATGATTCCTCATGCAACACTCTCTACGATTATTAGTGAATACTCCTATTGGTTCTTCTTGGCCCTTTAACTATTCAGAGTGTGTGCTTAAACATTATAGATGAGGTCACGTCAGGGTCCAATAGGGAACAACAGTTTGGTGTTTGCACCATGTGACAGATAACCCAGCAAACAAACCCTGCACCTCCTCTCCTCTCAGCTTTCCTTCTCTTCATTATATCCTCTCCTCTCACCCTCTTTTCTTCTCCTCTTCCTCCTCCTCTTTGAGTTTTTAATTCCCCATCCATTTATGAATCATTAGTGACTGTTTTTACATTACAAAACCACATATTTATATATTATATATATATAATATATATATTTAAAAGACGTCAGGTCCATTCACTCCCACTTCACAAGAAGACAAGACTTCTAATGTGAAACTGTCACATTTTGAAAGAATTTTCAGCAGTTTTCAGAAGTCTCTTCTTGCTATGTCTGATTTCTATATTTTCCGCTTCAAAATAAATCAAATTGTCAAAAGAAAATACTCCTGATAGCTGTAAAAATCTAAACAGAGTTATAAATGTTGTCTCTTCTTGCAGCTTGCTTGAACATAAATATGTTCTGAACAGTTGGACAGAAATTTAAGATGCTAGTACTCCGTACGAGTGATAAATGGCCTAATTCAACCAAAATGAGACTCTTCCACCAGCGATAGTCTGCAAAATAAAACAGAAAATTTGATTTTATACAAGAGACATCCCAGGCAAATACATTGTTTTTCATGCACTAGTCAATTTTGAGTATCTGTCCTATTTTGTAATACAAAAAAAGAATTGTCTTAACGTAAGTGCACTTACATAAACCAAATGTTCTAGTTTCATTCCTTTGTATATTCTGAAGGTTTCTAAAGAGGGGTTTGTTCATTTGGAAAATAGTTTTTTTATGGCTATTAACAATATTTTCTGATTTATGGAGTGATCCAAAGAGATATACAAAATATAAAAACCTTTGACTCGAATATGTCAACAAAATGAAACAATATTTTTTACCTGGCTTCATCCAATGTTCAGATTCCTGTTCTTAAAATGAATGCAAATTAGCACATATTTCAGAATCAGGTTTATTTTGCCAAGTATATGGAATTTGACTCCGGTTGTATGCAGCTCTCTCAATGTACTTACACAGAATAGGAATATGAGCTTGGAACAATAATGACCAGAATCAGAATCAGAATGGTGTTTATTGCCAGGTGTAAGAGGTATACACTAGGAATTTTCTTTGGCATTATTGGTGCGAGACAAACTGTATAATAACAAAAGAATAGATAACAACAACCAACAATAAAATAAAAATACAATAATAAAAATAAACTGTCTATATAAGTCAAGTGTTCTGGAAGTTGTAAACAATACAAATAGCATAGCAAAGAATTAAATACTGGATGGATAAACATGGATTGGATGATTATGTATAATACTGTATGTACATGTGAAGATGTCTATATACTGTATGTAGAGTGAGCAGGATTTATATGTACAGTGACAGGTATGTACAAAAAAAAGTGCATTAAGGACTGTAAATTATAATCTACAATGGCAGCATCGGATATTTCGGTGTTAGCGGGTTATCGACAGTGTATGACTGACTAAGTGTTCATCAGAGTGACGGCCTGAGGGAAGACAAAAGATAATGCCATTATCATAACATAATGCCTCATTGGCATATTTAAACGTAAAATTTCACTTGTAATACAAAAAATAATTGACTTAATGTAAGTAATCAACTAGGGAAGTTTCATGGTGATGTCTATTCATTATTTTTTTTAACCTATTCACCTGGGGTGTCTTCCATTAAAGCTAGAAAAAGGATTTAGTGAAATATGAATCTTCTCCTACTACGAGCTACTACAACTATAATGACAAAACTAAGAAACTGAGAAGAAACTACTGTACAGTGTAATTTGCATATTGCTGTTTGTCTCATCTCTCCTCCTCTGCAGACAGTTATGATGTACCGTGAGTCTGTAAAACATGTTGCTCTTTGAAGGTATGTGCTAATAGGAGCTATTACACTTACTCTTCTCCTCCCCGCCCTTTTACTCAAAAACACTCTCTTCCCTTCCTCCTCCTCCCCCCCTCTTCTCTCTTTCTCCTTCTCTCTGTCCTTTTCTTTGTCTCTAATTAGCAGTGTGTTAAACTTGGTGAACAGCGGTCAGGAATGCCCCGACAAGCTCGTAAAAATGACATCAAACTCCCCGAGACGCCAACAAACAGGTTTAACCTCCTTGCTCATACAGTGTGCCATGATGAATGGACGGATGGAAAAGACAAGAAAACGAGGGGGAGGCAACTTCTGACAGAGAGAGACAGAAAATGTAGAAAAAATGTCATGTAGGTCGATATCACTTACATAGTCATTAAACGAAACTGGAAATAACTGGCTTATAAATAAAATAAGGTTGAACTGAGAATAACAGAAACACTGACAATCATAAAATCTAATGGATGTTAACATTTATTATATAATAAATATAGCATACTCTGTAATATTAATGCTGTGTTGATGTTGCATCAAATACAGGAAATTAGGACTGAAATTGTAATAAAAATAATTGTAAATATATATTTTAAATAAATAGAATAAATGTGCATCCTTTAGGAATTTAAAAGGTAGGTGTAGGTATTATAAACAACAAAATCAACACTTATGTTGTTAGGCTACTTTTTAAATTCAGCATTTACAAAATAAAGTCAAGGTTTATATTGAATTTAATTGATTTTTTTAATTTTTTTCACGATATAGTTCAGATTTTACGAGGAGAGAATTACAAACTGATTGTGTTTTATATTTGATTTATTTAAGCTCCACCAGTGGATGGAGCGAGATGGCGCCTTGGACAGATGACGTGTCTCAAGCTCCTCCTCAACTTTGCTCTATTTTGTTTAATCTGGCACATCCTATTGACATTCAGTTTTCCCATCTGAAATACTGTCGTCAAGAAAATTACAAATTTACATTTGCATTACTATATTATATTTACTTATGTTTATATTTATTTTAACTGCATTATTTTATGACTTAGATTATTATTTTGCTTTCACATGTACTTGTGTCTGATTTCCCCTTTTATATATACATATTTTATGAGCATTGTTGAAGGAACCTGAGACCAGAGACTTCCTTTGCCAATAACTGCTTGACTGGAATTGACAAATGACAAATAATGAACCTTGAACAAAACACATTTTGTCCAAGAAATAACATTTTAATGTGATAACACTTATTCCCCACATGGTCCCAAGATGTTAAAAGACATTTAACATTAAATATCAACGCTGTTCCATCTCTCCTTCGCTCCTCATTCATCCCTTCATTATCTCTCCTCCACCTCCACCTCCATGTTTGATGTCTCTCCCTCTGCTCTGCCTCTCTTTCCTCCTTCAACGAGGCTACACAATGACTCTTTCATGTCGAGGGAGGAGAGACAGAAAGAGGGGGGCAAGAAGTGAATAAAAACGTGATGAAGGTGGGAGGATTGGGGGGGACAAGGGAGCCTGGAAAGAGGGATGAAGTGGAAAAGGGAAGATGGAGGAGAGAGGGGGTAAAGAAAGAAAGGAGGTAGAGGAGGAGGGGAGAAAAGAGGGATGGGTGGAGGAAGGGTAGACTGGGGTCAGAGCTGACGTTGGGGGGTTGATGTGGGGTCAGCATGATGAAGCAGTAATGGAAGTGTGTGTGCTGGTATCAGAAGATGTATGGCTGGTTGACAGAAGAGAGAGAGACAGAGGCAGATTACTGCGGAAGGTAGAGAGGTAATGGCCTCGACGTGGGCGTGGACCTTTGTGTGTGTGTGTGTGTATGTGTGTGTTGCCCCATTTATATTTTCCTCTCTAATTACTTTGCTTTTTGCTCACCCAAGTTTTAGTTCCTGAATGACAACAACCTGCAGGTTAAAGGTCAAAGTTCACAGCATCCAGACCATTATAATGGCTCTGTATGATACATAGAGACTCTTTCTAGTGTTCTAGTGTGATGCCTGGTATAATAACAGTGAGGAGGAAAAACATCAGATTGTGAAAAGTGCCAACATGGGGACATCTCCCACCTTCGCCTTTGCAATCGCCAAATGAGAACATCATAGACAATTCTGCAAAACCCTGGACTACGTTAATTGCTAATGTTTTAAAATGTTTTGCTATATGGACTATCTGGCAACTCGTTACCTAAAGGGCACCAGTTCCTACGTTGGCACTGAAACACATGCCACCGTCGTGGAACAGTCACTCTTGTAAATGAGATGGTAAACTGTGTGTTTAAATGAAGATTACAGTTATCTTTTTTAAAATCGAAAATAATTTTGGGCTTCATCTCTTTTATGAAATCAGCGACTCAAAACTACGTATTGATTGGTTGATGAAAACCAACTTTCAGCGATGACCAGTCCAGCACATTGAATAATTCACACCTATTTATTTTTACTTGTCAAATGTGCCAAAGTTGCATAAAAAAAAACTGAAGACAAATAACAGGGATTACAGATGTGGTGAAAAGGATCATGTGAATTTAGTCTGTATCGTTGAAATCTTTGTTTTTCAACAGCTGTATGTCCAATAGTTTCCATTTAATTTAATTATTTTTTTGCCTGATTACTCATGCAAGTTTGTGCAAGTTGATTTTTAAAGCTTAGGCTGCATTAAAGGTCATAGAGTAATCTGAAAATGTGAAGCACTGAAATGATGGTCAATGAATCGCACGTTTTACAGCCTCTGACATGAGAGGCTTTGCTGATTTTCTGTTTTATGTCTAGAATGACTGTTGCTCAGACAAAACAAGCGATTGGAAGAGCTTACCTTGGGCTCTCTGGACTTGTGATAGGCATTTTTCATTTATTTTTTTTACATTTTATTAAGGCTGTTAATTCATAAAAAAATTGTATCACAATTAATCGCATGATTGTTCATAGTTAATCGTAATCAATTGCAAATTAAACTGTACCTTAAAGGGAGATTTGTCAAGTATTTAATACTCTTATCAACATACGAGTGGACAAATATGCTTGTTTTATGCAAATGTATGTATATATTTATTATTGTAAATCAATTAACAACACAAAACAATGACGAATATTGTCCAGAAACCCTCACAGGTACTGCATTTAGCATTAAAAAATATGCTCAAATCACAACATGGCAAACTGCAGCCCAACAGGCAACAACAGCTGTCAGTGTGTCAGTGTGCTGACTTGACTATGACTTGCCCCAAAACTGCATGTGATTATCATAAAGTGGGCATGTCTGTAAAGGGGAGACTCGTGGGTACCCATAGAACCCATTTTCATTCACATATCTGGAGGTCAGAGGTCAAGGGACCCCTTTGAAAATGAGCATGCCAGTTTTTCCTCGCCAAAATTTAGCGTTTGGGGTTTGGAGCCTTATTTAACCTCCTTTGCAACAAGCTAGTATGACATGATGATTCTTTAGGTTTTCTAGTAACATATGATAGCCATATCATTCTAGCTTTAAAACTGAGTCCGCTACAGTTTAAAAACCACGAGTTGCATTTAGAAATTAAGGACGTTAAAACTGATTTGCGTTAACGCATTATTATCCCGTTAACTTTGACAGCCCTACATTTTATACCTAAATAACAAACCTATTGCAAAATGGTCGACAAATTAAGCAATTAAGAAACAAATTTATATGAAAACTGGTTATTGCTGCCCTAAACATGTGTTGTGTTTAAGCAATTCATAAAAACAGTCAACCAGTTCATTTAATATGTGTTTCCGTGTTGTAACACAAATCCATTCTACAGTCTGTAAACATGAGAGCAACACGTGAGTGTTTGTATTCAGAATAAAGGACCAACTGGTTCTCATGTGTCTGGACGGGACAGAGCGAGGGAGGGAGAGGTGACCTCTGATTGGCCGGAGCGACACAGAAGTGAGGTGAAAGGTCATACAGGGGTTGAAGAGAGAGAGAAAGAGGGGGGGGGGGGGGGGGATATCAACACCTTGTCTAATATCTACCCCTCAGTGTGTGTGTGTGTGTGTGTGTGTGTGTGTGATTGATCCCTCCAACCCGGTGGCTGCGGCTATAGACCCTATAGGGACCGGAGATGGGTGTGTGTGTATTGGTCTTTATATGTGTGTGTGTGTTTGTGTGTGTGTGTGTGTGTGTATGTCTGGGGAGGGGCTGAGGGATGAGAGGCGATCCGTCTCCCGTGGCGACAGGACAGACCGTGGACCCTTCCGCTTCCTCTAAATATTTACAGAGAGTCAGCCAATCTGAACCAAGCAGACTCTGGCCACCAGCCATGACATGAAGGAGTGTGTCGAGTGTGTATCTTTGTGTGTGTGTGTCTGTGTGTGTTTGTGTGAAGTGATTACACACATTATCCCAGTCACACTTCGGACTCGCTGCGTCGCGCTTCTGCGGGGCAGTCTGGAGATAAAAATGTAACACTCACTTAGCACGTTTTTACAATTAATATCAGACCAACTATTGGCTCTGATACTCACACACACACACATATAAACACACACACACACACACATATAAACACACACAAACACACCATAAAAAGTTCCCTCAAACTTATACAAAGTTCTCAGATTAACTCTGTTTCTCTTGAAAGCGCACTCAATTTCATCCAAACATGCAAAAACACATCCCTCTCTTCCTTTTTACTCTGTCTCATGCACACACACACACATGCACATGCACACACACACACACACACACCCAGAGCATGTGTGTGCAGTGAAAGTGCTCTGCCTGCCTGTTTGAGCGAACAGTAAATGAATAAAATGTGTTTGAGCCGCTGAGAGGAAGTGGTTTCCAGACCGCCTCAGCATGTTGGAAACAGCTGTTTGTGCATACGTGTAAGTGTGTGTGTGTGTGCGTGCGTGGGAGTGTGGGTGTGCACGTGTGATTCAGCTTGTTCTTGAGCAGCATGTTTTCATCCTGTGTGTGTTTGCATCTGTGTATCTCTTGATGTGTGTTTCTATGTGTGCGTTTGTTCCTGTATCCAATGGATGTGTGTGTGTGTGCTCTGCTGTGGGGGGGTCTGTTGACCACTTGAGATTAAACCACAGGCCAGACAGAGCTGTGTGTCATCAGGCCGACCGCCATGGAGCCCGACATCCAGCTTCAGCCTGAAAACACGAGCGACGGAGATAAACACAACGAAACACTGTCAGTTTGTACTCTCTGTCATGTGTCAGCGAGTCCTTTTATTTGCCCATTAATATATAATCATGTATATTCCAAATTATGGGCAATCATTTTCCAAACCGAATCAATCAGATGAGGCCTCCCTCCGTACTTTTATACATCCTTTCCTTCTTGTTCCCACTTCTCTTTGTCTCTTCCTTAAGACAGCCCACGGGAATAGGGAAACATGTTTAACTCATATATATCACCATGAAACTTCCCCAGTTGATTACTAACATTAAAACAATTGTTTTTTTTTTGTGTTTTGTAAGTTTAAATATGCAAATGAGTCATTATCGTTTTAGATAAGTGCTTCGCATACATTTCCAGAAATCTCAATGTTGGTTAAAGCAGCTTCAAAATTCTTGTTTCATTTTGTTGCCATATTAAAGTCAAAGGTTTTTACAGAGGGAGTTTTGGATATCTCTTTTTATCGCTGTCAACTGCCATTAACAAAATCCATTTTTGCCATGTTTTTAGGAATACAATGTTTTATAAATCAGGCTATGAATAATATATGAACAAACCTCTCTATCAAAACCTTCAGAATATAGGTAGGATTGAACCCGGAAAGTTTGGTTTATGTAAGTGCTGCTGAAGTGAAACTTTAAAGATATGGATTGTAAAATGTCATACATTTTGAAGACACTACAGGTGAATAGGGTAAAAAAAAATAACTAATAGATATCACCATGTAACTTCCCCAGTTGATTATTTCAAAAGTTTTCCAAAATTTTATTTTTAAATATGCAAATGAAGCGTTACCTAATGTTAACTTTTGGTGAATTTAGGGGAAATCTACAGATGCAAATAGACAAAGTTTTCCTTCCTCTAGTCTGAAAGAAGACACGATATGGGAGAAAAATAGCCCAAAATCTCAAAATTGGCCAGTGCATGAAAAACAATGTTTTTGCCTGTAGTGTGTCGCCTTAATCCCGTCCGTTCATCCTTCATCTCATTAGTAACTGAGTATTAATGAGGAATTGTCCATTGTAGATTTTGTAAATGTTATTACATAAAGAGTTTGGCAAGTTGCCTTGACTTATGTTACGTTATGTTACTCACAGACTGAGGGGCATGTAATACAAATGTGTCTTTATTGATAGATCCTGATCATAGATTTTGTTGTTGACTCTGTTGTTGTGTTTTTATTGTCTCTATTTTATGTTTATTGTTTACTGTGCTGTATCACAAATTGCCCCTTTGGAGGCATTCAAGTTTTCTAAGTCTATAATGAAAAGAAATGTAGTCAGATGTGGGAGTTCTGCATTGATTCAAAGGCACTGATCCTAAAATGCTCAAATGTGATTTTTAAAAACAGACAAAACCTCTGTAAGAAAAGCATTAAAATAATTTTTTGAGGTAGTTATCATCTATAAAAAAATCAGAAACAGAGCAGTTATGCTAATGTTCATATCCCGATTAGACTTTTTTGTGGTTTTCCAAGTTTTTATTTGTAGAAACAAATCAGCTGATCCTAGATGAGATAACTTACACTTTTAACTGCTGGTTTTATTTGCATATGAGGCATTTAGTTTGATCTTTTTATGCAAAGTGTGTGGCTTCTTCATATAGGAAGCAGTTATAGGATGCTTCACTGCGGATCCTGTTTTACTTAAATACACATTAAACTGACAATAAATAACAGGACATTTTGTGATTGACAGGTCGGAGGTTCAAACAGGTTACTGGCTAGAAAAAAAAAATTCAAAACTAACAATGACTTATAATTCCAATAGGGAAAGATCAATTGGAAATGTATAACAGTATTTATTTAGGTTAGCAACAAAAAATGCTGCTGGTGGTGGAGTAAAGAAGAAGACGGAGCCTCTCTGATAATAACAGAATTTCAGTGCTTCTTTGATAGTCACCGTTTATTTGATCAGTTTGATCATTGATAACTTTAATTTATTTCATAGAGCTGCTGTTTCCTCCGTTTAACCCACACTCCTCTTCATCCTCCTCCTCCTCCTCTTCCTCTCTCTCTGTTTTCCTCAAACTGTGTGGCTTCGACTTCCGCCGTGCCCATGAGCCAAATCTTCTGATCTTTACACGAAACAGATCAGGCTCTCCCTCACACACTCACGCACGCACGCACACACACACACACACGCACACACACGCACACACAGACGGACACACACTCCTTCACCTCATCAAAGTGGTGGAAGTGTGTGTGGGACGATGGATTTGATGGAAAGGTTGGGGGGCTCGGAAGTGTTTTAATGTGTGTGTGTGAGTGTGTTTGTGTGTGTGTGTGTGTTTGGGGGGCGTGCACACATGGTCGCATGGACACACACACACACACACACACACACACACACACACACACACACACACACACAGCTGGGACTTATCAGTGTTTACTCTCTCCTGTCTGACTGTACTTAAACTTTACCTCCTCTCTCTCCACTCTCTCCGTCCACACTCACAGGAACAACCACCCAGCCAGATCGGGGGAAGCCTTTATCTGAGCTTGGCGCTAAGCTGTGAATGGTCATGTGTGTGTGTTGCCAGTGTGTGTGCGTGTGTGTGTTTAGCTTGGCAGACTGCCAGGGAAACTGAAGCCAAACCTCTCCCTACAGCAGCCACGCGCCGCAGCCTAGTGTGTGTGTGTGTGTGTATCTTGAGATTTATATTTTATAGTGTCTCGGTTTCTTGCTGCTGCAGGTGGGCACCTCCACCTCCATATTTTCTAGTCCACCTTGGGTCTGAGTCTAAATTCCTCTGTTCTGACTGCTGTTCATGTCCTGTGTGAAACCAAGTCAACGTTGACTTATTTCACCTCGCCTTCGTTATGTGGCTTATGTTGTTATCTAACGCCATGTATGTAAGTTACACAACAAACATACTTATTTTAACCCAAAGCACGATCTTTTCCGAAACATAACCAAATAGTTTTGTTTGTCTAAACCTGGTAAACGTAAAAACTAAGTAAACTTACGTTGGAAGTTTATTTTGGAAATACACTGTAAAGAGCGGAAACTGACACGCCGTCCCTCCAAAACTGACGCTACGGTACGTAGTGCATCATAGTTTGAATTGTAGGGCCACTGACCAAGCGTGAGAATGTTTTGCTTCTTTCAGTGAAAAAAAAAAAATGCCAGTGAACATTATTTCAGGCAGCAATTACATTTTCTTCAAAATGTATTTGGAAAAATAAATGAAAACGTATATGAACATAATCTATAGAAGACAGGGTTGGAGAATCTGTGATCCTTTTTGGGTCTAACCAGACTGATACGAACCCTATAGAGTGTGTGTGTGTGCAGGTATGAACTGTGTCTCGGTGCATTGTGTGAGAGTTCAGGTGTCACCTTATATTCCTGTGATACTGAATAAGTGTGTGTGTCCATGAATACGTGTCTATTTCAGTACACACACAGGTAAACAAATGCACCTGGGATGAGTGGCTTTGTGCTGAGAAGAGTCCCACTTCAGAGTCACACACACACACACACATGGTGCTGTTTTGTTGCAGAATATGTGTCACAGTTGTCTTTCACCTACTTTCTCTCTCTTGTCCTTGCAATGCTGTGACTTCACCCGAGATAACGAGGGTGTGTGAGGCCTTTATAGTGTATGTTAATGTGTGTGTTACTGAGAGAAAGTATGTGAGAGATGACAGGGTGCAGACATTTGAAGGTTGAAGATGCATACGATCTGAAAATACTCAAACGGGAATAGGAATTGTTCGTGACTTACCAGCCCGTTCTCATTCCCAGGGCGTCAAATACTGCCGCTTTGTCACTCCCGTTAGCGTTCGATACTACTGCACAAGGCGCCCGTTAGCGCCATGCTTTCCATTACCTACAATGTAATGCAAATCCATCCACGGCAAAAGTAAACGCACAGAGAAACAACACAGGGTTTTCATCCAGAAGGCCGCTGTATGTGTCCCGTGTTCACTTTACAAACATTGTAATCTTAAACCCAACCATGTTGTTTTTTCCTAAACCTAATTTAGTGGTTTTGTTGCTTAATCCTAAGCAAGTGTTTTTGTTTAATTCACAACATTAAGCATGTGTTTACTGCGAGCGAAAAGTAATGGCGTGGGGTCTGACAAAGCACCAGTATGTGACGAGTTGGGATGAGAAAGTGTTGAGATGGACCCGACTATAAAATAAACACAACTCAAAAGAATAATAAATAATAGTAACAATTGATAAGTACTAGATAAGGTTGATAATTATACTACCATAGTGTCAAAAGCTATCTACCAAGCCGGCAACATTAGCTTCTGAACTGGCTAGCTTGCTAAATTGCTAAGAAAGGAAGTGCCTTAAACATGCATTCTTTCTAATAGCCGGCAGGGGGCGACTTTTCAAAATAAACTTCCATCTTCACAGGAAACAACTTCCTTAGGTTTAGCAAGACAGCTACTCACAGTAGTTAGGTTTAGGAAAAGATTGACTTAGTTGGATTTAGGAAAAGATTGTGGTTTGGCTTAAAATAACTCCAGAAGTGGCGTTACTTCAGTACGGAAGTTACGTGACAAATCAACATCTGGTTTCACACGGGACACCAACGTCGGTCTCTTAGGCAAAAGTCCGGTATTTTTACGCGGCGTTCACCACTTTTTATATAGCCTGGTTCACAATTACATTAATTACACACAAATTGATTCTGTGGGATAAACACAAATAAAAGACACACTCCCTAACAGAATGAATGTCTGAGTTAAGATTGTTAAGAATGTGAGATTGTGTCCATGTTATGAGATTGATCTCGGGTTCTTTTGGGACTGTTACGATGTATGAACTTGAGCACAGGCCTTGAAAACCCCATAATGGCCAATAACCCCATTGTATATTTTACTACACACACACACACACACACAGCCACTGCTTGTTGTAATAAAACCTGACGACGGCAACAATGAAGCAATCTCAGAGGAAAAGGCTGAAAACAGAAAAGCAGTAAATGCATTTCACTTTTCAAGGCCAGCAGATCACTGGGTTAGTGTTACCAATACTACAGCCTCCCTGCATGCTGATAAGAGGCAGCCAATGCATGTGTGTGTGTGTGTGTGTGTGTGTGTGTGTGTATGCGCTTGTGCTTGCGCCTCCTTATAAAGAAGCAGTGAACTGAGCTCCTATCAGATCTCAGATATCAGATCAGATAGGCCATGAACCAGTCAAAAAGCCCCATGATCGGATAGCTCACGCACACAAACACTTCCACACCCAAACCTAGTTTCACTATTCCCATTCAAGAGCATGTAACATATTATATAATTATTATTCAGATTTCATAACTTCCATTAGCAGTCCTGTTTTAAGGCTTCTTCCACATAAATTGTAACCCTAACCTTCCTATTGCAACCCAGACTCCTAAGAAATTAGGTTGCTATACAACTAAACTGCATTCTCAATTACGTTTCAATGGAAATGTATTTTCTTCCGCATTATGGTCGCAGTTTTAAGGTGGAAAAAAATGCCACTTCAAAAATAAGTGAAAAACAATGATTACAAGTTGTTTTTGCTTGTAACAAGTAAAAAAAAAATCTGCCAATAGAACAAGTGAGATTTCGCTTGGTAAGATTTTTTTAAATAAGATGTAATATTTAGGCCTTTCACAATAAATAGAGATCTTGTAAGTACAGAAGTCCCGTTACAAAAACTACTTAGTTAGCTTTAGGAAAAGATCGTGGTTTCGGTTAAAATAACTTAGGAAGTTAATTAAGTTATGTGACAAATAAGTCTACGTTAACTTCTGGATTCACACGGGACATGAACAGCAGTCTCCTTATAGACCCGCCCATCTATACCGACCTCCTCCCTACGTGGCGTTTACAAATTGATTTCGTGGGATATACACAAATTGCAGTGGTTTCACACGGGACATGAACAGCGGTCTCCTGGGCGAAAGTCCGGTATTTTTTGACCCACCCCTCCACCCCGTAAACCTCCCTACGCGGGCTATGATCAGAAATATTTTGGCGATACTTCAGAAACAAATGTAATCCGAGAGAAAACATGTTTCCCTCGAAACGTTATTGACGACGCAGTTTTGTTGTATGGGAACGTAATTTTTCAACGTATTCTCATACAACAATGATATGATGATATGATATCTTACGAAAAAATGATTTCTCATTATTCATGCATTTTCCTACGAATGTCCAACAACACGTGTACATTTTCGCTCACTACATGCATACATGCATCTTTTCAAACTAAACTTCCATCTTCACAGGAAACAACAAAGGCCAGTACAACAAAGTATGTAACTTACGTGATAAATAAATCTACGTTGACTTCTGGTTTCACACGGGACACAAACAGCGGTCTCCTGGGCAAAAGACTGGTATTTTTAGACCCGCTCATGCAACCCGACCTCCTTCCTATGCAGCTTCCGCTGCTCTTCATATTTCCTGGTTCACGATTATGTGAATTACACACAAATTGATTTTGTGGGATATTCATGAATTACAGTGCTTTACTTTTCATATGTATAGCTACAAACAGTGTATGAGACCAGCCTGAATCTTTAGGAGACCAGGATATCTATTAAACTCCATTCAGGACACACTGTTCTTGTGACCAATTATTAATTTTTATTATGAAGACAAACGTCCTGCTGTGACGTCCAGTCTTTGTCAGTCAACACGACTTTCACCTCTTGCTAGATTTTTTGTTGGGACCCCCTGGCGCCTTTTGGCCTAATTACAAAATGAACACAAGCAGTTTAATTTAGATGTATTGTTATTAATCAGGTTATTAATCTGTTTCTGATTTATAGCTGACAGCTGGGCGCTGTGGAGGACACAGGCCGCTGATTATTTTTTATTGATTTTTTTCCTTAAGGCGGATGATATTAAAGCATTGAGTCTGGGTTAGGTGAGTGCCTTGGGCTTGTTTTGTCTGGTTAAAGCTTTGTCCTGGAGGAGTGGATGTGTTTTTAAACCTGTTTTTATTCAAAAAGTCTGCACACTTTACTGTCTGCATGTGAAACACTTAAACCCCAGTGTCTGGTAGTGTCAGAGCCTTCAGGTGGCTGCGTACCTGCCAGAGAAAAAAATGTAGATTCATGAACAAGAAGACACTTTTAAAGAATGAAATGTGTTACAAATGCAATACAGGCTTCAAGTTTGATAACGATTAGTCAAAGTTGTCCAAAAGTCACCAATGTGAAACCACGTGTGCCTGATCTTAAACATCACGACTGTTTTTATTGTGTTTTATTGTGGTTTGTTGCCTTTGCAAACATATTTTTTAGCACTAAAGAAACTGAAAAAATGTCTCTATCTACCATTTCCTTCACCCATTTTTGCTTATTTGCTGCAGCTGTTGGTCTTTTAAATTTTTGCCACTATTACTGGTTTACTTGGTTATGACCTTTATGAGAGTTTTGTTGAGTTATGAGATTTATTGCTGTTAGAGCATAGCATGCAGCATCTTTAACCCATTTAAGACATTTCCAATGGCTTCAGACGCCCTGTGTGTTTTGGCTTGGGCAAGAAGATGACACCTAATTGGACCTCAGGTCTTGGAGGTTACAGTGGTCAGCTTTTTGCCATGAAGACCCTCCGAGGGGGCAACTTGGCCCCAGGTCACGGAGGTTATGGCACTGGTGGGCTTTTAGGGTTGATGCGAGGGTTAGGACCAAGGTTTGAACCAGGGTTAGAAAGGATAAGGGGCTTTTAAAGGTCATCTCAACTCTGGTAAGCCAAAGTTTCTAATTAGAATGGAACAAAAGCCAGAGTGGAAAAGACGATTTTAGTGTTAGCTTAGCTCCACTTCTTCAGTGTCATGGTTTCAGTTTTTTGGTTTCAAATCATGTTGGTGTTTGGCAGGTCAGCTTACAGAGGACCAGCATTTGGAAGGATAAAAGTAGAGATTGAAACTAACTGCAGAGCTTGGAGAATTCATGAGCTTTTTGAGCTTTTTGGAGTTAAGCCACCGGGTGAGAAGGGCTCCCAAGTCTTGTATGTCTCCGAACTTTGGTAGTAGTCAGCTTGGAGGGTTGGATTTGGGACTAAGACCTAGTTTAGAGAGGGAAAGGAGCATCTGGTGGTGAATTTAAATCTCAGTTTGGGGGTTAAAAGCATTGGTCAGCTTTCGGTTTGGATCCAGTAGGGTTGGAGCCAGAGATAGAGAGGACCCTGGCTGAGGCTAAGACTATGGTTTAGTTAGTCATGGTCAGCATTTTAGAGTCAACCCCTGAGCTCAGAAGGACCTCTGAAAGCTACATTTATCCAGGTTTTTGGGGGTTACGGTAGTGGTCATCTTGGAGGGTCACAGAGCGAGGGTTGAAGGGGCCTCTGTGGGTCATCCTGGCTCCAGGTCCAGGGGGTAATGGTTGTGGTCAGTTCCTGGGTAGAGGAGCTTCCAGGGCCCCGGGGCCTCTGCAGCGTCCAAGGGCCGGGCTGCAGCCAGGTCAGCGGGTGATGGATGAGGCTGAGGCTGCTTATGGCAGGTGCCCACCAGTCCTGACCAGTCCAGCTTAATCAGCAGAGCACTCGGACAACAGACCCCATTTAACCTCCTAATGACCAGTCACTCAATCTGGACGGACGGACACACACACACGCACAGACACGAACATTATGAACTTAGCAACAATTAAAGTGCTGCTTGTAGCGACAGATAATGTAATTAAGCCTTCACAGCTGAGTGCACTGAGCTGCTGCAGACTCTGACACATCTAATCTAATCACTGGTTACTCTTGGTTTGGTAACAATCAATCTGACATTAAGGTTCACATGCTCAACAAAAATATTTTGAAGCGTCAGTGTGTATTTCTTTCTTTTCTTTGTTATTATTTGTATCTGTGTCCGATGTTTAAAAATATGTATTTTTTGCATGTGTGTGCGTGTGCACGTGTTGAGCTGCACTTTTGTCAGTTGAACGTACTCCGGCTCCCCACAGTGACCCACTTTCTGCCGACCGTGGTCATTGTCTCACTTCATTCTGCTTCATTTGGCAAAAGAGTGTGTCATGTGTCTGTGTGTTTTTGACTTGTAGCAATAAATGTTCAACAAGCGTTTCCTTTTACAGGTCTGCGTCATATTTGAAAAGGACCCAGATTCAATTTGCTGGAAGAAAGTTGCTCTGAGTACTCCAACGTATCCTCATACAACGGTTTGTATGATATCTTGCGGAAAAGGTATTTTACATTTTTCATGCATTCTCCTGCGAATGTCCAACAACATGAGCAATCAGGGCATCTGCGCAACTTCCTGCAGTGCAGAACTGAAGAAAAGACTTGGCCGACAGATGCTCACAACGGCCCGAAACTGTCCGACCGGTGGCTTGGTGTGTGAGGGTTTTTAGAGGCAGGGCGTCCTGGCTCACGATTATTACGGGGGTTATATACAAACTACAGCGCAATATTTTTCGTATGTATAAGTACAAACAGTAAATAACAACACAGCCTGGACTACTCACAACTTTGTTACATTTTTGTACCATTTTCTCCATGATTCTCCATGATTGTAAATAAAAGCAGTCACATCACCGTAGCGTGCAAACCAATCATAAATGATCGGGAATTAAAGCTTTATATGCTGCTATTTGATAAATACTTTCATGGAGCTTCACTGCTGCTGCTGCTATAAAAATGACTGATAGTTTGTCCAAACCCTGAAATTAGAGAACGTCTTTCCCTCCTAACTGATGAGGATGAGATAACAAGAAAGCTAAACAGTCTCTGTGTGTCTTTTCAGGGTTTAGGAGACAGGAGACGTGGGGTGTCGACGATGCGTCAACAGTCGTCCTCCCTCCTCTACTTACCCATGCTGTTAGGAATTGTGTGTGTGTGTTCAGGGTGATCACATTAGTGAAAGTAGAAAGTGTTAATTGGACAGTTAATATCAGAGGTGTGGGTACAAATTACCATAATGTGAGGCAGATAACAGCGTAAGGTTTGTGTATTGAGTGTTTGTTTTCATTTAAGTAAGCACACACACCTCAAACATGTCCTCTCTGAGCTGAATCATTTTCTGTCATCTCTCTACTGTCTGTACGAAAACGCCCCAAAAATACCTAAAAGTTAAATAAAGACAACTGTGAGGAGTTACCTGTTACCTCATGAGAGTTTCCTGTCTCTGCAAGTTGAAGGATAACTTTGGTATTTTTCAACCTGGATCCTATTTTTCCATGTTTTTGTGTCGACTGTTGACTAATGGGGGCAACAGTTTCTGAAATTGGTCCAGTGTTGAGGGAGAATGCTGCAGCCGCCAGCCGCTAAACAGGCTGTAAAAAAGTAAGTACTAAAAGTACTTGTTTTTGCCACTGAAAGGCTCAGATTGTTATTTTAACAACATTATGGAAAAGACCCGACAGAGAAATTAATTTCTTTCTTACCTTTCGCTTGATCCAGTCTGTTTGTTATTGTGTGTCTCGCTCGGAGAAGTCGTGTTCTTAAATCTTGCGTTGCATCCACATTGTGGGTATCATCTTAATATTCAGCCATGATATTGAAAATCTTTTAGACAATACTAAGCTACGCTTTCTGTACTCCAACACAACAAACTCTGACAACACTGTTGTCCAGTGGCACTCCTCCCTCCAACTCTCACTCACGTTTCCACTGTTGGCTTCTGGCCAAAAAGTCACATGACACAACAACGAGCTAACCAAATCAAGCTAAAGGTAAGAAAAGGGTTTTATTTCTCTGTAGGGAACGTTCAATAATATTGTCAGACACTTATAATAACAATCTGAGCCTGTCAGCGGCAAAAACAAACACTTTTAGTGGACGTAAATGGACGTACCAGGTTGCCCCAATTGATTACATTACAGCTTGTTTAGCAGCTGGCGGCTGCAGTGTTCTCCCTCAATACTGGACCAATTTCAAAAATTGTTGTCCCCATTAGTCATTCAGACACAAAAACATGAGAAAATAGTGTCCAGGTTGAAAAATGCCAAAGTTACCCTTTAATCTTGAAAGTGCACCGACATGAACTGAAACCAATGACAGAAAGAAGGAAGGAAGAATGGGAAAATGGAGAGGTGCAACAGAAAGTAGGAAAAGAAGAAGAAAAAAGAGAGAGAGAGAGAGGAGGAAATATGGGCAAGGAAGAAGGAAAAAGGAACAAATATGACAGGAGAGGAGAGGAGGGGAGAAAAATGGAGTAGGAAGGAAGGATGGAAAGAGGAGAATTGGGGGAAATGGGAGAAACAAGGTAGGGATGATGATAAAGGAGGGAAAGGAGGGGAGGGGTTACAATAGCCTATTTGGTGAGAGTGGAAAAGGAAAACAAACACAGAAAGTAACAGTTGAGTTGGACCCACACACACAGCTAGGAGCTCTGGTGTTATAGGAATATTATAGAACAGCTGTAAAACGCTGCAGCAAGTTAGCGGCGGACTCAGGAACAGGTGAGACCCAGCGGGAGGTCTGTGGATTTGAGGGTAAGGGTAAGGGGGGATGGGTCATGACTCAAGTCCGCTGTTAGTCGCTGTAATGATTTTCCACTTGTTAAAACTAGTTTAACTGCTGTATTATCAGTCTGTGAGCGTTTTTAATAAGGTATGAGTCGCCAATAAAGACTCAGTTAATCAATTTATATTGGCTGTATTTTATCATTAGGGTATTTAAATGTTGGTTTTATTTGGCTATAATCTTCCCATGTATCTTCAGAAGGATAAAGTATGTCTGTGTTCGTTTAAAGTAATGAAATTTGACTTAATTAACTACTATTCTCATTAATCATTATGTGCCTGCAGGGACTTTGTGCAACCATATGTCTTATGTATTCCTATAATATTACTACAGCTAGTATATTCTCTCTCTCTGCGTCTGTTAGGATGATTTTTATTTATTATAATGCTTGAATTCACAAGTCAAATAGTTCAAATAAAGTGGCTACAGTGTGTGCAACAGGTTGGAGTGTTTGGAGGGTTTGTGGAGGCAGAGTGGGGATCGATTGCATTTCTGGTTTATGTAGTACAAACTAAGTTGAATCTTTAACAGCATCATAAATCCTGCCTTTCTTACACATTTCCAACAACATTGGTGGATGAAGTACCTGAAACCTTACCACACTTGCGTAAAAGTACAGATATCTAACCAGAAAATGACTTTAGTAGAAGTTAAAGTCACCTGTTAGAATATTACTTTAGTAAAAGTCTTAAAGTGATCCACTGATTCGCTAACCTGCCTGCTTGCAATAGTAACAAAGTAACGAAGATGCTTAGGGGAAATAAATCAGAGTAAAAGAACACATTTTATTTAGGAAATATACTGGAGTAAAAGGGAGAGTTGACAGAAATATAAAAACTCAAGTAAAGTACAGATACCCCCCAAAAATAGTAAAAAAAAATAAATAATGAAGTATTATTACTTTGTTACATTACAGCACTGTTGATGAGGTTTGATCTTGACTTTTTACATCTTATCTAATCAAATTTAAGTTTTAAAAACTGATGACGGGTGGAAAAAACCTTTACGAGGAAAAGGAAATCAAAACAGATCCTGTCAGCGATCTAGGAACTCCTAGGAAAGTACCATTCAATAATTGTAAACAATTTGAGATAATAATGAAATAAAGATAAAAAAATGGAGTAGATTACTGATTTTTAATAACCTAAATTAATCATTAAGAACTTCATTTCTTTCAGAAGTTTCTTTGATTCTGCAAACTAAGAATTAAAAGACATAAATAAAGTAACAGTGAATAATGAAAGAAAAGTTAGTTGTACATTACAGCCCATCATATTATAAGAGTTTAGTGATGATTACATTTATTACACTAAATAAAAAAATGTTTGTACTTTGTCAAGTAGTGTCTCAGGGATGATCAATAATCAATCTATAGTTTTTGGGAACATGATTCTTGGTAACTCCTATAAGAACACAAATACTTTAAGAATATTAAAGTGATATAACGGAGGATAGAAGTATGATAATGTCACTCTAAATTGTCAATCTTGTAAGTCACTTTTTTTCAGTGAGTATATTCAGTCAGGTACTTTAGGAATGTAGCAGGCTAACAGTGACATACTGGAAGATAAAAACACCACAAAGAAGAATGAAGTCACTATTAATTAGATTTTTTTTTTTCGCCCACATACACACGGTGAGTCTTTAAGTATAATAGTTGCACCAGAGTGGTTTGTCCTCAGGCTTGTTATAATGGAAACTAACAGGACAGGGGGTGACGTGACATCAGGCTTATGTGTGTGTGTGTGTGTGTGTGTGTGTTATCTCCACGCTGCTGTTGCATGTGGTGACTCATTGCACGTTTCCGCTGTTTACTGGAATATTGCTGGAACATGTTTATGTCCTGAAGTTTTTAATGGCTACCTGAGAGCGAGAGCGGGAAGCCTCTGGGTCCCTTTTTTTCTTACTAAAGTGCTTTATAAAAGTTGATTTATTTTTGTTTCTTCAGCTCGTCTCAGGACTGACGCTCGTTGTTGGCTTAAAGTGACGTACGCAGCAGTGAAACAGACTCACATGACTGAAGCGGAAAATGAACAACAAATAGAAGGACGAGCACAACAATTAGAAGTTGAAGTTCTGTCAGAGTCACTGCACAACTTTGCTTATGTTCAGGCATGGTTGTTTATTGCTTCCAGTTGGATCAAGATCAATTCTCAAAGAGAAGTCAGTTACTAATGTGAGAGGAGAAGGAGAAAACAACCTCATAAATTTAACGACTGTTTTCATCATAGCCATGTTAAGTGAGTCACGTTTCTACGTCACAGGCTTCTGCTAGTCACGTTTCTACGTCGCAGGCTTCTGCTTCGTCAGAAAATAAATGTAGTCATGTAAATAGTTGTATAGGCTGACACACAACTCTCAGCCCGGTCGCCAGGAAAAAATGTTGGCGTTGTACTTTTCTGAGATGGATATGTTGAAATATTGTGTTTTTTCTAGTGAGCGAGTGACGTATAACCATAGACTGTATATAAGAAGTGGACACTAGTCACCGTGAAGTCACCCATTGGTTTGTGGATAACGTTTTTTGAAGCCTTGAGTTCGGCATTTTGGCCATCGCCATCTTGGTTTTTGACCATCGCCATCTTGGCTATTTGCAACCATGTATACGACAACAGTTTATATGATATCATTCTTACTTTTCCATTTTTTTTCCTACGAATGTCAAGCAACACGTGTCAATTTCCGTTCGTTACATGCATGCAATCTTTTCAAAATAAAAACTTTCGTCTTCGTAGAAAACATCTTTGTTAGGTTTAGGCGACAAAACTACTTAGTTAGGTTTAGGAAAAGATCGTGGTTTGTTACGTGACATCAAATCAACGCTGACTTCTGGTTTCAAACAGGACACTAACAGCAGTCTCCTGGGTATAAGTCCAGCATCTTTTGACCCACCCATCCACTCCGACCTCCTCCCTACTCTGCGTTTGTCACTCTT
Source organism: Sebastes umbrosus (assembly GCF_015220745.1). Classification (NCBI taxonomy): domain Eukaryota; kingdom Metazoa; phylum Chordata; class Actinopteri; order Perciformes; family Sebastidae; genus Sebastes; species Sebastes umbrosus. The sequence continues at coordinate 9,370,960 of NC_051279.1, forward strand.
AATACTTCCTGGTTCACAATTATGTGAATTACACACAAATTGATTTTGTTGAATATACACAAATTACAGTGAATTACTTTTCGTAGGTAGAGCTACGAACGGTGTATGAGACCAGCCTGCACCGGATATGACCAGAAAGGGTGGAGCCATGTACAACCAAACGCTGAATAAGACATTTTTAGGCGACCAAAATGTTACAACTTTCACAAACTGAAAACACAATGTGAAAGGGTAAAAGTTCTAAGACGGAAACACAGACAACTCCCAGACCGGGTGTGTGTGTCACTTCTGGCAGGCAAGGTTTTATATATCAGAACATTTTAGCCCTGTCTCCTGAAAGTGTAGCAAGTGACATAGTACAACGAGCGATGCGCAGATTTTTAACTAATGAAATTAACGTGGAATAATAACGTTATTGGTATAATATCGAGTTTAACAAGCAAGAAAGTCCACTACTGGCGGGCGGGTGGAGAGGTGGATGGGTCCCACAAACAGAAGACTTTCCTCCAGGAGACCGCTGTTTGTGTATCTTGTGAAACATTTTGTCATTTTGAGCCAACCCATGATGTTTTCTTGCTAAACCTAAGTATTTTTTGTTGGTTAAACCTAATTACATGGTGTTGTTGTTGTTTTTCTTTTGCTTTGTTTCAATTTACAACATTAACCACGTGTTTAAAACTGCGACAAAAAACGTAATTGAGAATGCAGTTAGGTTGTATAGGAACGTATTTTTTCGGAGACAGGGTTGACAGTTGACATAATGTTATTGTTAATTTGTTATTGAACGAATAAATTATTTTTGAAATACTTTTATTTTTAAATGTGGTAATTGACTGTAATCTGCAGAACGCAGAACCATCCCATGTCAACGTCATGTTTACAAACTGGTTTCAGGTTTTACCTGAACGTAGTGTGTGTGTTTGTGTATAGCTGCCTCTTAATGAGGAGTGTGTATTGTTGCGTGCTGAGGACACTGTGATTAGCTGTAGACATTGAGGGGGTGGGGGACTGTCTGGTTTGGGTATTGCTCAAATTTACCCTTAGCCTTTCTGCTACAGCCATCTGTTGAGAGAGTGTCAAGATGAACCCACTCGTGTGTGCGTGTGTGTGTGTGTGTGTGTGTGTGTGTGTGTGTGCACGCAGCAGGGGTGGATTGGCAAGATTAGAGGAGTTGGCTACCGCACCCCTCCTCCTACGTTCCCGACGCACCTCCATCCCTTCTTCTTGAGGGCCTCAACCCTGACGCATGCCATGCGCTCACGGCTGTTCCCGTGTCCCCCACCCACACACACACACACACACACACACACACTCACACACTCAGAGGGGATCATGGTTGGGTCTAACCTGCCTAATTCTCCCTAATGGCTTCTCTATTCAGGGATTAACTCCCGAAATCCACACACACACACACACACATGCAGAGGGTCCACCATGCATTGACCACCAGTATAACCGTCATTTGGTAACTCACCGTCTCTCTCTCTCACTGACCCACACACACACGCACAAACACACACACGCACACACACAAAGGAAATGGACAATAGCTGATCTCTTCGCAGTGATTTGGCGAGGCATCAAATGGCCTGTGGGCTGCAATTAAAATGTTTGTGACTCAGGGGAGGACTGGAGAGGGGTCAGGGGAGAGGACGGGGGAAGACGGGAAGGGAGGAGAAGATAGAGGAGGAGGAGAGAAAGGAGAGGAAAGAGTTTAACACTCAGGAGAAGTTTATCAGGATGAACTCTCTCTCTCTCTTTGTTTGTGTTTCCTTCTACGGGGCTTTCTCTAAAGCATCTGTGCATGTTTTATTGGCTCAGTCAGTTTCCCAAATCCAAAGAATTCGGTGTTTTCCTCTGGAATTTCAGAATTGGGATATAAAAAAAGTCTAGACTGAGACAGGAACACATGCAGGTCTGCTTCCTCTGGACCAACTGCCGCAGTTGATTTATTTGAATGGGAAAGTGACTCAGTATCACCAAAAAACCCCGTCGGCTCTTCTTCCAAATAAAGTGCAAAACAGAAGGGTTGAACGAGGTTTGTGACCTCAGTTCGTGCGTGCTACACCGTTAACTGTATGTCACACTGAGCGCAGTAAACCTTTCTGTTTTTGTATCTGTTATCTAACCAGGTCGTCTCACTGAGATCCTGATCTGTTATTCAAAAGAGACCCGAGAACAAAAACGTTCAGACAAAAAAGGCTGCATGCAGGTCAGTGTCCTGTTCCAGCAGCGACATACATGAAGAACACAGACATGAACACAGCAGAATGTAGGAGGTGATATGGGTTAATGGGTTAAGAAAGTCTCATGACCAGAAGAGTGGAGGCTGTTGAAGCAGCAGATTAAAGCCCAAAATAATTGATGATTATGATGATTAATGCTTTGGAAGGAGATACATGTCATGTTCAGGTGTCCTGATGTGTTTTATCCAGCGACTCGTGGTCTTTTTATCAGCCGGGAAGAGAAAGAACGAGAGAAACCCGTTGCTGGTGTGAGTACATCCCAGTACGAAACACACAGGCATCGTAGCTTCAGAGAGAGAGACGTCAAACTGCAACTTTCTTGACTTGCAAAATTATGTTTTAAATTGACAAACATCACATGTGTGATTCATGGCGCAATTCAAACAGGGACTCAAAACATGTGTCTCTCGCCGTTGACTACCGTTCATATTTTTTTCGAAATAAGGTCCCATGGTGGTCCACCAGAAGGGGCGGGACTTCACCTCTCTATACTTTTGACCACATAGAGTATGAAACAGTGCGTCAACACAGACTGACCAGTTACGTTTCCATCCAAAGGAATGTGAAGTGTTAATCCCACCTGTAGCCCCTGAAGCTCATCCACCCGTCCCCATCCTCATTCTCTTTTTCCCTCTCCTTTCTCCTCGCTCACCTTCACTCTCCCTCCTCTTCCTACTCCTCCTCCTCCTCATGGCTTGTATTTTGAAAAGCTCTCACAGAGCATGCTACAGCAGAACTCGCTGGCTATGACTGCAGAGCGGGATAGAAAGTTTATGTAAGAGAAAGGTGTGTGTGTGAATCCATGCACTCTTGCATGTATGTATGTATGTGTGTGATAGAGGCCCTCTGTTAAACTAACAGAGTCCCAGGTGGTCTCCGGGCTCTCTTTTGTCTCTCCTCTCTGTCTCCTGCAGGCATGCATGCTGGGCCACCGCAGAAACAAAAAGACACATTTCAATGTGACTTCAGAGCAGTTTGTGTGCAGGGGGAGTAAACTACCCTTACCCCCCACCTACTGAAGATACCCCCCAGCTAATTGGCTTGAATTCGGTGTGGTGAATGGCAAACACGGTGATATTTTCTGCGTGAATGTGTGTGTTTTTTCTGCAATTGTGTCTCCAACCAATTACATTCAAATTAAACTGTTTTCCAGTGGCAGTTTCTTTTTTTGGGAAACAATCAAGTTGGCAGGAAAAAATGCTGGCGTTGTATGTTTCTGCAAAAGCAAATATGTTGAATGTCAATGTTTTTGCATTCTGTGAGAGCAAGTGACGTAACACAACAAACAGCTGTTATTGAAAGTTGCATGGTATAATAACAAGTTTAACAAGCGAGAAAGTCCGCTATGAGTGGGTCAAACAAACACAGGACCTTCACCCAGGAGGCCACTACTCATGTCGCGTATGAAACCAAAAGTAAATGTCGACTCACATAACGTTTCATTAGAAAGTCCGCTAAGGGTGGTTGTTATTTATTTACATTGTTACGTTATTATTTTAACACAATCATGATGTTTTTTCTAACCTTAACTAAATCAGTTTTTTTGTTGCCTAAACCTAACCATTTTTTTCACAACGTTAACCTCGGTGGCCTTGTGCATTTCTGCAAGCGTGATACGAGGCTGATATGATAATACATTCATGGCACATATTTTTGGTTCAGAAATGTAAACTTTGTCTCATCAGAAACAAGGCACCCTTTAGCAGAGGTATGAGACGCACCAGGCTTTCCATTAACTACAATGTATTCTCATCCATGGCAACAGTAAATGCTCAGGGAAAGTGCTGTGGTGACGTAGTTTAAAAAGCAAAAGAGACACACAGGATGCGTGGGAGGAGATGTAGATGAGTCCAACAAACACAAGGCTTTCATCCAGGAGACCGCTGTTCGGTTCATTTTACTTTCATGTTGCAATCAGCTGTTTATTTGCATCCCGTGTTCACAACGCCAGGCCACATTTTCACTGTACACTGCACGTATTAACTGCGAGCGAAAAGTGAGGCCGAGGGGTCTGACAAAGCGTCGATATGTGACGAGTTGGGATGAGAACGTTTTGCTTTCACACATGTAGCACACAACAGGAGATTGCCATGTGTCAGACACATTTTCACCAACTGGAAATACTCCATTTGGTTTATGCGAGGGGTGATGCCTGGTTAGAGCGCGCAGAAGGCAGGACGTGACGCGGATTACACCATACACTTGTATTCACTTGAATTTGTCTGGCGATATTGGCGTTGGTCTCTCCAGTTAGTCATTTCCGTCGTCGTCTTTGTGTAAATGACCCTTCTTCCTGCCTGAAATATTTGTTTTCTTTCGGTTTCACGCCAACCGCATGATAGAAACGTCATCAACTCGCCCCCTCGCTGTGAATCCTCCAGACAATGAGCGGCTCTATTCACATATGGGCTCAATCGGACATTACTCAGACTTTGTACTCGGGTGCTGGCAGGGTAAAGGACGTTTAACGTCTGATTCAACTGATTCAAACGTTTGCGTTCTGACGTACAGCTTGTCCAGGTAATGTCTAGATATGTTCAGCGTTGCAGTGCATGCGTGAAAGGGTTTTTTTGTAAACACGGCCACTGCTTCTTTACATCGCACACGCTGTTCAGAGTCATTTAAAGTCAGGAGAAAAAAAGTGGATGACAATCACGATGAACTTCCACAGGCTCAGGCTAAACCCATCTAAAAGTGCCGTCACTGTCCAGTATTACCAAATATACTTAATTATGCAAAACAGTTGCACCGGAGTGTACTGTAACTTATGTGTGTGTGTGTGTGTGTGTGCACAAGTCCCGACATTGCCATCATGTACAACCAGAGCGTGTTTTTAAAAAAGGAAACAACTCTTTCTTTTTAATCTCTCTTTCTCTCTGGTTGTTTTGCAGGGGGAAGGATTGCTTGGTTGCAAAGCATCAACATGTCCGACAGCTGTGGGACAGATCTGCATGTGTGTGTGTGTGTGTGTATGTGTGTGTGTGTGCGTGTGTGCGTGTGTGTGTGTGTGTCGGGCAGCGAGTGATGTGGTCAGACCCTCTGTCACCAGAGAGAGAGAGAGGGAGGTCCTCTGTCTCTCTCTCTTCTCCTCTCCTTCCTGTTGCTTGTTTTCTTTTCTTGATCATCGTTCTTCATTAGAGGAAGAAAAAAACACAAACAGACGGAGGCTCATTTGGCTCTCTGAAGGCTGATGATTGTTGATCTGCCGATGATACCACACGGACAGATTCATAGTTTTTTTTCAGTTTGACACAGTTTTCATGCCAGGAAAAAGAGAATTACTAATATGCAACTTTTACTCATGTCAGGAACAGTGTGACGACAGAATCATTGTCAAGTATTGCCAGCTGAATTTGCCAGGAAACCGGATAGTGTTTCGGAAAGAAACTTAATTTACATGAAAAGAAACAGGAAATAAATATAAATAAATAATATTCATGTTTTTAATCTAATCAAGATGTCTCATGAGAATCAGCTGAGGTTCAGAGGTTTCCATTGTTTGCTAATGTTACATTCAATATGGAATAAATTTAACCGCCTAATGTCCTTCATGTCAAACTGATTTTTAATTAAAAAACAAAAACATCTACAAGTGTCAGTCTTGCTGCAAGTGAGAAAGATTAAATTTGTTTATTATTATTATTCCATTACATACTTATGATACTCATCTTTCATTTCCACATTTAATTTTCCATTTCTCATTTTTAAATATATATATATATATTTTTCTGTTCCTGTTTCTGCCATATTGTAATGATATTCTTGTCAGTTATGTGTCTTATATTATCTGGTAAATCAAAGGAAATCAAGTGAGAGAAACACCAAAATGATGAAAGCAAAATTCTTTTCTGAATTCATTTATTTTGTAGGGGAGGCATCAAGGGATTAAAGAGAGAGAGAGAGAGAGAGAGAAAAGTGATGGAAAAAGCTGGAGAGAGAGAGGTCAGCGTGGCAAATCATTTTTGTAAATACAGTGTGGAAATCAAAGGGAAGGAGGAGAGGGTAGGAGAGGGGGGCAGAGGGGGGAAGCGAGTGAGTAGGAGGTAAATTGAGGGAGTCGGGGGACAATTAGATGGGAATTTCCAGTGTTAGTGAGCGAGGGAGCTTTTGTTACAACAGGGAGAGTGAGAGCTGTTTGATGCATGCGTCTATTGAATTGATATCAGGACATTTGTTTTATTATAACATATATATAAAAAAAAAAAAATGTAGAGAGATAGAGAGAATAAAGCCCCTTTCACACAAACTCATCATTATGGCAGTTTTACATGTCAGTCTCTAAGAGTCAGTAAGTTATGGCAGAATTCTTACAAGGTCCAACCTGATAGCGTTTTTGTAACACTTCAAGCATGGTACACAAGCCCGCTCTCATTCCCAGGGCGTCAAAAACCGAGGCTTTGTCACGGCCGTTGGCGTTCGGTACCACCGCACAAGGCACCCTTTAGCGCTGGTATGAAACGCACCGGGCGTTCCATTAACTATAATGTAAACCCATCGGTGGCAACAGTAGACGGTGTGGTGACGTAGTTTAAAGAGCGAAAGAGACACAGCAGGCGGGTGGGAGAAGAGGTGGATGGATCCAACAAGCACAAGGCTTTCATCCAGGAGACCGCTATTCATGTCCCGTGCGTCACGTTACAGTCAGCTGTTTGTTCGTGTCCCGCATTCACAACGTTCAGCGTCATTTTCACTGCACAAACGTAGTAATTTTAAGCCCAACCATGTAGTTCTTTCCTAAACCTAACTATAGTGGTTTTGTTGCCTAATCCTAAAGTGACGCCAAGGAGCGACGGTATGTTACGAGTCGAGATGAGAACGTATTGAATTGAACTGTGTCACATTAACAGTACAAGATTAAATACACTCATGTCCTGTTCACCTTAGTAAGAATACTGTAATAAAAGTACGAACGTCACTAATGATTCATCAGTGACTTTCAATACAGTAATAAACAGTAATAAAATAGTTATTAAAGTAAAAAAAAAGGAAATAAAGTAGGTTTAAGAAACCTGAAATCCCGGTTCTTCTATTTCTCATATCAGATCAGTGTAAAAAGGTTTTTCCTCTTGCAGTGTTGGACGAAAGGGGGATTTCCTTCCTCATATTTTGATCCATGGCACCTGCTCGGATGAATTTATAAATATCCAGGCTTTACATACATGCCATTTATGCGTCATTCCATGCTGTTGTACTTTCTCCGAATTATTAGAATTTTTCTTCACCCCATGATTTGCATTCAATAAGGAATGTTCGTCTTTTTATTAATCGTAATCTTTCCCTGACCATAACAACGTTTTTTGGTTGTCTAAAACTCTAGCCATGCCTTAATCATAGTTTTTCACCACAACCACAAATTTTCTTTTTGACATAACGTGGTTTTGCAGAATCGTGCAGCATCAATAAAATAAAGAGGTGATTGTCCCAAATCCATCACAGCCTGAACACAGCCTGAACTGAAAACTCTTAGATACTAAACATACTAAACTTTTAGCTCATTGCATTTCTTACTGACAGAAAGACTCCACTTTGACAGATAGATGGAGCGAGCAATGTTATATATTCCATGTCTGACAAGGACTGTACGGAAACTTTAGAGAGAGAAAGAGGGTGTGATACAGAGAATAATGTATTTATACAATCAGATCGGATGTACATTATAATCAGAATCCAGTTTATTACCAAACATACAAGGAATTTGCTTTGGTGTATTGGTGCACAAAATAAACATAGCAAGAGAAATTAAAAATTAAAATAAAAGCAAGTATTGCAAAAATCAAAACATAAATATAGAATAGAAGACAAATACAATAAAAATACAAAAATATGTACAAGAAACAAATATAGAAAAGAAGAAAAACACAATAAAAATATGAAAGAATACTATAAAAAATATCAACAAGAAACATAAATATAGAATAGACGAAAAATTCAATAAGAATATTATAAAAATTATGTGTACGATATATCTAAATTAAAATGAAAGCGCTGTGCAGGTTTTTAGAAGCGGTAGTTTTGTGCAGAAATGTGCAAAATTGTCCAAGGAATGTGCAAAGGTTCACAGTACGAAGTGTAAAAAGCATATGCGATGTACAGATATATAGTCCTAAATATGTGCATTAATGTAATGCATATAGGCAGATATGTATACATGTTATAAACATTAGAGCATAATATTCTACATAGTTGATTCTCCTCTCTCTTGATATTATTTTTTTCTTCTTAAATCATCAGATCGTAATCACAGTTTTCCTTTTGTTCCTTTTCCTTTCTCCTCAGACACACACACTCACACATACACTCTCACACACACATGTATCCACATGTTAAAAAATAAAATAAAGCACATCCACATTTAAATTAGAAACTTGAAATTAAGTCACTTTAAGGAGAGAAAGAGAGAGAGAGAGAGAGACGAAGTGGGGGAGAGGGGGAAAAGAGGGAGAGCGAGCTAAAGGATGATGTAGAATGAGAGGAGAGAGAGAGTAACCAGGCGAGGGTGAGAGACATAAGAAGACAATAAGAAGAGAGAGAGAGAACTTTAAAGTTAAGGAAACAAGGGCAGACCAGTCCTGCCCCCTAGAGGCAGTGTGTGTGTGCATGTGTGTGTGTGTGCATGTGTGCGTGTCCATGCATGTGTGTGTGTGCGTGTTTTCCTGGGGAAGAGAGGGACATCCTGTGACAGTGACTCAATGCTCCCTCCTCAACACACACACACACACACACACACATGTTGTTTACCCGTTTGAAGCTGCTAACAGACATCCCCCCCCACACACACACACACACACACAATCATCATTGCAAGAACACTTTATTTTGATACAGAAAAAGTTGTCTTGTCAGTGTGTGTGTGTGTGTGTGTGTGCGTGTGTGCTCATGGCCTTAGGTGAAAGCGCCTGCTGCTTCTTCTCCATAAAGAAAAGTGTGCGTGTGCGTGTGCGTGTGTTTGTGTGTGAGGAGGTGGGCGTGGCCAGGAGGAGGGGTCAGGACTGTGTGGGCGTGGCTTGTTGAGAGAGAGGGTTGTCCTCTCTCTCTCTCTCCAGCTTTAGTCAGATGGATGTCTGGCATTGAGAGGCATTTTACGCAGGACACCGAGTGGATCATACACACTTTAACACACACACACACGTACACACACGCAGCGTTGTGTGGAGTATCAGCGCTCGGAGACAGACTGCACCTGTCCTACACACACACACACACTCTCTGCATCCTCAGACACACACATCATAGAGAGAGGAGCTGACCGGTCGTCCCTATGTGTGGATGGGACCAAAGTTACACGGTGAGTACTCAGCAGCAGCTCGTCACTTTGTACAGGTTTTATATTGAAAACAGAGAAGAAGACTTCTGAAGGACTTTTCTTCATTTAACAAAAAGCTCCTTTTGTGTTTTGCTTTTGACTTTCTTTCCTTTTTTTAAATTTCTGTATTATGAAAACCAGTAAGTAAAATTAAAGACTTTTTTGGCTTCTTGAATCAAAATGTAAATCTACTTTTAAGGTGGTTTTAAACCAGATTTTATTGTCTTTTTGGTGTTTGTTTTAGTTCCTTTTGTGTTTGCTTTTGACTTGCTTTTTTTTTTAATTTGTGTTAAAATTTCTGGATTATTAATTAATTACTTTTTTGGCTTCTTGAATCAAAATGTACCTACTTTTTTAAGGTGGTTTTAAAACAGATTGTTGCTTGTTTGTAACAGGAAATTCAAAGAGGTTTTTATTTCTCACTTGGTCTGATTTTGTTTTATTTTAATTCTGCTGCTTTGCACTTTTTTTTGGTTTAGTTTACATTGTGTAACTATGTGTTTGGAGGTGTTTTTCTTTTAATGATTTTAAAAAGTGTTTGTTCAACATAGTCAGTTTGGGATTTGAGGCTTTTGTTGCACACTTTAAGGAGTTTTCAGTTGTTTTTTGTAATGTAGACAGCTTGACTCAGAGTTGTTGTTGTTTTGCTCTTTTTTAGATTAGTTTAGATTGTTTAACTATGTGTTTGGAGGTATATTTCTTTGAGTGATTATAAAGGTGTTTGTTCAACACAGTCAGTTTGGGATTTGAGGCTTTTGTTGAACACTTTATGGAGTTTACATTTTTTTTTTTTTAATGAAGACAGCTTGACTCAGAGTTGTTGTTTTCGTGTGAAAAAAAAGAAGTGTGCTCAATTTGACTTTTTCTCCTCTTGGATTTAAATGAGAGTGTGCAATTTCTCATTGCAGTTTTTCCCCCTGATATGTGGTTAAACAGCTCACAGAGTTTCATCTTGACTTGATGTATTAAATTGCACCTTCATTTGAAATTCCTCTGACTGATGTGCAGACTCAGCTTTTGTGTTTTCAGTTGGTCTAAATGTGCGAGAGGTGAATTGTTTCTTGGTTTTTGGTTTCACTATTAGTTTTCGATGTTGCAGCTGTTATGCAAAAAAGGATTCTGCTGAAATATTGAGAAACATTTCCATTTATGATCAGTTTTTTGACTGTGCTTCATTTAAATAGCAAATGGAGCAGAAACTGTTGTTCTGTTCTCTGTGGGGAAAGGTGTTGTTGTGAGAAATTACATTTTCTGGCTGGAAATTTCAAAGTTTTACAATTCAAATAATGGGTTTTGTGGGATTTGAATGATTTGCTTTGCTGTAGTCTAATGAGTTTTTACTGACGCAGACTATGTTTGAAGCAAAGAAGATCAGCTTTTTTCTTAATGATTCAGATTTTAAGAGTATTTTTTTTAAAGTTTAGAACAAGAAAGTCAGTTGTGTGATTTGCAAGACCTCAAAAAACAAACATAAAGAGATGATGAGGCTCTTGACTTATTAAATCCAGTGTTAGTGGTTCCTGAAAGGTGAAGATTGTATTTTTTAAAATCACTCCATGTCAGTAAGCAGAGGTGATTTGAGTCCATCTCTTTGTGTCAATTCTTGCTGCTGTTTTGGGGGCAGAAGTGGTTAGCTGTGACTGGAGCCAGTTGGATGTGAAATAATTTTCTTTCTTGCGGCTGCAGAAGAATTCACAGAACTGAGTGTGGTCACTAAAGATCTGTTGCTTTCCGCTCGCCTGCGTGGGATGAGCAGCATGTTTTTTCCCCTCAGTGGATATCTGCCTGTGTGTGTGTGTGTGTCTTGGGTGGGATTGCGTTTGAAGTTTTGTTTGTGGCCCCCCAAATGGAAAAGTTTTGGCGCTCCCTTCCTCATCGCCCCCCTCATCCATTACCAACACACACACACACGCTGGGAGTTGGGATGATTTGCCGGTTCCGCTGCAGTGCCACTCTGCTTCCAATTTTAGCTTCATTCAGACACAGACAGCGTTTCCTTCCTCTGTCTTCAACCCCAGGAAGAGACGGGAGGAGGGGGGGAAACAGAGGGAGGACACAGAAGAGCTTTGAGCTTCATAATCTCCTCTCACACATAGAAACTGTCTGAGTTACACTAAAAAGTAGTCAAATAAAGAGAACATGACTGCTGATAAACAGACTTAATGTTAAATCATTTGTCATTTTCAGCTGACATTCATTGTTCAGTATTTCAGCTTGATGCTGACGTGTAAAAGCATCACAATTTGTTTGGTTTTATTATTTTAAATGCCATTAGTTAAAAACATATAACTTGTAAAAAAATGCATCAGTTTCACTCATTCAATGCTTAATATACGCAGAAGACTTTATAAATGAGCCACGTGGTGCGTTCCCCCATCAGTTCCTGTTTGTTCCCCTCTGATCAAAGTGTCCTATCTCTGCTTGACTCATTTTCAATTTTACTTTGTTGGTTTTTATAGACAGAAAAGGAAAAGATCACTGAGAAATAAATCAGTGGAATTCATTCTGGAGATGGGAAACATAAACAGATAATATTTATTATTACATCTGAGGATCAAAATTAAACAAATGGATAACATTAAAATGTTAAAATAATATAATATTATCGTATAGTGATTATTACTTTGTCGTGAATGAATGCAGGTTTTATTCCCTAATTCTTTCCAAAATTAGTTCATGTTTTCTGTAAATAGTTGACAAGACAAACTGCTTCCCGTCTGTTTCTAAGCTGCCGTCAGTGTGTGTGTGTGTGTGTGGGTGTGTGTGTGTGTGTGGGTGACAGCAGCGTTAGTCAGACCCCCCCTCACTGAGTCACCCACACACACACAACAGCTCTTCCTCTCTTCTTTCTCTCCCTCTTCATCCCTTCATCTCCGTCCGTTTTTATCACCTTTGTCCTGATCCTTTTCTTCCTTTCCTCTTTTTATTTCTTATCTTTTTCCTCCCACATCTCCTTCTTTCTTACGTATCTTTTTTCCACTTAGTCCTCTGTCTCTGCTTTCAGGTTTTTCCTTTCTCTCTTTCTCTCCCCTTTTTCCCCTTTCTTTTTCTCATCTTTTCTTTTTTTTTCTTTTTCTTCCTTTGCCTCTCATGGTTTATTCTTCCTGTCTCATTCTGTCATTCCTTCCTTTTGTCTTTCTTTTCCTCTTCTTATCTTTTCTTATTATTATGTTCCTTCTTCCCTCGGCTCTCCCTCCTTTCTTTCACTCTTCTATCTTTCTTTCATTCTTTCCAGTAAATCTTTTATTCTAAATTGCAACAGTCAAGTGGAGTTACTTAAGTACGGAAGTTACGAGACAAATAAATCAACTTTGACTTGTGGTTTCACCCGGGACATGAGCAGCTTCTCCTCGGCAAAAGTCTGAACGTTTTTTGACCTACCCATCCACCCTGACCTCCTCGCTACGCAGCGTTCGCAATTATGTGGATTACATACAAATTGATTTTGTGATGACCATCACGAAAAAATTACATTTCGTGACTATTTCACGAACTGCTGTGCGACTGGGTTGACATACTTAAATACAAATTAAAATATTGCTTTTTCTCTCTCCCTATGTCTCTCAACCAGGCGACCTCTCATAGCTCGGCCATGTTGACCAGTGAGGGGGCGCACACCATGGAGCAAGACGACACGCACCACAGAGCCAAGATGGCTTCAACAGCCACCACCACCACCACCACCAGCTCCAGCTCAGGTGGGGCAGAGACGATGACAGACACGGACGTGGACATGGAGGTGGAAGTAGAGATGGAGGAGGCAGACCTGACCCGATGGACGGAAGCAGAGTTCGAGGAGAAGTGCACGTACATCGTCAAAGACACGGCTTGGGAGGCGGGGCCAGACAGTGAAGCCATGACAACGACGGCAACCAGAGCTGAGGCGTCGCTGCCCCGAAACCTGGCTTTCAAACACCCGGCTGACAGCAAGGAGGTCAGTCTCAGACACACACACATACACACACACACTAGCAGACAAACTTTCTCTCCACTCACAATTTTTCACACACACTCAGGCAGAGAAAGCCATCTGCACACACTCGTGAGTCAGATGTCGGTCATGTAATGAAGAGGGGGTCGTGTCTCGCCATAAAACTTCACATACACATTACAGAGAGGAGTCTGTGTGTGTGTGTGTGAGTGTGTGAAACGCCTGAAGCAAGAGTTCACACACACACACACACACACACACACACACACACACACACACACACGCACACACATATTTTAACTGTAGCCGTGTGTACACTGCGATTTAATGGGCTCGTATCCATACATGAAAACTCATTCGTCATCTGAGAAAATGATGACGGTCTTATCCCAAGTGTGTGTGCGTGTGTGTGTGTTAGTGTGTGTGCGTGTGCGTGTGTGTGTGTGTGTGTGTGTGTGTGTGTGTTTGAGATCTCATAGACTCATGTCATTAAACTCGCTGCAGTACCTGTGGCTGCTGGCAGGGAGCGCAGTTCAACATCCCAACAAACGTATCAAAATTGCTTCTGAACTTTAATCCCTCAGATTCTTCATATCATAAATCTGTATTGGCCTGTGAGGTTTGTGTTCTTTAAAAATGAATCTTTATGTGATTCAGGATGTCTTGAAACCCTGAAAGTTTGGGGCAACTTTTGGAAGCCAAGCACAGTTAACTTAATGGTGATAATCAATAACTGCGGTGTATATTTTGGTCAGTTTTTTATACAATTAGACGCTTTTCCTCTGTAAATCTTTCTCAACTAACCAAATAGTGACCTTGTGACTTTTTCACAAACCTGACCGGATGAAGTTTTAGTCATTGATCGAACCAGAGGTGAAAAGGTCAAAAAGTCAAAGCGTCATAGGTTGAAACTGAGGTTGGATAAGTAAGGGATAATGTACAACGAGCCGGTCATTGTTGTGAAATAAACCCCGGTTTATTACACGGGTACTTACTTAAGAAATCAATAATTTCACACAAAAACGATCCTCCAGAGTCCGACATCAGAACTCCACCAATAGCAACGGTCTGTTATAAAGAAATTACAGACCGTAGAACGCTGTGATTGACCAATCAGAATCCAGTATTCAACAAAGGCGTGTAATAACAGTGAGGTATTGCACAGAACCAAAATAACTCTCTGGTAAAACCGAGGATGTTTTAGCTTCTGAAAAATGAAAAATGAGTTGTAAATTTGCATTTTCCAACAGCTTTAACAACACCGATCAGTTTTTGATGAAGCTCCAAACACAAATCCGAAAATAAATAAATGACCAAGAGCACAAAAAGAAATTAAAAATGATAATTTGTTGTCCTTTGCATAGATTTTAAGGTCATCAGACGCTTCAGCCTCGAGGCTAGCCGGTTCAGTAAATATCCTGCTGCAATGGTGGATCCGTGCTGTGTTTTTCAAAGCAATTTGAATTGGGGGAAAAAAGTGCATGATTGCGGGTCAAAGGGTCATGACTTTGGCAATTTTGACACTTTGTGAGTTTGTCTGTAAACTTAAAAGCAGCATAGATTTTCTCATCAGGGGCTTATCAACGGGAAACTGAGGCAAGAACGCTATCAGCTAATATTTATCTGGACTGGAAGAAGGGAAAGGCTGAGGATGGGAGTTTGTCGCCCTGATCAAAGAAGATTGAGTTTTAGGTCAAAGAAAGAGAGAGAGTATTGTAAGAGTCTGTTAATAAGTAAAAAAAAAACTCATGTGAACACACACTGATGTCTGGTCCTATAGAGGGAACAGGGAAAGGGGATTTCCCATGTCATTGGGGTTAGGGAAAGGCGTCTGTTTGTGTGTTATGCATGAAAGAAATGTGTGTGTTTCTCTACCATCCACGACTGGAGCCTGACGTCTAGTCGCCACATAATCCCTCTCTTTTTTTCTCTTCTTCTTCCTCCTCCTCCCATTTTTTTTTTGCGCTTTGATTGAATCAGAAGAGAAACAAAACAAAAAAAAGAGAAACAAAAGATTTTTTCTTAATCTGGATGTTTCCCCCCTGAAGCGTCTGAAGTGGCAGTAGTTTTGGTTTGATGTGGTGATGAGTGAAGGTGTGACGAGAGAAATTGAAAGAAGAGATTTTACATTTTTTTCTCCACACACGCACACAAATTAACTGAAGCGTGAAGTTGGATCATTAATCATCGTTTTGTGTTGACAGCTGGTTGATATTGTGTGAGTCGGTATTTGTACATATAATAAGACTTAATTAGACTTAATGACACTTATCACTGATAGATGTGCATGAAAACACACACACTCCATAAATACAACAAGTCATGTGGTCAAAACCAAACTGTTTCTTGTGTGTGTTATCAAAACAGAGCTTCCGTGCAAAAAACGAGTTACAATCTGGCGTTTTAAAATATTAAAAGCGAGTTAATACGTAGAATTTTGCAGTGCAATCAGGCCGTCTTCAGACTTCATACACACACAACACACACAAAACTTCAAAGACCTCTTTCGATCTTTTGTGTAACCCGTGTGTGTGTCTTCGTACAGGTGGTCGGCGTATGCAGCAGGGAGTACATCCCCAAAGGAACTCGTTTCGGTCCCCTGGTGGGCGAGATCTACACGGCCGACAGTGTCCCCAAAGACATCAACCGCAAGTACTTTTGGCGGGTGAGTACAAAAACACACACACACATACACACATGCACACTTCCTCAGAAGCCGGAGGGACCCCTTCCTATGACGTCACTCACAAGTCAGTCAGTGGAACAGGAAACTGGGCTCGCTGTTTTTCTGTGTGTGTGTGTTCATGAGACAGAGAGACAGGGATATGATGTCACCTTTACACAAATAACATGTCGCAGTGTGGTTCCTGTAAGTCCACACGCACGCACACTCCGTTCGACAGAATTCGCTCCATCACTACCGGTAACTGACAGTGAGAGTACACACGCTCACAAACCACCTACCTGACCACCGCCTGCACACCGTGTGTGCGTTCGGCTCACGATGCTCCAAACCACAAGCAGACACTAAATCAAAAAAGGTGTTCCATTCATGCTCATATCTCACTTTCTCACACACACACACACACACACACACACACGCGATCTGAGCCGAGAGAAGTCAAGCTAGAGAGAGAGTGAAAGAGAGAGAGGAGGAGGTGAGGTAGAAAATGAGTTTTCCTTTCCCTTTTCAATATAAAAGAGGATCCCCTCCTCCGCGATACTGTCTCTGTCTCTGTCTGAGGAAGATGAAGGAGAAGAGAGGGACATGGTGAGGAATGAGAAGATGGAGGGACGGAGAGAGATGGTTCGATGTCGTGTGATTTATTAAACTGGCTGTATTCAGTCTAAACTAGTCAGTTTGTTATTTAATACTTTTTAATTGGTAAGTTACTCATTATTTTTACTGACTTTTTTTTTATTTACTATTTTTGTATTTAAACTTTCATCCATTGTTTTATTTTCTTAATTATTAAATTAGTTCTATGCGTAGTTCAGCCCAGTCGCACAGCAGTTTGTGAAATAGTCACGGAATTTTATGTTTAAATTCATGTACATAGACATGAATTTAAACAAATTTTCGTCATAGTACGAAATCAATTTGTATGAATCCACGTCACTGTGAACCGGGAAGTGGAGAGAGCGGCAAGCGTAGGGAGTAGGTTTGGTTGGATGGGTGGATCAAATAACGCAGGACTTTAACCCAGGAGACCGGTGTTTGTGTCCCATGTGAAACCAGAAGTCAAAGTTGATTTATTTGTCATATTACTTTCTCTATTTTTTTTGTTGACTGTTTTTTGTTGGTTTTCATCTAGATTGTAAGTCAGTTTGTCAGCAAAGTCAGTAACAGGAAGTGAATGAAATGAGGGGAAAATAGTGGATTTTACATATTACTGATTGCTTAAAACTTCTACCCCATCAGAATGATCAGAAACAAGAGAAAAATGAAAGATCAACAGAATAAAGAGTGAAAATATAAATATATTTTCCTTTTTAAATTAACCACATTAAATTGTGATATTGAAACAAAAAAAAACATTATTATACTCAAATTTATATATTTCTTCTTCCTCTAGATCTACGAGGACAGGGAGTTCCACCACTTCGTCGACGGCCTGGATGAGACGCGCTCTAACTGGATGCGGTACGTGAACCCGGCCCACTCGGCGGCAGAGCAGAACATCGCGGCATGTCAGAACGGCATGGAGATTTACTTCTACACGGTGAAGCCCGTCCTCGCCGGCGCTGAGCTGCTCGTCTGGTACTGCCACGACTTCGCCCGACGTCTCCACTACCCGCCATCCGGAGAGCTGATGATGCAGAAACTCAGTAAGTGGAAGGACAGATTTTTATTGTGAAAGCACATTTGTATTAAATGTGTGATGCTCTGAGCTGCTGTCATAAAAAACTCAATAGACAATGTCGGTGTGTGTTTGTGTGTGTATCTCGAGTGTGTCCTGTCGCCGCTCTTAAAGCCTCACAGTGTCTTTGAGTGTAGCCGTGTCTCCTTCCTCTCTGAACGTTAGCCTGTCATTATCTCACACACACACACACACACATGCGAGAGTACAAGACCAACAACCTTTCATCTCTGTCAGTGCCATCGTTGTATTTGTGTGTGTGTGTGTGTGTGTGTGCCAGTGACAGTGTAATTACACAGACAGGGGGATATGGCCCCTAATGCCACAGTCTTACACACTTAAAGACCCGCTTTTAACATGAAAGCTCACACTCACACACACAAGCTCGCTCAACCTCAATAAAAGGAGCCGAGACTGTGTGTTTGCATGACTGTGTAGGTGCGTCTTCAGTGACCTTTTTTATGAGAAACACGTCTAAAAGTTAGCGTCAGATTTCTCCGTCCTCATAGAGAAATGTTTTTTACTATATACAGTAGATTTAGATTTTATTTGTTTACACGTATAAAAAAGGTAAAGCGATCTGAAGTTGGTTAATTTGATGAACACTGAGGATGCCCGACTGGAAAAACAAAGGTTGAGATGAGTTTAATGTACACAGTTAATAATTCTTAATGCTCGTTTCTATTCTTCTGTTAACCTTTCACAAACGGTGTTAACCCCCTAACTGGGAATATGAACCCCAAACTTTTAAACGAACATCGTATATGAGAAGTAGTTTTATATTTTTTGTATGTTTAGCAGGGAAGCAAAGAGACCCAAATTCGGACATTTGGTACTGAAAGTCACCCTTTCATGACACGGCAGACTAACTGCACTTATCCACTTTAGTTGAGCTGATCAAAGAGAGAGCGAGCTCAGAGGAAAACAAAGAGAGAGAGTGGGAGCTCAGGGGTTTCCAGGTGTGACTGCAGGCTAATGGCAGTGTTAAGGTGGTGGAGGAAGCAGCAGACCCAGCCTGGGCGACTCCACTGCCCAGAGAAAAATGCGCATGACCTGGGGGAGAAAGGCAGGAGGTACCCTCGGCCCCCCCCTCCTGCCTGCCCCACATCCCCTCCCCTCTCCAAAGCCTGTATGTGTGTGAGAGTATACAGTATATGTGCTGTCTTTAATTAGCCGCCTCTGTCATTTAGCCCCACAGTCTGCTGTTGACCTGCAAGTGACTTGATGTTTACCTGCGGCAGAAACACTTACCTGCACTTGGCTGCAGTTTGGTTTTTGGTGTACAGAGCTCTAACTTTTTTTTTTTTTTTTTCACTCCGTTGAGTTCCTAAAACGAATTTTACTTTTAACTGTCGGACTGCAGTTTTAGCTCTTCAAACGGAGCTAGAAATAATCTCATCGGCTGAGTAAAACCAAGAAAACCACAATCTCGTCTGACTAAGTTCCGTTGAACTGAAACCCAGCTACAAGGGCAAAAGGTAAAAGAAGAGGAAGCTACTCTGATGAGTAGCCGTGCTACGGACCGAAAAATATTCAGCGCAGTTATTTAAGTTGATTTAAGTTCGCCTAGCTGACCTCGAAAGGTCGATCTGAATCGTGCCGTTTTCAGCGCCGGCATATTTTTTGCCGTTACTTATCAAACTTGAGATCAACGATGCATTTTCTGTGCTTTTTAAAATGACACTCGGTGTCCCAAGAGGGTCACCATCAGGAGTGTGACAACATATCTACTGTTGTGTTTTTCTCTCTGCTTTTTGCTCTTTCCAGCGCAGTCATAGCAAAACCAGACGTCTGTGTCTCTGACTGAGGGTGTCTCACTCCCTCACTTTCTCCTCTCTCTCTTTTTGTCTCACTCTTTTTTTGTCGCCGTCGTTTAGCATTCTTTTTAAGTGTTGGCACTTGAAAGCACCTGTCAGCCATGTGTGTGTTGTGTTCAAAGACGCTCTGCTCTGCAGACAAAAACACTCTCTCTTCTCACAAACACACACACACACACACAGTCATAAGCGTGACATGCCAACGCATTCACACCCGCTCTTTTCATCTCAAACACATGCTACCTCGCACATACTGCGTGTGTGTGTGTGTGTGTGTGTGTGACGGCCATTTGCTGTGATATATTTGCTACTTGAAAAGACCAGAAAGAAGGTGGAGGAGGGAGTGCTGGAGGTTGAGCCGCGCCTCCCACCCCCTCTGTTGACTACTTGAACTTCCTGGCAGAAGGGCCGTGTTGACAGATTGATATCTCCAAGATGGCCGCCCTGTTTGTTTTCTAGAAAAGGGAAGGAGGGAGGAGGAGGAAGGCTAACTGATAACCTCAATGTTTACACACTGCCGCTATACTACTGATGCAAGGGTCGCCGACTGAGTGACTCTGTGAGTCAAACAAATTTCATCAGTGCTGGCGCTCAGGATTAACTTTGACAACCTCCATCTCTCTCACACACACTCTTACACACACACACTTACGCTCACACACACACTCCCCTCTGGGTGACCTCGTGGTAAAAAGTTGACTGGGCAGTAAATGAGCTTATAGATAATAGACGGCGGCGTTTTAAGGGCTCGTCTGCAGCCATTTAACAGCCGAGATGTGCTGCGAGCTGACTGGCCGGGGCTTTTAGAGAGTGTGTGTGTTAGCTCTCCTCCTAATCCACTCTTTCATCATGCGGAGGAGACAGTAGGTGCGAGTGACTGAGGAGGAAGCTCTTTAATCTCACCTTTGACCCGGAAACAATAGCGAATGGCCAAGAAAGTCAGGAGACGAGGAGCTTGATCAAAAGTGTGTGTGTGTGTGTGTTCTCCAAAAGTGGAAGGGTCAACAAATCAGACAGAGGCCTTTGTCTGCAGGCGCCTCTGTGTGTGTGTGTACCTTGTCACATGGTGTGTATATGGAGGGCAGGTGGAGGCCAAGCTTTTTCGGAGGATATCTTTAGCAGGAAACTTTCCATCAGCCCCGTCTGTCTGCCACCATTTTGATTTTATCTTGATTTTATAGACACACACACACACACAGATTGAAACACACACAATGCCCAAAGGCAGCTGTCACGCCTCACTTCCTGTCTTTCCCCTCCCGCCCTCGTCCCTCATGCTCGTTCGTCAAATCTGTCACCTTAATTGGCCCACTGAGTTACTTATGGTGTTCCTTAACCCTGTGACACACACACACACACACATCTTCGCTAAAGAGAACTTTGTGACATGCAGAGGTTAATCTCTGCAGAAGTTTGAAAGGAATTTGTGATGTTAAATAGAAGATTACTACTTTAAATGTCAACGATTTGAATCATTTATTAATGGGGCCTCAAGGGGAACCAAAGAGATCTAGATCTGGTGAACTCCCACTGACCTCTTTTCTCTCTCTTGTCTCTTCAGAGCAGTCCCTCTTGGAGGTCAAGCAGCAGCAGGTGAGCAGTGAGGAGCGTTCGGTCGAAGCCTCCAGCCCGTCCCCTGTCGCGGTGACTCCCACCCCGCCCAAGAGGGAACACAGTGTCCTCTCCATTCTGCGTGGCACCAACAGCACCCCCTCCTCCTCCTCGCCCATGAAGAGGGAGCCCAGCCGGCCGCTTCCCACCCGGCCGCGCTGCGCCGACAGCCCGGAGCGCCCCCTGTACCCTCGCGCTCTCTACCCGGCTCTCAGGCCCCACCCTCACATCCCTGAAGACTTCCTTGCTCACAAACAAGGCCAGCTTGGTTACCCCGCAACTCGTTCCCCTGGCAACCAGTCTTCAGCCACACCCAGTCCGTCGGCGAGGAGCAGCCCAGACAGCAGCCCTCAGGGGAGCCCCTCGGGTTCTTTCTACCCGACCGGACTGGGTTCTTACCCCGGTTACTCCCCGCCATCTACCCCCATGTCCTCAAACTTCTACCCTCCAGGAGCCCCTTACCAACGCTACCTCCTTCCCCATCACTACCCTCTGCCTGGCGGTGGTGTCCCCACCGTGGGAGGAATCTTTCCCAGGATGTACCCCATCTACAGCAACCTCCTGCCCCCTCACGTGCCCCTCCTGCCCTCCGACGCAGCAGGGAGGCGCTTCCTGATTCCGGACCACGTCCACCACTCCTCCATCTCTGCCCACAGAGATTTCCTCCTTCCCAGGCCCACCAGTGCCTTCTCGGCTGCCACCTCCCCGAAGGACAAAGCAGGGCCTCACCACCATTACCCCGGTCAC
Organism: Sebastes umbrosus; assembly: GCF_015220745.1. Classification (NCBI taxonomy): domain Eukaryota; kingdom Metazoa; phylum Chordata; class Actinopteri; order Perciformes; family Sebastidae; genus Sebastes; species Sebastes umbrosus. The sequence continues at coordinate 9,392,976 of NC_051279.1, forward strand.
CCACACAGACCCGCCCACTCGCCCTCCAGCGGCTCCCCAACAGCAGGCACAGCACCTCCCAACGAGCGGGTGCCCACCAAGCCTACCTCAGCACTGCTGGGCAATGCCAGTGAGCATTGCTCCGATGAGGAGGCCATCAACCTGTCCAAGGTGAAGCGTGGCCCGGGCTCAGCGGGCTACAAGGCGCTGCCGTACCCGCTCAAGAAGCAGAATGGCAAAATCAAATACGAGTGCAACGTGTGCAGCAAGACCTTCGGACAGCTGTCGAACCTGAAGGTGAGGCCCGGAACACTATCGAGTTGTTCCAAGTTTGGTTTTTAATGTCATGTCTGCTTGTCTGATTTACTGCGTTATTATCATTAATGGATGATAATGAGGCCATCCCATTAGAGATAATAAGGTAGTAAATCAGACAAGCAGACATGATGTTGAAATCCAAACACGGAACAACTGGAGGATTCAATCATAAGTCATCAACCGCCAGATCAATTATAAGGCTGCAGAGCAGGTTTACGGCACTTGAAAGAGAAAGGAGTGTCACAAAATGCTTTACAGAAGAAACATAACAGAGACAAAACAAACTAATTAAGTCTCCGGATGTTTCCCAGTCAAGATAATATTTGTTTACAACTTTTAGTTTGTTGGTTTCCCTGATAATTTACAATATCTGAACATGCCTAAGCAGATCTTTTCTTCTTCTCTGTCATGCAGGTTCATCTTCGTGTCCACAGTGGAGAGAGACCCTTCAAATGTCAGACCTGTAACAAAGGCTTCACCCAGCTGGCTCACCTGCAGAAGCACTTCCTGGTCCACACTGGGGAGAAGCCACATGAATGCCAGGTGAGAAACAATGCCGATGATGCTTTTTATTGGACTGATTTCCTAGACAGATAAGTTGATAACCGCAAGTGACGGTTAGTTGGCAGGTTGCTACAAGCCGCTGACATATTTCTTTTGTCTCTTCTCCAGGTTTGTCGCAAGCGCTTCAGCAGCACCAGCAACCTGAAAACTCACCTGCGCCTCCACTCAGGGGAAAAGCCCTACCACTGCAAACTCTGCCCAGCCAAGTTCACCCAGTTCGTCCACCTCAAGCTGCACAAGCGCCTGCATTCCCGCGAGCGTCCACACAAATGCCCCCACTGCCACCGCCACTACATCCACCTGTGCAGCCTGCGGCTTCACCTGAAGGGCTACTGCCCAACTGTCTCCAGCCAGGGTCCCTTGGACGAGGTACAACGCGCCAACGAGGAGATCGAGCGCTTTGACGTCAGCGAGCATGCCGAGCAGCTGGAGCAGCTGCAGGGAGGGGTGGAGGTGGAGGCCATGTTGGAGAAGCAGATCTTGGGGATGCTGTGGAGGGATACCGACCTTAAGTCCTCCCACTTCCATCCCCACCACAAGGGCGGCGCCACCGACCTTCTGTCTGCGGGTTACGGTTCATACGAGTCCCCGAACGAGACGTCGGTCATCAAGATGCGGCACAGCAGCCCCATGCTGCCGCTTCCTGCCAACGTCACCGTCAAGCAGGAGTCAGAGGATCACGCATAAGTGACCTTTAAACCAAAGGGACATAGAGTCAAGACTGTATGACTCACGGCGGACTCGGTTGCCAGGAGCAACAGCTGTAAATAGATAATTCTGTACCTGGTTGTCATCAGGAGTGACATCATGATTACACCAGGTTTTCAACCTATCAGGGACTCGCGTACTCAGGGCTCAAGAGACACTGTCCCATGACTACTTAGCGGTTTCAGCGTTTATTATACTTAGAGACAATCATCTACCCAGGATTTACCTTTAATGTAATTAATATAATGCTATTATCATTATTTGTTGTTGTATTATTTGGTCTGTATTTTCAAATGTTTTTTTTGATCAATTAGTTGTTATATAACCTCCTTAATTTATTATACTTTTTATTTGTTGTCTTCAAAAGCAATAAGTGGAAGGGATGGTTACACTGACGGGTGAAATCAATGTACTATTTTTCTGTTTATTTTGTTTTTTCTCTGTGGCCATTTCTCTGTAGATAGTCACTCTCTCTATGCCTATATCCGTCCGTCCTGCGACCTCTGACCTATAGAACCAGGGGGGTCCACTCTTCAGGGTTTTTTTCTATTTAAATTTAGAAACCACTATAGCAGGTAAAAAAAAAAAAATGGGTTGAAAAACTTGCCAAAGTGCGGCACATAAATTTGTTAATTTAGCGAAGAAGAGCTTTATTTCAACCCTGCTTGATAGCTTCCCTAAAGTATGTCTGTGTCCTTTTCTGATGCCTACTTAATTTAATTTGAAACAAAAAAGGGCATTTATTGTATATTTTTCACAACGGTTACCTCAGTGTGCATGTGACGATATGAGTGTTTGTGTGCGTGGGTGTGTGTTTAAAGGGACAGCTAAAGGTGGGAGCTTTCTATTTATTTGCGTTTTGCTACTTGAAGAAGAAGAAGAAACCAAACTGAACTGGAGTGCAGCTCTTCATGTGGTCCAAAGTGAGCGGCTCAGCCCGCTGAAACATGTAGCACATAACGGACTCGGGAGGCCGGCTATAGCCGCCCCCCCTCGTCCCTCCTTTTGTTTTATTTTTCTACAACACTGTCAACGCCCCAACAGGGAAGTGAACATCCTCAAATATGAGGGGTTCACACTTGACGCTAGTAACCAAAGTTCACTTGGCTTTAATTTCAAACCAAAAAAACACAAGAAAGGAAAATGAAAACAAGGAAAGAAGGACTTGGGGAATCAAATATGCTGACGAAGGGAAGATGTACTGTGTGTATATGATGATGATGAAGTGTTCACTCTTTCGCTGTGGTCTCACGTTTTGTAGATGTTTTGTTATTGTTCTTGTTGTTTGTTAATATTTCGGTTGAGAAGCAAATGGCCCTTTCTTCAACCCCACCCGTCCGCCATCTTGTTGAACTGGCATACACCAAAGCACCTCGGCCTTCTTTTATGCACTGGCCCCCTCCTCCTACTTTATAACTTCAGTGCCGATGCTTACACCATTTACACTGTGTACAATATCACTGAAAACTGGTCGTATTGGCGTTAAGGCTCAACTTAATGTTACTAAAGCAACTGTGATTTTCTGTAGCAGTTGTACATCAACAACCTGAACTCTGTAGCTCTCTCTCTCTCTCTCTCTCTCTCTCTCTTTCTTCTGTTTCATTATCTTTCTCTCTAACTAATGTTCGACCAAAGCGTCTCTTTCTCTGATCAGAGCTTTATCTCCAGAGGAGAATCCCCTAAAGGACTGTCTCTGTTTACATTCTGGTTTACATAACGTTATTTATGTGCAAAAATGTCAAAAAAGTGTAAATTATGATATAAATGTTCACTGCTCTAATCTAAACCCTGCGGCTCTGTGTGTTTTATTCTTCTTTTTGGTATAGTAGTCATCTTATATTAAAATGGAAGTGTACAGACATTCTGGCAAAACTGGAAAAATAATGCTTTAGATTATTATTAAACACTTTACTATATTGCAGTGGTGGAAGAAGTACTCAGATCTTTTACTTAAGTAAAAGTACAAATACCAAAGCCTAAAAAATATTCCATTACAAGTAAAACTTCCAAGGACCCCCTCATAATACTAACACAGATTAAGCATAATAATTACTACCATTTGTACTCTTAGATGTCATTGGAACTACTCTAAAAACGTTAAAACTGAATACTTCAGACATGTTTCATAGTGATAAACAGAAACACATTTAAATTTGAATTATGTTAATACTACTAATATACCTTTAAACAGAGGGTGATTTTATTAAAATTGCATTTGAACTCAACTTGACAGCATTTATATTTTTAAAGTTATTAATCTTAAAAGCTTTCAGAAAATGAACAGTAGCAAGACTGGCATAGTCCTAATAAATCCAGATATTTAAATTTACCAGTCTAAAGCTGACTTTCATAAAGTGCTTCAGCTTAAAAATAATGAACTTATTGCTGTGTGTCACAATCATATCAGAGTGTCTATTGGCCCACAGCTAATGTGGGAGGGAGTAATGGAGACAGTATGCTTATTTTATTGGTGCAAATTGTCCCCCTTGAGTAGATATGCATTTTTAATGATACAGCACAATTTTTAAACCATCTTTTAAAGAAGGTGGTTGAAGGAATGAAAGAGGGAGGCTGTGTTCGCATGGTCCAACAAGTCTACTACCGGTTACGTTAATCAGAGTATGGACAGATGCATGTAAACAGGAATATTAGTGGAATAGTCATTGTCATTAGCCATGTAAACAGCTTAGTAGGAATATTGTCTTTTTCAGAATAAGGGCAAAAAAAATGAATATTTTTTTGCATGTAAACATAGTCAATAATTACTGTAGCCTTTATTGGCCAACTATATAACCTGACACTTCAACTATATTTTCTCTGCTAACTTTCTTCATTGTGTCAAATGAAAATAACTGGATGTAGTGTCTGCAGACTTATTCATGCTCCTCAGATGATCCCATTTCCCGAGTTTGGAAGTCGTTCATCAGACAGCTGGAAAAAAAAAGTGGAACATATTTTTTTAAGCTGCCATTATTCATTGGTTAATATTTAAAAAGATACACTATTGCAGTGTGTAAAACTACAGTTAAATGATTAAGTCAAGTCAGTTTATAGCACATTTAAAAACAACGGGAGTTGACCCAAATTGCTTGCCACTAGAGACAGGCGGGTTAGGATCTGCCTCAATATAGGGAAACATATTTAAAAACATAGAAAGGTGCATAAAAAGCAATAATGCATAATGTAATACAATAAAACAATAAAAGAAAAGGTAAAAATGAAATAAGAAGTTAGGAGAATAAAGCCAACAACATTAGAAAAGGATTTAGGACACGGAAGGCCCTTAACCCACACAGGTGTTTTCACTTAATTAGCCTGAATAGACTCTGTACTTGATGTGCATCTCCCTCACACTCCTGTTGCACCTGTGAAGGCAGGTTAGGGTTAAAGAAAAGACAGTATACTAAAAGAAAGAGACAGAGACACAAACCGCAGACGAACCAGCTCAGGCCCAAATTCTCAAGCACAGATTCAGAGCCGTGTTTTAAACTCCCAACACATTGATTCTACCTCCGCAGTAAACCAGGCTCTCTGGTGGAAAGTCGTGAATCTTTATGTCCGTTTCCGTGCAATGCCAAACTTTTGGACTGGAGCAGGAAATGGGAACACAGCTCCCCGTGCCCTATGGGCTGCAGTAACTGTGGTCTGTCTTTTATCCTGCTTGCAGGAGACATACAGACCACATGTCTCATTTTAGAGCCTACAGTCGTCAGTCCTCAACCATGCAGTCTCAGTAGAAAGGGGATTTCAGAATCTTGACCGTGAGTTTCAACTCTTAGATGATAAACATTAGGAAGGTCAAAGATTAAGGGTTAAAATAAAACCTAATATGTTCATCACGGAATACAACTTTTGAACTATAATTACACTAATATTGCACTTACATACTCGCAAATATGTGTCAATGTTTAAAGTCAGATGTGCCACAGATGATAATTCTTCTTCTGAAACTAATCTGTACAGCAGACAGCTGTACAAAGTGACATTTGGCAGAAAGGAAGTGATGAAACACATTCCACCTCCATGTTATTAACGATCCCACGTAGAATAAAAAGTCACTATATGAGAAAGCAGTATCAATCCGTCACCTCATCACCCAACTAAAAACACTCGGCGCGCCCCCACCCTTTGACTCAGCATCTTTCACTTTTGCGCACTGTGTCTCTCTTTCCTGTTTGTTCTATCTTATTATTACTACCAGGGAAACTTCTGACACAGCGAGTTCCACTACCTCAGCATCATGACGCCGGGGTTTCACAGCACTTTTCTGACCGGGGGAGGACAACACCTACCACCACTGGAGGAGGGGGGATATCCCACGGGCCAAGACGCATGTACTGAAACATCAGGCCTGTCTTCCACTCGCCTGAGCTGAGCTAAGGTTTGTTTATCTGCTATCCGATTTCCACAGAGGGTTTGATAAAGTTATCTTACACTGTCTTCTCTTTCACACGCACAACTTCAGTGAGATACCCACAGTTTTGAAGAAAAGGGACGCCCACGATTTAAAGTTAAAGGAAACTGGTGTCCATTTGAGCGCCGATTATCTTAGAGGAGGATACTGGTGTCCTTTGGAGCTTTCTACATGCCTATATCTAATCACCCAATCATGCAGTGATTTCATATGTATTTTAACAGTGGCTGCATTTATATGGACTCTCTTCACTAACGATCAGAATAAGAGGTAAATCAGCATAACAGTGACTCATGTAAACACCTTGATTAGTTCATTAGAGAATTTGATTTTGTCATATAAACACTCTTGTCGATGACTTCCTTCTTTTTATCCTCTCTCTGCTCATGCTAACACACTTGAATTGAGTCAAAGTGACCTTTCCCACTTTTCCCAGTGATGCATCTTTCTCAGATAAACATCTTGTAGGATTCACAAAATCCTAAAAAAAAAGAACGGCGAACACCACGTAGGGAGGAGGTCGGGGTAAAAGGGTGGGTCAAAAAACACCAGATGTTCACCGAGGAGACAGGTGTCGGTGTCTCCTGTGAAACCATAATTCGTTGTTGATTTATTTGTCACGTAACTTCCATACTTAAGTAACGCCACTTGTGGAGTTATTTTAAGCCACGCCATGATCTTTTCTTAAACCTAACTAAGTAGTTTTGTTGCCTAATCCTAACCAAGTCAATTTTTCCCCAAGTCTAACTAAATAGTTTTGTTGCTTAAAACCTAAGGAAGTTGTTTCCTGTGAAGACGAAAGTTTATTTTGAAAAGATTGTAGGCATGTTATCAGCGGAAATTTAAACATGCTGCTGGACATTCTTAGGAAAACCAACAAAAAAGGAGGAACTTTTTCGTAAAATGTCATACAAACCATTTGAGAATATGTTGATATATGTAGCCATGCAACGTATCCTCATAAAACCGTTTGTATAACATCTTACGAAAAGTTATTCCTCATTTTTCAAGCGTTCTCCTACGAATATCCAGCAACACATGTCAATTTCAGTTCGTTACATGCATACAGTCTTTTCAAAATACTCATCTGTCTTCACAGGAAACAGCTTCCTTAGGTTTTGGTATCAAAACTACTTGGTTAGGTTTAGGAAAAGATCGGGGTTTGGGTTAAAATAACACCAGAAGTGGCGTTATTTAAGCACAGAAGTTAGGTGACATGGATTACTTACAAATTGATTTAGTGGGATATATACAAATTACAGTGCACTACTTTTAGCTACGAACGGAGTATGAACTCAGCCTGAGCAATGACAGTGATCATTCTCTAATGATCTTGGCGAAGTGCAGCCAGAGAGGACCCGCAGCCAATCAGTGAACAGAGCGTGTGACTCTTGTGATATGTTGATCTATTTTCGGAACGAGCCACTCGGTTTGGTAATTTACTTTCCTTGAAATTGGCTTTGCTGATCTGTGTGGTCTGTTGGTGCCCAGGGGGTGGAAGGAGAGTTGCAAGCTTCATTCAAATGATGCAGCACAAAGCAAGTTGATGGTACTTTTTATGGAAAGTGAGCTGCACTGAGAATAGACATCTCGAAACCACATCTGTTTCTGCCACAAAGTCACTCCACTGCCAATAGGATGATTTGGTCCACAAAAACAAACTAAATAATTGCGGCTAATGTGCAACAATAACGAAATAATGCTTACAATGTCAGTCAGCCATTTCAATTAAACATCAACCAGTAGATGAGTTTGAATCGGCATCAAAAAGTATTGTTTTATGTGGTAAAAGCAGGAATGCCGGTAAAGTGAGTAAATAGTCTGATGTAGTAGTCTGATGTTGTGATGGTATTGCTTTTCTTCTTATTTTATTTGCCTAGCTCACAAAGTTGGCCTTTAATTGAACTATCTGTGGGTGTTATAGTAAGGCTTGGGTTGGTTTTTGTTTTGTTTTTATATAATTTATAATGCAGCTGTGATAGCAAAACACTTACTACCATCTTGTTTTTTTGCCACCAGAAGTGACATGAGAGGGTGGAGCTAAGTAAACAAATGAATAATAATGAATAAGACATTTTAGGCAACCAAAAAGGTTACGATCAACTTTCATGAACTTAATTCAAAAACACACTTTGAAAGGGTTAAGTTCTATGAATAAAACACGGATAACTCCAGGCAATGCCGTGGTAGCGACCTATCAATCACAAGGTAGCCACGCCTTAAAACATACCCTGCTTTATGGTCTATTTGACTCTAAATGGGACGTTAATTTACTAAATGAACATCATGCTGTATTGAAGAAGACTTGAAACTAGCAATTGAGACCATAAACTCATGTTTACAATATTTACTGAGGTAATAAATCAAGTGAGAAGTAGGCTCATTTTCTCATCAGACTTATTTTTGCAACCAGAGGAGTCGCCCCCTGCTGGCTGTTAGAAAGAATGCAAGTTCACGTTTAAGACCCCACTGATTTTAGTCCAGATCCTGCTGCATATGATACATTTAAGAACCTGTTCTAGTTCTAAAATAACATATTTAGAAGATTGTGTAGCAGAAGTTTATCTTTTCTAAGTGCATTCTACTTGTTTTACTTTGGAAGTTGTTTTGCTCATTAGCAGAGCGGCTTGTGATCAATGGTGATGACGGGCCGTCCAACATTTTGGTCCACAGTAAGATCTCTCAACAAATGGCAGACAGATCGCCATGAGATTAGCTGTGCATATTCATGGTCCTGTGAGGATGAATCCCAATAATATCGGTGACTCCTGACCTTTCAACTATGGAGGACAGAACATGCCCAAAAAATAAATAAATGAATAATTAAATAATAGATAACAGACCCCATGACACATGTTGAGTGACAGTCCCCTCATTTGCATGAGGCAGAAATGCATAAAGAAATGTGCAAAAAGAAGAATACAGAAATAAATAAGTTTCGGAAATAAATAAGGGGTGAATTGCAAAGGGAAAATTGCGCATAAATAAATACATGAGTAAATCCATACATTTAAAAATGATATAAAAGAAAAAGAAAATAAGTGCAAAAATAAATAAATAAATAAAAATAATTACATGAATAAAAACGTACATTTAAACATTTATAAAAATAAGTACAAACATAAATAAATAAAGAAGTAAATTAAAACAGAAGTATCTATTTATGTCCCACAATTATTTTTTATATTATTTTTGCTACATTTAATGACATATTCATTTATTTAATCGAGTCATTTATTTATTTATTTATTTATTCATTTATTTTCTATTTTGGCAGGTTCCGTTCTCCGTATCATTTAACTCCGCCATCAGACGGACATTTCTCCTCGACAAAGACTTCTCTCCTCAGGATGCCTCTTCAGACTGTGAGGCTGCAGCGGAGAGTTGACACTAAACAGCAACAGCACTGCTGGCATCGTTTCAGAGAAGATACTCTTGATTTATGCGCACAGACACACACACACCCACGCCCACACACATTCTCATTCGCAAACACACATGCACTTATTAAGAAAAGTATAAACACACACAAGGAAACCAGGAAACGCACATGCACTTACTGTACAGTTACAAATAAAAGCATGTGTATTTCCAAACACAGAAAAACACAAGCAGCAGTTATACACATACAATACAGACACATATTAAACATTTAAACATTCTTTCATGTCTCCATTTAATGATTCATTATTTGTCTCTCGGGAGATCTTGTGGCAGTTTCCCTTGAATTAGTTTCTATCATAGCGAAACCACAAACTAAACAAACCCTTCAACACCCACACAAACACACACACAAACATAGTCTCCATCTTGTCCAAGCTGCACTCCAGAGTGACTGAAGACGTTTTCGGAAACCCAGCTGCGTCCCCGGCGGCTGTTTTACCGTAAACGCGCTGCAGGCCATCATCGCGTCGCTCAGACGCAACAGAGGAGGGTCATTGGTCAGGACGGGTGACTCAGACCAATCACCCCCCACCGCCGTCATCCCATTTCCCCGAAATTCACTTTTCCCTCCCAAAACTCGGTGACAGGAAGTCACCGCATTTTTTTTGGTGTTGTGCAGATTTGTCGAAGATTTTTGATTGGATAAGAGAGAGTCAGAGAGAGGCTGCTTAAAGAGGTGGAAGTTGCACTATCAAACATCAAGATGTCATCATAAAATTGACTGCAGTACCTCCTCAAAAATATTCTAAACAAATGAGAGCATGATGGAGACGACTGGAGCCAAATCCTCCAAATTAAGACCACATTTCCCATAAAGCCTGTCACCAATAAGAGCTTTGCTTCCTCAGCTGATGGTTCCTCTTTGTCTTTATTGAGGACATAAAGATGTTGGACATGATTTCTTTTCTCTGGTCTTGGTCACAAGAAACCTTTTAACAACAGCCATTTTTGCCATACTGTATGTGGTATTTGTATATACTGTATATTGATAATAACTTTATTGATTCTCTAACTTTTTGTCATGCGCCATCATCAGGTCAAAAATGTAATGTGTCCAATATTTTGGCAACCCGTTCTCATTCCCAGAGCGTAAATTACAGAAACTTTGTCACGCCCGTCGCATAAGGTACCACAATCCCAATAGTCACACTCAAAATATCACAATATATCCTCTGGATTACGATCTTAGTTAGCAGCACACAGATTTTAGCAACAGGATAGACTGATGTATAAATTCCTCCCCCTGTTGCGTTTAAATGGAGAGACTCTAAATCAGAGTCAGAAGAGATGCTGTTAGCAAGTCTGAGCGTGCTCTTGTTGTGAGTTGCTTGAGAGGAGTGTGCCACAGGTTGGTCAATTATCTTTGTACAAATTTGGGTTTGAGTATACTTTAGTTTTAAGATTCAGAGATAGGCTGCTGAGCCAGGCATAACACTCTGAATCACCGATTTAAAAAATAGAAAAACGATCCGGCTGCTGACTCCTAAAGATATGAATCTATGAAGAATGTAAATGCGCTGCTGTATCTTCCTAGAAATGCATTCTATATGTGGACTACATGGTGAATGAATGTGAGTGATGGTGGAAACACTGAATTTTATAATGATGTTGATTTTTTTAAAATTGCGTAATTTGCACCCAGGTGATGAACAGTCACACGGCAGCTATTCGGCTATTTACACCCGACCAAGTTGAATATGCTACTTTCTGGCAGAAAGATTTAGTAGTAGTAGTAGTAGTAGTAAAATAAAGAATGACAAAGTATGCATAGGAACTAGGTTGTGGTGGAATAATGTGTAAAATTCAGGACTATCACCCATTTGTATTTATTATTTTCAGTTTTCAGGCGCAGTTTGGTTAGGTTTAGGCAACAAAACTACTTGGTTAGGTTTAGGAAAAATATACATACAGTACATATAAAAAATACAGTAATGTGTGCCCGGGCCGGATGCAAATAGCATCGTTGGCCACGGACACCTGGGTGCTTGTGTCTGCCATGCTTTATAGACTCGTGTGTAAATAGCCACATTGGCTATTCTGCATCGGGTGCAAATATTGTTGGCTACTGACACCTGGGTGCTAATAGCATCTGCCAAAAAATAATTCAATGGTGATAGGTCACATCACAGCTGACACCGGATCTGACCTGAGGTCAGTATACCGAATGATAATAAACATGAATACATGTCGACGTATTGTAATACTGCAAATAAATGTGGATGTATGATTTTGAGTTGCCATGGTGATAGTCCCACAAGTCTACATGTTGTTCACAGCTTTGTTATGCAGCAAAACATTAGGCGTGAAATATGAAAACCTTTCACCTAATGTGTGTGCGCTCGTGTTTGTGTGTGTGTGTGTGTGCGTGTGTGTGTGTGTGTGTGTAAACAACAGAAAGAGGCATCTCCTACAGCATAGGACAGGAAGTGAGTGTGTGTATAATATAGTTCATAAGCTGCTCTGTAACATGTGGCTCATAAAAACAGCCGGCTATTAACCCAACACCCCCATGCCATCGTTCAACATACACTGCATGGATATTATTAAAAACACACACACACACATACACACACATACACACAAGCTCACGCCCACACACACATACATGAGAAATGAAACAATTCCATAAACACAGACACTCCTGCATCATTTGTGTCATCTCAGTTCAACAGATGACAATGCAAACAAGAAGAGGAAACTACCAGACAGTCCTTCTTCTCTCTGATGGGGAATCTGAGCCTGGATATATATGTATATATAGCACAGCTTTTCTCTTTAATAATCATAATAACACTTAATATTCTTATTGTTTAGGTTTTCTCTTTCAAAAGGCTCCTAAATTGAGGAAATCTGAAGACACTGCCAATCCTGATTTCAATCCAAATTGCTGTTATTAACGGTTTTATTTTTACAGAAATAAAATCATCTTTCCCACGTTTTGTAGGAAAAGTGTTGTGGAGGCAGTTTTCATGTCAGTCTTGGACGACGGTGATGTACTTTATAGCAGGCTGTTCTCATACACTATTGGTAGTTATACCTACGAAAAGTAAGGCACTGTAATTCATATATATTCCACAAAATCAATTCATATGTAATCCATGTAATCGTGTGCCAGAAAGTATAAAGAGCGACAAACTCCGAGTAGGGAGAAGGTCAGGGTGGATGGAATTTCCTCCAGGAGACCGCTGTTTGTGTCCCATGTGAAACAGAAGTCAATGTTGATTTTATTCATTCTTGTGAAGGGCTCATTGTATGGTATACAATGCAAGTCTCCTTCAAAAATAACAATGACCCTGAAGAAGACCCATGTCGGTCGGAACGTGTTGGTCACTTTAAACAATTATTGCCATGTAAAATAAAGGCGTTTTAATTTTGCACAAACTCTTCAGTGTGTGGAAACTTGCATTTATACTTTTTTGAGACCATATTCTACCCATGCAATTGTGGCAGCTGCCAATTCTCTGGTGCTTGCTGTTGTTTCCCTTTTCCCTGGTGTTTTTTTGGTTGAGTTGCTGAGTGATTAGAGGGTTATTCAGTTCACCTGTTGCGCAGGGTGTGGGGACTGGCTCTTAAATGATAGTTGAGAGCAGCTTGGTGCATTCCCCTCTTGGCCAATCAGGGTGTAACGACGCCCTTTCTGTAGGGCTTAAAAGAGGAGGGAAACTGCACACCCAGTGTCATTCTGATCTCTCCTTCACTCAATGCAACATGTGTTATCAGCTTTACCAGAAACTCTGGTCTGTTTTGGACCCTTTTGGGATTCTGTGATCTTTGTGTTTTGTTTGTTGAGAGTGTTGACTCTCCTAGTTGGGGAAACAAGTTAAGTGCCAACCAATTGGGTTACCTGCACTGGGACGTTTAGGTACTATTTGTGCAACGATCTGGCTTGCCTTACAATAGCCTAACGCCTGCAGGCTGTATTTTTGTATTCTATTCATTTGTTGATTTTCAATGAAACCCTTTATACCCATTTCTTTTAGTGTATTTTATTTGGGAAAACTTTAAAGTAGGGTAAAAGGAAACACAAAACCAATATTTCAGTTTCCTTAATTGTTTGTTATTATAGAGGCATTTGTTCATTATTGAAGAGGTATTTGTTCATTATTATTATTAAGAAGGCATTTTATTTTATATTATTATGTGGATGGGAACTGTTTTTCAGTCTTCTGACTGAACAACTAAAGTCTGGGGAACTCAGTACCGCCACACAATGAGCCCTTCACAAGACTGAATAAGCACAGTGCATCTGAAGGATCCAAAGGGCACCTGTAAGAGATTACTACAAAACCCAGCAGCGTTTCTGTTGTTCAACGTTGATTGATTTGTCACGTACGTCACTTCCGGTCTTATTTTAACCCTAACCGTGATCTTTTCCTAAACCTAACTAAGTAGATTTGTTGCCTAAACCCTAACCAAGTTGTTTCCTGTATTTTGAAAAGACTGCATGCATGTAATGAGTATATGAAAAATGAGAAATAACTTTTCATAAGATATCATAACTGTACGAAGTGTTGTATGAGGACATGTTGTTTCAGGCTGGTCTCAAACACTGTCCGTAGCTATACCTACGAAATGTAAGGCTTTGTAATTTGCGTATAGCCCATGAAATCAGTTTGTGTGTAATTAACGTAATTGTCAACAAGGAAATATAAAGAGCGACCAACGCCGCGTAGGGAGGAGGTCGGGGTGGGGTCTAAAATATATATTGTATATACAAATACACACACACACACTTGTCTTCAAGTTTTTCATATTTGTCTGCCTTACAAACATGCACACACTTCCTAAATACCTCTGCAAAGGAGGTTATGTTTTTAGTTTGGTTTGTTTGTCTGTCAGCAGGATTACAGAAAAACCAGAGGGCTGATTTTCATAAAACTTGGTGGAAGGGTGCAGCATGGACTTTGGAAAAACCCATTACGGTGGATACACAAATAATTTTTCACTTTCGTTAACGTTGCGAGATAGGTCATGGCCTTGGTGGAGGTTTGCGTTCTTAATGATCTGTTTCTGTCTCACACACTCACACATGTGTGGAGGATGACTGAAGTGACTCAGCAGAGAGCCTCCATCTCAGCATCCCCCTCCTTTCTGACCCCTCCTGTATCTTCACACATGTGGAGCCTCGTTCTTCTTCTCTTCGTCTTCAAACCGCAGCAGCCGGCGTCTCTTCCTGGAGACCGTCCACATGTCGAACACATCATTCCTGCTGCTGTTTGCTGTTTTCTGCACCGTGTTGACCTGGTCACCCAGGAAGTTTTTTATGTGGTTACTGGAACACAGGGGGGGGGGGCTTTGGTTTTGGCAGCCACAAAATCGTAATTTAAATGCATATCGTTAACTAGCTCACTGCTACTAAGAGTTGGTCGTCTCAGACATTATTACACACGTGGGTTTTACAGTAACCAGGTTTATGAACAGTGGCATTAATTTATATCCTTCCATTGCAATGTTCATATATAACACACTGTACATATTGTGCTACTGTGAACATTTCATAGCTTGATTATTGTTTCGACCCTCATGGACAGGCTCTCCCTGCAGGTGTCTGGAGGTCGGAGTCAGGTCGTCAGGGAAATTCAGCTGTCCTGGTCTGATAGTACTTAAACCAGCAGCCACTCTGCCTCTGGCTTTTGTTTGCTTTGGTTATGTTTGGTTTCTTTGCTGCACTATAAACCAACGTAACAGCACATTTTCAATGCAGCCATGTGTCACTGACAGCAGCGATGTTGCATACACATTAGTGTGTAGTTTGTTTTCTTTTTCATTCTATTAAATTAGGTCCTGTATTCGCTCCTTTGTTTTCTCGAGCGAGTTATGCAACATTATGTTATCCCAGGAAACAGCATTATCTCAATAATGAGTGAAATAAACTGTCTTCACGCAGCATTAAATTGTACTTTTAAATATTTGTGCTTCTGCACAACAAATTAAAGGTGGTTGAGTCACAGTGCTTGAGTGCAACCACCTGTTGGGGTCATACAATAACAGAAAGCAAGCCCCTTCCTTTCTTTATTAGGTGAAGAAAAACAACACTGCTGTGCTCAGTGAACATGGAGTTCTTTCTTCTCTTATCTGTTTAAAAGGAATAATGATGGTAATTAAATACAAAACTTTTTTAAAATAAAGAAAAACATCCTCAGTAGAGTGCAGATCTCCGCCAGGTGTGTCTCCCTATCCTCTCCAAAACAAAGAAGAGTTGAATCTCACTCAGTTGTTCCTTCCGGCTTCCTTACAATCAAGATGGCGGCGAAGATAACAAAAACAGGGATTTATTCATCTCGTGTCGTGCCTAACTTTCATGGATCATAAATTATCAGGTGTGGAATTAACCTGCAGGTATTCTGCACCAGCCGATTGCTGGAAATGCCTTTTGCTACAGATGGAAATGAGCTCATAGCTAAGTCTGGTACAGAAGCTGTGCACTGTCCCTGTCCAAATAAATACTGAAGCAGTTGTTGATCACTTTCGGCCCCTACCTGCCGGTTAAGAGGAGTGAGGAGTCGGTTAATGACGGTATAAAAAAATCATTAAAATAGGTTTTTCAAAAATTGTGAGTCACCACAACCACGAGAGGTCATTGAGCATGCAGTCATAAAAAATATCAGTATCAATATCATACTACTGGGTCCAGTAGAATGTAAGATTAGCTGCGGACAGACAGATGTATGCACATACACGACCAAACACATTATCTCCACACAGGTTTACGCCAGGCGGAGATAAGAAAATTATAATTTTTCCTTGTGTCTTCTCATAATTCTTTTGTATGATGGTTATTAATTTCAAGGCAATTTATCACCATAATATATTGGGGGGGTTTTTTGCATGGAAATAGACATTAAATGCTCTGTTTTGGAGGTCCAATCACAACTTTTCAGACAATCCACATGAACGTGTTAATAGAGCTCAAAGCTGCAGATTGAGTCAACAAAAACATTTCACCTGTAGAGCAAAACTGTAAAAGACACATTGATCCATTATTGCTCTTACTTATTGCTGTATTATAAATGTTGTCATGATGTCATCTCAATGTAAGTCGATTGGTTCGGGCCTGAGAAATGCTAAACAAGCGCTAATGTCGGTCTGAACACGACCTTAGTTCGAGACAAATACCAGCCAGTCAGGAGCCGCTCAGCAACACACTCACACCCAGATAGCGAACTTCATGTCCTAATCCTAAGGCTACGGCGGAAAGGGACACAGTGCTTATTAATAATAGTCTGTGTGTGTGTATGTGTGTGTGTGCGTGTGTGTGTGTGTGTGAGATCAAAGTGTTAAGGCTCGCCAGACCCCATCATCCACATCCTCCTGTCATTCTCTCTATCTGTGAGTCCGTCTCGCTCTCTTCAGCACCTGCCTATTAAAGGGCGGCAGGGTTAATAACAGGTTGGTCTCTGTGTGTGTGTGTGTGTGTGTGTGTGTGTGTGTGTGTGTGTGTGTGTGTGTGTGTGTGTGTGTGTGTGTGTGTGTGTGTGTGTGTGTGTGTGTGTGTGTGTGTGTGTGTGTGTGTGTGTGTGTGTGTGTGTGTGTGTGTGTGTGTGTGTGTGTGTGTGTGTGTGTGTGTGTGTGTGTGTGTGTGTGTGTGTGTGTGACTGGAAACGACAGAGCACCTCCAGGAAAAAGAGAGAGCGTTTCGGTTGTTTTGTTGTTCTGACCCCCTGATTACGTGCGTGTGTTGAGTTTCTATGTACATGCATTCAATCATGCAATGTTGGTATATGGACACCCCTGTGTGTCTTGGCTTGAATTTTTCATACTTTGGCCGAGGTTTCTTAGCACCAATGAGGGGACATCTTAATGTTGCAGCATTTGGAGCTCTTTCAGAAGTTCTTCCAACTTTGTGTCAACAGTTTGTGTTCATCCTTTTCCTGTTTCAACCAGCCCATTCGTACGAAAAGGCATACAAATGTCACGATAATGCCCAAGGCATTTAACGTGCAATAAGGACGCCTTTCTTGATTTCCACGTCATTTGTACGGCATGTATCCTGTCCTGACTGCAATGTTAACGCATCCGCGTGTACATGCTACAGTAAGAGTTAATGACGTAGTATAAAAAGCCTGTAATGTATGTGTGATGTTGTGATAATTATACGCCAAAAAACACGAAAATAATGGGAAATTCGTGTCTATGTAGACGAATCAAATAGATTTAATTTTGTAACTATTTCACGGACTGCCGTGAGACTGCCGTGTTGGAATTCCACAAACTTTTGGCCACTTGTGCACTCGTGTCTGTGAGGCTGGAGGGGAAGTTGGGCGGTTTAGGGGCTTTATTGCAAAGGGGAAATTTTTTCTTTGAGTGAGAGAAGAAGAAAGTGAGGAGGACAGATGGAGAGGAAGACAAAGAGACATGGAAGAGCGAGAGAGGGAGTGATTGCACTTTTTTACAAGAAAAAGAAGAGCGTTAAAGAAAGACAACAGACATTTAATGTGTCATATGAGCGTGCGTGTGTGTGCGGTGAGAAACGGAGAGAGGGGGAGAGAGTGAACTGTGTCCTTTGAATCATTACAGACTTCAAAGACCGTCGCTCTCGTTAAAAAATGGACGTCCATCCCTCCATCCGCTGAGAGAGAAGAGAGACAGAACCACAGAGGGGAGGGTTGGTGTTTGTGTGTCACACTGCCAGGAACAGACACAAAGAAACACACTTCTGGTTTGCTGATTGTTTACTGGTTTTACTGGAAGAAAAGAAAAACTCTTTCCTGACTGAAATCTCATCGATCAGCAGTTAAAATGACTGCATACACATTATTGTAACATGTAAGAACGTTTGATGGGTATCTTCAACTTTCGGTTTACAGACCGAGGGCTGTATTACAGACTTTAACAAACTTAGATTTGTCCATGAGCATTACAATTAATCTTAATAGTGTAACCAATGTAACCACTGGTACGATGGAGTGATATCTGTTTAGTGACTAATCATAACGTGATTGTTTTTTTCAGTGAAACGCAAAAAATCATGTTGAGACAGAAGTGATACTGAACTCCTTTTACAGTAAAAATCAATTATCTTAAAATGTACAACATGTGGGCTTGAGACAGAATCTGACTCTGACATTAAAACTGTGCCAAATTTGATTGAATTTTTTTTTACATTTAGTTCACATGTATCCGTAATGCCGTTGTTTCAACAGTATTTCACCACTATATTTAAATATGAATGGTTCCTATCTATTTGAAATAATATTCATTGAAACACTGTTGAAACGTTCACTTTTAAACCAAATTTATCCCAGTTTAATCCTAGACGTCACAATGTTTTTCGGCTCAATTGTTTGTTTTGTTTTCAAAATAAGCTTCCATCTTCATAGGAATATCTATGAATAATGTATGAGAACGGCCTGGTATTTTGCTGGTTCAAAATACTTTTGATAACCAAAAATAGCCCGTACTGTACCATTCACTGTTCCTGAGAGACTTTTAAGATAATTGAACAAGTAAAAACACACAAAACGACTAGAAAACATACAAACGTCTCTAATATTAAACATTAGTGTGACACATTTGAACAGCTTAATGAGGATCTATAAGTGAAAGGCGAGGAGCCACAGCATGAAGCCTGCTTGTGTTTACTGCAGTGACAGGAAGAAAAAAAAGCTGGACTGCCAGTAAATTGTTTAACAACTAATCCCTCTCATTATCCAGGTTACCTCTCAGTTCAACACAACTTGAACCGGTAGATTTTAGAGCTGAAGAGGAAACCAAACAGCCACCAAATGCAGATGCAAAATATTTAACCGTTATTAACCGCATGATTGTCCATAGTTAATTACAATTAATCGCAAATTAGTCACACATTTTTTATCCGTTCAAAATGTACCTTAAAGGGAGATTTGTCAAGTATTTAATACTCTTATTAACATGGGAGTGAGCAAATATGCTTGCTTTATGCAAATGTACTGTATGTACTGTATGTATTCATTATTGGAAATCAATTTACAACACAAAACAATGACAAATATTGTCCAGAAACCCTCACAGGTACTGCGTTTAGCATAAAAGATATGCTCAAATCATAAGATGGCAAACTCAAGCCCAACAGGCAACAACAGTTTTCATTGTGTCAGTGTGCTGACTTGACTATGACTTGCTCCAAACTGCATGTGATTATCATAAAGTGGGCATGTCTGTAAAGGGGAGACTCGTGGGTACCGATAGAACCCATTTTCATTGACATATCTTGAGGTCAAGGGACACCTTTGAAAATGAGCATGCCAGTTTTTCCTCACCAAAGTTTATCGTAAGTTTGGAGCGTTATTTAGCCTCCTTTGCAACATGGCTGGTACCAATGGATTCCTTAGCTTTTCTAGTTTCATATGTTACCAGTATCTTCACTCTAGCTTTAAAACTGAGCCCGCTACAAACGAAAAATCGCAATAATGCCTTAAAGAAATCAATTACATAAAAATAAATTTGCGTTAATGCATTGTTATCGCGTTAACATTGACAGACCTATCCAAACGTATGGCTGAGAATTACCGTCACTCTTTTAAAATGTTAAATTCTGGGATTTAGAGATTAAAATTGAAATGTTATCGGGAAAAAATTGTACATTCAAAAATTAAGTTGAAGATTTACTAGAAAAAAACGAACACAATATGTTTCCCTAAACTTAACGTAGTGGTTTTGTTGCTTAGTGCTTGTGTTAGAAGGTGTTGCTCCTCAGTTTCTTTTTCACTTTTATGACGTAGTAGGCCCCTATTGAGCCACATCTATGATGCTTATAACGACCAATACTGCAGATTTAATTAGCTGATAACAGTCAAATCGGGTGCACACCCACTCATAGGAACTAGATGTGGAATCTTGACATCTGAATGTGATGACTGACACTGATTCATGTTTCATTTAGTCTCAAGGCCCAAATGGGTTCATCGGGGACATCAGTGCAGTTTAGTTTCACAAAACTAAATGTTTTGACAAATTTTTTAATGCTTTCTGGAAATTAATTTAAAACCAATTTTACAAACAAAGACGGAAAAACGAAAGAAAGAAGTCCCAAGTGATGGAAAGGGGTTTTGTTTTCCACTTTTAAAGCTACTTAAGAGAAACTTCAAAGAGAAAATTAGGGTACAAAATGTTAAATGTCATAATTTTAAAACACATTAAAGGCCTGGAAACAGCCTGAATACTTACTCTGGGTACATGAGTGTGATTTATTTGTTACACTACATGTAAACAAGCATGTCTAGACAAAGATGTTATAGTTATAGTTATTAACACTAATTTATTTTCTCTCCATTACTCTACTTTTGTTTTTCATCTCTCTCCTTCCTGCACTGTGTATCATCATATTAACATTTCAGATGTTTTAACAGCAGGAACACTCTTACAGTATGTTGTCATTTTCACTCGTCGCACATGTTCCCTCAGTCCCAGTCTGCGTTGTGTTATCTGCGTGTGTTTGTGTGCGGCTTCGGAGGGGGAACACACTCATGACTTCCTCTTCATCACTAATCACTCTCATCTGTTGATCTTCTTGATCTCGGTCTGATACACAGCAGAGCGCCGCGGCCCCCTGAGACGCATTAAAAGCAGAAGAAGGTGTGTGTGTGTGTGTGTGTGTGAGTGTGCGTGCCTGCGTGTGTGTGTGTGTGTGTGTGTGTGTGTGTGTGTGTGTGTGTGAGAGAGAGAGAGAGAGACTGTGGTTTCACGGAATCAGGCAGGACAGTAGGGGATTGAGTAAAGTTGGAGGGCATAGTTTGCGGTCTGAGCTGATGGTAAAAGTGTGTGTATGAGAGAGAATGGTTTCACGGAATCTGCAGGAAATCAGTTGTCCGGTAAAGTTTTGTCTATTCTTGGAACAAACAGTTTGCAGTTGTTATGGAGACGCAAACAAACTGTTGATGAAAACCTTCCTGAAACTAATTACACTCTGACACAAACTAAACAACTGTCCCCTCTGTTGTTTGAACCAAAGACTGTAGTCTATATGAAAAGGTGACGTGGTCACGTCACCCATTGGTTTGTGGACGACGGTTCCGAAGCCTCAAGTTCGGCATTTTGGCCGTCTCCATGTTGTTTTTTTGCAACCAGAAGTGACACGAGAGGGTGGAGCTGAGTACAACCGAACATTGAATAAGACATGTTTTGGTGACTGAAATGTTACAATTAACTTTCATAAACAGAAAACACACTGTGAAAGGGTTAAAGTTCTAAGACGAAAACACAGACAACTCCCAGACCGGACAACGCCGTGGTAGCTACCTGTCAATCACAAGGTAGCCATGCCCTAAATCATACCCTGCTTTATGGTTTATTTGACTCTAAATGGGACCATAATCTACTAAATGAACATCATGCTGTATTGAAGAAGATTTGAAATTAGTGATTGAGACCATAAACTCATGTTTACAATGTTTACTGAGGTAATTAATCAAGTGAGAAGTAGGCTCATTTTCTCATAGACTTCTATACAATCACACTTCTTTTTGCAATTAGAGGAGTAGCCCCCTGCTGGCTATTAGAAAGAATGCAAGTTTAAGGCACTTTGGCATTGGCTTCAATTGTTGCAGCTGGTTTAAACCTACCTGATATGGCGGGTGGCTTGTCAATAGCGCAGTACTGCACTGGTTAATGACAGTCCTACCTCCAGTTTGGGAACCCGCTGACTTACTAAGACATCATAACGTAGTGTGTTCTAAAACACTGTACAATAATTCTGATCTTTTTTTGCTAGAAACTGGTCAGTCTGATGAACCAACGTATGTCGGCTTTTCAACACAGACACTCAGGGAGAGAGCAAATGCATCCCTGCAAACAATTTACCTTTGACTCATTCCATCCAAACACCTCACTGAGCATCTCACTCTCTCCTCAGTGTGGCGTATAGTTCAGGGGTCGGAAGAAAGGCTCGGGAAATCCCATAAAAAAGTGTGTGTCAGCGAGATGACAGAGTGAGACAGACTCTTCATCACTGCGTCTAGAGCTGCAGTGTGTATACAAACACACACACACGCACACACACACACACACACACACACACACTCACACACACACACAAACAAACACATACCGTACCCCACGCCGAGCTCTTGACTCAACACCATAAACCCCGCCGTCCCATCATGCTTGGCGGCAGCATAAGCGGTGAGGAAGCCTGACGTGATGACATGATGTGTGACATCACTCACCCAACATATATATACACACACACACACACACACACACACACACACTTTGAATTAGCAGACTGGCAGTGTGACAAGAGACGAGTGTGTGAGAATTCGTACACACACACACCTGCAGGGGGGCTATAAATGATGTCTGTAATTATGCACACACACAAATCACACACTCACACTGCTGTACAGTTTGATTCCGCGAAACTGAGCTTGCTCACATCGAGACAAACACACTCGTACACACACATACCTACACACACACACACACAGGCAGCCTGAGGCCTGTCTGACAGCACAGTTTAGTGGTCTCATTAGCAGCGGGTGGAATGCCAACAGATAATTAACCAGGAGAGATGAAGAGAGAGAGGGAGGGCGAGTGTCAGCAGTAAAACACATAAGAGAGAGATGTACTTTATGAGATGGATAAAGTGAAAAGACGGTAAAACACCAGAGGGGAAGGAAGCGGACTTTGTCTGTTGGTTCAAACTCCAAAGAACAGACTGTAACACTTCGTAATAACCATCATTTATAAATGATTTTACTGTCAACAAACAACAAAATGATACTTAATAATGTTTAACAATTATTAGTAATAATATAATTTATGTTATTTTATCATTAGTTTGTGTGATTTGAATAACAATTACATTCTGATTACATTAGTATTTATAAACAGTTTATTGTTGTACACATTATAAAATAGTATTTGTTAATAATTACCAAATGATTTGTAAACCTTTAAGAAATTGTTTGTATAACATCTATAAACATTACATAAACCAATTATTAACCTTTTAACAAGGTATTATAATCTTCAATTGCAACTTTATAATAGTCATCCAAATAATGTTTATAGATGGTTTTACAAACCAATTATTAACCATTAGCAAAGTTACAAATATCTGTCTATGTAAAGTTTATATATGTTTTACAAATAATTCTTTAATGTTTACAAATTATATCTTAATCATTAACAAATACTTATATATATATAGTATAAAAATGCTATATGTGCAACAATAAACTGTTAAAATAACAAATTATAAAATTACAAATAATTAGTGAACATTATTTATCACTTTGTTGGTTGTCAACATTAACATAACTATTAACTAAGTTTAATTAACTATCAATTTACCATTTATAAATGATGGTTATTATAGAGTGTTATCGAAACTTTCACCAACCAGCTAATCACGACCAGAATATAGGTTATATATATATATATAGTTTGTAAGTTAATAGCATCATAACATTTAAAGGGTGGGTCCATTATTTTAGTTCTTTTTAGGTTTTTATATCATCCTGTTGCTTCCCAGCGGTGTTTCTTATGTATTTGTGTGTGTATGTACATTTTGGTCCCAGTTTGTATGTTTTAGTTTCAAAATGCTATTTTCCCTTCAAGCTCTTCTAAAAACTTTTCCCCATGTGATCTGAAGTAGGTTTCTGCATGATGACATAGTGACATATATACATCCTTATAGTCAGTGTATTAACGTTACATACAGTAACTTAGATGGCGGTCGGCATGCTCCCAGTTTAGAGAAGCCGACATGAGTACCGCTAACATACTGTATATATACTGTATATGAAAGCTACTTCCATGTGATTAAGGAGAGTTCTGCCAACTTGACTTTTTAAACAGAAAGGTGTCTTTGACTGTGAACGGAAAAGTAAAATGCTTCTGGTGGTGGTGCTGTGAAATGTGTTTAACTACATATTGTACAGTTTTTGTCTTCACAATCAATAACTAGATTCCCTGACAATTAAATATTTGAATCACTTTTATTTG
The DNA here is from genome assembly GCF_015220745.1 of Sebastes umbrosus. Taxonomy (NCBI): domain Eukaryota; kingdom Metazoa; phylum Chordata; class Actinopteri; order Perciformes; family Sebastidae; genus Sebastes; species Sebastes umbrosus. The sequence continues at coordinate 9,417,328 of NC_051279.1, forward strand.
AAGTCCTTCTGGATAACAGAGTAATTTTATTTCAGTATGAACAGATGTAAAAAAAACAAAAACAAAAAGAAGACAAGATGTTGATATACGCTGCAAACTTTGTTAAAAACACACTGATTCATTTTGGTCTCAATAGTAAAGTAATCCAATTTGGGCAGCCCTCAACTACAGCTGGTGTTCTGTCAAAAGCCAGGTATGATTTTGCCAGTTTTGTTTCCGTCCACAAACTCAAATCTGACAATGAAAGCACATGAAGGACATGTCAAACAACTGTGCCCCCTCCAACAGCCTGCAGACTTGATGCTAATCGTGCCTGCTGTCTCATTATCGAAGCTGAGTTCTTAAAAATGAAACAAAACCAGATGCTCATTTAAGTTTGGCTGCAGACAAAGAGGCTCGAGCCAAACCTGACAAAAACAGACAGTAAAACAGTTAAACTGTGTTGTATTGATGGAGAGAAATCAACACCTGCTATTGAAAACACATGTGGAGTCTTTCTTTTTTTCCCATAACCCCCCCTTTGTTTTAGTCTCATAAAAATAGCTGGTTCACTCTCAAAAGACAGCCCGTGAAAATCCTGTATCTCCATCTGTCTTCTGCAAAGATAGCGAAACAACAAAGTTAAAAACAAAGAACATCATGACACCTTAAGTTCATCCATTTGTTTTGACAGTTCCCATACATCAGACCGGCACACACATTCCCCTTTTGGGGGAAAGAAAACCGAAGAGCCCATAGACTTCAATGCAATTTGACGTATGTTTGGATTGTAAATTTGATAAGATCATAATGCATTAATCTCTTGTTATACAAACGTTTGTTTATACGCAAAATTACACATGTCAAATAATTATTTAGCGACCTTGCCTGAACCTGAGCGTTCGCGATACCTTAATAAATGAAGGTTGATCGCCGCCATGTCCCTTCAGTCTTCCCCCGTCCAACACAGTGGCCAGATATTGTTTATCCAGAAATCTCTACCTATATGATTGAATCCCGTTAGGCTAAGTGTTGTCTGTAAATAACCAAACTGTTAATAGCCAACTGTTTGATCTATACACTAAGATTTAGTTGGAGACGACAGTCTGATGCTGCTATAACGTTAATGTATGACTGTATTACTGCGGAGATCAGCTTTTTTGGATTTATTGATGGTGCAACCAACTACACAGCAACTCTTCGGCCGAGCGTTATTACTATTACAAGTTTGCTTAAAGTAGAAGTTTCAACTTCTTCTGTTCCCGTCTATGAGGGACATGGAATTGTTTTCCCCCAAAAGGGGGCGTGGTCATGAGAGCTAACTCTGGATGACGTATTGCCGGTCTGACATTTCACAGATAGAGGAGAATGTAATAATTAAAGGACAATTCCAGTTTATTTCAACAATGAAACTGAGATTTCTCTTTAAAATGAAGATGATAAATGAAAATAAACAAAAATGCAGTTACGCTGTTTTTGAGTTAAAGCTGCAATTTAATGCTAATTCAGGAACAGTACCAGATGAGCACACATTTGTCTGCTTGTTAAGTTGCCTTTTCTAATAACTTAAAAAAAATATGACATGCTTATCTCAACAGTGGTACCAGGTGCTCAATCCAAACCAGACACCAGAGGCCTGTACTACGAAGCGAGTTCAACATACCCAGGGTATCTTCTCGTTATCTGGACAAACATGGACAAGTCTACTGTCTGCAGGGCTGCCCATTTTACAAACAAAGAGCAAACTATATTATCAGACAAATACGAAAATAACCCATAATCCAGACTAATAGTAACACAATTGAAGGTGCCAAATGCAGGAAGCAGAGCTGGCAAAAGAAAAAACTGCCAATGTGTGAATGCGTAAATTAACAGACTTATTAATTTAATACTCAAAAGTCAGATATATTTGTCTAGATGGGGCAGTAATATTGGCCGCTTTCAAAACAGAATGGAAGAATAGATTACAATACATTACTCCCTTTGACAATGACGTGGCTTTTATGACTTTTTCAGCCTTCTTTCAGCTGCGTCCACAACTCTGGCGGTGTGAAACATACTTGAGAGCAAGTAAAACAAATAAATATAAAAACATGGTTCAAAGTGGTAAGCACCTACAGTATACAGCCAGCTGTCCTTCCTGCACTTGTTAGTTTAAACTGTGTTGCTTTTAGCCTGGATTATGACTTTAACTTCTTCGTATTTGTGTAATATTATCATATGATCTGCACATCGAGCTCTGATTGGCCAGTAGGCGTGTGCTTTATACGAGTTGATCTCTTATCTCGAACACATAACCTGCTCCGGAGCAGGTTATGTGTTCAGCATAAGTTACCATGGCGATCTACCCCAGTAAGAAGTGAACCACCGTCGTAGGACTGAAAACCCAGAGTTAACCCTGAAGTTACCTCGCTAACCGCAAATCCTGCTTTGTAGTACAAGCCTCTGGTGTGCTGGGATCATTGGAAATCAAACGTGTCGGTCACTGCCCTCAGAGCTCCAAAACAGCTCATCCTAACCAACAAGAAATCTTCTGTAAGAAAAGTCAAAAACAGAGCACCAGAAGTTCCTGGAGAGTTTTTGGAGATGACAATATAAAATGTTTGCAGGCTGTGATGTAAACTCAGTGTGTGTCCAGACGTTTTCTGCAGGGACGACGAGGATGGCGGTGAAAATGCATGTACGTGGCAACTAAGGCAACTTCAGCAGGACTAGATACGCCTCTCCCCAAATCCCAAACAATCGTGTCTCCCTGTCGACAGGTCAGTCTTTATCTTGGACTAGACAAGGAGGAAAGATGTATGGCAGGATGGAAAAACGAGGGATCCGTTCACCTCCTCTCCTCCCATGGAGATGTTTGTTTGTTCGAAGAGGAGCTGCTCATTCAGCCAGAGGAGGATGAGAAGATCTTCTCATCCTTTCGTCCTATAAACAAGTTTTCTGAGGGGAAAGGAGGAGTACTGTGGTAGTAGTGGTGGTGGTGGTAGGAGAAGTAGAAATATAAATAGACAACAAGATGGAACCGGAGGTTTGTTAACTACCTCCTTCACATCCTTTTGTTCATCTTCATCAATAAGATTCTGCTCTTCTTGTTAAAGAGTCTGTTAGTTCAGAGTTCCCACCGTTTAGCGCTACCGCTTCCGGAGTTACCCAGCCGGCTGGCGGGTCGGCTGGTCGGTCGTCACGGTGACAGTGAGGTGCGGTAGGCGTGGCCTCAGTCAGAGGGGACGGGAATGACGCAGATGTGCAGGAAGTTGTCGGGGTGGCTGAGGTGTTCGCTGAGCCACTGCAGAGGCGTCTCCAGCAGCGGTTCGATACCGTGAATCACCACCTGGTTACGCTTCTGCTCACCTGGATGGAGAGAGAGAGAGGAGGGAGGGACAATTGATTTAATGATAATTAGCTAGTAGCATCTTTTAAATAATTTCTTAAAACTCACTTTTACGGGAAGGCCTACTTCTAATTCAAACAGCTTAACTATGCTGCGTCATGTTTTCTTGTTTGCTATGTTTTCCTTTCGGTTTGTTGGTTTGTTTGTTTGATTGTCAGCAGGATTACGGAGACAATACAGGCCCAATTTTCATGAAACTTGGTGGAAGGGTGAAGCGTGGGCCAAAGAAGAACCAATTACATTTTGGAGCAGATCCAAATTTTCACTTATGGAAAAGGCCTTGGCAGAGGTCTGCACCTCTTTGAGTGCCCTTCTAGTTTATTCTGTTTTCTGTTCTTTTATATTTTTCTCTTATCTCATTATTTGAGTACATTTTCATGTTTCTCTCCATTTTACTTGAAGCACTTTAAATTATTATTATTTTACTGTTAATTATTCATTTTTTTCATAGACTAGAAGTGGACGTAGTCACCGTGGCGTCCACCATTGGTTTGTGGACTACTGTTTTGAAGCCTTGAGTTTGGCATTTTAGCCATCGCCATGTTTTTTTGCAGCCAGACATTTTAAGGTGACCAAAAAGGTTATAATTAACTTTCATGAACTGAAAAAAGACGGTGAAAGGGTAAAAAGTTCTAAGACGAAAACATGGACAACGCCCAGACCGGACAACACCGTGGTAGCGACCTGTCAATCACAAGGTAAACAAGCCCTAAAGCATCCCCTGCTTTACGGTTTATTTGACTCTGAATGGGACCATAATTTACTAAATGAACATCATGCTGTACTGAAGAAGTCTTGAAACTAGCGATTGAGACCGTAAACTCATGTTTACAATGTTTACTGAGGTAATAAATCAAGTGAGAAGTAGGGTCATTTTCTCATAGACTTCTATACAATCAGACTTCTTTTTGCAACCAGAAGAGTCGCCCCCTGCTGGCTATTAGAAAGAATGCAAGTTTAAAGCACTTCAGCATTGGCTTCACTTTTCAGACCCCTGAGGTAGCCCACTGTTTTTTTTTTTATTATTATTATTTAGATTAGAAAAAGCATAAAATGGGAGAGAAGAAAGGATTGAAGAATGAAGAGACGGTAGACAAAAAGACAGCACAGAAATAGAGAGGATTGGAGGGAAAGAGAGTGATATGGAAAAAAGGAGGAAAAGATAGAAAAAAGAAAGCGAGGAAAAGAAAGAAAGAAAGAAAGAAGAGCAAATAAGAACAAAAAGGAGATGAGAGACAATTAAGACTTTAAAAATGGTAGAGAGAAGAGGAGGAAATGAGTAAGTTCAAAAACAGCAGAGGGAAGGAAAGGAAAGAAGAAAAAGAGAGGAGGAAAGGCAAGAGCATGTAAAGAGGAAAGAGGTAGAAAATGAACGTCAAAAAAAGAGAGATTAAAGAAAAGATAAAAAGACAAAGATGGAGGCATGGTGGAGAGAAAAGAGGAAAAGAGATGGTTACATGAGGTGAGCGAGACCACATCAGACACTATAGTAATACCACTGCTGTGGTGAGAACCAGAGAGAGTAGCAGTGTGAATGTGTTCAGTTTTGAAGAGAGTGACAGTTGATTGTTTTTGTGTTCGTCGTTGACAGGATTCGAATTTTTAACTTTCACTCTGACAGTTTGTAGTTTCAGGATGTGTGTGTGTGGCTATGATGGCCTCCTGTGACTGACCCCGCCCACCGCTGAGAGGCCATGACCGCAAATCGTTCGTTACAAGCAGTGACTTTCTCGACCTTCCGTAGCCGTGTGATTTGCAGAGAGAACACCGATAATTTAGTGACATTCAGGGAGCCTGCACGTTTTGAGTTACAGTACTTAGATTTAGGACTTTCTTTTAACGTAAAAACGTCAGAAAAACACGAGCAGGAAGAGTCAAATGAAAGACACACTAGAGTGGCATTATGGGAAATGTAGGATCCAGTGTTTTTGGAGCTTTAACATTAGTAAGGACTAAAAGTCTGGATATTTCAGCCTCTGCTGCTTCGATTTGAAAAAAAAATCAGTGTCTGTCAAGGCCTCCAACTTTGTGAACTTTGTGGTAGTGTAGTCCTTAAATGCTGGAATAACTAAACTAAATTTGAAAGGCTAAATGCCAACAAATATGCATTGAAGCAGAATATTTTGTTAGATAAAAACATGTTGAGAATTTCGGAAATGATTACATCCATCTTTTTTCAATACATTTTGGCTTTTTAATTCTACTAATAATATTAGTCTAGCCTCATCTTTATCTGCAACTGTGCGGAAATACCGGGTTTTAACAGAATGTGACCTACTAAGTAGCAAAAATATATATTTTTAAATAGTTTTATATACAGTCTTTTGTATAAATTATTCAGTAAGTGTGTTATTATGATTGTACTTATACATTTGCAAATCTAATTTTGACAATCTCAGAGCAGACAAATCCTGGCGCACCCCCTGTGATCTTTGGCGCCCCCCTAAGGGGGGGCCCGGGCCCCAGTTTGGGAACCACTGTAATACGAGACATAAAATGCCCCAAATATAGTTGAACGAATAATGAGTAAATAAATAAAAAGATTTAGAAAATAAAAGCCTGTTAGAGGATACAGAATTCAACATTACTGGTTTATTCTGGCATCAGAAGAAGGAACTTCAAGAAACCACAACATGTTTAAGACCTTTAAAATTCAATTTGGCAGTAAAATGCTGCTTGTTACTGTAATCAGAACCAAGGCGTTGAATTAAGATAATGAATTTCACACATTTTAAGACCTTTCCAGGACCTGATAATTGTTGAACATATTTTCAAAAGTATTATTTCTATATTTTACATAGAGTACTTATTTAAATAGTTGGTTGGTGTACAGATATTGTTATTTAGACCTCCCTCCGTGCTCTTGACAATTAAATACACAGGTATCTCATGCTGAAATTGATATGACAGTTCTCTAACAGCTGAGGTCAAGATAATTTCCTTTAAAAAACATTTAAATTTTTTTTAACAACCAGGTTAAAGGCCAGAAGCATTTAAAAACAACCTGGACCAGGTTATCAACATTTTCTAGTATTGAGCATCAGATGTGAATTCCTACTCACAGTGACTTAAATGACTGTTTCCCTCTTTTAGTTTAAATTATAAAAAAGTACTTAAAATATACATATTAATAATTTAATCTAATCACTAATTATTTTGTTTATTGTAATTTTTATTATGAAAAATGTGCAGGTGAGGTAGTTGAACTTCTAATGCAAATCGGTCTGTTTAAAGAAACCTAACACTGATTTCCTCTGTTTACATTTTACTTTGGCTTCACTAGAAACCTGTCAAAGTTCAGCAAACGTTCACCTGTTTAAAGACAAATAAGAATTTTATCTCACCTCCAGACTGATTCATGTTTCAAGATAAATATTTTTGCAGTTTTGCAGTGAGCGGGGCGGAAGGTGACAGATGTTTTGTCTGGCTCGGCTGTAAAACAGAAACTATACTTAACATATTCATTAACATGAAAACAGTTAATGCAGCTGTCTTCAGGTTGTTTGGTAGAAAAATATTGTTTAAGCTTTAAGGTTAGGTTGAGTTTAAAATATATATTCTTTTATTTCTATGTTATTTCTTTTATATTTTAGGATTTATAAGTGGCTTTCAGCTTCTATCTAATTATGACAACTCTATCTATGTAATCAGGATGTGTGCGTGAGAAAAAGAAGGTGATGGGCCTTTTCCCGTCTATCACTCTTGACCTTACACACACAGACATGCACACACAGGTCGTGCTCATTCACCACCGAGTGCGTGACATTATAGTTCCACGTAATATCAGGAGGACGGTTGAGACAGAGCGTCAACCGCCGGTCTGAGAAGTGTCTCCACCCTACACCTGCTGACTGGCTGGCGAACAGCAGCGTGCACGAAACTAATGTCAGGAAACAATGCAAAAAATGTTCTCAGCAAAGGCTTTCTTCTGAAAATTACAGATGTGCACATTTAGGCCAGAGGTGGGCGTAAGAGGTGGGCTGCCTCCTCTGGCAGCTGTGGGAATTTAAAAGAAAATTAAGTAAATATTGTTAATTTATCAGTTGTACCAATTGGTTTTTTTAACTAAATGTTGGCATGTATAAGCCATAACAGAGTGGCTGCTGGATTTCAACATAAACCAGAATGTGTAATATTTAGCAGCTGAATTGATATCTTAATGTACTGGGACAGAAGTAGATCATATGAGGCTAAAAGGGATTAGCTTCTGTAGGAGGATTTAAAAGGAAACTTTAATTTAACAGCTGATTTAACTGATGTTTGGTGACTGCAGGCTGTAGATATGTAAGCAGAAGTTGAAAAGTGGACTGATTTATTTTGCTGAATTAAAAAATAAACCTTAACTGTGTGATTTGCCACAAGGTACATGCCATGCATGGAGTAAACCAGTCCATTTAAAGAATTAAAAAAAAAAAAAAAAAAAAAAAAAAGATTCAAAACAAAATAAATGTGTAACAATTATTTTGGTGCTGGTGGATTGAAAAAAAAGAACATTCTGTCTTAAATTTACTCTCTAAATTTATTCTTAACTAAGAACTGTTGAAAGAGTTGAGACGATTGAGGAGTCAAGGTGCAGTACTAATTTGCATTGTTGGTTTACTGCACTAAAACCACTGAGCCACAAGCTTGAAAAAAAAAAATACACCAGCTAAAATTCGAGCTATCACTGTACTGATGCCATTTCCTCTCGACTGACGGGAGTCAGTATCTTGTTATGTGTTTTGAAGCGTTATGAATATCTAAGGCCGTTTCGAGTCAGAGACTAGAGACTGAATATTTTGAACAAAGATATCTGAGAGTTTAGGAGTGTGAACTGTAAGAAGAGCAGGAGCGTTACATGAACTTTGAAAGAGGGAAATGATGAAACAAATGAAGGCAGCACTAAAGGGCAGAGAAAAAAAAACAGTCAATGTAAAAGCATGGTTATTAGTTGAAGTATACTGAACAGAGTAGGACCTTCAATTAAAGTGTAAGCACTGAAATAACTAATTTCAATTTCTGTTTTTTAAACAAAGAAGAAACAGATTTTTTGGTATTTGATGTGAATGTAAAGAAAGCAAATCAGATGTAAAAAAAAATAATAATAATAATAAGCAATGCTGCAAAATTCAAGGTGAACTGGATTTGTTTTTTAAAATCCACAAAACAGCACAAATATTAACATATTTTAAAATTATTATGTGAAAGTGTAACAGATGATGAGTTCAAATGAGCCGATAAACACCGAGGTCAACTTGAGTGAAATCCTGAGAAAATGCTCAGAAGCACAGAAAGTAAAAGGTGTGATTCTGCCTATATGACAGCAATAATGAGAACACACTTTCTCTGGTTCACACACACACACACAGACACACGCACCCACACACACTCCATTTCTGGGTGGTGTTTCTGGTGTTTCATCTCTAACTTTTAGCCCCGGTGTTGCTTGGCAACAGGCAGGCATACGTGGGTGGAGTAGGTGTATTCTTACAGTCTCATTATGAGAAATGGGGGGAATTCACAATGGGCAACGCCCCCAAACACATACTCACTCAAATTTATATTACTGTAGATCATCACATTTATCGGATTTTTGTCGTCATCGTCGGTATGAATTCCTGTAGTAAACACGTTGTTAATGTCTGCGACCTCAGAACAGCTGAGACTTATTAAGCCCCAAATTTGAGCAAGCAGAGAAAAAAAAAAAAGGCTGTTTTTTTTTCTCACAAAAACTTGGCAGACAGATGTTAGGTTTGAGTTATCAGTTGGAAATAGAGCGGCTCCTCCCATTTCCAGTAATGTTAAAGACAAACATTCAAGTCCCTCACACGCCACCTCCCATCGAACTACTTTGTTAGCTGGTTCATGTGTGATCCAACTTAATTCTGACATTTCTGACATGACTTGAAGGCAACACAATGCAACAGAAATGTGTCCAAAGACACTGAACTTTGGGAGATGCTACAGAGCAGCGTTTCCTCAATGTCTTTTTCTGTGGACTCACTTTTCTAAAATGACAAACCATCGTGACCCAATCGATAAATCGTGAGAAGAGCAAATTTGTGTGTAAATGAATGTTCCTGACCACTTTTACTGCCATTTCTGCATCGCCTTATATTATCTTAAACAGGTAAACCAGTCATTTCGAAGAGATATACGTTTAATAAATCACAACTTATTAAAACATATATCAACACATTCTCACTCCCAACTCGTCAAATACCGCCACTTGGTCAGTGCCCCTCAGCATTGGAGACCGATGCACGGGGTACCCCTCTTGTGTTACTTTTGGACGGACCAGGGACTGCGTGTCAGTATACGCTCCATACATGCATAGTGTCCTTTCAAAATATCTTTAGTTTCCGTTTTTGACGATACCGACGAGTCACGTGACTAACGATTGACGTGACAAAAAAAGTAAATGATACTTTTAGTTTCACATGGGACACGAACGTTAACAGGCTCTCGTTTTTTTTTTCCCTCTCATCAGTAAGACAAACAGAATGTACGCTAGCCTTTCATATTAAATCCAAGGCTACAATCATCAGAACAATACGGACATTCAGGCTCCCGCACGTGGCTCAAAGGTGCACTGCAGATATAAATGTTAAATAAGAATATGGAAGAAATTCATCAAATCTATTTGGCGACTCTAATAAAATCTCCTGCGACCCACAGGAATGACTGCTATAGAGTATACTATAAGTGCAATCAGCATTTAAAACTCTCTAAAACAGATCTACAAGAATCATACTGTTGTACTTTTTTTTACATAATTTTTTAAATACCAATCTTACACATCAAGTATGAGTATGACTAAACTTCAGAAAACAGTGAGAAAACAGTTGGTCTGTCAGATGATGTCATGAGGGTTATTTCTGCCTCAGCTTGGACACTTAACGCAGCGTTTGCTGTAAAGCCTACGTTACAAATTGAAGGTGTGGAGTTTTGAAGATGTGTATTCACCAAAATAAGACAAAAGTTTTACGAAAAACACGAAAGGTAGAATCTAGTATTTCTGTGGGCACAAAGGATACTTGCCACCTTTTCTCGGAGTGAATTGACAATTACATAAATGAGTAACGTAACCGCTCATTTTACACCCTTACAGAAAAAACTTGATTCCCCTTGGGACAACCCAAAAGTACAGGTACAACAATCATCAGCAGATTTGTCATGTGAAAGAAGACAATAATTATGCAGGACTAGAAATTCACAGAGGTGTTTTCCCACTTTGACTAATGCTCAGTTCTGTGATTCATTAAAGCATCAAATTGTTGACCGTTAACAGCAGGAACAGCTGCATTTGAAGCCAACAAACAGTGAATGAACATAACCGATATCCGGGAGAGAGATGAGCTCTGGACAAATATTTACATTATCAGGTTTCTTGTGTGTTAAATAAACAGTCTATTGTTATTATCCTGTTATTTCGAGATCAGCCACAATTATCTTTTATTGTGAAGGCGTGTTCTGTCATGATTAAACTTCACTACGTTTAAACATTAAATTTCACGACATTGCTGACTGTGGTTTCAAGTTCTGCTTTTCGTATATTTATTTAAAGCTACTACGAGGAATTTTAATTTTGCATTTATTTTGGCGGTCCCTGTGGACAAATGCGGTAGAGTCCCTTTAGCCAACCTCTCATTTTACTGCAGCAAGATCTGACAGTCTGCCCTGCACAGTCCCGATTCTGGTTCTCCCGTGCCTCCCTTCCCTCCAGTGGGCCAAGCAATACGGCCTGGGCCTCCAGCAGCGTGGTGTTGGTGGTGGCTCCCAGAGGGGCCCGGCAGAGCAGCGACGCAGAGCTCTCCACTTCCCGCCGGAGCTCTGACTGCAGGTCAAAGGTGTCAGTGAAGCCGGATCTGGGTCTGTCTGCGCTGGTCGCTGCTGGAGGCCCTGCTGGAGGCCCTGCTGGAGGCCCTGCTGGAGGCCCTGCTGGAGGCCCTGCTGGAGGTCCTGCTGGAGTCTGAGCTGAAGGAGTTTCTGTTGAACCTACATGATTTCATCTGATTTCACCAGAATCCGACTCGACAACGCAGATGACAAGCATTAAGAATAACGATATAGAAATGGCCGATCTTCTCGCTGATGGTCTCGTTTACTGATGTGGGTCATATAGAGGCATCCGTATTACATTGAGACTGTTTAATAACCAGTTAAAAGTTCCTCACAGTAACTTTAAGTAAATGCTCATTTATGATCACTCGTTTTGTCAAGATATCAAATTAAAGGGACATGGGTTCAGGGCTTCTTTACTGAAACCACGCAATGCGGTTTAATTCTTCAATACTGTGAGCTTTGACCTGCCACTGAAAAAAAACTCACGAGACTTGAGATTTCACTGTTTCAACCAAGTTAAACAGCTCTGATTATGACCTCTAACCAGAAAACCTTTACTGGATTTAGATCAAGTTATTACATATTAATATAATACGTAAATAAATCTATTTTATGACATATTTAAGTGAAAGTTGCTCATTAGAAAATCCAAACATCACCAGCTGATGAGAACAGACATGGAGCCAGTTCTTCCCACAATGAAATTATTAATAACTTGCTTGCATTGCAAATTAGAAGCCACAGTTTGAATAAAAATGGGCTGATTTGTCCGCTAACAGACAGAAACACACACACACACACACACACACACACACACAGACACACACACACCCTGTGGTTGAGTAGTACACGACCGCCGGCCAAGACGACATGTTTTGTCAGCGGAGCGAAGCCAACCACTATTTAGGAAGACCGCAATGCTGCACTCTCCTCGGAGCCAAACACACAGTCTGACTGACTGCTGGACAAAAATACTGAATGACTGACTGGTGGTCAGTACAACCGGCAAGCAGCATTGTGAGAGAGATAAACTGTTAAGGCACCAATTATTTCCATTATTGATTCATTTACTTATTATTTCTGTGGATAAATCAATTAGTCAGTCAACAAAAGCCCTTCATCTTCAAATTCATTGTTTTTTCAATCCAAAACCTAAATATATTCAAATACAATTATATAACAGGAGAAGAAAGAAACAAATCCTCAAATTTGAGAGGCTGGCACCAGCTAATATTCGGCATTTTTTCTTCATATAATCTTAATTATTAATCAGTTGTTAAAATTGTTGCCAATAAACCGTCTGTCGATCGACAGCCGACAGTTTCATTGAAAGCACTCGCGCTGCCAGTGCGAGGGATGTGAGCAGAGCTGCTCAAAAGCGTATTTCAGCAACATTTTGCAGCTCACATCTTGCATGCAGCAACATTTTGCTTGCACGCCCCCACCAAACCAGTGTTACTACTGGCTGAAAACTGCATCCAAACTTTTGTATTTTGTTTATGCTCCCGTATAAACTTGTCCACAGCTCTCCACAGTCACCCGATACTATCAAATACTATGGAACACTATAAAAATACTTCTTCGACAGAACTGAGACGATAACACAAGACAAAACGAGCCTAATAGTCGTTTTATGTTGATAATTTTGACCGTGACTGAAATTGAAATTCGATACCAACTGTAGATATAAAAGAAATACACCACCAGTACTGGTGAGTGCAAGTTAAAGGTAGTGATGCACCATTATTTTCTAATCTTCTAGTGTATTTTTACAACTAACTAGCACATCATTTGTTAAATTTCTCTTAATTTGTGTAATGCCCAACAATGAAGAAGGCAGTCTGGCTTTGTCTGGAACTTATTACACATAATAATTATTAAATACCTGACAAATCTCCCTTTAAGGTACATTTTGAACACCTAAAAATGTGTGATTAATTTTCAATTAATTGCGATTGCATATTTTTACTTTTAAATTTACTTAATATTGTATTTCTGTTTCTTCATAATGTAATAATATTGTTATTTCTGTACATACGGCACCTACTGCATGTCTGTACATCCTGGAACCAGGGCTGGGTATTGTTTGACATTTATTGATACTAGAGCGATACGATACTCAAGTTTCAGAACCGTTTTCTGCAAAACCTTTGACCTTTTGACAAAAGATCAACACAAGTAGCCATACGAGAACTTAAAATAAAAGAAACCAGATTAAAGTAGTCTATTTCTTGATTCACACCAACTACTTGATAGAAGAATAATTAAACAGGATTACAAATACATAAAGGTATCACAGCGTTAGTGAGGATATCAACATGTTTTCCAAACTTCCCTCTGATTTTAAAGGAAGTACGTCTCTCTGAATTCAACCAAAAGGTTAACAGGGTTCGCCGCCTTTTTTACTGTAAAGATGTTCGGATAGAATTAGAAAGCAAAGATCTCTGCTGACCACATTTTAATAAACAATAGGCCGAGGCATGGAGCAGGCAGCTTTCGAGCCATTCTGAATTCCCCTGTCTGGTGAACATCTCACACGCCTGCGCACATGAAACACAAGCCACTATCTGCTGTATCAAAACAGCCACCGAAACCTGCACTTCCCCCTCCAGTCTCTGAAGTGAGCCTACCCATTTGATCAGCACAAGCTATATTGGCTCCTGATGCAGCCTGCATGGGGAAGGCTGCCAATAGTGAGTGGGCTGTACCACAGATGTGACTGAGATGGGGGGACGTGGGTGGATGAGGAGGAGGAGGAGGAGGAGGGGAGGTTAGATGTTCAACGTATCGCTGCGTGGATTTGTCACTCAAAAAGGAGGGAGGGGTTGGGGTGGGGTTGTGGGGGGTTTCCTGCGATCATTCCCAGACAATCATCAGTGCGTGGGTTTAGGTTCACCTCCGATAAAACGTGAAAATAAAACAAAAAAGCTTTGCTTACGAGAATTGTCTGTCACTACGTGTATGTTATGTGTGGGCAGCAACACCCATCAGGTTGTGATTTCTGCAGCAAAACCAGATTCCTGCCAAAACGTGTCTCAATAACACACCTGGTTGAAAAAAACAAAAACACTGAGACATCTCAAGGAGACGTCAGAGCTGTCCGCTGGTTACAGTAACATGTTGTTTTGGGTTTGTTTTCCGCAACGTGGAGGGAGGGAACGTCAGACTCGCTGCCACACAGACCTTTCGGCCATTGCTTGAGAATGACTTGGGAATCCCCTTCAGTCTTAATTCAAGCCACCCCCATTTGTTTGCTGCTGGCTGGTTTCTGGGTCCCACAGGGGTCAACACCAATCTTCTCTCAGACATAACAGAAGAGGGGATTGTATGAAAAACCTTATTTGATGTTTGAAAGATCACAGAGCACCCCAGATTTTCTTTTTGTTATATGTTAGGGTGCCGGCAGAAAAAGGAAAAAAAGTCCTCTGAACTCTTGAACAATACTACCAGCAAACCCCCCCAAACACCACCGCCCCGCCCAGTCCCTGAACACACGTCCCGGTCTCTCTAATCCAAACACGCCGCCATAATCTCCGGCTATCATCCGACTCATCTACCAGCCGAGGAAGAGGTGGAAACCAAACAAACGACAAGAGACAAAAGGGCCACTTTCACCTTGATCAGCCAGGCAGGCAGACTGTAGTGGGAGGGAGGAGAGCAGAGAAAAGCAGAGATTTAAACGTCAAAGACATGAAAGACGTCTAGAGCAGACAGGGAAGATGTTGAAGACTACACCTGAAAGACAGATAGAGGATCAAAGAGGGAAAAAACGAGTCTTAGATCAGGTAAACTATGGAGGAAAAAAAAACAGGAAAAGAGGAAGAGGCAGTAAGAGGATATCGCTGTCTACACCGAGTCACACAAACTTTAAGTGAACCTTAAAATTTGGCAAAAACTACAACCCAAATTAGATGAATTTATAACAACTGGGTTGAAAAACCAGTGCCAGAAAAACTAGAATCCTCCAATAACATCCTCGTACTCGGCAGCTGTTATTGTTCAGGCTGTAATTCATGCTGAAGCCAAAAACAAAGGAGATGCTTGGCACCAACTAAAGGCTGACAAAGACTTCTACAAAGGATGGATTCTGATATTTCCGAGAGGAAGAAACAATTTGTTTTTACTGAAAGCCTTGCCCATAAATATCAACAGCATTTATCCAACACTCTCTCACTCTGTTGACCTTGCTGAACTACAAATACACACACCATTAACTTGCAAAAACAATGATGTATGGTCTTTGGCAGAGCACTTCCACCAGAGAACAACCAACTTTAATTGCAGCCTTTGGGCAAATAACTTGCATTAACTTAATTTAGTTGCAGCCGATATGATCTGCCAGAAGTGATTTTAATTTGAGTGGGCAAATACATTGGTATACTTCAGAGTGTTCTGTCTTTTGATCTTATCTGTGTTTGGCAAACAGGACAAAGCCAGACTGCAACGACAAATCAGGATACCGGGAAAAATCATAGGCGTTGACCAAGAAACAGCCTCATCCCACAAAAACTGGAAACAAAAATGTTACAGGATAGTTCTCTATAGCAAAGATGACGTATTACAAGCACCGCCAATGGTTTGAAATGGTATACACGTCCAGTCTCCTAAGTGGGCGTGGTCATGGCGTGTTCACCTCTCCCAAGCCCCCAGGAAGAGTGCCGGTTGGTGATGCCAATAGTAGCGGCCAAACGACGGTACTACAACTTCCGTGTTCATCACATGATGCCATTGGGCCCAAAAAGATTTTTTCCCATAGACTTACATTGGGAAAAAGACATCTGTAACTCAGCAGATAATTGTTTTTAATACAGAATTATTTCCCATCCTCCGTTCATGTGAATGAGACTCAGGCCGAGGCTGGCTACTGGGCCTGCTCAATGGGCCCAATGGATGCGGAAGATCGCAGCAAGATCCGGGTACTTTCCCGGTCGGAAGTCGAGACAT
Organism: Sebastes umbrosus; assembly: GCF_015220745.1. NCBI lineage: Eukaryota > Metazoa > Chordata > Actinopteri > Perciformes > Sebastidae > Sebastes > Sebastes umbrosus. Next base: position 9,433,466 of record NC_051279.1, read on the forward strand.
TTTGGCATCATGCGCCACTGAGCAACTTCCATAGGAATGAAGAGGGCCCCGCCTTCAATGCTGTATCCAGTTCTCTTAATACATCCATGGCGTGGATGAAAGCAGAATGGGTTGTATTTGCATAATACATTTATATTTTTTATGTGGCTCGTGAAAAATGGGTCCAATATTTGCTTTGGTGACTATGGGGCGAAAGAATCAATCATAATCTGAGTTCACTTCTCCCATTGGAGTTAATAGACTCGGGACATACCGCTAGTGTCCTAAAGGGGCGGGGCAGTGGCCAAACCCACGTGGCACACATACAGGAAGCTGATTCTCGGTGCACTGTCTACTTTCTGAACTGTCTCTGATAGTACCCATCCCGTTCCCTTTCTCTCTAATTTCAGTTGCAGCAGCAACCTGACTATAAAATAGTAGATACAAGAACTCTTTTAGTCCTCAAACCATCAGCCTGTATAACATGCAGCTTCATCAACAGGTCACCTAGCTGGTCACTTGCACTTTTATATGCAATTTGATTTTAAAGTGGATGACTGTTTTTACTTTATTTGACTTTATTTGACTTTATTGTTTATTCTGTCTCAGTCTTAATGTGTCTTATGGTGTTTAATGTGTGTGAATTTCCCCGTGTGGGATAATAAAGTAAAGCGATGGTCGGGACCAGCTAAAAATGAGAAGCCTGCTACCTGGATGTTTTGCACATTATTAATAAAAAAAATGCAAGGAGAGAGAAGAGATTTGTGAGCTTTAGTATATCCAGGTATTTTTACCACCTGCACTAATGGAACCAAACACTAATTGTTGGTGCATGTGGACATGTAAATGTCTTTGGACCTGCAAATCAAACAAATGGTTAATGGTTTTGTCTCCTCCATGCAGGTGAGTCTCCTGCGGGACCTCTGTCCTAACACACTATTGTCTCCTTATCTACTTCCTCTCTCCTCCTCTGCAGACACGGCCTGTTTAGACTGCCGCTCGCCCTCTCTCTCTCTCCTCTCATCTCTTCTTTCATCATCACCACACCTCCGCCACAGCTGCAGCTCAACCGTATGCCACGAGAGCACACAGGGCTTATATGCCAAACCTGCTGTCCATATGTATATTTAAAGGTTTGGCCTACTGTCTAATGGATAATATATGGTGTAATGTACGGTATATGTGTGTTACTGATCCAGTTTTGTTTATTCTGCCAAAGCACCGCGGTCTATTTAAGAGCATTAGATGTTGAAAGATTATATACATATATTTTTACAGTATGAATATTGTTAGTTGCTTGGTGCTGCACTGATCTGTTCATTTTGTGTCACTTACTGTCCTTTATTTTGTCTGCATTTATGAGCGTTTATTTTTTTCATCCATTTATGTTCTGTATATAGTTAATAATTACAGGGAGGTTGGCTATATATGCCTACAGATTCTGGATCCCCTGTCACTTTTTTTATTTTATTTTTTTTATAATATATATGTACAAATAAATAAAATAAAATAATTAAAAGCAGGATAATAAAAATCCATTGTATTGAGGTGTCAGCAGAAATCTTGCAAAACCTGGACATTAACGATAAAATACAGAGATTCTGCAGATTGATTTATCTACCTGCTCATCCCTAAACCCCTAAAATGCATTTTAACATTTGAAAATGTTTTTTTTTAGTTTATTACTTTATTTGCAGATACAGTAAATATCAATAATATTTCTGAAAATATGCCGGAAAGGCTCATTTTCATCTGTAGTTCCCTGGCAGACAATAGTTAAAAGCACAGACGTTAAGAATAAAAGTAGAAAATACAATCAACGATAAAAGCAGTGGAAAAAAATGTGCCGATACAAACAGAGCCTGCGCTACGTGGAGACAAGAGACAACCAGCATGCACTGCTGGTGGCTTTTCTTTAAATAGAGAAAGACATGATTGTGGATCTGGTTTTGACTCGAAGTGAACCTGATCTTGGAAATGACTCTTGATCATTTATTGAACTAACTAAACATCCTCCATCTATCTGTTTCTTCACCTCTTCCTGTTGAAGCGCTCTGACTTTACATCACATCTGAGGTTTGTTGTGAATCTCTTTTCCTCTTCATGCCTCCTCACTTTCTATCTTCTAGCCCATCATCCCCCCCTCCACTGCTTTGTTCACTTGTTCTGCCACCAGTTGGGTGTATTATCTGAGAGAGTGGATCTCTGACATGCCTCGTGCGCCTGTGTAAATAAAATAAACCTCAGAGGAGAGCTTCTTTTCTTCTCTCGCTTCTGGAAGATGACGGGGGCCTACATTATATTTGCTATGGAAACCAATAATAAAACGTGGCTTGTACTGTACTTCTCACCGTTAGCTGCTGCTGGCATAATTCAGACTTGTGTGTTAGTGATATTTTGGTACTATTGTACTTGATGACATTAATAATATTATCATCTGTGATCACAGTAGGAGATATTTGTGAAAAAGGTTGCCTTTTTCCCTTTTCACTGGGCCCTGTTCCTCAAAATTAACAGTGCTTTGTGTCTGCTTAATTGTTGATTTCAGTCCAATGATTCAGTTTATTTGATACAATGTCAAGTAGTGTGTATAAACTAACTGACACAAGCTTGTTTAGTTTGTTTTATGTTGTTCTGCCTAGTATGGTAGATCAGCTGCTCAGCAGCTAAATCAAGGAAAGTGCAAAAAGGCCTCAATGTCTCTTAGAGGGGAGGGGCTGGGCTCTGTTAAGATATAGGATGATATAGGGGAGATAGTTCTGCAGTAAGTGATATTCTATAATGTTTGATGGGCTCATTGGTATGTGTGAGTGTCCCTAGATAGATTGAGATGTCAGCAGTAACTTAGAGATTGTGTATTAATGGTCTGTTCATTATTCTGTGTGAATTTAGATGCTTGCTCAGCGTAGCTCACCCTACACTTACCTGGTCAGGTGGTAGGTTCCGGTTAGGTGAGGCTGAGAAGATAAAATCCCATTCACTGCAGTAAGAGGGGGGGAAGGAGGTGGCAGCTTGCTGTGAGGCTGCAGCTTTCTGTTGTTTGGTGTTCTTTTGACTTGTTTTAGATGTAGTTTTGTTGAATTTCTGGGTTTAATTTTTGCACTTTGTTTCAGTTAACTTTTTGTTAATAAATGCCACTTTTTTTGCACTACTGCTCATCAAACTGGTTCTTTAACATCCCTTTTGAAGTTTTCCAGTGCCAAACCAGCTCTTCTGCCCTTTATATGGGGTGGCAGTGCTACAATATTATTTAAGATGATGCTGTTCATTATCAGGAAACTGAAGTTAAGATGCAGTACTTTAACCCTCTGTCACTGTGCGTGTGTGTGTGCAGACCTACCGTCGTTTGGTAAAGCCGCTGGGTACGTCTCTTTCAGCAGGTCGCCAAGTGTGTGCACGTTGCCTTCAGGTGAAAGGGGACGGAACAGTTTCTGGATGAACGGCCTGTCGCTCATCGTCTGTAATGAATTAGAGCACGGCAAATTAACAAGCACGGCTACGCAAATATACAAACATAGTGCATCCACAGTGATATGTGAATCAAAAGATGTTACAAGACTCCATCTGATGTAATAGTGCAGCCATAACAAATGTCATTTAGGATTTAAATAATTTACTCATCAGACATGTGATATCAATTAAAGGGATTGCTGGAAAAAAGCAGGCAAAATATCCAGTAAATGGGACAGTTCCATGTGAAGGGGAAATTTGAAGGTGATGAGTAGAGTTCACATAGTTGAAATGGTGGGAAGAATCCATACCACTCTGCACGCAAATGCTGTGAATGAACAGTCTGCACAGCTGAGCTGGGAATGAGGTGCTTTGATGAGCCCGACTGCTCAGAATGTGATATTTAGCAATCTACAACATTTCAACAGATGTTACATGAGACGCTAACATGATTTACTGACCAGAACCTATCTGGTAGTTATTAACTGCTGCTTAGCTACGCACTTGGCAGAATAAGTCAGCTCCTACACAGACCAAAAAAATCTCTGGCACTCCTCGAGGTTCTCAGATGGAGAATTAGGGCTAATGTAGATACCAAAATACATAAAATTAAATTACCGAGCTTCGGAAAGGGGGCAATATTCCGAGAAACAACTCAGAATTTACAAGATTAAAGACGTAAATTTAAGATAAAATACTTGGATATTGTCTGAGATTAAAGAGGTACATTTACGAGAAAAAAACTCGGAAAAAGAGTGTGGGCGTTGATCAACGAACCACATCGCTTCACTTTGCAATGTTGAATGAATCAACCTCATCAAACTGTGGTCAAGCCAGCAGTCACTCGTATCTCCGAGGTCAAATCTAGGCCAACGCTAAAATTGTAGATTACCCATATACTGACATTTATGGTAAATGCAAACGGCCCCGAGGGAGCTGACAGGGAGGCAGGGGGATTCATAAAAACACCAAAGAACGTATATTGCTAAGAAGTGAAAGTCAATTGTTCCTTCCATTACAACAAGAGCGCTCAGCAGCAGAGCTACGCTTCTGCCATTTTTAGCTAAAAGCAACTACCGGACACCGGTAAAACATCCGCCTATAAAGGGCCATACAAAAAAAAAAAAGTTATTTCTATTCATATTGTCATTCTATTGTCTATTCTCGGAATATTACCCCGCTCCCCCAGCTCCGAAATGTTTTTTTCTAAACCTACAATGGCCCTAAAACACCTTTGTAGAAGGAGAGAATAGTGGAGTAAACCATAATATACACACACAATAAAACAAAGCAGCAGAAATACACCAAGAAAAGAAAAGAAGTTGTGCGGGTGAGATTAAAAAACCCAAGGGGTTTATAGAAGGAATCTCACCTTAATAAGCATTATGAGCAAATACAAAGGTCATATAATCAACAAAAGTAAACAAACAAACAAACAAACAAGTAAGCAACATAAATCCTACTCATGCTCTTCTCTCTTTCACCGTTCCAGAGAGGTGGGAGGTCAAAGAGATGGTAATGTTCAAGTGTTTTGCTCAAGGACACTTCAGTAAAGTGGATGCTTTTATGCTCAAGGGTTTTCATAATCAGAATGACATTATGCTGCTCCATAAGTGACAGCAGCTCTAAAAACTTGATTAGAAACCAAACAATGAAATTGAAAAACTCAACAAAGTGTATGTGTGTTGGAAAATTCTCCAGATTAATTATATCAGTGCATACAGAATCCTCCTTTCTGAAAAAGATCCGTCCATCTTTCCTCTGATATCTTTTCCCACACTGTATTCAATCAATCCGTCTACAGTCAGAGGCATACTGGCGTGATGATGTAGCCCTGACCTGTGACCTCCTCACCACTTATCATGGTAATGATCTAGGAACCAAAGCTTATCCTACTGCTGACCACAATGCAAATCACTCTGGGTAAGAGCAACCGCTAAATGCCTAAAACGTAAACTGTCTCAGTCATGAAGGGACAACTAAGCATAAGTGATGTACACAGCAAACATCCTCATGACTGTTCGGCTCTGATCTGCTACCCTGCAGCCAAAACATCCCATGTGTGAGAGGTGCGGGAAACATGGTGGGAAATTACCGCCAGACGCCAGACAAAAATCTAGTAAACTATGTCCAGAGCTGGTAATGGACTTTGACTCAAGAGTGTAAGGACAGAGGGTGTAGTGTGTTGTTGGTATGCCCTTTGAGGCACGCAGTTCAATAGAAAAACGGATCTTTCCACTGCACTGCTGAAAAATGTATAGAATCGAAATATAACCCGTTTTATGAGATGCCCTTTGTGAAGATACTAAAACAGTTAACTCACTGAAGTCCTTGACTGACTTAAAGAGAACACATTTTCAGATTGGATCTGATTATCTCACATATTATGGAAGAGGAATTTTGAGATTTTTGGTGCTCTGCAGACAGAATGAAAAAGTCTTCCTTAAAACTCTTCGGAACCTTTAAAAGTACAATATTTATCATTGATTCATTATTGGCTGATTAAGGCAATTATTGGAGGAAGATCAAACGTTTTTTGATGGACTGAGTTATTTGAGAATTGCACTTCTGTGAAGATACACAAAAACGTCACTTCTTTTTAACTTTTGTGTGGAATTGTTTTCTGTTTCTGTTGTATTTTTAGCTTTATCGAACAGCATCTGTTTTCATTATTTTGTACAGTACAGTTGTTCTCCATTTGGGTTCATAGGGGTTTTATGGGGGGGTTTTTGTGGGTTATGATTTAAGTTACTAAATTATAGTTGATTTTTTTTTAAGAATTTTGTTTTTACTTTTGTACTTAATTCACTTTTGGTTGTTGGAAGTTTGCAGGCCGGTTTGATCTAATTTTCTGGGGATTTGATTTCCTTTATACACATTTTGGTTTATTTGGTTGATGTTAAGCACTATTCGTTTCCTTTATTGGCTTCTAATTTATGGGTTTGGTTTATTTTGGGTACACTAATTTATGGGGTTTTATTGGTATTGTTTTTTTTAAGTTATTGGTATATGGGTGGGTTTACTCTTCAGTTGTGGGACATTTTGGTTTATTTATGTAATTTGCACACTTTGGAATTATTGATTTGAATGATGAATGTTTTGTAAATATTGTATACAGAATTGAGTAATTATGAAAGTTAATTTGTATTTTTGATAATAAAAGATAATTAAAAAAAACACATGAATTATAGCATATGTAAGGCCCATAACCTTTCCTGCCAGTCCATATCACCCATCAACCAGGGTTGGAAATTAGCACCAGCCACCAGCCAAATGATGGTCAAATATGCAAGTGGCTGCTAGATTTGCTTCACTCACCAGCCAATAAACAATAAGTGGCTGGTAGATTTTGGACCCACCAGCCACAGTGGCAGGTAGACAAAAAAGTTAATTTCCAACCCTGCTCAACACAGGCATGCTGAAATACAAGTGATACTGTGAACCTTTTTGACATCATGAATGTTAATCACCTCCTACAGGTAAATACAATTAACTGTTGTATTCATTTATTTGACACGCTTAATGTTGTACCGTAACCTCCTGTAAATCCAGTAAATGAACCTGATTCTGATATGTCAGCGGGTATGTTCTTTGTTAATGTCAAGAGTCTCACCATCACTTCAAAGTCAAGTTAAATATTCAGTGGTTCTGGTTACCAGGTGACCCGTGTCCTCAGAGCAGGAGACAAGGCGCCAGGCGCTGGACAGCGACCAGGAGTTGCTGTCAGGTGGTGACTTATAATGCTATTTGGTTAATCAAGCACCTTAATTCAATGTGCCATAGTGACTCAGGACCATGCTCATTTTCAACCCTACACCAGCTAATTTACAAATTGGTTGACTGAAGAGGTTTTAATTTGTAGAATCAGTAGGAGTAGTGGGCCAGGCAAAACAGTCAAATAATCAATATTACAATGTTAATAAGATTTGGTAGTGAAACTATCTAAAAAATGAAGACATGTAATAATCGGTTTGTTTTTTTAAGTAATTCATCAAATAAAAAAGGCCAAACATTTGAAGAAATTAGAATCCAAAAAGAACTGAATCCGTTTCAATTACTTATCAGTCATATCAGAAATTCAACCAGTAATTAATCGTTCATGTTGCAGGAACGTACATACGAACCATTGTATGAGGATACGTTGAGTTATCAAACAATTATCAGATTAATCAATGATAAAAAATAATAGTTGCAGTCCTATTTTAAATTATTTTTCCAATATTGGTGTATATCACAATATGGCAAATATATAACAAAAAAAGTGAATGATTTTTGTTTTTATGTATTTATCATTTTCTTTCAATCACTGATTGGGCAAAATCATTTTGTAAATTATAAAACAATTTAAATCGTATCATTACCATTTGATTGCACTGAAAGCCGAAAAAAGACAGTATTGAAATACTGCCCAGCACCTCGTTGTGGTCAATAGTGATCATTAGTGGGCTCAGTTAAAGTCTTGCTTTACCCACTGAGAAGCTCAGAATAAATGGGAGAAACGGCGGCGTCCGATAGAGAAACGTGGTGCAAGAAGACACCCAAGCTGAGGTGTCAAACGGAGAGTCTGACACACAATAGGACCTAATCATGGAGCTGTGAAAAGGAAACCGGCGAGAACAGGGATCGAGTAACCGAGCGGTAACTACACACCACGGAGCCAGGCGCGAAGCAGCAAGAGGAAGGTGGCAGTGGAGGCGCGAAGCCGGTGCTCGGGTTACACAGAAAGACTGAGTCACTGACAGGAAGCACGACGTTTCGTGCGGGATCTTCGGCAAGAGCCAGAGCAGGGAGAGTGCGCTAAGTGAAGCTACTTCATTGCATTTCTAAATAGAAAGCCATGAATAATTGAGCTGGTCGCCATACAAAGAAGCGGCTATCGATCCCTAGGGAGAGAAGCGTGATATTGCTTGGACGGAGACACTTTCTTTTCAGCTGGCGTGACACCTTAGCTGGCACAGCAGCACATGGCGACACAAAGAGAGCAGGGTGATATTAGGATCCAGGTGAAAAGAGATGGCTCGCTCTCGCTGAGTGAAAAGAGCAGCGGAACTCAAGACATCGCCTAATTGATGGGAGGGGATTCAATCCGCCTAATTGATGGTAAAACAATGGACAGGGTTACAGCAACGTCAATCAATATACGTTTCCATGAATGGAAAGGGGTGAGAGAAAGCGTTTCCACTGAACTCTGAGACCATCCATTCGTAAATTAAAATTCCAACCTCATTTTTAGCGGTCTTCATTTCTCAGAACTTGAAATGCACACCTGTAGAGGAGAAACTCCATCAAGGGACACCGAATCGAATTCTAAATTATTTATCAAGTGCTGCGTGCTAGCTTGATCTCTTGTATTTCACCATTCATCTCCATATTTTGGTGCTTATCCAGCCCAGTCGCACAGCAGTGTGTGAAATAGTCGCGGAATTTAATGTATTGATTCGTGTATATAGACACAAATTTTAAATTTTTTTTCATGAAATCAATTCGCATGTAATCCACGTAATTGTGAACTCTTTTTGGCACCATCCACTTTATGAGGATGTTTTAATTAAAGTACTGCCATACCCATAGTGGTATTTAGTCATGTAGACAGTTTTGGTTTTATCAGCCTAGTTTTTCAGATATCCTTGTCTCTGAGATTTCTGCTTCCACCTCAACACTGCTTTCTACCAAAGGAACACTGTAGTTTAAGCCCATTCTCTTTCCCAGAGCGTCAAATATCGAGGCTTTGTCACGGCCGTCGGCGTTCAATACTGACACACAAGGCACTCCTTAGCGCCAGTATGAAACGCACTGGGCGTTCCATTACATCCATACAATGCAAACCCATCACCGGCAACAGTAAACGCTCAGATAAAGTGCACCGGGAGTGTGCTGACGTAGGTTTAAGAGCTAAAAGCAACACCAGGCGAGTGGGAGGGGAGGTAGATGGGTCCAACAAACACAAGGCTTTCATCCGGGGGACCGTTGTTTGTGTCCCGCGCATCACCTTACAATCAGCTGTTCATTCGTGTCCTGTGTTCACAATGTTCAGTGTCATTTTCACTGTACAAACTTAGTAGTTTTAAGACCAACCATGTAGTTCTTTCCTAAACCTAACTATAGTGGTTTTGTTGCAATTGCGATGGTGGTTTTGTTGGAATGAGAACGTGTTGGTAGTTTCTATGAAATATGTTGACAGCGTGTTCTGTGAATTATTATATTGAATAGAACCAAAACTATCTACGTCAGAGGTTTTCAAAGTGGGAGGCGGGCTTAGTGAACGGATATTAGTCATTACAGTAGTTATAATAAGATCACATAGAATAGTGATGTGTGTGTAATTTGATTCAGTACTTTGGGGCAATTTATCTGTGTTTCCCACATTCCCAGAGTTAGAACTAATAAATGCTTTTGTATGTGGTGTAGTCTGTAGGCTATCTTGGCTCTATTGTTGAGTGTCTATGGCAGGTCTATTCAATTACGTTTTCAGAAGAGCCAGATTTGAAAAACAGTGAAGTGCCAAGGGGCTGGACATTTCCATTTCCTATGTCTGATCTGCAAAGCTAGGAATATAAATGTGAAAACAATACATCTTTTTAATCTTAGTAGGTTGTTGTTTGAACAAATACATTTAACATATTTTAATCAGTTTTACTCTCCTAAATTCCCTCTGCTTAAACAGTCCGGGTTAAAACTTTTTAACAAAATTAGCATTTCTGTGCTTAACAAGACATAACTGATAAATGGGCTAATTAGCCTACTAATAAAAGTATGATCTTATAATAATCAAACAAGGTAAAAATCCATAAACAGGTTATTTAAAGAATAACACACAATGATATTGCGTTTAACAGTCCGTAAGAGCATTAATAGTGCGAGTGGTAACGTTGATGAATGGGAATAAATTATTTTATTTCTTTAATACTTTTATATTTGTAATGATCATAGGGTCGGATTTGGCCCACGGGCTGCCAATTGAATAGGCCTCGTGTATGGGATCAAATCACATAATCATGATCCCATAGGCATCCAGGAATGAATGAAACTAAGCAAGTAAACTAAGGACAGCTGAGGGGGCGCCTTTTTCCAAGCTTTGTCTAAGGGGAGCCCTACAGTCTCAGACTTTGAAAACCCCTGATCTGCATGACTATACCACTTAGGTAACATAGAAAATATGTTGTTTTGTATCTTGGGGCGAACTGACTCCTTAATGTAAGATCGCAATAAACCTAAGACATGGAATTAATTATCAAACTAAACCTCCATGCATGATGATGCACAGATCAGCAAGGTTTGCCAACACCACAAATCTAAACACCTGTAGGCATTTAAGCTGCTTGGCAGCAGCAGACTCATTAGAAGACCTAAAGGTTTTCCATTGACAGTCATGGTTCTACCAGACATCATTGCTGTAAAGGCGGCAGAGCGTTCTTCCCCACTACAACAGGCATATCACCTGTTGCCATTGGCATGAACCGTTTCCAGCATTCCCATGTTTTGTAATTGTCTGTGTAGTCACCACCTCCCCCTCGTCTCAGTCAGCCATTACAAGATATCTGGGAGGCAATAAACCTGCATTCTTCGAAGCAGGCAGCTTCCGCAGCACCACAACACAGAGGTGGACTGCCTGCTCTTGCATCGGGGGTTTGTGAGTCAGCAGTGAGTCACGGAGCGGGAACAGAGAGGTGTACCTGCAGAGCAACAATGTAAGCGGTCTTTAAAAGAAGGATAGTAATTTTCACTTTCCGCGCAGCGAGACGGTCGGCCCCCTCTGGCTCTTTGAATCACAGAGTGGCGTCACTGCTGGAGCAGGAAGATGCACTGGCAGCCAAACGAGTCCTGCCGCCAGACGGAGCCAAGGGCGCGGCGGGGCCGATGCGTACTACATGCACAAGCACAGGGCTCAAATGGAAGCAAATGAAATGGCAAAGACGGGCAACAGAAGCTTGCAAAGACAGATGACAGATGTGCGCGAGCGAACAGAAACGCGGGGGTGCATGTATGGAACAATTTTAATTAAGGAAATGACGTAAAAGTAACAATGGAAAGTAATGGAAAGTAATGGAAAGTAATGTAAAGGGAGAGGAAACGTGCCAAAAATAGCTTATTATTCAGAATATCAATGTCCCGGATATATGTAGATTATGTAAGACATTTAAAACATTTAAAAAGTAAATTAAAAGAAAAATAAAGTTGTTAATTTGAAGGATATAAAGATTTATATCAGGCCAAGGAAGGTGGTTAAATTACGTTTAACCTTCAGGACATAAGGCAGACATACACACACACACACACATAAATGTGTCGTCCATGCCCATGAGGTGTCTTTGTCTCCATGAGGAGTGCAGGCCAGACGGAAATGAGCCCTCTGTTATTTGGACTGAGTGTTGTCATTAATTCTGTCTGCATCAAACACAGCACATGTTATTTACACTAAAGACCACAATCTGGCTTTGAAGGACTCTGAGCATGTGTGTGTTTGTGTGTGTGTGTGTGTGTGTGGGAGGGGGGATCTTTCCTCTGTGTTAAGTCACCACAGTGACTTTCGGAGTGCCAAACAGCTTCGTTCTTCTCAGCGTTTCTGCACCTTTTTCCATCTCTTCAATCTATTTTCTTTTTCTCCAAGCTGAGCGTCTTTGCTGAGTTTTTTTATACAACCTGTTTCGTCTTGTCGCAGCATCTCTGGCTAACAAAACACTGGATTTTCTCTTTAGCAACGACATAATCTCCGTAAAGTTCCTAGGAATTTTGGATTATTTAAGAACTTAATTTATCATTTAAGTTATTTGCTTGATTTTGAGTGTAGAACTGAGAAAAATGCAAATTAATTAATGCAACTTGCAATTTTTAATTAACATCTTAAAAATCTGACAAACTGCCGATCTTTCGGAAGTTATAGCTGGCTCTGTTTTAAAGCTAGAGTGACGACACTGGTATCATATGAAACTAGAAAAGCTAAGGAATACTACTTGTCCATACTAGCTTGTCGGGAAGGAGGCTAAATAACACTCCAAACTTATGCTAAATTTTTTCGAAGAAAAACTGGCATGGCCGTTTTCAACCTCAAGACATGCCCACTTTATGATAATCGCATTCAGTTTGGGGCAAGTCATAGTCAAGTCAGCACACTGACACACTGAAAGCTGTTGTTGCCTGTCTGGCTTGAGTTTGAGTTTGAGTTTGCCATGTTATGATTTGAGCATTTTTTTAATGCTAAATGTAGTACCTGTGAGGGTTTCTGGACAATATTTGTCATTGTTTTGTGTTGTTAATTGATTTCCAATAATAAATATATACATACAATTGCATAAAGCAGCATATTTTCCCACTTCCATGTTAATAAGAGTATTAAATACTTGACAAATCTCCCTTTAAGGTACATTTTGAACAGATAAGAAATGTGCGATTAATTTGCGATTAATTTGCAATTAATTTGCGATTAATCACGATTAACTATGGACAATCATGCAATTAATCGCAATTAAATATTTGAATCAAACGACAGCCCTACAGTAAACATTTACAGATAAAATGTTATAAAAGTTGTTGTTGATGATGTTATGAATAAGTTTTCTAATAGTGAATAAATATGACACTGTACAAATAAATTCACTAAGAAGTCAAACCAGCGCAGCAAACTTCACTTTGATGCGCAGCAAGACAAAGACCTTAACTCAATTTTAGCATTAGAGTGCAGTGAAACAAAGACAAAGACCCGTAACTGATGTTAAGGAATTCTAACTTGGCTTCTCTGAGTGCTTTGGAAGTTACGGTAAATACAACCCACTATTTTCTCCTAAAAACAACACAGCTGACGCAGGATATTGTCCGGGAAATTGGTGTCATGTTGTTGGTCATCATCAGTCATATTAAGATTACACACAAAGTTAAATGTTGAGATCTTGGTACGTGCAAATTCAAAACTTCTGTGGACACTTTTGAGCGGTGAAAGTAGTTGTGCCACAGCAAACTGCCACAACAAGTATTTTCAAGATCATAAAGAAAAGATTTAGTTTCCACTTTTTCTTTCCAGGCCTCGTTTGGTTGTAAATAATTTCGCAGTTTGTAAGATGGAAACCACACCATCTCCAAAACAATCCAGACTTTTCAGGAATGATGCCTTTTTTTTTTTTTCTCCCAATATGTTTGGAAATCACACAGTGAGGTTGTAACAGGCTTTGATGCTCCAATTGTCATGAAACCATCGGCTCATAAATGGCCGTGGAAACTTTCAATTCAGCCATGAAAGACACCCAAAACAGGAACAGTCTGGGTTTTTTTTCTACCCGCCAGCCTTTACACGCTTTTACAGCTGCGACAAGTGCATGTCTGAGAGGGCGGGAAGTGTTGGTGAGACTGCATGTTTCAGTCCACCACTTTAAAAGAGTCGCGTTTTATAACCAAACACAAGAATGTTTTTGTCTAAGTGTAAAATGGTTTATTTACGCGCTGAAGATGTGAAAGTAAAAACAAAAGCATTTATGAGCTTTTTTGGATTTCATGCGAGGCAGTCAGCGTTGATTGACAGCTGTACTCCCGCCCTCATTGTTGCGCAAAATGTAAATGCAGCCATATGTGGAGCCCAGCAGGTCTCATTAAAAACTTGACACGCTCAATAATAAATCATCCCAGTGGGAAATCACCAGCAGTCACAGCAGATATGTGACAGAAAAATATGCTTCACTCTCGCAACTAACCATTACATCGCAATCCTGTTCTGTTCTGTTCATCTACAAATCTCTCTCTGTTTCAGAAGATGACACTCCTCTCTGAAGCTATTTTTCTACTCCGCTCCGTTTTCTTACATTATTTTTCCAAACTTGTCTTGACAGGCCTTTAAGTTTTAATTCCTTCACAGGACTCAGTCGCAGCGAGGAGGCCTTTTCTGTTTGCTGTGATTTGAGATCAAGGCTAAACGCACACACATTCAGCCACTAGACTCAAAGCAGACTGTCAACATGTTTTTGTTGCAAAGATCCAGATGTTTTCCAAATCTTCATTTCCTTGACTGGATTGACACTCTTCAGTGTCCAGTGGGATTAAAAATTACTTTAAATTACATTTAATTACACTGTTGCTTCAGATTATTCCTTCACAATGACATGTGGTGTTGAAAATAACTTCTTAAGTCATTATGTGCAATTTCTGAACTGTTCCAAACCGTAGATGTTGTCAAATTTACTCTCCGTACTTTTCCAGTCTTTCCTGATCTGCATAGAGAAACCCCCCCACCCCAACACTTGACTCAAAGCGTGGCACTTTTCCCCTGCTGTCTGGCTCGCAGTGTGCTAATGTTTTCCAGGCGAGAATCACTCGCTTATTCATCCCTTCTTCTTTCTTTTTTGTCCTCCGAAGGGAATTTTCACCTGAGTCAGGATAAAGCTGCGGAGGCTCGGCGGAAACACCCGACCCGAGGCCGCTTGTCTGACTGCCCACGCCTCTTCATCCCGAAATTAACCCTGAGGCTCACCCACTGGCTCATCTCGGTTCAGTGGAATTACATACAAACATGGGAGAGTCACAGGTATCAAATGTACCGGAACCGATGAATAACCTCCAAAAAGCACCAGGGCAATGCGAGGTCCCACACGTCTCTCACAGACAGCGTTTTGTTTCTTGGCCTTTATTATTTAGAGACCTTTTTATTTGATCAGAAGTCACGAGAAAAAAACAGCTGTAAACATTCACAAGCAAATATACTACGGCTGTCAATCTATTAAAATATTTAATCACAATTTTTTATCTGTTCAAAATGTACATTAAAAGGGAGATTTGTCAAGTATTTATTACTCATATCAACATAGGAGTGGGAAATATGCTTGCTTTATGAAAATGTTTGTATATATTTATTATTTGAAATCAATTACCAACACAAAAAAATGACAAATATTGTCCAGAAATCCTCACAGGTACTGCATTTAGCATAAAAAATATGCTCAAATCATAACATGGCAAACTCAAGCCAGACAGGCAACAACAGCTGTCAGTGTGTCAGTGTGCTGACTTGACTATGACTTGCCCCAAACTGCATGTGATTATCATAAAGTGGGCATGTCTGTAAAGGGGAGACTCCTGGGTACCCATAGAACCCATTTTCATTCACATATCTTGAGGTCAGAGGTTAAGGGACACCTTTGAAAATGGCCATGACATTTTTTCCTTGCCAAAATTTAGCGCAAGTTTGGAACGTTATTATGCAACAAGCTAGTATGACATGGTTGGTAACAATTGATTCATTAGGTTTTTTAGTTTCATATGGTACCAGTATCTTCATTCTAGCTTTAAAAGTGAGCCAGCTTCAACCAAAAAATCACAAGTTGACTTAATGTGTTACAGAAATTAGTGGTGTTAAAACAAATTTGCGTTAAAGCGTTATGACAGCCCCGATATATGCATAATGAATGTCTCTTAATTGTTTCACTTATACAGATGACAACTGAAAGAATGACGCAGAAAAGCAAGTTTGATTAAACTGTCATATGTAAAGAACTATGGAAAAAAAACAACCTGACTCATGAAGTTTCAAGGCGGGTATTATGGCTATTATAAAGGTTGTTTTTCTCGATTATAAAGAGACTATTGTTATTTCTTCAAGTGATGAATATGTCAAGAGAAGGTCACACACTCCTCAGTTGCACAATGTGGAAAACTGACGTGTGACTGACTGAGTGATGAAATGATTTTTACCGATATTAAGACTGCCTGTAGGTATATGCGGGTGCCAGGAAGGGGCACGATGTACCCATCATGGTTCCTAACATGATCGGAAATGATGACGTAAGTAATTTTCAATACTTTTTATTTTCCAGCTGCGTATTTTGATAGATTGTTATCTGTAATAACTTAGTAGACAAAATGAGCCAGTGTATGGTTGGGCCTGCACCAGACAACACAGAGGGATTTTCACATATGCAGCCATCTGGCTACATCTACTGGGCTGACGGGCAAACTTCAGCTTTACTCTCTCAAGAGACTCAAAATTTACCAAACTAAAAATGAAGTTAGGAGAAACTGTTATTTTAAAGGTTCAGAGTGTAGAATAAGAATTGTTGTGTTTTCGTTACCTTAAGGCTGGCGCACACTAAAAGATTTTGAAAATGTGAGAGACTCCACACATAACGATATGTTATGTTAAATTTAAAGCTTCAGTAGGCAGTATATTTTTGGCATCACTGGGCAAAAATTCTATAATAACCTTTCAGCATTTTGTAATTCAAGTGTTCTGAGAGATAACTAGACTTCTGCACCTCCTCATGGCTGTTTTCAGGCTTAAAAAAATCTAGGGTTAGGGTCATTTTACAGCTAAACGGTAACTACAAGATGTTTCTGAAAACATTTGAGGCGAGAAATAGGCATTACAGTAAGCACATATTGATTCATATTTGATCAGCGCTGCCATTGGAGTTTGCGAGTGATAGACAGCTGATCAGAGACAGCAAAGCTCCAGCTTGGCTCTGATTGGTTGTTTTCCTCTGGTCTGTGAAATCTCGCACTACTGTCAGGATATAGTGACTGTTTTATAAAAATAACATTTTTTAATCATATGTGGAGAGCACCAATTTTGGCCAAAACAGCACAGCACACACTAACAGATTCCATTCCATGATCCATCCATGAACAACTAGAGTGCCGACTAAAAAAAAGTTAGTTTTTGCACTACTTTGTACTGAAAATTCACAAAGGATGGATGGATGAAGCCATGAAGCCATGGAGACACGTTAAATACACACTTGCGTTGTTGCCACAAATCAACAAGTTAGTCCTCCATTTCTGAGGTCCATCTTACTACTACTTTATGCTTTGCGTTTTGCATCAGCCCATGCATTAGCTGCAGCCGCCATGACGGTGGTGGTTGTCCTTCAACTTCAGTCAACTTGGTTCCCAATTGGCTATCGTTCTTTCCTACGTGACTGCATGTTGGGCTGTCCTCGGGGTTCCCCACGTACAACAGGATATCCGATCGGAAATAATGAACACGGCCAGGATGGACTTCCGAGCTGATCGGGTGATGTAATAAAACACTCTTAACATACCTCACACCACAGGAACATCTGGAAGGATAATCTTTTGAATCTTCAAAAAATCGGGGCTTTGCTGACAATTGTCAGGGGGGGGGGGGGAAATCGGGCGCAAAATTTGCTTGATTCTCGTGTAGTGTGTACCCGGCATTAGAATGAGCCTTTCATGTATACATAGGAAGCGGGTCCTCTTCCACTGAGGCCATCATGTTGCTCTGCCATGTTTCTACAGTAGCCCAGAATGGACAAACCAAACACTGACTCTACAGAGGGCCTTTTTCGCGAGTTTCACGGCGAAGTAGGTTCTCATAGGTGCTTGGAAAAGGAGGGTGAGGGGAGGGGTATTCAGTTGGTTGTAATCTGCAACCTTGCCACTAGATGCCACTAAATCCTACATACTGCTCCTTTGAAGGGTTGTTGGTGTGTGTGTGTGTTACCTGGTATATCCTGAAGGGGATGTATCTGAAGCCTCCCTCATCGGTGGGATATTCCATCAGCTTCCTGTTTATGGCCCAGAACTGGTCAAACTTATCTGTGACAACACAAACACACACAGCTCAGCAATTGTAGAATGTCCTGATGATAAGACATGTTGATTTGGTAGTATCTGTATAATCCTTCTCCAGGAAGTGAGGGATATAAAAATAGAACTTCTGAGCCTCTGTATTTTTGCTTAGACTTTATCTCGAGTGTTGATGGAGCAGCTGCATATCCTGGCACTGAAACTCCATTCAGAAAACAAGGAATTTAAAAGTTGTTTGCATGTCGTCTTGGTAACAGACCTGACAAAGCATGAATTCAGACTTTTTACAAATCAGCATTATAATGTTGTTATTTCGGCATTCTTCTGATCCCTTTATTGCAATTATATCACAGCACAATCTGTTTATTTTGGGTTCATACCGCAGTAGCGACATGTGGCTTGCTAGATAAAGTCAGTGCAATGGCACTGTATGTGAATACAGCTCGCCTCCGCGTGATGTTATGAACCCAGACAAGACGGCGTCTGGTTTTCTGACATATCTGGGACTTCCACAACATGTACAAGGCAGCAACAGTGGTTATATCTTTCATGGTTGATGGCAGAAATGGCGGAAAGAAAAGTTGTCGGTATCTATGAAGATAAGAGCGCGTCTAGCGTGAATCAACACAAATGATACCGGCGGTCCAACTCCCACGAGTAAAGCGAGGCATAAATTTGCTTCGCTCTTGGTGTGAATGCAACATAACACATGAGTTTGGTTGAAGGATGACCTCTCATCTTCAAAAATGATTCCACCCAGCATGTGCTAGTTTCAATCCCTCCGTCTCCCCTTCGTCTCTCGCTTTCACATGAACCTTCGCAAAACGTTCTGTTTTCTCTCTCCTGGATGAAAGTACAAGCCATCCCCGTTTCTCTCTCTGTTTCTGATCTCTTTTGGACGTGAAAGTTTTGGTTCAGAAAAGGTTTCATCTCTCACTTTCATGAGTAAGGCCAACTCCTTCTGTTTGATTAGTTCATTAGTATAAGTCTGTTTCTGTGTTTAATGCAGTTATAAACAGTTTGACAGGATGAACTTTTCATTCCATAGCATCATCTATTAGTCTCCTAAATTAATGTTTTTTTGTTATTATTATTTCTTGTATTAAGATGCGTCAGTGATCCCTGAATTAGTTTCATGGGAAAGTGGAAGAGAGATACGCAGCTGAAGTTTTATGGGTTTGTCAGCAAACCGGTTCAAAACATTCTCGGTGCCTCGTGCACAGTTTTGACAGTTACAAACAATTATACAAACAAATTATCTACCATCATTTGCATTGCAGTTAGTTTACTTTCCTGTGTTTATTGGGACATAGGAACTGTTTCACAAACAGCAGCTAAGTATCAAATTGAAGGGAGATAATCAATGAGTGAAAACTACATTTATGTAAAAGAATTAATAGTACAAATACAGCTTTCTGTCTTTATTTGAGAGCCAGTGGTGTTCATTATTTGAGGATTGAGAGTTTAATATTTGCTAAAGTAGTAAAATTATGAATACTTCTGACATCATGAAGCATTACCCAGCAGCAGAGTATGAAAAGCCTCCCCTACAGCAGCAAATACACTATTTTCAGTGTTTTACCACACAGATGGATACAGCATAATGACAACAAGATATTTAAATATATGCTAAAGCCAACTTGAGGCATTCATGCATGTGGGAGTGTTATTGACATTATAATAAAAAGCTTGCATGGCTTGTTCATTCAACAATAGAAAGTACTTTTGTGGTTTATAAGTTTGTAGAAAGTCGATTAATTGATTTGTCGATTGACAACCCATCTCCCTTCCAAAGATCTGGAGAGAGTTAGTGATGCTTTTATTACCTCTCGGTTAGACTACTGTAATTCTTTGCATGTGGGTGTAGAACAGTTAAAAATGCAGCTGCTCGCCTTCTAACAGGGA
Organism: Sebastes umbrosus; assembly: GCF_015220745.1. Lineage (NCBI taxonomy): Eukaryota > Metazoa > Chordata > Actinopteri > Perciformes > Sebastidae > Sebastes > Sebastes umbrosus. The sequence continues at coordinate 9,453,323 of NC_051279.1, forward strand.
AAAGAAAGCGTGATCACATGACGCCAGTATTGGCCTCCCTCCACTGGCTTCCTGTCTGTTTCAGGATTCATTTTAAGATAGTATTGCTTGTTTGTAAGGTTTTAAATGAGCCGGTGCCACCTTATCTCGCAGAACTCTTGCATCTTCATAACTCCAGTTAGAGCGCTGAGGTCGACCAACCAGACGCTCTTAGATGTTCCAAGATCCAGGCACAAAAATAGAGGCGACCGAGTATTTGCGGTGGCCGCCCCCCAATCTCTGGAGCAGCTTACCTATTCATATAAGAGCATCTCAGACCCTTGAAACGGTTAAGTCGCTGATAAAGACCCACCTCTTCCCGTTCGCATTCAATTCCAGTTGAGCTTGAACATCATCTTCTATTGTGCCACAATTCTTTTAATATTATGTTTATTGTTTTCTTGTATTCTTATTTAGTTATTTACTTGTATATCCATTTACTTGGTATTTTGATCCTGTTCAGCACTTTGGTCAACTGTGGTTGTTTTAAATATGCTATATACATAAATTTGACTCCAACAGAATATTAATCTGCAAAAATTTGGATTATGCTGTTAATAAAGCAAAAATGTCAAATATTTGCAGGTTCCATCATTTTAAAATGAATATGTTTGAGTTTTGCTTCTTCACCTTGGGCTTTCAGGACTGATGGGCATTTTTCACAATTTCATCATTTCACAGACTAAATGTGTGATTGATTAATCACAAAAGTAACCAACAGATCAATCAACAAGAGTTAAAGTGTGCTAATACTACTAATTCAAAAGGAGGAGAGGCATATATTTATAAATTAAAACAAGGTGACATAGTTAAATATAACTGACTGACCCAGAGGGCAGCGACATCAACCAAAGTGTTTATTGTTGCTGTGTTTGATCAACTTGACCTGCAGTGATTCCAAGAATCTCACGCCACGCTTTGAGTTTTGCTTTAAAGACGAGCACAAATCCACCACTGTGCCACCACCCCCAACCCCCCCATCTCCTACTCCCACATCACAAGCTTTCAGCGTTTCAGGCCCACCGCCCCGGATTCACCTACACAATCCACTGCTATAGAGTGCTCCATGGATGACGTATTTTTGTAGGCCAAACAGGAAGTCAGCATCACCCTGATTCCCTCGACAAAAAGCCAATGGGATTTTTCCATTTGGTTTTGGATTATTGCAGAAAATAAGCTCTGTGGCAAACAAAGTTTATGATACTTACACATTTCGTTCAGCAAGATAATCTCCAAAATAAACACAACTGCAATGGCCAGAAGTAAAAAAGCTAACGTTAGGCTATAAATGAACTACACCACGGTCACATGAGCGTGAGTATACACAACAAGACTGTAAAGGAGGACGAGTCGGCGTGATGACGTTGAGTAGTCTCATTAAGAGACGTTAAAATCTCTTCAGCTTGTGTTAAGCACAGGCCTTATTTCAGGCATCTAACTAAAAGCCCATTCAAAACACCCATATGCGAACTCATTTCCAGGTTTTAGGACTCATTCCTGCAGCACTCTATCACAACTAACGATCAATGAAAAATCAATCTGTCTGGACAGGTGGGTGGATACGGAAAAGGTGGGAGAAGTTCTGGAAGGCTTCAAAGACTATCAGACTTAAGGGAGATTTGCGTGTGTGTGTGTGTGTGTGTGTGTGTGCGCGCGAGCAGGAACAAGGAAGGAAGGCAAGAAGGATGTATTCTTTGTGTCTGTAAAAAGCACCACACCGACAAATGAGTGAATCTTTTGCAAACAATTATAAAAATATGTGTGTGTGCTGGACCATAAAATATGAATAATGCATACAGTGTGTGTGTGCAAGCATGAGTGAATCTGCGTATACTGTAGGTGTGTGAGCTTCAGGGAGACAACATGTGTGCATCGAAGTGTTAATGAGTGAATGTGTGTCGCTTCCCCAACAGCTGCTTGTGGTCTTTCTTCTTTGAAGTGTGTGTGTGTGTGTGTGTGTGTGTGTGTGTGTGTGTCTGCCCTCCTCACCTTTTAGCATGCTCATTCACAGCTGCTTATATAGAAATACGCATGTGTATGTGTGTATGTGTGTATGTGTGTGTGTGCGTGCGTGTGTGCGTGTGCCTCACCATTCTGCAGGCCCATCCACAGCTGTTTGTGGTCTTTCTTCTGCATGTCGTTGACGACTTGGCTCTTGTGCTTGAGTGCGTCGGCCTCCTTGATGCCGGACATGAAGTGGGCCTCGATAATAGAGTTGGACGGGCAGTGGAGCAGGTCACTATCTGGAAAATTCTGACACATGCACAAGAAAAAACATTTTATTTCAAGCTTCTTTTTGGCCACTAAGGGGCAGAAGAGCCTCACAACAAGCTAGCCAGCCCGTTCTCATTCCCAGGGGTTCAAATACCGATGCTTTGTCACGGCCGTCGGCGTTCGATACCGCTGCAGAAGGCTCCCTTTAGCGCCGGTAGGAGAAGCACCGGGCTTTCTATTTACTACAATGTAAACCCATCCGCAGAAAGTGCTGTGGTGACGTAGTTTAAAGAGTGAAAGACACAAACAGGGGGGGTGGGAGGGGAGGTGGATGAGTCCAACAAACATAAGGCTTTCATCCAGGAGACCGCTGTTAATGTCCCGTGCGTTACGTTTCACTTTCACGTCACAATCAGCTGTTCGTTCATGTCCCGTGTTCACAACGTCAAGTCACATTTGAACTGTAAAAACGTAGGAATTTAAACCCGACCTAGTTGTTTTTTCCTAAACCTAACTAAGTGGTTTTGTTGCCAGATCCTAAACAAGTGTTTTTGTTTGATTCACAACATTAAGCATGTGTTTACTGCGACCGGAAAGCGACACTGAGGGGTCTGACAAAGCGTCAGTATGTGACGAGGTGGGATGAGAACGTGTTGGTAGAGCTGCAGAGTTGGTGATAATTCTCTGTGAGTTTCTTCCCATTTCACATTACACGTGTCATCGTTTATATACAAATATTCACAAGTGGAGCTTTACAACATTTGTTTTTCTACATTTAGAATACACTTGGACACACAATTTACAGATAAAATATAAGGAGGGATACAGTATTGTATAGATGAACACACAGTCTGGTTGAATCTTACCTTAAAGTGCACAGTGATGCTCCAGGGTAAGACAGTGTTGGACGCATGGAGGTCAAACAGAACTCCAATTGGATAGTGCCTGGAAACAGGAAACACAAATAGGAAATAATGTTATTTAAAAGTGTGTGACTCCCATTAGTCACTTTTAAAGTGACCAACTGCATCGCCTGTTTTATCAGCCATATAGAGACTGACAACAGCATATGGCCTCCAAAGGAAATGTTTCACTCCTGAACACTGTGTATGCGTTCTGGATAAATGTTACCACTAATTTTTGACAAACTTTTTGTAGCAAAGGTTTAACTGTAACTTTTTATAAGCTTTAAAGTGCCAGCAAAAAGAAATGATGTCCGTTTTTTGTTTTCTTCTGATGCTCTTGAGTCCAGCGTTCTCTGGATGCAGCGTGTAAACTCCAGGAGACAGTTTACATTTCACTCCTAACATTTCTATTTGTCACTTCCTGTGTTTCAGCCAACAGGGATTAAATTATTTTCTTTATCGCAGCCTCAAATCAGATGAGTGTCTTTGAGGTATTTTCATGGTCAATCACACTTACTGACCATGTTAGTCGTTTGGGTCTAGTTCCCCTGAAGCCAACAAGCCAATTCGTACAAAACTGTGATTCAAAAACTGTCAAAACTAATGACAAACTCCCGGTACAGGTTACCAGACCCTGAAGTAATGTCTTAAAATGTTTATGTTTGTCAAAAAATCCAAAGGTATTATATTTACTATGAATTTAAAATAAGAAAAGAAAACAGCAGAATTTCACATTTGAGAGGCTGAACCCAGTAAACAGTTTGATATGTTTTCGTGATAACAAATAATGCAATGAATATTTCAACACTGAAATCTGTTAATTATTTTTCTGAATGTATTTCACTGGAATTACTGGAACCTTGATGCTACTGTAAACCACGTTCTGTGTAGCAATACTGACATCTTGTGGCTGAACTTTGTGCCTGCAGTCTGTTAACTGGCTGTGCTGCTGATCTCAGCAGACAGGCAGATTAGAAACTAACTAGAGCCAGGTTTCCAACTTTTAGTATCTAGACTTTTAGTCTCTGGAACTACTTTTCCAGGAACTAAAAGGTTACTTCAGTCAACTGTTGTCTTATTTTCCACCGTGGTCTAAAGACCTGCAAAGATTAGGCAAATTAGTCCGCTGATGTATGAAAAAGCAACATGACATGGGACGAGGGCTGCTGGTGGTCGCAGTGGTAAACACACTCTGCAGCCTGCAGTTCAGTGTGTCTGCCTGTTTCATCAAAAAAAAACAAGTTGGAAAAAATAAACCTTGGAAAAAAAAAAAAAAATCGGTTTCGTCTCAATGTGACAATATTTACTGCTGCATACTGATGCGCGTTGGATGTAATGAATGAAATGCAGCGCAACTAAGAGCATCTGTCTCCACAGTAAATCAACTAGGTCAACTAGGTGCCCATGGTTAACACCAACACCGACCCAGTTTCCTGCTAACGGTGCTAGTTGTAATATGGTGCAGATTTTGGGTCAGCCCAAAAGCATTTTATTGGAGGACATTTCTCAAGAGCAATCAGGAAAAATAAAAATGTAAATTCATGAAGAGAAAAAAGAGCGAGATGCTGATATGAAAATACACTAAATGGCTCTTCTGGAGAGTCATTCGGTTTTTATATATAGCACTTTTAAAGATCTGATTGTTTTTATACTGCTTTACTCTGTTAATATCCTATCATCCACCTTTTACTGTGCTGCACCATCGCACTTTGTTCACTGTGTTATGTTCTACGTTTGTGACTGTTTTTGTATGTCTGTGTTTGCACCTTGGTCCGTGTGCAACGACATTTCGTTTTAACCGTGTACTTTGTATGTGGAAAAATGACAATAAAGTTGAATTTGTAACTTGTAACTTCTAATAAATGTTTGACATATAGAAAGCAAAACAATATGAGTAGGGAGGCAAGGTAACACATTTGGAAATCCACCAGCGTACCAACCTCACAATGCACACATAGTCAGCCTTGTTTCCACTGAGAGAATCAATTCAACCAATGATCATTCTCTCACCATTTCAGCGGCGTCCCTTCATACTCGAACCACATCTCCTCCACGTCGTCGGTCCTCATGACTTTGTGGAAGTGTTTCTTCACCTTGTCTGTCACCAGAGTCAGGTAGCTCACCCTGGGTAACAGCAGCTGAGAGAGCCAGCAGGAGAGAGGAAGAGACGCGCTATTAATTATTACATAAAAAGAGACTATTATCATTGATAAGCAAAGTGTTTACGTCACTGTAGTAGAGAGTAGGGGTGTAAGAAAATATTGACAATATTGAGCATCGCAATATTAGGTTTTGTGATACTGTATTGATTCTCAAAAACACTATTATTATTGATTAGTATTGATTTTTAATAAATAGTTTACATGCAAAGATTAACTCAGTCAATACTCATTTGCAAAGAGATGCATCCTGCCCTCTCAAAGTAGTGCTATGATGTTGGATGTTACAGGGATTGTGATACGTGCAAATGTATAATACGTTTTTCAGATCTGATGCATATGGATGTGTGTTCTTTAAACTATGACAGTTTTCCTAAAGTTAGATTTAAAAAATTGCAATATTTCTATATTTCAATATTTCTAGTTTCTTTTCTTTATTTTTGTTGTTTGTTTTGTTCGTCAATCTGCCTGCTTCCCCATTGTGTATAACCTCACTCTGGTCGAATCCCAGTCAGACAGCCAGGGCAGGCTTAAGGTGTGGTGTGGTTTTCAAATTGTTTGCAGTGAAATCAATCACGTGTGACTTATAAATGTGTGAATTCACTTAGCGTGTTAACGCCTTGATTTGCAGTGTATTTCAGTGTGTAATTCAGCCCTGCCCTGTTAGTATAGCTGGGGTTTAAACAGTGAGTATGGAGGTGAAACTCTTAGCATAAGTGGCAAGAGCAAAAGCAAAAGTTAGGTCTGGCCTTAAGATTTTGTGGCCATGTGAAGTCAGAGTAAACTGCACTTACATAGTAGGGCTCGGCCTCTCTCTCAGTCACCTCATCCTGGTTCAGAGTGAAGCTGGTGGGGATCCGGCCGAACCAAACGTCTCTCAACACGTCCTTGTCATCTGCCATGCTGCTGCTGCTGCTGCTCCCAGTGGCACATATAGAAGAAACTCCACCAAACACAGACCACGAAGTCCAATGGCTTCAATGACAGCTTTCCTCCTGTCAACAACAACAAAGCAGCAGAGCAGACAGGCTAATGAAACTTTTAACAAACACAAACCCCCAAAAACAACAATGAATTGAGCAGTTGCTACACAAGCTAGTAAGGCAAGGCAGCTTTATTTGTAGAGCACATTTCAGCAACAGGGCCATTCAAAGTGCTTTACATAAACATTCAAGAACATTGCGACAAAATGCAAAAGAACATTAAGACATAATTAAAACAGTTATTAAAGATTAGAAAATAAAAACAAGCTAAAAATAAAAGCTGGGATAGAAGCTACAATAGAATATAACACACAAGAGTAAAAGCTCTAGTGCAGTATAAGATCATTATCTGGTTTAATAACAGGCAGCAGCAAACAGGAAAGTTGTAAGCTTTGATTTAAAACAACTCAGAGTTGGAGTTGGTCCTGCAGGTTTCTGGGAGCTTGTTGTTCCAGATATTTGGTGCATAAAAACTGAACATTGCTTCTTCTGCATGTTTAGTTCTGACTCTGCAGGACACTAAGCAGACCTGATTCAGATGACCTGAGAGGTCTGGATGGTTTATAGCATAGCAGAAGAGCAGAAATGTATTTTTGTCCCCTAAACCATTTAGTGCTTTATAAACCAGCTGGAGTATTTTGAAATCAATTCTCTGAGAGAGACAGGAAGCCAGTGTAGAGACCTCAGAACTGGACTGATATGATCCACTTTCTTGGTCTCAGTGGGGACTCTGAGAGGCAGGGAGCCAGTAGAGACATACACATACATATATATATATATACTGGACTGATATGATCCACTTTCTTGGTCTTAGTGAGGACTCTTAGAGACAGGGGGCCAGTAGAGACATACACATACATATATATATATATACTGGACTGATATGATCCACTTTCTTGGTCTTAGTGAGGACTCTGAGAGACAGGGAGCCAGTAGAGACATACACATACATATATATATATATATACTGGACTGATATGATCCACTTTCTTGGTCTTAGTGAGGACTCTTAGAGACAGGGGGCCAGTAGAGACATACACATACATATATATATATACTGGACTGATATGATCCACTTTCTTGGTCTTAGTGGGGACTCTTAGAGACAGGGGGCCAGTAGAGACCTCAGAACTGGACTGATTTGATCCACTTTCTCTAGTACCACAGTGGCTCATCATGTAATTCAGCTCTCAGTGAGCCACATTAATGTCTGTATTAATTCATAAGGAGAGTTATTACTGAGTTATAGTGCAGGAGAAGCCATCGAGACACCTGCTAGACTTCCCAACTAACTCCAAGCCTGTCAAAACTACGCAGATGCAATGCAGAAACTGACGTTAGCTTGAGGTGCTAGGTAAGCTAAGCTACAACATAGTAAGATCTGTTTACTTGCTTCCTGGGTGTTGTTGTTATTATTGTCCACAAACGTGAGATGTCTTGTGTGCGAGAGGAAGAGATGGTGATCTGTGAGGAAAAGCTTACTTTGTTGTCGATGTTTAGGTGCAATCGGCTTGAATGGAAGAGGAAGAAGAGGAAGAAGAAGAAGGAGAAGGAGAAGGGCCGTGGACTGTCGATGTTGTCATTCCCTCTGCTGTCACCGGAAAACAGCTGAAAACCCGCAGAACAGCGACAACTAGCGGTTAGATTTCGTTACTGCAACAACGACCACACAAAATAAACTTTTTATTAATTGTCAATAATCAATAGAACAGCCACTATACAGGGAAAGTTCATTTTTGTTTCTTCTGAACAACACTCACCCGTGACACAACACATCAATCAATCATACCTGACAACAACATTCACACAGAAAAAAAAATTAAAAATTAAAAAGTTAAAAATTAAAAATTGAAAATAGAAAGAAAAATTTAAATGTAAATGAAATGAAAAATAACTTCAACTGGAATTTAAAAACGCGTTTTTCTGCTTTCTGGCACAAAAGACAGGAACTGCAGTTATTTCATGATGATTACGGTTGTCAGTTGTGCCAACAACACAACATTAAACTTAAAAATAAAACATTATTAAAAATGTGAAAATGTGAAAATAAAAAATAAATATGAAAAAATAATAATAATACAAATGGAAAATAAAATCAAAAAAAAAGGAAAATAAAAAAAAAAAAAATTAAATGAAAAATAACTTAAAAATAAAACATTATTAAAAATGTGAAAATGTGAAAATAAAAAATAAAAAATAAATATGAAAAAAAAAATAATACAAATGGAAAGTAGAAAAAAAAAAAAAAAAACTTGAAAATAGAACATAATTAAAAATGTGAAAATGTGAAAATAAAAAATAAAAAATAAATATGAAAAAAAAAATAATACAAATGGAAAATAAAATAAAAAAAAAAAAATTAAATGAAAAATAACTTAAAAATAAAACATTAAAAATTGAAAATGTGAAAATGTGAAAATAAAAAATAAAAAATAAATATGAAAAAAAAAAAATAATACAAATGGAAAGTAGAAAAAAAAAAATTAAAAATAGAACATTATTATATAACATTAAACTTAAAAATAAAACATTAAAAATGTGAAAATGTGAAAAACCACAGCTGGCCACAAAGGACCTCACTGATTCTCAATCATGGATACATCAAAATGTAGAGAATACAACACAGGGATAGTATCCACAAATAAGTCATGAAATAATAATAAGAAGTAGAGAAAAAAATAAAACAAAACAAATTAAAATATATATATATACAGCTCTATATATATATATACATACTGTATATATATATATATACATATATACATACATACATACATATACACACATACACACATATATATATATAAATAGAAGAAAAATAACAGTTGTGTTTCTGTGTCAACCCTCTTAGTTGTTTTAAAGAAAGCCTGTACAGTGTCACAACAAACTAAACAGCAAACCTACTGCGTCATCAATATGCGACGTCGCTTGTGAATGACGTGTATTTCTGGGGCTGTTTGGTTGTTGCTGTTGTGTCCATCACTAGCTAGCTAGGAGCTTCAACAATGGAGACAAAACTGGAGACGGATAACCTGGAGATGCGTCTTCAGACGCTGGAGAGTCATATATACGGCGAGAGGAGAAATAAAAGTGGAAAACCCGTGAAGGTTGGTACAGAATAATGTTTTATTCTGATGATAATAAAGAAGATAGCTAGCTGTTAGCCTAGCTGAGCTAACGCCCTTTTTCATTGTTTTCACACTGGCTCTACAACAACACCTTTTATTTGACATTGTGACAGATAAGACAGTAACACATGTAGTATATATATATGTACCAGCTAAACATCTGCTAGGTTAGCTGCTTAGCTTTAATGGTGCTTATTTAAGAGATAGCAAGTTGGATAGATGGATGGAGAGATAGATATAAAGATAGATAGATAGATAAATAGATAGATATAAAGATATAAAGATAGATAGATAGATATAAAGATATAAAGATAGATAGATAGATATAAAGATATAAAGATAGATAGATAGATAGATATAAAGATATAAAGATAGATAGATAGATATAAAGATAGATAGATAGATAGATAGATATAAAGATAGATAGATAGGTATAAAGATAGATAGATAGATGGATAGATATAAATATAGATGGATGGATGGATGGATGGATGGATGGATGGATGGATGGATAGATAGTAACTTTATTGATGCAGAGGGAAATTCAAGTTTCCAGCATCACAGTTCCATAGTGCAAAACATGTTAGTAAAAAGGCAGTAAAAAGTTAGTAGTGCAAAGTACAAAAAAATATATACCAGATATATAAAAATACAAGGAGATGAAGAAAACTGTTAAAACTGAATATAGTGCAGGGGAACAGCTGTGATACACGACTATTAAAAAGTGCAGAAGAGACTGTTAAAAATGAGTGTAGTGCAGGGGAACTCCAGTAGCTTAGTCTATGAAGGTGCACTGTATGCATTATTAGCTGTCAGTAATGAGGCCATAACTGTGTTTTAGTCTTATTCATGACAGGAATGTAAACAACAAATGCCAAAGCCTCAAATATCTGTCTCAAATATCTGTCTCAAATTCGAGGTACTTGTACTTTACTTTGTTTATGTTTGTTTATTTATTTTGCACAATTTAAGGCTATACAACATAACAAAAATAAATAAATAAATCAATAATATTAAGAGCAGGAAGAGGCAACAAAAAACAACACTGCGTTTATCTGAAGCCTCTACCTGGAGACAAGATTAATATAAAGAAATAATATGACTACATAATAGTGATAACAAAACAATTAGGACTATATATATATATATATATATATATATTTGATAACAACAATAACAATACAGTTAATATATCAAAAAAGACAAATGTGTGTGTGTGTGTGTGTGTGTGTGTGTGTGTGTGTGTGTGTGTTCCGTGGAAGTGTATGGTTAGTGTTTGTGAGGAGGATATTGTTTAAATATCTATAAAGAGTTCTGGGCAATCGTAACCAAACAACATTGTGAGTGGGAAAAAATAAAAAAAACATAAAAACAGATACATGGACAACATGGGGAAAAGCAATTACAAAACAGTAGTCAAATGACCCTTTAAGCGACTTTTGAAACATTTGCCAGATGAACAGTTTATTGATAGATTTGAAAGGCTACTCCATAATTTACTACCCCTAAATCTTATAATAAACTGACCTCTACTATTGAGGAATTTAGGAGGATGAAGATCTAGAGATTGACTGGGTTGAATAAGAATGGACCTGAGAATTTGTTTTAAAATAGGTTTTGAACTGCTCAGGAATATTCCCACCAGAAAGTATCTTATAAATAAAAACACATAAATGAGTATTTTTCCATTTCATGTGACTTTAATCTTCTACTCCACTATATCTCAGAGGGTAATACTGTACATTTTACTCCACTACAATTGTCTGACAGCTCTCAGTTACTTTTCAGACTACTATTTTTCCCACACTTCCTGCCCAGTGAAAATCATGTATGTCGAAATTTATTGATTTTTAAATTTGAATGTTTCTGGTGAACTGAAGGATTAAGTGTCCCTTTTTAAGGGTTGAGACAATTTACTGTGTATGATGAGTACTTTTACTTTTAGTATGTAAGTCTTACATACTTTTCCTTAAGTAAGGTTTTGAATCCAGGACTTCTACTTGTAGTAAAGTATTTTCACAGTGTGGAAGTGCGATTACTTAAGTAAATGATCTGAATACTTCTTCCACCATTTACTAGGCATCAAAAACTAGGCATAGTATTAGCTCAATTAACTGTCACTATAAATCACACAATGCTGGCCACTTTTGTAGTCATTCAAACATGTTTTCCACCTGTTTAATATAATTGCACATTAACGTTAAGTATTGGTTTTGGACTCTTGGTCTGACAAAACAAGCAATTTGAAGACGCCACACTGGGTTCTGGGAACTTGATGGACTTTTCTCACTACGCACTACTACTTCAAATTATAGATCGATGGAATAGCTGAGGGATTTATTATCTATCACAAGCAAGTTTAAGTCTCTGAGGGTTGAGTTTGATACTGCACTGAAATTAACTGAAGTCACTGGTTTACAGGAATTTAGGAAATCTCATTTATCAATCTGAAATGATGGCGTATGCTTAAGTAATAATACAGTCAGCAAAAATCAAGTGTACATCTTATGTAGCAGATTGACTAAAAACGTGGTATGAACCTTTTGAGCCAATGAAAGGAGCGTATCATCAGAGCATCATATGATTTGATGAAGACCTTTAACTTACAAAGGGTGGCTTTGTTTTCTGGTAGATGTTGTATTTGCAGCGGTGGAGAAAGTGCCAGATGTTAGTGTTTTTATGTTTCTGATAGTTGACTGAAGTTGACTCTAAATTACAGGTATATACATATTGTTAACTAGTGCATATACTTATTCTAGATGTACTCCGAATGATACCTAAAAATGTCATACTGTAGAAAGTGAACAAATTAAAAAACATTATTTCATTGTGTTGCCCCATACTAGCTGGCTACAGTTTCTCCCTGCTACACTTGAACTTGAGATTTTGTGTTTTTGCACTGTATGTATAGTACCACATATTGCACAAAAATCCGCTCTGACACATTAATTAAATAAATCGTAATGACTTTCCCATACCCTTGTTAATCACTAACATTAAATCTAATCAATGTCCTTTGTCCTGCAGTGTGCTGAGTCGTTGGCCAGGATCCAGGCAGGTCTGACCAATACGGCCAATAAGAGAGAACGAGTGAAGATCCTGCACAAGAAGAGTGAGTAACACGCTGCGTTGTATCCATCCTGACAGCCTGGATTACAGCCGTGTTGTTACTGTTCTACAATAGGGATTTTTATTTCTTGGCATTTTGCCTTTATTTCCTGTATTTGATAGTCAGTGTAGAGATAGACCGGAAACGTGGGGAGAGGGAGGGAGGCCTGGAGTCGAACTGTGGACGTCTTCTTTATGTGGTATGCGCCTTAACAATTTGGCTACTGGGGCCCCGTGGATATTGAAATATTCAATGCTTGCAGGAATGTTTCTGTAGTCAGATTAAGGGTCTGAAATTAAGTGTTTTTCCTCACTTGCCACTGTGGCAGGTTACTGAACATTTCCACCGGCTACTCAATTTTTTTGTCTGCCACTTTTAAAATCTATATAGAAAGGGTTTGAATTGTAAACATTGATTCAGTGGTACCAGACAGTAGAGGAAGGAGGTTTAGTTAGGAATTGCTTTTTAAATGATATTGCTTAATATACTGTAAGGACAACATATCTATAAATATAAAATTGTACTGCCACAGCACAACATTTACCCTGCATTTGGCAGGTGGCAGGTGCTAATTTCATTCCCTGGTCAAATTTTAGACAGTGTTTGGTGAGTCTTTGATCATATTTATTGCTGTTGTGGTGCAGTTGAGGACCTGCTGAAGTACCTGGACCCCCAGTTCACCGACCACATCACTGTACCTGATGCTATGAAGCTGGAGTTCATTCTCGCTGGTAAGAACCAGAAGGACCCTGGGATAGATAAATGAAATAAAAGAATAACATATATTTACAACTGCAATCCAATTTATCTCAGAGAATTTCTTTATTTTAGACATTTATTATTCATTTATTGTATATGAGGCCATAAATTAGTTGTAATTTTTTATGTTTAATGCTATAAATGTAAAGTTCAATGTTGTCATATTGTATAATATGTAAGTTATGATATAAACAAGAATTATTTTATTGTAGAGAGACTAAAGGAGCAACTCGCATCTGATTCAGTACTTGCTGTTGTGTGTTTGTCTGCTCAGAGGAGGACTTCCTGCTTTCCCAGGCTGCTTTGCTGGAGCAGGTCAGCAACTTGCAGCCGCTGCTGGACAGCAACTACATCAGAGGTGAGTTTCACCTGGCAGGACAGTGAGCAAAGACAAAGCAACATCGGCTCTGTGTGGTTTTATCCCTGACAGCAAAGTAGGAAGGAGTTCATGTTGTTCACTGCTGTTTGACAGTCAAGTGTCAAGGATGGATTTTGCTGAAATTTGTTGGACATGTTAGCTTGTCTTTGTTTTTCTTTTTAAAGCTAAATCTATCAAATAATGTGTTCGTTTTGTATTAAATTTAAGCCTGGAAATGAAAGAGTAAATCTCAATTGATCTTAGAAATTCCTTTTTGTTGCTTTTTCATTTACAAAATACCGCCACTACTACCTTTAGTATCAGCCACTTCAAACACATTTTAAATGTCTTAAACAACGGTGATGCTTTTAATACCTTTTCTTTGGATGCAGTTTCCATCCACACAATATTCGTTGCATGTAGCGATGATAGCGTTGTCACATACAGCCACACATTCTGCTGCTTTTATCAGCAACATGTCGTTCATTGTGACTACTATAGTTTACATGATTTTAGGCTAGTTAAGTTGTTGTTATTGAATTGTAATTTTTATTTTTCAATAACCAGTGTTTTTTGCGACAGCATATTAGGGCCATTGTAGGTAGATACAAATAATAATTACAGAGCCAGGGGAGGGGGTTTTTATTTTGTGAAAAAAACAGAATTTCCGAGATTGACTTGGATATTCTCTGAGATTAAAGTGACACATTTGTGAAAAAAAACTCACAAATTTTGCGAGATTATAAAGTCATAAATTTACGAAAAGAAAATTGTGTGAGGCAAAGGTGTTGAAAAATACATATACACATTTTCTTTCGTGTTCTTAATGTGTTGTTTTATGAACATAAGTACTAATATTGTAGAAGTTACAGGAAAGTAGAGACAAACAACTTCTATAATGGAATACACAAAGGCGTGTGACTTTTATTTTTAACACTAAAAAACAACCATTGAGATGTTAATCTAAATAGACTGCGTTACCATAATTACAAACTGACACTTTTAACTGTCACTGTGTTAGTGAAGGGAAGGGAAACAACACAAAAAAGACACATAACATAACTGCTGTAGTTAAACCACAGATTATGGTGAATTACGTCTCTAGACTTTTTTGGGTAGAGGGACGTCTGGAATACCAGGTTGAGCCTGCTGCCCCCGCGACCGGCCCCAGATAAGAGGATGAGAATGGATGAATGGAGAGTCCGCTACAATATATAATGTATATAAAATAGTAATAACAATAATATATTTTGCACGTTACTGTAGTATCTAACGGTGGCATGAGTGTAATGAAGCTGATCCAATCTTGCAAAGTGAAGTGATGTGGTTCCTAAACAGAAATGCCCCACTATTTTTCATTAGCATGGTTTTGTACTCCACTATTTTCTGAGTTTTTTTCTCGTAGATTTACAACTTTATAATTTCACAAATTTCAGAGTTATTTTTCGCAAAAAAAATTGTTTTTCTTCGTAAATTTACCTCTTTAATCTCAGAGAATATCAGAGTTTTTTCTCGTTAATTTATTACTTTAATCTTCGAAATTCTGAGTTATTTTTCGTGATATATCCTCCTCTCCCGGCCCAGATTTTTGAATTTTTTTTACTTACAATGGCCTTAATACGGCTTCATAGTTTTTAGCCTCTATTGGTTGGATATAGAATACTGGATCTGTGTTTCTCCAGCTCCACACGTGTCCCTGACAGCATGCTAAATGTCTCTGTTCTAACATTTTGTCATGCTTTAGAGAAAAATGAATGTAACAATGTTTTTTATTTGAATTTCCATCCTTTTTAGTGAGTGCCTTTGTGTTTCTTTCCTTTTTTTCCCACAGATGTACCAGAACACGCCACCAAGCTTCAGCGCCTGTCACAGATTCACATCAAAGAGCAGGTAACCGCCCTCTCCCTCCGTCTCCATCTGCCTCTCTCTCTCCATCTCGTTAGGTTTCATCTGTTGACACAATGTTTGTCTCTTTTGCAGGACCAAACTGAGGCCCAGTCGCTGGAAGTGAAGAAGCTTTTTGAGGAATACAACAAAATGGTACGCTGTTATTTTCTTTTTTATGATTTTTTTTTTTATTTCCAATAAAATAAAAATTACCACTAGACAAAGTATTACACATAAAACCTGTTAAAGTTCTAAATGTCATGTCATTACAAATGTCTTCTTGTACTCTCTCATCTCTTGGGGGATAAAAGAGACAGAATAATAATATAAAGATACTTTAAATAATCAATTTTGCTTTTATGTTCCTAAACTTAATTTGTCTGGTAAACTGCTGATGTTTTGGATCCACCAGCCACTGCGGCAAATCAGAGAGAAATTTAGATTGCTGTTCAGGTTTTGTCTGGTGTCTCACCGACCTCTTGCTAACATAAGCCCCTTTCACACAACCTGTTCAAGGTGGAAAGGTTGCCCCGTTTTCCGGCAGAGATAGTCACAGAGCTGAGCCGATGTCTACGTGAAAGGGACAGTGGGCACGGCGGTACTGCACACACACACTAGACGCTGACGCTGTTGTGGTTACAATGTTCCGCCGCTTGAACAGTTGATCTACCAGCTGAAACTAAGGGGGTGCCACTCTGCGCCGCGCACACACCTGCGCAGACAGAAAAAAGCCAAACTGAACGTGCCATACACGTTTTACTGGTTACTACCAGGCGGATCTTGCAACGGTTAAAACAAGACAAAATATATTTTTTAAGTGAGTTAGTTAGATAGTTGCTTAAACTATTTGATTTGTTCATAACTGAATGACTATTAGAAAAATCTAAAATCAGGACCAATCCTTAGTGTTAAACGGCACGCCCCTTTTGCTCCTGTGATGCCGGCGTGCACACACCGGGGCGCCATTATGCCCCCATTGTTTCGTTCAGTGTGAAAACGCAAAACCGTAACGGCGGATCTTCTTTACGGCAGTACTGCGGAATCTCTGTGTGAAAGGGGCTATAAACTGCTGCTGCTCCACCCACTGACCCCTGACCTCTGATTGGCAGATGTTCCTGCTGTCGAAGCAGTTCACCCAATGGGACGAGACCCTGAGGAAGCTGGAGGAGACCAAGGGCATTCGGCCTGTAGAGTAACTACACACACACACTTCTGAGGAGGATGGTGATGATGATGAAGACTGCACTGTGGTGGGAGTTTTAGAGCTTTAGATGTTCATATGTAGCTTGTTCTTCCCCGATAAGTCAGAACAAAATGGATGACATTTCACTTTTTTTAACTGCTTATCAATGTATAACCAGAATTTAATTAAATCAGGCAATATAACATTAACTATGTTTACCTGCACAAAATATTCTGTTTTTTGCCCTTATTCTGAAAAGACAATATTCCTACTAAGCTGTTTACGTTGCTAGTGAACATGAATATTCCTCTAATATTCCCGTTTACATGCGGCCGTGCATACTCAGATTAACGTAACTGGTGGCGAACACAGCCTCCCTCTTTCATTCCTTCAGCCATGTTCTTGAAAATGTTAGCGTTGTGATATTTGCACATTTCCAAAAAACGGTTAATATCCAAGCCTTTCATAATGTTTAACAGTAGGTGTGTTTCTCCTTCCAACCAGAAATGTGGGCTTCTCTTTTGGGCATGCATCTCTGCAAACTGTCGGCAAGTTGGTTTGTGTTCAACGCACAGAGCTGGCCGTAAACAGGCAAGAGGCCGTGTGTCACAAACTGACATAAAAACCCAATTGAGACGCATATTCTGAATGTGCTGTATACATGTCCAAAGTATGCTCCTAAAACCGGAATAATATCAGCATATCCCACATGTCTTAATCAGAAAATGCTCCGTTCAGAATAAGGCCTAATTCAGAATATCCAAAATGAATATGCTGTTTACATAACCCGTATCAAATTCACAATATTGTCATATTCTGAATCATAGTGGAATATTAATATGCATGTAAACGTAGTTAATGGTACCCTGATTGCCTCATTCCTTGATGTTGTTGGTTTTAAAAAATGTTCCAACCCAGGAAATGCAGTTGTTGCAAATGAAAAATCTTATTAGGACTGGCAGAGATGTAAAATGTAAAGGAGCTCATGTGACTCTTCATCAGTCATCTGGAGGAACTCGCTCCCATCACGTGACGTGTGGCTCAGACAGCTCGGAGATGCTGCTGGTATTTATTTTCAGACAAAAGAGCTGTTTATGCCTGTGTATTGACTGCTTCCCTACTGCAACCAGTCACAAGACTTGTTGTCCTGCCCTTCACTCATTCACACACACACACACACACACACATACACAAACACACATATCCTCTTCAAGGCTTTAGATTTTCCCTCTGGATGCCTCCTGACATGATTTGTAAATCAGCTTCATTATTCTTTCCAATATTCTGGTTTTAAAATGTTCTATATGTCTCCTGTCATACAACATGACTGTGGTTAATACAATAAATATTATTACTTTATTCTTTGACTTCTCCAGTGTGTGTGATGTCTGTCATGTAACAGTAAACTGTTCAACGCTGCAGACAGATTCAAGGTGAGCCTTTGTAGACAGCAGTATTGATTAAAATGGAAGGGTATCTGTAAAAGATGCGACTGAATCGCCTCCTGTGTAGACACGCTGTTACACCCTGTTCTGAAATAAGTAATGCTTGGGGGATGACAAGTTACCATCCTGTTTTCAACCCCAGTTCAGAATAAAAAACACTGACTGCTTTGTAAATTGAGCCTTGTTCCTTATTTGACTCATGAATGTCTGAATAGTTTACATTTCATGACAGTAAAGCCATTTGTCACACCAGCAGGGACAATAAAACACCCATTGTGCTTGCTCATGTTTTTTTATTTCAAATAAGACTTCATGTAACATAAGAGCAGAAGTGAACAAGGCAGGCTGAGAGGGTTGGTTGATGGAATACTTCTTAGTCACTAGTGGGGTTCAACTCGCACGTTGTACTTTCTCTTACGTACTTCACCATATCTTTTGTATTGACTCTCCAGTTATTAATACAGCGGCCCTCACCAGTCAGGTTGAACTATAAACAAAACAAAAGTGATTAAGTTCATTGTGACCTTGCTGACAGGTAAATACATTGCTATCTCAAAAGATATGTAATATCCATGTTTTTTTTAAATTAGTTTTCAGTTGCCTTGAATTTCTCAAAAACAGAATAAACATAAACATCCTCCAGTTCATTTTCTATTTGTTGTTGCTCCTGAGATGATAATCACGTCACATAAAGGACAACATCAATTGCTTGCAAGCTATGTGTGGTTCGATATAAATAATACACTTAATACTGTCAGCAGAATGTGTTAGAACTATTCCATAACTGCTCTTTGCAAATTTTTTATAATTTCAATATACAGCTCTCATTAGATCAACTCGGCTTTAAACTCAAAGCATCAACAGTGAGTTGGAAGAAAATTTGGAGTAGAAATATTTCAACTCATGCGTAACATAAAAGTTGTTTGCTTGTCGTCTTGCGGACAAACCTGACAAAACATGAATTTAGACTTTACAAATAAACATTAATATGTTGTTAATGCGGCATCATTTTGATCTGTTTATTGCAATTAAATCACAGCACAATCTGTTTATTTTGGTTGAGCTTTGGTTGTAACTTGATGAATTGTGTCATGCTATTGCAAACAGACAAGGCATTAGCCAAAATGCTGATGGGCCACTGTTGAATCTTACCTGCAGTGCTACCTTCACTCCATAACGCACATAGGTAGCAAGGTGTTCACAGTTGTTGCCCACGAGTACATACATTCCACAATCTTTATATTTTTCGTTGATGCGGATCGTTATTTCTTCATCAGATCCTTTCTTGTACGCCTTTCCTGTCTTGGTATCGTTGTATCCATCGAGGTAATTGGCCACCTTAGGTTCCTCAGCGGGGTTGAGTTGAGAGAAAGGACAGTGTGGAGAAGTCACTTCTATAACCAGGAAACAAACTGTCAGAGGTACAGTATATAAACATTTACCATAAATGTGTACTTCTTTCTGTCTGATTAGCTCTTTTCTTGTTTTTAAGAAAACAATAACATGCTGATGTTTGGCAGATGTTTCCCATGTTCACATCTTAGCATCCTAGCATTTGCTAATTAGCACAACTGAGTGGGATTATAATGTCATTAGCTTTGCAGATAAATATTGCACAAATTAAAAATTAAAATCGCCACTCTTCTGCCTCTGTCTATGAAACTGAAACATTTTATTTGTATCCATAATAGAACAGGGATTTTTTTTTTTTTACCTTGCAACTTTCCTCAAAAACTACAGTTTCTGGACTCTCAGTAAAAACACAGGCCAGTCGCACAGCAGTTTGTGAAATAGTCACGCAATTTAATGTATTGATTTGTGAATATAGACACAAATTTCACTTTTCTTTCGTGATGGTCCGCACAAAATCAATTTGTATGTAATCCATGTAATTGTGAACTGGGAAGTATAAAGAGCAGCGAGCGCCACGTTGCGGTGTTATTTTAATCCAAACTGTGATCTTTTCCTAAACCTAACTAAGTAGTTTTGTTGTCTAAACCTAACCAAGTCGATCTTTTCCTAAGCCTAACTAAGTAGTTTTACTTTGAACAAACTGGAGCAGAAATTCACTCGTGTGTAACGTGTTGCTAGACATTTGTAGCAAAACGCACGAAAACGATGTTGTTAAAAGTCATGCTGAACGTCACAATAAAAAGGGAAATTCATGTCTTTGTACACAAATCAAATTGATTCAATTTCGTGACTATTTTATGAACTGCCGTGAGACTGTGTTGCAGCCGAAAACGACACACACATGCTAAACTGCTAATCAACTAATAATGTTTCTCACTCAGCTGGTGGATATTTCAGTACATGATTGTTGATATGTCCCCTCGTTATACCAAGTTGTGGAGCATGACAAAAGCACCTTCAGTACACAGTATGTACTGTGTGGTGAAGATTTCGTCAAAGTGTCTAATAGGGTTTTTCGGTGCTGATGGTCTAACATCTGAGGTTTGTTTTACTGTTGCTGATTGAGAAAAGTGTTACTGCATTTTCCAGTTTGTAAGCACACTTACTTAAACGTTCAAATATGTTGTCTCCTTCTTCTTTAGCAGTAAAGTTTTTGTCGCCCACATAAACAGTGTGTCAACAACACAACTTAAAACTTAAAAAAAAAACATTATAAAAAATGTTAAAATGTTAAAACAAAAAAATAAAAAATAAATATGAAAAATAAATAAAAAATAAAATAAAAAATATGAAAAATAAATAAAAAATAAAAAAAATAAAAATGGAAAATAGAAAAAAAAATTTAAAAAAAGATGAAATAAAAAATAACTTCAACTGGAATTTAAAACAGGTTTTGCTGCTCTCTGGCACAAAAGAGAGGAACTGCAGTTGTTTCATGATTACGGCTGTCAGTTGTGCCAACAACACAATTTAAAACTTAAAAATAAAACATTATTAAAAATGTTAAAATAAAAAAAATAAAAAATAAATATGAAATATTAATAAAAAATAAAAAATAAATATAAAAAATAAATAAAAATTAAATAAGAAAAGTAAATAATAAATAAAAAAATTAAAAATAAATATGAAAAATAAATTAAAAATTAAAAATTAAAAAATAAATGAAACAACAAATACGCGTTTTGCTGCTCTCTGGCACAAAAGAGAGGAACTGCAGTTATTTCATGATTACGGCTGTCAGTTGTGCCAAACTGTGTAAAACTTAAAAATAAAACATTATTAAAAATGTTAAAATAAATTAAAAAAAAAATTTTAAAAAATATATGAAAAATAAATTAAAAAATAAATAAAATAAAATGGAAAATAGAAAAAAATAAAATGAAATAAAAAATAACTTCAACTGGAATTTAAAAACACGTTTTGCTGCTCTCTAGCACAAAAGAGAGGAACTGCAGTTATTTCATGATTACGGCTGTCAGTTGAATAAACAACACAACTTAAAACTTAAAAATAAAACATTATTAAAAATGTTAAAATGTTAAAATAAAAAAAATAAAAATTAAAAATAAAAAAATAAATAAGAAATAAATATGACAAATAAATAAAAAATTAAAAAATAAAAATGGAAAATAGAAAATAAATAAAAAAATAAATGAATTAAAAAATAACTTCAACTGGAATTTAAAAACGCGTTTTGCTTCTCAGGCACAAAAGAGAGGAACTGCAGTTATTTCATGATGGTTATGGCTGTCAGTTGTGCCAACAACACAACATTAAACTTAAAAATAAAACATTATTAAAAATGTTAAAATAAAAAAATAAAAAAAATATATGAAAAATAAATTAAAAAAACCCTAACCCTATGGTAAAGATTTCGTCAAAGTGTCTAATAGGGTTTTTCGGTGCTGATGGTCTAACATCTGAGGTTTGTTTTACTGTTGCTCTCACTGTAAGATTGAGAAAAGTGTTACTGCATTTTCCAGTTTGTAAGCACACTTACTTAAACGTTCAAATATGTTGTTTCCTTCTTCTTTACCAGTAAAGTTTTTGTCGCCCACATAAACAGCAAAGTGCATGTAGGAAGTACCTGCAGGTCCACACCTCGGTTTGAAAGAAATTATATCTCCAAACTCGAACTGTGAATGGAAGAGATGCATGTTACTAATTTAACATTTAAGTTCTAGAAGAACACCACAATCCAACTGAAGTGAAATGCAAAGGGAAAATTGTGCATAAATAAATTAATATATTTTCAAAAGATATAAAATAAACAAAAAAAATAAGTGCAAAAATAAATAATTAAAAAAAACATAAATGCAAAACTAAATGAATAAATGTAAAATCAAAAAATATATATATTAGATAAATTAAAAGGGACAATTAAACAGAAGAGTAAATAAATAAGGGAATTAATACATACATACATAAAAAAAGCAAATTCAAACAGAAATATCAATTAATGTCACATTTATTAATTAATTAATGGCAAAATTTATTTTGAATATTATTTTTGCTACATTAAATGACTATTTATTTATTTATCAAGTCATTTAATTATTCATTCATTTATTTATCATTCATTCATTTATTTTTTATTTCGGCAGGTTCCGTCCTCCATAGTAAATAACTTACTCCATTAGTGTCGACTGTGAGCACCGCCTGGAGGATCAGAGCCACCAAGATCAGGTTCCTCATCGTTCCAGCAGTGAAGGACTGTGATGAACACGTAACAGTTAATTAATGTAAGATATTCTTTCACTAAACTCATTTGATTTCACAAGTAAAGCATTTTCTAAAATTCCTAAAGAGTCAGATGTCATGCACCAAAGGTAGTAAATATTCTAGATAAGAATGACAGACACAACATTGACTCAAAATGTTTAGACATCCCACTGAATTTAAAGATTCAAGAAATTAAACTTTTTTTTTAATCTGAAATTAGTTCTGAATGCAGAGAAGAATATATAAATATATGTTATTCTCTAGAGCCAGAGATATTGTGGACAATAGTTTAGTATAGAAAAAGTATATTACCACTCTTAATGGACTTAGTATTGACAGGGTCTCAGAGTAAAAATATCTTGGTATCTGGCTGGACCCAAAACATACGTTTAAATTTCACGTTGACACACTTGTCAGCAAGCTATGACAAAAAATTGGATACTTGCACAGAAACAGAGCTAATTTACCTATTTTCAGTAGGAAGCGCCATTCAGTTTATCACTGCCCCTGAGATTTATTACTGGTGACAGTTATTCTACTCATCATTGCATTTTGTATGAAAAGGTCGGGTGGGCCTCTCTAACAGTAAGACATTATAATCATTTTTTAAATTTATTTATAAAGCCCTTGATGGCAACTTGCCATCATACTGTACATCATGTCCTTATTAAATTGGCCCCATAGTCATACTCATTTTTTTAGAAAACAACCTTGAAACATATGAATTGTGAACTCCATATATTTTGAAGATAACTACAGGTGAACAGGATAAAAAAAATTAATAGGTATCACCATGAAATTTCACCAGTTGATTACTGACATTAAGACTATGCAAGTTTTCTGACATGTGACGTTTAAATATGCAGATGAGGCATTATCTAATGGTAACTTTTGGTGAACTTAAGAGAAAAAGTAGTGAAATAAACACCTACATGTGTATTTTGGATGTTTTTTTCCACTAGTCTGAAAGAACACATGTTATGAGAGAAAAATAGCCCAAAATCTCAAAATTGACCAGTACACATGAAACAATGTTTTTGCCTGGGGTATCTCGCCTTAAAACAATTTTTACTGTCTGTCATTATAACGCAGAGTTTACCAACAGCTCAGTTAGAATTCAGTGCAAGGAAATTTCTTCCAAGCTTGTTTCAGAGGTCTTACCTTCTTCGGTGAGACGGAGGAAGCCCGTTGGAGCAGAGGAAGGCATCTCCTTATATACAATTCAGAACAATACACCTGCTAACATTATCTCCTTATTCAGCCCACGTGTGCCATGGCTGTCCCATTGGCTCATTTAAATGCTCCAACGTATAGCGACAGGATAACCCTTATCACCTCTTACATTTACACTACCAGTGTTTGACTGAGCACACATTTTTTATGAGCAATAATCCATGTCACACACCTGGCAGTGGTTGGGATATATTAGACAGCAAGTGAACATTTTTAACTTTGAACTTTGTGTTGGAAGCAGAACAAATGGGCAAGCGTAAGGATGTGAGCGACTTTAACGAGGCCAGATGGCTAGACCACTGGGTCAGAGCATCTCCCAAACTGCAGCTCTTGTAGGATGTTCCCGGTCTGCAGTGGTCAGGACCTACCAAAAGTGGTCCAAGGAAGAAAAAAAACGGTGAACCGGCGACAGGGTCAGACCCAAGGCTCATTGCTGCACGTGGGGAGCGAAGGCTGGCCCGCTACTGTAGCTGAAATTGCTGAAAACGTTAATGCTGGTTCCGATAGGAAGGTGTCAGAACACCCAGTGCATCGTAGTTTGTTGCGTATGGGGCTGCGTAGCCGCAGACCGGTCAGGGTGCCCATGCTGTCCTAATGTAATGGCTGATCGGTTTGTATGCTGTATACTGTATATAGCAGACATATATACTGTATATACTAGGGCTTCAAAGTTATCGCAATAATAACACGTTAACGCAAATTTGTTTTAACACCACATCATACTAGTTTCTCTGGAAGGAGGTTAAATAACGCTCCAAAGTTAGGCTAAATTTTTGTGAGAAAAAAACTGGCATGGCCATTTTCAAAGGGGTCCCTTGACCTCTGACCTCAAGATATATGAATGAAAATGGGTTCTATGGGTACCCACGAGTCTCCCCTTTACAGACATGCCCACTTTATGATAATCACATGCAGTTTGGGGCAAGTCATAGTCAGTGGGCTTAAATGTTTTAATCGATTGACAGCCCTAATATATACATACTGAGATACACTCACAATTAACTTCATACTTCATTCTGCTCACAAAACATCAGATATATCTGGTGTTTCATATTAACTTAATATTAACTTGCTTTTTGAGTTTGGTTCTTAAGGCCGGCTATAGTACCATCACAGTAGGAGATGGAGGATGCTGTTCAAAGGTCAGTTATGAATGATAAAGACATTTAAATTAATCCAGTTTTAAATGCCAGTTGATATGGAGGTCATTATATCAACAACTGAAAAGACAAATGTACCTTTCAGAGGACAGTAGTACAAGATAAAGACATTTATTGTGTGCTAACTGCCTGCTGATATATAGAAGTCATATTATAAAATACAAATGATCAGCAAAGCGGCTGCACATTGAAATCAAGAGTTTACACACTGGTCTGATAAAGTTTCCGCTGAACTGTCCTTCTTTTAGTATTCAAATGAGAACTCTATCACCTGACTTGTTCTTTTAAAGTGATGTGAGGTGAAGCAGGGTTTCCATTACAGGAAATTTAACTTAATACTTTCTTCTAATTTAACCTTTAACATTAAGTGACAATGTCTTGAAAAAATGTGTATCTGCAGACGTATGTGTAAATGAAATTACTTGGATATAATTTTTTATATTCTAGGCTTCAACGGTTCACTCGCTTGAAGCAAATTAAATTACATTACTACACTTTCAAGGAATACTAGCCTTGGCCCAAACCTCTTAATTGTGGCCCACATTTGTTTCAACATCATTTTGAGCGATTAATGGATAAATGATTACCAGGATTCAGGTATAGGTAGATTCAGGTAGATTAGGTGTATATACATTGTTCTCTCTGCCTCTTCTAGGTTTCTCCCTGTATGAGACCAATGTCTCCCACAGCTGTCACTGCCTCTGTCAAATCAAGGTTAAAAACAGCTAAAAAGTAATGAAAACATAGATGAACAAAAATGTAGACATAAAATAACATTTAATTTTATATGCATATATATCTTTTATTTATTAATTCCAATATTTATTAATTTATTTCCATATATATTTCAGCATTTATTTAGTTGATCATTTGAATCTCATGAACCTTCTCTCCTGTATTCATCCATCATCTCTTTGTTTGTTTTTTTGGAAAATTATTTTTATTCCTTTTTTTCCAAATATAGCATTACAAACATAACAAAACATACCACCGGTGCCATAATACAAAAAAATAATTATATCTTATGTTTAACATTTAATATGTACATACATAAATACACACATACACATCGCCTCCCACTCCCACACAGAGACAGGTCCAGCCTTCTTCCCAGCCCTAGAGGTAAAGTTACAGAGAAAATAACATAAAAATATATTTTTTTAATAATTTAATTAGTTAGTTAGAATTAAAAGTAATAAGTACTACAGTAGTATAGTTAATGGTGGTAAGATAGAATCCTTAAATAAATAAATTAATTAATTAATTAAATAAATGTAGAGACAAAATATCTCTCATCTCTTTGTTGACATAACTAAATAATATATACATAATTTGATGACTTTGGGGTAAATGTACGAGGATCCCCTTTAAGGGACCAGCCAGTGACGTCAGAGGCACAGATAAAAACTGCTTACAGTTGACAAAGATTGTCTATTGAAAAAGGATGCTTCACTACGGAACTGGCACACTTTTCCTGCATTTGGTATAATGTTGTGTTCATGTGTCTGTGGGAAATGATATCCAGAATATGTTATGTTCAAGTACAATTTAATTGGAAAACATTTGACCTGAAACACAAGAATCAGATGTTTTTCATTCCAGTCAAACAGTGCAGCAGCATGAAATGAACTGGTGAGATGAAAACCTGCAGAGACACTGCTGGAAAGCAATATCCCTTTGTGCAAACCTATGGAAAAGCAGTGTGGTAAAATAAAATTGCAGTATTGTTTTGGTTATTAGTCTATCTTATTCTATTTCAGGTTTAATGTCATGATTCGTAATGTTAGAATTAAACATTAGTCCATTTAGCAGAATTGGTAAAATTATGTTGAACCGATACACACCACAGACTGTATATAACACACGCCCATTCAGACAACAAAACTTTTCTAGATGATTATTAGGAATTTACACATCATGTTAAAGCTATGAATATAGGCTTAGTACACCCATTAAGATTGAACTTCTAAAGATTACTTTATGCACTAGCGACATGCCCAATGCAGGTTTTATAACCACTTAATTAAATGTTAAAAAGTGAATGCAAGGAAAGATGATTCAGAAGTAAGAGAAAATGTTATTTGACTGCATACTTGATTTCATGTTTGAAAATTATACACAAATAAAAGTACAAAAGTATAATTATTTTGAAGACCAATCTGAATAGTTACAGCACATTACAGCACGCTGGCTGACCTACAACTAATCCTGGTTGAGGAATGGAACGCCATCCCACAGCAACGTGTGACCAGGTTGGTGACCAGCATGAGGAGGAGGTGCCAGGCTGTTGTGGCTGCGTATGGATCTTCCACCCCCTAATGAGGCTCCTGACGGTGTATTAAATGAATAAAGTGTAAAATAGCCAATGTCTTGTTTGTTCCTTGTTACTGATAGAGAGTTCAATCATCCAATCCACCAAACAACTCAAAACAAGAGTCAATACCAACTGGAGAATACACTGTTTACCATTGGCAGAGCATTTTGGCAAATTTTTCTTGGGCGCTACCTACATAATCAGCTGTGCTGCTCATCCTACAAATGCATGATCCTTACAAGTTGGACATCATTATGAAGGTAAATAAACAGGCTGTCCAACGATGTAACATACAATGCCAATTAGCATTGTAACAACAGAGAAATAATCCACCAAACACAAGTTTCCAAACTCTTCTTCCGAGTTTAGTTAGAGCATATATGCTCACTGTGAAAGGGCCGATGTGGCATCCTGACGTAGATTTCAATATTGAGATATTTCAACCAAATTCTGTGTAATCATCTCAGTTGATGTTTTTTTTTGTAAATTATTCCCAATATTACTATGAACTTCACCTGTATGTTATGTCTGACTTTTGTTTTGGTATTTCCTGTACAAACGGAAGTGTGTTTTATTTTGAAATTAACAGTGAAAGAGGGGACTAGTATCGGGCAGGGAACGCTTCTGAAGCAGACATAAAGAGTTTTAAAAAAAGCTTTTAAAGAAAATACACAAAAAGGGCTCCTAGGTCAGGAATAACAAGGTGAGTTTAGTTTTATTTTCTGCCTCGCTGTGTAGTACGTTTTTGTCATCCAACTGTTGGGCATCAAACGTGAATCGTGAACAGAGTGAGTGGTCTGGTTCTGCTTCAGTATAGAGGATCTTTGTCCAGCAGGACGTTGACTCTACGGTCGGTTGGAGGACTAACAGCACCAGCGGAGCCTTCATGGACCGGACGGCCGTGGTGAAGGTCGGGGCCGCGGCCAGCGCCAGCGTCTGCGTGCTGTTCGGCGGCGTGGTTTTGGCCCAGTACATCGTCGCCAAGAAGAAGCGAGCAGGCAAGAAAACCCGGATCATAGAGATGGTGAGTTAAAGCAAACACTCATCATGCTGCGTCAAGACGAGCAGGGGCAGACACGATGAGCAAACAGGAAGTGGGCCTGTTGCGCCTTCAAAATAAAAGCGCTAGGATAAGATAAATTAATTATGTTTTAGATCAATGTAATTCTATTCAAAACACATTATTTGACAATTTCAGAGGCACATAGAGAGAACAGAAACACAATATAGGACACATTTTAAAAAATATGTATAAATTCAATTTCTATTAACTTATTTGTTAATTTAATTTTGTTATTACTCTCCTATTTTTGTATTTTTTTTGCTTTTTTGTTATGTGTGTGTTTTTTATTCTTTCTTTTTTATAATTATTATTATTATTATTTATCATTATTATTATATATTTCTTTTCTTAATTTTATTTCAATTTTGAAGTTGTTTTCTCTCGTGTACTTAATGAGTTTGTCTATAAGCTCATCTACTTAAAAATTGGTTTATAAACTATTGTAATTACGAACTGTAGATTGCATATATGAAAACAACCTTGAAAAAAGGGAAAAAATAAAGTATAAAAAAAATTCAAGGATAAGCTGTACTCATTATTCAGATTCAAGCCCTTTATTGTCATTGTCAGTACAACGAAATTAGATTGTGACAATCCCATATGTGCTAATGAAAAGAGATAGTGCAATATAAATATAAAAAATATAAAAGATAATACAATATAAAATATAAAAATACAATATGTATATTGATGAAATGACAGTTTTGCCAGATTATTGCACAGAGTGTCCGTCAGATAATTATATAATTATTGCACACAGTGATCAGCATGTTATTGCACATATTCGTAACAGTATATTTACAGTATTTACATTGCAAAAGTGACCAACGTGTTATTGCACATTCACATTTCATGTGTTCAACTCAGACAGAGGAGACGTCAGAGTTCAGGAGGTTTATGGCTAATTTATTAGTTAGTTTATGATAATAATGATAATGATGTGAGAATGATAAAGTAGACATTGAGGGACCATCAGTTGTTTAAAGTGGAATTTGGATAGAACAAGCAAGGCATTAAATACATTGGTATTACTGTTGTATTTTAACCCATGTAACACCCACAGGACATTGCAACATGTGTGCGCCTCTATTCTGAAAACCATGTCTGGAAATGTGACACAGTTATTGTTGGTATCTTTACAGTAGAGGACCTGCATGATGTCTCTGCGCATGCGTGGATGTTCCCCTAAAACAGCAGCTGTTTTTTAGAGGTCATCAGATTGCTTTTCTCCAACAGAAAGAGCAGCAGCTTTTCAAGCTTTTGACAGCAGCTGACTCTGTGTGTCAGTGATGCTCTCTGCAGCTCTTTCACTGTCCTGGAAACAGCTTTGTGCTGCTGCTGCTGTTGTCTGGTGTTGAACAGGCAGCATGGAGGTTAAACAAGAAGCAGCAGCACGGACAGTACAGTCTGTCCAGCTTTCTAACCTGTCCGACAGGAATCAGGCTTCTGCACAAACCTAAACATTCCACACAAACTGTAGACAAATGGCCATATGTCAAGACTGCTGTGATTCAAGTATAGAATTGTCTAGAAGAAATAAATAAAAAATACAGCACTACACTCTCCGTTGTTCAGTGCACGGCAGTGGTCATTTTTATACAATAAAACAAATGTTAGGTTTAGTTTTTAGAAACATTTCTACAGGCTTTCAGAAATGTATATGTTTGGGCAGAAAAAAGGTGAAAACAACTAAATTCTTACTTTGCGAAGTATAAATAAATGTTACTGAACCTTGTTTTTACAAAATTGTTATCTGTAAGAAAACTAGTTGAACCTGTGCACACAGGCCAGATAACCATTTGCATTTTTCTCAAGATTTTTGATGATAATTAAGGCGTTATGAACGTAATTATATCATTTTTATTTAACTTAAACACCATCCCTCAGATACCCATGTGAGGATATACTTTATGTAGTTCAACAAAGAAGAAATCGTTGAATATACATATTTATTTCTCATAACATAGTTTTTAATATGTGCGGCATGGATGTTAAACTTATTTTTTTCCCAGGGCTTATAGAATATATTTAGACTACGGTTGCAACTAACAAATATTTTCATTGTCCATTATTTTCTTGATTAATCGATTAGTTGTTTATTCGATAAAATGTCAGAAAATGACGATCAGTGTTTCCCAAAGCCCAAGATGACGTCCTCACGTGTCTTGTTTTTTCCACAACTGAGAGATATTCAGTTTACTGTCATAGAGGAGCAAAGAAACCAGAAAATATTAACACACTTTTTTTCTTAAAAGAATTTCTCAAACCGATAAATCAATTATCAAAATAGTTGGCGATTAATTTAATAGTTCACAACTACTCTACAATTTGCTGCAATTCTAATTTAGACTTTGAATTTTGCAAGCGTTACAGGGCGTTTCTATGTATTGGAATCTATATGACTCATGTCCGAGTTATTTGGCTGCACCTATACAGCTGCATATTTGTATGTATTGTCTACCCACACAGACACACACAAGCTCATTTACCTCAAAGGAATTCTCTCAAATTCAGCTGCCACGTTTCACATTTACAGTAGAAACAGTCCATCAGATTTCAAAAAGCAGTCAAATGTTCTGGCTGCAGACACACATTTATGGTTTTATTGCTTGTAGTTTCCCTGGCAGGTCACCTCCTCTCATTATGTCGTTGTAAGTGTGCTTTTATCAGCGTTGTCTCGCAACAGTCTGAAGTGTGAAGCTGGGTTTTACAGCAGCATGTTTGGTTTGTGTAAAAGCAAATTGAATGGCAGAAAACTTGTCTATTTGATAAAAGCTTCATGTAGTTTTTCGTGACTCACTTTCCACAATGATCTCCTCTGTTCATGTAAAATGTTTCCTTTCTTTGCATTCCAGTCCATTATTGCAGGTTTGACGTTACATCAACCTTTGACCGCTTTTACATCTGCTTGTTTGCATCATTATTGATTTTTGGGCTGAAACTTTGAACTGCCAGTTTGTAGAAGTAGAAGTTGTGAATATACTTTATATCAAAGTAACCTGAGAGGCCAAACAGTTTCATCTCTGAACGGGAGGGTCAGAGATGAGACATGAAACTTGTGCTTGGAGTTGATTTCTGATCGTGCTGGTTTCCGTATGTATTTCTAACTGTGAGCGACTTAGTCAACCCATCAGCTGACATTTATATATTTACACCAGAGTGAGCAGGAGAAGATCCTAGAAAGCTCTTCAGTTGTCTGTTTCTTGTTCTATCCTTGCTGATGTGATATAGTTTCATAGTCAGCTTCTCCCCTAAGTTCCACCACCACCTGTTTTGCAAATCCAGTCGTGTGGTGAGAGAATGACACTGGAGGATGAGTAGTTTTGGGATGTAATAGCCACTGCGGCTTCTGGATAGAAACAGTTCGCTCATTTCCTGTCCCGACTCTCAGCGTGAAAACGTCTTCTCCCATCTGCTTTTCATGATGCCTGATGCTACAGAAGCACAAACATCCGCTCTGGACCCCCAGAGTGTAAAATCACACGACTGCAGCTCAGCCAGGCGTTCATTTTGCGTCCTGTGTTGAAATATTAAAGGGACATTCCTCTACTGAGCGAGTTTTGTGACTCTCATAGCTCACTTAGACTCCTACAAACTCAGCTGGGTCATTTCAGAAATACATGGGCATCACAGAAAACCAAAGCACATTCTTTTCTTCATTCCCAGAAACCATTGTGGGTTGTGTTTACTGCAGGCCTGCTCATTACCAGCATGACTTGGCTCACTGGTTACTGTTGGTTGTTACATGTTTGTTTGTTTGTTTGCTCACGTTTTCAACTACATCAACAACAAAATGTCCATGGCTTGATTTCATGGTATAAAGCTGCCCAGAAAAAAATGGTTAGATTTTTGAAACTGCAGAAACGAAAACTCTTTTCCATCCATGTTATTGACAATATATCCATCTGTACAACGGAGTGTCCTAAAACTCAAAACGCTTGAATGAGACTCTCATCATACTACCAGAAAAGTATTTTCAAAACACAGCCTGCACACTAGAAGTAAAGCATTTCACACTACACACATGTTTTGTATTTTCATGCTTTGTGAGCTGGTGCTTCTTTGAGGTTCTCCTCTTGATGGCTAAACCCTAAACCTGTCATTAGTTAAATGTTAGAAGTAATCATACATAAGAAGTGAACGGTTATATTCCAAGTCCAAACTGATCTTTACATTACATTCATTTGGCAGATGCCAGACCAACTCACACTTTCACCCCTTGTGCGAACATCAGGGGCAAACTCGGGTCCAGAGTGTGTTTCACCCTGTTGACCTCTAGAGGGCAGGACGGAGCTACACTTGAACTGCAAGTCTTGGGGTTTCTTTTAGAAAATAAGATGGATGGAGACCAAAGCAACATACAAATATGTAGGGATTGCTATGTACTTCACTTTATTTATACAGTATCTACAGAACAGTACACAGTACTTTCTATAATATGATCAGTGGCGGCTGGTGGACATTATTCTAGGTAGGGCTGTGCCACATCCAATCAATTTCTGCAAACATCCCGTAATGATTTAATGCAAAAAAGTGAAGGTATCAAAAACACATTGCTACTTTGCAGTTAAATAATCAACAATTATTTTATTCCAACAGGAGCAATAAAGAATGCTTAGAAAAATACAACAGTATAATATGTACTCAGTGGTGGAAAGTAACTAAGTACATTTACTCAAGTACTGTACTTAAGTACAATTTTGAGGTACTTGTAATTTACTTGAGCATTTCCATGTTCTGATGGTTCTTTCTACTTCTACTCCACTACATCTCAGAGGGAAATATTGTACTTTTCACTCCACTACATTGATTTAATGACTTTAGTTACTTTACAGATTCAGATAATTAATACAAAATATATTCAACAAGTAAATGATGATGTATTATTATAGATTAAACTACCCAGCAGTATATAAAGTCATTAAAATGAGCTCCACCTTTACCAGCTGCAACATTAAAGTGAGGAGCACATTAATGCATCAATAAGTATAATCCAATAATATAACACTATTCTGCATAATGTGTACTTTTATGTTTGCTACTTTTTGTATATTCATATGCTTATATTTTTGCACTTTTACTTAAGAAGGATTTTGAATGCAGGACCCTTACTTGTAGCACAGTATTTCTCTACATGGTAGTATTGCTACTTTTACTGAAGTACAAGATCTGAGTACTTCAACTGAATACTATAATTCAATAGTAAACATGTAATACAATACTAATGTAATATAACAAAATAACATGTAATAGAAATGTTTACTTACTGTGATGCCCCAGTTGACCTTGCTTTGATTGGTAAACCAATAGTGAGGTAGAGATCAGGGGAAGTAAACATGAAATGTAATTAGGAAAACTGCTGTTAAGTCCTGAAGCTATTCAGACACCTGAATGTACACATAAGCATGGGACTGAAGCGTAGAGATGGTAAACTCCAGCAACACTTCTGCTTCAAAACTCTCTCACCTTACTCAAAAGGCACAACCACAACACATCCACAGATATTAATACTACATAAAATACAGTTAACAAGAACAATACAACGAATTTACTAATTTATAGTCAGGTTTTTTTTATCATTTTTATATTACATTCATGAGCCAGATGCAATGTAATTTTATTCTGCTGTGCATTTAGCCTGTGTATAGTCTGAATAACAATTCAATTAATCTTCAATCTTCAATAACAACTAGGTCTCTTCTAGAAATTGACCTGGTGGATTGTGTTTAAAAACTAATTTATCTGCATTATTATCCAAATCTGATTGTCTCTTCTCTTTCCTTTTTAAAATTCTAAACAGATATAATTGTGATGTGCTCTATGATAATCATTCACTTTGATGACAAGGCACATTTAGGCTTTTACAGACTGTTGGATATATGAATTAGAGGGTGAAGTCTGAACTCCACCTGAACTCTGGGCGGCTTCAGCCTCTTACTGAGGTGACCAACACTTCTTCCAGTGGCCATACTGCTTTATCAGTAGACAACAGATGGCTGTAACCATGACAACCAAAGGAGTTCCCAGTATGGGTGGGTCCACACGGAACTCATGAAGGGCCTCAATGCAAAAGCAGGCACTATGTCATATATTAATAACACTCAGGCATGTCTTAACATCTGTCTTGGCAAATTAAAATCAGCTTCTGTCTAGAGTGATGAGAGAGAGGCAACAAAATGCACAAACACAATATTTGCCTATCCATTGTCCTAAAGATACAGCTTTATGTAGAAGTACAGAGACAACCATAAAAACACATTCCTGCATTAGGTGCCCTCCATATAAGCAGGAAATCTCAAACATCTGACTACATGTGATCTAACAAAAGGGTCACTTGATGCCGAAGTTGCAGTAGTATCAGTAGTAGCACTAAGATCAGCAGTATTAGTTATAGTAAAAGTTGAAGTAGTATTTTTAGACGTAGTACTAGTGGTGGTAGCAGAAGTTGCAGTACAATTAGTAGTTGTAGTAAAACTAGTAGTCGTAGGACTAGTAGTAGTGGTATATGGTGTAGTACTATGAATAGTAGTCGTAAGATCAGCAGTGGTAGTAGTCAAATATTTGTAACAGCAGTACTAGTAGCAAAATTTTGTAGAAGTAAAAAAAGTGATGTTAGCAGACGTTTCAGTATCAGGAGGAAGAGGAGGAGGAGGAGGATCAGAACAGATGAAAAAAAGTAGCGACGACAGCAGCAATAGTGTTAACAAACAGTAGTATCATCAAAAGTAGTAATTGTACTAGAACTAGTGGTAGTATGACTAGTAGTGGTAGCAGAAGCTGTAGTAATATCAATAGTAGCAATAAGATCAGCAGCATTAGTAGTAGTAAGCGATATGTGGAGGTAGTAATAACTATAGCGGTAGTTGCAAAAGTTGCAGTAGTATTAATGGAAGAGGTAGTAGTAGTAGTAGTAGTAGTAGTAAGGGTATTGGTTGCAGACGTTGCAGTATATCAGTATGAGTACAGTTGTTTGTCAAAAGTGTATCTTGTTCAAACAACAGTGCTGGGATCAGCCATCCCTCAGGTTGTGTCAAAAGATGAAGACCAACAGCTTGTGAACTGTCACCTGTCGAGAGGGGTGAGGGAAACACTCAGAGGGGCTCTGCACTTTGTCCTTGATGACCTTTGACCCCGGCAGGCCAAGGCTGGGTCACAGCAGCACAAACCTATCTGTAACCTTTGCTCAGGCTTGTGCAGATGAGGTGGGATTTCAGAGGAATGCTGGGAGGCGGTTGAACAGGCAATTTGACAGCTGTTAGACAGACATTTTCTGTGATAGTGTGTTTTCCAGCAACATGCAAAGTAGTATTCAAACAAGACCTTATGTAAAGCTTTTAGAAAATAATGTGATAGCAAAGCTCCACTCAGCTTTGCTATCACATTGTGAATAGATCCGCCTCAGAGTGATCATATGCTCATAGTTCAATTTTTCTAGGTGTTTGGAACGCTTTTTCTTGTGGTTTGCATGTACTGGTACAATACAAACTGAACCCATTTGCACGTCATGTTAAGACAGGAAAAAAGGATTGCACAGGATTGTAGTGGAACAGAAAGATAAGAAAGAAAGGACCTGCGGGGCTGTCTCTCTGAGTCCAGCGTTCAGCAGGGGCCTGCACTGTTATTGTGGTAAAGTGTAATCAGAGAGTGTCGACCTAGTTTTTTTGGAGTCGGGGTATGCGAGGCAGTCGAGGCCGGTAGAGGACAGGAGAGGAGGACGAGGTTGTCTCATGTTCCTGTCTCCGCCATCTTACAGCGACAACAGAGGACAGCAGGGAACTGAGCCTTGTTCAGCAAAAAAAACAAGCCTGGGACGAAGTGTCAATGTTACACAAATATTTGTTGTTCTCTGAATCAGTGATTAGTAGAACACAATAATGTATCATAATAATAATAATAATAATGTATTGCACTTAATACTTGTGCTTTTTCAAATTAATTGTAGCTTTCAGCATTCACACGCATTTTCTGCAGGAAATGCATTTTCTAGTAAGAGTAATTGTCAATAAAATCCTAACACTACTCTTTTGCTGATCAGCGACTACTCTGGCCACAGGTAACAATTATAGGAAATTACATAGCAATATCTAGCTAAAGTTTGCTAGCATTAGTTAACATTAACCCCCTTAAGCTGCTGAAAGCTGTAGCTGCAAAAAAAAGTGCATTGTATTAAGTGATGATTTTATTGTTAATAAATGTACATTTTCATGTTTAAAATGAAGAAAGACTTACTACTTCTTACGAAAAATGCATAGTCACTTTAATATATAATTTTATAAAGTCAGTTAATTGTGCTGCTATAAACTGTTAAGCCTTCTATTAGCTTGGAGTTTGTGTTCACACAATCATGACATTGCACACATGGTCTGACATCATAAATATTCCAAAAATACACCTTTGGATGAATATGGGTTCACTGATAGAAGAAGGGTTATGTTGGAGTTGACACGTGCGTGCGTGCGTGTGTGCGTGCGTGCGTGTGTGCGTGTGTTTGCATGTCCATTAGCTGAGTCATGTGTGACTGACCAAACAGCCTGACACTCGCACTGAACCTTGACCTCCATGACCCTCCGCGCGACATCAAGCTATTTTCCACATGTGTGTGTTTGTGGAGGTGAGGCGGGGTGTGTGTTGTGTGTGTAAAATGTGTGTGCTCAGCAGTAGTAGTACTGGAGGGGTTCCACCTTCTGTAATTGATTTGAAAGGTTCCTTTTTCAAGGGGTCAAAGGTCACATTACTGGAACAAGGGTAGATACTGTCACTTTTCCTCCACTGGCCCCATTCCGCATCTATTTATACTGATCTGTGTGTGTGTTTGAGTGTGTTTGAGTGTGTATGTGACATGGGTCAGCTGAAATTACCATTGTGTTTGTGTTTGTGTTTGTGTTTGTGTTTGAGCATCTCCTTAGGGGGAGGAGTTATGTTGCCTGATATTTTGGTTGACGCCCCCTCCCTCCCTGACTGTTGTAGGTATAAAAGCCCTCTGCAGCCATACAATCTTTTCCTCTCTTTTTTTAGCTGACTCAACAGACCCGCGGTAAGTTAGAGTGTGTGTATGTGTGTGTGTGGATGTGGATGTGTTTGGGTATAACTGATTATACTCCCGGCTGTAGCCATTTTTGGTTCATATTAACAGTAAAAACATTTAGTGCTACAAATTCTTGCTATCAAAGGTAACGAAATCCTCCTGAATGTCTTCTCCTGTTATAAGGATGCTTTGACCTTTGACCTCAGTATTTGCTGTTTGTAATCCAGAAATTGATGCTTTTACCTAAACCTTACATTGGGTAGATTGTAATGTTGTAACCTGCTCTCACTGAAAGGATCAGAAATTGTGCTAAATATATATATTTTTAAAAAAAAAACAACGCACAGGAATGTGATGCAGCACATCTGGCAGTATCACATTTAGCATCTTGACAGTACAGATGTTTTTCATTGTTGATAGTGAAGCAGTATTTCATGTCAGAATATTCAGTTTGCTCAGATAAGGAGCAGGTTTGAGTTCCAGTGCCATCAGAGGGAGACGCCCTGTAAAACTCTGCAGCCTAAACTGCTCCCGTTAGTACACTACAGGCTTTGTGGTCTTTACAGGAACAGCATGTTCTCATAGGTTCTCCCTACAGCTAAAAACCTGTCATTTAAAAACAAATGGGAGGTTGTCTGAGACTATTTTTCTTCGTCTACAGTTCGTCTCTACTCAGCAGATATGAAGTTATGGGAGTTGTTTTGGCTCTTTGCACGCTGAGATAAGTGTGTGTTTGTGAGTGAGTGAAATGCTTATTAGAGAGTAGGATGGAACTAAGTTTGTATTTTTAGTTTGTGTACTGGGTGTCATGTTTCTGAAGGATGCTGATTATGTAAGAAGGTGGAAGTTGTGCAGGGTGGGGGTTATGTTTTGGGGAAGGGGAGGTTGCTATTTGTTTGTATGTGTTTGTTTGTGTGTGTTTTTAGTTATTCAAATGTTTGCTTTTCATCAGCACAGTGTACAACTTCTATATGCAGATCAGTGTTTGTTGCCCCTCCTGCAACCTTCAACTGTCAAGGTTGTTACATCAGCTTTTAAGCCTTTGTATATTAGTGTTATGTAGGGGTGGGATGTACTTTTTGACTTTATCTTTATCTTGCATTAAGATAACATTTTGGATAAAAAAAAAAAAATCCTCTTGTCGAGCAATGAGAAGCTTTGAGAACAGACTTGTCCACGAGTCAGTACTGAACTGATGTCGATGAGATGAAGTAACAACAAGGGCTGAAGTTCACCTGCTCTCTGCAAGGTATTACTGTGGCTGTTTGTGTGGCCGTTCAGTTTGTTATACAACGCCGACAGATTCCAAACATCGTGTTGTTGCTGTTTCATGACTCTGAAATCCCATCCAGGAGTGTGTGTGTCTCGGCCAGGGAACAAATACACTAACGTCATTAATTCTAGGTTGACATGTAGTCAGTTCATACCCCTCAACACACACCAACCTAAATCCAAATCAACCCTAGTTGTCAACACCTCCTCCTCCTCCTCCTCCTCCTCCTCGTCTTCATACCAGAGCTTTCACCACAGATTATCTGCAGGCGAAAGTGCTGCAGTTAGACCCTGTGAGCAAATATCTCTCATGCTGCTGTTTTACAGGTTTCCTGTTTTTCAAGTCTATGCTAAACTGATGGTTAAACATCTGTCTATAATAACCTCTCTTTCCCTCCCTCCCTCCAGATGCCTCAGTTTGAGAAGAATACAGTCCACATGAGGGACCCTGAGAGGGTGGAGCAGATCATCTGTGGCCTCATCAAAGGAGGAGCCTCCAAACTACAGGTAGAACATAATATGAAGTCAGTGTTTTGGTGAAACAGCGCCACCTCGTGGTACTGAAGCTCACAAGCCTATTGCAACTGGAAAAGCTTCTCACAAGCTGAACACTTTGAATGGGTTCAGCGCTTTACAGGCTCCTCTTGATTATTTTTGAAGTCCTAAGTTACCTGGAAAAGTAGACTCACTTTGTTGAGACAAACACAGAACTTGCAGCTTTTTCCACATTCCAAGCAGCATATCCAGATGCAACATCCAGCCCTCCTCCAGCTGTGTATGTGTATGGTCTTATATGTCACTCAGTCTTTTAGGTTCCACTCACCCACTCTGTCTCACTCTGCCGACTGCCATCTAAGTTCCTGTATGTAACGTTAATACAGTGACTATAAGGATGTAGCAGCGTCATCATGCAGAAACCTATGTCGGGTCATGTAGGTTTTTAGAAGGGCTTGAAGGGAAAATCGCATTTTTGAGACTAAAACATACATACTTTGATCAATTGTGAATATTGGGATTTGAATACATAAGGAACACCACTGGGAAGCTACAGAATGATATAAAAAAAAAACAAAGAACTCAACAATAATGGACCCGCCCTTTAAGGATCCAATGTGTCTGATTCATGTTTTCCTCTGGTTTCTGGTAAACCAAATGTTCTTGGCTCTGTTGCAGATCATCACAGACTTCGACATGACGTTAAGCAAGTTCGCTGTCAACGGCAAACGCTGTCCGTCATGTCACCGTAAGTACAACAAGAAAACAACATGAGATGTTTCTTAAGCCCTTTTCACTAGGGACTAGTTTTACCTGGGAACCTCTAGTAATTTATAATTATTGCGGAGGTCGTGTGTAATCTTAATCCCGTGCGAATCTGCCATGTCCGTTATTTGTCAAGTAAAAATTCCACCACAAATGACCTATCATATTTCACCAAACACAGGTCATGTGATAATATTAGTCGTGTGTGAATCGGCATCTCTGTGATTTTTTTTATGTCTCCGCGCCGGCGACAGCCGTGGTCACAGGCATTATGTTTTCCGTCCATCCGTACATGCGTACGTCCGGTCCATCCTCGTGATGTGTCAGGTACGCCACGAATGAATTTCTTCAAATTTGACAGAAACGTCCACTTGGAATCAAGAATGAACTGATAACACTTTTTTGTCAATAACTCAAGAATTAATTTGCTAATTATTACAATTTCACACAAATGTCTAACAGGATAAAATGAGGAACTGCTGATATTTGGACAGACATGGATGTAAACTGTAACTTGACTGGTTGGTGGAAGCAGACAACCGCAAGGCGGTAATTCTAGTTTTTGTTTTTTGTTTTTTCTCCACTCCTTTTTCGGATGTTACGTAGAGCTTTTGACATCATATCCTGGGGATAATGTCAGTAAATTTGAGTAGAATACAGATACCCAGATGTAGTGGGTGATTTCTAAATCCCTTGAAGGTCCCCTGGTAATGCTAGTCCTGTGTGAATAGGGCTTTAGTATCATGTTTTTTGTCTATTTTTCGGATCACATTTTTTGTGAATCTTAATTAAAATTTCCCAATTTCAATGTGTTTTTCTTGCCTGTTTGAAACATAAATTATAATGGTGTCATTCTCCTTCTTTGTGCAGATATTATTGAAAACTGCAATCTGATAGCAGAGGATTGCAAAGAGAAGCTGCTGCAGCTGAAGAATAAATATTATCCCATCGAGATCGACTCTAATCTCACCATGGAGGAGAAATTCCCATTTATGGTGGAGTGGTAAGACGCATGCACACACACACAGTCATGTTTATGTTTCTGCTCACAACCAGCAGAATGCAATTTTCTTTCTAAACAGTGTTCCTAAAAATGTGTGTGTGTGTGTGTGTGTGTGTTTGCAGGTATTTCAAGTCTCACACACTACTTGTGGAGTCGCGGATAGAGAAGGACAAACTGACAGAGGTGGTGAGAGAGTCTTGCGCTGTCCTCAAGTACGTGTTCCTCAACGCTCGTCTGGGCACTCTAAACACTACAGCGTTACTGCAGTTTACTGTTGCATTATGGGTATTAACTGATGGTGATGCTCTTATCTAGAAAGGTCCCGACTAAGTGAGGAGATTGGGGCTCAGTAGATCCTCAGGGCTGTTTCATACTCTAAAGACAAGTGTCAATGTTACCATTAGCACCTTTAAATTGTACAGAATAACTGACGCCTCTCACCAACCTGTCCCTTTCTGTGTCTGCTTGTTTTCAGGGATGGCTATTTGCAGTTCTTTGAAAACCTGCAGCAGCACGATGTCCCTGTCTTCATCTTCTCTGCTGGCCTGGGTGACATCCTGGAGGAAGTCATCCGCCAAGCCGACGTCTACTACCCCAACGTCAAGGTCGTGTCCAACTTCATGGACTTCGACGAAAACGTGAGTCCTGCAGGAAACACAGACACCTCTGCTCTTTCTGATCTTCCTCATCATGACTAAAGAAACATAATGTCTCACTCTGCTGATCGGATCTGTTCCTCATCTCACAGGGCGTCCTGAAGGGTTTCAAAGGCGAGCTGATCCACGTGTTCAACAAACACGACGGCGCCCTGCGGAACACGGAGTACTTCAAACAGGTGAAGGAAAACTCCAACATCATCCTGATGGGTGACTCACTGGGGGACCTCACCATGGCCGACGGCGCGCCCAACGTGGAGAACATCCTCAAGATCGGCTACCTCAACGAAAAGGTACAGACACATAACCATGGATCCTAAAACATGTTATCGATCATTGAGTCGATTGAGTTCACAATCTTAGAAATAATCAATAAACTGAGGCCAGGGAGGGAGGTGATGTTTGAGCTGCACTTTTTTACTAATGCAAAATGTACAGCTCCTGATTACTTGCCGTTTGAAAGCTGAAAACAGTGTTTGTGCGCTGCTTGTTTTCCACTGGATCTCCACGGCGACAGCTAACTGTGGCTGCTTGGAGATTCACAACATGAACCGTAAAGCCGCTCCTGACCGTTTTCTCTGGTCTCACTCTGCAGGTTGATGAGCTGCTGGACAAATATCTGGACTCGTATGACATCGTCCTGGTGAGGGACGACACTCTGGAAGTGCCCAACGCCATCCTCCAGAAGGT
Source organism: Sebastes umbrosus (assembly GCF_015220745.1). Taxonomy (NCBI): domain Eukaryota; kingdom Metazoa; phylum Chordata; class Actinopteri; order Perciformes; family Sebastidae; genus Sebastes; species Sebastes umbrosus. The sequence goes on from NC_051279.1 coordinate 9,495,782, forward strand.
TCTATAACTCCACCCCCCAAGTCCACTCCTCTCCTCCCATCAGCCTCTTCCAGCCTTGGGCCTGTCAGACTTCTAACACCAAACTAAATCTGTGTCACTGGTCCAACACCTCCACTATCTCTGGATCATTTTCCAACTCTGTACCTCCCCACCCCTCTCCCCACCTTCACCCTTTAAAAGCCTTTTTAAAAGACATTTTACATCTCCTGAATGAACTGTTTTAAAAGTCCACACAGCAGCAGCAGCCTGTCTCTGGTGTGTTTTGTCTGTTTGTATTGTTTCTGATGTTCTCTCAAAGTTGTTTTATGATAAAAGAATAACCAAAAGTGAGATAAAAAAAAACTCACTCCATCTTTATAATTTGCACATTATTGTTACCATTGTTGTTTTTGAAATATGGTAATAATTGTATGCCAGAAAGCATTTCCCACAGACTGACACAGTGTTTTCTTTGAACATGTTTGTCAAGACCTGGTCAGGCTGCGACAGTGAGCCGTTGTTATACATAAAACATGCAACTGCAAAACCTACGTTGGAGCTTTTGCAGATCATGGAAGTAATTGAGTGCATAAAAGACCTGGGAAAATGTAATTCCTAGTAAAACATATTAATGCTGTTGCTAGCAGTGATATAGAGACCACTGAAACTCGTTTTAGGGAGGAGGAAGGATTCAGATTGTCAACATGAAACTAAGATGACGAGAAGAAACGCACTTTATATTCTGTGTATGGCGGAATCAGCCTGTGCATGAACATACTGTGACAGTAATTTAGATTTGTGGATGTAGGAGCACGTTCTCGCACAGAAAAGCCATGTTTACATAAGCTTTTTTTTTTTTCATTTGGCATCATATTAACGCAGAGGAAGAAGCAACTCTTTACTCTTGAAACATTCATGGCATTTTGTGAACTTCTCCATGCCAGTGTTGAAGGTTAAAGAGGTATTGAGTAATACTAAAGATGACCTCTTGTGGTCATCAGCAGGAATTACAACAGTAAAACCTCCTTGAACCAAATACAAGGTGCTGCAAAATTACAATATTACAATATATCTACTAGTATATAATATAAGTATAGTTTGCCTGTTGTTCAATAAAAATCCAGCATAAGACCTATTTAATTTCATCACCTTTTCATTCTGTGGTTAAATGTTGAGCACTACCTCTAACACATTCATCTTAGTGTTTTTTTTGGGAGGTTCAAAGTTAAAATGTCACTGTCTCCCCTTTGTCTCGACAAGTTGTGTTTAATGTTCTCTTTGTCTTTTAAATGTGCTGCTATCGCCTGCATGTTGCCTTTTCTGATCGGTAAGTTTATGTAAAAGAAACGGGAGACTAAAATACATAAATATATATATATCAATAAAACGGGGAATAATGTCATACTGTATATGTGGCCATTATATGGAAATGTATATTGTTTTATTGCATTTGGAGAGATCTCCTAAAGTATAGACAGGTGTGTTGTATTTTTATAAACAGATGGCTTTCTCTTTTTTTTTGATGGTGTGATTTGAAAATGCAATAAAATGTCATTTTTTTGTGAGCCTTGTCTGGATCACAGAAATTTGGACTAACATGAACCCCCTCTTGCAGTCCTGAAAGCTCTGGGTTTGATGGTGTTTACAGGTGCAGTGCGTAGTGTACAGCAGGTAGACATTTTACAATGTGCCGTGAAAAGATTTCTCAACAAGCAGAGATTTTTGTTATACAGTTTCTACTGAGGTACAGTATCAATCTCTTTTAATATTTATGGTTTTATTAGAAACCATAGGACTGATTGATCTATCAGGTATTTAATTCACCAAAAACTACAATTCATTTTAGCTGACTGTCGCGGGGTTCTATGTCAAAACTCCGTGCAACATGAAAAACACTGGCGTAGTCGGAAAACGTTGTATTAATCCCCTTTTTATTATGCCGGCCTCCCAAAGTGCAATCATTGCTTACTATTTACAAAAAGTGAAAAATAGAAAATAAGCTATGTACAAAACATCAAATAGTACTGAAAATCGAGTTCCTCAATAACTCCATGATTTCTTTCAGAATAGGCAAAAAAAACCAAAAAATACAATCTATATTTTACCTTCCTGAGTGTGACCTTCTCTGTCAACACTTCAAGATCAGACTCACCTCAGCTGGCCAAGATGACCCCCTTTTAAACCAATAGCCCCTCCCCTGGGCGTATTCCTTACACAGAAAAATAACAATTAACATTATTTTTCATCATAGAAGATATTTATAGTCCCTTTAACCTAGGCATATTTTACATATAAATGATATACCTCTGTCTAAACATTCCCCCCCAACCAAAACAAGTTAATTTGCAACATAATCACAATTCCAAATAATAAACATATTTAAACTGATCACATGATCTCAAAAACGTGCGAGGGCACCCTTTATAACGGGGGTTTGTTACGGCCCTGTTTGCTCGTCAATCCCATGAATGGGACATGACAGGATGGACACGCAGCGTTTCAGCAGCTGGTGAGTGAGAATAATGTGTGGCAGCTGCCAATTCTCTGGTGCTTGCTGTTGTTTCCCTTTTCCCTGGTGTTTTTTTGGTTGAGTTGCTGAGTGATTAGAGGGTTATTCAGTTCACCTGTTGCGCAGGGTGTGGGGACTGGCTCTTAAATGATAGTTGAGAGCAGCTTGGTGCATTCCCCTCTTGGCCAATCAGGGTGTAACGACGCCCTTTCTGTAGGGCTTAAAAGAGGAGGGAAACTGCACACCCAGTGTCATTCTGATCTCTCCTTCACTCAATGCAACATGTGTTATCAGCTTTACCAGAAACTCTGGTCTGTTTTGGGCCCTTTTGGGATTCTGTGATCTTTGTGTTTTGTTTATTGAGAGTGTTGACTCCTAGTTGGGGAAACAAGTTAAGTGCCAACCAATTGGGTTACCTGCACTGGGACGATTAGGTGCTATTTGTGCAACGATCTGGCTTGCCTTACAATAGCCTAACGCCTGCAGGCTGTATTTTTGTATTCTATTCATTTGTTGATTTTCAATGAAACCCTTTATACCCATTTCTTTTAGTGTATTTTATTTGGGAAAACTTTAAAGGAGGGTAAAAGGAAAAACACAAACCAATATTTCAGTTTCCTTAATTGTTTGTTAATATAGAGGCATTTGTTCATTATTGAAGAGGCATTTGTTCATTATTATTATTAAGAAGGCATTTTATTTTATATTATGTGGATGGGAACTGTTTTTCAGTCTTTTCAGTACCGCCACAAATGTTTGTGTAAATATATGCGTATAGGAAACAGCAGAACAATCAAGTGTGCACCTTTGGTCGCACTACTGGTAAACAGTTTAGGGGAGAGGGATATGTCGCGATGTGTTTTAACTAAGGAGTGAATCAGGAAGGGAGCAGAGAAATGTTTGGCGTGTGTGTGTGTGCGTGTGTGTGTGTGCGTGTGCGTGTGCGTGCGTGTGTGTGTGTGTGTGTGTGTGTGTGCGCTGCCCACAGTCAGTGACGGCTACTCCGTCACAATGACACATTCCCATCAGGTAAATTAATCTTAATGTTATATTCAACTGCTTCTCAGCATAACGTCCCACAAATGTACTAAATCACACTATATGTATGTATATATCTATACATAGATATATACATAGATTTGTGGAGTGGGTTAGGTGATGGGTTGAAGGGTAGCACAAATATAAATCAATTTAAAAAGCTATACAAGAAAGCTATTTTTGGGAGGTATATGGTTGAAGAAGAGTTGTGTTAAAGGTTGGTTATATACTTTTTAACTCCGGATGTATTTGTGGGTTGTAAATAAACTTGGGATGCTGTTCATATATTCAACTTGGGATGTAAATAAATCTGGGATAGTTTTTATATTATATTATATTATCATTCTATGATATATGAGTTAATAGAGGAGAAGTGAGAAAGGGGTAGGGTAATATAAGTTTTTCTTCTACCTACTCCTTTTCGGACACTATAACTCTTGTTTTGTTTGTTATTATTTTGTATCTGTTTTTATTTATTATATGTTCGAAATAAAGTCTTTCATTCATTCATTCATTCATATAAATGCAAAAACATAATATACAAATGTCCTATATAAGATTACATATACTGTGATTGAAGATTTGGTCCATATCACCTAGAACAGTTAGAGGAAGGGCTTCCATACAGACCCAGAAAGAACAATTCATAATTTAAAAAGTAAAATCTTTCTGTCTGAAATTTTTTGTGGAAGCCATGTAAGAAAGTAGCCAGAATATAAAGTACAAAATGAGGTACCAAGTCAAGTCAAGTCAAATTTATTTTTATAGCACATTTAAAACAACATGAGCTGCTTTACAGACATAGGCAGAATAAAAACAGGTCAACATTGCAGACAACAAAATCACACACATCCTCAGACAGAGACCAAGGTCAAATCCATGAGTAAAAGACATAATAAGTATAATTTATAATGAGCATTATAAAAGGCCAATTAGTAATAACAATTCAAATACATTCAAGTACAAGGACCTCAGAAAGATATGTTTTTATTTGTAATACTTTTACCAATATTTACAGTAACTGCTGAGCTATAGAAACAAAAGGATTTAGTGGATTCTTATGAACGCTTGGTTGCAGACCTGCAGACTCCTGCAGACTCCTGCGGAACATTCGTGCGGGGGAACAAATATTCGGACGGACCTCGATGTCAGCGGATTTCCGCCTGTTTGACCAATGAAATCATTTCTTCCGACTGATGCCAGAAACATATTGACGTCATTCTGCATAATAATTAGCCACGTGCTTCTGTTTGTGCTCAGAGGGAGAGGATTTTCGGAACAATAGTCGTTTGTTTTCGGGGTAACGTATCGGACTGTCTTAGTTCATGAGTTGTGTAGTTCACGTTAGATCAGGGGTCAGCAACCTTTACTATCAAAAGACACATTTTAGGCAAACATAATAAATTAAATCTGTCTGGAGCCGCAAAACATTATTAACTGAACATTATTAAGTCTAATGCAGTGAGGGGCCAAAGTGCAAATGTACTGCAGAGTATTATAGGGCCACATTGAGGAAAAACATCTGAGATATCCAGAATAAAGTCATAATATTACCAGAATAAAGTCATAACTTAATTGAGAAAAAAAAGTCATATTACGAGAATAAAGTCATAACTTAACGACAAAAAAGTCGTAATAATACCAGAATAAAGTCATAACTTTATGAGAAAAAAAGTAAGAATATTACGAGAATAAAGTCAGAACTTAATTGAGGGAAAAAAAGTAATATTACGAGAATAAAGTCATAACTTTACGAGAGAAAAAGTAGTAATATTACGAGGATAAAGTCATAACTTAATTGAGGAAAAAAAAGTAATATTACCAGAATAAAGTATTAACTTTACGAGAAAAAAAGAAAATATCACGTAAAATTACTACTTTATATTGTTATGACTTTATTCCCCTAATACTACGACTTTTTTCTCTTAAACTTATGACTTTATTCTTATAAATATACGATTGTTTTCTCGTAAACCTATGACTTTATTTTCATAATATTACGACTTTTTTTCTCGTAAACTTCTGACTTTATTTTCATAATGTTACCACTTTTTTCTCTTAAACCTATGACTTTATTCTCGTAATATTTTTTTTTATTATTTATTATTTTTTTTAATTTATTTGCCATATATAAAACTGCACAAAATCCAGTCAATGAAAAAAACAACAAGAATTGTGTGAGGAGAGGTCAAGAAGTCACAGGCTTCCCCCCAACCCCAGGAGAAAAAAAAACAATGACAAAAAAGGAAGAAAGATAAAATAATGAAATACGTACAAAAGAAACAGTACAGAAAAAAAGGAAATATATCTAAACATATCAAAAGAGAATTAGACATCATTAATTAAATGTGATGATAATTTCCTTTTAAAATGTTGTTTGTGTTGATTTGGCTGCAGTGCCATAAACGTCCTGTAGATGGCACTAAGTTACAAGAAGTTCATCTGAAGAAGTCTGGAAACAGCTGCAGGAGAAAACAGAGGTTTTAGCCAACGTGGCATTTTGTGAAGTCAGAAACTGTCAGTTACCTCCATATGAATGTGGCTCGTTGGTCTAGGGGTATGATTCTCGCTTAGGGTGCGAGAGGTCCCGGGTTCAAATCCCGGACGAGCCCAAATTATTGCCAAAAGTCCTCACCTGGGTCTGTAAGAAGAGCATTACTCTTATTAATGCCAACTAATCATATTTACGAATATTTTACATGTTATTTTTCTCTGAATAGACATTGGAAGTTAAATGACAACTGGCAAGTATTTAATACTCTTATCAACATGGGAGTGGGCAAATATACTTGTTTTATGCAAATGTATGTATATATTCATTATTGGAAATCAATTAACAACAAAAAAACAATGACAAATATTGTCCAGAAACCCTCTCAGGTGCTGCGTTTGGCATAAAAAAAATGTGCTCAAATCACAACATGGCAAACTACAGCCCAGCAACAGCTGTCAGTGTGTCAGTGTGCTGACTTGACTTTCACTCGCCCCAAACTGCATGTGATTATCATAAAGTGGGCATGTCTGCTTTTTTGTTCTTCACATTTTCCAGTAAGGTGCCATATTGCTTGAGTTCAACAATAAACCGATGACAGCAGGGTTTGGAGTCAGACCATGTGGAATGTACCAAGAATAATCAGAAGCTTAATAATATAGTCAATATTGCTGTCCATCTCGTAGAACACTAAATATAACATCACATCAAATACATTCATTCATACAAATAATCAAGCCTACGGGCCCTATTTTAACCATTAAATGCTATTTTAGCATATAATTAGTAAATACTGTTTATAATAAAGTAATTTTCAATACATTTTTAGGTAAATATTGGGGTAATTTGGCAGTAATTTCCAAAAGATTCAAATAGGTTACTTGCTAATTATCACCTTATTATCATGATATTTGCGGCCCTGTAAAATGAAGAGTCACCAAAAATGTTAAAGGATACTTCTTTAACTTTATTATTAATATAATTGTTGGAGCCTATTTGTTTGTTTTATTTTTGTATCTGTGGATAACACAGAGTGAATGTATGCATGCAGTTCTAGCATTGACCACAAGGTGGAACATTGATATGAACATTTAGCTCTCAGGTGATGAGGATCAAGTGTGTGTGTGTGTGTGTGTGTGTGTGTGTGTGGGTGAGACAGGAAGCCAAACAGTTTATGACCGTGCCGTGCTGTGCCATGCCGTGTGTAACCGTATATGTAACTTATTGGCTTGGCTTCTGCTGAATGGAAACAGGGGAAGAACAATACACAGATGTCTGCTTGATTCTGGTGATATGTCTGTTACTACACACTTTATTCACAATATCAATATCTCCAATAAAAATATGCCTAGAGCTAATAATGTTAATTTCTGTCACATTATAATTCCTTAAAAATAGAATATGTCTGTAAAGGGGAGACTCGTGGGTACCCATAGAACCCATTTTCATTCACATATCGTGAGGTCAAAGGTCAAGGGACCCCTTAGAAAATGGCAATGCCAGTTTTTCCTCGCAAAAATTTAGCGTAAGATTCGGTTCTCTTGTTTTCTCATTTTTTGATTCAGAAACCAGAAACGAAAACATATTTTTTTCATTGTAATTTGTATGTTTCAAGACAAAATATCTGTTATGACTGCTAACGTTTGACTTTTCAGTGCTGCAAATAGTCTCAATCACTCTATTCTACAAACAGTTACTGCATTTTAAAGGTTTCATCGTAAAATGTTTGCTTTGTTTCTTGATATTTTAACAAATGATATTACAAAAACATTGATGAGTTTGTCCTCAAAAGCGAAACTCTTGTTTACAAAAGGCCTTCAAATGCTTTCAATAGCCACAAATAGCAGGAAACAGTGTTTCACATTTTTTTCATCTCAAATCAAAATGAAACATCTTTGTAATTGATAACATCAGAACATCATATTTTCTGTTTTCTTATGTGTATTTCTTTTTTTTGTCAAATACTGTACATGCCCAGGGTCTCCGATGGACAAATAGGTTGCACCTATAGCCTACCAGGCTATAAAGGAGGACAGGTGGAGGTGAGTGTGAAACCAGCTTTCTTGCAAACACCAAGTTATTTGTAGCTACTTTATTTTCATTTGGGTATGGTAGCCCTATTTTTAGGTTTTATTTTTAAATTGTGACAAAATCAGCAGAAAAGCCAGATCATGGTTTTAATCTGTATCCAGTGTGTTGTTGTGTCTAACCAGCAGGGGGCTCCCTTTACCTACTGACTGTAAAACATTTGTCTCCTCTATTCCTCTGTCTTGTTTTACTTCCTGTCTCTCTGTCACATACACACCGAAGACATCCTTTTTTGTAGAGCCAAAAATATGATCATATTAATACTCTGACTCCCTTCTCCACCTTTATTTCCTGTTTTTTCCCCCTAATCTACACCCATTTCCTCTCTCGCTGTGCCGTATTTCCTCAGATACAACACTGTTTCCTTTCAATTTAGTTGCCCTTGTTGACATTTCCATTTGAATTTGACATAACACCCTAATAAAAGGTGAAGATTACGTGAGCAAATGCACCCAAAGCTCGAGTTCATGCTTTTTTTTAAGCTGACCAGCCTCCATTATTTCCATGTGCTGCCAGTGTCAGTCAGATTTCAGGGCTGTCATTGCGGATCCTGTGAAACTCAGTGAGTCTCAGTAGTTTTGTCCAGACTTCCACAGTTGTCAGTCTCAGTTTGAGTCAGAACAGATCTCCCCACACTCACGACTCGGCTTTAAGGATATATTTATGTAACTCACCCGGTTTCGGTGTCAGAGACCATAAAACAAGCGAGGGAGGTAAATTAATTCCACAAAAGCTGATTTTCATCACGACAGTGGCTTGTTTGGGTGAAAGCTGATGCTGACTTTCTGATGCTTGTGTGCAGTGCTGAGGTCCATGTTGCAGTTTTTATGACACCAAGTGAGCAATGCTCAGTGGAAATGGGGTTTGTAGAGCATGAAAGCATCAGAAACTGAACATTTATGGTTGGCAGTCTGTACAGGGGGAGACTGTGGTGGATGGGAAGTATGTCATGTCTTTAAAATGTGTCTCAGGGGGCTCTGAAATAATGAGCTGCTTTTTATCATCAATGGAAAAATATTTTGTTTGATTAATAAGAAGACATTGAATAAAATGTGATTGTAGTTTTTAAGTGTAAATTGTAATTAGATGTAAACAGGTGTGATAGGAGTACAATGCTAATGATTTTGTGGGTTCTTACGAATACTTTCACAACCCTGCAGAACATTCGTGCAGGGAAAAAATATTCTGACGAACCTCGATTTCAAGGGCCTTCCGCCTGCGGAAAAATATATGTTTGACCAATGAAATCCTTTGTTTAACCTGATGTCTTAAAACATATTGCCGTTATTCTGCTCTAGCCATGTGCTTCTCTTTGTAGCAGGGAGAGTGTGTATTTTCGGGGCCTTGGAACAATGTCTGTTTGTGTTTGGGGTAACAGTCTATCAGACAAATGGGCTTTTTTTCGGTTCAATGGGACATTTTTTTAACTAAGCCTTTTGTTGTTTTGGAATAACAATGGGCTGTCCCCTTCACAACACCCGATAATGTATGACAAACACCACTACCTCAACAATCAAATAAAGGACAATATATGGCTTGAGATCACCCAGCAGCTGGGATACGATGAAGATAATAATGTAGCTGATATGCACTTGCTATTGTTATATGTTGGTCACGGTACGAGGCTAGCCACAACAGCTGGCGTTATCAACACATTTGGGGTCCGATTAGTTTATGTATTGTGTAGTTAACGTTAGCCCATTTAGATAATCTCTGTCTGGATAGGTTTTTGTTGTGTGGAGTGGGCATGTCACTATTTAGGAGGAAACACATTTGGCCTCACTGATGAAAATAGAACATGGCAACGCAGATAATTTGCACTATGTGCATAGTTGTCATGCAGAAAATTCGCATTTGGATTTTCCGTATGCCCAAACTGCATTTTCGCATTGCACTGGTGAAAAAACGGCTTTAACTGGGAACGGGAACTGTAGAGTGGGGTGATAATTCTCTGTGGGTTCATCACTACAAGCAACCAGGACAATGCTGTTCATGTCCCGTGTTCACAACATTCAGTGTCATTTTCACTGTACAAACATAGTATATTTAAGCCCAAGCATGTAGTTCTTTCCTAACCCTACCTATAGTGGTTTTGATGCCATAACTAAAGTGACGCCAAGGGACGTGACAAAGCGGTGGTATGTGACGAGTTGGGATGAGAACGTGTTGGATCAACATATTTCTTTTCACGATATAGTAATATGATCCATAAATATATCACCTAGTGCTGCTTTAAAGAGCAGCTTATTGCGATTATTGCTATTGTGCCACAATTACAACAAGTAATCAAGTTTGATCTCAAGTGGCAATAAATGACAGACTTTTCTGGACGGAGATTAACATTGATATTCTATGATTATTATCAAGATGCCTAATAATAACTTCTAGCTATTTCACAATGACCACATGTGAAGTAAACGTTATACAGAGAAGTCTTCGCTTCTTCAGCATTTGAAAAATCCCTTAACTGGGTTAAAGGTCCATCCTCACAGGGGTTTTCACTTAACCTGACTGATTAGATCTCATCTCAGGTCTGTGTGACGCTGTGCTCGATTGGCAGTCAGACTGAAACTGACTCTCATGGTGAGGCCAAAAGCATCAGAGAAGAAATAGTGTTTGTAAACAAAAACAGCAGCAGTCCACAAAGTTATAAATTACACAGCATTTTATCAAATATTTCACTGTCATTAATCTGTGTCACTGCTGAGCTCACTACACCCAATAAACATCAATTCACACCCGAAGGCGAATGCGTCTTGCCACATTCTACGGAATTTCGGTCTGATTGCGCCATCACTCTCACACACACACACATCAGGAGCAATTTTAGCATTCAGTGCCAAGGACGTTTCGATATGTGTCATGAGGATCAAACCATTATCCCTCATACCTTTTTCACTCTCGTTGATCAGAATGAAAGTCTTTAACTCTCTCATGCACACATGCTCACACACTACCCCAGAAGTGTCAGCTATCGTTTGTCTTTTCAAACAGGTGTGTGCGTCACCCTGTCTCTCTGATCCAGTGACCTTTGCCATTTGGCTCACGTTTGGCTCTCGGTGTAGCACAAACATTTCCCCATCCCCCTCCTCCAGTCAGACACAGTACTTTCTTTTTTTCTGCTGATGAACAATGATGACTAAACTGCTTCACACCTCGCCCTGGGCTCTGTTCCACACGCTGTAATTACTTCAAACAAAAGCAGCCCACAACGCTGTGTGAGCCTGCGTTAATTGTTGCACGCAGCCCACAATGCTTTTCTTTCTCTCTGATGGCATCATCTGGACAGGAGATGGTTACAGAAGATAACAAGTTAAATCTGTTTGTACTCCATGAATGTGTTTTTGTGGTGGGATCATTTGTAATTATGATGATATATGGCAATACAGTAATAGTGGCAACAGGTTAAAGGTAGGGTTGGTAATGTTCTTCAAAAACATTGTTGTTGTATTTGATGAAATCCTCTTAACATCCCGACAGCAATCAATAAATCAAATGATCTGACAAAAAAAAAAAACAGGTATCTGTGACTGTCCAGCCCTGTCTCCTAAACATTCATTTAAACTGCATTATGAATTATGTTATGAGGAAAACGTATTTTCTCGTTGATGATGTTTGTTTTTGACGTATCACAAATACGTTTCTAGTGATAGTCTAGTCCGGACTTTCGCCCAGGAGACTGCTGTTAGTGTCTCCTGTGAAACTAAAAGTCAACGTTCACTAGTAGCAGTTCGTAGTCATTTTAAGCCAAACCCTGTTTTTGTGTTTTTTTACTAAACCTAACCAAGTAGGTTTGTTGCATTTTTTGGTTTATTTTGTTTCAATTTACAACATTAACCATGTGTATAAAACTGTTTAAAACGGCGACCGTGATATGGAAGAGAACATGTTTCCCTCAAAACGTAATTGTGAATGGAGTTTAATTGTATGGTAACATAATTTTGTAGGAGGGTTGGGCTGTTGCAGGACTGTAATAATGAAACGATTGGACAGACAGCCAACGGTCAATTATTGCGTATTCTTGCAAGTTTCTCAGCTCAGTTTCTCAGCTTCCTCATTACCAACCCGCTTTAATGCTACAAAGGACGGATTAGAGCTTTTTTTTTATCACATTTTTCAAGTTAAAGGAACAATGTGTAACATTTCAGGGATCTATTAGTAGAGACGGAATATAAAATTCATAACTGTCTTCATTAGTGTATAATCACCTGAAACTAAGAATCGTTGTGTTTCCGTTAGCTTAGAATGAGCCCTTCATATCTACATAGGGAGCGGGTCCTCTTCACAGAGTCCACCATGTTGCTCCGCCATGTTTCTACAGTAGCCCAGAACGAACAAACCAAACACTGACTCTAGAGAGAGCCTTTCGTGTTTTTTACATTACCTGAAGGCCGCCGTAGTTATCTGACACGTTTGTGAAATTGTGGTAATGTGAGCCGCAGAATGCAAAACCGTTGCTCTTAAAGTAGTGTTATTATGGTAAGGATGACCTCTGAACGAGGCAAATGGCGTTACCACGGCTTTGCACTCGGCGGCTCACGTTACCGCAGTCTTGGAAAGGGGGGAGTGAGCGGAGGGGTACTCAGTTGGTTGCAATCTAAAACCACACCACTAGATGCCTCTAAATCCTATAAACACTGTACCTTAATTTAGACAAGCTGAAATACACAAGAAAATTTAAATTAGATTTGTTTTATACATAGATGCTTTCCTCTGAGGGAAATTTGGTTATCCACAAAACTCATTTCTTTGTTGCAGAAAAAAGCAGAAAAAAAGATCACATAAGGTCAGTGGGTCCCTTTTAGAGACATAGTGCAGAATGATGAATTTGGGTCAAACTACCATGTGATTATGTTGTAAGTTGAAGTTGTATTTCCAGCATCCTCTTGGCTAACTCGAGTCGTAAATTATGCAGCCAAAGTGACCGGACTGTGCAAGGTTTGGGAAAGTTTGTCTTCAAGATTACAGCTAAAGGTCCTGAAGTTGTTAAGCTTATGATATAGTATCAGTCAGTGAGAAACATACATAAAAGTTTGTCCCTGAGGTGTCGTCTTTTCATCGTCTGCCCCCAGCTTGTTTTGTCTGTAAAATGTGAGATCAGAAGTGAGTCTGGGAGAAGATTTACAGGTGATGCTATGGAAAACAGGAAAGGTGATATTTGACTTCACACCTCACACACACATTTCTTACATAAAAGCCCTCATAGACAGACAGACATGTCTGGTAGCACTCAGGTATGACGACTGCGTCTCAACAGACGCGGTGACTCACACACTCACAGCAGCAGTCCCATCTGGAAAACCAACCTGCGGGTGCAGAGATGTACACACAAACACACTGTCTGAGGATTTTCACATACTTACCTATAACTGCCACACCTGCCTGAGGCCAGAATGTGGCAACTAGTCTGTGGAAAGCATGTACACACACACAAACATGTACAGTGCAGTCTGAAAATACTTATTAATGACACACTTCGTCATTGTTTTGTCTCCCCTGCAGCACATTTTATTTGAAATGAAAAGTGTGTGAGGGTGGAAAGAGCTGACTTTTAAAGAGGTAAGCCCTCTTTATAAATGGATTCCCCTTTTTCTAGACAATACACCAGGACAAGGATTGTAGAAATACAAACATTCTTCTTAACTGGCCGAGTAAGCTGATCTCAGTTTAACTGAGCGTGTATTTCACCTGCATAACGAAAGACAAATGTTCCTCAAAACAAGCAAGAAGTAATGATGGTAGCAGTACAGGGCCAGCAGAGCAGTTTGACATCAAATATTAGAGGTTCTCTATATGTTATCCAGAGCATTAATATAGCAGCAAACAACTATTAGCTTTGTAAAGATATAGTGGAGTAATGTCTACCTGAGCAGAGAATGAAGTCACTCTCCCTCTGTGTGTGTTGTAATCTGAGTTTCTCTGTGCTTTGTTTATGTAGCCGGGCCAGCCGACTAAAAAATGTAGTCAGTAACCTAATCCAAGTATCACAATATTAAAGTAACGTAGCTTGATTGATTACTTTCCATTACTTTTGGATTACCTCAATACCAAATATGCAAATAAAGACGAGAAAAGAAATATGCTGAAATTTCGCCATTATTTTGTATGTGAAGCAGAAAAGGGGAGCAACATCACAGTACAGAGCAAGTTCAGCCTTCCAGCTGTGTCATCATCCAAAGACTGGAATCATTTGACACATACTGTAAGTGTTGCCAGATTTGAATTTGGAGGAGCAGCAGTATCCATATTAAATAAATTAAATTAACCTACATTTCAATTTCCTGGTTTGTTCTGTATTATATTTGCTGGACCAGAAATTTGAAGCGGTTCGCTCATTTTCTACAAACAGTCTTTTCACGCTGGGATGCCTCTTGACAAAAAGAACAATCTCGATGAACTGGCAAGTGTGCAAACCATCCTGCTTTGTGATAACGTGCACTGTACTTTGATGTTGTTCCCTTTTCTGTTACAAAATAATGGTGAAATTTCCACCCAGTGAAAGTATTTTTTTTCCACTAACATTGGCTACACTGCCTGCCTTTACCTGTGCGTGAGGGCTACCTCGCTGAACTGCTGCAACTTGCACACATGCGAGACTTTGTGTGACACTTCTGTCGTGAAGTGTTGTAATAGTATTATGACGTTCTTTATATTAAAATGTATTTTAAAATTGTATCCTGCTAATAATCCATAGTTTTACTAAATGAGTAACCTGACTTTGTCTTTGTCTCTATAACTGTAACGGAATGCAGTTACCTTTTTGTTGTATCCTAATTACGTAACACCGTTCCATGTATTCCGTTACTCCACAAGCCTGCGAATATTACATATGCTCTGCTGCAGTCTCCCAGCAGATAGCTTATAAATCTGAGGTGTAACGTGTGACTCCTGACATCTAATCCTGAGACAATTCTTCTATGCCACCACAAAGAAAAAAAAAATCTGTAGTTAAAGGCACCCTGTGGAGCTTTATGACCACTAGTAGTGCTATGGAGCAATGTTTTTTTACAGTGGGTCCTCATTTTGTTAGTAAAGGAATGTAACAGTGCACCAACGAAGACAAGGTAGAAAAAGACTGCTGACTGGCAAACATGGATGTAAATAATGTAGATTTCAAATTCTTGAAAAAATCGTCTTTGCAAATGTTTTGTGCGTAAATCAATGTGTTCAGTATCATCAGACACAATGTATTTTCGTAAAAAAAAACTCCACAGGGCTCCTTTAACGTGGCCCCTGGACTAACCCTGCAATAGTCTGACCTCTTATTTGATTTTCATTCAAAGATTAAGCTCAACATCATTTACGGCGCTACATGCAGCATTTTAAAGCAATGTCTATTTGTGTTGTATCATTACTAGAAACATCCGTAGAGGCTGCTAAGCTCTTCTCTAATGGTTCTTCTTGTTTACAATAATTATGCTAATGTCCCACAAGTAATGCGGTCCTATTAAACTGACTGGACGTTTCAGACCTACAGTTGCTGCACAGAGGTCATGTTTTCATGCAGAGGAGTGTGAGAGATTAGCTGTAACTTTACACCAGACGACACTCTGATAGTTTTATCAGCT
This sequence comes from Sebastes umbrosus, assembly GCF_015220745.1. Lineage (NCBI taxonomy): Eukaryota > Metazoa > Chordata > Actinopteri > Perciformes > Sebastidae > Sebastes > Sebastes umbrosus. Next base: position 9,511,455 of record NC_051279.1, read on the forward strand.
AAAAGCAGGAGATCCCCAAAACAAGCCGGTCGTCAGTGTTAATCTCCAGTGTTTGTACTAAGTCTGTAGAGATAAGAAGGAGGCAACTTGATTTTTTCAACAAGGTCTAACTCTCTACTGGGTCATTATGACCTCCGTATTGCAGCCTGTAGCCTTGTTAATCCTCAAGAGATAATGTGTGGATCCCTGTGAAAGTGTGGTTTGGGTTTTGGCTTAATTTAATGAAATGCTTGTCACTTAATATTCACAAACTGGATAATTATAATCCTCCAAAATGTTACTATTTTGAAGTTGCGGAGCTTAAATAATGACAGCTTTATAATGATGCTTAATTTTGGATGTCTCATTTTGAAGTGAACTCACCACAAGTTATGAATAAAATCAGCCCCTTTTTTGCTTTTTAAAAGAAAGCGTGGGGGTAATTATTTAACTGGCTTGGCTCTGTAGAGGCTCTCTGAAATGTTTTATAGCGTTTTAGAGGAGGATGGAGGCGGGGAGGTGAATTATTCAAAGACCCACAATCCTCAGTCCCTCACCTCGCGTTAAGGAGGTTCTCACATGATGTTTCATCCCTTTAATCTAGAGGCTCAATCTCAGTTTAGTAATCTCGTGGCTCTTTAGGAACGGATTTGGGACCCCCTTTGAAAGGAAAACCTGCCTCCTATACCCCCTCTTTTTCCCAGCAGAGGGGTAATCTCTCGGCTAAGCCACCCCCTCTGGCCACAAAAACACAAATATACACACACACACAGGCAGAGGCACGCAAACACAGAAACACACGCACACCCTGCCACCCATCATCTATCTCCATCTCTGTTGAAATCTGATCACCCATCTCCAAATGTAGGTCTGCCTGTCTCTGCTGTAAATAGATTGATTTTTCTGCAGCTATTGACACTCTAACAAGAGCTCGGGGCTTAACGGATTGTCCCATGAACACAAGTCAATACATTTTCAGTCAATATGTGTGGCTTTTTTTCATGTTCTTGTATGTATTTGTTGGTTGTATCGATCATTTCCACGTAGCGGAGGCCACCTACCGAGAGGAACACTGAGCCTGTAGAACATGAGCCTTGGTATTTCCATACATGACACAGAAAATATAACTGAGCAGCTGAGATGTTTCTGACTCAGAAATTATAGTTTGTGGAGTTATTTTTAAGGCAGCGATGTGCCAGAGGGTTACAGTCCTTCATCAATCATGCTGCTTTTTCAAAGCTGGATTGTCAGGCTGCTGTTATGGTCGTTGTGGGCGCTCAGACAATGAAAGTGCTGGCGTGCGTGTGTGAGATCTTTACGTTGTATATTTGGGTGTTGTGGTTGCTGGAATGCTAATCGATTCTTTAGCCTTCCACGCAGTCTCTGTCAGGATCGAGTTACTGTTGCTACAGCTGTTTAAGGTCGTTGTTCTTTGCTTTTGCTCCCGACCTGCAGCTACAACCTCTAAGCCTAAACACACACACACACACACACACACACAGAGCTCACCGTGAGAACCGACCCGACTCCAGCAAGACACTGAGAAGGCATTCAGAAAATGTCAGAATAAACGAAGTTCTTTGAGGATGATGGAGATGGAGATAAAAACTCCTGTCTCCTGTACTGTATATTTATACTTTAATGAGTTTCAGAATCTATAAAGATTATCAAGATCCTATGTCATCCATTAAGATGTCATAGTACTAGAAGTAGGAGTTCTAAGTCAAAGGTAACTAGGTTTGCCTTTTTATCTTTTTATCTTCTTTTTACCTTTTTTTCTGAGAAACTTCATTGGTTTTGGTGCACAGCAATTCTGGTTGCTTTTCGACCTGAAGTCTTCGATCTCACCGAGACGCGTCGCTAGAAACTAGCAAAACCATTGTTTTCCTATGGTACAGCGCGCCTGCTGTGTGCTCCTCTCTTGCGCCGCATTTTTCCAGCAGTTTTTAGATGCGCATGAAAGTTAAAATATTCTCAACTTTTCAGTGCCAGGTGCGGGGTCGTACCACTCGTCAATGTCATACTTGGCCTACGCAGCCAATCAAATCAAGCAGGAGGCGGGCTACTTTACCACTTCTTACCTGTTTTGATGACGGTATGTGGTAAGTTAGCTGTTGGACAGTGAGCGAGCTAGTATGTAAGAGGGAAGGGGGAATTCATATCTCATGTGGTGATAGTTTCATATTATTACACGGCTTTGTTGAACACTCAGTTCTGATTGGTCAATCATGGTGTTCTATGGTCTGTTATTTCTTTATAGTAGACCGTTGCTATGTATAACTGACCAGATGTTGGACTCTGGCGGACCATTTTTATGTCAAATTATTGATTTCTCAAGTAAGTAGCCGTGTAATAAGCGGGATAATTTGCAGCTAGTGGGTCATTTTTGTGAAATAAACCGCCCTGTGAGGGTTTATTTCAGACATAGTTTGTTTTAACCCTGTCTCCTACAAAATCATGTTCCCATACAACTAAACTGCGTTCTCGATTACGTTTCGAGGGATCGTATTTTATCCCAAAACAAAAACGCAACAAAACTGCTTTGTTAGGATTAGTAAAAACATCATGGCTTGGCTGAAGATTACTGTTTGTTACTTTATTAAGCTACAGACATAATTCAAATAGTGCAGCTGTAGCTCAGTGCGTTGAGCGGATTGTCTTTTAACCACAAGGTTAGCGGTTTGATCCCCAGCTCCTACTCCTACATGTCGAAGTGCCCTTGAGTGAGACACTGAACCCTAAGTTACTCCCCGGTCGCTTTACAACAGCCCACTGCTACTAAAATGCTTAGGATGGGTTAAATGTAGAGGTTGAATTTGTATATATATCAGGATTCAAATAAAGTTTAAGTTTAAAATAAGTGAACGTTGAATTTTGGTTTCACAAGGGACACAAACGGCGATCTCCTTGACCCAACCACCACCCCGACCTCCTCCCTATGCGGGCTTCCGCAGACTATCATTAGAAACGTGTTTGAGATACGTCAAAAACAAATGTAATGCCAAAATATTTCCCTCAAAACGTAATTCATAATGCAGTCTCGTTGTATGGGAATGTAATTTTTAGGAGACAGGGCTGTTTAAGCCGAGTGAACCCTTTACAGTTGTACCAGTTAAAAAAATATAAAGGAAAAAAGAAATGACATTTGCAGGGTTTTTTCCACCACACAGCCCTCGTACTCCACAGACTGATCATGCATCCGTGCCCAGCAAATCGAGCCTGGGGGAACCAGTGGCCCGTAACATAACCAGACAAGTCGGAAATTACACATTGATGCACAGCTGGAGACTCCACTGCTCCTGTTTCTCATCATGTATGATCAGTGCAGGTATGGAGACATGCAGGGTTGGAGCGTAGCGGAGCACACATCTATTCACAGCTATACAAGCCCGACTGGCTCGTCTTACACTCTCCTCTTCCTCCGCTCCTGCAGGAGCCATGCTCCCCTCCACCCAGCCTGTCATCAGGATGTCATTAAAGCCCCTCCGTCTCTCCTTCGGCTGGTCATTCTTTCATTTTTCCCTCCCAACACAAATTCCTCTCTTCCGTTGCACGCTGCTTCTCTTTGGAGTCGTCGTCCTTCTGTCCATCTCTATTTCTGACATGGGAATCTGTCTGGCTGGCTGTAGAGGTGGTGGGGTGAGGAGGAGATGTGACAGAGCAGACAGTGTTACTTGATGAGGAGTTGATGGAGGCCTGTCAGGAGGTAGAGCTATTGTGGGACGAAGCTATTGTGGGGAGTTGGCATTTACGAGGACTTGTTTGTGTGGATGTAAAACAACCAAATGAAGTGTGAATGTTAAAACTGTTCTCTGCGATCATTTCCTATTGTAAGATCACGCCCAAGCCATTTCTTAGTGAAACAAAGTAAAAACACTTTGCAAAGGAGTGAAAGTCTGATGGTGGGAGGTGGGACCAAAAAACAATTCATTTTTAACAAGTAGATAAGTGAAATGAAAACAGGAAAGATTGCTACAGAATTATTTTCATAATTCATAACATTAGCTTGGATTTACTTATAAATTAGGGCTGTCAATAGATTCAAATATTATTTATTATATATTAAACAATGACAAATATTGTCCAGAAACCCTCAGAGGTACTGCATGTAACATAAGAAATATGCTCAAATTTTGACAGGGAAAACTGAAGCCCAACAGGCAACAACAGCTATCAGTGTGTCAGTGTGCTGACTTGACTATGACTTGCCCCAAACTGCATGTGATTATCATAAAGTGGGCATGTGTGTAAAGGGGAGACTCGTTGGTACCCATAGAACTCATTTTCATTCACATATCTTGAGGTCAGAGGTCAAGGGACTCCTTTGAAAATGGTCAAGCCAGTTTTCCCTTGCCAAAACTTAGCGTGATTTTGGATTGAACCAATGGATTCCTTAGGTTTTTTTTATTTCCATATGATACCATATATCTTCACTCTAGCTTTAAATCGGAGCCCGCTACAACCTAAAAATCACAAGTTGAATAAATGAGTTTGTTGTGGCGTGAAAACGAATTTGCGTTAAAGCATTACTATCGCTTTAACTTTGACAGCCCTAATATAAATCAATGAAACAATCAATCAAGTGTAAAAATCTTGTATATGGTCTACTTAAGGTTTCAAGGATTTATTATTGTCCTTTTTGTATTGTACAATACAGGATTACAAAGAGTATTTCTTCATCGAAAGAAGCGCAAAGAACAGCACTGGAAAAGATGTTTTCACTCTTCTCCCAACTGGTTTCGGGAAGAGTTTGATTGACAAATGGTTCATCCAATCACCTGCCAAGTATTTTTTGAAAGTGCATGCCCTTTTCCAAACAGTTTCCAATGACAGCTTCTCAGATGGTTCAGTGTAACAAACCATCTGGTGCGTCAGGTTAGGAGATTACAGCAGGTCTAATCCTTCCATTCAACTCCTGAGCTTCCTCAATGAAGTGACTAATTGTTCCTTTCTAGGACCTCCACACCTGTGTGAGTGAAACACTAAGTGGCCAGTTGGACACCTGGATCACTGACGCTTCAAACCCCTTGAGGAGACACCACTGTCATAGGGCATGACCCAGTCCCAAAGCTGGGAGTCAGATAAAAGCAACACATCATGTTTTAGACAATTAATTTCAGATTCATCTGCAGCCGTCACTCATGCAGTTTGAAGATGTTACAGAGCTTCATGTATCGCCTCGGACACATTACAGCAAAATGCTTTACAATAGAGAGAAGTCTCCTTCCTGTGTTTCTATGTTTTGCAAGAAGAGAACGACTTCAGACCACACTGTGTGATTTCTTCTGCTTGTCTGGCTTAAAGTTGAACATCACAGCCAATGTGTCATTTTGACCGCACTATGATTCACACTACTGTTAATGACTTCAGTGAACAAAAAAAAACACTCCCACAGCTGAATAGATCTACTGTATAAGGCTGCAGAGTTTGCTTTAACCTCTTAGCTTCTCTGCCTACAGTGAATGATAATCACAAAAATGTTAACCTGTCTTTACATAACTCAAATATTCTGCAGTGTGTTACGTCATGGAGCTGCATTCCTCACTGGACGCATCGCTCAGTAATTCAGGATCTTGGCAATAAGTCATGAGAGCTCATGCTGACGGACTGAAGAATGTAATTAGAGGAAACAGACTGTATTAGACCACATTAGACTTCACAGGCAGTTCACATGTCATTCGCTGACCGATAATTTGTTTTCAAGTTTCTTACCTGTCAGTTGTGATCAGCATTGTGGATAGTTACCTTCAGATATAATTACTTCAATGAGTTTATTCTTGCATTTAAAATTCCTCACTTAGAAAATGCTGTAAATTGTTGCTGGTCTTTTGTATCAAATGTAATGCAAGTCCATTGCTTTGCTTTTACATCAAGACAATATTATATTTGTAACAATGATGCCACTCTTATTTTTGTTTTTCCACTTTCACTGCTTTCAATACTACTTACAAGTAATGTGTCTATAGGGCTTTTATTGTGAAAGGTAAGAATGGAAGGAGTGGATCTGGTCTGCATTTGTCAAGATTGAAATGTAATAAAGTTTGCTGTCCTGGTTCAGACTACGGAGCCTCCATGTTGTCTCATAAATATGTAGGACCACAATGTGATTGGTTGATGCCTTTATTTGCAGTGTGAAAGCTCAGAAAAATCAACTTTGTTCAGGAAAAAATTGTCGCCTTTTTTGCAGCGTAATATTCACATTCTGTGTGAAATGACAAAAACAACAGTTCAAAAAAATATATTAACGTCCAAATTAATTGCACGAAAATGATAGTTTAGATAATGTTAGTAGAAAAGGAAATAATAAAAAGTGACAATGTCTTTAGATATTCCTGTGCAGATAACCAATCACACAAATGGGACTGAGTTATGGTTATTGTGGGGGTTTTTTTTACACTGAAGAGTCAAGTGACACTTTGTTGAAATAAAATCAAACTATTCATGACATAATAACGGCAAAAACAAGTATTGAAAAACTAGAGCAAAAATCCCTAAAACTAATGCGATATCTCTGACAACACTAATGACACTAATGATTGACATGTGTTCTCCCGTATACGATACAATTAGACCCCGCAAGAGGATGATATGTCAGGTGGGGATCCTCTGTGGTTATTGAGGGGCTGTAATTGGCTGAATCCTCAGGGGAGGTCCTGCCCAGCGTGGCGCCGTGGTGATGGGCCTTCCCTCGCCCCGGCAACCAGACTGGGGTTAAATTAGGAAAGGCTAACCCCAGAACTGTGGCGGAGACGAGGGCGAGGTCAAATGCTCTGGTCTGCTTTGATGATGGTGGAGGTTGGAGGGAGCAGCAGACATACGCTCCTCATCGGGAGCCTGACGGACCCTGAGAGGACGGATCAGGACACTGATGTTGCTCCTGTTGTGTACATACATGTGGAGATCAAGCTAATTCATGTGCATCACCATACATTCTTGTGTGCAAACAGTTTGCAGCATTGATGTCCCTAACCCCTCCACCGTCTGTGCCACAGCTTGACCCCGGCTCTGTGAGAATGCATGGGAGATGTAGCTAGTAAATTGTCCCCTGCATCAACAGTGCATCAACTGTTAAACTACTTATGTGTTTTACAAGAATGGAAAAGCCCGAGGGGTGACTGCAGTAACAAACGGGAGCGGGTTTTAGCGAACGGTTATCTGGAGAGATATGAGCAGCAGACAGTGATTTACTCTCCAGTCCTATACTTCTCTTGGTGTCTGCCACTGCTAAGGCTGCATTCCTCTTCTCTTTCTACAGCCTGAAGGTTACAGTCTAACCCTGGACTCAGTCTGTCTGCACTGTAGCTGAGCTCAAAATGTAATCTGTGCTGCAAAGAAAAAGTTTTCACCTATACGCTTGAAGCATGAAATGTTTTTGACTAAAACAAATTAACAGCAAAAGGAAATTAATTTCAAGGAAATGGAAAACAAATTAGTTTGTTTAACATTAACATTAGGGACGCTGGAACATTGGTAGTCGAGATTCATCTGAAAAACATTTCCACCTTGACCCCCTGAACATGTCTTACAGATGCTGTTGTTGCCTTAAAAAAAAAAAATCTTGGTTTTGGGCAGCCACAATGTTGGATTTTTGCAACCAGAAGTGACACGAGATAGTGGATCTAAAACACACATAGACTTCTATACAATCAGACTTCTTTTTGCAACCAGAAGAGTCGTCCCCTGCTGGCAATTAGAAAGAATGCAAGTTTAAGGCACTCCCGAATTGGCTTCACTTCTCAGAACCGGAGGTAGCCCACTGAATAGATGCTATCAAGTTGCATTGTGGGAGGGTTGAGTGTTTTTTGGAGCTTTACACATTGTGATTGTACCAGTCGCTGTTAAAGTGAACTATACGGGCATGTATTATAACGAATTACCGCTGCTTCCTCTGAAATCCATGCAGAAATCTGTGTGGCAGTGTTCGGTATTGACCCGAAGATAACTGCATGGTTTGAGGATTTTTGATGTTGTGTGAGGAGGAGGAGGTGCTGAGGGAGATCATTTGAAGTTGTGGATGATTTGTCTTTTTTAAACATACATTTTCCCAAACAAATTTAACTGGCCGTGGAACACATCAAAGCTGCCATCTAAAGAGGAAAAGGCCTGTCATTGGTTGTAGCCCGGCCATATTGTGAACATATGGTCCCAGGAGACGCTTTTACCCTGTTTGGTGAAAACATCAAGACCTGAAAGTGAAAGAGAGTAAACGAAAACCATAGGGGTGCAATAAAGTGACCAATAAAGAGACTGTATCGAGGAGTTTAGGTTATGAACTCCGCGCCCTCGTGGGAGTCGAATATCAGAGCCGGAGAAGTGTAGATGAATGTTTTCATGGATACAGACGTGGAGCGAGGGCCAGCTGTCGCCCTGATGTTTCTTGTTCCCACATGACTGGGAATAGATCTGAGTATGTGATTAGGCTGCTTTCTCACTACACCAGTGACCTAAAATGTTTCACGGTGAACAACACGCTGCAGAATGTTACTGTAAAAGATGAAAGATGGATTAATGTATTGAAATTATAATAATTTTCAACTTAATTCTTTGGCAAGAGTGAAAAACACTAATTTTTGAAAATCTGCACACACCCATATTTTTGGACTTTGTTAGGGTGGCATGTCGGAGTGGTAATCATAGAGTCTGCCTGCTCTGTAACAGCAAGTTCTCAAGTTTGACTCCTGAATAGCTATTTGCCCATCGACAGCTGTTTGGTCATCAAGTCGTTCAGCAAGTCTCTTGCCTGCATACACAGCGATCAGGCAGTATTTGCAGCTAAATGCATGTAAATCAACTGAGAATTTGCAATGAATATATTATAAAATGTGATAAAAGTATAATTTTTTAGATAAAGATTTTGGAGAGTCACCCCACATTCAACCTGGATTATTGTGGAAAATACTGAACTGTCTTACAATTAATGTCAGTGGTGGGACTCCAGATCAAATTAGATGCAGTGCATAGTTAAAATACTGGTTTGCAACCAAAAGAAAGTTGACTTTGATCGCTGCTTGCCGCCCTGTTCAACCAACATCCTCATCTAACCGGTCAAAGATGTCATGTGGCTGACTGTGGATTTTTGATTTACCTCCATAGTTTTATAATAAACCTGTTTACTTCTTGTTATGAGGAACATCTGCTCTCAGAGGGACTTGCAAACTTCTCCAACTAGTGTGGGTGACTTTTAATCAATAAACCTGTAATCACAAAAGTATGCTAGAATTCGCAATGCTGTATTTCAACCTCAGGATAGCGCGTCAGTGTCACGCTTTGCCACACTGAGGCGTGTATATATTACATGCGTATATTAAGGTGCAGTACCAACAGGGGACAACAGAACCACTTAGTTAGGATTAGGAAAAACGTCATGGTTGGGCTTAAATTAAGCACGTAATCTAAGTAAAATAGGTACGGAAAAAACGTAACATACAAAACAAACACAAACATACAAATCAAACGCCGGTCTCCTGGTTGAAAGTTCTGTGTCCCTTCCCACCCCACCTGCCATTAGCGGTCTTCCTCCCCTTTTATTCTATGACATTACATTGCAGTCAGTACAGACTACATGGCGTGAAAATGAGACGCCAAAAGCAAGAACAGCATTCTTATTATATGCTTTTGCCTTGCGCATGATCGTGTCATTCACATGCCTTTTTGTGCGACATATTTCGCAACATGAGAAACAAATCTGACTTATTTTGTGGTATACTGTCAAAAGATAAACGTATTCCTATATAGTCTTTTGAATCGTGACTTGCTTTTTTAATCAGAAAACTAGAAATTTATGTCATAAAACAGCAGATAACCATATAACAATCACATTAAACATGCTACTGCATATAAATCTCAGATTACTGAGTTCTCTTAAAAAACAACTAAAACCATTCACCACAAGATCTTTGCTAATTTGTATGTTAAATTCTTTTCATTCTCCTTCACCAAATGGGAAGGCCACAGTATGTAGGGGGTTACGCTGTCTGAATATTGGTTAAATATACTTTAAAGTGAGAATTTTCCCCTTTCTCATAGCAAAACGTGCAGTTAATCCTGCTAATCTGCACTCCTAGCAGGTGAAAACAAACACTGAGGATTATTTGTAGCCAGTATTTGGCCCACAGCTCTGCTGAGCTCTCGACCACACAGCCTCGATCCCGGCTATCCAAAACACTGGACTTGTCACAACAAAGAATATTCATTTCTCTTTTTCCTGTCACAACAAATAAAAGCCTCATGTTAGCGTGCTGTACAGTAGTGGGCTGCCCAAAAGATGTTAATGTGTTTTTATGTTCATAATAAGAGGGAACACTTAATCATAAGTGACAGAGCAAACAGCATCTAGTTGTACTTATGTCATGTGACATGTTTAGCATCCGGCGTTAACTTCCACTAATGTCATTGGTAGATTTTCACAGCAGAGAGATAGAACATTGTGTTCAGACTCATTATAAAGAAATTATAGTCCCGAAAAATAGTGCTGTCCTGTTAATACATGCACAGTGAATTCAGTTTGAGTATTCTTACTCTAGAAACCTCATTTGGGTTAAACAAAAATGGTTAAAATTGCCCTACTATTCTGATATTACTGTAGCAAGCAAACATAGTGCTCTTTGCTTTATGTATATGCACATTTTCACACATGCTTATGGGTATCTGTATAGTTAATATAGTTAATAGTATTTACCAAAAGGATGAATTGAGAATATGTGAAACGTGTTTCCAGACAATAAATCGCTTTTCTGGTTCAAACTTCAGATTCAAACATCAAAAGACACACAAAACAGAGTTTATTTACAATATGTACACATGTAATGAACAGAGAGAAATATGAACATTTGATGCATAGTCAATATATGCGATACGACAAGGATAACCATGACTATTGATAAATTATTCAATCAATTCTCATAATTATGTTCAGTTGTTTAGTCAAGACACAGATGGCTTATTAAAATCAAAGGTAGAGAGCAAGAGGAGGAAATATCTAAACAAAGAAAATACGTAATAGATCTAGATTTGATGATGACTAAATATATCTATGACAGTTAAAGGATGCTACCTGAAGAGATTTAGACTATTTCTGACAGTCTATTTTGTTTCTTTGCTTATTTTCTGTTGTAAAAAAAATATCCAGAAAGAGCTGATTATTGAGTTTTTCTGCAGATATTAGCTGGCTGTTAGCAACTGGACGTATCTTACCTGTGCTGAGGAGATAAGCAAGTGTACCTTTTGCTAACTTTGTGTTTCACTGTCAATCTATGTGGAAAACAATCGGAATAAAAGCACAGTCTCTTCATTGGTGTGTTTATACCAACGTGAACTCTTGCACAAGGCAGAAATGGTTAAAGGGGACATACGTATCTTGAAAAACTGACTTTTTCAGTGCTTGCGTACATACATTTGGGTATCTGGAGTATCTACTAACCCACAAACTGTGGAATATGACAACCCTGTCAGTTTTTTGTGGGCTGTCTAGATCAGAAAACATGTGATTCAACAAGCCATTCAGAGTGGGCTCCCCTTCCTATGTCACATGCAGACTTATTAGAATATATCACCCACAGCTTGAACTACCTTTGCAAAGGTGAACCATATTTTGTCTCGCAAGCCAATCAGAGCAGACTGGACTTTTTTTTTTTTAAAGAGACAGGAGCTAAAACAGAGCGTTTCAGACAGACGGTGAATACAGGTAAATTCAGATGGACAGGATGAGAAAAATAATGTGTTTTTTGAACAATAAAGCATGTAAATATGTTCTAGTAAAAACCCAAAATACAAGTATGAACCTGGAAATGAGCTTTAAAGTAAACTATTTAACATATGTAACACCTAAACCAGGAAACTGTCAATAGCTGGAATACTCCCTGAATGAAAACTGTTCAATTCTCAGTTTCGGTTCAGCCCAGCTGCAGTAATCCCTGCCCTTGTTCTACAATGAGGGTCAGCTGACCTCACTGAGAAGAAAACACATAAAACTCTTGTCTCCTCTTTCTGTAAGTTTCCATTGGGGGCTGAACCAGAGCCCCTCCGGCAGTCCTGCCGTTGTTCTGCTGGAGTCTTTTCCTGACGTCAGACGGTTATTTGAAGAGGGTCTGTGGCTCCTGGTCAGGTTTCCCACAAGCCCGAGGCTCAGCCCATCTCCCTGACCCCCCGGGAAGCAGAGGTCACGCATGAGAGAAGGGGAATGAAAAGGGCCACTCCTCTGATTTATGACCCGACGTAGCTATAGGATACCTTCAGCTCAGGGATGGTTTTTGTTACGGAGGTGGGGGTACACCAAAGCAGATTCCCCAAGCACCTCCTGCCAACGTTGGTTTAAGATTTCAGCCATTTAGAGGGAGAAGCTTGGCATTCAGAGTCAAAAGGGGTAGTAGCTGGATTTGCTTTGTGGTGTGTCAGGACAATAAGCAGGTACAGCACAGCTATCGTTTGACTGAGTCTCTGGTAGGTTGCGTTCCCAGATGTAAGCCAGCTGTTAGATGTTGGAACACAGTTGCATAACTGCTTCGACTGCTGCTGTGTTGGATCATTCCAGTCATTCCTTGGACTCACTTATGAGGATTTTATTTGAGTCTTTCAGCTATGAATCTGCGACTGTATCAAATCAAACTGTGAGGTCACGTTCTGGTGCCCTCTTTCATTCTTGATTCAACACCGTATATCAACTTGCCTCCTCAAGTTCCTAACGTACGAACTAGAGCTGTCATTTTAAAGTTGGAACAAATTACAATCAACACGTAATTTGTTAGATTTAATTTGAACACAACACATGTGGCCTTATGGTGAACTTTGTCATAGAATTGGTGTCGTTCGATCATTCACGGTGCCTCTGAATAACGAGCAAACATTACTGTATGACAGTTGAATTTAACAAAGTCAGCAAACAGCCTTGCCTTTATCACCATTTGTTTTCCATCTATGTGCGTTGAATCCAAAATGGTTTAAACACGTTACTGCTCACATGGTTTGGTGTCACGTTTATCCGTTCAGCACGTTGCTAGTTTTCTCAATTTTGTGTGAAGAAATAGAACAACAATAACCTTGTTTACTGATAGAAACAACAGGGTCAGACATTGCAATATAAGGGCTCACACTTGCAACGTGTCCTCATACAACGGTTTGTATGATATCTTACTAAAAAGTTATTCCTACGCTTTTCAAATACCCAGCAACATGTCAATTTCCGTTCATTACATGTGTACAGTCTTTTCAAAATAAACTTCCATCTTCACAGGAAACAACTTCCTTAGGTTTAAGATCTACTTGGTTAGGATTAGGCAACAAAACTAGGTTTTGGAAAAGATTGTGGTTTGGCTTAATATAACTCCGGAAGTTGCGTTAATTACGTAAGTTATGTGACAGATACATCAACGTTGACTTCTGGTTTCACACGGGACATGAACTCCTGGGAAAAAGTCAGGTATTTTTTTGTTGTGAAATTGTCATAATTAGCATTTGAATTCTTGATATGGCCAAAAACTGGTTTTGTGAGGTCACATTGACCTTTGACCACCAAAATATAATCCAAGTGGAAATGAAATTCCCTCCAGGCGTTCCTAAGATATCACATTCACGAGGATTGTTTGTACAGACATGCCACACACTTCTAGTGTGATGATTAAGAAGGATTACTTTTGTATGAGTCTATACATTGTTTTTCAGAAAAATCCTGCATTGTATACCTTTTAACAAAGAGAAAACATTTTTTTCGTAACATTGCATACTTAATTTATAAAACATTTTGTGGGTAAAGTTTCTGTTTTGCAATGTGGGACAGCATTATCAAAAACCAGGCTTTGAGTACTTAATTTTGCCGCTTTTCCAGTGCTTAGGGACTACATATTACAACATCTAGTCAGAATCAGTATGCAGTACAGAACTGGGACACAGCTCTCACCAGTAACTTCAGTTCCAGACCACTGCTGCGTCTACAAAGTCCCCCATGCTTGTAGTTTTTTGATGTATCCAGCTTATCAGTGATGAAACGGTGCCTTGGTTACAGCTGCTAATTGGCATATCATGTTTTATTCTTGTACTGGCAGATCATACAGACAATTTTCTGGCTCGTTTTATGTGTCCAGCCTCTCTGTCCCTGAGTCATGAACCGAGTTTCTCTCAAGCGGAGACATCCACAGTCTGCTGAAGCTGCTGGCGCAGAAGAACTAGGCCAGATTTGACACACTTCACAACCCATGCTAACCCTGACACACATTATTGCTTCTCAGAGCACAGAGGGGAAAAACCCCAGCTACAAATGCATCGCAGTTTGAGGCCACTCGGACACAAAGTGATAGTATTTGACGAAAGTTGTTGTCAAACAGCTGGACTGGAGGTTTTTTAGCCCTAAAGAAGCTCATGTTTCTGTTGATGTGACACTGAAAAAGTCTTGTTGTGACAGTTGCCAGAAGCGTTCAAGACCACAGCGAGTTTTAAACTCCAGGCAAGAAAGGAATCTCATTTTTATTTGTTGCCCTAAATAAGTCTGCTATGCTTTTGTGGCAGTAAAGAAACATCATGAACAAAGTCAGTTTAATTTAGTACATTGGTGGGTGATTAAATTAAAGTTTCAAGAGATGCTTTATTCAGTTAAAACAGGACTGTGAAGTCATAACTGGGTCAGAACTTTGCTGGACAGGATTTGCTGGTGGGCAAAAGTGTAAAGCAGGAGGTCTTTGGACCCCCTGTGGTGATTTTTTTATGTGAGTGGAAAACCACATCAGCAGCATCAAAGCCTGGAGTGGTTGTGGATCGCTGCCAGTTTATTGTCCATTTTTCAACCCAGGCATTTTCTGCAAGCACACCAAAACTCTTTAACAGGTACACCAGCTTCCCCGAAGAGCTAAATCAAACTAAACCACTTCAACACTGTAATAATAAAAGCTGAATTGTCCTCTACAGTCAGCTGTTGTCTGTTTATTTCCAGGCAGACCGATGGAAGAAAGGCCAAACCCAAAACATGACCATATGTTTAAACCTTGTCCTATGAACCCAAAACAGGATGTCACAGCAGGCCCTCCGGTCAGAGTAACTGACATGGACACAAGCACACAGGAGGGCTATTGTTTTCTTCTGCTTTGGGAAAGACAGAAAGAGGGAAAGGGAAGTGTGGTTAAGGGATGGTGCAATTGGATGTGTCTGAGTTTAGTTAAACTGTATGTGCTGCTGTTAGAGACTTAAAGACTTTAGAGTTATCTGAAGAAACAAACCAGCTAGCAAAATGTTGTTCAGTCTCTGCATAAAAGAGCCCCGGGGATGTGTGAGACAAGTATATCCTTAAATGTCCTTAAAACCATTTTGGGCTTCTTTAATCATATTCTTTTCTTTGTGAATTTTAAGTCTCAAGCTGAACAGCTGATGACGTCATCTTCAGACAAACCCTTGGTGATTTTATTGTGATGTGGAGACCTTTTGTAATTCACATCTGTAAGGGAATAAATAAAGTTCATTATGATACCTTAAAGGAACAGTTTGGACATGTTGGGGAGTAAACTTATTTGCTTTCTTTCTCACAGATGAAAAGATGGATGACGTCTCACTAATTAATTAAAACCAAACTTATCAGAAAACTGAAAACCTGATTATACATCAGTGTGATAAGAACTCCCTGAAATGACAGAAACTATCTTTGGGAAACATTTATTTGACGCGTACTTTTGCTTTTTAGTTTGGCCCATATTTCTTTTTTTTTTACCAGGAATTAGATACTATTATTTCTTGGTGAACAGTGGCTGGGCCGGTAGGCTATCTGTTTCCCCTGCTTCCAGTCTTTATGCTAAGCTAAGCTTATCGCCTAGTGGCATATAGCTCCATACTTGGACAGATGTGAGAGTGGTATTGATCTTCTAAATTAACTCTCAGCAAGAAGGTGAATACGCATATTTCTCAAAAGGTTGAATTTCTCTTTAAACAAAAAAAATCTAAGTCAGTCACCAACTTACTCACAATTAATGGACCAACTCCAAAAAGTGTCACCTGAAATTTTCACTTCAAGATTCACGCTCTGAGACTGGGGAGACTTTGTCAGCATAAAATAAAAAAAATACTTTCAGATTTCTTTCCCCTTGAGGTTTGAATACACTGAGGGCTGGTGCAGGCAGAAACAAAAAGCTGACTCAGGTCTAAGAAGGAGAGAAGAGACAAAGAGTGTCAGGATGAGTCTGCAGACAGGGTGGAGGGTCGGCGTAGACATAGCATCAGGCCACACAGAGGACTCCTTGTCTATAAACACACAACCTGTTGCAGCTCACTCAAGAGCAGACCATGCAGGGAATGCTAAAAGGATTAGCGCGTAGCCACTTGAGATAATGTGAAAAATGAGACGTGATGTGGTGGAGGGAGGCTACAAAGAGTCAAGGACGAGACGGCGTCACAACAACGACTCAGTCGACCATTACCCTCTAAGGAGATTAGAGAACAACACAGCCACAGCTTTCTCTTTATGTTTTCATATTGACTGGCTGCTGTAGTTTAATGTAGGCTAATATATTATATATGAATATTTACAGGATTTCTATCAAATAGTGAAAGTTACAACATTTTTAAAGTATCATTTACGCAGGAAAATTAAAACAATTTTATCACCCAAAAATAGACCACAAAGAAATGACCTCCACACAATTATTTCATTCTTTGTGTTTATTTGCTGTGTACATCATACACAAACCTCTTTGGAATTAAAAACTAAATCTCTCATATATATATATCAAATAAAAAAAAGAGATTCAGAATTTCATAGAGCCACTTTGTAAACATGCAACCAAATGGTTTTCAACAGGGAGATATAAACACAAAAATAAAAGTCCTGGTTGAAGGGATTTAAGGAGTGTGCCATGCTGATGATGAGTACAGAAAATCAAACATATCAAAGCTGCAAGTAATTGTGTTAATTTATCACATGTAGTAATATATCGTGCCCTTGGGTTCAGTAATTCTCATCCCAGAACGCCTCTCAGTCTAACCTCCGCATACCTCGGCAGACCCCCAGTTCATATTTCAGTGGCATCCTCCAGGCCAAGCAATGGAAATGACCTTTCATGGAGATAAAGTGAGAATCACTGAAGGATGGATGAAGTGAGGTAGGATCTGTGGTTATCAGAGGAAGCCTCCCCTGCCTGTTTTGATGGGAAACAGGCTGACTGAGCCAGCTGGGAAGGTTAAACATCTGTAAACTGCCAGATGGTAAAAGTGACATCCTAAAACATTTCCCAGTGAGAGTTTGACAACTCAAGCTCCTTTTACTTTTGGAGGTGAATATATTATTTTCATGAAATATTCTTCATTTTTGAAACTTCATTTGTGAGATTTAAATTCTCATTGTGCTTACATTTGCTTGCAAAAGTCCAGTTCCTTTCCCAGTTGCACCACATAGCTTACACAGCTGTGAGCACTAAACACACATGAAGCATTAGCTGTGGCAATCAATGACTGTGTGTCACAAGTGATTATTGGACAGTGTTTATACTGCGTGAGATTCGACCCTCTTTCGGGTTTAGAAAATGACATGAAAATGATGAAAATGACCCGCTCCTGGTCTTCCACGATGCAGGTGCTCCTTTGAATCCAGCTCAGTGTTTTAACATCATATATGAGATGAATCCCTGTAAAGAGTCCAAGCTATATCTCTATTTCCATTTCCTCCCTCTCTGTCCAGTTCAGTGCATTAACAACCCCACAGGGGTGCCTCGCATGTTTGTTCCAACGCCTGCGTTTTAAGGAGTAAAAAAAAAAAAGCAACACACAAACTAAACTGGGACAGATCCGAATGAGGTACTCATGGTTCACTTCACACTCACACAACAGTTTTCCAGTTTAGAAAAAAAACATAGCTTAGTGGTTTTCCATTTTAATTTAATCATTAGGGGGAGAGTGTTTGGTGTCAAGGACAATAAACTGTGTCCACTGTATCGTGACAAAGATACACTCATGTGCCTTGTGAGGGGTCATGGGGGGCTGATTTCAGATCAGTTTACTGAAAATGCACTACAAATGGAGAGGACAGCAACGTCTACTCCACACAGCCACACACACTGGGAGAAATAGTCCATTCACCAGTAAAGTTCTGTCACACAATACGTCCATCAAATATATAAATACAATATATCAATTCGACCGGAGATAACTAGTA
The DNA here is from genome assembly GCF_015220745.1 of Sebastes umbrosus. Classification (NCBI taxonomy): domain Eukaryota; kingdom Metazoa; phylum Chordata; class Actinopteri; order Perciformes; family Sebastidae; genus Sebastes; species Sebastes umbrosus. The sequence continues at coordinate 9,529,552 of NC_051279.1, forward strand.
GCAGTTGTTGTCCTCTCATTTGAAGAAACCGTCTCTTTGGAACAAGGGAGTATAGGTAATCGTGTGCCATGGAGTGCCAACCCTACGTGCAGACATTAGCGGCTGAAACAAACCCTAAGTCAGAGACATTTGTTTGAAATTTAAAGAAAAATCATATTTTGTTAGATGCTTTGACATGCATAGCTGCTCAAAAACAGAAACAAGTTTTATGTTTTCCTTCTATGATGCATTGTGGCAATGCTGCTAGCTGATCACAGCCCATACTGAATGTTGCTGTTGAAATTCAAGTGAAACTCAGTGATGGTTCAATGCTTTTCGAAGTCTTTTCGTCTGTAGTGCACCAGTAAATTTCTGCACAAAGGGTAAAGGCCTGCACCTTCCCTCTGAGATAGGATACATGAATGCCTTGGCTTTTACTTTTTTTTTTATCAGAAAAGAAACCAGCAAACTCTTCTTTCGTTAGAGAGTAGGGTTGGGCGATTAGACGACTATATCGGTTATTGTCGATTGTCGAGTACATCGCCGGTTGTTCTGTTTTTTTTGGCTGATTCTTTGGGCAATGTTTGTCATTTTAATTTGCTAATTTAATCGTGGGGAAAAATAGCGCGTAGAGCCGGCATATTTTCATATCTAACTCAGATTTATTTTGACCAAACCAGAGTTGGTGATTGTTGGAAAGACTAACCAAGAGGATCTTGGTGAGTTTTATTTTGTTTCTGTCAAGCTTGAATGAAGTGTGTGCTTGCTCCGCCACAAGAACAGCTGGTCTCCAAGCTGAAACTACAGCAGTGGGGGAGGGGGAGAGGAGGTTCGCCCCATGCCGCACACACTGTGTGAGTATATTGGCAATCACGGATTGTTGGGCTGACGATGGTCGGCTGGAAAATTTTTAACGTATCGCCCCAACCCTATTAGAGAGAACACCTTCAGACTCTCGGCACTCCACGGCACATGGTTCCCTGTACTAAACAGTAGACTCTTTGGGTCCCTCTCGAGCAGCGTTCTTACACCCGTAAAGCCACTTGATGACGCGAGCATTCCTCTCAATGATTGACACACCAGTGGGAAGCTGCTCGGCCAGCTCCTCTTGGAACAGCCCATCTCCCGAGTGCTGGGAGAACTCGCTGGGCTCTGAGCCACCGCAGCCATCCCCGCCTACACTACGGAGGGCCAACGAAAGCGTGTCTATGGAGCTGGCACCAGAGAGGAATTTCGCTCGGCCCAGACGCTCAACCATGTCTACGTCCAGCCCGCAGAAGTCAAAGAAATGCTCCTGCTCTGATAGCGCTACTGAGCAGCGCAGACGCAGGTCGGACTTGGAGCGCCGCAACTCCCCGGACTGCCTTCTGGGTACTGGTGGGGGAGACGCCCGCTTCCATGGGTCATTCTCATCATCGTGGTTACTTGAGTGGTTGCCGTTGGCGATACCATCAGTGGTACCATTTGTAAATCCATTCTTAGTCCGTTCAAGTGTACAGCTAAACCCAGGGCTGGGGATCGACCCTGGGCTGCGTTCTTGGTCAGTTTTACTAGACCTCCTGCTCCCTGGTCCTCCGTCCGTAGCGTCTTTGTCATTGTTCCAAGACATGCGGGAGTCTCCATCCCGCGATGGCGCTTTCTCTTCACCGATCACCATCTTCTGGATCCTGCCTTCACATCCGCTACCCTTCTCCCTCATGGAGCCCTGGAAGAGGCGGCGGACAAAACTGTAGCCCTTCAATTCCGTGTTATTGTTCTCTGCTGCACTGCCGGGGCTCTTACACTCTTTCTTCTGCCTGTAAATGACGAGGGAGTCTGGCCTCAGCATGCGTTTGCCCGTGCTTCTCCTGAGCACGGGGGCGCTGTGCGGCGCTACCAAGGCGTTGATGCCAGGAGGCGTCCTAGGGTTGGGAGGCAGTGCTTTGATCACATTGCTCCTGTTATGCGCCTCAACGTCAACAGAAGTCCGTCTGTTCTCCTTTCTAGAGTCCTCATTTTCATTCTCATCTCTTGAGGTGAATGAACCAGAAAGGGTAGAGAAGGGGGTGTTGGACGAACGGCGTGGAGGAAGACGAGGCGTCAGGCTGCCGGGGATGGATATAGCTCGCCGAGGCTGTGGTGGTGGGGTGGCACAGGGCACCAGCACAGGCTCCTGTTTGGTGTTGATCACCTGCTGGCTCTTAACATATTTGGCTTTGTCCGCCTCAAGTCTCTCAACGGCGCTGATTGAGCGGCCGTAGCCTCCACCGTCTATCTGCCTGCGCAGGTAGTCTGGACCCTTGTTGAGGAGCCTCAGGGGAGACGGGGATCCAATTGGCGTTAGGGGCTTCATGTTGATTCAGTAAGCTGGGGAAGACATCAAATCTGCAGTGTAGAAAACGTGGGCCGCTCTCATTCCTGTTCTCACAGCTCTTGAAGGGTAATAGAAAGGTAGCAATTCAGGAGACCACAGAGTCCAAGGTTGTTGTAACGTTTTCTATAGATAGCTTCCAGTCTCTTTGTTGGGTAAGGTCAGAGCCCAGACAAATTGATATCTCTATCCAGTATTTACACAGGCATTTGGACAGGCACAGGGAAGTCCTTTTCTTGTCAGCCAAGAGCACTCCCAAATGAGACGCTCCCTGCCCACACCGCAGCAGAAATAGCAGGCAGGGTGCACTTTGAAAGGGTTACTTTTTCCTCCCCCACTTTTTCTTCTCTCCTTCCGTCTCCCAACAACACCCTTCACTGTTGATCTTTTCAGTGACGGCGGCCTGGAGAAATGAGATATAATGGCCTCAAATATTTGCTTTGTGCAATTCTGTCTGAGGGACGCCGGGTCAAGACTTTGATTGTTTGGCGCCCGATGTGGTTGAGGTGACCTGAGGGCGGCCGGCACCGTGGCACTTGGCTCGTTGATGGACGGATGGGGCAGATGCAGATCTCGTCCTTGTCCTCGCTTCACCTGCGTGGACTCCTGGGAGACACAGAGAGAGAAAGAGTAGGTTTTAGTTGGAAGTGTTACTCTCCGGGGCAAACTACAGAGACCAGATGGCTCAGCTCAGATTGTACTTATTTAAAGTTAGAGGGAGTTACATGTCTGGAGCAGGCAGCAATGCAGAGCTGACATGTGTACCTTACATATCAAACACAAGAAGCATATTATTATTAGAAGCTGACACTCCTATCTTAACCAATGAGTAAACAGGAATGGGTTCAACTACAGTACATGTTGCAGGTGAACCAGTAACATCTTAGAAGTGAGGTAAAATGTGTTTCCTTTGTCACTAATTTGTGTCTGTCCAAGTTAATTTTTTTTATTTAAAAATGTCAGATGTCTGGTGTCCAGACAGTATTGCAACATCCTGAAAGTGTTGGATGAAAGATGAATGGATGCAACAATGTCTGTTGTCCAGGCGCATGATGACGTGTCTGCCTCCCACCTGTTTTCTGCACAGGAAGTTGTACTGAATTATTTTTATTTCTGGACAGATTTGGCCAAGAGAAATGGCAACAAATACAACATCCTGTATGACTGATCATAGAGAAAACCTGGCAAGCAGAGACAGTCTTATTTTGTAGTTTTAAAAGGATAGCATTTTTAAAATCATTGTTGTATGAACGTCTTTATATTTATTCAAAATAACAGGACAAGTAATTCAAGTAAACTAACAATCTTTTCAGTGTAGCTGACCGCTTTAAAGAGGAACTATTATGCTTTTGTGTTTTTCCCCTCTGCTTTAGTGTGTTATATAATTGTTTTGTGCATGTAAAAGGTCTGCAAAGTTACAAAGTCTAAAGTCTCTTCTCTACAGAAACACTGCTCCTGAGCTGCCTGAAACGCCTTGCTTGAAGTCCTGCCTTTCCTTCCGTAACGCGGTGATGTCACCAAGTAACACAGTTGCATTATACCAGCCAAAGCTAGTTAGAGAGGAGCTGGAGCGGAGTCCGAAGAGTTTGGTTCGGCAGAGTGTTTCAAAGAGAAAAGAGGTGCTGCAGCACAGCCGGTATGAGAAAATTAAAGTATTTTTGAACATTAAACATGTAAACAAGTTCTAGTAGAAACCCAAAATACAAGTAAGAACCTGAAAATAAACATAATAGCTCCTCTTTAAAGTTCTAAATAAACATCTCAACTGAAAATTAGACTGAGCTCATTGTAATTTAACACCTTAAAGTTCTGCTTAATTAAACCAATACACGTCAGAAGCAATAACGCTTTCATAGTCACAGTTAAACAGCTTGTTCTTCAAATTAACAAGCCACTAAAAAAGTTACACGACACTTTAAACCGAACATAGATAAGGCGTGACTCGGTGAAAGGGACTGCCCCATTTTGTATTTATGATGTGTTCTGTGAAGAGAGACGTTTCTTATCTTTTACAGTTTGCTGCTATATGAGGATTTGGGAGCGGGGAGGAGGCTGTCTATAATGGGACAGGGTCTACCCGAGGAGTATTTATAGCATGAAAACAACCCAGTTATCATGTGTCTATGTATGTGTGCATGTATGTGCACGCAGTCATGGGTATATTTGTGTAACTGCTCTAGTTTTCCACCTGAGCTTATAGGCATGTATGTGTATGTGTGTCAGCACGAGGCAATAAGAGGCTTCCCTGCAAATGAATGAGGGTCACAGCCTTTCTCTTATTCTGCACCTTTTTTCCACAAAAAAAGAAGCAGCGAGTTCGCCACGTGCAAACTGTGAAGACAAAGAACACGTCTCTTAATCTTGAAGCTGTTATATGTAAACCCAGAGGCACAAGTGGAGCCTGTTTCTCATTCACTTCCCTTCAAAAAGTATCAAGAGTCCATATGGAGAGATAAATGCTCCGTGTGTTGCGCTACACGACAGGAGGGTCTTATTGTTCCCTCAGGTCTGTTATCAAATGCTATTTTAACTTTTCCTTCACATGAGGTAAAACAATGAACAACCTCCTTTGGCAGGAAAAAGGATCCACGTCTCATCATTTAAGGCAAACCATATGACCCCACGGATAGTGGCAAACACAAGCAAACACTTAACCCCGGGGTTTTCCGTCCGATATTTATAAAGCATTACTGATTTGTAAAGATAGTAAAATAACAGTGTGACAGAAGGGCATGTAGCGAAGGTCAGGAGCTACATTCAAACACAAGACAACATGACTGAATTTAGCCCACTGACACTCAAATCGAATCAAAACGATTTGAAATAAGCAAAACGAAAATTTGTTTTCTCAAAGGAAAATAAATCTATAAATAAACTTTGAATTTTCTGCCACTTAAGTGAGATGAGTTCACTTAGTCCCAGTGCAATTTCTTGAATTCGGAAACTAAAGCCTGGCAAATTTCTCTCTCTTGTTTAAAGAAAATAAGTTTAGGACTCAATAAAAAATGTAATAACTGGATAAAGTGGAGAGAAGTTGTTTTTTGCAATAATGTGTGCAGTAAAGCTTAAGACAAAGTTATAAACCAAAGTAACCAAACTCAAACACATCTGTAGATCAGCAAATTACCAGCAGTATGTTTATGGAAATTCGTTTATGAAATATACTGTAGTTAGCAAAATGATCATGTTTCACATTAGAATAGTGTCCGTTTACATCTTTTATTTGGCTTACAAAATAAGCCCATAAGCTGCAATTAAGGAAATATTAATTTCACTAAGGAATTCCAAAAATTCAAATTTTTCTACACTTTTAGTATTACTTTTAGTATTACTCTCTAGTCCAGTGATTCCCAAAGACTGGGTTGGGACCTACACGTGGGTTGCAGGAGATTTTATCAGGGTCACCAAATAAATTTGCAGAATTTCTTCCATAGTTTTTTTATTTATTACTATTTTTGCGGCGGCTGTGTCCTTGAGCGAGACACTTAACCCCAAATTTCTTCCCAGGCGCTTTACAGAAACCCACTATGCTAAGGATGAGTTAAATACAGAGGTCAAATTTCATGTATGTACCTGTATGTATATGACAAATACAATAAAGTCCGTCCTGATAATTGAAGTCTATTTGTAACACTGAATCTAATATGAAAGGCTAGTGTACATTCTGTTTGATGAGAGGAATAAAACAAGAGCCTTATAACTCTGCCTGAATGCATTTATTTGGTCTCATTTATAAAGTATTTAACATGTGTATATGTTTTCAGTAACGCGTGCATAAAACAAAGTTGTGATTTATGAAACGTGTCTCTTAGAAATGGCTGGTTTAACTACTCAAGACAATAAAAGGTGATGTGGAAATGGCAGTAAAAATAGTCAGGAACATTCACAAATTTGCTCTTCTCAAGATTTATAGATACAAGGCCTATTGTGAATTCGGTCACAATGGTTTGTAATTTTTAAAAAACTGGTTACCCAGAAAAAAAGGTTTGTGAAACACTGCTCTAGTCCGTTACTACTAAATACTAAACTACTATTGACACATTAGAAGGTGACATTTCACGTTCATGTAACTCTACCTCGTTCAGTCTGCTCACACAGAAGCTCCAGCCTGTCAAATGGCATGCCACTATAAATTCACTGAGGAGGGGGCGAGGGGGCAACAGCCAACTAGTTGTTTTTTTCCAGATGTCGGGCTGTCAGAGCTCGGGAACGTCATCCATTGTTTAGGTAGAGTTCCGGGAAAAATGTCTCGCAACAGGTGTGGAAAGGGAAGAAAGGGCATGAAACGAGAAACATGGGTAGAAAATGAGGAGGAAGTGGGACTAGAGGTGACGGTGTGTTGCTGCCAGGGTTTGGGTATTTATTAGACACCTTTCTTCCAGAACAATCTGTTCCCCATCTGTGTTGAAGCATTAAAGGGGATTATCGCCATAGGAGCCTAAACAAAGACATTAATCCTGATGTTTCCATTGAGGGGGATGGTAAGCAAAAATTATATGAATACAGCAACTGTTAATCCCTATACTGACCCAACAGTCATAACCTTGAAATCCACAACAATATGGACAATATTTGTCCCATTTCTAAGGCTCTACTCGCGTGCATTCCTCGAATCTGACATTACGAGCTTGAAGGAAACCAGTCGCTTTCGAAGGTCATCCATTGCTCCAAGTGCTATCTCAGACATCATATGACTAAATCTGAGTCACAATGCTAACTGACGGTTGTTATGGACACAATGTCACACACAAGAAATTAATAAAATAGAGGATGCTGGTACATCAGGGAAAGGAAATGTGCGTGATGGAAAGGTTACGTTTGACAACACACACATACGGAGTGAACCAGTGACTCAGCTGGGATTCGCTGGAGAACAATAGCCACCATTAGCTCCATTGACCTTAATGAGCCAGATTAGTACCCAGCACCTTCTCCTGTGATCTCGAGGTTTGTGAAAAGCGTGAGACGTGCTGTAGGCTGTAGATTCTCTCTCGACCTCTTCGTCTCTCACTGTAGGTTGTCATTAACCTCTAAACCCTTCCCTTCTTTCTCATCTCTATAGTGAAACCCCCCCACCTTCTCCTTCCTAAAGCTACCTAACCTTGTGTCTTTCATTCTGCTTCCCACTCTTCATCTCTCTCCAGCTCCTGTATATGCCACAGGGCCTCCTCACCCTCTCATTTCCCTCCCTACTGCATCACTCTTTTCCTGTATACACCCTGTCTCTCTCCTGCTCTATTTACTGTGTACTCCCTGCGTCTGAGTGCAATCTTCAAACACTTTTTGCCAAACAAGATGTTTTATTTATGAGGATTGATTTTGTTCATATATTGACGCTGTTTTTCAACAACATTTTCATATGGAGCAGTGGTTGCAAGATAAATCGGAGGGGTCACAATGTGATACAACAAAATAGGCAAACCCGTCTCCAACTAAATTTATTTCCATACAACTAAATTGCTTTCTCAGTTATGTTTTAAACATGTGGTTAACGTTGTAAACAAAACAAAACAAAAAACGCAACAACACTACTAAGCAACCAAATCACTGGGTTGGGTTTAGTAAGAAAACATCATGATTTGGCTTTAAATGACTACGTAAGTGAACGTTATTTTTAGTTTCATACAGGACACAAACGGCGGCCTCCTGGGCGAAAGTCCTGTGTTTGTTGGACCCATCCACCGCACCAGAGTTCAATTAAAATGGACTAATGTTGGCTTGTGAAAGCACTCTTATTGATTTTTCAAAAGAAAGATCCTCTCTCATATACAAACATTACCATTAAAAAAAGAAATGTTCCCTCTTTTTATCCACTTGTTACAATACAAAAGTGATCTGGGCACTGTGTCGTCGTTTGTTTCCCCCTGTAGCTGTGAATTCAGCAAACATACACGTGCAACAGCCAGAAAGAGAAGTTCACCGGATATTTCCCCACCTGTTTCTGCGTGAAATGGTACGCTTGTTCAAGTATCAGTCTTAGAAATGAACAGAAAATGTCAGTTGCCTCCAATTCTGATGTTGGAATGATATGGGGGCAGAAGGTTTCAGCCACTGTTCAACGATTCAACAAGCACTCTGGTCCATTCACAACTAAATATGTATTAGACAGCTCTATGTGGGCCTTATTACAGGTAGCACAAGGTCAGTCTCTGGCTCTATAATACATAATACATAACATTTTTACAACACGACCAAGTGGATAGTTACTGTCGGCAGATGAAGCCTACGTGAACATACAAAGAAAGAAGTGAAATGTCTGCAGAAATGTCAAACATCTCATTGTGAAAGTGATCTCTGGGACTTGCGGTGCAAAAGACAACAACAGAATCCAAACATTAACAAACTCCAGGATTATCAATTCAGCACGTTAAATGTGTGACCGCTCTCTTACACTGTTTAACTCTCCATTCTTTAATAAAACTCCCCTCTGTCTGTCTGTCTGCCCTCTATCCTCCTTTCCTGCCTCCCCCGTGTCCTCCTTGTGAAGCGGATGGCCCAGCCTGCAGGGGAGGCTTATCCAGGCGCCCCCATGCAGCTAAAGAGGAACCAGATGTTTTGTGTCGTGCAATATCAAGATGCTCGGACAGAGACCTGTCATGGGAAGGGACCGTGAACTTCAAATTTCCTTCTAATCAACAGCATTGTTTGCGTTATGACCCCTTGAGAACACAAAGCAGGTCATGCCTATGCATTGCTTACGATTACACTGTCACGTACACATATTTGACAATGAAAAAATGCTTATTTTTCTGATGTGAAAGCGGCGCCCCAGAAAGAAGTTAAACACGAAAACAAAAATCCAGGAAGTGTTTGTTTGCTTCAAGAGAATAATAACTTCATCTGGGCTCGCCGGGCGTATCCGAAGACAAACCAGCTGGCCTTGGATCAGAAGGTTAAAGGAAGCTTCAGTGTGAATTATGTATTCAGCGAGGTAAACACAAGATAAGAGGTTAATAAATTCACAAGGACCCCCTTTGAAGCTCCTGGGAATGAATTCAGCACGCTTACCTGTCAAATTAATCTTCGGACAGATGAGAGGCATCTGCTGCCGACGAGGAACCAACTGGCCACCTCTAACGTCTTTCCTCTCTTTCTCTGTCGCCTCACTTTCTTTATGTTAACATCTGGCACCGCTCTTAAGGATGACACGGACTAACAATCATCACTAATGGACGGAAATGTCTGAATGTTCAAACGTTAACCCGAGCTCTTTATGTCATGACAAAGCATCTGTGCACATCGATTCTCTACAGTGTGAATATAAAGCATCCGCATGGCCACTAATGAGCCACGATTCATGAGTAACCAACACTACAGACCTATAGAAGTCTGTTATGGGGCGGGACAAAGAAAAGGAGGTGTCTTCTTCTATTATCCAAACGACGAGACATACCGGCCTTTCTTTGCATTATTAATGAGCCACAACAATGGTCCTCCTCCAGGTCTACAGATAAGTCTTGACCTGGTTGCTCTGCCTCATTAGTCAGGGAGGGAAAGGGACAAATAACAACATGGTGACAGTAAAATGCAAGAGATGTCCCCTACTGTCCCCTCAAAGACAAAGCCTGGCAGCAAGCTGTAAATCCTATCACCATTGTGAGGCCTTGAGCACCATTAGCCGCTTGATCTACGGTGGGGGGCTACCTAGGGGCTTGCTCCACATACATATGGAGCAGCAGGAGGCCACCTGGGACGACTTAAGGGACCCCCGACCTGAATAGGCCTCCTCCCAAACCGTAAAAATGGACGAGATGGGCTCTTAACTCACTGCTGCAGCTCTTTTGTCATTCGAAGCAAATCATCGCAGAGACAGCTGAGCTCTGGAGCCACGAACCAAAGAAGCTATATGCCTGTGCAGACTTTGAGATGACAAGTGATAAGATACGTGCTACTCAGGAACATGCTGGGTGTATGTGTGCAAGTGCATGTCAATATTAGATGACAGTCGAGACATGTTCACAATAACCAAAAACCTTTAAATGTAACAGCTAGTTAGCCAGTAATCTAAGTAAGTCAGGCTAATTGGCTTATAATCAGCTTAATAGCTTATTAGCCAGTGGGAAACCTCCAGGTCTGAAAAGTGAAGCCAATGCGAAAGTGCCTTAAACTTGCATTCTTTCTAATAGCCAGCAGGGGGCGACTCCTCTGGTTGCAAAAAGAAGTTTGATTGTATAGAAGTCTATGAGAAAATAATCCTACTTCTCACTTGATTTATGACCTCAGTAAACATTGTAAACATGAGTTTATGGTCTCAATCGCAAGTTTCAAGTCTTCTTCAATACAGCATGATGTTCAGTCTTAGAACTTTAACCCTTTCACAGTGTGTTTTTAGTTCATGAAAGTTAATCATAACCTTTTGGTTGCCTAAAAATGTCTTACTTCACCCTCTTGTGTAACTTTGGTTGCAAAAAAACAAGATGGCAACGGTCAAAATGCCGAACTCGAGGCTTCAAAACGGCAGTCCACAAACCAATGGGTGATGTGACGGTGCCTATGACCACTTCTTATATACAGTCTGTGATATAAGCCTATTAGCTGGTTTGTAAAATTAGCCAAAAGTCATAAAAAAGTGAAAACACAGAAGCCTACAAAATTCTGAATTTACATTTTACTCACAATAATTGAGTAAACACCAGTTTTAAACATAACAGCTAATTAGCTTGTAAATCAGTAGCTTATCGGCCAACTGGTTTGTAAACTGGCTAATAATCAGCTAAAAACCATGGTAACCTCTGATTTTTTATATTATAGACTACATTATAAGTTTAAAAAAAAATCATCAGCTTAATCAATAGTGAAAATACTAGTTAGCTGGCTGTATTCCACTAATCTTGAAGTAATAATTGAGATTTCATTGACTGCTTTAAGGTGTGACATAGTCCACCTGTAACAGCCATTATACTGTAAGTCAGGCCTTTATCAACACTGGCTGTAACACCCTTACAGTGCTAACACAGATAACGTCTGCTGAGATAACATGTTCACATTTATTCTTGTTTTTATCAACAGGCTGCGTGAGTTCCTTTTTCTTCTCAGCTAAGAGTGCTGGTACCGTTGATAATTAAACAGCTCTGACCTATAAAGTTTTATGAGTCACTCAGTGTTTACTTTTTCAGCTACAGTTTTCCAAGCAAAAATAACTGTACTCAAGCTTTGCCTCTGAAAGTCTGACCAACATTTGACTTGAAAATGTATCTTAAAATTCAGTTTTAGATCATGAGAATCACTAGAATTCAATTCCAAATTTTAGCTCAAAGTTTGACATAAGTGACCCAAAGTCCCTGAGATGATCTCTACACTACCAGGTGCACTGTGCCAGGAAACCTAATAACCCACACTGTAACACAGAGACACCTGAACCTACCTCGCAGTCCAGGAATGTTCAGCCCGGCTGCGATACCTCACTGTCGATGAGTGAACTATTAATGGGTGAACTCGTGCACTTAAGGAGATGACGTCTACCTGGATCCGCATATAACAACTGTACAGAAAATGTGTTATTGTTAAAGCCAAACACCCAGAAAGACTTTGGTGGGAGATAACTTGTTAATAAGGACAATATTTTCTACGACTGCACTCATCTTTGGAGCATAGATCTATTAAACAATAGAAAATGTGTCCTAAAATAGCAGCTCATCCATTTCAATGAAAGCTACTCACTCTGAGAATATGCCAAAACAGTTTCTACCCCTCATATTAAATGCACATTAGTGTCTCTTCTGGTTGAGCCTGCCTGACTACACAGATGCAAAAATAATGTTTTGATAGAGCTTACTTGATCGAGTCAGAAAATAATATTGATAATTGTTAAAGTAACTTTTTAAGATAAAGTGCCAAAAATTCACAGGTTCTGACGTCTGAAATATGTACAGTATATAAATTTGCTGTTTTTCTTAGTCCCCTATTGGTTACTCTTGGTCGGACAAAATAAGTAATTTGAAGACGGCTCATATATTGCTAGTTTCTGACATTTTATATACCAAATTAGTTAATTAAGACAATAATCATCAGATTAATCGTTGTAGCCCTACGTAGTACAGTCCAGTGCAGCTTTTAAAACTTTAGACCTGAGGGTTCTGTTTATTTAAAAGAGCAATTTTTGAAAATGTGAATGAAGGTCGGGTAATTTTCTCCTTAGTTTTAAAGCTGTTTCTTTTGAAATTGATGTGTATATATCAAAATCCTTTTTATGTCACATGGCCTGCAATTCCAACTGTGGCCACTTGGCCAAAAAACAACTCATAGCGCTGTTCCTTGGGCTTGATAGAAGACAATACTAGTCAATGTATCCTCAAACAACGGTTTAAATGAAATTCTTAGAAAAACATATTCCTTATTTTTTGTGTGTATTCCTACGAATGTCCAGCATTTCCGCTCCAGTCTTTTCAAAATAAACTTCTATCTTCACAGGAAACAACTTTGGTTAGGTTTAGGAAAATATCGTGGTTTGGGTTAAAATAACTCCCGGAGTGGCGTAACTTAAGTATGGAAGTTACGTGACAAATAAATCAATGTTGACTTCTGGTTTGGGGTATGAACACCGGTCTCCTGGACAAAAGTCTGATGTTTTTTGTCATCCCTATGCAGCGGCGTTTGTCGCACCATAAACTTCCTGGTTCACAATTACATGGATTACATACAAATTGATTTTATGGGATATATATGAATTACAGTGCATTACTTTTCGTAGGTATAGCTACGAAAGGTGTATGAGAACAGCCTAGACTAGTGCAACAATTTTAATTTTAAATCGCTGAGCTGATTGGTCAAAATCTTTGGTTGAATGTAGCCACAGTGTGCAGTGTGTCATATGGATGTTTGTGTGGGAGGAGACAGTAAGAGAGGGTGTGTGTCCAGATCTGGGCTACATCAAGTAGACGTCCCGGCTCTGGACAGCATTGTTTTGTAAATTATGACCACCGCTGCTGCTCCCTCCACATGCCAGCCTGGTTTATGTGACCAGCAGTACAAACCGCAGTGTGTGTATGTGCAGCACAGCCCTGGACTGGGAATGCACTTTGCAACTCAGGGTAACACAGATCTCCCCTAAAAAAGCCTGTCCTGAGGCTGTTTATACAGCACAGTGCATAGGCAGAAATCTGGGCACATCCCTCAATCTCCCAGAGTCTTAAATTATGAAGGCCTGCTCCCACACTGTGCTCCCTCATTAAGCTCTCAGCTGGTGAGAACGCTCTGAAAGACAGCACTGTCTGGCCAGCCGCCAGATGTTTCATTTCACACAAGTCGGCACATTTCTCACTCTGTCAGGCATATGTCTGCTTCAACAAAGTGATAAAAGACGCTTCGGTGGATGGTGGCTGTTAAGACTCCCAAAAAGCGGCTAAAATGTCAAAACATGGTAAGTGGTGTTAAATCATACACCTGTGTCGCATTTGAGCTGAGTGAAACCTCCTAAAAACCAGGTCAATAAAAGGCCACACAACACTGTTGATGGATAAACATATATAGATGTACATAAAGAGGGTGGATCGATGAATGGAAAGCTGGACACCAGAGAGGAGAGTTGGCTGATGCTCAATTCTTGGAAAGCAGAACTCAATACAGTGACTAAAAAGAAAGCAAATTAGTGTAACATCTGTTTAACACAACCCTCTTTTCACACAGACACACCAGGAGGCCAAAAGGACATCCACACAACATTTGTAGAATTATTCTGAACACATGTTGCTGATGTTAGCAGTAAAACGTTATACTGTAGCACCGACTTGTGAGGACAGGGATTGTTTGGGGTTGGTTAGAGCTTAAAGCTGCTCCAGCTGTGCCGTGTCCCCAAATACTGGGTCGTCTGTGACTGTAGTGTCAAACCCCATCCAACCATCCAACCCCCCCTACTGCGTTACTACATACTCTCCACCACTTAAAATGTGTCAGCATTGATTTGCTTTCTGCCCAGCTGAACACTGTTTGATCAGATTCATTTAACTCCTGATGAAATAAAACACTCCACTAACAATTCTTATTCATATACTGCTTATTGGGTCAGCATCATCCAATCCTGTTTTTTGAGTCTTTCGTTTAATTGAAAGTGTTTGTTTTTTTAGCTTGCTAGCATTTAATTAAAGTATTAAAGCCTCTGAAAACTTGGTTTCAAACAGTTGGTAACCTCCTGAAAAGTGACGCCAATGTTGAAGTGCCTTAAACTTGCATTCTTTCTAACAGCCAGCAGGGGGCGACTCCTCTGGTTGCAAAAAGAAGTCTGATTGTATAGAAGTCTATGAGAAAATGAGCCTACTTCTCACTTGATTTATTACCTCAGTAAACATGCAAACATGAGTTTATGGTCTCAATCGCTAGTTTCAAGTCTTCTTCAATACAGCATGATGTTCATTTAGTAAATTATGGTCCCATTTAGAATCAAATGGACCATAAAGCAGGCTTTAGGGCGTGGCTACCTTGTGATTAACAGGTCGTTACCAAGGCATTGTCCGATCTGGGTATTGTCTACGTTTTTGTCTTAGAACTTTAACCCTTTCACAGTGTGTTTTCAGATCATGAAAGTTAAGTGTAACATTTTGGTTGCCTAAAAATGTCTTATTCAGCGTTTGGTTGTACTTAGCTCCACCCTCTCGTGTCACTTCTGGTTGCAGAAAACCAAGATGACAACGGTCAAAATGACAAACTCGAGGCATCAAAACCATAGTCCACACAATGGATGATGTCACGGTAACTACGTCCACTTCTTATATACAGTCTATAAATATGAATGACTAATTAACTAACATTAAAAGAATAAGCTTTAGTTAATATTTATAAAGAGTTTAACAGTCAAAAACTCTTGCTAAACTGCTTCATCAGGAATGTGTAGTTCAGTTTTGATCTAATTTGACAATGCTGAAATCATAAGCAAACAACTCCACGACTGTCATCACAGTTTCATTCAACAGTTGCTGAATCCTGATTGGTGCAGAAATTAAAATATATCATATCTTTTTTTCAAGTGAGTCCTCTCCATTTCGTACCAGTGAGAAAAGCAATGACAAGAACATAAATACAAAAATGTGTCATGTAAAATAACCACTATGTTCATGCCCCATCGCTCTTAATAAAAAAGCTGTTTTTCAGGGCCTTAAATCCAGCATTCATCTTTTGCCACCTTCCCAAACAAAACCTGAAACAAGCATGACTTCTCCGACTACAAGAAAAGAATCACTAAAAATCCCTCACACAAAGGCCCTCGACTGAGCTCTTCTGTTTTTCCTCGCTGCCATCTACGCTTAGCTGTTAACCTCCCCTGAACCTGCCAGCTGTCCTCTCTCATTACCGATCGACCGACCTGCTTCTCGGCAAACAGCCCCCCGAGTGCCACGGAGAGAGACCCCCGCCAATCGTCCCCGCTCCTCCTCCACCTCCCTGCCTCTCCTCCCTCGCCTCCTGTCAGAATCAGAAAACATCTGGAGGAGCCGGAAGAGTTTGCGGAGCTGCATCGACGGTCCCCCATCCTCTGTCGGAGGGAATGTCCAGGCCTGTGTCATCTTCCTCGCGGGTGAGCGGACACAGCGCGGGCACGGTTGAGTGTGATGGGATGTGGCAGAGCTACAGAGGCGCCCGGTCGCACTGTGAACAATTACGGGGATGTGAGAGCAAACGGGGAGAAGGGCTGCTCTCACAGCTGTCACCCAAACACAGGGGACTGTCAGGAGATGGAGATCTGTCAGATCATGTTTCATGATTTCGTTGCCCACAATGAATTATGGATTGAGTGATGAGTCCCGTAGAGATGTGAGTGATGTAAGAGCCGACTTCGGGCCTCAGAGGATGACAAGACTGATTATGGTAATGACCATATCGCTTCCAAAGTTAGATACAAACATTTGGTGCAAATTTTCATTTCTGCTAGCAAGCTGAAATGTATTCAAAGGCATTTTTCTGAGAGCGCAGCATCATCATAAATCTTTAAAGAGCTAAGCCAACAAGTGAAGGTTTCACTCCAAAAAGCTAAATATGTCTTTGCTCATCAAATTATCACTTCAATGAATATGATTCCACACTCTGGTGTTTACAAAACAGAAGAAATACTAGCTTGGTACATACAGCAGATGGTAGGTTTTACTTCTCGTTTCAGCCAAGAGTGGGTATTACTTTATCATAGGGTGCCTGTCTGAATACGTTGTTTTTCTGCTGGATGTAACTGAAAAGCTGTGACTTTTTTTTTTTTAACAAGTTCTTCCTCTTTTTGAAATGGTTCTTCCTTAAAACAGTCAGCGAGGACGTTCCCAGAGACTCGTCTCCACAATGGCCCAAACAAGGCGACAAGGAGCAATAAAGCTAAATTATAAGCCTCACAGTTTGTGTGTGTGTGTGTTTGAAGTCTCACACTGTTGTGAACCTCAAATGTCTAAAACCAGCTGCTGTTCAGCAACACACACTAACACGTAGTGCCAAGGGGAAGATGATGTCATTAACAGGGTACGTTTTCTTCTCTAATTAGAAACTCGAGCTTCCCGCCATAACTCGGGGGTCTTTACATGTAACCATGCAACAAAACGGGGATTAAACAGACCAAATGTTTGACGTCCCTCTTAAAATGTGATGCTTTCAAAGCTCTGTAGGAAAGCAAAACCATGCCTTGAAAGTGACTGTGGTACAGCTGAACTTTAGGTGATAAGAAACACATGAGTGGCCCATTGTGAACTAAAACCATGAAATATCTTGCGGCTTCCGCTCGTCCTCCGCAGTCAGCACTGATGTGGTTCAAACCGATCAGATTATACACTTGTAGATCGTTGAAAAACATTTTTCTTTTTAGGGGAGAAAATTGGAAAATAAAAGGCTAAGTGAAACCCTTGTGTGCTATTATATCCCACAAGATATTCCCGTCTTTGACCTGTGCTAGATCATGCAGACGTCAGTGATATGGTGTAGGGGCGGGAAAAAATCGATTCATCTACGTATAACCATTTTTTTTTTATGATTTTGTAATTGATTTTTAATGCCAGAATCTATATATTTGCTTCATTTGAGTCTATACGGAGGTAGAAGGAAGCTGCTTTTATTGCTGTAGTCTGAGTAACGTGACGTCATATTCGTTCCGTATCCGTCACCAAAACAAAACGCAGCCGGCCGCAGTGAGCCGAAACAACAACGGTGGTCTGCGTGGTTATGACATGCACCCTCACATTTTAAATCCAAAGTGGTAAACACTACACATACAGTAAATTATGGAAAGACTTTGGGTTTCACTCATTGTCAGGAAAAGCAGAGCTAGATATCACGGCTAAAGCTGCATACTAACTCTGTCATGGACAGGAAACGTTATCGTATTGTGGTAACGTGCAGTCAAGCCAGCCGTCACTCTCATCTCCGTGGTCAAATCAGCCAAACATTTTTACTGCATCAATTTATATGTTTTCCACAGTAAAAGTCCCTAGAAGTGTGTGATTCAACTTAAAGAAAAAAGAAAAATCGCAATAAATCGTAATATTGAATCACAAGACTTGTAGAATCGCAATACATATTGAATTGGCACCCAAGTATCGTGATATCAAGTATCGAATCAGGAGATAGGTGTATCGTCCCAGCCCTAATATGGTAGCTGCTTGGCTTCTGTTTAGACAGCAAGTTTGGTGTCTCAAAAGTCATAAAGTCAACACGACTCTCCAGGCTTTCTAAAGTGTTGCACCACCAACACCATCATCATCAACATCACTGCCGTTGCTATGAGCCAAGCGGGAAGGCAAAGACCTAAATTACATTTCATTTAGTCATGTTAATGATGTCAGGCGTCCTGTCAACACCCCAGACAGAGACTGCAGCGAGCAGCTCTGCCCCTGGGCACTCTGCTCTCTAACGGGGGGGAAGTATTCTCGTCTGCTCCGCTGGGATCAGCATCAAACGCAGATGCAGCCGTATTACTGCTGGAAAATTAGCGCACTGAGACATGAATCGGGGGGAGAAAAAGAGAGGCACTGTTTACGATTGCTGCACTCAGTAATTTTGCAAGTAGGAATTCAGTCAGAGGGATGTTTGTATCCTGCGTTTAAATATGAAGGATTGATGTTGGCTGTAGGTGTTTATGATCTATGAGTCATTGTAGCTTTCAGGCAGGGATGCAAGCCGGATCACATTTAAACTTTCAGGAAAAACAAGAGTTGAATCATGGAAAGGTAGGGAGATAATGGGCCTGAATCTACGTTTAAGTAATTCATTATACGTCATCATGCATAACAAGTGCCCTGAGGGTGATCACACCCTAAACTATATAAGTTTATCTTTTTAGCCAACATGGACTCTTTAAAGTGCTCAGAAAAATTGAGCAACGAAATGCACTTTGTCAGTTTATTCCTTGCCTTTCTACCACTGTATTGCCTCATGCAGGGAATTGAACGATTGCATCTCCCTCTGGAAAGTAACAGTAAAGTTTCATCACTGCCAGTTCATGATCTGCATCAAAAAGCATGAATTAAATCTGCTGCGGCTGCACACAGGCCAAACCGACACGTGCTCACCTATGAATCTCAGGGCGAATGTGTTTACAGGACATGTGTGGTCTGTTTAGTCTGGCTCCTAAATTGTATATGCTCCTTAAAACCAACTCAGGATGCATGAAACACACCAGTAGAGAGTTAGGGCTCAGGGGTGGGGGTGGGAGGGGTGGAGGCGGGTCAAGGTGGAGTTGACCCCCGAGGGCATGTGATTGTCTCCTTGGAGGAGACAGTCTTTTCAGTTTTTGGAGAGTTGCATAATGAGCCCTCAGGTCCCCGACTTACTTTTGTTCTTTTGTAGGTTCTCAGGTAACACTGTCTTTATAATGTTTTCATTAGTATGAAACGAGACATGCATTTTGTTGTTTGATTGGTAGGAAAAATGCTTAATTTAATTCAACATTACAAAACTTTTCTACCCTGATTAGACGTCTGGAAGCCAGTGCCTCATTTTCCCATGATTTCATCCAGATGTAAATATTTAGTGTAGAGCAGAGTTAAGATGGGAGAAACCTGCTGCCCCAGGTTATCTGCTTTAATCAGAGCACACTGGTCAGTCATCTCTCTCTCCATGCCATTCATACATGCAGCTATTTATTACTGACTGCTGGACGTCCAGGCTGAGTTAAACCAGGGAGTCCAGGTTTACATGGCAGATGATGAATTGCAGCAATTGTCAAGTTCTCAAAAAAAAAACTGTTTGGGGTCGATCCATAAACCTGGTGGATTGTTTATGGATTATCCAGCTACACAAAGTCTGACATCCATCACACAGATGTACTGCCAAGCAGAATTTGCCTTATAGGGCACCGGCCATAAACACACCATAAAGATCTGCAGGCATGACTCTTAAGACAAACTGAAGTGATCCTGTTGTAAACTTTAAAAGGTCAAACACGTGTACTATTTCTAGGTAGTAGAGATCCAATTTAGGATTTAACTCTAATAGTAATATAGAGGGATTTTATACCAAGTAGCCCATGAACTCAAAGCAAATGACCAGTGAGTGCCACATACACTCAGTGCCACACAGCATTATAAGATTGGTTACCAGGCTGTTGGTTATTGGTCATTTCAGCTTATTCAATTCACAATAATGGTCAATTAATGCGCGAGCAATCCGTGCCATGTAAAGCTGTGATATAGTGCTGCCACGTTATGAGAGCATGCACGAAGGAAAGTGGGAAATAATCGCGCAAGATCACAGATCCGATGAATCAAGTCAGAGGTTGGTATACGCGTAAAAACTTCACACATCCATCCACTTATAACGGAACCATTAACAATGACAGTCAGCTAACTCGCTCACCTTCTTGGCTCAGTTTATCCACTCTTTTTGTCTTTCAAATCCCGTGAAGGTGCGGAGATCCTCTCTCTCTGTGTCTCTCTGTGTCTCTCTGTGTGTGACAGACGGTGAGCTTCAGCAGCTCTGTGCTCTGCGAGGACTGCTGACTGCTGGCACACTGACGCACCGCTGCATGGCAGCACGGTAAAGAGGGAGGGAGTCCTACAGAGGGGGGGGGGGGGGGGCAGGTATCAGGAGGCTGTGTGTGTGTGTGTGTGTGTGTGTGTGTGCGTGCGTGTGTGTGTGTGTGTGTGTGTGTGTGCGTGTGCGTGTGCGTGTGCGTGTGCGTGTGTGTGTGTGTGTGTGTGTGTGTGTGTAAACTGACTCCTGTGCACCCTGCAGGGAGCTGAGTGGAGCAGTAGGGGGGTTGTGGGTTAGAGGGGAGACTACAGGGTTAGATATAATAATATATCATAATAAGTAATTTGGCTTCATAAACATTATTATTGTATGAGTAGTAGCCTATTAGTGGTAGTCAAATCATTTAATCGAATCAAGTTGCATATAGGCTAGCTTAAAGGTCCCATATCGTGCTCATTTTCAGGTTCATACTTGTATTTTGTGTTTCTAGTAGAACATGTTTACATAACGTAATGTTAAAAAATGTTTATTTTCCTCATACTGTCTGCCTTTATGTGTCTGAAACGCTCCGTTTCAGTGCATTTCAATGGAATTGCAACGGAATTGCGTTGCTAGGCAACAGTTTGGGTCCATGTTTATATCCTGTCAGCTGATGTCATTTACATACACTGCAACCGGAAATAAACTGTGACACATTTAGAGTGTTTACGTTTAAAACCGTGTAATGGTGTAAATATTGTATATTTGTGACATCACAAATGGACAGAAATCCTGACGGCTTGTTTCAAACGCACAATTTCTAAATACGGACTGTGTGTATTTCTCCGTATATTGAGCGTTTTGATAGTTTAACGTTATTTATATATCACTTAAACCTGCTTTATAATATAAAAGACATGAAAATCTCACTTTTTACAATACGGGACCTTTAAAGTAGCCTGTCTTGAAATAGCCTATGTGATTATAGCATGCAATAGCCTATTTCTAAATAAAGCATACTTTTAAAAGTCCCATGCACCTAATGGCTCTAGTAATAAGTTATTAATGTTTTGTCAGTGGGCAACCTCTGGGGTCTGAAAAGTGAAGCCAACTGGAAACGCTATCATGCTAAGGTTTAGCATACCTAGTTTACCATGTTAGCTTGCAAACATTTGCTAATCGGCACCAAACACAAAGTACAGTTTTTACAGATGTTTGGTTATAAATGAAAGTATTGGACAAATTCAAGTCTTGACCAGCTGGTGGCGTTAGATGAAAATTCAGAGGATCACCAGCGTTGGCTTTATTTTATTTTAGAATTAATTACTAAATTAATTAATTGCCTACTGAGTAGTTTCATTCATGCTGATTGGTTATACTAGCCTAGCCTACTTGTTAACTCAATCCAGCAATCAATTGATTGATTGATTGTGCTTTAATCAGTATTGTTCTTCTGTTGTTGTTGATTAATGAATCTTAACAGTGCACTTCACACATTATCTTAGCAGACTTTCAGCTTATAATAGCCTCACAATTACCACATAACACCAATGATCTGAGCAGCTTTATCCCCTTCGATGTTGTTAACAGTCACATGTGATGCAGTCAGATTAAAATAACACCAGAAAATGTTCCTTATGTTTGAACCATGCAGCTGGGAAAACATTACATTTGTATGACTTAATGTGATGCTTTTATTTCCGGTCCTCTATTTATTACTGCCTTTCTGAGTGAAAATCATTTCTTGATTAGCTGTGGGCAATTGTTGATTAGTAGTCCCATGCAGTTGTCTACAATACGTGATTAAAAGCAAAGAATAAAAAAAGCAAATTTTGCAGCTATGTGTTGCTCGTACTCAGCGGTCATCCTCTCTCCTTCTGTGTTTTCTCTACTCACCCTCCTCCCTTCACCCCCCCGTGTCATAAAACAAAGCTCAACACGACCGTCTCAGAGAGGTCGGGAGAAGGGGAGGAGGGGGGGTACGAGAGTGAAAGAGAGATAAAGGAGTGATCCGCGCATTTCACACACACCTGTTTCTCATTCTCAAGCTCATCACTCTTGACAGGGTCGACAAGCGAGTGAGGAAGCACAGCGCACGCAGATCCACTGGAAATATTTTAAAGAGAATATAAACATGCTCCCAAACAGAGCCATGCTAAGGCTCACATGATCCATACATAGTGCATACATCACATGCACACACTCCGACCTTTCCTCATTCTGCTGTGGTGACCCTGCAGAACATTTCACACTTAATGGGCCAACAATGCTCCTGTGAGGCAGCTCTGTCTGTAGCTCACAGGAAAAAGTGTTAAACTGATGTTTCAAGATAGGAAAGTTTAAAAATAGCAAGCACACTCAGCAAAGCCTTGAAAGAATACAGGTTTTAAAAAAAGAGATCAATACGCTCCTGTATTATTAGAGGATCGGCATTTCTCAAAATAGAAGTTCCTGTTCCTGCAGTCACGCTACATTTGGGGCACCTCCAGACTGGAGCCATGGCTGTCCTCTCCTCTGCCACATCTGGGTGCAGTAACACGATCTGCTGATCCCGTCCCTTGACCTCTGCCCTCTCAGCCACGACTCAAGGAAGCCACACTTCCTGCTGAGCACTGTGTGCGAGGTGGCGAGCGACCTCAACCTTGTTTGACGCCATCTTCTCGCTCCCCAGGAGGGCACTTCCTGTGTCAAGAGTTTCCTCTCTGCTGCTGCTATGTGGTTGTAGCAGGTGGCTAATTCCTAGCACGATTCCTGTTGCCAGTCAGCTGTTTAAGACCCTGTTAACTCGGGGGCGATAATCCTGTGAAAGCTGTGAAAGATCACGCACTGAGAGGGCGAGGGAGACAACCAGGGTCCAACAGCATCTGTAGGGTTTCAACAGTGAGGGATCAGACTGGTAGTAGATGAGAAAACCCCCCTCTAGATACAGTATGTTAAACCACAAGAAAATACATATTTTATCAATAATGTGAGTCTATTGTTGAGTCCTGAACATCTTGTTTTCTCAAAAACAGATTATTGTTTCAATCTGTTTCCATTACAAATCAAGTTTTTGAAGAATATTCTAATGTATCATGACGAGAATAGCATGAATTCTCCAGTTTCTGCAGTTATTGAGGCAAGCTGTTGGTCCAGGACCTCAATAAATGCCTATAATAAATTAATCTTACTAATAAGTTCTGTATTGCCTGTGTAGCCAAAGCATGATATAGTGTATTCCTCTGTGCCATAGAGCTCCATTGTTGTCCACAAACTATTTTAAAACACATCACTGAGCCTCACCGTTGAACTGAATGACATCTCCCTTCAGTAACATGAACATGGATACATGTAGTTTATTTTGAGCTGATCCCACACTCACCGTCCCACTGCTGGAAGTACTCAGGACACCAAATGTGTATCGATCCACAGCTGAAAACAGTTCCCAACAAATTCACTATTAACTCCAGTTTGAGTAACTTTTGCTGAAAACTACAGTGCCCCGCTGTTTTAGGGGGTTGTCCAGTCTTTTTTTAAAACTGAACTAAATATTTGTGAGCTGATTTTTTAGATTTATCTTTAGGAGGAACCAATGGGCTGGTTAGGGAAGTCAGAAGTATGAAGGATAAACTATTGCTTTGTTCTCTTTGGTCTTGGTCACAAACAGTCCTTGGGAAAAGTGATGACCAGTCAAAATGTACTCGCTCTCAACATCTAAGACTCAAATTTGTCCTCACAAAAATAGAAGTACAAGAGCACACACACACACATACACACACACGTTTGAGGATTAATGACACTTCAAAGGGAGGAAGCCGCACCGTGGCCAGCTTCCTGCCTCGGCCCATCTTGGACCATTTGCTGGCATCTATGTAGCTGATGACGGCCTTGTGAGCCATGTGGTGGCTATTTGGAGCCACAGAGTTAATCGTCTGTAGTAGCACTATGGGTTAAGTTCAACAATAAGGGGCCTGGGGCACCTTAACCTGTTGTGGTATCGCTCAAACTTGATAGAGCCTATTTGTGTTGGAATGAAAAATGCTTCTCGGGGGTTGATTGTGAGCGCAGTGAAACGAGGAGGGTTGTGGAGTAATTATTTGTTTTCCTGTTTCCTGTTTATGCATCATTGTGTGCATTGGCACAGATTTTTCTCATAAGGATATTGTGTTTGGGCCTTCCTGGTAATATCTGTCTCTGTCTGAGTCAGCATTTTCCCATATCAGCTATTGTCACCACCCATCCTTGTCTCCAACAAAATAGTTTAATTTGCTTTGAAGTCAACGTAAACTGTTGCCTGGACCAGATTCGCTGGAAAAGTTTATTACCAATCCAGGAAGTGTGACCTATTTATGGAGGTCTAAGAAGGAGTTGGTTCGGTGGATGTTTGGGCTTACAAGGACTCTTAAAGATGCAACAAAATCAATATTTTCATATCAATAATGGATCATGTCACTCAACTCTGAAGTTCTCCTCAGCTATTTTGAGTGTTTTGACATCTTTCAGATGATTGTTTTGTTTTTTTACGGCCCGCAACTCAGCACAAAAAAACTGTAAAAACCCGCAGTATGCCACAGTCAGCACCAAATGGCAAGCAGACAAAGTTAGCAACTAGCTGGTGAACATAGCGAAGCATTTAGCTGCTGAAGAGCCAGATATTTCCCTCAGGAGTTGGTGGAGACCAAAACAGAGCTAAAAGAAGAGTGATTGTTGGACGTACATTTATTCATTGAATGCTAATGATGCTTTGCATCTGCTGAATGTATAAACAGGTAGCTGTTTGCTAACACAGCCGCCCTATCAGCTTTATGAAATAATAATAATGTCAATTTTTAAAATATGTTCCTCTGCCTTGTGGCAAATCCATAAAAATTGCTTTAATGTTAGGGAAAGATTGTGGTTTAAGTTAGACAATGAAAAAGACCACGTTTACCTTTATTTATATTTAACTAAGATCTTTACCGAAATTTCTCCTAATGCAAGTATAAGAACATTATTTCTTGGAGACAGCATTGACCTTTTGCAGTAATTTCATCTTCAGTGCAGCTTTTATCCACTGAAAGATCTCGCACAGTGATCGTTTTCTCTCCTCCTCCTCCTCTCATCTCTACATGAGTGTAGTGACTTAAGGCCCAGACCTGGTGGTTGACCTAAACATGCTCACACTGGTGTGTCCTCCTCTGTTTATCTTGCCCTTTGTGCCGACCTTTACCTCTCTCCCCACCACACTCCTGCAAGATACGACGCCTTGTGTTTGGTGGTTGCATCTGCTGGAGGAACAGCATGCCCCTACATTGTTTTGTTTTAGTGCTCACAAAGAGAAGAAGGAAAAAGATGTTCGCAGAAAGTCCTGAATATGTCCAAATTGTTTACCCGGTGCCACAGTTGTTTGGATGTACATGAAGCATTGTTCTGTTTGAGCTCTGACATGCCACGGCTCCGACTGACGTCTGGGTTGTAGCCGAAATCCTAGCGAGGTGTGACGTGCTGTGTTGTGGATCGGAGCCATCTGCTGACATGTGTCTGGGCAGCTCACTGCTCTTATTGTTTCCTGGAGAAGTGTATGATGGGAATGGCAGGAATGCTGTGTGTGTAATATGTCCTAATATTAAAGATCAATATTTGTGTAAGTACAGAGAGAAGCTATCTCATCACATAAGGAGACATTCTCTGGGTATTTCCACTTGGCTCAGAGACTCATAGCCTTTGGCAGAACATCCTTCCTGTGGTGAAACAACACCAGACGTTAAAGGGCCTCGCCAGAGAAGGAGCTGGCATTATGAAAAGCCCTCTACAGTCAGACTTAGAGGTCAGACAGCCAAAAGGTTTTCACACAAACAACCCAAACCAACACATTCAGGCATTCTGTGAAAACAAACACTGGAAATAAGGGATTAGTTATTGTATGTGGGTCAGTGTCTGTCAGCTGGATGGCTGGAGAGGTTGTCATGTCTAGATGGCAGCGCTGCCACCTGCAATAATATTGAACGCTGTAAAAGTTTGTTGGAACAAGTTGAAAATGAGGACGTTGTGATTTTGGCGTAAGAGCCCTTCTATGTTGTCTTATTAAAGTCCTGATATTAAAGTGATACTCACGTCATGTAGGCTTGTAATGTGGCTATGAAAGTAGTTTGATCCATCACAAACAACAGCAGCTGCTGTCAGCTTGAACTTTTGCAGCCAGGTAAAACACAGAGCACAGACTTGAACATAAAACATAATAAATATGTCAAGGAATCCCTAGTTTTTACAAATCAGGTCAGGTCAGTTTTATTTATAAAGTTCAAAATTGCAACTTTGCTATAAAGGGATTTACAATCTGTACATACAACACCATCCTAAATTGTGTCTGAATCAGTGGGCAACCTCTGGTTCTGAGATGTGAAGCCAATGCTGAAGTGCCTTAAACTTGCATTCTTTCTAATAGCCAGCAGGGGGCGACTCCTCTGGTTGCAAAAAGAAGTCTGCTTCCATAGAAGTCTATGAGAAAATGAGCCTACTTCTCACGATTTATTACCTCAGTAAACATTGTAAACATGAGGTTATGGTGTCAATCGCTAGTTTCAAGTCTTCTTCAATACAGCATGATGTTCATTTAGTGAATTATGGTCCCATTTAGAGTCAATTGTAGCACTTTGTTCACCAAAAATCCCTTCTGGTTGCAAATAAAAACAAGATGGCAACAGCCAAAAACCAAGATGGAGACGGCCAAAATGCCAAACTCAAGGCTTCAAAACAGCAGTCCACAAACCAATGGATGACGTCACGGTGACTACATCCATGTCATATATACAATCTATGATCTCACTTCCCAGCATGATGATAGTGTGACATAGACGTATACAGTATCTTTTACTAAATTTGACAGATATTGAGAGCTTACAGGTGGACAATGGAGATGTACATTTTGGATGGATGTTTCAATGGAAGTTTATATATTTTTACTGCTGAGAAAATGTGTGAAATTAATGTAACCAACATAGTAATTCAAGCTGGTGCTACTTCGTATAAGAGAAAAGTATAAACTCTTATCTATGAAATTAAATAGTTTGGGTTGTGGCTTCTGAATGCATTTTTTAATCATGCACTATTTTCTCTTCTGATGATCTCACTGTCTATGGAACTGGGAAAGCACATTTTTCCACCTTGCAATTCAAATTTCACATTTTTTCAGGGGATAGGCTTTTGGAAGAACTCCATTGTCATGTGAGGGTGTTTTTCTTTTTGAAATACTGTAAAGTCCCGTAATGGAGGATGAATCTGGACAGTCAGTGCTTACTGGAAGCAAGACAGACTTCAAAGGTCTTGATCACAGACGGAAAGCCTGCCCATGCACTCCAAAAGAATCTGTCAAACAGCTGGCACAGAACAGATGTGGATCTCGATCCAGGCTAATCGCCTCAGTACTACCTTCCTCTCAAGACACACCAGCTCAAACCTATAAAACCTGGGCCTATTCTACATCTACACCACCAATTAGCATCATTATGGAGCGCTCCACATCCCAAACAGGCCACTTCCGCCTTAACTGTACCCCTACAGCGGAGAGACCAGGTGAAATCAAAATGGTTTCCACATGCCTGGTGATGTATGGCTTCTGTAGGCTAGATAATGAGCTACACCGACCATTAGGGATGGTTTGCAGATTGGGCCTAAATCCCACAGTTAGCGAACAAGCCGAACAAAGCCTCGTCTAAGGAGAGTCACGCTCCAACAGCTTTTCCTGTTGTAATTCACCCTCGGATGAAAGAGGATGTTGTCCGTCTCTCTGCGGTCCCATAGTCCTCTCTGATTTATCCTCGTCCCCTGCAGGAAGACAAGAGCCTCATCACCTGTCCTGTGGCAGAGGTGTTGAGCAGGGTAAGTGTCCCTGTGACAGGCCTTATTGTCCCCTCAGGGATGGAAGTTTGGCCTTCCTTTGTGCTTGTCCCTCAACAGGAGACACAGACCTTTTACCATGTAGGGATCCCAGCCTGTGGGGACATGCATGGTTTTACACCCGACTTTTTGAACAGCGGGGTGGTCGGATGTGGACAAATCGATGCTTGTCAACACCCATGTTGACCCAAAACATGAGACTAAGTGGACATATCTTGTAGGGATGCGAGGCGTGGTGACGTGGCGCAGTTTGCTCATCTTGTTTGTGCCCGATTAGGTTCACACAAGTACGTCTTTCATGATTTAATCTTTAACAGAGTTTAGAGCTGAACTCTACATACTCAAATGTTTTTTTGGTT
Organism: Sebastes umbrosus; assembly: GCF_015220745.1. Classification (NCBI taxonomy): domain Eukaryota; kingdom Metazoa; phylum Chordata; class Actinopteri; order Perciformes; family Sebastidae; genus Sebastes; species Sebastes umbrosus. The sequence goes on from NC_051279.1 coordinate 9,557,941, forward strand.
TTAAAGTCAGCAAGCAAGCATTCTGATATAATTTGAAACGTGTGGTAGAGTTAAAATACAGTTCAGATTTTAATTCATGAGCGCTTGCGTTGTGTCTGTTTGGATCGGCCATGTGTTCACCAAACGGTGCTCCGGTTAATGAGTGTGGGAGCGCTGCAGCTTGCTGCCAGGCCAAAGGCTTCACACCCAGGTGCCAAAGCGTTTGTTGCCTTCTTGACGAAGACAGTGACAAGCAACCAGCATTTGTGCCAAGATGTGAGATGTAATTCAACCAGTGTCCAAATGACCATGAAACCACAAGTCATGGATCAAAGCCAAGGATATGAAGCTCTTTAATGTCCTACTCTTCTATTTGGTACGGCTTGATTTGAAATGACAGCCATTTATCAAACACACCATCTGAATTTACAACTTTTTATGATGTTAAATCTATTGAGAGTATGTCTGTTTGTCTCTAATGAGTTTGTGGCCCCCGGCCGCTTGAAACGACGGCAAATGTTTCACGTTAACTTGTTCAGCTCAAACATGTGGGTACTTTTCATAATGTGTCCCAGTGGGGCAACCTTGCAAGAGCTCACCGCGCTCGCAGATCTTTGATTCTACTCTTTGGCAAATGTCGCTGGTAGTTTGTGAGCTCCCATGTTTCATGGCTGTCAGTCACAGAGGTGGTCTTAGCTTTTAACCCTGTGGAGGTTCAAAGAGAATGGATTTTCCCAGTGCCATCAGCCTTAATCAAAATCACATTGTCTACAGCTATTGGCCCACGGTGGAACTTGGAGGCTTATCCAGAATTTAGCTTTGATTAGCCTGCGTCCTGGGATTGAGTTGCCCAACGTCCTCTGCTCTTTGATCTGCTGAAGCTCTCGCAGGAAGCTTTAATACCCCCCTAATCAGCAGTTTGTGGACCAGTCCAAGCTTCCCTGAGGGGTGCACAGAGCCGACTGACCCACAGTGTGAGCATTAGGGGGTGAGACGGAGTGAGAAAAACAGGGCCAGATTGGCAGACGCACAGTCTGGCTCCAGCCAAGGATAACCTCAGGGTACTCCCATGCCTAATGTCACATGGTCATTAAATCAAGGAGCCTCCGTTAAACTGGACACAACTGCTTTTGACGCCAGTGTCTGAAACACTGACATCCTTAATGTGACCATTACAGGGATCAGTGACCAGTGCACAGTTGTTGACATAAAGGGGAACTTTGACAATGCTTGAGGGCAGTGGTAAATCTACAAAACACTCCGCTTGACCAGTGACTTAATTGTATAGCTTAATGTGTAGAATGCAGTGATTCCTGGTTAGGTGGGAACCATTGGTCTAATGTTTCTAGGGGTCCTGATTTGCTCAATGAGTTGATTCTAGGACTAACACAAAGGGTTAAGAGTTTGATTCCCACTGGGACTTGTGCACTGGGTAAAGTAAAATCGGAGATTTCTTTCTAAACACATTTTAGAAAATTTGTGCTTAAAACATGTGATAAGACTGTGAACTGTATAGTACTGAATTGTGGAGTTAGACCATTAAACTGTTTTTCTCCATTTTTGTTCAGGACTTTTTGGGCGGGCCTGAAATCATGGCTCAATGACGCACTGGAGCCATCCTTAGCATAACCCTTCCCCTATTTCTATATAAGCATATAGCATCAGTGGTTCTCCCACTCAATCACGAGTTACACTTACTTACCACAGCCTACAGTTTGCAAGCAGGGGTATACTAGCCATCTGGCATACCGAGACAAATCCGATGGGGCCATAAAAAAAAACATAAAGTTTTTACGTTGTTTTGCGTGTTCCAGGGCTGGGCTCGCTGGCCAATCACAACCAAGTTAGTTAAACTTGTGCTTACATCATAGGCTCTGCACGAGCCTATATGTAATCAACCATAGACTGTGTATAATAAGTGAATGTAGTCACCATGACGTCACCCATTGGTTTCTGGACTGCCGTTTTCACGCCTCAAGTGCTGCATTTTGGCCGTTGCCATCTTGACAAAAGATGACAAAAGAAGACAAAAGACAAAAACACGAACAACTCCAAGACCGGACAACGCTATGGTAGCGATCTGTCAGTCACAAGGTAGCCCCGCCCTAAAGCATCCCCTGCTTTATGGTCTATTTGGCTCTAAATGGGACCATAATTTACTAAATGAACATCATGCTTTATTGAAGAAGACTTGAAACTAGCGATTGAGACCATAAACTCATGTTTACAATGTTTACTGAGGTAATAAATCAAGTGAGGAGTAGGGTCATTTTCTCATAGACTTCTATACAATCAGACTTCTTTTTGCAACCAGAGGAGTCGCCCCCTGCTGGCTGTTAGAAAGAATACAAGTTTAGGGCACTTCTGCATTAACTTCATTTCTCAGACCCCGGAGTTGCCCACTGTAATAAACCCTCACCCACGACTGGGAGTGGTTTCAGCACCTTAAGCAGACATGCCCCCAGGATTTCAGAGCTGAGAATATTGGTTTTTTTTCATGATTGTGAAGACTAACTTTATCCATTTGGAGATTTATTTAATCATTAAAATTTGGCGGGGGCGACTAATAACACATTATTCTGCGGTGTGACAAACTCGCCCCCACATATTTATTTCTGCTTTATACCCAGACGTTAAATCCATGCGTACTTAAAATTATGTATGTTCTACATATAAAAGTATTTTTGCCGATCCCCAGCAGCCTGTATACTGCTCATCTGTAAAGCATCCATCAGAGCTTCTCTGGGGTCAAACAGTTCAGGTTAGGCCCTGGTTGGAGACCTGAGACCTTTATGCTCTCTAAACAATGTCAAATGGAGCTTGACCTCAATCTCTGCCTTTTTCCTCAGACCTCCCACTCACAGGTTGTTTTCAAAGGTCATGAGTCTGCTTTGGTCAGTATCTTCTGTCATTTAGTGCGGGAGCTTTGCCCTAATTGAGTCACAGAGGATTCACTTCTTCTTGTTGTTCCTGCTGAAACTATCACACACGAGTCCTTGTATAATAGTGGACGTATTTCTTTTTGCTATACTTCACAAACAACAGGTTGCATGTTTTGCTTGACAGAGTCATGTTTCACTAGTTTTCGGTTGCACCACATCCCATTAATCTTTAATTGATTTGTTTGTGAAAAGAAAGGCAATCGAGCCCACACTCTCTATAACAGATATACTGTAAACATTTCTAGTAGGCAAGTATCACCGTGTTTACAGATAGTGCTACAAGATTACTGTCAGATATCACAACAAATAAGAGATTAGCTGTGGTAAAAACAACACCATCGAAACTTCAAATCTGTTTGTCTTCTTGTTATTCTTAACTCTTCTTCTGCCCTTTTTATCAGCTGGAGGTTTCTGTGTTGTCTCCAGGGACAAAGCATTAACAACAAAGATGCTATAAACAGGAAACAGAGGCCGTCTCTGGTTTCGACGCTCACTGCTCCCAGGAAGATACAGCCCCATTTCAGTGAGTGACACAAACCAGAACACACACACACACACACAAGTCCTCCACATCTATCAAACGTCAGGCTTTATTTACATACTTGACACCTTAATCCTCCACTCGTCGACGCAGTGAGTGGAAATTTACCTCAAGTGTTACAGTCACTACCCATGACGGCATTGATCCTGCCTGGAAAAGTCCAAGAATTCATAATCCTATTTGAAAGAGACGGATATGGATATGAGACGTACTTACTGTAGGTCATGATGTTTTCTCAGTGATCAGAATTCGGAGTGAAAGAGAGGAATCTTTTGTGGACATCTGGTGAATCACGAATGTGGAAAAAAATGCAGCTCTACTTCACTTCCTTGTTAACTCTAACATTGTCGGAGTCATGTTTTCTTTTTGATTCTCTGGATCTGATATTCTGGTAGAAGGACAATTAACAATACCGATGAGTCAGCGGGAAACTTTGCCTTGATTGGAAGATTTACAGAGTTATTTTAAGTCTATAATGTTGGGAAGCCCCATGGAAATTTGCTTCACAGATGCCGATAACACATTTCTTAGGAAGTTTGGAAAGTTAAACCTCCAGTAGGCAGAATGTTTTTGGCATCATTGGGCAAAAAGTTCCATAATAACCTTTCAGCATATTGTAATTCAAGTGTCCTGAGAGACAACGAGACTTCTGCACCTCCTCATTGCTCTGTTTTCAGGCTTCCAAAAATCTAGCTGATTGGTTGTTTTCCTCCGGTCTGTGAAATCATGCAGATGCCATTAGGAACACCGGAGGACACAGAGGCACGTGATTTTATTCAGATTACCTCTCTCATATACTATTGTCAGGATATAGTGACCATTTTATAAAAATAAATACATTTTTTTAAATCATATTTGCTCCAAATCTACACACTGCAGCTTTAACGTTCCACTGAATGATAGCGAATGGCAGATTGAATGCCTTTTGCTATCGGGAGGAATTTGTCTCTCTCTAACAAACCCTACCTCTTCAGCTACTATCAGTTGGACAAACACACACCATTATGCAGATGCGGATCATCAGAGTGGGAGTCTGACATGACAGACTCGCAGCTGTGTCAGCAGGAGTTGGAAAAATCCAGGAAAGGATAAAACAAAAGACAGAGAGAAGGAGGGATGAAAGGAGATAAGAGGAGGAGAGGAAAGGAAATGTTGTCCCGCCTCTTCCTTCATTCCCTGGAGTTTTATTTGACATGTGTGTAAATGAGGGTTTGTATGTTGTACTATATGTTGGTATATGACGGAGTCAGTATATTCACCTCTGTGTACCTGCATCATGTTTTTGAGTGAGTGTGTCAGTGTTGGTGCTAATGGGACTGATAATGCTGAATGATGACGTGCCTCTAACTGACAGGTCGCTGCTGGCTGATGTGAGCACGCCTGTCAGGCATCAGTAAACTGTGAGATGATGACTCACAAATCTTCTGACTGAGTCTGACTGTGCTGTGACTGTGTTTGTGCTTTCCATTACTTTCTTTTTCTACATTTTTATGTGGAACAAGTGACAACTAGGCCAACATGAATGATACACTGTAGATTTAGATATAGCTGCAGGGATATTCAAGCTGTATGGACTCTGGTTGTCTGATCGGGCATCACATCTGCATAGCTTGCTGCTGAGATTGGTGTGTCTCTAAAGCTTGAACACTGTATGCTTTTATTAACCTTGTATGCTGCGTTAAAAGTGCTACTTCTATGCTCATAGTGTAAGGTCACACTATACATAAACACAGAACCCCCGGTCAATATTGTCCATTCACAATTTCTACAGTTTTATTCAATCAAGATGGACGCCTCCTCAAAAATGTTGACAAAATAAGAAACAGACAGTGTTACTTTGTGCTACTTTTAACAGGAAGCAAGAAGAAGAAATAAAAATATGGAGCTGCAGATGGCTGGAAGATGCTGACAATATGGTCTGTAACACAGTCAAAACTACGTTTGAAGAGTTCATTTGCAAAACCATTAGTTTGACGGATATTCCCTTGAGTGCACAATAATGATACAGAAAAAAAGGATTTCAAATTTTAGATATTTTATCAAAACAACCCAACACTAGTTTGATTGACATTCCCTGAATTGCACACACAAAAAAACATGATTTAGGAAAATAAATTAAAAAAAAGCTATTGATTTTTGCAAATTAACCCTTCATTTTCAGCCACAGTGTGTTAAATATTACTCCAATAAAAAAAGACAGAGCAATCTTGTTGACCAGATAATATAACAGTAAATTTGTTTTGCTTGTGTAAACAACCACATTCCTATCTGAGGCTACCAATAAAGAATTTAAAAATAAATAATCAAGTATCAGATTACAAAATGTAAACATAGTGTTCTGAACTGAACATCTGAAGGCCCACTGTGGTGCACTTTAGATTAATATCACATGGGAGGATGAAATTGGAAAAAAAAACTGTTCCTACATGGACTCACTTGAGAGATGTGGCTCATCAATAATTGTGTATCTGATGGAGGCTGTGATGGACTGACGATCTTATTACCCACACAGGCTGAGTAACATGAGCAGTGACACAAGAACAAGTGTCCTCGAATAAACTCTGGAGGGCTCAGCGTTGAATACATAACACCAAAACTATCTAATCACCATCAACTACTTAATCACCCACATGCACATTACTCTGCACTTTGCACTTGTGGTTTTGTTGCCTCAGTACTTATAGTATACTGCATATAGCAGTGACAAATACATTGAATCTAATCTAATAATTCTGTAAAACCCTGTAATCTAAAAAAGTTTTTTCTCCCACAGGGATATGCATGTAATATTTAAGTACTGTATAGCAAGTTTAGTTAGCATTATAATGTGCATGCATGTATAATATGCTGCTATGTTAGCCAAAGGGCCTGACCCTAAATTAGTCCCTATAAATAAATAATAGGGTAGAGAGCTTCACTCTTAGCCAGAGCTCTGCAAACGCATGCTATATTCAGTATGCTGTGACTTTAAGTGGAGACTAGCTGAGCTTTATAGAGACATGAGGTACAGACATGCACATATTTTCAGTCTCTCTTTTACGTAAAGCAAATATAGGCCCATTAAAATGTATAATAGCCTGGATTATATTTATGTGTAAACGCATGCAGACGTACAATGAAGTTATCACACACGCCCCCACTCCACCCACACACATGCACACACCACATCACACAGTCCCCCATCCCTCTCTTCAATATTAGGGACTGCGGTTCAAGTTCTGCCCAAAACGAGCACCATGACATGTTTCTTTGTCTTTCTGCCCCCCCTTTTTTCCCTCCTCATGACCGCTGACGTGGAGAAACCCAACAATCGCTCACTTTTTTCTCCTCTTCCAAAAACAGCACAATTGTGTTTTGTTTCTGTCGTCTTCCTTTGCTGTTGTTGTTGTTGCCGTCGTGGACCAGAGACACAAGACAATGGCTCATTCAGAAGAGGCGCTGTGAGTGTATCTTTCTTGTACGAGACTCAGACGATGTGGTCAAGACAAAAGAAGGGTTCCTGTGTTGCTGCGGCGGAGATTGAATACATCTGGATGAACTCTGTCAAAGGGTTTTTCTTAACTACTTCCAACTAACTATTTTTTTGTAGGCCTAAATCTATTCATAGCACCTTTCTTTCCTGAAATGACTTTCCCTCACAGTTCGGGGATTAAATATAGCACCTTGACTGTCGAGTGTTAATCATCTACTTTCCCAGTCTAGATTGAGTCAGCTACTCGAGTCACAGGCCGTTTCTCTTACCTTTAGGCCAACATTTCCTCTATTTTTCACCAGACTATAAGTTCCTGTCAACATGATTGTTTTCCACACAGACTTGTGTAGTAGATGACATCTTCATTTGGAATCCATCAGTGGGCCGGGCTGATTACAGAACAGTGTTTGTCTATTGTATTGTTCCCCTGGTTGCCAACACGTCTGGTTCTCCAGCGGGCATTGTTAGTGGCTGTGACTCAAATGAACACTCAACACAGTGTTGTTTTAAAAAGCATTACCGCATGTGAGCGCCGCACTTTACAATGCCTGTTGTGGTTAATGGTTAAATCCACTGGAGTTTGGGCTTTGTACTCGTGTTTTGTGGCTTTTTTTGTTTAGTCAGATCATGTTGAGCTGAGCTGCCAGATGTGCCTTCAGCGTCTCTCTTTTACCATTTCAGAGGTGGTGAACACAGTCTCATTTCCTGCGCCTTACTATGAGATATTAGTTATATAATCTAGGTATTAGGGCTGCCAATTGATTAAAATATTACATCGTGATTAATTGCATGATTGTGCATAGTTAATCGTGATTAATCGCAAATTAATCACACATTTTTTTATCTGTTCAAAATGTATCCTAAAGGGAGATTTGTCAATTATTGAATACTCTTACCAACATGGGAGTGGGCAAATATGCTTGCATTATGCAAATGTATGTATATATTTATTATTGGAACTCAATTACCAACACAAAACAATGACAAATATTGTCAAGAAACACCCCCAGGTACTGCATTTAGCATAAAAAATATGCTCAAATCATAACATGGCAAACTCAAGCCCAACAGGCAACAAAAGCTGTCAGTGTGTCAGTGTGCTGACTTGACTTTGACTTGCCCCAAACTGCAGGAGACTCGTGGGTACCCATAGAACCAATTTTCATTCACATATCTAGAGGTCAGAGGTCAAGGGACCCCTTTGAAAATAGCCATGCCAGTTTCTCCTCACCAAAATTTAGCATAAGTTTGGAGCGTTATATAGCCTCTTTCACAACAAGCTAGTATGACATGGTTGGTACCTCGGTAGCCCGTCAAAGAGGTTAATTAAAAATCGCAAGTTATGTTAATGCATTAAAGAAATTAGTGGCGTTAATTCAACAGCCCTATAACGTTGACATTTTCATTTAGCATAAACTAGCTTTGAATCTTTATTCCTCCCACATTCACTTGTTTCTGGGTCTGAATATCCCGTACTGATGTTAGTTTTCCCCTCAGGAATTCTTAACATCTTCCTGATTTTTCAATTGCAGATCCTTATCCTTACAACTGCAGAGTTCAGCCCAGCCCATGACCGTATGCTCCCACCCTCCTCCACTCTATACACACTGCTGGGCTTTGTGGTTTTGGGTTTGGTCCAGAATGCAACTCTGTGGTCAGCCGCTACTTAAACAGGCTGAACGAAACGGTAGCTCCATTTCCCTTTCCTCACAGTAGCACCTCCATAACATGTCATCACATTTACGCAAACAGACAGACACACGTCAGCAAACTGTGGCTCACACTCAACCATTGGGAAACTCTTTGTAAAACACACTGAGGAAGAGTGCTAGTCCAGAGTTATCAGGTCAACTGAGGCTGAGGCTCTGTGGTGCCTTCCCCCCAGAATGAGGGTTCAGGTCTGAGCTGGAGCTCCACAGAGCCTTGGGGGGTACAGAGAGACAGCTCCACTGCTCTAATGCAATATTCAAATCCAGCCTGTGTCTGATGCTGCAGCGTGCCCCGCTGCTGTAAAGCTGTCCTGTCTCATCACCGTCCACGCTGAGTCACGCTCCCCACGCCCCCGCTGCCTCCACAGCCTCTTGACATTCTCTGTAGCGCTTGAGGGCCGCGGGGGTGAAAACACATGCAGGAACATGGACAAACACACATGCCTGCACGCATATGTGCTTTAAGACAAACATACAGTAAGCAAGCACGCACTTTATGCACCTACACATGCACATGCACACATACTGTATGCTTCAAGCTGACCACTTTCATTATAACAGCCTAAATGAGTGTGAACACACATCCTGTTTGACCCACTTTGATGTGCAATTATGGATTAATAGGCATTGTATATATAGTCCTAATAGCAGTGGAATTACAGTGTACATATTGCATGATTTTTCATAATGACATTGACCTTAATACAAAAATAACTCCCACGTGAAGCCTCTTTTTGGTAGTAGTGGAAAGTAACTACATATATTTACTCAATCGCTGTACTTCAAGTGGCAATCTCAAAAATGTTCAATAGAAAAAAATGTCTGTTAGGTCACTATCTATAGTGAAAGGAGGTATCACAACAGTGCTTGAGCCTATGGCCCACTGATGAAAGTATTGCAATATTTATATATTTACAGTGTTATGAAATGGATGTCTGTGGTGACATTCCCGGGAAATTACAGTTTTTCTCCATTGTGTACTCACAAAAATAGAGCTATGCACACAATTCTGAAAACTTGAAGCTCATGTAAATAGAAAATGTGTTTTTTCTATGCTCATGTATCAACAAAAAGACTCCATGCTACTAAACTCCTAGCACAATTCAATTGTTTTCACTTATATAGAAATTCTAAATCAACCAGGACTGAAATCTTAAGGATTGCCTCTTTAAATATAGTTTTGAGGTTCTTCCTGGAGTTTACTTTTGGCTGGCAGTAGCTCAGTCCGTGGGGGCTTGGCTTGGGAACCGGAGGGGTTGCTAGTTCAAAATCCCCATATGGACCAATTACAGAGTGTGGACTGGTAGCTGGAGAGATGCCCTTGAGCAAGGCACTGATCCCCCAACTGCTCGGGGCGCCGGCCCATGGGCAGACCCTTCACTCTGACATCTCTCCATTAATGCATGCGTATAGGTCTGCTTCTTCTTTTATTTCTTCTATTTCCATTTTATTTTACTTTAGACTTCTACTTCACAATATTTCAGAGATAAATATTGCACTTTTTACACCCCTACATTTATCTAACAGCTATAGATACTTGCTTATTAAGATTTTACAAACAATACATACATGATCGTATGACACATTGAAATAAAAATCAATAGGTATACAGGTAAACATAGTTGAGATCAGCTCCGACTCGACCGGTACAGCATTAATTAAGCATTATGTATATATATATACAAAGTTTGTCCACCACAGGGCGCTGAAGATTATTTTTTTGCAACTGTAAAATGTTAATATCTTGGTCACAATTCTTTATAAAAACTAGTTTAAGTGTTGATGTTATGTATTCCACGTTATGTTTATTGGACTTTTAAATCTATAATTAAAATGCTGCTTACATGTTAAAGCATCAGCCATAATCAGTAGAATTATCATATAATAATATAGCACTCTCACAGGAGCCAATCTGCATAATGATTACTTTAGTACTTTTACTACGCAGTACATTTGGGTGGTATTGTGCTCTACACAATACTCCTGCACTTTTATTTAAATATAATTTTGAATGTGTGACTTTTTCATGTATTTTTCCTTTGTTGTTTTGCTACTTTTTTGCTCAATTTAAATGTGTGAATATTTCTTTCACTACTGTTGTTTTGGTCATCCAGTTCAGGTAACGAGTTGATGACTTACACTCCGGCCTTCACTTAAACTCTTATCACATTAACATAACAAAACAACAACCTCCTGCGAGGGATGATTTGATTATCTGTGTATCTGCTATTGTGCAATGACCTCACTTTGACTTCATTAAATTAGTAATGCTGTTTATCGAGTTACCCGTTCTTGTCCCAGCTCAGCACCTTTTCAGAGCTCTCTTCCTTGCAGCCATCTCATCTGAAATGAGTATAGGCTACGTTAATGCTGTGTGGATACTCCCACATAATTTCTACTCAGGAAGTATAATTCCGATGTACAGTATGGTGGACAGAGATACAGTGAGCGCCAGGAAGGATGTGGCCTCTCCTCTCCTCTCCTGTGCTGGCTCGCTCTTCCTGCCTCTGTCCATGTACCATATACTGTACGTTTACAGGGTTACGCTCTCACTCATAAAACAAGTCACCACGCTGTAACAATGAGTCCATAAACCAGTTTAAGGCATGCCCCAATAGGTCCCATAGCTCCCTTTAGAATAAACGTGCTGTCTCCCAGAAATAGTGCCCTGCATATTTTATGAGGACTTTTATTTTTGTCTTTCCTGAGCTGAAAATGGGGTGAAGACGGAGTTTAGTGGTTCTTTCTCTGCGACAGGCTGCTCTCTTTATAGACCCAGTGGTCACTGTGTCTCTCTCATGTGGTTTCACTATGAGGCACAGTGGCAGTGAACTCTGGAATTGACTCGTCACCCTGAGCTGACACAGTGGCAGCGGTTATGGGTCTAAAACTGAGAACTGCTGCACTGATTAGAGAGGTTGACAGAGCGTGGTGACATATTTAGCAAAGCAAAAGTAAATGACAGTTTACTTAAGAGTAGCAGTGTTTAGAAAGGGATGCACGGTATCACTACACATGTGACCCAAGACCGTTTGTGTGTGGGTAAGACACACACACATTCATCCAGAGATAATTCTCATCTCTGTGGAAATTACAGCCTCCCAGCCCAATCAGAAAGTGTCTCGTGTTTGGTACATCAAAAACTAAATACCGCTGGGAACAGACTGAAGCCAAGGCATAACACTGCTGTTAACGTTATCTAACTATAAATTGTGCACAGACACACATGCCTGGTGATATAAATGACTGCATTGACATAAGCAAAAGAAAAAAAACAAAAAGTCAAAATACAATAACTTCAAGGATGATTCCTTTTAAAGGGTTTACATAATATTATACTAACAATAAAAAAATATATATACTATATATAATGAAATTCCTTTAAAGCTGCATTGATCAATATTTTTGTAATAACAATGGATAAAGTCACTATTGTGACGATCCAATCAAGAATTATCAACTGACTCTGCAGTTCTCCACAGCTTTACTGAGCAGTTTAGCATTTTTCAGCTCATTATTTGGGTTTTCTGACCCACAACTTTTGGTTCAGTGTTCACCCAGTGGGCTACCTCCAGGTCTGAATAGTGAAGCCAATGTGTAAGTGCCTTAAACTTGCATTATTTCTAATAGCCAGCAGGGGGCGACTCCTCTGGTTGCAAAAAGAAGTCTGATTGTATAGAAGTCTATGAGAAAATGACCCTACTTCTCACTTGATTTATTACCTCAGTGTTAGTTTATGTTCTCAATCACTAGTTTCAAGTCTTCTTCAACACAGCATGATGTTCATTTAGTAAATTATGGTCCCATTTAGAGTCAAATAGACCATAAAGTAGGGGATGCTTTAGGGCGTGGCTACCTTGAGATTGACAGGTCGTAACCACGGATTTTTCCGGTCTGGGAGTTGTCCGTGTTTTCGTCTTAGAACTTTAACCCTTTCACAGTGTGTTTTCAGTTCATGAAAGTTAATTGTAACATTTTGGTTGCCTAAAAATGTCTTATTTAGCGTTCGGTTGTACTTAGCTCCACCCCTTTGTGTCACTTCTGGTTGCAATAAACAAGATGGCGAAGGCCAAAAAAAACCCAAACAAATGGGTGACGTCATGGTGACTACATCCACTTCTTATATATACAGTTTATGGGTTCACTCCCACCACTCTCATCAATGTCATTTTCAGCAGCAAGCAGCTGTTTTCAGCAAAAAAAATAATGTAAAATAATATGTAATCTCTGATAAAACCACAATATACGCTACCTGACCAGCAACAATTCCCTTTCTCAGCACAATCCACAGCCTGTGATCTATAATTGAATTCATTTTGTACCTAATAACTCATTTTAAATCTAATTAGAACTGCAAAATCTGTCTATAAATGCAGATTTTAATCATTCAATATTCCTAACAAAGTTTCTTGCATCAAATTTCCGAATTACCAATTATAGCTACATAAACAGATACAGTAATTAGATAAAGTAAAAATAAAGCCATATAACTACCATATATAAAAAGCCATATAACACAGCCTTTATGCATTTATAAGCTAAATTCACTCCATTTTGTTTCTAAAGTGAGACCTCACACATTATAACATCCGACTATTAGAGTCCTTCTCACTATTCACCAACTCTCAGCGCTGTGTGCAGATGTAATTGCACAGTGAAAAGAGTGCCACACGAGTCCAAATGACGGGTTATTCCGTTTAATAACACACGAAAGAGGAATTTCTGGCGGTGGTAAATTATACATGAATACTGTGGTGGTGAATTACAGAGCCGCCATGTCAAGGTACATGCTGGAACATCTCCTCCTGGCTGGCTGCACCTAGCTGAGAGCATGATTTGTGTTCACGCTTGTAGATTACGCGAGGCTGAGTCAGAACATTGTTCAACCAACGCCAACAACTTTTGTGAGTGGCGTAATGTGTGTGTGTTTGTGGGGGGAGAGTGGAGAGTGGATCTGTGAAGTGTGAAGACAGCAGCAGATAATGCCCAATATGTGCATGTATTTGGATAAGAGAGAGAGAATTGATGCTCTTTTTATGTCTTTGTATAGGTGCTGATATACGGCTCATATAACAGCTGGCCTTGGCTGGTGCAGCCTGAGGTAAGCCATTTGTTGTCTCATCCTCGGCCTTGTGGATGAAGTCATAACTCTAGCAGATGTTCACCAGCAAATATCACTTTGGATTTAATAGGGCCCTCTACAGGTTAAGTCAAAAACTGACAAATTGTGGCATAAAACAAATTCTCTGACTACAATAGTCCATGTCCACTAAGATAATGCAGTGTTCCAGTGTGCTCTAAATTTTGCAGAGAGTTAAAATATGAATTGGCGACATGTGAGATGCCCCACCTGTCAAGTGCTCAATCTATGCTGAATACAATATCATGTGTGTATACAGTGAAATACCTGCAAGCAAATTTAACCGCCTGCTTTGAAGTTCAAAGTGTTTTCCCTCCCCATCCTCTCTCGTCTATTCTGGGTGGTGCCAGATGTGACCTGGGCAGAATCGCTGAGCGAGCGCACCTTTTCATAGTAATGAGGTAAGAGTTATGGTTTGCCCCCGGAGCCAAAAGGTCTGCCTGGAACACAAAGAGAAGAACACCTTGGCAACCTCGACCTGACAGCGCAGAGCAAAGTCTGGCTCTCGTACTCTGAACAGACTTTTATTAAAACAGTGTGTGTGTGTGAGAGGAAAACAACATGTGATGTTTCATTTTGAGTATAAGGCCACATGGCTCCCATCTGAATTTGATTTACACTGCTTGGATATTATGTGCATCTTTGCTCAGGGACTCAAGTCTGTCCTCACTCAAGGAGTTGAAGTCATTACTTTAAACCACCGCGATAGACAATGACGGCTATTTCAGACAGATGTGTATTTTGCCTCTGTGTGTTTTTGTGTCTGGAGCCTGTTGACAGACATTTTAGTGAGTTCAAACTCAGTTTATGTCAACATGATTTTCCAAATCCATGATGACAATTTCTCCCTTCTTACCTTACTTTCTACCTCCATGTTTCCTTGGTTTGACCTGCATGCTGTGTCATTTTATATTTCCAGACTGCTGGCTCCACCTTCAGGCAGAGAGCCGTACGTGCACATTTTCACAACTGCAAGCAATGACATCTAGTTGACTTTGGGAGGTGGTGCTGCATCATCATGAGACAGTTTGAGTGAGTCAGGTTTTTTTTTTTATTTAAGGTAAAAATGTCCTGCATTCAGGAAGGTGTCACTAGTAGGAGACAAGAGGACGAGAAGGAGAAATAGAGGAAGGAGATGAGAGGAGGATGCTTGCAATCTAATTATTGAATCTCATCATGCTGCAGTGGAGAGGCAGTGGGTGTTAATTTGTGATGGGTTAACACAGAGTAACCATGATATCACATCAACCACATTCATTTGCTTGGTTTTGTAACTTCCTTATTTGTTAGCCAAATGTCCTTATTTCTCATCAATTGTTGCCCTAATCCGTCAATTTCACAATGCATTTCTCCATCTTTACCTTTTCAGTTTGAGTCGAGGACAGGAAGAAACATTGATTAAAGAGGAAGAACAAGAGCAGAACAACCCAACTCACATTTCATAGTGATTATAAGAGTACTCCACCAATTTAGCATTGCACTCATATAATGCTGTCGTACTCACAATGTGATCTGAATCAATGTTTTTTTTAATTACACACACCCTTTTTCCTTCTCAAAACCTGGCGCCTACATTACCCACAATGCAGCTTGATCGCAGACAGTTTGGTCAGAGATTTGGGTTTGTTATGCTAGTAGAGGCTAAGCAGTGGGCTACCTCTGGGTCTGAAAAGTGAAGCCAATGCGGAAGTGTCTTAAACTTGTATTCTTTCTAATAGCCAGCAGGGGGCGACTCCTCTGGCTGCAAAAAGAAGTCTGATTGTATAGAAGTCTATGAGAAAATGACCCTACTTCTCACTTGATTTATTACCTCAGTAAACATTGTAAACATGTGTTTATGGTCTCAATCTCTAGTTTCAAGTCTTCTTCAATACAGCTCAATACATGTTCATTTAGTAAATTATGGGTCCATTTAGAGTCAAATAAACCACATAGCAGGGTATGCGTTTGGGCCCTTTCACAGTGTGTTTTCAGTTCATAAAGTTAATTGTAACATTTTTAGTCGCGTAAAAGGTCACTGTTTAGTCACCTGTTACAGGTGCATTACCACCATCTACTATGCTGGAGTGTGGGCCTGATTACCCTCTTCCCTTAGGGATAGTAGGAAAGAAAAGACCAAAAAAAAGAAAAGAAAAGCTCTTTATATTTTCCTTCGTCAATGCTAAATAAATTCTTGAGATTCAATATTCCCACCCCACAATTCTTTAATTCCTTCAATGGGTGACGTCATGGTGACTACGTCCACTTATATACAGTATATGTGGCTAGTGTAGCCTCGAGCCACTAGCCTCAAGCAGAGATGAGCAGTGGGTAACAGAGGTCACTGACGCTGACTCAAGTGACATTACTTGAGTTTATCAGATTTTGTGCAGCTCCCTCTGGAGCCTCAAAAGGCTTTAGATAACCTTTTTTTTCGCATATGTAAAAAGTACCCACCAAGACCTGTAAAAAGATTTTTATGCGTAAAATTGTTCCACTTTATGACTCATATGACATGCTGCACAAACATCTTAATTTTTTTAAGTAATTTTTACGTAGTGTTACTCTTGCAGTTAACAGATTGGACCGCACTTATCTGCACACACATATTTTAGGCGAAGAAAAAAGCTCCTAATTGCCTACAGCATGCAGTCAGCTACAGTAAGCTGCTGAAAACATTAACATTTCATTGGTCATGTCCATTCTGAGCAGCCACCAGACTACAACAGAGACATTATGTGGATCAGTGTCTGACCCATAGCGTGCCATGGCCACATGGCCATAATTGTGAAAATATCCCTTTGTCTGAGACAATGGAAATTATACCCTACGGACAGCAGCGGTCTGCAGGAGCTATTGTATGCTTATTAAGCATGATGTTATCTGACATTAGTTAGAGCAGTGATATTTGCATTGGCTGAGAGGAAATGGGGGTGAAGAGGTTTGCAGCAATATGATGAGAGGAGAGAGAGCTGGACGTTATTCAGATGCTGTGTCAGAAGTGACTGTTTGCCCAGCGAATCCTCAAATAACCACCTGTGCCACAGGGTGCTCAGAGTGTGTTTAAAACGGTCAAAATATTTTGCGTCTGTCCCCACTGACAGACATGCTGTCAGAGCTCGTCATCATTTACAGAGCTTATAGGCTACCAGGTGGATTTGTGCTGGGTCATCATCAACCAGGAGCTGACAGCACTGGAGCCTCTAAAGAGCCAGGAACACATCATTCGGAGCAGTGGACTGAAAAAAGGCAGTTAGCACGCAAACTCTAAATTTGGTGTATGATTTATTGATTTAATCCAACCCTTGGTAACCAGCATGAGTATGGAAAGCAGGATTTAAGCTCCCTTTTCTGTTACCTGTTTGTGTTGTGTTTCTCTGAATAAATGTGATTCTGTACACTCTAGAGGGTTTTAATATTAGAGTCACTTTTTCCAAATGAAACAAAAACATAAAGACAAACAAAGAAAAACACCACAAAGCCTGCCAATTGCCTTGTTTTTAAAGCCAATGGAAATTGTAAAAATTATTCCCAGCTTTTTTTCCCTGTAGGTTTCAAATACTGCCTGGCAATAATTGACTTGTTTTGTTCCACATTGCGTGGCTTGTGGGTGAAGACACAGTGACTAACTCCATGCAGATAAAGGCAGGAAATAGAAACTTCAAAGCGGACATATAAAACCTGTTTTGGGGTCAGGGTGAGCTGGTAGAGTTTTATGATCTGAAATTGTATAATTGCACAGTTCAGACTTCTATCACTGCGAGTGGACTTTCTTTGGCTTCAGGAATATGAAAGAAAGCCTCCCAAAAGCCAAACAAATAAGCTTTGTGCTGCAGGCTTGGTCACTGGGGTTCAATAAAATAGTTTTTGCCCGATCTTGGACAAAGCTTTCGACACACAACTCATTTTTCTTCAGGCTGTAGATATATTTTGGTAGAGTACCATTTATCTTTGATGAACTCTGAACGTCTGGCTTCAGCTCTAGAGTGCTGAGTGGCCTTGACTGCAGCATTGAACCCATAGAGCTTCTGCTTCATGTGGCCTTGAAGCACATATTCTATTTTGCTATAAGTAGTCTCAGCATAAATATGATGTGTTTAGTTCTGTCCCTCATATCCCCTAACCACAGAACCATGCTTCCTATTTTTTTCTCCAGGGTTTCTGATGATGTTTGGAATAATGTTGTAGAAATCTGGGTTCTTGCAGCGAAGCTCTTGGCATCACAACCTTACCACAGCAGAGCTGAGGGAGGCTGCGGTTATCCATATATGTTCCAACATGGACTCTACTGCGGTTACCACCTGTTTGTATGGGGTTCATTTACAAATTGTTTCTTAAAGTCATGCTTGGTATGGTTTACACATTCTGTTGCAAAGCTACAGTGTGATAGCAATAAGTACAGCAGTAACCCTGCATATAAATAGACTGAAATTAAAGAGAAAGCAACTCTGGAATAGTTGTTCTGCATCCTCATGTGAGAGAAAGGAAGAAACATTTGACATTTATGAGATTATCTGAAAAAGAGTAAGAGACACCAGTACAAAAAACATGTATACTAAAACATACACAATAATAAACCGGCAAGATAAAAGTGAGGCAAGTATAAATAAACAGTGCAAACTGCTGCTGATCCTGCAGATGTAAAGGCATTTGTGATAAATCTCAGATAGAAGGACACGTACCGAACCCTGAGGCATGCTGTAACTCTTATCACCAGTTCAGTAGCCTCAGCTCCCCTCACTTTATTTCTGTGGGTCAGCAAAATGGCTAACCTAGCCTGCCTAAACGGAAAGTGTTGAAGTGTATACTCAGTTGTCATTTGCTGAGTACACAGGAACGAGAACAAAAGTTCAAAGTGAAATAGAAAAAATCATGTGATAAGAAGTGGCTGGTGACAGACAATTCCATACTACATACAAGTTTGAAGCAGGTTTTGAGTGTGTGTTTAAGCATACTTGAATCAAAACAGTCGGTATGCATACTAAAAACCCTTGAAATTGTATGTTCTGTTGATCTACACTATATTGTCCAACAAGGCAAGTCCAATGGATGTTCATACTCACAGCTGAATAACATGGAGCATAATACCAGGACCCTGAAACTGAAGCAGCAAAATGAAATTCAGCCATCCCTCATTTTATTATTTACACTGTACTTTTCCAACTGTGACATGTCAAAATGTCTTCTGTGAAAATTGGAAATTGTGGTGGAACAGTGCTAAAACGCAGAGGTGGGACCAAGTCATTGTTTTGCAAGTCACAAGCAAGTTTCAAGTCTTTACACTCAAGTCCCAAGTCGACAGGAAAGTCTGAGTCAAGTCTCAAGTCCTAAACTTTAAGTTTTGAGTTCTAAACAAGCCATAATGCACTCTTCACCAAATGTAATGCCATTTAAACAACAGAGTAATAATATATTCAATTTACAAAAATCAAGAATGCTTTTTAAAATTGTATTTATTTGTTAAAACAAGAGCGTTAAACTTATTGAATAACATACATATTAGGCTTTGTGCTTGGGGGAAGGTATTTTCAAGTCAAAAGGCTCAAGTTGCGCGTGAAGTCCCGATTCATTGGTTTTAAAATGAATGTCTAGTTGCAAGTCTTTTTTTAATTTGTCAAATCAAGTCTAAAGTCATCAAGTTTGTGCCTCAAGTCTGACTCGAGTCCAAGTCATGTGACTCGAGCCCACACCTCTGCTAAAATACGAAGGAAATCAGTAGTGAATCATTAGAGACACATTTTGCTTTCTTTTTGTGAAGTTTGATTTACAGTGAAGTTGCAGTTTTACTGCTAAATACGTATTGCATCATTTCCTGTTCTGTTATTATATGAAACAATAAAGTATGTTGATTTCTTGTATACTAATGGCAAAAAACGTGTACTATGAAGATCATGATGTAGTACATACTGTATACAGTAAGAATATAAAATGTAATCAGGACTTGTCTATCAGAGGAGGCCCGTGGCTGTCTACACCCACCGCAGGACTGGCGGAAACTATTCGACCCAACAGCGATAAGAGGCTGTAAAACATAAAACACCTTACAGTCATAAAGAGTGATAAGGACATAGACATAGACAGAGACAGAAATGACTAACGGCACAGACAGTTTGTCGCCTGAACTCTGTGGCGGTGTTTAAATGTATGTGTGCTGTGCAGGGCACTGTTATCAACACTGACCATACCTTATTAATGTCCCCCCTCAGTCCCTAGTTTTGTCTTCACTAACCAACCTCTTCTCTAAAAGTCCAGAAGGCAGCTATTTGAGCACTAAACTATAATCAGTCCATGTCGATCTTTATTGGCCCAATTGTCTGGGACTCGAGGCAGTTTAGAAAAGATAGCTGGAAACACTTCTCAACAGTTATTACTGTAGTTTAATGTTCGATCATAGTAGAGACAAATGGGCTGTTTGGATTATTAAATATCAAAACTAGCTGTCCAAAAGCTGATCTTAAGAGCTGCAACTCACGGTGCTTACAGTCGATCCAAAACCCAAAGAGATTTCAAATCTCACGTTTGAGAAACTGAAACCAGCAATTGTTTGGCATATTTGCTTGAAAAATGACTTCATGGATTAATTTTCTTTAAAACACCCACACTAATGCTAATTGAAACTGACCTCTTAGGTAAACATAATGTCCTTAAAGGACATTTATAGCCAGTTTGATATTCCAGCTAAAGTCAATTTCTGCAAATGTATGCACCCCCACACCTCAGACAGCCAGTGTGAATATCACTGCTCATAATGCCTGGTTACATCACGCTTAATAAGTATTCAGATCATGGAGCGATCTGGTGTCCTCAGGCATAATTTCCATCATCTGAGATTAAGACAAAGGCTCACTTCCATGGTTATATTCATGTGATCAGGGCTGGCTGGATGACAGTGAGCATCAATCGTAGCCTAAGTGTTAGGATGACCAGATCCAAACAAACCAAATGTGGGACAAAGGGTATGTTTGTGTGGGACAATGTGGGACACCTCCCCTAGCAACGCAATTCTGTTGCAAATCCGTCAAAATGCGCTAAAACGGAGTGTTTCACACCAAGGATAACTACAGGCACATTCAGGCCGACAGCATGAGGAAAATAAAGTTTTTTACATTACAGCATGTAAACATATTCTAGTAGAAACACTAAATACAAGTATGAACCTGAAAAATGAGCATAATATGGGACCTTTAAATTACAAAAAGGTTATTATGGAAATTTTGCCTTAATGATGCCAAAAATATACTACCTACTGCTACCACTTTAACCCTCTATTCCTATAGGTGTCACTATAGTCTGCCATCCCCCAGCTGTCATCACTCACCAACTCTGAATAAACTGTCAAACTAGGCAGCGCTGATCAAATATGAATCAATATTCTGTTACTGTAATGCCTATTTCTCGCGTAAAATGTTCTCTAAAACATCTTGTAGTGTACTGTTTGGCTGTAAAATGAGAACATTTGTGACCCGGAAACCGGTTGAGATCTGTTGAGGAAATACCAAGCACCGCCCATCAGCCGGAGCACAGCCAATAGGAACGCTCTCTCTCTGAAATGACCTGTGATTAACCAAAGTCTCCCATCACAGGCTAGATTTTCTAAAGCCTGAAAACAGAGACATGATGAGGTGCAGAAGTCTAGTTATCTCTCAGAACACTTAAAGGTCCCATATTATTAAAAAAAAGTGAGATTTTCATGTTTTTTTTGTTATAAAGCAGGTTTAAGTCCAATATAAATACTGTGAAAGTATCGAAACGCTCAATCCACAGGGAAATACACACAGCCCCTTATTTAGAAACTCTGCATTTGAAACGAGCTGTTTCCTCTCAGAACACTTGAATTACATTAGGCTGAAAGGTCATTATGGAATTTTTGCCTTAATGCCAAAAACATACTGCCTACTACTACCACTTTAACCCTCCATTCCTATAGGTGTCACTATAGTCCCCCACCCTTTTCACTCTACTCCTCCTCCTCCTCCTCCTCCCATCATCCTACCAAACCTCCGCGAAAGGGTGTGCGTTTTGAAGGTTGTATGAAGCTAAACGAACCTCCGCAGACAAGAAGAGCAGTCGCCTCTTTAGCTTTGACAGCAGCAACCCGGGACAAGCCTCTTAAAGCCGGGGCGGAGAGAGAAAGTCCTCCTCCTTCATCATCCTCCACTCTGGGCTGAGAGCCCCCCCACCCCACAGAACAAGGACCAAGGTCTTGTCCTCTCCTGGGAGACACAGCGTGGATTGCCGCATCACACGGAGACATTTCAAATCAAAAAGTTGCTACATATAGAATGCGCGTGAGAATGCAATGTTGCAACATTGTATCTTCTCTTCAAGGTCAGTCTCTGAGCGCCGCGGCTGCTTCACGGACCTGTGTTTTATCTCGGAGAGTCGGAGGGGAGAAGAGGTGTGGAGCGGGATGCAGGCTGTGTCTCCAGCGTCAACAATGACATCTTTCACCGAGGAGGACATTGATAGTCACTGACACAGAAACTTGTGGAACACTGCTGCTCGGTTTGCTTGTTTCTTGTCTGTAAAAAGGAAACTCTTTTAGGCATCTTGTCGTTTCCTGCTTTGCCTCCCTCGGCCTGTGCGTCGGTGCGTCTGTTTACCTGGCGACAAGTTTCTTGAAGCAGAGTTTTTTACCAACTATTCTCCAAATTAAATTGCCCATTTGTTTGTTCAACATCATGCCTTCTTCAAGGACAGGTAGTAGTGTGAGTAGTATACCGGAGCGAGGTCTGCTCTTGCTGCTGGTGTTGGTGTTACTGGAGGGCTCTGTGTTTCCTCTCGGAGCTTCCAGCTCTCCGGATACCAGCCAACCGGAGGATACGGACAACCACAAAATCTCCATGAACGAAAAACACAACATCACTAAAAAGGCTTTCCCCGTGCTCGACCTCGACTACCATCACATACACGTGCCCTTTGAGGTCTCACTATGGGTGCTGCTGGCCTCCTTAATGAAATTAGGTGAGTATATCATGTGAATGTCACTCATGTGTCAGTCAGCCTGCAGAGCTACTAGGCGGTTTGAGTTCAGCATTTTCCAGGAAATGCTAGCTAAGGGTTAGGTCATAGAGGGTTGGTTTAACAGGTATAGTCATTGCAGGTAAAGCCAGTTGTTCATATGCACAGTTTGCCTGCATGTCAAAACAAATAAAGGTCAAGTCTGTTTTTTTTTTATCATACCTGAAGACTGGGTTCAGATAACAGCAGAGATAAATCACCTGATATGTAGGTTAAACCTTGATTGGGATTACATAAGATAAGATAAGATAAGATAACATATACCTTTTATTAGTGGGGACATTTGCAGTGTACAGCAGCAAAGAGGATATAGTGCAAAAAACAAGATGCATCAGCTGACACAGTAAAAAAGAGCTAAGCAAAGGGTAACAAAATATGAACCATTTAAATAGAAGGAAGTATAAAAATAGGAACAGTATATACAGTATTGACAATAAACAGACTCTTAACAAAATTGCACAAGTGGAAAATGATATTGCACAGTGAGAATGAATGAATAATGCCACAACACATAGCTTTTTTTTTTTTTTTTTTTTTTTTTTTTAAATGTTATTTTTTTGGGGGCATTTTTTAAGCATTTTATTGATAGGACAGTGTTGAAAGGGGGAGAGAGAGAATTGACATGCGGAAAGGACCACAGGCCGGATTCGAACCCAGGTCCACCGCTGCAAGGGACAGAGCCTTGGCGACACATGGGCGCTCGCTCTACCGACTGAGCTACCCAGCCGCCCCAACACATAGCTTTTGATGGGTTTACGACCTATCACTACAGGATAATCCCTGACCTCCAGTCCACCCTTGTGTTCTGCATACCAATTAAAGATGCCACTGGTATGGTATGGGCCGGCTGTGGCTCAGAGGGCAGAGCAGGTTGTCCACCAATCGGAAGGTCGGTGGGTCGATCCCCAACTGCTCCAGCATAACCATCGGTGTGTGAATGAGTATTTAGATTAAATCCTGATGGGCAAAGCTGGCACCTTAGCAGCCTCTGCCATCAGTGTGTGAATATGTGTGTGTGAATGGGTGAACATGTAGTGTAAAGTGCTTTGAGTGGTTGGAAGACTAGAAAAGTGCTATATAAATGCAAGTCCGTTGACCGTTTATGCTGACATAACAAATTGGGCTAGTATAGCTCAGTTTAATTGGCGACTCACCGGGTTGGATCTATATTGCTGGTCAGGCAGATTACTCATCAGATCTGTCAGCCTCGTGTGGAGAGGGTCATCTGTTGTGCTGTCCTTTACTCCATGATACAGTGATGACTAAGCAGCTTTGGTGCAGCAGTCTGGATGTTGGACAGCAACTATTTGGCAAGATTTCAACACAGGGGGAACCTCCTGCTATACGTTACTGTGAGCCAAAGCCTTGCGACATTGTCATGAAGGATGTCTCAAAAAAGCAAAATTTGAGTTGAGCCACTTCAAGACTGTTCACACACTGAAAGACTTCTGTCCAGCTCCTCACTTTTTCCTCTGTTGCTTTAGTGTCTTATGTGTCCTCCTCACCCTTTTGTTGCCCCTCCTTTTCTCCACTCCTTGGCGCTCTCCTTTCTTTCTATATACTGTCCTGTTCCTCCCTCCATCATCGATGCCTTCCCGCATTGTGCTTCTCCACAAAACACTGCATTGTCCCCCTGGTGTCTTTTTCAGAGAGCCAGCAGCTTGTGACATCAGGGGCCTGACTGAGCACCAGCCTGTTGTAGCCAGGGAGGATACTGCCTCGCTGTCTGGGCGAGAAGCCCAGTGTCTCTGGGGAGAGAGGGACCACCTGGCTCGGGTGGCTCTCTGTTAGGAGGCAGCTCAAGGGCATGGAGTGAACAGGAGAGAGACAGACTTAAAGGAATGATGGAGGTACAGAGAGGCAGAAAAGACATGAGGCAGGATGAGTGTGTGCGCTGACAGCAGCAGACATTGGTGACCTTAAGCCTCTGATTATCCCAGGATGACTGAAAATGGACTGTGGGTGATTCAGTGAGGCAGCTACACTGCTCAGCCTTGGCACAGCGTCTGGTTCATGTTCATGGACCTCATATCTTACAAGCCTAAAAGCACATCCACACAGTCCATTTATCTGTTAAGTAACCCTGTCAGTCTGTGCTTGGTAGCTGTCCTTATTTTTCACACGAGTACTTTTCTTGAATTGATTATACCCAGTGCAAAAGCTTTTCATATAGATCTAAACCCAGGGGATGTCATTTCTCTAAGAATATGCCCTAACATAACAGTGTTAAAGTGAGTGGCTAGGTCCTTATATTTATGACACATCCTCTATTGTGGCTCCTGTAATTAGGCTACAGGCCAGTATCACTTTTATTCTTTATCAACATATGACTACACCTATAATTTGGCACTAGAATCCTACTACATAGAGCTCAACAGTGAGCATCCCATTCATATTCTGAATCATGGTTTTGATTATTAGCCATATTGTCGTAACCATCCAAGGTAGACTTACCACAAGCTACCAGATTGTGAAACAATGGTATATGATCCTATAGAAGCCACAAGTCCTAATGATATCAATTTTGTTTTAAGAAAGACATGTTTTATTTGCAATGTCATAGAGAAGAACTACACTACCCACAATCCTAAGTGTGACAGCGACGTCTCTGATTGGTGGAGCTCGCTGTTACCATTGGAATGTGTACCGCGCCCGCGAACGGCTAGTGAGGGTACATGCTCGTACGTGCTTCTCCGTAATCTGCTCCCGGATTTCAAACCGAGCCAACATGGCGGCTCGTTTAGAAACTGTCTCGTATATTATAAAAATAATTCACCGAAATGTTTCTGAAATCATCTGATGTGAAAAAGAAGGCATGCTGTTGCTGAATCTGTCTTCATTTTAGATCGACAACAGTTAGTTTAAATATTTTTCGGGAGTTTCCAGAGGCAGCGAGTCGTCGTTTGCAACGGTTCATGGGACAAATAGTTCCTTCACTCTTAAAATAATTATGAACACATTCTTGTACATTTTTTCCCCTTTTTCTTTGCTCCGAATCAAATATTTATGGTCACATTTCATCTTGAGCTGGTTGGCTTGGTTCCATGCTTAAAACTCTCTCTCTCTCTTTATATATATATATATATATATATATATGAACGTCAATGGAGTAAAAGAACGGAAAATTAATTTCTTGAGCCGTTCAAGTGATCCACTGTGTTCAGGGGAAGGGTGTGTTTGAAAGGTTGAAAGGTCTGTTCAGTTATAATCAGGAAGTGTTAATTTGATAAATTGCTAGCAAGCTAAGCTATTATCTAAATGACCTTGTTCCAATTCCATTTTGCGAATTTAATATGTAACCGCAAACTCATAAACAAGACCTCACCTGCAGTTACAAACAATGAGTACACTGTAGTAGGGTGTAGTGCTACTAATAGTTTACAGCCTCATCAAAGATCCGCCGGGCTCCGACTTTCATATTGACCTTTAGATTGGGGCAGGTCTGATAATATTCACTCCAGTAATACATGAGTGGGCAGTGGGACACACTTTTTTTGGTAATTACATGTGTGTGAAGCTGCTCGACTCCAGTGTTTCCCTCCTTCCAGCGAATTTCTTTATAACGTGTCTTACAAGTCCAGTTAGTCTCACCTTCCATTCAGAATTCACAACTGGCCAAACAATTTGAAGAGAGGGTGTGTGTGTTACTTCAGTGTGGCAGTCTATGAAAGCCACACAGCATTACATACAGAGCTGCTGTTATCGGAGTATAGTTTTTGTTGTAGTGGAAGTTGGACTGCAACCTGATCCTTGATTCCTATGAGTAGGAGTGAGCAACCGCCGAATAGAGTCATAGTGAAATAAAATGTATTATTTAGCTAATTTGAGATTCAGTGATATGGATTTGTTCAACAAGAATGGAAAATATGAAAACATTATTGATTGCTAGTATGTTTATGGAGAGTATTGCATCAGATATTGGTAGACAAAAAATACAATAACAGCCAGACCACTCTAGGTTTGCAGTGATTTAATAACCATATCATGACCATGTTCTCAGCAGGGCTGCAGTTTTATTACCGTGGTTGTTGAGAATGTGTTGGCGGTGCAGATAAAGAATTGAGCTGGTTGTTATCAATGCAAGCTTTGTTTATTATTAACAGCTTTTAGTAGTTGTAATTACAGGAGAAGGCACAGAATGACATTACTTTGTATGCTACACTCACTACATTTGTCTAAAAGTGAAAGCTATTCAAGCACATACAGTAGGTAGAAGTACCTAAGTGGAAATTTAGATATTTTACAGTCAAAACAGTCAGGCTATTCGTTATTTTGTGTTTTTGTTGTTTATGTAGACAGCAGGAAGTGACATAAGGGGAAATGCAGAAGACTATACTCATTCATTCCTGGGACAGCGTGGGTTCACACAGAGGTTTGGGAGTGAAACAATGAGTGGGTATATACAGCATGATTTGTGAAAAGTGTCCTTTGTCAATGGCATGTAGTAAGATATAGCACATATTCACTGGCAATCCAGAATTGTAACGTCAGTAGACATAGAGTGATTATCCATCCGTGTTAAACAGATACAGTGAAAACCCACTGTCGGATTCTGTCAGGTTATTAGTTATTTTGTATTTTTGTCATTTATTTAGACAGCAGGAAGTGACATAAGGGGAAAAGCAGAAGACTGTACTCATTCATTCCTCGGACAGCGTGGGTTCACACAGCTTCCGGATGTTTGGGAGTGAAACTGTGAGTGGGCATATAAAGCGTGAACTGTGAAAAGTGTCCTTTGTCAATGTTATGTAGTAAGATATAGCACATATTCACTGGCAATTCTGAAGTGTAACTTCAGTAGACATAGGGAGGTTATCTATCGGTGTTAAACAGATAAAGTGAAAACCCACTTTCAGATTCTGTCAGTTGTTTTAATAATCATCTGATTTTTGCCCTATTCCCTTTTCTGACTGTTAAACCTGACGAACTGCAAAGCTGTATGTTGTTTTTTTGCCTAGTAATTACCAGACTTGACTCTGTGACCTTAAATTGAGTTTCACAGTGTGTTGTTGAGTTTCTTAACTGCATAGAGGTTCAATTTTCTAAGACCCACTATCTTTTGATTAACTCAGTTTGAAGAATGCTGCAATTGTTTAGCTTATTGTTTGTCGAGTAAATGGTTCACTAAGAGACCTGCCCATTCCTTAAAGGATTTCTTTATCTATAGTAAACAACTGATGATAACTACGGTGGGAGACATTATCAGTACCACTGGGTTCACCCATAATCCACCTGTATAATCATTGTTGAACAGTATGTGTCCCTCCTAGTACCTCCTGCTACAGTTATTATATTATTTTTAAACATTCAATCACAACATTTTGTTGATGAAATTTGAAGCAGTGTGCCAGAATCAACCAACAGACTTATAATGAATTTACAGAGTAAGACTTTGACAAGACATATGACTAAGTTTATATGAGTAAGTTTAAGTAATAACATTTATTGGAGGCCATTGTACAGGATTTGGCAAACCCACAAAGAGATATGGGCCCTAATATATTCCTTATCATAAAGCCTGTGTTGGAAAGATTCCAGGTACATCATTAGAAACCACACCCTTGGTAAAGCTTGAGTAAATGTGTCACAATCTTATCTTCAATGTGTTATTTAGGTTATGGCTTAGCACAAAGGTTTTCTTTAAGAAAAACATGTACATGCCCTTAAACTTAGAAATGGATGTCTTTGCCTCAAATTTAATTACATGACTCCTATCATCAATATCCAAGACTTTTAAATAAATAGCTTCCAAAGCAATAGAGAGTATTGATTGGTTTGAAGGTTCTCCGTTCTGTGCATGCGTCACAGGGTTGCAAGCAGCAATCATTATTTTAGGTGTCATAGGCGAAGGACATTCCAGCAATTAGTGGTTGCAATTGACACTGTTTTCTGTTTCATTGGTATAAGTGGCTTGGACTCTTTACCTCCATGAAACAAGACCATTTCCTGTTAGTCACAAGACGAGTTTATAAAGGTGGATATACTGGTAGTATCTACAGTGTTTGTGCTAATGTTAAAGGTGTTATTGATAACATTTTTATGTGGACAAATATTAAATGAAAAAAATAATAATAATACATCCACAGAGCTTTTAGAAAGGTGCCGAATAAAAGTATGGATTTTCCGGGAAAAAAAAATATTATGATTGTGAGTTAATCATTTTAAAAATTTTGGCGGGTCCAAAATGAATGTTTTGTTTATCTCTGTGGAAGATATCTGACGTTTGGTTCCCACTTCTAACAAGACAGACAACGGACCAATTATCTGACAGGGTCAGGTTACATGCAAACGTGTTCTAGTAGAAACCAGAAATACAAGTATCTAACCTGAACATTTTTATACTTTTAAACATCAGACACTCTGATCACTAGAAAGCCTATGTCCAGTGATGCTGGTGCCAGACATTTGATACTGTCACTGAATTGTACTCCATTCGGTAGTTATTTATGGATGATGTGCTTGTGAATTCTAGTAAGGATCAAACATTTCTATTGCTGAGAATCATAACCGTGTGAGGAAGAGTCACCCATGTGAGCCGGTGATATTGTTGTGCAGATATGGCGTCAGCGATCATAACGAAATATACCAGCAGCTGGCCATTATTAATAATTTAAACCAACATCGGCCTTGCACAAGCAACTTGAGGAGCACAATGATCTGCATCAAACAATCAAACAATGACTCACAAAAGTTTATTTTTTACATAGCACTGTAGTCAGGAACAAGGCCTGCACCGCTCTGAAATGAATGTGTTTCCTGACCTTCCTGTTATCATCATGGCGTTGGAAAGCGGGCCAACCGGTTTAACATCTCGATTTCCACAGAAAGAATCAAATGAACATATCATCCGTCACCTCCTTTAACAAAGCGACTGTTTAAATGTTTTCTCTCTTTTGTGTTCGCTTGCTCCGGCATATTTGGTTGCCAGCAGTGTACAATTAGTCACCTGGCAACAGCACACAGCTCTTGGCTTTGGAAATGATAGTGCATAGCAGGTACCAGGCTGTGCCGTTGACACTGGGTACACATTAAGAAGTAAAAGACGTGTTACCCTTTGCTGGTTTTCAATAACCTTTCTGCATAAAGGCGCTCAGGAGGGAGCGGGATAAGGACACAGCGCCTGCCTTCATTGACAAGCGGCCGTGATGAACCCCATGATCTAATAGTTCAAGAGTCTGGCATAAAAGTCCTTACACAGGTTGCGTACTGTTTTTTTTTTTTCTTCCTTTGAGTGCACTTATCGCCTATCTCTTTCATACATACTGTATGTCTTGACAGCACTTTCTTCTCTTTGAAGTTCACAGCCCTCCTTTTCACTTATCTTATCTCCTGTGGTACGGCTCTTCACTTGATGAGCACCGAAGGCCATAATTGGAGTCATGCTGGAGAGATTTAAGAATGTGTTAACTGTCACCACTTAGCCTAGGTCGGACATGTCAGGCTTCCTCCACTGAGCCTTTTGTCCTGGGTCCTGGATGTGTTGAGAGTTTTTAGAAGGGTCTGTAGTGATGCTGAAATGGCTTTTTGTCTCGTTCTCTTCCCGGTTGTCCAGCTTTGCACAGTCTTCACTTGTCCCTTCTGGTCACACGTGAATGATAACGGGTCATTTAGAGTGTCATTCTTGGATTCAGTGTTGACTGCGCCACTGCTCGAGGCACCAGCGGTAATACGTTTAGTCCATCCAGTCACGACCTGTTTGCTCTGTCCTCCAGGACTACACTGCCCATCTTCTTTTTTATTGATAGGTTTTGTGTAAATGGCTTTGTTTGCAGAGCTTCGGCATTTAGGTATTTTCCTATCCTTGAGAATTGAAAAGACATTCCCGTGAGCTGCTGAGTATTATTCAACAGCTCCTGCTGGGGAGAGCTGAGACTAAAATATCACATTTTCACAAAAGGCACAGACTCTCACGGATGTAAGATCTCACGCTATGACAGATTTAGGATTCATATTATATTGAAATATAAAAGTTGTGAGGCTTTGCTATGATATGAAAAGATGATAAGGGATAATATTGAATTTGGCATGACAGGAACACCCCAACAGAGCTTTAGCTGGTGTGTTAATACTCACATATCTTCAAAAAATGAGCCTACAGTCTTCATATCCCTGTTATTTTTAATTGTCTGATTCAACTTTAAATGTCAGTTGTTGTGGCCTATTCATACTTGCCAACCCTCCCGATTTTCCTGGGAGACTCACGTTTTTCAATGTCCTCTCCCGGTGTCCTCCCGGAGTCACAATTCTACCATATTTTCCCGATTTCTGATACATTTTCACACCTTTTTTTCCTTTTCATTATCTCAACCCGTTTCTGGCATTGTACAGCGTGTATAAGCCCTACTGTTTCCACCCAAACAACAATACAGCCACACCAAATGTCGTTTCCTGGCAGAAGAAAGCTGCTCGCGACACAATGTGGTTTGAGGTGTGCTCGCTGCTGGGTCAGCGCACATCATATCACGCAGCAACCAAATTTGGTGTTTCCTCGACGCAGCGAAAAGCTGACGCAAGCCATTAGAAATAACTGGTTTTAGAGCGCAGTGGTGCCGTTGTGTTGTGTCTGAAAGGGCCTTCAGTGAGTGAGAGATGAAGAGTACTGAGAGAAAGAAATACTCAAGCTGGAACAAAAAAATGAATGAATGAATGCAAACTGATGAATATTAGTTTATGTCAGAGATTCATGCAAGTTCACGCCATAGTAGCAAATTGTTCTTTTCTGAGAATTAAAAGTATTTAACATAAAAATGCTGTTGCAGTGTACCTATTTTGCTATTTTCATTCTTTAAAATGACACTACATTGCAGGGAACAAAGTCTCTGACACTTTGGCAAGTATGGGCCTATTTATGGATCATGATTCAGGCAGCGAAAGCAAAGGGAACCAAAAGTACCCTGGCTCAGGTTCATTACTTAATGTCACTCAGAAGATCACTTAACACAAGGGATCATGGGACTCCTTGTCTTCTAATAATACCACCACTTGGTTTCCCATGCCACCCTCTGTTCAGTCATACTTGTTTCTTTTTAGTAGAGCTTTGAAGTATGGGTAGTTCTGAGTATTAAATAGCTCTGCATGACCAGAAGTTCTCCCTCTGGCTGTTGAACAACAGATGATGTTTGTATAACTGGGCCGCTCCCAGGTGTAAGTGTTTGGTTGTATGGATGGACTCCTAAAACCTTGTCTACACTGGAAACAGTCCCTGTGGGTATTGCTGAAAATAAGCATGTGTTTATGGTCAAGTATGTGAATAAAGTTGTACAGAGCATTCCATTCTCTGTATGTTTCCATGCACATGCTCTAGGCTATTATAACTCAATTACTAGGATTAAAATACACCATGAGGCTATCAGTTCTTAGATAATATTGGTAAGTTGCTGTCTTCTTGAACTCCTTCAGTTGGTGGCCCTCACTTTTAGTCAGCTGTTTACAGAGGATGTTTATTTTACCTTTGTGTAGAGTGCTGAAGGATTGACTCCTAAAACACGGAAATGAATTTTCATTTTTTCACTTCCAGTTCCTCCGTCTCAAAGTCAGTGGGTTTTTTGAGTGGGTTTTTGGTTAGATGCCTGAAATAAGGTCTATGGTTAACACAAGCCTAAGAGATTTTAATGCTTTGTTCTACAATATAAAACACATCAGAAGTTATCCCTCTCGTGAAGCTTTTTTACGCGTCTTAAAAAAGGCGGTTGCTAACAAGTGGTTGAATGAGACTACTAAACGTTGTCACGCAGAAAACTAGTCCGCCTTTAGCTCAGCGGTGGTGACGTAAAGTCATACGACCATGTTGTCATTTGTCCATTTGTTTGGACAAATACGTCATCCCTGCAGCACTCTATGGCAGTGCAACGATACGCAAACATATGCAATGTGTTTGCTCAAAAATGTAGAGCACAAGGCACCTCGAGATCTGACTTGTGAAAGTAAATGCTCTTTGTTTGCAGATCGTGTTTTTTTGGATCCTGCAACTCCTTGTTGTATGGATTGACGTCCAGCTTGCAACAGGCTGCTTGTCTTCCGTTAAAGATAATGCTAAATGCATTAGGTATCTGGCATGCTTTGTGTACATGCATGACGTGTTCAAATTGTTAAGAGGGGATTCTTTAAATTCTTTGCAATTCTTTTCAGGCATTTGTAACCGTGGGTATACATTTTGTGTGGAAGGCCTTCCACTGTAATCTATTCTGTTCATCTGGGAACCAATTAGCTTACTGGAGGTGTGCAGGCCCACTTGTGTAATCTGTGGTCTCCCACACTGAACAGAGATCTCTGTGGTGTTGAGGTCTCAAACACTTAGACACAGCTTTTTAATTATGTAACAGTGTCTATAGGGGGTTGAGATGTTGGGAACATCAATTCGCTATTTTATGGTGCTAATTTAGCTTTCATTTCGAAGCCTTCATTAAGCAGATTGACTCTTTCTTCTTAAGAGACACTGTGCTGTGGATCGTCTGAGAACTAGCTGTGGAATTTACATCCTGCTTGCCGCGTAAGCCTTCGGGGCAGAGTCACATAGGGTTTCTGTTTACTGTGTTTCAAACAGTTGCAATCACAGAATATCTTTTATTAACCCACCTGGCTGCTAAGACTCTGTGGATTTGTGGGTGGTTCCTGTTTTCTATTAAAGTGCACTGAAAAAAGAGAAGAGCACTCTGTCTCTGACAGCTCGCTGTGGGGAAATTAGGTCTCCTTAAGGACGGTTTAAGACAAAGAATCCCTCACTATCTTTCCTCAAAGCTACAGAGCTACAGCTGCATGCAGCTGCATAATCCACAGACATGCACTTGTTGAGTTTGTGTACTGAAACAGGAATAGTGTTGTCCTCAAGCTGCCCAAGTATGAATACCCCTCCCCCACTATCTCAGATGTCTTGTATTCCAACAGAGAATTTATATATTCAGACAAAGCCCTGCGACGTTGAAATGATGGAAATGGAGGTTAAATATCCGGCTTGTGTCATGATTATAAATTATCTATTTACTTTCAGTGAGCCTGGCCATTATGCAATGTGCTAGTTAGTGAATTAGCTGCTCCGCTGTCCTCATTATGCATATGTAAGCAAATTGGAGCAGGCCTGAGCTGTTCACCTGCCTGCCCCTCCCTTCTTAACCCAGGAGGGAAAATGCCCAGTGGCTACTGTGCCAGATGGTGCTGCTGTCACTGCACCGTCCAGTCTTGTCCTGGAGAGCTTCAACTTTGTAGCTGTGGTTAGGGCCGCACAATTAATCACAATTTTATTATTGAAATCGCAATATTTGTTAAAGGTGAAATGTGTGTCAACATACCATTTTAAATTGAATAGTGTGGTGCTGTAGAAATGTCCTGGCCCACACATCATATCCTACAGACTTAAAGCTGCAGTGGGTAGAAATGGAGCAAATATGATTAAAAAAATCCTGACAGTAGTGCATGAAACAGGTAATTTGAATAAAATCATGTGCCTCAGTGTCCTCTAGTGCTCCTAATGGCATCTGTAAGATTTCACAGACCGGAGGAAAGCAACCGATCAGAGCCGAGCCGGAGCCTTGCCGTCTCTCAATCACTCGCCAACTCTGATCAAACTGTCAAACTAGGCAGCGCTGATCAAATATGAATCAATATTCTGTTACTGTAATGCCTATTTCTCACGTATAATGTTTTCAAAAACATCTTGTAGTTTACTGTTTAGCTGTAAAATGAGAAAGTTTGTGACCCGGAAACCGGTTGAGATCTGTTGAGGAAATACCGAGCACCGCCCATTAGCCGGAGCACAGCCAATAGGAACGCTCTCTCTCTGAAATGACCTGTGATTGGCCAAAGTCTCCTGTCACGGCCTAGATTTTCTAAAGCCTGAAAACAGAGCCAGGAGGAGGTGCAGAAGTCTAGTTTTTTTTCTCAGAACACTTGAATTACAATATGCTAAAAGGTTATTATGGAATTTTTGCCCAATGATTCCAAAAATATTCTGCCTACTGCAGGTTTAAGAAAACATCTTTGTTTGGTGCAGATCCCTGCAAAAAAATCACACCATAATGATTTAAATCTGTTTTGCATTGAAAATGAGAATAATGGTGTAAAAATTATCATTCCCTCGAATATCACAAATCATATCACAATTACAATATCAGTCAAAATAATTGCAATTAGACATTTTTTATTTAAAAAAGTTCAGCCCTGGGCGCCTGGGTTAGCTCAGTTGGTAGAGCGGGCGTCCATGTATTAAGACTTGGTCCTGACCACGGCGGCCCGGGTTCGAATCCGGCCTGTGGCCCTTTCCGCATCCACTCTCTCTCTCTCCCCCCTTTCAAGACTCTATCCACTGTCCTGTCAATAAAAATGGAAAATGCCCCCAAAAAATAACTTAAAAAAAAAAATAAATAAAAAAGTTCAGCCCTAGCTGTGGTGCTTATTGATAGTTTAACATGTGTGCTGCCATGGGTGCTTTGATCCAACCTTGGAACAACACTATGGGTTAATGTTCTGTTGTTCTAAAATTATAGAGGTGGGTGGACCACATAGTTCCATGTACTAGTTGTAGCTGAGGGCTGATGTGAGGAACAACTTGTTGACATGGCTCAATTAACATGTCAATCCCTCTGTTTCTGTTTAATATAAACACACAGAGTGCCAACACAGGTCTTTTTGTGCCTTTCACAAGGGCATTGAATCCATGTGAGCTTCTCTTCTATTTGATGATATACTGATATACATCATCAGTCACCCCTATAAGACTGTTTTGCCTGCGTGTGAGCATGTAGCCTTATTTGGTTCATATTTCTGTGTGTGTTTGTGTGCTAGTGTTAATGCAGCATGTCATAAGCTGGTACAGTGCCAGCTGGAGAATGACATGTTCGTGTGCTGCTGGAGTGTTCAGTAAATATAGCCAGGGAAAGACTTCTCACTATGGAATGCACGCCGCAGTCTCTCTGAAGTCTTAAGCTTCCTATGTTAACTATTTATGCACAGGCTGCAGTTGTCCTGTCACCTCGCTGTATATATTGTATTCGCAGCCTCGTCTGTGTTTATAGTTTCATTTGAAACTTCACAGCAGCTCAGGAGTGATGGTATCACTAAGTTAGCCTTGTCGGGCCAGCCTTTTAGAGTCGAGCAGCTTTTGTCATTTGTCAGCCTTTGTAAGTCTTACTGCTTGCAAAGACATTAACAATATATCAGGGATCCCTGCAGAGCTGCTTTGAGCTCTGATATGTGAGCCATGCAGCCTCAAGCAATGGCAGATAATTGCAAATGGTTATTTCAATTATGTGGAACTCCTCCAGAATTGGATTAGTGTGTAAACGAGAAGACAAATAGAAGTTGAAAGATTCTCTTTTCATTTCACTTGCAGCACTTTTTTTATAAGTCTCGTGATCTCCTGAATGTGGGTTCATGGCAGCCTTGACTTGTTGAACATGTCATGAGAGCATATTATTTCCATTTTTCATTCAAGAATTTCCAAGGCCATTGGGTTAGCTATGTGTCACGCCAGTAACTACACCACACACGGTACACTTCTCATGTTCTTTCCCCAACCTACAACTTCAAGACCGGAGATACCGTTTAGTTATACACATGCTGACAATATCAGTTATTAAGGGGTTTCTGTTGAAATAAGCAAAGGAGGGCAGGCAAGCTTTGACATGTCCGCAGAGCCCAGAAGTGTTTACCTTTGAATTTCGTCCAAACATTTATTCTGCAGAATACCAGGGAAGCACAGATACCGATACCAGATCGGATATCAGGCCGATACTGGCTCAAATAGCTGAATCGGGTATCGGTGACTATGAGGCCGATCTATTTAATTCTACTCTGTGTTTATATACATATACATATACATTATATACTGGATTTTTTATTCCTGTTTAAATTTTGACCTTTTTTTTGCGGCATTAAAAATGTTTACACTTAAATACTGTAATTCTTATTATTTATTTATTTTTTATTTATTTTTTTTTATTTTGTTAGATTTATTATTTTATTTCTAAATAAAAACGTCTGTTAATTTTTAAGATTTTTTACCAAGTCACTGGTGTACTATTTATTATTTAAATAATAAATAAAAAAAATATTTATTTGTTACATTTTGTTTTATAAAGTTAAGAAAACAATGTTTAAGTCCAGCCTGATGTTTCCTTACACATAAAAGAACAGTGACTTCCACACAGTTATGCATACACCTTATTAAATAAAATATCGGATCGGTACTCGGTATCGGAACTGAAAAGTCGGATCGATGCATCCCTGCAGAATAACCATTTTTTTATGCTGAAATTAACATTAATGTGTAAAAAAAACGGTACACACAGTAGCTTTTTCTTACATGAGAGTTAGAATTTGTTCCCAGGGTGTCGCTAGTACGGACAGAAGTGTGGTATTTCACAGCTTATTGCTGTTGTAACGTTCACAGACTCACAAACACTGTTAAGGCCTAAAGCAATGCTACCAGAAATTGATTTCCAGGTAAGTGACGCCGTCATTCTTGTTCTTTGTCTCCCTCCATGCCATTGCATCTGATCTTTTTTTTCTATCAATTTTTCCCAGGGTTCCACCTGATTCCTCGTCTGTCCGGTATTGTGCCAGAGAGCTGCCTGTTGATTACGGTGGGTCTGCTGGTGGGGGGGCTCATCAAACTGGCTGGAGAAGATGTCCCCCCAGTGCTGGACTCTAAATTGTTCTTCCTCTGCCTACTGCCGCCCATCATTCTGGACGCTGGCTACTTCCTGCCCATCCGTCCCTTCATGGAGAACCTGGGCACCATCCTGATGTTCGCTGTCGTAGGGACCTTGTGGAATGCCTTCTTCATCGGGGGTCTGCTATACGCCGTGTGTCAGATCCAGCCGGCCAATCCAAGCAGCCTTCACCAGCTAGAGCTCCTGCCCTGTCTGCTGTTCGGCTCCATCGTCTCAGCTGTGGATCCTGTTGCTGTGCTAGCTGTGTTTGAGGAGATCCACATCAATGAACTGCTGCACATCCTGGTGTTTGGCGAATCACTGCTCAACGATGCCGTCACTGTGGTGAGTAACCAAAACAGGAAGTATGTGGCTGGTAGCAGACTTTGCATGCGTCCAGTTGTTATCAGAGAATGCATTTATTGTCTCTCCAATAAGGTAGACTGGAAGATTGGAGGCAGTTCTCTGTCAGGAATAAGGATGGGTATCGAGATTTTAATGGTACCACTACTCTTACCGATACTGCTTATCGATCCGTAACTTTAACGGTACTCTCAACGGTCGTTTTTCTGTTTTTAAGACGAAATATTAAGCAAATTTATAACAGAATCAACATTGCTTTATTCTGTCATATACACTGTATATAAATTAACATTCGAGTAGCAACTGCAACAGCATCGTTTTGAACGAATCACTTATAATGTGATAATTAAAAAGTAAAATAAATAAAATAACCAATTATTTTATAGTATAAGAAATCGTCATGTTTTGAACAAATCACTATTATAAACTATAATGTGATGATGGAGGATGGGACAAGAAGGGATGAACTACGAGCTAGTCTGTCAAAAACGGTGCATTTCTCCACCTGAATCGGATGCACTTTTGCTGGATGTTTTGACAGATTGCTCGTGTTTCCGCCCTTACAAGCAAAAGACTGACACAAGCATTGTCTGCATCGACTCGACTGAAGTATAACCACACTTTCGACTGTTTTTGTCTCGGCCTCTGTGTGTCTGTGGGAGAGAGGCAGAGAAAGCACACAGGCGACAGAGATCTCTCTCTCCTCTGGATTGGAAAATGCATCATTGACAAATGTTTTAATGTTACAGTTTGTGAGATCAAACCTACAAGATAAAGTTTATGCAGCATAAATAAATAGGAAATCAATTTTTTTAATTTCTCCAATACCGATAACAGAACCGTTTAATGTCGGAGCTTATCGATACTACAGTTTTGAAGTAGTACCCGATTTCGGTACCCATCCTTAGTCAAGAATACATATAAAATGCTGAGGTGTAAACTTGTTTGTAGCCCTCAGACGCTCCTTTATCATTATTACAGCCATAATTAGGTGGCAGTTGTAACTCCGGTGTCCAGAGAAACAACAACATTGTCTCTCTATGAAGAGCACCATCAAGTTAGTTGTAAACCTTTCCACCTAGAAGGCTTCTCATTGACACAAATTAAAACTTTGGTGTTTAGCTCAGCAGTCTTTGAAGCAGCTTAAAACTCAGTCACTGGGTGTTATCATCAGATCAGGTTGAATTG
Source organism: Sebastes umbrosus (assembly GCF_015220745.1). Taxonomy (NCBI): domain Eukaryota; kingdom Metazoa; phylum Chordata; class Actinopteri; order Perciformes; family Sebastidae; genus Sebastes; species Sebastes umbrosus. Next base: position 9,596,920 of record NC_051279.1, read on the forward strand.
AATAATTCAATACCTTATAGTTAACCTGTCAACACACAGCTAGTGATCCACTGACTACCCCTGTCACTACACCAGTGACAATCCCCAGTTCACAGCACACCAGCTGTTACCTGGCCTGGTCACAAACGGCACCTTCTACAGTATAAAGTTACTTTAGCATCACAGCTATTCGAGGCACCAGCTTTAGTTTCAACGAGTGTTTTTGACATTGACTTGTGTAAGTGAATACTGTGCTAAATGTTTCCATAAATCTTCCCCAGTATGCTCATTCCCCAAGGGCCATTGTCTCCAGGTCACATGTTCACCTCCTACTTTGGCTTCAATGTACACTCAAACAAGCTGGCAGTTTTGGGTATAGGCTCTGGTGAGAGCCAGAGCAGAGCTCATCAGCCTTGGAGCACTTGGCAGTTGATCTGGACGATCATCCTGTCTGGCATTACAGGAGTCTGTATATTCCCATAGTGAGATACTTTCCAAACGCTTGATACAGAACATTAAGTATTTTTTTCATCCATTTGGCACAAGCAACATTTTGCAGTTGTCTTTTCCCTTGCAGAACAGTTATAGGATGTGCTCAGCTTCTGCATGTTCAAAAACCATGTTCAGTAAGTAAGTAAGAACCTGAAAACTAGAGATGTTCCGATACCGTTTTTTCCTTCCCGATACCTGAACTTGCAGTATCAGCGAAAGATACAGAGAATGAATGCGATAGAACTTTCTTTTATTATTCAGTTTGTCAGTTACAAAGGACATAAATAGATGAAGCTAGGAATAAATAACAATTCTGTATTCTCTTAGCTGTCTCCTCAGTGGACAGCCTGTGTGCTAATTTGTCCTGCAGGGTGCGATACTCACACACCCTACTAGGGTACTGTCACCCCTCGAAACGGAAGCCTTACATACTGGACTTATCGCCGTTTTACTCGTTGGATTTTCCATTGTGAAATATAGCCAAATGGCTGATATTTTCCTCGCTCTGACTAGCGTTACCGTTACACTCTCCACTAGCACTGCACTGTTGTTGTTTGCTATCGTGACAAACTACCTGCAATTATTTCTTTTTCGCTGCTCTAAAACAGTAGTCATCCAGGACGACAGCACAGTGAAAGCTACTTTTTTGGAGTGGTGAAGAAGAATTGATTTCCGGTTAAACAAGTTCATTTTTATCTGTGTTAATAAACTATGGTATCGGATCGGTGCGTACTTGCTGATACTGAATTTTGGGCAGAATCGGACGCATTTGCGATACTGGTATCGGAACAACTCTCTAAATTTGCTGGCTAATTAGAGTCTTAAAAATAACCAATCTATCATCTTTTACCTTTGGTTGTGGATTTGTGCTCTGCTCTGACGTTTACCCTGGTTTTTTTTTCTGCAATGTTGTAGAGGCCAAATCATTATGACATCTTTATTCTGTGTTCCTCTTTTCGCCACAGTCAGAGAATCAGTACAGCCACATGGTGTAGGATAGGTGTATGAAATACACTAGAGTTGTCATCATCCTATCAACACTTTGATGCTTTTTAATGTTATCTATTCATACCCATCTACTCATCTTCTCCTAGGTGTTATACCACCTGTTTGAGGAGTATTCAGGTGCTGGCACAGTGACGGTGTTGGACTGTTTCCTGGGAATCATCTCCTTCCTGGTGGTTGCGTTGGGTGGCATTCTAGTGGGAGCTATCTATGGGATCCTGGCCGCCTTCACCTCACGCTTCACCTCCCACACGCGTGTCATAGAGCCACTTTTTGTCTTTGTGTACAGCTACATGGCCTACCTGTCAGCTGAGATGTTCCACCTCTCTGGCATCATGGCGTAAGTTTGGTGGTTGGTGGTTATATAGATAGACTTAGATAAAAATTACACATTTTTAGAATGTACTGTACATATTCAATGTTTTATTTCTGTACAACTCAAACGTCACTTTGCCAACACTTTTTTGTATACATTTCATTGTACAATTTTCCTTGTGATGTGCAAGTAAGGTTAATCATTTTCTGTTTTTACTAGGGCTGTCAATCGATTAAAATATTTAATCGCGATTAATCGCATGATTGTAGTGCACTGTATAGCTGAAAATTAGAAAGTTTGCTCCGCCCGGTGGGCGGTGCCTGGTTTTGGCTCGACTGTTTTCAATATGGCAGCCAGGTCACAAACTTTCTCATTGTACAGCTAAACTGTACACTACAATATGTTTCTGAAAACATGTGAGGAGAGAAATAGGCATTACAGTAACAGAATATTGATTCACATTTGATCAGCACTGCCTAGTTTGACCGCTTGATCGGAGTTCACGAGTGATTGACAGTTGTTCAGAGACGCAAGGCTCCAGCTCGGTTGTTCAGATTTGGGTGCAGTAAAAACTTGCAAATGCCATTAGGAGCACTAGGAGGAGGCAGAGGAACATTTTTTTTTTCAAAGATTAACTGTCAGTTTTATAAAAGTAACTTTGTGTCATATTTGCCCAAAGTAATAGACTGCAGTTAACCATAGTCTACTAGTGGTGTGTATCTCAGCAACTATTGGAAGGATTGGAATGAAATTGTGTACATGCATGGTTCCCAGAGGACAAGTCCTAATTACTTTCTTTTGCATATGTAGCGTATGCATTCAGTAGACGTCTTTAAAGCCTGTTATAACAGAGACACCATGTATTGTCAGCATAGTTAGTCCTAGAATCCCTAAGACTGGTAGTTTTGGTGCCTTCGCCTACCCTGTGTGCTACTAAGTTGAGTATCTAGTGTGTCATGTGTTCTCTTTTGTATCTGTGAGATACTCCAGCTGTTTCAGGGACGTCCCTCTGGCATCACATGTTTATAGTATGTGGATCTTCCCTCAGTGATGAGGTGTCATGGTCTATATACAACCTTGCCACTGCAGGGGAGATCTATTTCAGTCATTGCCCTATGACAGTATCTCATGTATACATCGTGGCAGATCCACTCTGTATAACCAGTGATATAATGAATTAATCCGATCCAACATCACCTAAGCCAAGCCTTAATTTATTGGCATCCCAACATTCTCTGAGGTGCCATTTCTCATCAGCTCGTTTCACTCCATTTTCTGGTTAAGGTGCTGGGAGTTATTGATGTTCCAGGCAGGAAGTGATGATGTACTGAGTCTCCTCTCTGAGTCAGGGCCGAAGGATGTGTAGATTCAAGGACAGTCTCTTCCAAAGCCCGTGGCTGTCCTCTTGCACCTCGCATCAAAAACTAGATTAGTCAAGGTGTTTATAAAGAAGTGAAAGAGCTTACTAGTGTGACTTCCTTTCATCGTTTCCCTAAAGCCTTGAAAACCAAACCAATATTGACATGAAGGAGGAGGAATGGGTGGGTGAATGTTGAGCAGCTGCTGCTGTGGCTTATGGGGCATGTATGGCGTTCATTTTCTGGCTGGCCTCTACATTTTTCACATAGAAACATTGCATGACACCAGAATGGAATAGAGAAGTGGTCAGCAGACAGGGAGAGAGACAGCTTTGTTTGCGTCACATGTTTCAAAAATCAGTGTGGAACTCAAGCTATCTACAGCACTCCTTTAGTGGAAAACTCTGGCGTTACTGTTGCTGACGATTCAATTAAAACCACCACTTCTTCTAAGGTGGCGTTTCCCTTTAAAGGAACAGTGTGTATAATTTCGGGGGCTCGATCAGCAGAAATGGAATATAGTAATCATAACTATGTTTTCATTAGTGTATAATCACCTGTTCTCCGACAAGCTTGTGAACTCAACGGCTCACGTTACCGTCTAGGAAAGGGAGGAGTGAGCAGAGGGGTACTCAGTTGGTTGCAATCTGCAACCACATTCTATAGATGTCGCCAAATCCTACACACTGTCCCTTTAACATTTATAGATTAATCTTAACTTAATCATGTTCAAAAGTGTTTCATTTTGGATGACAAACATCCCAGCATTTACAACAAATTTGCAAACATGATATCTATGAAAATATGTTTCCTAAAATGTATATATCCTCTGAGCAAATGTTTGTCTCTTCTCCTTCCAGGTTAATAGCATGTGGAGCAGTGATGCGGCCCTATGTGGAGGCCAACATATCTCACAAGTCCCACACCACCATCAAGTACTTCCTAAAAATGTGGAGCAGCGTCAGCGAGACTCTAATCTTCATCTTTCTCGGTGTGGCCACGGTGGACGGACCTCACGACTGGAACTGGACCTTCGTCACCGTCACTGTCATTCTGTGTCTGGTGGCACGGGTCATAGGTCAGCTCTACTGCAGTGATTCACACAACTTCTTCAAAATAAATGTAGTGGTTCCCATGCTGGGGGGGTGTAGCAATACTGTATGATGGGGAAACGGTTAATCTGCAACAGAGGAAGGGCAGTTAGTTTGTTATATTGTGGGGTTTTGTGTTAATACGTGCAAGATCTCTTTCATGATGTGGTTGATTTTTATCGATAAATCTTTGCATGAAACGGTCAATTCAGATTTCAGCTTGAAGTGCTTTTGAGTTAACAGATTTGTCATCAACAGGGCTTAAATGCAAATCAAAAAGAGCAACAAAAATAAAGTTGCCTAGTATTTATTTTCAAAGGAGAGAAATGTATTACAGTACACTTTGAAGTGAGTTGACATTTACACAAAAAGGATGTGTGTGTGAAAGACCTTTTTCTCAAAAAGGGAACTGGGAAAAACTGACAGGAGTAAATGTCGCCATCGCACAGCTGTCAGCGTGTGAGAGGAAGTGCCGCTGAGGATTTCCGTGTTGACTTCAGGCTGCCACGAGTCCTTCTGTTGATGATTTGTCATACTAGATTTATTAATGTTCTCTGAGAGAGAGAGACTGAAAGTGAAAGAATGATGAGGTGTCCTCAGTCGTGCAATATTGAGTTCTTCATTTGACATTCTAAGCCTTAAAGGGATAGTTTGGGTGTTATGAAGTGGGGTTGTATAATGCACTTATCCATAGTCAGTGTATTACCTACAGTAGATGATAGCCGGCACGCCCCCAGTTTGGAGAAGCAGAAAGGAGTTAACGCACAGAACCAAAGCAATGTACTGCTGCGGACGGGGCCGGCAGCAAAACGTATTTTAGCCACCTAAAAAATCAATATCAGTTTAAGTGTACGCTATATTTAGAATATATTCACAGCTTTACCTTGCTGTCAGACAGCCCTTTCCGACGGGGAACTGAAGCCGTTGTATCCATCTATGCTCTCACCAAAGCCACCAGACTCCATTGAAAAAAACTCTAATTTTACCTCGCAGAATACGAGTGTCGCTAGTCTACCCCTGCTTCGATCGGTTAGTTTGTTTGTGTTATTGTGTAAGTTTGGTGAATCCAAACTAACCAAAGTCACACAATGACACAAACAAACTAACCGATCGAGGCACCGGTAGACCAGCAGCTTCATGTTCTGCGAGGTAAAATTACTGGAGGTTTTTTTCAATGGAGTCTGGTTGCTTTGGCGAGAGCATAGATAACGGCTTCAGTTCCCCGTCGGAAACAGACTGTATAGCTGTCTCAAGGCAAGGTAAACCAGCGGTGAACATATTCTAAATATAGCATACACTTAAGTTGATATTGATTTATTTAGGTGAGCCTTTCTTTTAGATGGCTAAAATACATTTCCACAGCTGTACAGTGCTTTGCTTCCCTGCAATAACTCCTGTCTGCTTCTCCAAGCTGGGGGCGTGCCAATCGTCATCTACTGTAGGTTTTACACTGGCTATGGATAAGTATCTCATACAACCCTCAGAACCCTGAAACTGTCCCTTTAAGAGCTGATGAGGCTGTGAGCCAACTTTGCAAACACAAACATGCTGCCTGTGACAGAATTGTCGCAATTGGTAAACATGCACATCTGACTTGCGTAACATGAGATCTTGTGATGAAAAACAGTTCCAGTTGTGCGTGTCCTGTCAGTCAAAGGGCCATTCCGATGTTTTTGGTTGTTTACTATAAATCGCATATCTTTTGCATTTTATGCTTAAGTGTTTTGAATTGTGTTTCTTCCAGGCAGCAATAGGTTTCCATTTACTTCAATGGGATATTAAATTCAAATAGCAGACTTTGCTGGTAAAGGGCAGTCCATTAAAGTGACATCAGGTCTGCAAGTACAGATTGATTTTAAAGGGTGGCATTGCATTACCAACGCATGCTTTTTGAGGCAAAAGCAGATATGATTGTCACTGTGATGGACTAGCCATATCAAGCAAGTGTCAAGTTTTAGTAAGCTGTTTTTTATAGTTGTAATAATGAAAACCATGGCTGTGTGAAAGATGGGGAAAAGCACATTGAAAAATCGTAAAAATTACATGACAAAGTGTATTATTTTGACATTGATATACTTTCTTGTTATCATATTAACTTATCAGCAAGCACTGGCATTTCAAAGGCTAGAAAGACTACTATTTGACCTAGGTCTGTAACATGCACACAAAGTCACTAACCTCACTCTCTCATTACGTTGTCCTTCCTAGGTGTAGTTGGTCTGACCTTCATCATCAACAAGTTCCGCATCGTCAAGCTGACGACCAAGGACCAGTTCATTGTGGCCTACGGTGGCCTACGAGGGGCCATCGCCTTCTCCCTCGGCTTCCTGCTGAAAAAGGAACACTTTCCCATGAGAGAGATGTTCCTCACTGCCATCATCACCGTTATCTTCTTCACTGTCTTTGTTCAGGTACGGTTGTCCTATTTTGGTCTAACCTGACTTTAGAAGGAGAAAACATGTCGTTCGGCCTGGCTTATTGTTTTGTAGCCTACCTTATGTCTTACCCCTATTATAGGATGTCATTATGACCACAGTCAATGCACTTTGCAAAGAGATTCCTTCGCTTTGACTCTTAACTTGCAGTGAAAACATTACAGTATATTTGCCTAGTAGGACTAGTTTGAATTTCCGCTTCTGGACCGGTACACAAACAAAACCAATCTATCTCAGAACAAACGTTTCATTCGCAACCATTCATTTCAATGTTGTTAATCTCACTGGTCATGCTGAGGATGGAACATCAAAGGAACGCTCATGTATTTGCAGGAGGTCTGTTTGCTACTCTGCCTAGAAAAAAGATCCACTTGATGTCACATCAAGTGATCAGACTTTCTTGGTTCTTTTTGGTTGAAGTAAACAACTCCAGCTGGTTTGGGAAAATGTAATTTCAGCTTCTACTTTGAAGTACGCTGACAGGCAGGTGGGCTAATTCATGCATCAAATGTAAAACATATGCCGAAGGAATACAAAATATGGTTTATGTAGAGACACATTTCTATCAACACAACTAACAAAAACATTACATGAAGGCAAGATAAAGAATTATGTGTTGTCCATTTTAAGCACTGTGAACTGCATCATATCTATATATATATTATCCCGTCAGATAGACCAGTCTCCTGGTGAAACTGTAGGAAGATTCTTGGATGAGAATTAGACGCAGAATGGAAGCAGCTAAAATAAAACCCCCAAGCCGTGTTCTCTCTCCTCAGAGGCGAGATCAGAAACATGTTTTATTGATGCTGCTGGACTCAGCACTGGCAGTCTGAGACAGATGCAGACCGGGAGGGAGAGGGCAGAGAGACCACTTTCACCTGCAATGTGGAGTTATTTTAAAAACATGACTGTGAGTGGGGATCGAGTGTTTATTTTTATTTGGAACAGAGTAAGTCCAGGAGATATGAAGTGCAGATCTTTATCATGATAAACTGTCAGATTTACTTGATAGTGATGAATGTAAGAGTAGCTGTTGTTTAAATATCCTAATAGAGGATATTTCCTGTCTTGCGTTGGCTTACTTCTGAATACTGAAATACAGTAACGACCAGTTAAGATTCTGGATTTCTGGACTTGCTTGTAGGCTGATTGGCTTGTTGAAACGTCTGCTTAGGTGTCATTGGTTATTGTAACTATTTCGTATGATTACATGGAATTCAGACAATTTATTTATAAAACATTGCCAGAGTAATGTTAGGTTGGAAAAGAGATTCATCATTTTATTCATTATCCAGTCCTAGAAGAGAGAATGTAAGAGACTATATTTCCCCCACAGCAAAACGGAGGTATGATACAGACTACGGATGATTCTGTGGTTCATCATGCAAGTTATCTTTGATGCCTCTGGATGATTCATCGCTCCATTCTAGCATTTTATTAAATTATTTGACCTCAAGTGGGATTCAAACATTCATGGATAATAGTTCAAGAATAATCACAAAATATTAACCTTCCCCTTGTTTAGGGTGAAGGAATAAGTGTAGTCATTGGATATCCTTGTCATGTTTTGTGTGGTTGAATTGAAATAAGCATGAGGTGGTAAAAGTGTAGGTTCCTTTAAGGGCTGTCAACGAATATTCTAAATATGGATATATATTTTAATATTTAAAAAAATGGTATTTGAAAAAGCAACGCTACCATGGTTGTCTGCCTCGCACGCGCCAATGCAGCACATGACAGGAGTCACACAACGTCACTTTCATTAACTGAAAATAACATGTAACGTTATGTCAAGCTGAACAAGGAATAATTCAACAACTGTAATGATGGAGAGAACACGGCTACAGAGACAGTGACATTGTGTCCTAACAGCAAGCGTTATGTTACATCATATAAACAAACCACGAACCTATCAGCTGTGTGCTCGAGTCCAGACTGGTGACGTAACCACTTAAAGGACCGATTTGTTATATATTTCATCAGAGATTGAGGAAACATGCTGAATTGAAATACTGGCTTTTCTGACAACGATGCTACAGACAGTTTGTTCACCTTTTGAAATTGCCCATTTCAACACCCCGTTGCCACATATGAAACAAATTGGCATACAAACACAGCCTTCTGCAGCCATGGAAGCAAGCAAACGCACTGGATCAACAGAGATAACGTTAGACTCTACCTCACCTGAAAAGACTCTGCACATCTCTCTGGTCCGTTTGCAGCTGGGTTATCAAGGCAGCGAGTATTTGAGTCACACAGCCGGTGAAGTGGTTCCACCACTGCTGCTGGCCAGAGGCTACCGCTGTGATGCTATCACACACTAACTGCTATCAGTCAAACCGGAAGAACAGACGGGCCACGGCTCCAATGTTTTCAATTTGGACTGCAGTACCCATTTTAAAACGCTGGCTGTTAGTCCTACATATTGCTCCTTTAAAAGATGAGTGAGTAGTATTTGCTATCTTCCAACGTTTGTACTTTTTAAACAGGAAACACATGTTTAATATTGTGACATTTACCGGAAATGACTTATAATATAGCCAACAGCAAGTAGGAAACTTTCAGCTCCCTGGCAATCTCCCTCCCGCCAGCTGCAGCCTTACTTAGGTTTTTACTGTGAAATGAGGAGGTATCGTATGGATAACTCCTCAGTCCAACTTCAGCCGTTCCTCGTCCATTGCAGCACTTTCAAAGCGAGCAACAGGAATAAATAGAAACAGGGCGTCCGACAAAAGTTCAGCTCAAAACGATTCGCTGCGCAGTGCTGCATAGCTCACAGCCAGTTAGGACACAGTGTCATGGACATACTGGCAATAAAGATATTTGAATAGTTCGAACCTATGTGTTTTTTTAGAACAAATATTCAAACCAGTGGTCAATTTTGACAGCACTAGTTCCTTTGCATGCATGCCTGGTAGCAGGACTGGGTATTATTAAAGAGCAGGAATATGCTGTCATCCACTTTAGACTATTACAGTTAACCAGATGGCCGACTTAATCTCTTTAAGAAGCATAATGATACGCTCCAGCTTTTAGGTGCACACAGGCACGACAACAAACACTCACACACACTCAAACACTACTGGTTATAATCCAACAGTAACCAAACATCAGACTGATGTTTGATTTTGCGTTCCTGGAGCCATTCTGTAGTAGGTTTCTGTTCTTTCTTTCTGTTGATAACTGACCAGAAATAGACCACGTGATTACACATGAATGCTTCTAGTAAAACTACAATAGAGTTTGGTTTCAGACACATTTTCAGCTATCTCAAATAAAAGTAAATATAAAGAAGCTTTGGTGCCAGAATGAAAGAGGAAGAGGAATAGATAAATATGTTTTTTATCTTTTCATCTGAGTTGTTTGCTTATAAATATGAGAGTGTTCGAAAACCCCCCCAGTTGTTGCTTTACAACCATTTACACAGGAACAAACACACTCAATTAAAGTAGTTTTTGTTGTTGCACGCTCTTATCAGTTGTGTTTACAATCACATTTCACATTCACATATAACAACCCTGTGCTAACAGCTTACTGATATAAAGATAACACGTTGCTTTGCTGTAATTGAAAATACATCACTCTCTGTGTACGCAGAACATCAACATTTTATCAGTTCAGGATTTCTCTTGAGCTGAATTTGTTCTCGCAAGAAATATCTCATTGCCTTTCTCCTACCACATCTTACCCACATGTATACTTCAAAGAATGTCTGACGGATTTCACAGTTTATCTTGTAGGATGTGGATTTGCGGGTTTGTTAAAGATTTCGATCTTTGAAGGTGAAATCTGAAACTCTCCACATGTCATCACTCTCTAAAGTGGTGAGAGATTTACAGTAACAAGATCAACGGGGTTGTTGTGAAAAGACCTGCTGTGTTTGTTAATCTGCCTTTGCAAAATATGGGGAAATGTGCCAGCTAGTGAAGTGTGATACTACTGAGCTGATGCTTGACTTCAATGAATGAAAACGAAAGCACGGTGGCTCCGTTTGATGATATCTTTAATGGCATTATAAACCAGGGCATTATAAACCACACAGAAAGATTATAAAACCAATTTAAACCTTCTCGTTTCACTCCTGCATCCTGTAGAGTTTGGCGATAAGAGCCTATTTCTGTCTTTAGCTAAGGTCGGGAGGTGAATAATGAATAATGTTTTGTTCCTCTCATCCCTGTTGCAGGGCATGACCATCAAACCCCTGGTGGAGCTGCTGGCAGTGAAGAAGAAACAGGAGGCCAAGCGGACGATTAATGAGGAAATCCACACGCAGGTAAGACCTTTCCCCTACACCTATCCTCAGCCTTCATGATCACAAGCTGATGACTTCTTGATTGAGTTTATACATATTAATAACCCAGAGCCTTTTGGTATGCAGCTGATACGAAATGAAATGGTTTGAAATGTTTTGAACCACGAGACAATACATTAATGTGATTCTATACATTCCTTTCAGTAGTAGTTATGTAAAATGTGACATCCTTTTTCTAGTAATAAGCCTCTGAGGCCGATTAGGTCGTCAAATCTTGAGTGCTGCTTCCACCTACTGGCTGTGCAGTGGAACTTCATCTCATATACTTTACTGCACAGTGTACTGGTACAGCACAGTGAAGGTCAATCCAAAGATTATTGAAAGAAAATGACAGTTTTGTTTCCCCAATTAATAACATTTTACCAATTTAGTTAAATAGAACTAGAACACACTGTCTCACACACACACAGCGTCTTGTAGCCACAGTTTTCGGTACTCAAACACATTCATGAGCGACCACCGTGCTCCACAATCCCTCAGTGTTTTAAAGCTATTAATACAGCTCTGATAAACACATGCATGCACACACACAGTTCCTCTCTGGGGCTTTGCAGTAAGTCTCCAGTGTTCAAGGTTAGAAGAGCACGCTGTCCTAATGGCTTCTCCTCTGCTGTAAAGCCCCAGTGGTTGGAGTCAACAGAGCTGGCTGAGGAGGAAACTGTCACACTGTTTGGAGGCTGTGAAATTTATTTTGGCAAGCGGCCAGGTGACGTTGCTGTCCCACCTGTTAAAAAGATGCAGCAGATCCTTTCAAGCACCTTTTTTAGTGATTTAACTTGCTGTATTTTAATAATTGGGGTGGAAATGACATGACAATACACTGTGCGATTTAAGATATGTTGCTCACAATGACAATGGTATCACTATATAGGTGATAAACTACTATCATGTATGGATCATGATATATTAAAAGCGTAAAAATTGAGTCTGAGTCCTTTTTAGCGCACAAACAGCAACATGTGTACTGGTTCCATTACTCGAAAGATAAACAGACATACAGTAAACTGGTGAAAGGAGAAGCTCCAGGGTCGAGATGTTTGTAGTAAAAGAAGAATGCATCTTTAACCCTATTCGCACTGGGGACCTCTAGTGATTTGTAATAATTGCGGAGGACGTCTGCGATAATACTAGTCCCGTGCGTGTTTTTTTGGGGGGTTAGGATACACAGCATGGAGACCAATTGACACGGGTTTTTGTGAATATTATATTAACATAAATAGGCCTATATAATAGCCTATAATAATATTTATAATATTAAAAAAATATTATATAGTATAATAATTTTAATATAAGCGGATGTTACGCAGAGCCTGACATCACATCCCGGGGGATAATGTCAGTGAATTTGAGTAAAATACAGACTTCCCCATGCAAATGCGCCGCACAAAACACAGCTGTTGGGGATAATTTCTGAATCATATGAGGTCCCCTGCTAATACTTGTCCCTTGCAAATAGGGCTTATGAGCCAGTGTAACCAGAAGAACAGATATCATTAAATATTTGTATATTGACTTTTCATAGTGTTGCCACTTTTTCACCCCCACCCCCGCAGCGCAGCGCAGTCTTTACATAAATCCGTCTCTTCTCACAAAGCAGAAGTAGATTCTGTGGCTCTGCTTAATGATGTGTTCCCATAGCAACGCTGCCTGTCAGACTGTCATCTGCAGGCTGAGTCAGAGCACCAGGGTGACCTGCGGCCGGCTGCAGTGTGAACAACAACTGCATCGGTACATTTGTCTGGTTCTGTGAGCAGCCGTTCAGCCACTGTTAATAAACGCTGTCCGATCAGTCACCTGGCTGCTGCTGCTGCTGCTGCTGCTGGTTTTCTCCCACGTCTTCCATTTTGAAGCTTGTCATCACCTGCTGTTGTTGATAATGATGTTGGCTGGGAGGGTGTTTTTACTGTGAGGAATGGTGGCTGTGGTGCAGCAAAAGGTGCAAGATGCAGCTGAGTAATGTCTGTGGTGGAGTGTACCTGTAATCACAGTTAAAAACGTTGTTCATCATAAATGATAGTCTATACACCGACTACTTCTTGCTGCTCCCAGGTCTAATTTTGTGACTAGAGGGGATCATGCTTTTGCCGTCAGGGCTCCCAAACTCTGGAATGCACTTCCTGTAGAGATTCGATCATCTAAATCTGTATCCACTTTTAAAAAACTATTGAAAACACATTTTTTTTGGATGGCATTCTTATAAGGTCCCAATGTTATATGTCTGTATATGTATATGCATTTTTCTGTGGTGAAGCATGTGTACAGAGCCTGTGTGTATGGGTATATATATGTATGTACACACCTGTTTGTGTATGCATGTATATAGTTATACACATTTATGTGTGTGTGTATATATATATATATGTATGTATGTATGTATATATTTATGTATGTATGTTTATATATATATATATATGTATATATATATGTATATATATATACATATGTATATACATATGTGTATATATATATATATATATATATATATATACACATATATATATATACATATGTATATATATATATATATTTATGCACATTTATGTATGTATATATATATGTATATATATGTGTGTGTGTACTGCTTTATTACAATTGATATTTTCTGTTTTAACAGTTATCTTATTTTTTACTTTATTTATCTGCTTTTATTGTCTTGTGAAGCACTTTGTAACATCTGTTTTGAGAAGTGCTGTAAAAAGAATTGTATTATTATTATTATTATTATTTATTTAACAAAAAATCACATTTGGCCTCCAAGTTGTGTACTGTACATACAGACACTGGAAAAAGTTAAAGCAACATTAAAAAAAATCTGTCTTTGACCAATTAAATTGCTCTAAATGACATTGTACTACAACAGATATAACATGAGCCCCTGCATAGTCGTGTATATTAGATATAGGTACAAAATGTCATATGCCTGTGAACTAAGTCTGTTTTATAATAAATTAAAATACTCCACAGAGAAGGTGGATGGTCAGATTGAAAGTCTGATTCAGTCATTTTTTGTTTGTTAGTTTGTCTCTTTGTCGGTCTCCTTTTTAAAACATCATTTTCTGCCTCTTTTTGTCCCCAGTTCCTCGACCACCTACTGACTGGAATTGAGGACATTTGTGGACACTATGGACACCACCACTGGAAGGACAAGTATGGATTTACAGTTATCTGACACCAAATTCTTGTAGTCATCAGACAATATGGACTGCATTATTTGCATTAATGATAAATCATTTAACATTAAATGTCAAAAATGACGACAAATGCTCATCACAAGTTAGCCGAGCCCAAATTAAGAAAGCAAGTAAATATTTGAGAGAAATTGTGATTGGTCAATACTCTGTCATAATCAGCTAATTGATTTAACCTTAAAGAGAATACACATTAACTGTGGTTATAAATGAGGAATTATGCTGATTCATTCCCTCATGTAACCACTTTTCTTTTCCTCTAATGTGCACCGTGTTTCAAACCTCTCACATCTCTCTGTCTGTCCTGTTCTCACTCCCACGGCTGTTCTTTTTCTGTTGTCTCTGTTTTCATCTGTAACTCATTTCCTCCTCTCAGACTGAACCGCTTCAACAAGAAATATGTGAAGAAGTGCCTGATTGCAGGCGAACGCTCCAAGGAGCCACAGCTCATCGCCTTCTACCACAAGATGGAGTTTAAACAGGCCATTGAGCTGGTGGAGAGCGGAGGGGGAGTCAAGATGCCAGCTAGTGTGCCTTCCACCGTTTCCATGCAGTAAGTACAAGTAGACACTCACTCTGTCTTCAGTTACCACACTCAGAATAGCAAACTGTCCCAAATTTAAGTCCTTAAACCTGCAATAAATTATTGCTTTGGCCACTTGGGGGCAGCAGAAACAGGTTGTGAACACAACACTGGGATGTCATCACCTTTTTAAGTTGATTTGGCTTCATTGTAAGCAAATATTTACTTATTTACACATCCAGCAGTTACGGAGCAACATTATTATTCATTTGGAGTCATGTTTGTGTCCGCCTGGTGAACGTTAGTCCAATATTCACTCTCTTTTAGCTCTGATTTTGGTCTCCATCAACTCCTAAGGAGAAATATCTGGCTCTTTAGCCTTTAAATGCTCCAATATGTTCACCAGGTATCCACTAACTGTGTCTGTCTGCTTTTTGGGTGCTGAACAGTTTGTGTACAGGTAGTTATTATAGCTTTTTCACCCTAAACAACGCTATGAGAGCAGTGAGAGTGAACCAAAACGTATTCATTTCAAATGCAAGTAATTACTAATATGTGATATATTACATTATGGACGTAACTTATCATTACTCAGAATGCTTGTACGCTGTAACCTTTAAAATCACCCTGCTGTGAGCAGCTGCACAGGCCTCATTAATTTCCTATCTGCAGTATCAAGTAGTCAGTGTTGGTCAGTCTTAATACCCAGTGTGAGTGCATGAATCATTCTTTACTGAATGTAAGTAAAAGACGGAGACCGTTGGATACACTGTTGGAGTTCAGAATTAGTTTGATCACCATAGAAATTAACTGTATTTTCTTTATTCACTCTACTGCTCTCAAACCAAGGCTACACAAGGTCAGACCCGTCAGCTAAATGAATTCAGCAGTGCCAGTAATAACATCACTTTACAGCTAACAAGCCACGTACTTTGTCGATATTGACTATCTGTTACAGAAACAGCTAATGCTCTAACATTGCCTATCCAAATTACGCAAGCTGTTACTGATCATTAGATAGGTAATAATTAAAGGGGCTCTATGTAACAATCTGAAATTGTTTGTTAACGGTGATATCTGTGACTGTTAAGTCAACGTCAGTCAGCGTCCTGTTGCTCGCGCTTGTGCTCGCACTACATAGATTGATTGACAGCTAAAACCACAATATCATTATATATTTCACATGCTTGGCAGGAATGTTGGCTTATCTGTCCAATAGGAATTTTGCGGGGTCCGTTTTGATACCCAGAAGGTGAATGAATCGAAGGCCAGGCCGATGTTGATCCCAGTTTTCCCCGATTGGTCACATTCCTATTTTGCAAGACGTGCTTCGTCAGATATAACTTTGTTTTTTTGTGCTTCCGAGGAGTTTGTGTTGGAGTCTGAGTTGTGATGGGGGCTGGTCGTTTGTTTGCATTAGTGGACTCCATTTCTAACCAAACGTTAGCTATGGTTGCACACTGTTAGCCCTGAAGCGTAGCTGAAAATACAGGCACTCGCGAGCGTGCAAACGTCCCACATTCTTCACATTTAAAGCAGTCTACAGGCGGGCAGAGGAAACCCAGAAAGTCGTGGAAGGTCTAATTTTTTAGGTTAGGTTACAACCTGTCCACACATTGGCAGTAAAAAAACAATTAAAAAACATGACAGATTTCTGATGTGTGCATGTTTCTGTAGTACACCAACTCTGATAAACTTTCTCCTACATATTTTTCAGGAACATCCAGCCCAAGAAGCCTCCTCCTGCCAAGCCTGCAGATAGAGCGCTGCCCAATCTGCCTAAAGGCCGAGAGGAGGAGATCAGGAAGATCCTCAGGAGTAACCTTCAGAGGACACGACAGAGGGTAACACTGCTATATTATGAACAATAAGACACATTATTACACGTGTATATGTTATTCGTATCAGCTTAAGATGTATTGTCTTGTATTACCTGGAGTTCAGAATATATCACTATCCATATTGATTTGCACCGATAAGCAAAGTGGTATTAGACTATAGTATATTGATTGTTACAGAGTTGGAATTAAATCAGTAGCTCTACTCATACATTGACTAATACTGACTTTAATTGTTAGTGACACAGAAGAGCACTTCTCATTGATTTCCACAGGTTATGAGTTCCCTTGTGGTCCTCATGCATTTCTGTCATTACTTCTGCAGGTCTTTGAGATAAACAAACAGTGCCAGAACCTTCCCTTTTTTCCATATACTTTAACTTTTATTTGTTAATCATTAAATTGTCCTCTTGAACCGAGTTGCTTTATGTGTCTTTTCTCTCTCAGCTGCGCTCCTACAACCGACACACTCTGGTGGCCGACCCATTCGAGGACGGCTTCGGTGACTTCCTTATCAAGAAGCAAAAGATGGTTGAGTTGGAGAAGAAGGTATGATCATCAGTCTCAGCGAGAGCAACAGCTTTTAAATCAAGAATCAGTCTGCTGAGCACAGCTTGCTGCTTTGTCGAATGTTATTGACACTCGGTCACGGCCCTATCGAACAAAACACATTCTGTTGATTCGTCAACACTAAAGAAGACATTTCGTAGACTAGTCTAATTACAGTAAGCCTGGCTGTTGCATAAATATTAAGAATGACTTAATTTGAATTAGGAAAGTTAGGCACTTTTCCCCCTGGCTACGCCGGAGGTGAAAGCTTTGTTGCTATGGCAACAATCTGTTAGAAGGTCAGTTAGCTAAATATTTCGACTTTTATCCATTACTTTTAGCTCATTTTTAGTGAACTATTTCAGCTGTTTATCCATTACTTTTAGCTAATTATTAGTTAATTATTTCAACAGTTTACCCATTATTTTAGCAAATGTTTTGCTGAATATTTCAATAGTTTATCCATTGCTTTTTTGGATTTTAGTACCATATTCTTGAATTGTTTCTGAACATCTTTAACGGTTCTAATGACCGTTTGATTTATGTCGTTGTTGCATCCGCCATTTATTCTCTGCTGTGAAGTTTCTTATTTAACCCATGATGCATTGCGCGACAGGCTATCTAAGTCAGTCTCACATTATCTCATTTGGAAGCTTTATGCAACAGGTAAATTTAAGTGTCTATAAAAAATGACTTAATCTAGGTCTATTTTTATGCGACTGGCCCCATTGCAGTGTGCCTGTTATGCAATCTGGTGTATAACAAAGTAGACGTTATATTGCAGGAAGCAAAAAATCAGGAGAAACACAGTAGACCCCAAAAAAAGCAACAGATGAAGAGCAGCTCTTCTCATTTCATACCAGGCCACCAAGCAGTTAAATGATTCAGCCAAAACTATGATTTGTTTTCTAATTAGAGTCCACCTCCAGTCTCCTAACTGGATTTTCTCGACACAAATGGGGGCTGATTTATTCGCACGCTTGAGTGGCCCTACCACTAACTTCCGTTTTATCAGCCTGTAATTACATAATGAAAATAGACTCTTGTTTTGGGTAAATTGAATGTGCTAGAAGCCACTGTAGACCCAAGACGAGTTCTGCAGAGACTACCAAAGCAACACATAATTTGAATGAAGTTTCTCAGAGACATTGATCGATGGTGAATCACTGAACTGTTTTAGTTTGGCTGCTGTACTACAAACAATTCAATGAGGCAGAGTGTATATTTCCTGTATATATTAATGATACTGAATGTTTACAGAAGTGAAATTATATACCTATTACATTTTGATAGCATGCCGAAGCTTAACTCATGCCATAAACAAACAATATCCTTGTGTTTTCCCAGATAAAAGACATGAATAACTACCTGACGGTGCCTGCTGCTCCGCCTGACTCCCCGACCATGTGTAGAGCCAGACTGGCCTCAGGTAAACACATCCATCATAGCCACAGTCACACTAAACACTCAATAGCCACCACCATCATACTGAAAGGTACGACTTGAAACAATAGGAGAACGTTCACAATATCACTGAACCCACAGGGACGAGACATTATATTGTGTTATAGGCTCACAAAGCCGCTTTCACAAAACAATAAACACTTTGAAAAGCACTGTTCACACCTGCAGCTGTAGATATTTCCCCCGCTGATGGAAATATGTTTGCATGTGGCAGCCGGCATGTAAACCAGTGTGTGGTTTCATTTTAGGCAGAGAAACTGATTTCAAACCTGCTCAGCAGCAGAAAGGGAACAAAATCTGTCCAGGTATGTAGCGAGTGTAGAGAAGATTCATTTTTAGTTGTGATAACCCGGCAGCGATCCTAACATGCATGTGTCGATCATGTTGCTTGTTAACATTCATTAATGATTCATCACTAACGAAGGGATCTCATGAGTGGAGAGGCCAAACTTGGATGATTTATTGTAGCCAAGAAGCAAAGCCCAGATCAGAGTCAAGCATGATGTATGTTGGAATTTCAGCTTGTTTTTTTCATACTAAGTTTTAAGGGGAGACACTACAGGTGAATAGGGTAAACGTTTTAACTATTAGGTATCACCATGAAACTTCCCCAGTTGGTTACCGACACTAAGAATTTTTTTTTTTTGTATTACAAGTTTTCTGAAATATTATGTTTAAATATGTAAATCAGGCATTATCTTATTAAATATGTGCTAATTTGCATTAATTTCCAGAACAGAAATCTGAACATTGGATTAAATCAGGTTCAAAATTCTGGTTTTATTTTATTGACGATTCAGAGTTTTATGAACAAACTGCTCTAGAAACCTTCAGAATATAGACATGGATGAAACTGGAAAGTTTGGTGGATGTAAGAGCTACTGAATTGGAGATTTTTGGCTCAGTCTGATGAAAAACCTCATTTTGAGAATATGGCTTTTAAAGATAAGTATTTAAAAAATCTGTACATTTTAAAGGTGAATAGAGTAATAATAATGAACTAATATATATCACAATGAAACTTCCCCAGTTAATTACTTACATTAAGACTATTATATTTTGAAATTTTCTGAAATTGTATGTTTAAATACATAAATGAGGCATTATCTAATGCTAACTTTTGGTGAATCTAGGAGAAATCTACAGACACAAATAGACAAAGTAGTCAAATAAACACCTAAATGTGTATTTTCTTCCCACTAGTCTGAAAGAAGACATGTTATGGAAGCAAAATAACCAGTTCATGAAAAACGATGTCTTTGCCTGTAGTGCCTCGCCTTAGCTAAAAGCTATTATTTCCAGCATGTGTTGCATTATAAATCATTGTGACATTGCATTATTTTCGTTGTGTTGTGAAATATTTGGAAAGGTCTTGAAGCCTCGAGTTTGTGCAGTGATTGTACATTGATAGCTTTGTTGACTTTAGTATTTGTTGATCGCATTCTCCTCCCCCTTGTACGTTGTATGTTCATGCACGCCGATGGAATGACGGATTAATACTCAATCCCTTTTTATGGTAACGCTCCTTCCCTGATAATGCACCCTTGTCCTGCCTGTAGACCCACAAGCCTACAGCATGAAGCCGTCGTCAGACAGCGTGCCGACCATCCAGGTAGACCTTGCCTCTCCTCAGTCTCCAGACTCCGTCAACCTGATGGATGAGTTCAGACGGGCCGGCCAGAAGCAGGACGAGGAGGAGGACCGGGGCCTGATGATGAAGCCTCCCTCTGGACCGGGTGGACCTCACAAACCGGGCAAGGGAGAGGGAGACGGAGGCGGAGAGCCGCAGAAGCTGACGAGGTGCCTGAGCGACCCCGGTCCCAGCGCAGACGAGGAAGAGGACGAACCCTTCCTGCCTTGACGTGGCAGACTGGATATGGAGGAGTCAGGCTGCATGCCCGCTTTCACCGATTAGAGGAGAGAGGGCTGCTTCACTGCTCTGCTCTAAGACATCTCTCAAGCCAAAACTGCTAATGATGTACGAAACCAGAAACAAAAAGCAAAAGGAGATGAGAAGAAAAAAAAAGAGCCATTTGTTTGTTATTATCATTGCTCTTTATTTTTTTTTAGACCAGATTGGAACAGCTGCTATCTGAGAGATGGTGAAGAGATCATGTTTGACAGTCTGAGACATTCAGGAAAGAACTATGCATTACCAAAGGTTTGGACTGTTTTAGTGTCAGATAATGTCATTTTTACTTTAGTGTTTTTTCTTTTTTAATGACTGCATAGTTTGATCATGAATTTTTCTGTCTTCAAAGCTACGTTCTTTGAGACATGCTGGGCCTCTCGTTCTAAATCTAATCGACAAAGCTTCATTCTTTTTCAAACATAGCGCTTGAGTTTAAGGCGCATGTTTTAATCTAATATCTCACTTTCATTCTGTCACTTGAAATTGCTGGATATTCAAACTTTTAGAGTGTAGCTAGTTTCAAAATATTTTGCCTTATTTTATGTCAAAACTTTTCACTTGGTGCATTTTGATCTTTGTCTTTTTTTGAAAGACATATTTTTAATTTCAGGGGTACTAACATCAGAATGTGTTCCAGTGTTTGTAGTCGTGCTTACAGACCTGCGGCCTCGTCCTGTCGGCTGCGGAGGGAGTTATGTTGACTTGGGAAATTCCTCACTGTTGCGTAAAGGACCTACAAATGTGGAGTGAAAGCCGAGTGTTTGGGAAGCTTGTGAGACAGGCGGTGGTGATGTAGCACAGATGGTTTGATGTCAGCGATCAATGCTTGATTCCCCATCAGAGTCTTCTGAAGTTAAATCACATGTCATGTTTCATCTCTGTAGATGTTTTCTGTTTTACCTCAATTTTAGAACACCCTTTAAAACTCACTCAAGTAGGAGTTTAGTTGTTAGTCGTAGTTGTCTCTCTTAATATTGATGTAATGAATAAGTGCCCATCTAACAGTCACCTTTCTCATATTTTAAACTTTTACACCACATGAGCTGATTTTAATATATCAAAACAAAATAATCACTTTCTTTTACATGCATATTTACATTCTTCAGGCCTTTACAAGAAGCTGTTCAGCTTATTACACGACAAGTGAAGGTCAGTCTGTACAATCCATCTACACCTCTTCACCCTCTTGAACTCTACTGTTAGACTGTAGGCATGTTGTGGCAAAAAAAAAAAAGTAATTCTATGCAGTATAGATGTGTAAAATATGTAAATTGAATATAATATCCTATATTTATGAATACCCTTTAAAATGGAAGTCTCGTAATCTTGTTAACCTAAAATCCATTGAGGCAAACCGCTGCAAAGCTGAAATCAAAACACGGGCATTACAATAAACGGTCACAAAGAGTTTTTGCACATCTGAGCGAGACTGCAAAAAGTTATCCGCTGGCACGAAAACGTAGTCTTGTATGTTGTTGATATCGCAAGTCATTCTCTACTGTACTGTATACAGTTGTACAGATGTAAAATACATAGCACATCTTTTTTACACAGCCGCTCGGTGAAATGGAATATGACATTTAGGTTGTCGTTGTGATGATTTGCTGTTTCATATCCAGCTGAACATCTCATGTGCCACAGCCAACAACCAGTAGATTGTAAACACGCAAGTAATCTTTCACCCAAGTCTATTATTATTATCACTTCACTGCAAAAAGAGAGTCGTTTCTCCATACAGGCCATCCAAAGAACTCACTATGGAAAGCAAACCTTCTCTAAAGTGTGCCGAGTGAGTCACTGCTCCAGTTTTCTGGCTGTCTTCTAGGTGTTATTGACCATTGAATCCTTCCTGATCCTCTTACATCCAGGAGGCTCACATTACAGCAGAAGAACCTGTTCATTTCCCTTAACTCTTCTTCCCTAAAGCATCTGTAAAATGGCTTGCTATGGTTAGTATAGCAAGGGTAAGAGGATATTTTTGCCTGTGCACAAATGCACTCATGTAAATCCGGGTGTATAAATGTGCAAATACGAGCGTGCTTGCACAGTCGTTCCTGCTTCCCAATTTCTAAAAGGATAACTGCAGCTGAGAGACGGAGAGGGTCAAACCTTAAAGAGTCTCATTTCCCTGTCTCGACCAAATTCAATTTACTGTCTGAAATGTCAGCGTGTGTGACGGAGTGTTGCGCCGCTGAAAATGTCAACAAGGACGGGGTCAAAGAGAGGAGGGTTGTTTAAAACCCACGAGTGACGAGCCAAATGACATGCGGCACTTTTCCCCCTGTCTTCAAGCCCTCACTTTTATGGCTGCTTAATATTTACAGGCAGCACTGAATTCATGCATTTATTTATACTTCTGCAGCTACAGAAGCCCTGAGAACTGGGAATGGTCGCTTAATGGGACGCTGTTGGGAATATTCCTATATCATCTCCCAGGTGCTCTTTCATTTAACGGCAGTTTGTTGCTCATTTAACCCTTAACTACTCTGCGGAGACTGATAAGTAGGTTTCAGGAAGGTTACAGCGACGTAATGAATTTCTAAACAAGCTCCCACTAGTGAATACATGAAACCGTGTGAATGCAAAGTGGGGCGTCTCTCAAAGAGGATATGCATCATGCTCTGCACAGATGTATTTTTCAACTTGATCAAATATAAAGAATTTAAATCAAAAAAAAAAAAATGAGACATCAAATCCCATCATGTTATCCCAAAGACTTTTAATTTCTCAAAGAGAAAAGAAACACTATTTTCATACTTTTTCCTTTTTCAAACCAAATGCATCTTTATGGGCAAACATTCTCACACCTCGGAGGGAAATGTTTGGTGCAGGAAACCTTAATCTGAAGCCATACAGCCTACAGAAGAACCTATTTCGTTGTATTCATATGTTATAATGTCATATGTACACTTCATGTTTGCCTTTGTTCCGCATCGACGCACAAAACAAATGCAAATCTTTACATTTAAATCGCTTCGTGTGTTCAAGTGAATGCTTGCTGAGCTTAATTTCCACACTGGATGTTTTACTACAGCGCTGTAGCATTGTTTGCATTGAATGTGTTGGACTGAACTACATCAACACAGTTGCCTCACCAGCATTCACTTCAGCTTTATCTTTTCATCTGTTTGCTTTATTATGTGCTTTATTTGTTTAACTGCTTTATTGTACGATGATGTTTTTGGCTTAACAGGGATATATAAATCCCTTGCTTCTCTTGTCAAGTGCTTTATCTGGATACATGTGCTTTACAGATGTTTTTAAGCTTCACTGTGGGGTTTTCTTTCCATCTCATGTTCACCTTTTAAGTACTGTAAGATTTGACCGGTCTAGCAGTAACGGTAACATTGCGGATGAACATTTGACACTCCAATTATAGTAATCGCAGTATGACGCACACACTTACGTCATCACCCTGGGGTGTCATTACTACTCCACCACCCGAAAGACTGTTTCCCTCCCTCGTTTACCTCATCGCTCTCCACCGTTTTTACACCACACCGAGCACTTTAACGAAGCTGTACCTTTATCTTGAAACGCCGATGTTAAAGAGAGCAATAAGTGGCTTTAATGTAGTGTACACATTGTGCATGGTTATCAGGTGACACATCATAGGGAAAAGGAATGTACTCCATGACGGGCCTTATAAACAGGGGTGTGTTTTAATCCTGAAGCAGGAGAAGCTGGGCTTTTAAAGCCTAGTGAACGCCATGCTATGACTTGATGAAAGAGTGGATTACATTTCCCTTTTATTCATTTTTTTTCTTTATCTTCATGTGTTTGAATTTATGAGTCGGTCAATTACTTGCAGTTTGCAAATTTAAATTTTGCAATAATTAAGAGGTTTTTTTTATTTTATATACACATAAATGGGAATATATCTATATAAAAATGTAAAAAATATATGTATTAGAATTTTACTATAATGATGTACAAATCAGAGTCAGAGAGATAACAAGTGTGCACTTTCTTGTTGATTAATCTTTAGCTTTCAGCATTCCATTCCTGTAATGACCAGTAAAACTAACAACCAGAGACGTCAGAAACTATATACCAAAATTAAAGTTTTACTTTATAGCAATGCTGCGTTCATGTCTCATGATTTTGGAAAGATGTATCTTTTGTTCGACCAAACAACTACTTGTGTTAATACAAGCAAAGAAATAATCAGATCCTTTACTAAAAGGGATAGTTTGGGTGTTTTGAAGTGGCGTTGTATGAGGTACTTATCCATAGTCGGTGTATTACCTACAGTAGATGACGGTCAGCGCGCCCCCAACTTGGAGAAACAAACAGGAGTTACGTGACGGAACCAAATTAATGTACTGCTGTGGACAGGGCCAGCAGCAAAACATATTTTAGCCACCTAAAAAAATCAATATCAGTTTAAGTGTACGCTATATTTAAAACATTTTCGCCCATTTACTTTGCCATGAGACAGCTATTCAGTCTATGTTTCCGACAGGTAACTTAAGCTGTCGTCTATGCTCTCACTAAAGCAACCAGACTCTATTGAAAAAAAACAGTAATTTTATCTCGCAGAACACTGGAGTTGCTGGTCTACCGTTCTGCAAAGTAAAATTAAATTTTTTTTTTCAATGGAGTCTGGTGGCTTCGGCATGAGCATAAATAGGTACAGCGGCTTCAGTTGTCCGTCGGAAAGGGCTGTCTGACGGCAAGGTAATGTGGTGGAAATGTTCTAAATATAGTGTACACTTAAGGCGTTAGTAGGCAAACAATGTATATTGTAATTCAAATGCTCTGAGAGAAAAGACTTCTGCACTTCATCATGGCTCTGTTTTCAGGCTTTAAAAAAATCTAGCCCGTGACGGGAGACTTTGGCCAATCACAGGTCATTTCAGAAAGAGAGCCTTCCTATTGGCTTCCTATTTGATCAGTGCTGCCTAGTTTGACCGCTTGGTCAGAGTTCGCAAGTGATTGACAGCTGGCTCTCATGGACAGCAGACTCCAGATCAGCTCTGACTGGTTGTTTTCCTCCGGTCTGTGAAATCTTGCAGATGCCATTAGGAGCACTGGAGGACGCAGAGGCACATGTTTTTTTTCAAATTACCCAACTCATGCACTACTGTCAGGATATAGTGACCGTTTTATAAAGATATCTTTTTTTAATCATATTTGATCCATTTCTACCAACTGCAGCTTTAAACTGACATTGACTTTTTTTTTTTTTTTAGGTGGGCCTTTCTTTTAAATGTCTAAAATACGTTTTGCTGCCAGCCCCGTCCACAGCAGTACATTGCTTTGCTTCCATGCGGTAACTCCGTGCTGACCGTCATCTACTGTAGGTAATACACTGACTATGGATAAGAACCTCATACAACCCCACTTCAAAACAACCAAACTATTCCTTTAAGTAAAAGTAGCATTATCACAATGTAAAAATTACTGTTACAAGTAAAAATCCTGCAGTCAAAATGAAAGGTAAAGGTATTATGATAAATAAAGTATCAACGGTACTCATGATGAAGAATGTCCCCTTTCATAGTGCTATATATTATGTAATCGGATTATATTTATTGATGCGTTATTTGTGAATGTGACTCTGCAAAGTCACTTAAAGGTGCAAATATAATGTTGTAGCTAGCCTGTGCTCAGTAGCATGTTTTTCAGTTTCCTTCCATGGGCTAAGTATTATTTTGTATTTTATATACTATGCATTCTATTTTTTGTACTTGTAGGTTTTTAAAATTGTAATCTAAAACTTGTGACTACAGCTGTCTGATAAAGGTAGTGGAAGTGAAGTATAAAGTGGCATAAAATGGAAATACTCAGGTCAAAATTGTAAAGCCCAGTACTTATTGACTTTGCAGCACTGTACACAAGCTGGCATCTTCCCCCGCTGGTGTGCCCTTGAGCAATAATATGAGGAAGTTGAAAGTGCATACAACTTCACTGCAAGATCAACAAAGGTGGTTGAAACACCTGCAATAACCTGATTTGGCCAGAAGGGGGAGTGCTGCACAATGTAATTAAAATAAAACCATTCAGCATTCTGAAAACAGAATGAGTCCCAAAAGTAAAACATTAAGGGAGGAGTTGGGTTTATATATCTGGAGGATATGTTATAATTGGATACTTTTCTTAGTCTAATAAACTGAGAATGAACTGTCTGCCTTGTTAAAGCGTAATGGCATTATGAATGTGAGATATCTAGAGAGAAAGCTGTGGCCGCTCCGGCTGAGGTAGTTTATTTATTCCGCTCTGTTTCTAGTAAATGGAAAATCACAAACGACTCGTGTGCTCCTTAACCAGCTTGGCCGAACCTCCACATTTCCTCTGTAATATGTCTGGAATGGATATGCCCTATTTATAATACTCACTCGTTTTAATTGTTGGCAGTTGTTGCATTCTATCGTTTTCTACCAGAGCCTCTGGGTGGCCAAGTCAATTTGACATCTGAAGAGTTTAATTTGAGACTCTAATTACTGGCATTGTTGTTGGCTTAAAATCCTCGTTGTATATTTGCATTTGTAGGAATTTTAGCTGATACTCATCCAGAGGAATTAACAGTAAGTAAACAGTCAAATGAGCTTAAATTCCCAGATCACCAACAGTGCAAGCAAACAAGAGCCAAATTGTGTTTGTGAGAGTTTGTCCCGTCAATAAATCTGTGGCATCACTGATGCGAAACAAAATGAATGTTAATGTGTTTGAAATGTTTTTTGAGTCCTCAGATACTGTCATCTTTATTTATAGATATTGTATTTCTAAGCTGCAAATTGGTTGATATCAGAAACGAGTGGGTTTCCAACTCTGTGGTCAAATTGCCATGTTTAGTCCAGATTAAAGGAACAGTTCGTTATGTTGGGAAATACGCGTATTCGCTTTCTTGCCAAGGGTTAAATAATGATAATCAGCACCACTCTCTTGTTTGCATAGGCCGTTTCAACGGAATCGCATTGCTAGGCAACAACTTGGGTCCATGTTTACTTCCTGTCAGATTATGTTATTTTGGGTCAGTTTTAGAGTTAGAGGTAAAATAACGCTCCAAAGTAACATAAAATTTTGGCGAGGAAAAACTGGCATGGCCATTTTCAAATGGGTCCCTTGACCTCTGACCTCAAGATATGTAAATGAAAATGGGTTCTATGGGGACCCACGAGTCTCCCCCTTTACAGACATGCCCACTTTATGATAATCACATGCCGTTTGGGGCAAAAAGATGCAGTTGTTTGAATGTAGAATAAATGTTTCACCTATTCTAAAAATGGGTTATTTGACTATTTCTGCATGCAGGGGTCCCCAAACAGTCTTGGAAATGCATAAATGACTGGAAATGAGCCCAATTATATTCAGCAGGTGCATTTTTAGGGGTTAACTATGTAAAAGCTAAAATAAAATTAGGGGATTATTTCCCAAAAATGTCAAACTATTCCTTTAAGATGGCTGTGGTTTTAAGGTTATACCTTTTTGGCTTGTGAACCCCCATAATCAGTTGTTAGATGATTATTTTCCTTGTTACATTTAGTTTATAAAGCGTTAGAGATCAGAGTACGAAATATCAGAGAAAAATCTGAAAAATTGACATAATTTGTGTAGTAGAAATATCATGTCCTTGTGACCCATCAGATTGAACTTCATTGAGAACCACTTCTTCAAGGAATACTGTGCTTAGCAGAGGTGGACACACACCTGCACAATGTACTGAAATACAACCCAAAACTACAGCACTGCAATAAATACTCTGTTAGTGAGTCCTTTAAATCAGGTCTCTTGGAGACTGTATAAAAAAACACTTGATTCATCTCTGTGGTGAATTGACATTGAGGCCGTACTCTGTGGAGGTTTTGTATTGCAATATATTGTACAGGTGTTGCTTACATTTTACAATGTATATTGAGCATCTTTGACACAAAACTTTCCTTTGGGATGAGTTAAGTTCTATCTCATCTTATCCTATTACCTTTCAGCTCAAATCAGATTTTTCAGTAAGAAATATTGCAATGTATCTGTAGTCTTATTCTGAAGCTGCAAACAGAATTTAATTAACTGACTCCGACGTCCTTTTTACAGTAGAATAAACACACAATAAACTCATGCCAGATATTTAATAGCCTTCCCCGGAGTGAATTGAGCCTGAAAGCTTTTCAAATGGATTGGTCCGAGTGTTTATTTACTTCTCTTTTGCTGTAGTTAAATCACTGGGTCTCATTTGTCTGTCAACTGGGTCCTCACCACAGTGGAGCCGCTTAAATTGCTCTTGTTTGCATGACGGCTCTTCTGTTTATTTACTCCTGATCGCTCTTTTAATGTTTAGAGTGGCTGCCCTTTACATATAATGATGCTGTTTGCTTTGAATATTGGAGCAGTCTGACCCCCCGTCACCTCTAAATACATGGAGGAAAGGAGGGTTTTGTGGTTGTTTGCCAGTCTAAAATATAATCAGTTTTAATGTTGGTGCAAATGACTGAAAGGTGAATTTTACGCCGACTGAAATTCAGCCTCGGTGACATCTCTGGGCTCTGCTTGCAATGCATATAAACACCAGCGGATGGCATTGTGTAGCCGTAAACGTACACAGGTCCTTAACAAGTGCTGTCATCGCTGAACAAGCTCCCAATTTTTCATTGTAATTTCACTGTAGAAATGGTTAGTACACTAAAAGCATACTGGCATGTTTAATCGGTGTGTTGGGGAGGGAGTCGGGCTTTCTGTGGCCCCATTCTATCAGCTTAATGGTGTGTTTGCTATTGCATTCACTCTCATTTACATGGCCCATATACCCCCTTCTAATGTATGGCTAATTGTTGTTTTTAGGCAATAAAAAAAATCCCCTGAACGACTGCATCGATGCTCCTCACAAGTGAATGTTCCGATTTTTAGCTTCGGCTTAATGTGCTTTGAAAATGTTTTGTTACACAACAAGAAGTGTTTTGATTATGAGTCTGGTGGAGACGGGTCACTCGAGGGCCGCAGGCACGCAGCAGTTTGCCGTTCGTCTCGTCTATAAAAGGAACAGACAAATATAACTTCAGCGAGGCAATAACGCTGAGATTATTGTTCCACTGATA
The DNA here is from genome assembly GCF_015220745.1 of Sebastes umbrosus. Lineage (NCBI taxonomy): Eukaryota > Metazoa > Chordata > Actinopteri > Perciformes > Sebastidae > Sebastes > Sebastes umbrosus. The sequence goes on from NC_051279.1 coordinate 9,626,417, forward strand.
CTATTTGCACTGATGGCTGATCTGAGCTGCTATTCTATTTATGTTGAGGAGAGAGACGAAGAATGTAACATGCCACTTTGGACCACTTCTTCTTTTTAGAGGACTCATGCAGATAATAAGCAAAGTAAAGTGCACAAACAGCACCAGCAAAGTTTGTAGTCAGGTGGTGTGAAGTACATTTTGTAGAAGTACGGCACTTAACTTGTGCTGTACTTCTATTTCATCCTACTTTATACTTACATTTTATTCCACTACATTTCACTGAAACATATTGTACTTTTTTAGTCCACTACATTACGTTTGACAGCTTTACTTTGTATTCAGACTTTATATAGAAAACATATCAGCTTATAAAAGATGATGCTACGTTATAGATTAAACACTGACATTCTGCATATTGATTACTTAATAACTTTAAGTACATTTTGCTGATAATACTTTTGTACTTTTCCTTCCAGGTACAGTGTGTAGGATTTAGTGGCATCTAGTGGTGTGGTTGCAGATTGCAACCAACTGAGTACCCCTCCGCTCACTCCTCCCTTTCCAAGACTGCTGTAACATGAGCCGCCAACACGTTCTCATCACAACTCGTCATATACTTACACTTTGTCAGACCCCGTGGCGTAACTCTTTTCGGTCGCAGTAAACACGTGCTTAATGTTGTGAAGTAAACAAAAACACTTGCTTAGGTTCAGGCAATAAAACCACTATAGTTAGGTTGAGGAAAAAACAACATGGTTGGGCTTAAAGCTACTATATTTGTACAGAGAAAATGACATAAAGCTACGTCATCACACTCGCCGCGCATTTTCCCTGCGCATGTAATATTGACGCAGATGGGTTTACATTGTAGTTAATGGAAAGCTTGGTGGAGCCGCTGAGTGCAAAACAGGATAATGCCGTTGGCTTCGCTCAGAGGCCATCCTTACCTTAATAACACTACTTTAGGAGCAACGAAAGTCAGACGGCGGCTGGCGGTACCACGGTTTGCACTCTGTGGCTCACATTACCACAGTCTCACAAGTGTGTCGGAGAACTACTGTTGCCTTCAGGTAACTTAAAAAACAAAAAGACTCTCTCTAGAGCCAGTGTTTGGTTTGTCCGTTCTGGGCTACTGTAGACGGAGCAACATGGCGGACACTGTGAAGAGGGTTCGCTCCCTATGTAGATATGAAGGGCTCATCTAAGTTAACAAAAACACAAAAATTATTAGTTTCAGGTGATTATACACTAATGAAAAGATAGTTATGATTATTATTATATTCCATTTATGCCAGTAGATCCCCTGGAAATCCTACACACTGGCCCTTTAAATAAGATGATATAAGATTAAATCTTGTAACATTATGGTATCGCTACTTTTACTTAAGTAAAGGATATAAGGGAGTACTTTTCCATCACTGCAGGAGGCACAACGCTTCAATAAACCACCCACTAATAAGATGAGGCGATCGGACGCATCAGGATTGAGGTGCCAGTGTCACATCTTCCAGAATTCATGGAGGGTTACAGTGGGTTCTCCCATCTACAGTATGCTTCGTCAGGACATCATGCACCAGGGTCATCACCCCATCCCAAAAAAAAAGCCATCCCTGATATTTACGGCTCGGCATGAAGCGTCCCGCCGGGCCATGATTCCCAATGTCAGAGAATGCTTTGCAGCGGTGCTTAAAGAAACAAATAGCAGGCACGGTGACATTATTAATCTGGACACGCTGGCACGAGCCAATACATCTCTGCCTGCTGTTTGATGTATTGGAGTGAGTAGAACACAGAGATGGACTTTCTCATTGGCGTCTTGTTTGATGAATAAAACATCAGTGCGGGTTGGGACAGAATTGAATTTTTGAATACAAGAGCAGAAATGGTTATGGATCACAGGACTTATTACAGTCTGTGACCCTCCTGCAGAAGCTGTTTTAAAGACAGTCAGCTGTTTTAGGCCACGTCCTGCATACTACTGAGACTCAGTAGTTAGTTTGTAATTGTCTGACGAATCCTAATGTCAGTAATTAGTGTAGAGACTTAATCTCTTAGAGAGATCAAATGCTTTCTTACAGTGCATCTCTTCTCTGATCATTATCACATGCCAATTGAGAGTAGAGCACAAAATCATTGCCTCTATTCCCGAATGTATTCTGTGTGGAAATGCTTCCCAACTGATAAACCGTGACTCAGTCTGATGCGAACAACTTGCAAATGCAGCGCCAGAGCTCCTTCTCCATGCTTATAAATTATGTTTGTACATGCAGGATCAGGATGCTGGTGTGCTCCTCACTGAACTGATGAGGATGCTGTGTGTGTTTGTGCTGCATTATGAAGCACCAACAGTCACCACAAATGACATTTCCGCTGTGAAATCCTATACTATACGATCCAGACAACAGCAGTTAGTTTCAGTGGCGCGAGTGAATGCAAAGCACACAAGAAATTACCTTCATAGGAGCCATTTGCCTATACAAACCATTTATTTTCTGTGAAAAATGTCTGCGCTTTGATTCCGCCCGTGCCCGTTGGTAGCGGTGAGACTGTATTGGCTTGCTCATCTATCCTCGTGATAAACTAGGCTGTCACCGGCCGGCGCGGCTTCATGCAAGCTCAACGACTGGACTCATGTATAACTTGGCCTTTTGAGAAATACTGACTTGATATGTCTATTAAGTTGTTTTCAAAAAGAAGGCAGCAGTTGGTATTTTATTTTGCTGGAATCAGCATAAACATATGAATAATCCATAAGGTGGCATTTATTTAAAATGCCTCAGTGATTACATTAATGGTAGGCCTGTTTTCAGGAGATTCGCAACTTGTACACTCAGTGGCAACTTTATTAGGTACACTTGTGCAATCTAATGCAATCCAATACAACATGTTCAGTTTTTGCGAACATTGTCGGAATTGTTTAAATTAAATGATGTTTATTATTGAGGTCTCATTTAAAGGTGGTGTTGTATTGGTAAACATTATGTCAAGAGGCATATCAAATTTTTCTTGTCCTCACTGTTTACATGCATGAGGGTGGCAGAATATTAGAAACACCTCTTAAAGGTACAGTGTGTAAGATTTGGCAGCATCTAGTGGTGTGGTTGCAGATTGCAACCAACTGAGTACCCCTCCATTCACTCCTCCCTTTCCAAGACTGCGGTAACGTGAGCCGCTGAGTGCAAAATCTACGGTTTGGCACTCCGTAAATATGAAAAGCAAAACGAACAACGTTATCATGGTTTTTCACTCGGCCGCTCACATTACCGCAGCCTTGGAAAGGGAGGAGTGAGCGGAGGGCTACTCAGTTGGTTGCAATCTGCAGCCGCACCACCAGATGGCACCAAACACACACTGTACCTTTAATATAATAGTTACAACAGCACCACTAACAATAACCCCAATGCTAAAACATATAATCTAACTATGACAAAAAAAACTGAACATTATAGGCAACATAACTTAATGGCAGAACAGTTGCATTATACAGGTGTACCTAATAAAGTGGCCACTGGGTGTATGCTGTAGTGCATAGAGTGATAAAACACATACGATTAAAGCCTCCTTCCACACAGATGCTGAGCCATCACAAAGCCCCTCTCTCTCCGACTACAAACTGTCCTTTTGTCAGCGATGAAGCCCACAAAAGGCTTCACAGATTTACCTACTTTCAGAGGACCTGCTCTTGGATCAGGAAATTAAAAAGGCTAATTCAACAGTTCTTCTTTTCCCCCTCTGTTCTGTAAATTACAGACAACCAGTCAGACGCAATTAGAGCGGCTGAGGGAGATGGCTTTAACAGTGAAAATGTGGGGTCAAATGAAGTACAAATTGCCTTAAAATGAGCTCGTCCCACCATATGCACCTGACAAAAAAAAGAGCCTGAGGAGTCTCATGCGTCCGATGATAATAAATGCTTATTACCTGCACAGGAGCTGTTCAAATTCTAGTCACCTTTTTGCCTGGAGGGAAGAAAAACTTTTATTTTGAAATAGTTATTCCAACAACAGAGAAGGAGAGAGAGGGAACAGGAGAGAGGAAGATCCGTGCTTTCAGCTCATCAACAGTTCATTAGACATCACAGACATTGTCAGGAAAGTCAATGACACTGATGGGCTACCTTGAATACACTGTTGGTAAGGATATCCTGGGGCAACTTTTGGACAGCAGAGTGACAATAACCCTCTAAAGACCAGTAGAGGTCGTTTGGTGAGGTTGCCGGGTTGTAATTTGTAATTAAAGCCCAATATTGAATCCGATCAGACCTTTATTTTCTCTTTCCTGCTTTCAGGTGCATTAGCTGAATAGTGCTGTGCAGGCTCTTCAGTAATGGTCGACTCATGGCCCATCTATCTTATTTAATGCTGAGAAAACACTGTGTTTACACTTTAGCTTCTATCTTGCTTATGTAAACATTATGTAAACACATTTTCTAAACTTCCTGTGTACCAACACACCTCAGTCTCGGGGATGCATAGAAGACAAATTCAAATAAAGCTGTGATTCAGTGTGTTGGATTTCAGCAAATAAACATGAAATCAAGCATGAAAATTCACTTTTGACCTTGGAAATAGTTTGACAGCAATCCCAACTCATGGTTCACTTACTAGTTTTTTCCAGATCATTTATTTATCACGCAGTCTTCATCGGCGGATAGAGTTTGCTCAGTCACAGAGATGGATCTGAAAGCCTAACAGCTACTAAGCCTGCATGTCAGCAGATTTGTCTCCATGACAACTGAGCCAAGTCCATGCGCTAATGAAGGCGGTGTGATACGGCTAAAAGCCCCAGAAAACGCTAGTAAGTAGACCCTGAGATAAGATGCTCAGCTGTTAAACCTGAAATCATTAGTCATTATTATTTTTGCTCATACATCATGAACTAATGTATCCCATCAGACCAAAATTGGTAATGCCTACACTTTAATAATGAATCTCTAAGTAACATGTCATAGGGAAACAGGATAGAGCTTTAGATGAAGTCTATTTAGTGCAGTGGTGGAAAGTATCTAAGTACATTTACTCAAGTACTGCACTTAAGTACCATTTTGAGGTACATGTACTCTACTTTATACTTCCACACCACTACAATTCAGAGGCAAGTATTGTACTTTTAACTCCTCTACATCTATCTGATAACTTTACTTACTTGGAAAATTCAAATTATTAATGCAAAATGTAATCAACAAATAAATGTATGAGCAGGGCCAAGGACCTAGGGCACCACCTACTGGGGGGCTGATTTTTCTTTTTTAAATGCTGGTGGGCGCCTTTCCTCATTTTCTGCATTGAGGTAACAAATGAACAAATAAAATAAAATAAATAAATTAAAAAATGCCGGTGGGCGCCCTTTCTCATTTTCTGCATTGAGGTAACAAATGAACAAATAAATAAATAAAAATAAAATAAAAAATAAATAAAAAATGCCGGTGGGCGCCCTTCCTCATTTTCTGCATTGAGGTAACAATGAACAAATAAAGAAAGAAAGAAAGAAATACACTTTTACCCCTGTAACTCACTGTAATGAAACTGACTAAACACTTTTAAGCCAACTATATCAGGGACCAATTCTTTGTTTATATTATAATAAATACAGTTATTTATGAAAATAAAAATCTCAATTTTTGTCTTAAAACCATTAAGATGTTTGATGTGTGTTGTGGTGTACGGGTCTAGGGTTAGGGTTCTGGGGGGTTGAACCCTAACCCTAGAGCAGCGCCAGCGGGGGGGGCCTCCAAATCTGAATTTTACCTATAGGGCACCAAAAGGGCTAGAGCTGGCGCTGTTTATGATTGTATGTTAAAATGAAAGGTAAGGGGTGTATACTTTTGTACTTAGACTTAAGTACAATTTTTAATACATGACTTTTATTAATAATAGTGTTTCTACACTCCCGTCATAAGCTAGATTTTTTAAAGCCTGAAAACAGAGCCATGAGGAGGTGCAGAAGTTTAGTTATTTCTCAGAGCACAATATGCTGAAAGGTTATTATGGAATTTTTGCCCAACGATGCCAAAAACTTTCTGCCTATACTGCAGGTTTAAGTAAACGATCTGAGTGCTTCTTCCATCACTGATTCAGTGTGAAGCTTTGCAACAACACAGACCCAATGAACCAAATGCAGGTCACAACATAAAGAAATACAGAATGTGTGCCGGGGTTGCGATCCGTTGACCCTCTGTGGCCCTTCATGAGCATCTAGCTCAGAGTTTATGCCACTCCTCAATCATCATTTTCAACAGTTCACACTTTGTACTACTGATGATTACATGAAGTTAAAAAGCTATAGTTCTATTTTTCTGAAATAACCCAAACTTTGAAAACACTTGGTGCAGGAGTTTTGAAGACATTTCCAGATTGCTTATAGATAATATTCCACCCAACTGGTCTGAGAAATGGCCCAGCTGCTGTACATTAAAAAATATATTTTTTTCAACCCATTGCCAGTGTGGTGACTATTACCTTCAGCCAAACAAAGGTGGCAGCCATTGATAGCCTCAGTGACATTGCTCCAAGCTTTTTGTGTGATGCGCCATTATAGAAATAACGATAAAAAATAAAAAAAAAAAAAAATTATATAAATAAATTACTCTGTAGCTCAAAAATAAGTTTAGTTAGTTAATAAGTGAGTTAATGGCAGATTTAAAGGTTTTAATTTTGGTGATGCGCCGATTAGATGCGTCACTTCCGGCTACCATACTAGTTTGGCTAAGAACGATAAAAACATATGAAAAATTATATTTATATAAATAAATTACCCTGTAGCTCAAGAATATGTTAGTTAGTTAATAGTAGAACTAAAGGTTTTCATTTTGGTGATGCTCCGGTTAAATGCGTCACTTCCGGCTACCACATTAGTTTGGCTAATCAAGAGTTTCAACGTAGTAACCGTGTAACCGTGTCAAACATCTTTTTTTTTTTAATGTAACGTTACATCCCACATAATACTTTTTGTTTCAGCTTGTTAGAAGAGACTTCCAGGAATCGGAAAGTATCTTCAAAACTAGGGTAAGTGTTGTCAAACAACCTGCTGGGCTCTTCAAAGTTGTATGTGTTTAATATTTGCGGTAACTAGGTAACTAGGCAACTGGGTAACTAGGTAACTAGCTTGAATGTAACGTTAACTTCAATGCCAAACTCCCATACGGGAAAACGACGATTAAGAGAGAAACTGGAATTACCTAACGCACAAGAAATAATAAAAAAATAAAATATATAAATTGAATTAATAAATATTAGTGCTCTCATCAGGTGGGTTTGTCGGAAAAATAATATTTATATGAATAAATTACCCTGTAGCTCAAGAATATGTTAGTTAGTTAACATTTTTTTTTAAATTTTTTTTTTTATTATTATTTCAAAATGACAGTATCCATAGTAACAGCAGAAAACATTTACATACAAAAGAAGCATAGCGAAAACATAAACAAAGAGCTGTGCCAAACATAAAAGGACAACAGAAATTAAACAAAACCAACATAAAAAATATAAAAAACACAATAAAAGCAATAAATAAATAAATAATAATAAAAAAACAATAATGACAAGTATGACAATAATTTCACTTAAAAACTTTAAAGATATTGTATACATTCATTGTTTTCATTGCTTTTTTGTTTCGTGAGGAAGAAATTGTTTTTTTTGGTAAATTTACACTTGTGAATGTGGAACTACGCGAGAATTAAAAGTTAGTTAGTTAAAGTGGCAGTAGGCAACAATATTTTGGCATAATTTGGCAAAAATTCCATAATAACCTTTCAGCATATTGTAATTCAAGTGATCTGAGAGAAAACTACACCTCTGCACCTCCTCATGGCTCTGTTTACAGGCTTTAGAAAATCTTGCCCGTGACGGCAGACTTTGACCAATCACAGGGCATTTCAGAGAGAGCGTTCCTATTGGCTGTTCCACAAAAGGAGATGCGCGTTCACGTCTGGTCTCTGCAGATAGTGAAAGACTCGGTCAATGGCGGAACAACCTACTGGAAAGCTTGCTATTCCAGCATTGGCAGCAACTGCCTACACCTCAAAACAACCCAAAAAAAGAAAGACAGACTTTCAAAAAGACAGTCCAAACTGTTGATGTCCTTAGAAGGTAATGTGTAGCTCGCTGCGGTAGCCTCCTCAGATGTAGCGAGCACGTATGAAGCGCGTGCATATGCCCGTTCTCGTGTGGGGGGAGGGGCTTCGGACAGAGAGGGGAGAGCGGAGAGAGGAGAGAGAGGAGAGAGCAGCTCGAGGGGATGCAGGATTTTGCGTTTTCCGGATTTCTACGCACTGCAGCTTTAATAGTAGAAGTAAAGGTTTTAATGTTGGTGACGCGCCGGTTAGATGCGTCACTTCCGGCTACCAAATTAGTTTGGCTAATCAAGAGTTGAAACGTTGGTAACCGTGTTAAACATCTTTTTTTTTATGTAAGGTAATATTTTTTGCTTCAGCTTGTTAGAAGAGTCTTCCAGGAATCGGAAAGTATCTTCAAAACCAGGGTAAGTGTTGTCAAACGACCTGCTGGGCTCTTCAAAGTTGTATGTGTTTAATATTTGCGGTAACTTGGTAACTTGGTAACTAGGCAACTGGGTAACTAGGTAACTAGCTTGAATGTAACGTTAACTTCAACTTGCCAAACTACCATACGGAAAAGAGACGATTAAGAGACAAACTGGAATTACTTACTTTTTAATGTAACGTTACATTCAGCTTATTAGAAGAGTCTTCCAGGAATCGGAAAGTATCTTCAAAACTAGGGTAAGTGTTGTCAAACGACACAAACTTGTTATGTCTAATATTTGCGGTAACTAGCTAGCTTACTAGCTTGAATGTAACGTTAACTTCAATGCCAAACTCCCATAGGGAAAAGCGACGATTAAGGGAGAAAACACAAACTGGAGTTACTTAACGCACAATAAATACAAAATAAAATATATAAATTGAATTAATAAATATTAGTCCTCTCATCGGGTGGATTTATCGGGAAAATAATATTTATGTGAATAAATTACCCTTTAGCTCAAGAATACTTTTTTGTGTTTAATATTTGCGGTAACTAGGTAACTATCGCTAGGTAACTAGGTAACTAGGTAACTAGCTTGAATGTAACGTTAACTTCAATGACAAACTCTCATAGGGAAAAGCGACGATTAAGGGAGAAAACACAAACTGGAATTACATACAATAAATTAAAAAAAATGAAATATATAAATTGAATAAATATTAGTCCTCTCATCGGCACTGGGTATCTTGAAAATAACCAAGAAAACGAGTGAAATATTGTATGGTGGGTTGTTAGAAAGTGTTTTCTTTATTTTTAGCTCATTGTGTTGCTTATTTGAATTCCTGAGGACTGTTGAGACATCTGTGGCAGATACATATCTATCTATCCGCTTGTATAAAAAGCTTTTGCAGGATTAAACGAGCTCATTTTCCTCTGGTGGGGGTGTGTGTGGATGGTTTTCTAATGTATAGAGAGCCATTCAGACTTCTTCTCTTGCTTTTGTCCAGACAGGCTTAACGGTGTTGTGATAAGCTGCTGTGAATATCCATCAAGAAATCCGACCAGCCCACCACCACCACCACCAGCAGCAGCAGCAGCACCACCAGCGGACTGTCTCTCTTCATCTCCCCCTCCTCTCCTCTCCTCCTCTATATGTTACATCTCCAGCCCCTCTCCCCTCCTCGCTGTTTTACGCAAGCGGACGTTCGCGGCACAGCGACACAAGTGCGCACTAACAGGCGGAGAGAGAGGCACGGCGAGGCGGATACGGACGACGGCAGCGGCGGCGGGTACCGGAGCGACGACGACGCGGCGGTCGGTGGTGTGTCTGTCTGTCTTTTGTGTTGGTCACCGGGCGGACTGGATGGTGGATTTGTTTATTCTCTGGATTAGGATCAACTTCGCATGGGACAAAAACCCGCCTTCTTTTTTCTCTCATGTCATCCAGCGATTTGTTTCGCCCGGCGTGTTGACGCCAGTGGAGAGAGAGGAGAGAGAAGAGGAAGCTATATACTGGAGGAGCGCAAATTGACAGATAAACGACATGAATATACACGCGTTTCCGTCCACCAGCTGTACAGGATAGATGCAAACAACAATGCGTGATCTTAAATGTGATTTTTATTCAGGAGCATATAATATAATGCGGCTCGGTTTGAACGGAGGAAAAGATGCTCTGCTGCACGCTTGAGGTTCATTTTGCACCGTAGGGCAATGTGTTATTGACGAATGGAATAATGCATCGAGACACAACTTTATTCACAGATTATATCTCATAAAAGTGCATTTATTTGCGAGAGCCTGGCGTGTAGCTCTAGTAATCCTGTTATTCTTGAATATATAGCTTCAGTAAACGCCACATTTTTCTGTCAGCCCTGGAGCCACTGTGCTGCTGTTTTACGGGTTTTTAAACCCTGCAGTCTGTTGATGTTAGTGCGTTATGTAGGCTGCATAAACCCCCTCCAAATCCCTCAAAGAGCTGTGTCGCCATATGATTGGTAAATTATTCTGTGTAGGCAGGCCTAACCTTCTTCTGCTTATGCAGATATACAATCGATAGCTGAGATAAAGACAGCTGTGGCAGGCAGTTTATACTCTGGAAGTGTCACCGGGGGTGTGTTTTAAAATCCCTGCATATCTAGTTATACACATGCCCCAACGCAGCAGCAGAGAGGAGGCTGCTCAGTAAGAGAGGCTGTCAAAACACACTGTGGTGTGTTGGTGGAGGAAATACCGTTAAAGCAACGTCTTCAAGGAAAAGTTTCAATGGTTTTCCGAAAGTTGCCCGGCGTGTCGGCATCGGGCATGGGTCTGCGCCTGTCCCAGAAATTCGTCTTTCTGCTCTTTCTGTCGGGTTTGGTAACGCTGTGTTTTGGGGCCCTTTTCTTTCTCCCCGACTCCGTCCGACTAAAGCGCATTTTCTTGTCCAAGACGGAGACCCAGCCCGTCACGGTGGGCTCCGGGTCCGGGTCCGAGAACGATGCCAGGGAGCACTTAAAGAGACCCATCAAGGAGCAGGAGCAGCACCCGCCGCGGGGCATGACCTCAGCCAAAGGAGAGACCACCAGCAGCAAGCTGAAGAGTACCAGCCGAAAACTACCGGTCCCCCCAGTCCCAGTCGTCTCTCATGAGACCACCGAGGAGCGGCTCGCCGGGGGGAAAGCGCAGGAGGACTTGACTCTGCCCAGGTCCAAAACGGAGTCCGCGTCGGCGAGATCCACCTCCTCGGACCACGGTGCCAACTCGGATATTTTCAGTTACGACAAGTTCAAAGGATGTCTGCTCAAACCCCCGCTGGGAAGAGACAACGGCAAGCCGAGCGACCCCCAGACCGACGAGCGCAGGGAGAAAGTCAAAGAGGTAAGGGATGATGTGACAAGTCACCCAAGTTTCAAGTTTATTTGTCATATGCAGTTAAAAGTACAGTGTACATTGAAATGCATTTTACCGTGGCTCTCTCTTAGCCCCTTAAAATATATAAATAGTACGCTAGATAAATACCACAATACATAAGACAATACCTGAGAATACAATTATAAAACAACCTAAAAGCATCTGTAAAACAATCCACAGCTCTGCATTCAGCCATGCACTATATACTTAACTTTTTCTACAGGATAGTTGACACATAGTAGCCTCAAGGGGTTATGTGGAAATATGATCTGCTCGTTTTATAGGAAGTCAAGATTGAAGAGAAAAACAGGAAGTACATATGTGAGGGGTGAACCCAGGACAGATGTTATAATGTCTAAATCTATCACATTGATCAAATCATCTAAGTCAACTTCCTCCCTCAAAATAAGCAGTTTTTTTTAATGTGTTGGCTTCACAGAGCAAATCAACTTTCAGTTGTCTTTTGAATGGGAGCATGTTCGTGCTGTCAAAACATAACAGATAAATGGCAGTCTGCTCTATTCAGATATATAAAAAGAAAACAGGCATGCACAGTTGTAAGAAGTAATTATATTTCCGCTGTTGAATTTGATTTGTCTGTGTTTGTGTGACAATACAGACGCTCTTCTCTATAGAAGCGGTGGGACAGTTGTTTGCCAAGCTCCTGTCAAACAGACAAAATAAATCCCTCTCAATCATATCGAGTTGTCTAAATTTACCCGGCGTCTTTGGCTTTTTGTAGATGCATTTCGGTTGGGTTTCTATTGATGAAGATGGAGAAACAGTGTCAGGGTTAAAAATGAGTTCAATGTTTTTGATGTTTGGAGTTAAAATTGCATAAAGTTGACAGAATAGGAAGAAAAGTGTGTTCAGAAGAAACCATGTGATATATAACTTTTAATAATCTAAAATAAATGCTGCACTTTCCTGAGCGGGAATGCAGGATATTCCATACTTTTCTTCTTATAACATCGTTATGTTTGTAAAATAATCATTTCTAAATACATTCAGATTATTTGCCTTTGTGCACGTAATCATATGATTTATCAGATTGCCTTATTTGTTTTTTTGTGAGCTTTTAAATTGCGTTTTGTCAGGTCATTTCTGAGTGATAAAACGTCCTGCTTTTAGCTGTAGCACCTCAATCACCCTTGCACAATCGCCTGCAAATGATGTGACATTGTGCAGTGACACTTTGGCCAGGAGCTCTTCAAGCTGTGTGCCAGCTTTTGTTGAGCCCTGTGGGTCCAATGAGGGCTCCAGAGTGGGAGCGTCTGTGGATCACACATCTGTACACACTCAAGGCGAGTGAGGCTGGTGAGGGGGAGGAGGGAGAGAGGGTAAGGGGGGAGCCATTGGCCAGCATGTGCAGATGGGTTTCAGCCTTGGCATGTGACACGGATAAGTCCCGTTGTCACTCTCACTTCCAGTCTGCTGTCACCCTCTCACGCTGCTCACATGCCTTTCATACCTAGAGGTGATGTGCTACATGATAACCGAGGCGTCCGAGCACTGGGAGGGTTATTTGCCCTCGTGCACTGAGCTCTCACTGACTCATTCCACTTTGATGCTCTTTCAAGTGAATTTCAATGTGACTTTGCTTGCGTGGTCTGCTCAGCTGAGCTCGGCAAAGCTCTCGCCTCGGGGGTCGCAGTCGTCCGAGGAAAAGTTCTTCTCCGCCACGCCCTCCTCTCCCAATTACTGTTGCAGAATTGTAATTTCCTCGAGTGAAGATCTTTTTATTAAGGCGTTGAAGAGCAGACAGGCCCTGCTCACTTACTTTGCATGTCCGTAGCAGCCCAGTGTGCGTTTTTGTGGTTTGCTATTGTTGCTTCAGTCTCCACCGTCTCGAGCCGGCTGGCAGTGCTCCAGACGGCTTCTCTCTTTCCTGGAGGCTCACATTCAAGCTGCCAGTACAGGCTGACACATTGCGAGCCTGTGCTTTGTCCAGGTTTACAGATGTAAAACCATTGAGTAACTGTAACAATAAAACTAACATGTTGTGATGTTTTTTCCCCCGTTAGTTAGATGTATGTTTCTGTGAAGCATGACATATACAGAATTGAATTTCTAGATGTCACTCTCAGCTCGTGTTTTGGTGTACAGACAGAGTAGCTCTGTAAAAGCAGTGTTTTTTTCAGTGTAAGGGAATGCAGAGAGAAGGTATCCCCCCTTTCCAAAGCCAACAGAAAAGGTCCGGTCCAGCCCACTGAGTGCCTCGATGCCCAAACTGTGAATGAGCATCGTTTTTCTCAACTGCCAACAACTAGAAAGCAGACTCCCTACCTTCTTCCTCTGTGTGTGCACCCACTGCCAAGTGAGGGTGAAAACCGAGGACAATGACAGTCTGATCACACAAGGCAAATATTTGAAGGCAGCCCACCACTAGCTAGGCCCCCGCGGGATACCAGCAAATGCTGCCAACGTCACCAAGGTGCTGTTTACCTCCCTGCTAGTAGACAGTTCATTCTCCTCCAAAGTCCTCAGCAGGATGAAGATAAGAGTCATTTTCAAACGGCCTCCTATTTGTAATTCTGTGATGTCATGGCTCACAGAGTCGCCTGCGTGGCTGTGTTGCTGCCTCATTGGCTCCAGCATAAGAGGCTGGATAGCACCACAAAAAACGTGTGCCTGGAGCAACAGGAGGTTTGTCCTTTTCTGCATGCACATTTTGTTGCTGACGTCCTTTTACATTCACTAAGGTTAGGACTTGGACTGTAGTGATAAAACACTGAGCACAGAAGTAGCACATCCAACAAACACAGAGCAAAGAGGACATCAGAGAATGAAGGGAGCTCTGTGCCAAATCCAAGCCGGAAACCTCCATATTGATCTCCTCTGTTGGTCTCCACAACATCACATACATCAAAAGAGAAGTGAGCATTAAAGGACGGCCTCTATAATTTGTTCATTCCCTCGTACGCTGAATTATTAAGAGAGATATCCCAGTGCAGTCGAATGAGGGCCTTTGCTAGAGGAGATTGGAGCACATTGAATAATGTGGCCTCTAACATATGATGCATTTACATGGGGAGTAGATAGCACAGGCAGGAGATACAGCTGACAGCTAAGAGTACTGCAGTGAGAGGACAGACACACTGCAGCCTCTTGTGGCAGAGCCTCCTCCAGTGGAGCAATAAAAGTCTTTAGGGCTTCTTTGTTCTGTGTGTGTGTGTGTCTGCTAACTGTGTTTGTGTGTGTGTGGGTGTGCACTTGATAGTTTATCTCGATGATCAGGTGCTTGGGGATGAATTTTGAGTTTGACAGTTTCAGTTGGAAGGCTTGTCACTGTGTTTATCCATCCAGTACTGAAGCCCACCTGCATCGCTGTGTAGACTAACAGCAATTGAATGAGGTACATCTGTTCTGTTTTTGAAGCAATTTGATTTTATAGTCAGATGGATGTGTGTGTAATCCAGAATAATAAGCACTATTTTAGAGAAATGGAAACCCAAAATCTGAGGTTAAAGAAACACAAAACAATTTAATCCACAAAGTCGGTGAAGCTGTAACAAAAACTGCACAAAGCTGATGAAATAGTTTGGTTAAATCATCATCAGTTTGCTCGTTCACTTTACTGACAGAAGACACACCTCATCTGCTAACTTACTAAGTAAACAGCCCAAGGGAAACTTCCCCAAAATTGACTTAAAAGGTGCTCTACACGATATTCAGAGCATTAATATAGCATCAAACAGCCATTTGCTATATAAAGATATAGAGGAGTAATGTCTACCTGAGCAGAGAATAAAGTCTGTCTCCCTCTGTGTGTGTTGTAATCAGAGCTTCTCCTCGCTTTGTTGACAAAGCCGGGCCGGCCATGAGGGCTTTTTAGTGCATGTTTGTGCCTGTGAGCGTGCCCCACTGGCTAACTCACTTCCGCCGCTCTGCACTGCTCTCATACGACGGTTACAGCTGATAACGCCGACGGCGCCGTTGCAGAAGCGTAGCACCCACCCTCCCTTGAGGGAATGTGATTTTATGAGAGATACATTTCTGACTTATTTAGGCCAATTTCTCAAGGAGGTCAGGTTCAGCTAAAGAACAGCAACCATAGAGCAGCTGTGTGTTGCTGAAAGACATTTTAGTGACATTTTCCTCCAGATCTTCTCAATGCCACTGTGCCATAAATTTAGATTTTTAATAAAAATAGAGTATAGTGACAGCATTTAAATATTTTTGTATTTGCTCTTGAGACACACCCAACTATAGGAATTTTAGAGTCAACTTTTGCAAAAGAACCGAGGGGTGAATTGTTGGTTTTGGAGCAATAATTAAAGGTAGAGTGCCATATAAAGTATTCCTTTAACAGTGTGCAAGGAGTGTCACTAAATGTGGAAAATATCAAGTAATTTGGCCCTAGTATAACAGCTGAACTGTCACATTAACACACATACACACAAACCTAACACAAAGCTGCAGAAATAGGTGAGCTTGTGGCCGGACCTGAAATCCCCTTATAGCAGTAATGACCAGTGAGCCGGGTGTCTGTCTGAATAAAATGCTGCCGTTAAGCCGGCGCCTGCTGGCCGGCTCTGAGCACCGTGACCTCCCTCCACCCCTCATTCCCCTGCTGTCTCCCGCTACGAACCAGGTGTGCCAAACAACCTTCAGCCTGAGCCAGGAAAAAATGGCCGCCCGCTGAGCGAGAAGAAAGAAACGGAAGATGAACAAAGTCTTAAGAAAAGGCTCACACTCTTCAATCGCTCCCACAGAGCTGGAACATTTGTGCTTTTCCTCTCCTCTGTGGATGCTGTGCAAATGTCAGCGGCTGGCGTTTGGAGTATGAGCCCATCGATGTCTTTGGTCTGTTTATGCGGGGGAATGAGCCGCTGTGCCCGCTGGATATTGATACATTGTACAAGTCAATGGCAGCGGAGGCAGATATTATCAACCTGTCAATGCTGCCAGGCACTGATGCAGGCCTTTACTACCACACAAGAAGACATTGACTCTTTGATCTGTTTTCTGAGTCGTGTTTTACATGTACATAGTAGCTATTTAGTGGGTTTTACCCAGGGCTACTTACAGTAATTGCAATAGGAGAGTAACTTCCCAGGTTGTGACCATTATGAGCGGCTAACAGTAATGAGTGCAAGGCAGGGATGAGTGTACCACCTGGTGTTGTTCTTTTACTGTAAGAGCTGTTCTCACTTCATCCTCCATAAGTTTGTTTGTTTCCTGCTACTTTCTGTGTTTCACATGGTTACCCTCTTAAAAGAACAACAGACTTGTGTCGTCACTTTCAAACTAACCGTAGTGATATCAAAACTGTTCATACTAGTCAGAACTTTGCAGTGAAGCCACCAGCAAACATTGCTGTTCATCAGTAAGTAAACCTGAGGATATTTCGGTGCAGAACATGAGCTACTGTAAGACTCATTGCGTGCAACAGTGACGGTGCATGTAAAAAGTAGGGCCGGGACGATACACCTATCTCCCGATTCAATACTATCACGATTCTTGGGTGCCGATTCGATAAGTTTTGCGATTTTTAAGTATTGCGATTCGATATTATGATTTATTGCAATTTTTGTAAATTTTTCTAACACTAGACTGTGGGAGTTGAATTGTACACTTCTAGGGACATTTGCTTTGGAAAATATCAAAATTAATACATTAAAATGTTTGATTTTCAGCATGTATGTACTCAGAGATGTCCTGAAGTTAAATATATTTTTTTCAGTAACTCAAAAATCAAAGAATAGAGACATTTCCCTCACAAATTAGTGGTATTTTCTTTTTAATTCATAAGGGACATGTAATGTTTTATACTTCTGGTGAATATCATCCAATCAATCCTATTTACATATATGTATTTTGTATATACAGTTCCTTTTGTTAACACCTTATTTTGAAAACAGAATGTAGTCACACGTGTATACTTCTGCTAACCGCTTCCAATAACATTTCCTGTCCATGACAGAATTAGCATGCAGCTTTAGCCATGCTGTCTACTTCTGCTTTTTCTGCAATGTGTGAAACCCAAAGTGTTTCCACACTTTACTGTATGTTTAGAGTTTACCGCTTTGGATTTAAAATGTGAGGGTTAAAATCGTATCCACGCAGACCCTCTGCTGTTTCGTACTTCCTCGCTGCGGCCGGCTGTTTGTTTTGGTTGACGGATATGGAACGGATATGATGTCATGTTACTCAGACTACAACAATAAAAGCGGTAACTTCCTTCTACCTCCGCATAGACTCAAATGAAGCAAATATGTTGATTCTGGCATTAAAAAATTGATTTTGAAATAGTAAAAAAAAGAAATACATAGGTGAATCGATTTTTTTCCCCCACCCCTAGTAAAAAGACAGCTTTGTGTGACTTGAAAAAGAATAGCATTACATAATGTACATGCCAGTACTGTAAGTACACTTGTATCTATCTCATTATTGGTTGATACAAGTTGACAACATAACCTGTTCTGGCTCAGTCTGTAGATACGTTTTGAAAACCTCAGAGAATAAAAAGTGACATTAATATAAACTAAGCTCAGAAGCTAGTATACTGCCCGCAAAGTACGTGTCTTGAACATTGATTATTTACAGATGTTGTTTGTTATACACCTTTTCAAACTTGACAACATAAACATCCTAAATGGCGGCCTTTGTATTTCCTGCAATGTTTGTTGATGCAGTAGCTGACAGGAAATAAACTTGAACCAAAGCTGTTGCCCTAGCAACAGGATGGCAATGAAAAGGTCTACACATACCCGCCATTAACCCACTCTGTTATCATGTTAAAAGATAAAAAGGTTGTTGCTCACGGTTTCCAACGGCTCATTAGTTTCTGCAGTTGTCACCAAAACAAAATCCTCCAGAATGACGACAAACACTGAACCTGTACAGACGTGCTACAAACCACAGTAATTGCAAGATTATATAAAAGACCATGGCCTTATAAAACCCACACAGGTTATTATTAGGCACCGGTCCAACTTTTCCTGTCCTGATACTGATGGCGATACCTGGGCTTTTTGCTAAGGCATCCTAAAATACATCAGAACTACAAACAATATAATTATTATTATTATTATTTATATAATTATTGTTTACATAATATTTTTCCTACTACTAAAGGGAATATACCTAAGAAGCTTAATTTAATGCATTCTGTTTAAAGCAGAAGTTTGAGGGTTGCTGCATCTCTACGTTTAGACATCCTGCTGCAACACTTGAGTGACTACATGCTTACCTGGTGTTGACCAATGAAATCTTGCTTATTTGTACCTGCAATATTGATTGGTTCCTTCATAGTCATCCCCCATTTTATGTTTCCTTAGGCATAATACATAACAAATAAAACAATGTAGGACAGATGACCCTAAAGGTCAAAACGGCTGCATCCAGGAAGTCTCGCGTTGCACAGTAAGACAGAGAAATGTGAGGTAAAAACCTCAGAACTCAGCAGAGAAGCGTATTTTCCAGTGGGTGATAAAAGCTGATTAAGCCACACAACACCAGACCTCCTCCCCCAGGCAATCACTGCAGGAAGTAAGTGATCGGGTGAGATGGAGAGAGGAAAAGGAAGGATGTGAGTAAAAAGGGGGAGATGTTGGTTAACATCCTTTTTGCATTCGCCGCAGTTTTCCCCCCGTATTCCCTTTGTGGTAGTGCCACTAGCTTGAGGGTAAGTCTCTCTGTTGAGGCATGCACTTCAAGAGGTGTGTGTCTATGCAGCTACCTCTTGTGCAAATGCATTCATACACGACTCTTGGCACAAGTTACAAGATGAACATAGGCCACTTTGTACCGACATGTTTGTTTAATTCGGTGTGTGCTTTTTGTGTAGTGTGTGTGTCGGCGTGGGTCACAGGCGGAAGTGGAGGATTATATCACATCTTGAACTAATAAAATTCCTTAAGTGCCCTTCTCTCTGAGAGGCCAGTAAGGTCCTGTTATTCGTCCAGAATTTAACAGCAGTGTGGTTTATGTACATATGCTGTACAGTGTATGTGTGTGTGTGTTTGGCTTTTGTGAGCCTGGTAAATGATCCTCTGCAGTTTCAAAGTCACACACAGCTTGTATATCTTTTATTTTCCTGATGACGTGGCCTAGTCAACTGTTTGCAGATGTTTTTCCTCGTTACACAATAAAAAATCCTTTTTTTCCTCTCCCTGAAACTCCCCCTTGTTGTTTGCTCCTGCACGTCCATATTTGCGGAGTTATAAAATCAGGTCTGACCCAGTCAGTTTGTTTGC
Organism: Sebastes umbrosus; assembly: GCF_015220745.1. NCBI lineage: Eukaryota > Metazoa > Chordata > Actinopteri > Perciformes > Sebastidae > Sebastes > Sebastes umbrosus. The sequence continues at coordinate 9,645,978 of NC_051279.1, forward strand.
TGTACTTGTCTGTGGCACCCCCCCTGTCTGTGTTTACCATAGCCTTCGGGTGTTGCGTCAGTTGCCAGTAAAAGCAGAGGGTCACGTCCTGAACCCGAATTTGTCCACTTTTTGACCACCTTCCCGAACAGAGGAGCTGTGAGTGAGCAGCGCTCTTGGCAGTGGTCGTGTGTTTTTCTTGAAATTAGATTTCCACTTTTCTCAGATTTCATCAGCCAGACTTTCAAAAATCTTTTTGCACCGTCCATTGCTGTGATGTTGCAATCCTCGGAAGCACATTTATCTTGAGTTGACCGTACTGCCGACATAATGGGGTCATTGTGTGTATACCTCTCAATCCTGGCTTCTAAAGGCCAATGATTACAGGAAAAAAATAACACACATTCATTCCTGACTGGATGCTCTCAAGTTCCATGGTGTTCCCCTCTTGGCCAATGACTTTTTGATAAGGCCAAAACTTCCCAGAATCCTACATAGTTTTTTTCCTTTACTGTTTTTTTTCTCCCTCTGGTGTGCATCACTGTCAGGCATTAATAAAAAAGAGCTAATTACCATGTTTTCACACCATTGTCTACACTCTTTCACTGCTCTTGCTGACATTATTAGCTCTATAATAATAATACAGAAAGAGGATGAGAAGCAACCTTTGCGACTGACTGTGTCTAGGGTTGGGTACCGTTTACATTTGAACCTGTATTTCAGTACTGGTACCCAACGGTACGGCCCTTTTTTGGTACTTTACTCTCTTTGTTATAACAAAAATGTAATTTCAATCCAATCTTCTCAATTTCAACATTGTTCTTTATTGAGAGCATTTTGTTATTTATTTAGAATATTTAACATACAACACAAAATAATAACCCTCCCTTTCCCCTCACAAACTCGTCCCTACAACCTCCGGCCCGTCACAGTCTGTCAACAGAACATAGCATGAGAATGCTGTCGAGTGTGTCTCGGAGGAAGCACATATGAGACTCGTTGCCCTAGAAGCTTAGCATTTCGCATCACAAATATTGCAGCGAGCATTGTGTGCGTCAAGTTTTGAAAAGTGTAACCGCACTCGCAACCGCTTTGGACTCTCCATACATTGCCTTGACTCACTGTGACTTGAACAAGCTGCAGGGTTGACGTAGTCCCACTTTCTCTCTTCCTCTGCCAGCGCCGCACACACGCTGGCGGAGCGGCTCGGCTGCTGCTCATACCCTCACACAGATGTGCTCTCAGGTACCGGAATTTGGCACTGATTGATTTAACAGGAATCGGTACTTGGTTATACCCACGTAATTTGGTCGGTACCCTTAAAAATACAGAGTTTGATATCTAACCCTAAAAGCCCTGACACACCAAGCTGATGGCTGATCATCAGTGAGCATCTGTCGGTCTAGTTTTTGCGGTGTGTCCCGCATTATCGTCTCTAGTCTGCTTGTGTTGGAGGCTTTTCGGCCGATTCAGTATGTTGGATTGGCGGCGGAGAGCAATCACTCTGATTGGTTGTTCAGCTTAAGCGAGTGGTGAGTAAAGGTGGTGTGAAAATGGTCAGCAAACGGCGCTTTGTTTGTTGAGTTATTTCGTGGTAACTGGCCATCGGCTGTATTCTTTGCATTGTGTTCAAATGCAACTTGTCGGCCGAAACTAAATCTGACCAGAGGCGGCCTTATCGCCGCTAGTTCTTTGATATTGGCTTGTTGTGTCTGGGCCTTAACTGTGTCTCTGTGAATGTATGTGGACTCCATGCTCTCAGCCTAATCATGTTTTTGCAAGCTTCAGCCAATACATGATTTTAGTGTGTGTGTGTGGGGGGGTGTTTGCGTGTGTTTGCTACAGATGCAGAAAGCGTAGTAAGATGAAAGGTCCAGGGATGGCCTTGTTTGCTTTAGGCTCTGTTTGACATCTTTTGCTAGGTGCTGTATGAAATCGCCCCCCCCTACCCCTTCAACACCCAACCTTCTCTTTGGCCTCGCTGCTCGAGCAGATTCAACAAATACGAAAGAAGTGCAGAGAGAGAGCGAGTGGCCTAGATGTGACCAGCAGACTATGTGAGCCCCCAGCTGAGTTTCAGCCCCCTGCCTTTATGCCTGCCTAATTGGTCAGAAAACATGCGTGGCTGTGTTCACAGGGTAATGGCAAGACATTAGAGTGGGCCTGGGGACCTGGCTTGTCCCCATATGTCTTCCTCCTCGTCTCAATCCTTGCTCGTCTTTTGTTTGGTTCTAGTTGTGATTTTTTTTAGGACTGTCACCGACTCTGTCGCCTTCACTCCTTCTTCTTCTCTTCCTTATTGTCTTCTCTCTCTCTGTCTTCCTCCGTGCTTCTTGAAGACATGCCGCCCCGGGCATGTTTACTGCCGCTGCTCTGCCAACTATCCCCTCCTCTGCATCGCCAGAGAGCCAGCATGAGCTGCCCGGCCGTTGTCGTTGCACATCGGCCCGTCTGCATTGTTGTTATCGTGTTGTGACATGGCTTCAGCCTACTTTCAAGATGGCTGAATAATGCTGTCAAGCTTTTGACCTACAATTTAGGCGGATCCCCGGAAGACAACATCATCTTTTATGTAGCGGCCTTTGTTGGCCAGGATCGGGTTTCCCCCCAGAGTGAGGACAATAGCTTCGTATGGAAAGCTTACCAGACCGTTTTCACGGTCAACACAGTGCTGTCTAGCTTTCCGTGGGCTGAGAGGAATATGTGTCTCCCTAGTGATTTTCTCCTTCATCAGCATCAGTGGGCAAATAGCCATTAATTAGCTGAATGCTTACAAGACCGTTCTAGCCAGAGCTGGGTGTATTTGTTCATTATTATCACAATTAAGTCCCTAATCAAATGGCAGCAACGGTGCTCAGTGCTCATTAAGGAGCCATATAGATTTCTCTTGTTTCCGTCCAGGTTGAATGAAGGGCCAGCTAGATAATTGCAATTTCCAACCATCCAGAGTCAGTGGAAAGGCAGAGAAATAGCAAATAATAAACTCAACCGATAGTCCACTAATGACTGTTTGTGTATGTGAGAACAAGCAGTTTGCTGATCATTAGTTGGATGAAAAGTGTAAGTGACAGGCTCTTGAGAGCTAATATTACACAGGACAGAGACAGCTGGATATGGAAGAGATGGGTACACGCAATGCCTTTTTTTAATCTTAAATAAGCCCTTCAAAATTTGGGGATATTTTTCTCGACCAGAGAGAACCAAGGCAGTCCAAAATGAAATGTCAGTCCTCCGCGAAATAACATTCAAAAATCCCCACATTCAGGGAAGCAGCTGTCATAGTGTGCACATTTAAGAGCTTCTTCAAAATTCTATTGACAGGAAGCATTTGCTTAAAAAGTACTGCTAAACCCTTCACATCAAAAAACTGTCATTTAAATCTTGAATGATTGTACTTTTTGAAAGGAAGGTCTGTTTTAGAGGATGTAATCTTTAATATCCTCCAAAAAATAAGCGTTTTTTAATAATGTCTTAACATAATCTGTTGTCTACGTTACTTTCATGTCAGAACCCGTTTTTATGGTGGGATTTTCTCTCTCACTCTCAGAACTGCAGTCTTTTAATTTTTTCATTCAGAGAAGGGTGGATGGTTTTGCAATTTGTTTCAACAACAGGAAATGGGTGCTGTCTAGTTTCAGAAGTGATTGTAGTTAACCGTTTTTTGGAGAACCCCAGCTGTGTTCTCGTAACTGTTTTCATTTTGTGGACGCAGGTCATCATGCATCATAAATTGCTGGTTAGTATGAGGAAGACTTTCCAAAGAAAAAGCTGTTATTCACTGTAGGTTTCACTTTTATAAACTGTAAGCGAAATCACAACTAATATTGAACAGATACTGGCTGGTATGAGACTAAAATAGGGTAGTGGAATTTGAGAATTTCCCCTCTTTCAAGCTTTAAAGGATTTTTCAGAACTTTTTTTCAGTAAAAGGAACAGTCCAACTAATTTGCATTATTGATTCAATCTGTCAATTATGTCCTTGATTAATAGATTTAAAGTCAGAAAAATTGTCCATCACAGTTTCCCAGAGCCAGCGGTGGCATCTTCTGAGGTCTAACCAGTAGTTGAAAACCCAAATATACTTAATTTACAGTGATATAAAATAGAGAAAAACAACAAATTCTCACATTGGAGAGGCTGAGAATGACTTAATGGATTAATTGATTATCAGAATAGTTGCAAACTAATATTCTCTAGGAGATGGGAAAAAAAAAACAATACAGTATAGTATTGAGATTGATACATGGACGTCAAATATAAATCTTTTATTATATAAACTAACGTATCAACAATCTGACAGCGGGCCTAGACGCTAACGCTAACTGTCTTTCAGAGGTTGTAGCGGGCTCAGTCTTAAAGCTAGAGTTAAGATAGCAGGTAACCTAAGGAATCAATTGGTACCAATCATGTCATGTTAGCTTGTCAGGAAGGACGCTAAATAACGCTCCAAAAGTTGCTCTAAATTTTGGCGAGGTAAAACTGCCATGGCCATTTTTAAAGGGGTTCCTTGACCTCTGATCTCAAGATATGTGAATGAAAAGTCTGAGATGAACAGAGTGAAAACTGTATCTTATTAGATAAAACAGATGTTGACATACTGAATAATCTGAATTTGAAAAAAAGATAATATATCACAATATATCCTATCGTAATACTCAGCATATCGCGAAATGTTTAAAATCGCAAAAAGTTTGTAGCATGACCTAAGTATAGTGATATCGTATCGTGGGGCCTCAATCAAGTAATCAAGGAATTCTTTCAGCTCCATTACTCATAATTGGATAACAACTGACATTTGGTATGCAGCCTTGATATTGACAGGCAAAATTGCAATTTACTGCAGACACACTACAGACATAAGTGTCATAAAACCAATCAATGAGGGGAGGAATTGGCACCATTTCTGTGACAAGTCAGTTTCTACCTTTGTCCCCTTTGTTCAAACTGCTGCTTCTGAGTCATGCAAATGATCTAATTAGACTTTTTATGTGCTAACCGTACCGAAAGCTCGATCCATCTTTAAGTTAATTTGGCCCACCATTAGAGTGGAAACCTGCTGCTAACCAAACCTCCCCCAGAAGATGTGAGCCTGGTCATCAGCTCTCTCATAATGATGTCTGCTGTGGTCTCCTGGTCACAATGAGAGCAGTGAAAATGACAATGACGTGTGATATAATGACATCCCTGGATAACCCAGAGATCCAAAGATCATGGCTTCCACCTGCAAGGGACCAATTATTGTGTCAAGGGCTGAGATCATGTCACTTTAAATCTACTCCAATTCAAAATGCAAATTGAAAATGGCGGTTCACATGGTAATGACAAAGCAGCAATTTCCAATAATTACAGATTTGATACAAGAGCATTAATTATGACAAAGCCCTGTATGTCTGAGCTGTGAGGTTTAAATAAAATTCACTCCCTGGATTGACGTGACATGAATTGACCCCAACCTGAATTTCTACTAAATTTTATTGGCACAGTCAAACATGTGTTCACCATCAGTGTGAGATTGGGTGTGTGCCAGGATTTCAAGAGTTCTCAAGCTAAACACAGGCTTGTGTCTTAGCAACAGTTGAGTTTATTTTTACTAGGTCACTAGCAAGTCTTAAAAGCTTTAGCTCCTTAACTGCCAAGTGTGACAGACACCATATTAAGGAGTTTAATTAGTGTGAGGCTGCAATGGAGCTGTCAAAATTGGCCCACAATGACTTTGAATATTAATTCTAAAAAACACATAGGTTCGAATTATTCAAATTTCTATTTTTGCACATTTATGTCCGTGACACCGTGTCCTAAATGACTGTGAGCTACGCAGCAGTGTGCAGCACGCTGTTTTGAGCTGAACTGTCGGACGCTCTGTTTCTATTTATTCATGTCGCTCGCTTTGAAAGCGCCGCAATGGATGAGGACCGGCTGATTGGGGAAATTGAAATGAGGAGTTTTCTATACGATACCTCCTCATTTCATTACAAAAACCTAAATAAAGTGGCAGCTAGCTGGATGGGCTGGTATTTCAAAATGATCTCACAGGATTATAGTGGTTCGGTTTGATTAAATTCTGTTCTGATATGAAAAGTGGTTATTCCAAAGCAGATCCAAAGATTTCTGATCCTCCTACCTTTAATCCGGATTTGATCCCAAAATTCAGGATAATTTGGATCCCACCTCAGAGGTGGATTTGACATAGATTGACAAATAGCCTAGATTTCACTTCTCTCAAATATTGTTACCCAATATGTTCATTACATTTAAACTATCAGTTGAATGTGCCTTTCAAATGTGAAAGTGTTTTAGTTCTAACAGAATAAATTAATAGAATAAATATAAAGCACTACCAAATACAGTTAAGCCACACTAAGAGAAACTGCTGTAAATAAACTGTAACAAATTATAGAAACACATAAGTGATAAGGGCTTCCACTAAGGCTCTGCAGAAATCTTTATAGAGCAAGACATGCTAGCAAACAGCCAGGTAAAGGTGCTGCTCTGTTGAATGTAATCCATCCAAATAAATATAGGCACTTCTCTTAGCCCTAAGAGGGCCCGAAGTCCATTTTGAAGCACATGTTCAACTTTGTTTGAAAGGGATCATTGCTAGAAGGTAAGACACAAATTGGGAAACTCTCTATTGACCTCGAATGGGTAAGATTAGGCATTGACCTTGCATAGTTAAGGTTAGGCATTGACCTTGAATAGTTAATGTTAGGCATGGACCTTGAATGGTTAAGGTTAGGATAGGTCGTCGGGCAGCGAGTCCCGCAAGAGTTTTTTTTGCAAGATTTTGCCAGGTTTCGCAATTTGCGGGTTACCTTCTAGACACGACCGTTTGAAAGCAGCACAGAACAAAACCCCATAGTAATAAACCATAGTTTTGTGTCATGGTGAGATTTAAAACATCCTTGAACACTCTTTCCTCCACAAACTTAAGTATTCTTGCTCTCAAAAGATGACTTATGGAAAAAGTTTAGTGAAGGTAAATGGAAAACAGACCTATGTCTAGCGGCTATAGAGAACAAAATGTGTGTGTGTGTGTGTGTGTGTGTGTGTGGGAAGCTGCGGCTTGACAGCCGAAGTAGCGTTGCCATTGTATTTTCCAAGTAAAATGAGATGGATGGTTGCAATTAATTCTGCAGTGACCATTAGCTGAAGAGCTGAGTCCAGCAGAATCAAGCAGCAGGACGCTGGAGCAGATGAGAGCAATGCAGTGTGTGTTTGTGTGCATGCTGGTGTGTTTATGCACGTGTGTGATGTTTTAAACACAGTTTGCTTGTGGACCTTTGAGGCCCACTGAGTCTTTACAGGAGGCTACTATATGCTGACTAGAGTGAATGAAACCCGACAGGTCCATCCAACTTCTGTCCCGGATTCCGCCTATTAATGTAGTGAACACCTTGTTTTGAGTGTTTTTACTGTATTATTACCGTCTATAGGACACAAAGACCTTTGAGATTTTATTTGTTGACATTTGAGGCACGGAAATGTTGTTTTGTGGAGGCAGAGGCAAACAAGCTGTCAACCTTTTAAAGATACAGAAGGTTGTGAGGGCATTTTCCCCAGGAGACATATTTACATGCAAATATATTAAATGCAAAACTCCTGTTTAGTCAGATTGTTTAGCCCTGCCTCTAAAGGAGGAGGAGGATATCTGAAAATGTGAATACTGTAGTTGTAGTGTTATCTCTTCATGTGGTATATCATTTTTCTGCGAGCTGCAACCTGTTTTAGAAACAGTCTAACTTAAGGCAGCTGTCTTGGTTGCTTCTTTAGCTTTGTCAGTATTGTTTGTCAAGAGTATAAAGTGTTATTGTCATTATACCTCCCTAACCCACTCCTCATACCACCATCTGAAACAACTAGGGCTGTCAAAATGAACGTGATAATAACATGTTAATACAAATTTGTTTTAACTCCGCTAATTTCTTTAACACTTTAACGCAACTTGCGATTTTTAGGTTGTAATGGGCTTTAAATCTAGATCAAAGGTACTGGTATCACATGAAAATAGAAAAACCTACGGAATCCATTGGTACCAACCATGTCGTACTAGCTTGTCTTGAAGGAGGATAAATAATGCTCCAAACTTACGCAACATTTTGCATGGCCATATTCAAAGGGGTTCCATGACCTCTGACCTCAAGATATGTGAATGAAAGTGGGTTCTATGGGTACCCACGAGTCTCCCCTTTACATACATACCCACTTTATGATAATCACATGCAGTTTGGGGCAAGTCATAGTCAAGTCAGCACACTGACAGCTTTTGTTGTCTGTTGGGCTTGAGTTTGCCATGTTAAGATTTGAGCATATTTTTTATGCTAAATGCAGTACCTGTGAGGGTTTCTGGACAATTTTTGTCATTTTGTTGTTAACTGATTTCCAGTAATAGTTTATATTTACATTGTACATTGACAGCCCTAGAAACAACCTGTCTTCTATTCAATACATGTAACTGAGTGGCATTGGTTTGTATGCAGATCTTAAAGCCCTGATAAGCTGTAATTTTTGCAAATGATTTCCTGTTTAACCCTCAGGTTATTGCAGTCTGAGCATTTCGCTGTAATTGAATCAGATAGTGAGATATTTGCTGTTGGAGCAAAGGACACAGGCGTGACAATGTTAAAAAATAGATATTCAAGGCGTTGCTCAAAGGTGTGTTCGAGAGGTGCTAAGGAATGATGGAAATTGCAGATGCTGCAAAAATGTCATTTGTGTAGTGTTTTAAATAGAAAAGATGCCGGACTGGAAGGGTGCAAAGCTCTGATTGGCATGAGGGACCAATTATTTTCTATAATCTACAGTGTAGCTGGACATGTCTGATGCAAGTGCTTTTAATCATTGCTGTAAATTAAAGCTTCCCTATCTGATGGTGACATGTCACATCTTCTGCCCTTTCTGTGACCTGCGTATAGATTGGCAGCAGTTAATTTAAACAAGTGAGAAGGCGGTGGGCTATTAACTAATGGTACTAATTGGATTAGTTTTATTTATGGTCTACCTCGTCAGGGGATTTTATGCATATGTTTAAATAATCATGCCCAACAGTGTCATAATGTGTCATAAAAGTAAAGCAAGATGTAGCAGGAATCATGGTTTCTGGGTTGTGGAGTTTCATTTAGTCACAGGGGCTATTCAAAAAAGCAACTAAAAGAGAATACATTAGAATATATGTTCACAAACGTGAACTAATTGTCTAATGAGTAGCACTGAGCTTAATATGCAACATTCATAAGTGATAATGAATTTATATACCACAAGAGGAGCTTTTCATCGTGCAGAGTAGACTCATCTGTGTTTTGTATTCGTCGAGGCAGCTGGCCAAGATTCGGATGCGTGTGTTTTTACTCTTTGCTCGGATCTGAAACAATGCCTGCAACAGCAGTGCTATCGCACACGCAGGGGTCTGTTGGCCAGGGGGAACTGACTTATTTTAGCAGGGAAGTCGACACATGAGTGAACTTACAATGCTAACAGAGCTAAAGGAGCTAACAGAGCAGAAAAGCCCAAACCAAAACAAACAAAAGGCTCTTGTTAGGCACAGGCTGCAGGCAGTTGGCACAGTGACAAAAAGCACCATTCATATTAATGCAAAAGTGTTTCTTCCGAGGTTTGGAGCTATAGACTGGCCCCCTGTGGCATCACATACCAATCAGGCAGCCATGTCTCATCAGGCCATCTGAAAGAGTGTTGCTTGGAAACATTTTGGAGACTTGAAGTGTCGGTGTAAACTCAAACAACTGCTGTGAGGTAGAGTTGTAACAAAACGACTTTGAGACCATAAAGTTCATAAAAGGGCTGCAATTTAAGATTTCTTTCATTATAGATTAAACCCACTGCTGCTTATTGTTTTGATTAATCGTTTGGCCAATAAAATGACAGAAAATGCAGAAAAATAGCACAAAGGATTGGATTTTGTAGGTTGGACAAAAGCAATTTAATCCTAGTATTAGGACCAATGTGCGGTAGAACAAAAATGTATCAATGTTATAGCATCAGAGTAGTTGTTGATTTCCCTTTTTTGAAGATGGGCTTTATTATTTTTAGTTTATTTATCACTTAAAGGAGCAGTGTGTGGGATCTGGTGGCATCTAGTGGTGAGGTTGCAGATTGCAACTAACTGAAACTTCTCCCATGTGCCAAGCGTGTTGGAGAACTACAGTGGCTGACACAAAAACGTGAATGACCATATCTTAGAGCCAGTTTGGTTTGTCTCTTCTGGGCTACTGTAGAAACATGACGGCCGGCTCTGTGAAGAGGACCCGCACCGTATGTAGATATAAACGGCTCATTCTCAGATAACAAAAACACAACGATTCTTGTTTTCAGGTGATTTATACACTAAAGAAAACATACTTATTAATATTATATTCCATTTCTGCCAATAGATCCCCCGAAATGTTACACACTGTTCTTTTCTTTTAAGTAAATGGGATTAAATTAATCGATTGTCATTACTTTGCTGTGATTGATATGATTTCAGGATTTGATTTAATTAGGGATTTGTTTTGCTGCTCCTGCTGTGCTTGCACTCTTTTGTCTACACTCTGTAGTCATTTTATAGTACACACTGTACCCTTTACTTTGGCATGTTTTCCTAGTTTGAAAGGATTGGATAGCTTGATTACATTTACAAGTGTTTTGGCTAAAAACAGAAGAAGTCATTGATCTTGATAAACCATGACCTACCGCTGATATCTAGCATTCATGCTTGTGTTCACTCTGTGCCACTCGAGTTGGGACTAGTCCATTTTTGGAGGTTATCTAGGGGGAATCAAACTGGGCGCTTCATCTACCCCTCCACTGAACTCATTTGTTCTGTGCTCGCATTAATAATTTGTAGTGAGTGTGAGCGAAGTGGAGTCTCAGCTTTCTGTTTGTAGAGCTCGTCTTCTATCGCCTCCTCCACGCTTCCAGTTCTGTTACATTTCTCCTCACTCACTATTTTAGGTGAATTTCACGTCGCTCTCTCCATCTGTTCCACTTCCTTACTGTCTTCGTCTGTCTTTTTCAATCTCACGCCGTTGCTCCCGCTTTTTCATCTGCTAGCTTGTTGTTCTGACTGTCCTACTGTATTTGAAATGCTGTGCTGCTGAACTTTGCCTTTCACTTACTTTGAGAGATAATTTTCCCTCATGTCTGCCCAACTTCCCGTCATCCTGCCCAGTGAAACAGATTGTGCTCATGTTAGGATACACGTTTAGCATTGTAGGTTAGAGGCCACAGTGATTCACTCTCTAACATTATAATCTGGACTGTAGTCATTGCTGTCTCACATTGTGATGTCTGTCAGCTCAATTTCCAATGATGACAGTGACACAAACTGATTATACAGCGGCCGTCGAAAATGTATAACACAGCGGGGTAAATTGTAGGACAGACCAGCATGTTGCTGTGAAAGTGAAGGCAGGCTGCTTGGCTGTGTGATGCTGCATGCTCAGGCAAAACTGAGGTATTTAATCGCTGGGAGCGATTTCATTCACTGATTCAGGTGATACTGATAGTTTTGGTAGAGTTGGTTGGTTCTAGGGTAGGGATATACAGATACCGGATTGGATATCGGGCTGACACTGATAATAGCCGTATCGAGTATCTGTGACACTTGGATTGATCTTTTCAATTCTTTGTTTGTATACAATATACCACTATATTACTGGGATATTTAAGTTTTGACCAGTTTGTTGCGGCATTAAAAAGGTCTACAATTGAATTGTAATTCCTGTTAATTTTGAAGATTTTTTTTACCAAGTTGCAGGTGTACGAGTAGTAAAATTGTATCTATGTATTTATTTGTTACATTTTCTTTTACAAAGTTAGGAAAGTTAATGAAATGTTTAAGTCAAGACTGATCCAGTCAATTCCAAACAGTGAGGCATGCAGTTTATCAATTAAACACTGGTATCATATTGGTACTCGGTATTGGCCGATACCCAAAGCCAAGGTATCGCTATCGGTGTCGGGACTGAAGAAGTCGGATCGTGCATCCCTATTCTACGGGGCCTGCCGGGAAATTATGTATTTTTAAGATTTTTTTAACTAAAATGTTTTATACAAGTAGCAAACTCCTACCTCAGTGTGTAGGCTGTGTGCTTAACGTTAACGAGTGTCCGTGTCCGGTTGAGAGAGAGAAAGACAACGAGTATGAAGTCAATATTAAGGTTATAGCTGTGAACATAGCAGTGCAAGGTGTGTACTGTTTAGGCTGTCCGTGAATAAATGCAACTCCTCGAGACCTCGAGAACCAAGCCAAGTGCTTATGTCGTGCTTGTCACTTGCTGATTAAAGTGAAGGGGGTTAGCCCTGAAGATAGCGACAACTGCGGCTCAGGCTTGCTTGCTGAAAGGCAGGGCGGGCGATCTTAAGAAACGAGCAAGAGTACACTACATTTTTAATAATAATACAGCTGAAAAAACAAGCCCAGCGTTGCCAATTATTATTTTCCAATGAATGTAGCTAGCAGCATTAGCTCCAAAAGCTGCTAAATCTAGAGAGAAAGTTGCAAAGGGGTCAACACTGACAGTCCGTCGCTTCAAGCCTCCCTCCAAAGCCACTCCCCCAAAATTATCATTACGAACATAAACACATCATAATGAATGTGAACGGCGAACATAGTGTACTCATAGCTGTCAAGCTAGCAGCTTGTGGAATACTCTGGAGACGAGCAATGAGTGCACGGGCAGAATGTACTCAGGCAGGCAGCCCGTCCATTCATTACATTTGGGCCGAATAAAATGATGGACGGGTTTATTACAGTCCTGCGACAGCCACAGATACCAGATATTTTTCTTTTTTTCTGTCAGAGCATTTGATTTATTGATTGCTGTTGGGATCTAATATCACAAAAAATGTTTCTGAAATATTTACCAACCCTGTCTTTAAGGTGGGCTGACCTTTTAAGATGGATCAGCTATTCTCATTATAGTGACCAGCCACTCCTCCCGAGTTTTGGTCAGCTGTTGTGAATAAGATGTTTTGGGTCAAACATTCACTTTATTCTCACAGCAGCTGTAAAATTGTATTTATATTGTACTTTGGATGGTAACCTCAGCCTAACTCATTCTATTTCTATGGTCAATGCACAGTGCTGAGCGCCATATATTGTACTAGTCAAATGACCATGGAAACAAGTCCAATGCTGATTCAATGTTGATTCTAATCTCATTCTATTTCTATAGTTGCCACTCTCAGTCCGGCAGCAAAGTGAACAAAGTCTTTTACCAAAATTGCACATTCTGTCTGCCGCTGCCGTACAGCAACATCCTCAACCCAAATTCATAAATTTAACCTTTATCTCTAATTCTGTTCCGATGCGTAGGAAGCTGCACATCGACTCGGAGAGGGCAGCTGGCTGCTGATTAATAAGCCCATCTACTCCCACACCGTTGGACACTATAATATACAGACTGAACATTACTGGAAAAAAACCCAATCCAAATAAAGAGCAGCACGATGAGTTGTTGCCATAGACTTTGCACGCAGTCTTTATTTACTTAATCAAAAATGGCCGTATCTAATGTAGCGTCCTGAACACTTAAACCCTGAGGATATATCACAAGCTATCCTTTCTTTACAGAATCTCCTTGGGTTGTCCCACTATTAATCTAATGTAACACGCCCCACCCCATGTGATTAAAGTGATGGCAAAAGGTCAAGTATGCCTGCTATATTTCCACATCCTTGAGGGGTTTAGAGATTCAGACTTCATGCCTCATGCATCCTCACAAATTAACTGTTGTCAAGATCATGACCAGGCTGGAAGCGGAAAAACAACAGCATCTTTATTTACATTTATTTATTTATTTATTGGTTCATTTAACAGGGGCTGTGCAAAGTAATTAGCCATAAAGGGATAGTTCGGGTGTTTTGAAGTTGGGGCACTTATCCATTGTCAAGTGTATTACCGACAGTAGATGACGGTTGGCACGCCCCCAGCTCGGAGAAACAGACAGGAGTTACCGCACAGAAGCAAAGCAATGTACTGCTGTGGACGGGGCCGGCAGCAAAATGTATTTTAGCCATCTGAAAAAACAATATCAGTTTAAGTACGCTATATTTAAAACATTTTCACTGCTTTACCTTGCCATGATACAGCTATACAGTCTATGTTTCCGACAGGGAACTGAAGCCGTTATCTATGCCCTCGCCAAAGCAACCAGACTCCATTGGGAAAAAAACCCAGTAATTTTACCCCAGAGAACACGTTAGTTCCTTGTCTGGAGTTTGGTGGCTTTGATGAGAGCATAGATGGATACAGTTCCCCATCAGAAACGGCTGTCTGATGGCAAGGTAGAGCAGTGAAAATATTCTAAATATAGCGTTCACTTAAACTGATATGGATTCTTTTAGGTGGCTAAAATACATTTTGCTGCTGGTCCCGTCCACAGCAGTACATTGCTTTTGGTTCTGTCTGCTTCCCAAGCTGGGGGCGTACCGACCGCCATCTACTGTAGGTAATACACTGACTATGAATAAGTACCTCATACAACCCCACTTCAAAACACCCGAACTATCCCTTAAATACTGTATATTTTACTTGTATATTTTTTATTCTTAGTTATTATTCCCTCGACAGGTGTTTTTTTTTGTCGCAAGGGCATTCTGCTTCTGTAGTTTACATGTTTCCTATTAAAATAGGATGTTGTTGAATAGGGAGGAACTGTAGAAAGTACAGTACTAACACCATGAAGTTGATAAAACCCTGTTGCATTTTAAGTGTGGCTGGCGTGTGCATGAACACAACATCTTTAAAACGCATAAATCAGCACCTAAAATCTTTTATGTATTTAACAAAGATAAATTAACACTTGAACACAGATCCTAAAAAGTGGACTCAGGAGGGGAGTAAAAAAAAATGGACTTGTCTTATATGTCAAAAGGCAGGCTTATGATTGGCAAGGAGAATACTGTCAGAGCCAGCTAAATAATGTGTGGGGCAGAGGCAGACAGCCGTAGTTGTAGGCAGATCATTAAAATAGATACAGGCAGTCAAAACAGACTAAATACTGGAACCCCAAGGCAACCATGATGGTGTGATGTATGGTGTAACTGATAGCTATCCTCTTTATATACTGTATGTTAGGAATGAGGAGCAGCTGAGTGGGCAGATGGCTGGGTCAGGTGATGAGTTGATCTGGGAAATTTAATAGTGGTGGCTGGTGGGCAGGTGTGAATCAGTGGGTCTGGAAAGGCGACGAAGGTTTGCACTGTATGCACAACACACTTGGATTAATCAGATGAACTAGAGGCGGAACAGAGGAGGATGGAGCAGCTGTCGCCATGACTGAAATATTAATTTAATAATTTACTTTTTGCCAATTTTGTAATTTAGCTCTGCCTTTTTTTTTTGTGTAACTTCTGAAGATTAGTTAAGGTTGTTTCATATTGCTCTTCTTTGTCAAATTAGCACAGCTTTTCTGAAAACACTTGTCCCTGTTCCACTTTTAATTCTTCTTACTCGTCCTGTCTTGTCTTTGCCCGTTGCCATACACCTCTCTCTTGCCTCGCCCCTCCAGTACTAATAGTGCTGAATCAGCCCTTTTTTCATCCGCTTAACATTTGAACATGGATGTCAATGTGCCAATGCCTCGGGGTACCTGCAGTCTCTTGACATGAATTAGCATAAAGAGTGCAGCTTGTAAATGCTCTTAACACCCCGGACAGCCGTGTCTTTTTGCAGTTCATCTCTCATGTGACTCGGGTGTATCACTTTGGTATGCATACCGTAGCACCCAGCTATTCTGAATGAGCTCGTCCTCTGTACAGTCACGCACATGTGGGCTGATGAAGTTCATTAACACCCACTCTTCCTCACTAACGCATAAATGCATGCTCTTGTGTTTTTGCCTGACCTGCATTAATGGACAATATATCCTGCTCTTCCTTATAATATATAATACCGTGGAGCAAAGCAGTTTTGTCCCCCCACAACTCACGGCCCACCTCTTTGCAGACCAAATGTGGATAATTACAAGTGTGTCTTGCACCCCACTTTGTCTAATCTCGGATCTGATTTCATCATGTTACTTTCAATAGGTGTTACTGATTCATTGCCATAAGCTATAGAGACATCAGTAAGTCTTAGTGGCCTCAAACTACCCTGAGTTAATGGCCTTTCACACAGAAAGTGACAACGGCACCACTGCACTCTGAAACCATTATTTCCAATGGCTTGCGCCACACGACGACAGCTTTTCACAGCATCAAGCAAAGTGTGGGCGCAACGCAGCATGCCGCTCGCCAAGCACTGCGCCCACACTTTGCTTCAACCATGTTGAACTTTGGGCGGAGGAGCGGTTTATTACTAAAATGAGAATAGCTGATCTACCTTACAGCCAGCCCACCTTATGAGCCTGAGCTGTAGTTGTGGCTAAGCCCCGGGCCACACAGCCCGCATGAGCAGTGCGTGATGGCTGCCTCGCTGAATTGCTGCATATGTCACACGTGTGGCGTCCAAACCAGCAGCGTTTCTGCTGCTGCGCTGCTACTGCAAGCCCTTTCTTTCTACCTAATAGTTTGCCTTTCATAATGGCCATTTAATTTAATTATGAATGTCATTTATATTTATTTCAGACCGAAAACGGTTAGAAAGCATCTGCTCATTTGTAAATAATAATAATTCACAATTAAAATGTGGGACTTTATTCATTCATGGAGCCCTGCAAGTCACTGCATTTCCTACAACACTGTCCTGCAAATTTTATTTCAGAATAAAGGCCTTGTGTTAACAAATGAAAGAATTCTGTTTTTCTTTGGGCTTTTTTTTTTTTTTTTTTAAATGAAAGCCGGAAGCGTTGATTTGAAAATAAATCTTTACTTTTTTTCATGTTTGTGACATATTCTACAGATACAGACATTGAAAGTGTAGTGATGCTGCTGGTATGATGTAAATACAAAACATCAAAAGATCACTTTCACTGTCTGTTGTTGCCGTGAACCGCACTCAGTTGCCATCTTTCTGAGCTCTGCGGCTTGGTACACCATAGAGACCGACGTCTGGTGGCACAATACATCAAATCAGTACAGCATCACAGAAAGCGGAGCATCTGTATTTATGACATACTATACTGTAGGGATCTCTAAATACTCTGGTATACCATAATACCGCCCAAACCTACCCTGAGTGACAGATAAAACTCTTCAGTTGAACTGGCTGAGCAACTGGAAACAATGGTTGAGGTTTTTTTTCCCAGGACTGAAGCAGGAAACAGGAAGTGGACTCAACGGAGGGGCTGCATCCCCTCAGAGATCAACATTATCAGTGTCAGCTGGCTGCCTTTTTGACTTCTCATTGCCATCCTCAGCACATTCAGACGTATCAGGGTCAGGGGTCACCCCACACTCATCCACACAAACAAAAACAGTGCAGGAATCAGGGATAGGAATTTCCTGCAGCTTGTTATTGACACTTCAAAGGTCTGGGAGAGCAGCGCTCGGAAAGTGCCCTCTCAGCACTTCGGTGTCACCCGCCCCCTGTCTGCTAGGAATACGGCTTTATTTTATTGGACAACACGAGGAAAACAATTGGGATTTATGAGTCATGTGGCTGTGTCTGCACTAACATTCTGCTTTCTTAGCTAAAGGCGAGCTGTAAGTCAGCGCTCCTTCACTCCCCTCCTTCCTCCATCATTCACTCTTACCTCATAATCCTGCAGCCTTTTCCTTTCGACCTCCTCATGTGCCTCCTCTTCTCATTCCGTCGAGCGTTTGAATTGTGTAGGCGGTCTTATGAGTCCCCAGGGTCATTTGTGGCATCTGTTTTAATTTAGTTCTTGGCTCTCAAAGGACACATCAGTTTACCAAATGAACTGTTCCATAAACCTTCATAAAAGGGTTTTTAATATCTTACACTTTCATTCAAATAGCCTAGTATGTTAGTGATCTAACTGATTTAACATGCCAAGGAAACATTTGCTGACAGTAGTCATGCATAATCTTGTTTTTCAGAGAATTTCTGATAATGTCTCGGTTTGCTAAAAAGATGTGAGCTCAGATTATTATACATAATAAGAAAACAGTTAGAGTAACAGTTAGATTTTACACCGACAATGACATTGTACATACAGTACACATAGAAGACAAAGTGACTCTTTTTTACTGTAGTGTTGCACGGCTCATCCGATCTACTTCACACTTGGCGGGTGTATTGCTGGGGACCCAATACACCCAAGGGAATGTTGGTATTGGCAGTGGTAGAAGAAGGCTTAGTCAAAACTTTTTTTTCTGAAGTAGAAGTACACAGTATGTAGTATAGAGTTGAGTTACATATTTTGTAAGTGCTTTGGGGGCCTTTTCTAAGTTATTTTGGTGTACATAAGGTATACAGAATAGTAATATAATTCAATATTTTTCACATCTATCTAAACTTTATAATAACTCTATAGCTGTTTGGGGGCCTTTTAGTTGGGGGCCTCAGGAAGTTGCCTATCTGGCCTAACAGTAAAGATGCCCCTGGTGTTTTTTCCTGTGAACCAGAGTTTATTTCCCTGGTGTTTCTGACCGCGAGTAGCCGCGACTTGGGTGTATGACGCAACTATGTCATGGCAGGTGTATTGCTCAGGACCCAAGGAAGTGCAGTGTCGAGTGTTAAGTTGTTTGTATGAGCGGTTCATGAGAAAGCTGCAAGCAACACCACCACAGGCCAAGCATTCAACCCGTTCTGAACGGGCACTGCACTAGTAGGCCTAATATCAGGTCATTAAATTTGTCGAGAAGGTCTGATTTTGTTAAGTAAAATAGCACATTCATATTTCTTTCTCATATGGGGAAAGAAATATAAGTTGCCCCAAGCTGCCCACTTAATTCAAACCCTAGTTTCCCCCCCAGCTTGTGCTGGAACAGGCACCTTCTCTTTCCTTTCGAGCTAAAACTCACTTTAGCTCTGTTATCCCTAGCACGCCGATGAGCACCTTGAGTACACCCGGCATTAAAAAGGCATGAAATTGTGCACTGCTCTACCTTTTCTTCAAACATTTAGAGTCAAGAAAGAGTTTCGGGGTTTTATTGACAGAGTGTATTTTTGGGGCAGGCACAAGCGTAGCAGCCATCTTCCCCAACACACTCCTCACCTGACGGCTCATAAACAAGAGCAGCCTGAATGCAAAGAGAGGAAAATAAAAGAAGATCTCCAATGTGGGAGAGAGCAAAGCAAAGAAGTTCAAGCACAGATTGGTGTTTGTGTATGTGTGTATATTATGAAAGTTTCCTCTGAGGTGTGTTGAACAGTGCCCTCGGGCTGAGTACACAAAGAGAGGACTGACAGGCCTTCGCTTTGCCTCTGTGCTTTAGACACAGTCTCACCCCAGGGGTCTCCTGTAGATTACAGCTAAGTATACAGAGTGGAAAAAGGAAGAAAGTGCGTGTGTGCTCTTGTTTTTGTATGTGTTTGATTTGGTATGTGGTAATGTATTTCCCCGAGACAGCTCAGTGAGCCATGCATGCCATACTCCTTCCCCGTATTCCCTTCCATGGGTACTGAGTATCTGCAAAAGCGATTTCCCATGTGCCTCACCAGAGTCGGAGGAAAAATGACTCAGCAGGACCATCTAATCTCCCAATTCCCAATGAACCTTTTTACCCAAACACACACACAAAGGCTTATTCCAGCAAAGTTCCCCCTACAGTACCTCTGATAAAACTGCTGCTGTGGGTCCTGAAGAGAAAAGGCCACGCTGGAAAATCGCTGTGGGGATCAATAAGACAATTTTCTGTCGGGTCAGCGGCTGACACTCAGGTTATTTACACTGAGGGGGCGGCGAGGCAAGCTAGTGGCGGAGTGCGCATGTTGCTAGACATATTGCTTTGCTTACCTAATCTCTCTCTGAACACTTTGATCATGACAAACAGCTTCTGCAATGTCCTCAAACAGTCAGGAGATGCTTTCACTCAGTCTATTCCCTCCGACTGGGTAGCTTAAATAGATTTACATCGCCTGTGGCATAGTTTCGTTCATTTATAGATGAAGAATATCTGAGATTCTTTTGAGATTTTACAACTCCCTATGTCATTGCATTAGCATATTTAAGAGTTGGTACATGTAATTCCAGCATGGACTAAGCTTCCTTCAGATGTGGGTGTTGTTAGCTTGAGGCCTCAGAGTTTTTCCTGCCTGAGGGTAAAAAGCTAATAGAATTAACCTACAGCTTTTTGAGAGGGATGTTAAACGGCTATATTAACTGGACTGCATAGCCTTGTCTAAAGCTGAACAATTCATTAAAAGGAAAATTACTTGGCAACAATTTTGATAATTGTTAAAGTGATTTTTTTTTAAAGAATACATACCCCAAATTCTCTGGTTCCAATTTTCAAATGTGAATATTTGCCAGTTTCCTTCATTTTATATGATAGTAAAATTAATATTTTTGGATTTCGGACAAAACAAGCGATATATGCATGAAACCCTGGCTTCTGGGAAATTGATCTGCAGATTAAATGATAACAAAAAAAGATCGTTGAAAGGGCTGCAATTATTCCATTATCTATGGAAAATGCCAGTTATAACTTACCACAGCCTTTAGTGACTGTTTTGCTTTATTTGACAACACAACAAAACCAAAGATATTCAGTTTACTATCATTTAGACAAAGAAAAACAGAAAGTCCTCATATTTGAGAAGCTGGTACCAGCAAATTACATTTTTACTTAATGAAATGACAAACGATTATTTAAATGTTTGGTGATTCATATTCTGTTGATCAACTAAACGATTAATCGACTAACCGTAGCTCTAATCATTAGTTGCACTCCTAATAGTGTCCCATCTGTGCAGTTAAAGAGTTACCTCAACTGTACTGCAAGTTTCTTGGCATGCTAAGAGCAGTTCAATCTTCTTATTTGTGTGTTTTGCATTGCGTTTTCTGCTCATCTTATACTTGTGTCATTTCGTTCATTAGTACATCTCTTTGTGACAGTCTCAGCTTCAGTGTTTCAGTTTGTATTTGTTTAGGGATTTAAATTTTTTTGGTAACTGATACTGAAAAGAACAGCCACATACTGAAAAATGCTGTGTGCAGAAACAGCTGGCGTAGAGGGGGTCGGCGAGGGGAATCTAACAACACAAACATATTGTGGCTGAAACAGAAAATTCCAGTGCGTGATGTTTTTGATTAGCTTAAGACTTCAGGGAACTGAGCAACCTAACTGATCTATGTGGGGGTCTTATATGTGCCTTCAGCCTCTGTGAGGGAAGCTGTGCCTTTTTTACTTCCCGGATTTCCCTAATGAGCAACTGTAGTGTTGCGGAGGATGCTCACGCAGCCCCCCTTCTTGTTGCCTGTGGAATAACAGAAATCCCAAGGGAGATGCGAGTTCAGGAGATTTATGCACAGATCAGATCCTATATTTACCGAATCCAAGATTGGATTCATTGAGTCTTAACAGATGTAAAAGAGAGCAGGTTATCTCTATCATAGAGGTCTGTGGTGAAACATAACGATCTGAAGTTACACAAATAGGTCCATCATGCAAATGAGACACATTAGTGCCCTTTTTATGCTTTCAAGCTCAAAAGATGATTTATGCTACATTACAGATTGTGATGATGTATTCAAGGTGAAACGGAAACCTGAGATGCTCAGACTAATGAACGCAATCATTTCTGACATTGGTGTCAGTGGACATTTTCCCAATAAGAGGAAGCTCAGTGACTATTTAAGCTTCTCAAATGTGGTTTCACACATACAGATAAATGCATGGGATGTTCTACTGAATGATAAGTAGGCCATTCAAGCATTTAGTTGATCATTTATGAGCTATAAATGTGTTTGTAGTGCATTACAATGATAGTTCTATTCAAACGTATCTTGATGTAAACTGTACTTTGACCTTGGCAAATGTACTTTTTAACATACTCTGACTTAATGTCCCATAACAGTACCACGCCACAGTAATCACAGTGAATTCAGAGCACCTCACTGAGGGTTCGGGTATGTAATGTCACCTCAGGGATAGTCTGACTCATCAGATGTAGACTGTGGGAACAAGCTTGTATCCCACATGTTCTCCTCCCCTTCCGCTATCTATTTTGCAAGGCCACCATCTCTGCATCCTGTGCTTAGCGCCGCCCAAGACGACTATGATCGGTTTAAAGCACTACAAACAAGCCAGTGCGTTTTTTCCACCCTATACCAGAATGATAATGTGTGGAGCCAGACCTTTCTTTAGCGCTGACGATAGGTCTGGCTATCCCCAGGAATGGAGGCAGGCCAGGTGTCAAGAAGAGGGGCTTTAGGTAAACAGTCTGCAGAATATACATCGGATATATCACTGGGCCATCCGATTTGACTGCCATGCCCAGGTGAAATATTCTCAGCGCAGAGCCCCATCTTCTTTCCAATTACAGCAGCCGTGCCGGTGAAGTGGCCTATTTGCTTGCCGAGGCGCACAGGGCACGCTCAGCTAGCTGGGATAACTGGCGGCGTGAAAAGGGATGAGGAAAGGAGCAGTTTGCATCGATGCAGATGCTCCATTTGGTGACATGGAGAGTGCAGTTAAATTCACTAATAGACGCTGTCAGTCTCAGTTTCTGCCAGTCAGCATCACCAAGTTATCAATCACAAAAACATGGAATAAAAGTCTGGCTCACACTGCAAGTCTAAAAATAGTTGGTGAGGATGGGAATTTACTATTGGAGGCATACATGCACTAAGGTGTAGTATGTCATGTTTTAATATTTTTATTCTTTACTTAAAAGAATAGATTGTTTTTAATTTAAATCTCTGGAAGAGCCCAGTCATAAAATTGTCAAATCATATTTTAGTTTCTTTTTGTGAGTTGATATAAATGGAACTGATTGTGTTAAATGGGTATATGATATATTTTTATATCAATTGCGGGCTCCTGAATTGAATTGAATCAAATCAAAATCGTATCGTGGCAGATTTTGTGATATCGGCAAGTATCATATCATTTTCCAGAGAATCGATTTATCGTATTGTGATGAAACTGGTGATTTACACCCCTAGTACTTGTAGGATAAAAGCACTGTCTGATATATTGTATGTTTCCAGACTTCTTGAACGCTGTGAATTTCTGCGTGGGATTTTTTTTCACCACCAATGTTTGTGTGTTTTGTGCATGAGGCGTTTGTCTAACAACTGTTTCGTAGTTCCTGCGAAAAGTGACAGTTACAGAGTAAGACAGAGAGGACACATTTTTTAGAATACAAGAAGTCATCCTTTGGGGAGAGAAAGATAAATGGACAAGTATCGAGAGATGGAGTGATAAATGGGACTTGAGCGCATGAAACAACATTTATGAGTCGACACGAGACTCGAGCGGTCAGGGGAGGCAGAAACAGCCTGTCTCTGTCTCTCACAAAAGACAGCATTGCTTTCTTTGTGCCACTCCAAAGACATCTCTAGCTGGCACAGACGTAAATGAGGAGAGGCTGCACTTGTTTCTGCCCGACACTGAGACAGAATCACCCAACTGCCTGTTGATGAAAAGTGGGAAGAGAAACAAAGACTGCCATTGTTTTACCATCTGCTTTTGGGGGGTGCCTAACATGGCATATACCTCAAAAACAAGAATCAGAGGGAGGCCTCTGCATAGCCCTGACACCTAATGGGGTGAATGACAACCCAGTTATTATGGCGAGGGGTTCTGGGAAACTTTGTGGGAAGTGAGGGAGCGCTATTCACAGAATGTCTTGACCAGGGAGCCTCTTAAATGGGGAACAGTATCACTCTTTGTCATGGTTGAAGTCATACACATTCAGTATTTCGTTTGCAGTGGAGTTGTTGGTTGTGAATGGGTGGATGGGGGCAGAAAGGGTTGCCATACAGGCTGGTGCGAGGTTGGGGGAGGCATCCCCCCACACAGAGTCCTCCCCACACAGCCCTGGAGTGACATCACTGCTGCTTTTGTTTCCACCCCCGCTGAGCACCAATTAGCCCGTCGCCGCCTGCTACTGGAGAGCAGGCTTTTGTGCTCCACAGCCGAGCAGCAGCCTTGTTTTGCTCGCTGGCTTGTGGTTCACTCTACATGTCAGCCAGTCAGGAAACAGGATGGTGTGGTAGTAAGTGATAACACGCACAAGCTGTCACATACTGTACGCTCAACTGTTCAGTTTGGCATAACATCAAGTGATGCATCTCACATACAGTTCTTTTTTTCTGCTTATGTACCACGCTGCGCCCATACTGAGCTCTACCATGTTTATATGACAGCATCTCATGGTCTTCTGTTTATTTAGAAGACAGTTATACAGATTAAAAAGGGATCAATATCAGATATGATTAGATGCTTATAAATACATACATACATACATACATAAATACAGTTTTGTACATTTAAGTTTGTGTGTGTGGAGTTAGTGTGTTCAGTTTCATGCTTGCAAGCTGACTTTTACAAAGTGTGTGAAGTGTGTGTGCAGACGGTCAAAGACTAGACTAGAGGTTAATTTGTACATATAATTAGCTAGCTCTCTGTAGCTCTGCCATTAGCTCCGTTCTCTTTATACATCCATGGTGAGCTCCATCGGGGCCGTTTGAATAAATTTAACATATATCAATATATGGGTGCTCTGCAGTTGTAGCATCGGCCGATTTGACTACGAAGATACGAGTGACGGCTGGCTTGATCGCATGTTACCGCAGTACAATAACGTTACCTGTCCATAATAAGTTAGCATGCATCTTTAGCCATAATGTCTCTGCATTTCCTGGCAATGTGTGAAACCCAAAGCGTATCCATACTTTAATGTATGTGTAATGTTTACCCACACTACCCGCGGACCTTCCATTTTCAGCTTTCTCGCTATAGCTCGCTTCGGCTTTGTTTTGTTTTTTGAAACGGACATGAGGTCACGTTACTCAGACTACAACAATAAAAGCTGAAACTTCCTTGTACCTCCATATAGAGTCAAATGAAGCAATTATATCGATTTTGGCATTCAAAAATAAATTTCAAAATCGCGATACGTAGGTGAATTGTTTTCTTTCCCCCCACCCCTACAAAACAGTATTTTTAAGCGCACCTTTTTGAATTTTATGCTCCATAGTAATATTCCACAGTGAAACGCAGGTACAGCACAGCATGTGTTTGCGCTGGTAAAGGAATGATGGGAGCCTCATCCCTCATTGTGGCCTCCAGTCACATCTGACTTTGGCTAATCTGGGGATTGACGGCGACTCATTCAAAGGACACTTACAATGGCAGCTCTCGGCAGGATTATGAAGGATGTGAGAGCACACAGCTGAATGGGGGTCGACTGGAGACGTTGATCCAGCTCACTTCCTTGAGCCTTTCGACTCCTCCAATCACTGTCAGTCACGCCGCATTGTGGCTTCGGGAAGGAGCCGAATGTGGCATTTGTTTGGTGATACAGGTTGTCCTCTCTGGCCTTTTGTAGTCGATGGACCCTGACACCTGTTCTCCTTCTGTCTCAAGAACAACATTGTGTTTTGCTACTTTATCTCCTTTCACCTTGGTTCCATTATCACAGAATGGCCGTGCTTCCTACTGTGGACAAACAGAAGGCCATTTAGCTGAGTGACTGTCTCACTCCGCAGTGTTATAATTGGCTACCGTTCTCTCTCGGTGGCCTTGATAACTGCACTGAAATTGAGCTTCAGTGGCCTTGTGGTGCTCCCACCCTTGGCAAGTGTGAATCATTGACAGTGTTTAAAGTTAAACCGGTCAACCCTGCTCAGAGGTTGGTAATCAGAGTTGTCATAATACGTCTATGCTGCTTGTGTCGTGAACAAAGGTCAAAAGGAATCCAGCTTAGGGATTTTCCAGTAATCGTATAATTAGTTTTTGCTCAAAGAGTCTGTAGCTTTAAAATAACTTGTGAGATGGGATGCAGCGAGCGTAAGAAAACTTACAGCAGTTCTTTTTTCTGAATCAGATAATCTAAAAACAACCATGCTATCACATGACCGACCATCCTGCTCATCTTGTTTGGATACCCTTTGCCGTCATGTACAGTCAGCTTTTATTCAAGACCAGCATAGCAGTTAGCTTCCAGAATACCTCTCAGATCTTAGCTCCAGGCTGAATTCCTTTCTTTGGGGGGTGCTCATACATTTTTTAAAGTAATAGTTACATGTTTGTTTTATATCCTCTTACCAAAGCTGACATGTTTATGTTTTTTCCCCCTCAGTGCTTTTGTCAAGCCGCTTCCCCTTTGTACCATTTTCCAGCTGTACTGCATCTGACCATAAAAGACAAGAATAGTGTGGACAGTCCTTTGTGTCTTGAATTTTATACCCAAATAAAACACATATACATATATAGAAGAAGGAACAAAAAAATGTCCCATTGTTGTAGTGCCTTGCTAAGCTTTAAGTAAGTTTAGTATAATTTTTTTAATTTTTAATTTTCCAACTAATTGTGTCTTCTAAGCCCGTTTGGAGTGGGCATATTATTTATGCATGACACAATAATAATAAAAATCAAATCAAAAATATAAGACAAATATAAAATACTATCACCTTAATGCCAAAATTCACACCAGAGTCGCGGCGAGCTGCCATGCAATGTCTATGAAAGTCAGCGAGCTGCGGCCGTTGTATTTTACGACAAAGTGCGGCCAGAGTAGGGAAAAGTTGGAAAAGGTTTAATGTTTAGTGGCAAAGTGTTGCCAGGGAGGACCCGCAGCCAATCAGTAAACAGATCCTGTGACTCTTGTGACATGTTGACCTACGTTAAAAAGAATTTCTTCCCACCTGAAACACATGAACATGCCTCCTGGCCGCAGAAAAAATGCAGTTATTGTGGCGAGCCGCACTTTGCCGCTGCCTGGTGTGAATTCTGTGTAACAATAACTCCCAGAGACCTTTCAGTTCTTTTAAATCACGGCTTAAAACGATTGCCACTGGATTTTATTTAAAGTTATATGATAACTTTATCTTAATACGTTTATTTAGTATAGCACCTTTCATGCTGTAGAACACAATTCACAAAGTGCTTTACAAGAATACAAATAAATTAAAAACAATAAACCATAAACAAAAAAAACAGCTGTTAAAAAACACAAATTTACAACACTAGACAGTGCAAGGTGAGTTAGTGGAAGTTAAACTTGGGACTATTCATTCATATTTGCACTGCACCTTTGATTTTTAGTCTACTTAGTTTAATTTGTCTTATTCTATTTGACTTTATCTCCTATTTTATTTAGTTTTTCGCCTTTTTTATAATCCTATTTATTTGTGTCTTTTTATATTGCCTTGTGTTTCTTTTATACCTTTTCCTAAAGCCGTTCTGTCTTACGTCGCCCTTTGAATTGCCTTGTTGTTGAGAGGTGCTGTACAAATAAACTTCAAATGGAAATGGCTGCAGGCAAACCCTCCCACGAACGACAGATGGATGCAATTGCTAATGGAATTAACTGTAAGGAGAAATTGACTTTTACCTTAAGGACTACAAAAGAAAAAAGCCCCACATTACACACTCATTTATAGGCTATAAATTTTGATATTATGATATATGATATTATGATGAGGTACTCCATTTTCACTTGACATCCGTGATATGCATCTGCACACAGTTCACAAGACAAGCTCCTGTACTCACATTATACTTGCTGATCGTACCGGTTTGATTTGCACTGCACATTTCACCCGTGCAGTGACACCTCTGGTCTATATCTGGCCTCTGCTTAATTTTCACTTAACTCTTCACCTCGTGTCATATTTTCTGCAGTAGTACTTAGCACGTGCTGCTGAGTGATATACTGTGGGGTCTTGTCGACGGTGGCCTCCTGTGTGTAGATGCTGTGTGCTCCCTCAGTGAAGCAAAGTGGACCGCTGATTGACATCTTATTATAGGGACTTGCTTCTCTTTCACAGCTATCAGGGAATTGAGGAGGTGATAATATGACAGGAGTTCCCAAACTGCCACAGGATTGCTTTTTTTGTGTGTGAAGCATTACAAACCTTTGTCAGAAAAAAACTGAGTTATGTAGAGACAAGAAATTGGGCTAGTTGTAGTATGAGGTAAAGGAAAGAGCGTGATGTCATAGCATGTAACAGCGCAACATTCATGAAAATCACATGCAGATTTGGCAAGTCATAGTCAAGTCAGCACACTGACAGCTGTTGTTGCCTGTTGGGCTTGAGTTTGCCATGTTATGATTTGAGCACATTTTTTATGCTAAATGCAGTACCTATGAGGATTTCTGGACACTATTTGTCATTGTTTTGTGTTGTAAGTTGATTTCCAATAATAAATATATACATACATTTGCATAAAGCAGCATATTTGGCCACTCCTAGTTGATAAGGGTATTAAATACTTAACAAATCTCCCTTTATGGTACATTTTGAACAGATAAAAAATGTGTGATGAATTTGCGAATTAATCACGATTAAATATTATAGCCCTACTTTATACAGCTCACATATATGCAGTAGTACTCCTCAAGATCTATAAACACATTTTGATTTGTATGATACATGTTTATATGAAATTAAATCATTATTCATGTTAACTGTCTGCTAAGCAAAAATTCACTTTTGAGGAAAGCGGATACTCCCGTAGCTGTTAGCCCGTTGGTGGCTCTCCGTTGTCACTCCGGCTTATTCTGCGTTATGTGATAACAGTTGTGTTTCCTGGTTTAGCCGCTGTCCCCCAGCTCCCTCTCTTCCATCTGTGTAATTCAGCTTCTTTTTGCTTTGCCGGCATGTCTCATACACCCCAACTCTAAGCCCTAATTAAGAAGTGGAGGTTTTCCTCCAGGGGCCTGAATGTGTATGTTTGACTGTGCAAACGGGTTTGTTTGTGTGAATGTACGTGTTAGTGCTACTGAGAAAGCAGTGGAAGAGCATGCCAGTCTGTATTCTCTGTGCTACTGAACCAGATATGGAAGCAGTCTGGTTTAAAAGTTAACATTTTGGATCATTTCCTCAAGCTATTGTTTACTAGCTATACAAAACATGTCCTTGGACCAGGCTGCTACTCTACATGCTTGCATGTAGTACTCTCTTCCACCCACACACACACCCACATACATGCTGGCCATTCTTCATCATCCCATTACCCCAATTAACTGCGGCCTGCAGCTTCACTGGTGTTGTGTCTGCAAGACGGCTCTATCGGTCTTGCTCGGCAGCAGCTCCACACACAAAGCATGACAAATGAGAAAGGCCTCTCCCTCATTACCTGAACTGTAATCACTGTGTCGGCTGATAAGATAACTGTCACGCTGCATGCTCAGTTATTGACAACATGAGCAGTCCAGATCAACTATCTGTGCTTTCTGTACAGGTGTGGTCAAACGGAACAAATGGCAACTGTGATTGATCGCTGCACTTTTGACCTTTTTGTGATTTTTGATCTGCTGTAGTGGATTTATTGGTTTACAGATGACCTTGGAAAAGATGAGCCCCAACAGATGTGTGCTCACACGCATGCAAATATACACAAACGCTCCATCTCATTGTGTAGTCATCTATCAATTTTGTCTCACGGTAGCTGGCAGGCAGCGTGGCCCGCATGGTGGAGGTGACTTTTTGAGTTGATGGTGCCAATTCATAGCGAGAGGTCTGTCCTCCCCTCCCAGCCCGGTTCCCAAGGGGAGCCCCGGGCTAGAGTGAAATAAGAGCACCACTGAGGAAGCTGTTCTCGGCTTGGCTCCCTTCTGTTGTTAGCTTGTCCCCTGTGCTCCCCCCGCAGGTCTGTTTGAGCAGCCTTAGTTGGTTGAACAAAGCCTAACATGATTAGACAAAAAGAGAACATCAGTTAGGAAGAACAGAGTTGGCCCAAGTCTGTATGGAGGCAGTTATGAGTAGATGGTAAATAGATTTGCATTTATATAGCGCTTTTCTAGTCTTCCGACCACTCAAAGCGCTTTACCCTATCACACATACTTTCACACACTGATGGCAGAGGCTGCTATGCAAGGTGCCAACTTTGCCCATCAGGATGTGATCTAATTACTCATTCACACATCGGTGGCTATGCCATCGGTAGCAATTTAGGGTTGTGACCCTCTGGCGTACGACTTGCGACGTAAAGCTCATCTCAACATAAAGAAAAAACACATGTGGATGATGGCGCAAGCTGAACAGCGAGGGAGGGCCGCGACATACAGTTCATCTCAACATAAACAAACATACAAGTTGATGACGGGGCAAGCTGAACGGAGAGGGGGGCAAAGGTCTGCGCTCTCCGAGTGCCAGTTTCTAGTTCTTTGATTATTTTTTGGTTGCTGGAATTTTTTTTTATAAATAATGCCAGACAATGACTGATATATTTGACTTCAGGACTTCTCTGATTACATACATGCTGAAAATCAAACATTTTTACTGTATTGTTTTAGATATTATCCAAACTAAAGTGTATATGATCAACTTTCCCATGGTCTAGTGTTAAAAAAGTTTAACAAAAATCGCAATAAATCGTAATATCGAATCGCCAATACTTATCAAATCTGCACCCAAGTATCGTAATAGTATCAAATCGGGAGATAGGTGTATCATCCCAGCCCTAAACGTTACTCAACCATTTTTTCATAAAAAGTTGTTTTTGTGGGGGGAATCTTAACCTACAGTACTCCAGGTAGATTATATAAGCTTGAATATAAAATGACTCATTGAAAGTCAGTTGAGAAATGTAAATGTTTTCGTGCTTTTTTATCCAGAAAAAACGGCAGCTCCCCCGTTCACTGTGCATGTGTTTACAGGCCAGTCCTGACTCCCCACTATGACAGTGACGTACGATCCTCTACATATATATATCTATGATTTACCCTTTTGAAGCTTTTCCACTGGAAGGCTATGTCGGCAACATCATAAAACAGTATACAGCACAGAAATAGCTTTAAACTGACCACATATGATTTGAAAGTTCCCTTGTTTTTGTACTGTCATGTAATAAGTGGCTGTGCAATGTCCAAGGCTCTGTGTTAGTAATCAGAGGAGAACGTGTACTTGTGTCCATGCGAGTGTTTCTTTTGTTTGCTCACAAGGGTAGGTACTGGGCTGTGCTGGTTGGAGGCTTGCCCTGTCACAGTGATTAGTCATACAGACAGTATGTGGTCGGCAGGCCACATTGCGTAATTTGGCCCAGATGTAGGTGGAGACTTTGTAGCCAAAGGCTGAGCTTGAAGCTTTTACTCCATGAACCCTACAGCTATTGTTTTCCCTTTGACTTTGGCTCAGAGGTTTCACATGAAAAAAAATGACTTCCAGAGTCTGCATGATTAGCAAGGTGGATGATGTGAGAGGACCTGTCTAAAACCTCTGGACAGGTGCTCGGAACGGCCGGCATACTGTTTGGCAATTTAATTTCCTTAAGGTCATACTCTGTTTTGTGTTTTGCAAAAATCCTGTCTGGAGTCGTTTGTTATTTCTAGTTTCCTCCATCCCTTTCCCTCTGGTGGTGATGCATGGTGCTTGTCAAAAAACTCAGCGACACAGAGCGGGGAAAAATAGAAAAAAACTAACCTAAAAAATTACCACGGGTTCAAGCGGTGGCTCAAGATGTGCTGGATTTTTTTTTTTTAATCTTTCAGCAAAGGGAGAACAGTCCCAGACTTTGACATTTAGTTATCTTCCGACTCTCTTTTTGTCTCCCGTTGACTGGTTTAAAAGCTGCTTTTCCTCCTTCTCTCCCTCTTGTGAAGCTAAATGCGTACGACAGGAGCAAAAGGCAGGGGAGCGTGAATGTCAACAACCGATTTAACGCAGTTCGGTCGTGGAGACACCTATTCTATTTATTTATATTGTCAGTTCATGTACTAGTGCTCGCTGAAATGAAGCATGATCAATCCTAATTGCACAGAATCTACCACATCTAATTTATGTCATTTTACTAAGCACTTGCGCAGTTCAGCCTGATTCAGGTCACTGTTCATATGTTTGAACTTCAACCTCGATGCGGTCTTTGTCTCTGCTCTGTATAATTGGACAAGGCCATGGACAGGCTTTTTTTTTCATTTTATTGCTACAACACATATCTTTCCTTTGTGAATATTTAATAGAAAAAATGCTTAGGAAGGAAGTGGATTTGCATATTTTGCATTGATATGCAATTCCCTTGGAACTTTTGCCTTTCATTTGACCTACTTGTGTTATATTTCCAAGGTATGATCCTCGGCTGGTATAACTCACTTGGTGTCTGCTCTTTCTGATAAAGGCTTCTAGTGAATTGATTTGGATGCTCTGTACATGACTGGCCAGCAGCACTTTGAAACTGTCATAGAAGAAGTGTTCCTCGATGTCAGTGTCCTCAACAATGGCGAGAGACACTTATGCCGACCTTACACCAAATGACATTTCAAGCGATTTCACTGTCGCAGACATATTCCAATGTCGGAATGAAATCACAAGAGTTTTGCTAGAGTTGCGGCGCAACTTCTCGATCTTGATCGTTTAGTGTAAGGTGGTCCATAAACTCAGTCTAAAAGTCAGTCTCTTTCTCGTCTTGACGTTCAATCTGGCTGCACGTATTTACACGTGTGTGTTAGCTAGTTAGCTAGCTATAGCATATAGCCTACTCACAAGGGATTTTGAGTGCCGCAGCAATTTCTGTCCACTTCTTTCTCAGCAGATTTTCTTGTAGATTTCCACCAGGAGCAGGATGTGACATCATCTCAAAAGGAATCTAGTTTTAGTCTTATAAATAGTGACCCTACAAGATCCCCAGTTTTGGCAAAATCTTATAGTCTGTGACTAAAAACTCTGTGACTTAAGACACATTGTGTTTAGATGTGTCAGTCTTCAGTCTTGTAAAAGTATTTTCAAATCTCCTCGTGTAATGGTAGGCATTAGGCACTGAAGGCCTATCAAAAACTGATAGTATGGCAGTCTCGAAGATGAAGTACCTACCGATCGCTCTGTAAACAAACTTGAGCTGGAGACACACCCAGTGACCCACAGCAGCAATGCTTTAATCATCTTTTTTATATTGGCCATATGTCTGTAATAACCCAGAACTGTTGGCCCTCAATTAATAGTGTCTGCAGCCGACGCACATTACTTCACATCCCAGTGTCGCAAACCCGAATAGATCAACGAATAGCATATGGCTCATTGGTTTATGTGGGAGGCGGCAAAACCTACCATTTACTTCGATGGCCCTTCAGTGAGGAGCCAAGCCTCCGCGGATGAAAGATAAACAAACGCTCACTCTAATTTGCAGCTTCCTCATTGGAATAAATGGGCTGTGTCCTCTGCTGAGGTTCAAATTACTGCCATATAGCTACAAATGTGCTTCCTGTGGGAAAATCTGAGGCCACACAGAGCAACCTCTCCTGAGGTAATCATTATCATTTCTGTCAGACGCTTGTTAGGGCAACCTCATCGCTTGAGCTGTCTGTGTCCTTGAGGCATCCGCTGAGCTGCCCGTCACCCCTTAGAGAGACAGATCATTTGACACAGACGGCAAAGCAGCTATTATCCTGTCGCAGGCTGGCTAAGCTGTTAGCATAGGAACTAGCAAACTGGTCAAAGGTCATTCAGGGCTAAACACAACTTCTGTCATGAAGGGAAATGGTGTGATGGGGACTTCACATTCCTGAGATGTGCCCTTAAGACGCTCTTTTTTTCCAAGCCTTTTCCAAACTTAATTCCCCCTATGCTGCCACGCCACACCCTTGTTTGACTGGGATCTATTCCAGGGAGTGATAAGGTCAGCAGAGGAGTCTTTAAAACTTTGGCACACACTTCTAAACAAACCAAAACTATTTTTCTTTAAAAAAAAAATAACGTCATTCCACACTCTGTTTGATTCATGCAGGTCTGTTTTTTTTTTGTTGCTGGAAGGCTCTGCTTACAGACACAACAACACAAGCACCTGTTTAATATCATGCAATCCATCACAACAGACTGCAGGACGTATTTTCTATCAAGGCCTCTACCAAGTAAGGGGCTCTTGTAGCCTCGGGGTGCCAAACATTCAGACCTTAAACTTCTACAATACCAGGAGCAAAGTACTAGGCTGTGTGGAGAGGAGGAGGTAGAATAGATAAGAATATGTCATGTTGTCAGTGTGGCTAGCACAGAAATGGTTAATCTCATCCTCAAGGGGACCGAAGGCTGAACTCTGACCCTTCTACCTCTTGACCTCAGTGCCCACGCAAGATGTCTTTTAATGATCCAAAACACACTAGACTGGAGGTCTGTGCATGTGTGTTTCTATCAGAGATGTAAAGACACACAGACAGAGAGAGATAGAGTCTGCGTTATAGATTTGAATAAAGATTTGTATTGTGTTTGCATATGTTCCTGCCTCTACCTGATTCTGGCTGATCAGTATTTCAGTCCATCTGTAACTCTGTGTGTGTTCTGCCCTGTGACTCTCTCCGTTCCTCTTCCCTCCATCTCCCTTTCCTGTTCCCCCGAGGAGGTGGAAGTGTGTGTGTTTGTCTACCTTTGAGAGAGAGAGAGAGAGTGCCTTTCTTTCTTTGACATATAGAATAACGCAGGGGGTACTGTGGTTCTATCTAAGATCTTCTTCACAAATGTTTAAAATCAAACCCACCGTGTAATATCTTAAAGGAAGAGATCGAAACTTATTCACCTTCTGGTGGAGACATTGATACCCACTGTCATTTCTATATGGTAATTTAATCCTATAATGTAAAGCCTGTTATCTTAGCTTACCATAAAGCCTGGAAACCTCAAGCTCACTAATAAACATATAGCTATATCTCGTAAACGATTATTTTCATTGTTGATTAGTCTGTGGATTATTTTCTTCGATTAGTTCTTTGTATGTCCACTGTTTCCCAAAGCCCAAGGATGACATCCTCAAATGTCTTGTTTTGTCCACCTCTCAAAAATATTCAGTTTACTGTCATAGAGGAGTAAAGAAACTGGAACATATTCACATTTAAGAAGCTGGAATCAGAAAATTTACTTTTTTTTCTCTTTAAAAAATTACTAAAACCGATTAATCGATAACTTCATAGTTGACAACTAATAACTTAATAGTTGCAGCTTAATAGGTTGACATTTATTCGCTTTTCTGTTAGAGAGATTGATACCAATCTCTTGTCTGTATGGTAAATGTAAAAGCTAGCGTGACCAGTCCCCTTAGTTTAGCTTGGCATAAAGACTACATTGCCAGGCTAGTTGTTTAACCCCTGTTTCCAGTCTTTATGCTAAGCTAATATAAGCTAACCAGCTGCTGGCTGTAGTGGTGTTGATCTTCTCATTTAACTCTACACCAGAAAGCAAATAAGTATTTCCCAAAAAGTATTCCTTTGAATCATAAATTCACCAACTTTACTGCTAAGTAGCAAGACCAACTGTCTATTACATCCTCTACAAAGCATTACTCATGAGTGAGAGGTCCAACAAATGTGGAAAACCTTAATCAAACTTTGTAATAACCTTTTTATTTCCACTTTGCAGTTTGAATAGTAGAAAAAAATGTGAGCGGGAAAAAGCAGTTAAAGTGGATCTAATGAAAAGCCTTGTCATATCGGCGTATGATGAAGCTCACCCTTGTGGAAAAACATAAAATGAGACATACAGTAATCTGCGGAGTGCGTGTGCGTGTCAGGACAGCGAGTCATCTGTCGAGCACGGTATCTGAGACCAGCGTGCTGCGGCTGGTCATATGACTCCCAGCGATGAGTCAGGGATGATGACAGTGGGAGTCCTGCCGCCCGTCTCAGCAGCCATCCGTCCGACCTCGGGGCAGCGCTTGGCCCCGCTGTGCCAAGTCTCTGCTTCTCTTCTGTTGCTGTTCACCCATTAGCTGGAGCGGGCCAGCGGACCTCCCTCTCATCCAGCAGCATTAATAGCATAATGGAGGTCATGGTTGGGGGTAATTTTGTGTGCGTGGTGGCAGATTGTTTGTGTACGGAGGGAGCATATGTGCTGGATTGGAAAAGTGTTGTTTGTGTGTGCGTGCACGATCGAATGCACGCACAGAAATGTTTGGATCATTGCCTGGGATAATTAAGACACAAGGTGGTTACATATTGCAGAAGGGAGCCTAGTTATTAAGTCACAGATGTATTGGTGTTATTATTATTATTATGATAACAAGTAGTAGTTTTATTAATCATAGCCCGACCCCGCGGATACTGGACTTCCCATGCTGGTAGTTATTTTTGAGAGTTTAGAATATCTGATATCGATATATCCTCTAATATTCCTTTTTAATATAAACAAACCTTTTTATAAGAATCCCTTATATTTTTGACCAATACTGTATGTATTAAGTGGGACATTTTAGAATTGAAAAATAAACTTGTCAGTGCCCTCTGTTGGTGAAACGATACACGGTTTTGAAAATACCTTATGAAACGTATCTTTTTTTTGTTTTACTTGCCGCTCTAGAACTTGTCTTATTTAATAGCATATTTATTATCAATAACAACAAAGACTAAAGTTAATTGTCATGTTTAATGTTTATTTGAATAAATTAATCTGAAGTTTCGCCCACAACTTCTAAACGCCACCCAACTAAAGTCCTGTTCCCGGGATAATTGAAACGCTGGAAAATTATTATGTTTCATTCTTTTTTACCACTTCCCGATCGGGAAGCGAGTCGCAAGATGTACTAGCCCGACGTGGCATTTACTTGCCCTGGGCAAGTGGGCAATCCTTATTGTTGAGCCCTGAATTTGTTGGTATTTATCAGCCGGCATATAGACTGATATAGATAATATAATAAGTAGATAGTAAGTGAAGTACATAATAAGATCACATAGAGCTGTAAAATCTAGAGATGCACAATTGCAAAAAATTATGGGCCAATACCGATGTTTAGAATACAAATTTGGCCGATAGCCGATACAAATACCGATGTTTTGTTGTTGTTTATTTTGTTATGTATTCCCCCTTTGATGTCAGGGAAACAAAGACATCATCAGTATAAAAAAAATAACTGAACTGTCTTCACTCTTAGTCATACAGCCCTTCATTCATATCTTGAATGAGCACAAATTAAGTTGTACAAATTCATGAAACAAGCTTTAAAATAACCTTCTTTCACAAGAAAAATAACTGCTTCAAATGCCCCGTCAGCCTGTATACAACTACCTACTCGATGAGGGGAATTTATTTTTCAGTACTTACATAGCCCAACGAAAACATTTTGTGAGAGAGAAAATCGGCAGATAAATCGGTGCATTACTAGTATAATCAAATCTCAATTTGCTTCACTAAAGATAATGAACAACAGATAATACACAACAGAAATATGTCTAATGTATAATAGGAGAGCTCTCCTGTGCAGACATTCTCAGTCCATGCCCGTGTCTATCCTGGAGGGTAAAGAGCCAGGTCGATAACTGGAGGAAGGTTGCCGGACAATCACTGTCTGTTTATTACATCAGCGGGTACTTACAATCCTGACTGAACTTCCCTTGAGTGAGCTATTGAATGTTAACATGCTCCAAGGGCGTTTCGCTGTGGGAGACCTTCTGCTTTGGGACTGGGCCATTAGCGCATCGAAAATAAAGCATATGAAAATATCTGTTTACATTTTTGATTTCAATCTATATCTCTCTCTTGATCTTGGTGAAAATGCCATCGCATACTTTTGCAACTGTGGAAAGCGTCTCTGCTTTTAAAGCAGCCTCCTGGCAGAGGATAGATATAGCTTTCCACTCTGCCACTCACTCTGTCACTCGGCTGCCATTTCCTCCTCAGGGTCTCCTCTCTTGAGAGCTGTCCTGTCAGCCAGCGACGGTGTGGAGGTGGAGGGTTAGAGGTGTCAGATTTGACTGGGATATGGAAGAGATGGAGGAGGAGAGATGTGGGAGAAAGGGCCACTCTGAGGTTATCAGCTAAAATGAGGATGATTACCCAGCCGTGGCACACACACACACGTTTTTCTTTTTTGGCTCAGAGGAGTCATTATTTTTGTGCAGCACTGAATGAACTATTGTTGTTAATGGAAGTGAGTTGGAGCATACTATGGAAGTCTTTACCTATTTAACCTTTGCCAGCTCTGAGCCCAAGTGATGAACCGTGAAGTTGTAAGGCAGTGCCTCGCCAGAGCATTATCGCTATTGTCCTCACACAGCGTATTGACTCACTTTGGGATGGGGTGAGCACTTTTGCACTACTCGAGTCTTCTTCAGCTAAACAGACTAAACACGCACACACACACATCCACACACTATCAACGCCCCCCCCCACCATAAACAATCATGATCCTGGCAGTCTATTTAGCTGATGGATATGGTATTGACTTTATGGCCTCTTGCTCCATCTGCAAGGGGCTGACATGGTTGGTTTCCTGCGTTTGGGGGGAGTTAGCTGAGGTGGATGGATTGACTCAAGTATCGATAACTCTCTACTTGTCTGTGGGCGGATGTTTTATGGCCGCGGGAGGATGGGATGCTGAGGTTAGAGAGGAGAGAACCTTGCACGAAAATATTGGGCTGTATCGGTCGGTGAAGTTTTATCTCTCAGTGGAGGGCGATGAGCAGATTTCAAGAGTCTGGAGTTTGAAAATGAGCTGGAAACAAATCACGCATCTCATCGGCTTGCTTTTTACATCTCTGACTTTTTACAGAATCTCTGAATATTCACACGGAGATTAGACGAGATGAAACATTAATGGTCCCCTTGGGCTTGCTAGTCTGTATACTTTCAGCCAGAGCCTTGTGTTTTTCTGTCATCAATTTAAGATGGTGCTTTTATGGTAACAATTTAAAACATTAATGGCTGAGGATTTGCTTGTTTCAGGGTTTAGCTTGCCAGTCCCACCACACCATGCTGTCTGTTATGAAACACAATGTGGGGGGGGAGCAGATGACATTATGTTGAAAATGTGTCTGTCGTCTTTGCGAGGTTTTGCAAGAGAACTGATCCCTTTGCAAAAATGTTCCCATTTCAGTACTTTTTGGACTGTCTCAGGACTTTTGGCTCAGAAGTCGAGCTATTTTTCACTTATTTATTTTCTGTGTGGCTTTGCTAAAAACTTCACTCGTTGGCGCTTTGTGTAAACACTCAGGTGCTGGCTAAGGCCTCCGCTCTAATGTCGAGCAATGACTATGCATTTGTCTGAATTCCGTTGTGTCTCCTTAGAACAGGTTATTGATGGAGGCAGGGTAAGTAGCTGCAGTCTGCCAGTGAAATGGCCTTAGCTTTTGTTTTCTCATCTCACACAAACTCTTAATGGCCTTATTGGATCAATTACAGTCTCTTCTATAAAGGTGCTCAGTCGGTAACTCATGATTTAGCCAGCCTTCATTAGCTTATTTGGGTTGTTAATAGGCTAAGGCTGTGAGTGTGTTTGCGCCTGTTGGGATTAAGAGCGACATTTCTTATCTTTTGGGCTACTTATCTTATTGGCATTTTGGATTTGTGGAATCAACTCTCACTTAAAGTTGAGATAAATGGGAAATATTTCCCTCTCAGTATGAAATTCTGTTGGTAATGATATCTGCAGTTTTACTTCTTTCTATTTTCAACAGAGTGTTAAATGATATGAATTATATATTATAACACACACAAAGTAGATATTGTAGTAATACTGATGTCAGTTGTGCTGACTTGACTATGACTTGCCCAAAAGTGCATGTGATTATCATAAAGTGGGCATGTCTGTAAAGGGGAGACTCGTGGTACCCATAGAACCCATTTTCATTACACACATATCTTGAGGTCAGAGGTCAAGGGACCCCTTTGAAATGGCCATGCCAGTTTTTTTCTCGCCAAAATTGAGCCCAAGTTTGGAGCGTTATTTAACATCCTTTGCGACAGGCTAGTATGACTGGTGAGTGTGACCGATTTTGTAGTTTCCACATGATACCAGTATATTCAACTCTAGCTTTAAAACCCTCTACAACCTAAAAATCACAAGTTGCGTTAATGCGTTAAAGAAATTAGTGGCGTTAAAAATAATTTGTGTTAACGCATTATTATCGTGTTAACTTTAACATCCCTAGTACTTTTCTGTGAATGTGGCTGTAGTTTGTGTCTTGGCAGAGTCATCCACTGACTGATGAGCATCATGCCTGCTGCGCTTGAGGGCTCAGATGTACACAGCACACATGATCTAACCACAACAATCATACATGAAAGAAGCTGGGACATACATGTACACTGCACATGTTCACTTGAAAAAGAAACAGAGCGTGAAGAAATTATCCTCGGTGCCCTCGCATGCAGAATGGTTTACTGTTGCCCTGCTCCTTACTACTCTTCTCCAATTTTCTCTGTTGGATGACAGAATTTGGTTTGTGTAAATATCCAGGAGGGACGGACACAGAACATTTATTGTATTTAGGACCAGCCAGAGTTGTTTGTTGACACAAGTTGTCCTTGGTACACTTTGGTTTTTGTATGGATTTAACAAACAAGATGAAACGTGTTCATTAGTGAGCTTTAAACGTGCTGGCAGGTCGATTTTGTTCTCTTTTGACTAGGGGTGTAACAAAAATATCGAAAATGTTGAGTATCGCGATATTATGTTTTGATACTGTATCGATTCTCAAAAAACACTGTATGGATTTTTAATTATTAGTTTACATGCAAAGATTAACACAGTCAATACTTAATTTAATTTGCAAAAATATGCGCCCTCTGTCAGTGTATGTGTCCTCTCAAAGTAGTGCTTTGTTGGATGTTACAGGGACTGTGATAAATGCAAATGCAGATCCCACTGTTCTCATTGCATAAAAAAGTACCCTGTATCATGATACATATCGTATCGCCAGATTCTTGCCAAACACAGCCCTACTTTTTGACAGGGACAGTCTTCCCCATTTCCTGTCTTTATACTAAGCTAAGCTAACCATCTGATGGCTAAAGCTTCAATGTACCTTACAGATGTGAGAGTGATTTAAAACCTTCTCTCTCTAACCTCTTGGCAAAAAAAGTGAATTCCGTAAGCATATTTTCCAAAATGTCAAACCTTTCCTTTCACAACAACTGTTGTTATGTGCAAACCTTATATGGCACCTCTTTATGATCATTCAAAAAATATATTAAAAAAAATTCAAAAGCAACTATTTGATTTTTATTTTGTTTTTTGTTTCTGAAATTCTAAGATTTGGGAGATACAGTGGTATTACTGTCTGGTTGCTTTATATGAAGGCAGTTTAGTAGGCTAAAGAAATATGAGCTGCATTATCAGATAAACAAATCTCCACAGTTCCTGCCTTTATTATATACCATATCAATATTTAGAAACAACTACCAACTGTTTCCAAAAATGCGTGGCACGGTGGCATCAAATAGATAATGTCATCAAACTCTGAATCATAATAATCAAGGAAATCCCAGACGTGTTTCTTTTTCGTTGTCATTATTTCCTTAGAACTTTAGTACAGTGCAGTGAGGAGAAAATCATTTCCGTGTCTGAAACTAGTCAGTGTGTGCCCACTAATTTGCATAGACTTTACATCTCTAATTTCAACTTTAACCCATCAGGTGTTCACATCATGCTGCTCACCACTGCTGCAACAACAGTTTCTCTCTTTGCCAGCTTTAGTTGAGAACCGCATGGCTGCTGGGTGCTTTTGTTGCTTGTGAATTGTGTGATGTGAGCGCACAGTTAGAAATGATGTACAGTACTCTGTGTACTTTTTACATGAAATAGTTGAGTTTTAACAGGCGTTTTTAGGGCCTTTGTTGAAAATTGTTGTCTAATGAAAGACATTAACCAGCTTAGACACCTCGATAAGGTTTTTTTCTTCAATGCCAGAAATACAGGAAGTAGTAACTGTCACTTTTTGGAGCTGTGTTTATCTCATCTTTCCACACTAAAAGAGTTAGCTGGAATTTGCCAGATCTTAGATGACAGGCCTATTATCAGGCTCAACCCTCGCTGCTCCTGCTGCGAAGAAACCCTCGATATTGTCGGAGGCGTGTTTGGACAGCCTTCCCGAGTCTAGTTTATGCATCAGTAAGAAACCACACAAGTTGCCCAGCCCCATATGTCAATCACATCTGCACTCGCTGACTGGATTTCATCTGAATCTTTTATATTGCAGCCGACATCAAAGAATCCCCAAAAATGATAAGTGCTGCTGCGGCCGTTACAGTCCGTGAGTCGATAAAATATTTGTGACAGGCATGAGGCCTTTTTACACAAGACCCTTTATTAAACACAAAGACTCTGTCAGTGAAATTAGTTTGCGTGTGTTCCTTTGTCAATAAGTCGGCAGTTCAGTCAAGGTAAACTGAGGCTGGGGGGCAGAGACATGAGTCAGTGCAACAACAGGAAGCGCAGAGATTCTTATTTCAGTTGAATCAGGCAAATAATCCATTGTTGTATCTACTGAAGAGGCTCAGAGTTTCTGTATCTTTTTTCTTTTATAGGCTGGTGTGTTGGCGCATACGCTGTGTATTAGTAGGCCAAATGAGATTAAGCCAATTCAGAAAGAGCTCGTTTATTGTGTGTAAACTCCCACCCGCCACCCCTGCACCCCATCGCTGTGCAGCGCTTCTCATATCCATTTCAAGGGAATAAAAAGTGGGTTGAGAATTAACACACTTTTGAGTCATTGCGTCAAACACACATTTACTAGGATC
The DNA here is from genome assembly GCF_015220745.1 of Sebastes umbrosus. Lineage (NCBI taxonomy): Eukaryota > Metazoa > Chordata > Actinopteri > Perciformes > Sebastidae > Sebastes > Sebastes umbrosus. The sequence continues at coordinate 9,688,346 of NC_051279.1, forward strand.
TTCCCATTTTTCTATGCTTTTTCTTCACAAGTTGCACCCGGAAACATTTGTTGTAGATTTCACAAAGAGGTTAAAGAGGCTGAGGCATATTTTGAATATTTGTTGTTACTAAAGTTGCAAAGATTAATCAATTAGTTGTCAAATATTAAATTAATCACCAACTATTTTGATAATCGAATAATCGGTTTGAGTAATGTTTTAAGAAAAAAGAAAAAAATTCTCAGATTCCAGCTTCTTAAATGTGAATATTTTCTTGTTTCTTTACTCCTCTATGACAGTAAAACTGAATATCTTTATCTTTGAGTTGTGGACAAAATAAGACATTTGAGTCATCTTGGGTTTCAGGGAAACGCTGATCGACATTTTTGGACATTTTAAAGACTTAACAACTAGGGCCGTGTATTGGCAAGAATATGGCAATACGATACGTATCATGATACAGGGGTAACGATTCAATATATTGCGATACAGTAAGCAAGGCTATATATTTTGATCTTTAGGAAAACTGTCATATTATAAAACACATCACCATATGTATAAAATTGGAGTGAAAAAGGCACTATGTGAAATGGCTACTAACATCATCACACGTGAATACAATTGGACTCATTGGATCCACAAGACTCTCAGCTTCACAGTGATACCCAATTTATGCAATTCTAAGACTATAAGACTATTTAGGGACCCCAGAATGCATACATTTTTAAATACACCATTAGGTGAAAATAACATTAACACTTTTATACTGTATGCAAAAAACTGCATGTGATTATCATAAAGTGGGCATTTCTGTAAAGGAGAGACTCGTGGGTACCCATAGAACCATTTTCATTCACATATCTTGAGGTCAGAGGTTAGGGGACCCCTTTGAAAATGGCCATGCCAGTTTTTCCTCGCCAAAATTTACTGAAGTGACATGGTTGGTACCAATGGATTCCTTAGGTTATAGTTTCATATGATACCAGTGGCTTCTTTCTAGCTTCAAAACGGAGCCCGCTACAACATCTGAAAGACAGAATAGCGTCTATGCCCTTTGGATTTTTAATAGGTTAATTAAAAATCGATAGCATTTTGGAGAATCGACACAGTATCACAAAACATAATATCACAATACTCATGTGTATTGATATTTTCTTACACCCCTACTAACAACTAATCGTTTAATCGAGAAAATAATCGACAGATGAATCGACAATGAAAATAAATTGTTAATTGCAGCCCTATAGGTATTGTTATGTTACCACTTCATTTTGCGAAGATGAAGTCATTCAAATAAAGTAGATGTGTTAGTCTTTGCGAGCAAGCCGCGCGCAGGATTAGACGGTTGATGTCAGAGCATTAAATCATTTTCCTGCATTCCGGTTATTCCATTCCTCAGTGCTTATTCACATTTAGCCTTCCACTCCTCTTTTACTCTCCAAATGTTTGGCATGTTGTCCGTGTCTGCCTCTGTGATCAGAAAGCTCGCATCCCCACTCTGTATACCTCCAGCCAAATCAGTCTCAGATGGAGAGACAAAGAATAAGATAAGAGTTTGAGAAAGACAATCAAAGAGAAACCATTTGTAGTTGTTTATAGTTTGGGCTCTCATGGCACAAACAGGAGCTTTGAGATTCAGAAGTCCAGCCCACTGCAAAGGCACCAACGCTTTGACATTTCGAGTAACAAGGGAGGCCGGCGGAGTTGAAGGGATGAGGGCGCTCATGCATGCTCATCCCTCATTCAGGCCCATCTTCAGGCTCTGAAATCCAGCACAAACAAACACCCTCCCACCGAGAGCCAAAGACAGGCCACAGAGAGGCCGCCAAGCTCCATTTATTCTCCATATTTGTGTTTCATTTATACACAAGCATGCTGTGCGTATTTGTGTTTTGTTGTTTGCGTGCGCAATCATATGTCTTTAATATACCACGTCTTAATGTTCGGTGCTTACTTATATCCAATTACGCCCACCTGTGTTTCTTCTCTAAGGAAGCCGCTCATTAATGTGCTGCGTGCGAATCAGCGGCGGCTTTTAGAGCAGAGAAACAGAGAAATTAATTGAAATACATCCCGCCAGCGTCCTTTTGGTTATTTACTTATGATCCGAGCCGTGTGTTAACTTCACAAACAGCCCCGGTCGACCCACGTATTTACTTTCTGGACTGTATATTCCATGAACAGCTCTAATATGGTCAATAAGGACGAATGCCAGAAGCAAAAGAGGGACGGTGCCTGTGTGTGTTTGATAGAGATAGAGAGGGAAAGGAAAGGACAAAACCAGGCACAGAGAAAGGAATACTACAGAAAATCTGTGTCCGTTTGTAATTGTTTCAGTAGTAAGGCTGTCAATCGATTAAAATATTAATCACAATTAATATTGTGATTGTCCATAGTTAGTTGCAATTAATCGCAAATTAATCATTTATCTGTTTCAAAAATGTACCCTAAAGGGAGATTTGTCAAGCTTTTAATACTTCTTATCAACATGGGAGTGGGCAAATATGCTTGCTTTATGCAATATATGTATATATTTATTATTGGAAATCAATTAACAACACAAAACAATGACGAATATTGTCCAGAAACCCTCACAGGTACTGCATTTAGTATAAAAAATATGCTCAAAACATAACATGGTAAACTCAAGCCCTACAGTTAACAACAGCTGTCAGTGTGCTGATTGACTATGACTTGCCCAAATCTGCATATGATTATCATAAAGTGGGCATGTCTGTAAAGGGGAGACTCGTGGGTACCCATAGAACCCATTTTCATTCACATATCTTAAGGTCAGAGGTCAAGGGACCCCTTTTGAAAATGGCCATGCCAGTTTTTCCTTCGCCAAAATATATCATAAGTTAGGAGCGTTATTTAGCCTCCTTCCCGACAAGCTAGTGTGACATGGTTGTTTGGAAGATTATAAATAAATCTCATTTTTAGAATAATAATGCAAAATCTGGAGACAAAAAGTCCCCTAAAGGATTAAAGAGGAGCTGAGAAGGAGAAAGGAAGCGTGTGTTTTATATCTCATCCTGGCTTATTAATCAAGATAGTGCTTGCATATTAATCCATGTCAATATGATTTCACACCACCATAACTCTCAATGACGAAGGTCAAAAGACCTCAGGCTGACAATCAATGATATGCTAATTAATGCTATATCAACAAATCGCCCGTGCCCCTGTGAATGTTTTAATGCATGCCTCTGTATAAACGTGACCGTGAATATATCTACTGGTACTGAAGAATGGCGTTTGAGCCAATCAGTAGCCCAACAGTGCATCTCTTGCAGAAATAGAAAATGGTGCAATTTTGGATTCAAGTGCCCTTGCTTTTGAGTGTGCCTAAAAATGCTAACCTGTGCGTTTTATTCCTCTGTTTTTCCCATTTTGCTGCTGCGATGATTGCTGCCTCTGCGGGGCCTTTCAACAAGTTAATGTGATTTTTTTCTCTCTTTCTTTCTTCTTTCTTCTTTCTATCAGCCTCATCTGTGGTTTATTCTGCAAGGGTCTGGCCCGCAATAACAGTGTCAAAGACATCAGTAATGGTAGATATTTAATAGATATGACCTCACTGTGGCTTTGGAAAATACATATATATTATCAACATAATCTCCTGCTGGAGAGCTGCACTTAAATCGTCTTTCACGGTGCAATGCTGAGCAAGAAAACTGTGGAGACGATGCATGTTTTTTTTTTGAATGGTGTCGAGGGTCAGGGTGTGGGTTGAAAGAACAACAAAAAATGTGACTTAGTAGCATGGTAGTGGTGTAAACTTGGCTGCAGGAATTTCCAGAGCATTATTGAGGCATTATATTTTGGAGTTGCCTGTCTGACAGCAAAAAAAAACCGAAAACATCTAACTCCAGCAGCTGCTTTGATTGAAGAGAGCTCTCGGTTTAGATTCTGCGGGTCTGTGTGGAGCTCAGCGAGGACGAATAACCCCCGCTTTAATCCCTAGAGGCCCATCCTGGTGTGTGTATATCTGTGTGTGTGCGCGTGTACGAGGCTGCCACACTGCCCTCGTTCACAACCGTCCATATTTTCAGAATCCCTGCCGACCCTTCGCGCCGGCTTGGCCCCCGCTGCCCGACCCAAGTGTTTGTTGTTTTATGTTTTCGTCCCTCCCTCTCTGCCTCTCTCCTCCTCCTCTTGACATTCATACTCCGCCCATTTCATTGTCTTAAGCCGGCTGCGATTGTAAAGCCGCCCTCCTCCTTTTACACTTGTTTCTCTTGACCCCGTTTCCCTCTTTAGCATCCTTTGCCATCTCCCTCCTATTTTTTTATCCTCTTTCACTGCTGCTGTTGCCCCGCCTGTTCTCCTGACGCTGTTTTTCCCGTCCGCCTCCATCGTAGCCGATGAATAATTGAAAAGATTGTCCAAAAATTTTCTGTCTGTCTGTCAGGCGGTGTTCGAGGGATGTGGGATGTAGCTGTGTTAAAGGGTGTGACATGATGCCACATAACCTCTAGGGTAGTGGCAGATGATACGCCAACGCCAAGCAGCTGCCTTTCAGACTTTTTGTCTGTTTGGTGTGTGTTTGTGTTGTTCCCTGAACTGTGCAGTGACTGACATTGACTGTATTTGTTTACAGGCTATCTAGAGGTTAGTTTTTGGGCAGCTGATCCACATTTTTGTCCACAGAGTATTCCTATCTCTCTGCATGTATCTCTAATGTCGCCTCTTTTTTTGTTGTCCCGGGCTCATATTTTTCTTGTTATTGCATCATGACTGCCCTCAGGAGACTGTTAATGCACTCCAAATGTCCATAACGTGACAGACTGTGTTACCCAAAAATGACTATCTAGTGCTGGTGTCTAATGCATTATACAGTATATATGCGCTTTGGGATGTTGTGCTTGTGTTTATGCGTGTGTTAGCGTCGTCTGAACAAACAACAATCAGGAGAATCAGGGTGCTGGTAGCTCGCCTCTGCCTCGATCGAGTGTTTAGATGGAGGATGGAGATTATGAACTGATTAATTTGCAGGGGAAGATTTCGGGGGGCCAAAGGAGAGGCGATGGCAGTGAGCTAAGCATCTGGGATTATCCAGACTTAATGGGGGGAATAAAGCGGCCTATGGGTGGCAATCCGCTTTCCATCCGCGCAGGATTTCCGTCACATTGACGTGTGATGTCGCACCGGAGGAACCCTGCGGCGTAGCTGGAGGGGCTGGCACTCCGGGCCCACCAGATGGCAGCGTCCTCCGTTTCAGCTTGCTATCATTTACTTGCAGAATAATTGGACTTCTTTCTTTTACAACTCAGCAGGAGACATGACGAGGGCAGAAAAACTGTTAGATGTAAGCAGGTGTTGTGAGTTTAACAAACAACAAAGTCCAACAGTTTAAACATTTATGGGCAGGCGGGAGTGTTTTTGTAATGCCATAAGATTGTGTTTTATTAGAGAGCTGATTAAAGAAACAGTGTGATGTTAGGGGAATTCTGTCAGAGGAAACATTTAATCTTGTCAAGCATTTGTTTCAACACATTTTTTGCTTTTCCATAAGAAAAGAACTGGCATTACGTAATCCTTGTGTTCAATTTTAGACTGGAACTTTAATGCAAAAATCCAGTTATACAATGTCTATCCTTGGGACTTCTGAGAGACAGCCATCAACGTCTATTTTATATATATATGCATTAGGAAGCAATAGCAATAGTAGGTAGTAATAGCTGTCGGTTGCTCTAGAGATCACCAGGTCACTTCTTATCAGAGGTAAATGTGTCATACAGTGTTGTTTGTGATGATGGGCAGTGTCACCAGAGGCAAACTCTATCCCATACACTGCATAGAAGAAGTTGACGAAGTTGACGCTGTATAAGACGTTTTAAGCGACCACAATCTTGCAATTAGCTTTCATGAACTGAAACACACTGGTGAAAGAGGTAAAGTACTAAGACGGAAATGCGTACAACACCCAGACCCGACAACGCCTTGTTGCCCCCTGCTGGCTATTAGAGAGAATGCAAGTTTAAGGCACTTACACATTGGCCCCACTTTAAGGAACCGAAGGTTGCCTACTGCATGTTCCCTACCATCATTGAACTATTTTCTGAAAAACTCGTTGCACACAGAGAGCCTCATGACAGATATGCAACACCATGTTTAATTGATGCAGTATGGAAACAAGTGATATCCATTTAAAAAATAAATAAATAAAGTAAGAGACAGGGATAGACAGATTAAACTTCTTCAATCTTGTGGGGAGATGTGATTTCAGCAAAGAGGTAGCTGCCAAAAGAGAAGCGACTCTGCCAGTATGGTTGCACTTTGGGGTCCAGTGTTAAGCCCACCTTTGTTTAATAGGTTGTGTTCACAGTAAGTGCATTTTTTTGAGACTTGTACATTATGAGAACCTTACAAAACTAACTTTAAACTATGCTATTGGTTCACTTTGTTCTGTTATGTACTCTGATCTATTTTATTAGCTATCAAATTTGGCTGGCTGTGTATCCTTTAAATTTCATTTAAAACTTACTGCATAAGTGTGTTTCTGCACAAAATAGCCTGCGCGTAGAGCCAAGTTTCTCTGTCTAACACTAGTATTTGATGGTGTTCTTGGAGAAATTGAACAGTGTGAACATTCCCCCAAAAGTGTCAAGACTGAACTCTGGGTCCATAAATCACTCACTATCACCCTCCAGAGAGGACAGGGGTCGTCCCTGTGTGTTGTCTGACTTAGAGCTCAAGGCTTGAAAGGTTCATTATTATACAACAAGGACGGCTCCTTGACGAATGCACTCTCAGTGTGTTAATAAGCAAAAGCAGACTGCTGGCCTCATCCTCTGCAGATGTAACACTATGAAACTAAAATGTGTGATGGTTCAAATGGTTTCCACAGCGCTGCCTGCTGTGCTGTGTGCGTGTGTGAGGATAGAAGATATGAGCAATGGTGATGGTGGTTCGTGTTAAAATGCTTGCACGTGTCTTTTAGATGCCTGTGGGTGGTTTAATTTGTGTCTGTGTGTATCTGTGTGTGTGTGTCTTTTGTCTTATTTATTGTTCATGAATTATGTGCGCGTGCAAAAAATAAAAAAAGCATGCGTCTGTGACGCACTCTGCAGCTGGCCCATGCGCGCACACCCTGGGGCCGAAGAATTCAAAGCAATCCCATTCCTTCACGCCACGAGTCCTTGAAATCCACAGTGTTATACCTTTGTACAGTAGGCCCACCAATAGAAAGATTTATGATATTTACTATGTTATATTCCACCTATAGATAGTGACGAATACCCATACGGCACAATGAGGTACGCGGTCTGTTCGCAGTCTCGCTTGATAAGCAACAAATGCTCCTCGTGTCACCTTGGGTGTCTCAGGCGATGAGCGATCCAGCCAATTACTGCACGTCTCCAACATGAGACACTTTTTGTCACTTATACGGTGGTCTCAGCATGTATGATATAAAAGTGCGTGTGTGTGTGTTAGAGAGGAGGAGGAAGAAGAATCGGTGGGCACACACAGTCATCGAGCTCAGCATTTTTTCCGGGGAGCTGTGGACACCTAACAGCTGGTTGGGGAGGAAGGTGCGGACTAAATTTCCCAGGTGTCTCTCTTTCCAACAGAGCGACCTGTTCTGTCAGCAAAGGAGGAATGTTAACGCTCCTTTCTCTGCAATTATTTCAGTCTGTATTTTCTGCGTTTTACTTTCTATGGGTGGTTTGTAGTGAGATGTTTTGCATGCCTTTGTTTTTATTATTTTGACCTCACGTGTGTTAATACTTTGATATTATTTGTGTTTTTATGGCTTAGTTCTGGATATTTCTACACAAGTAAGAAACGACCTTCTTAGAATAAAGCAACAATTATCAAGTGCTGTTGAGTTAACAGATTTTTTTCTATTCTCCAAACGCTCTTTCCAAAGAAACGCGTGAATAAGTTCTCCACTAATCCCTTCAAAAGGTTCTCCTCGTTTATTATCCCACGTATCTTTCCTTCGATTGTGAGGACTTTCAAAGAATTCCTCTTTCTAAATGAGTCTCAATCTTGTTGGCAGCGACAATGGAGGTATTTTAGGGGATCATATCCCACCGTCTTGGCCCTGCCTCCTCATCTCCCTCGTCTATCTGATAACAGTCTTATCTCGACGGCTGCCCTCTCTCAAAGAACAGTGCAGCCCTTCACTTCACAGCTCTCCTCTGTCGCCTCAGATCCTCACACAAAAAAAGGATTTTTGTCTTTTGGGAATTTGTACCTAGAGTGGAGAGGGAACTTTGTGTGCAGTGTATCTGTCCTCGGCCATCGTTGATTAGGAGGAGGGAGATTGCGTGTCATATTTAATGAAGTGAAAGTGTTATCTGAGTGTGCGTGTGTTATCAGGGAGGTGTAGGTGGAATCCCCTGTGGAGCGATTCTTTTCTGTCTCAGCAGAGGTGAAAAATAAGTGCACAACTGCTGTAGATAACTGTACCTGAAACCTGAGCGAAATTCACACAGGTTTCTCTTCCACAATATGTTGTTATCTGTTATTTCTGCAACTCCTGTGTGTTGTTTAGAGTCTATTGTATTGTAGGTTGAGGCTGCCACTACCGCTTATATTCATTATCGAATATAGCCAATGACTTTCTTGATTGTTTACTCTATAAAAAAACTTTCCCTAAATCCAAGGTGACATTTGTAAGCTGCTCGATTTGTCCGACCAAAAAGTCATGGTTGGTACCAATGGATTCCTTAGGTTTTCTAGTTTCATATGATACCAGTCTTCACTCTAGCTATAAAAATTAAAAATTTGTGGTGTTAAAAGTTGCGTTAATGCGTTATTATCGCATTAACTTTGACAGCCCTACTTTTTACATGTTTTTACACGAAAGTATGTTTGTAGAAGGCAAAGATTGGCTCATAAAAACCAATCATTTTGGCCTCAATAATAGAGTTTCATTCTCTTTTGTATGAAGTTAAAGATCCTAATTGAACAAATTGATTAATAGTATGTCATTGGTTGTGGCCTCTTGCAGGAAATCTTCACCTTGTAATAAGACAAAACCTGAAATCAAAACCTTCTTCTAGACGGCAGTAAGCTGTGGACCTGTTGTTGTACTCTGTGAACGGTGAAAAGGAGCATGGAGGTGTTTTCATGTTTCTGTAATGGAGACTTGATGCTGTTGTCGTTCTTAGTTCATGGAGTGATGGAGCAGGAAATTATGCTGCAGAGTGAAGTCTACTTCGGGGGTTGCAGGGGTTAAGAACCAATGAGCTCCAGTCGGTAATAGGATTGGCTCGGTGGGTGGGTCGTGTGGGTGCACCCGTGCACGGTATACGTCACATATGTCACAAAAGGTGATTGAAAAAACGGAGTGATGTGGGGCTGGTGCGTGTGTGTCATGTTGAAAGATGATCACAGGGAAGGCTGTGGCGTGCACGCTGAGGTTTGCTGTGGAAGAATCAATGCAGTGATTGAATGACTGACTGTCATCTCTCCCCGTCCCTCCCGAGGTGTAATTACTAAGGTGGAATAGCCGTGTTTCTACGGGTCATAAATCCCAATCTCTCTGCCCAGTGACAGTGATGGGGACCGAGACCAGCGGAGCATATCTGCTGTGATGCAGACCAAACTTTAAGTTTAAATTACATCTTGATTTATTTCAGGTTCATGTTTATGTCTCGTTGATTAAACCACATGGTCAGTTATTGGTGTGGCTTTATCATGCAATCATAATAATGCAATTTGCGTGCTGTTTAGCTATTGGCTTAAATGCATACAATAATGCATGATACATTTTATTAGGGGTGGGAAAAAAATGTATTGTTTGTATTCGGATTTCTTTTTTTTTTTTAACAATTTTGAAATCAGTTTTTTAATGCCAGAATCCATACATTTGCTTCATTTGAGTCTATGTGGAGGTAGAAGGAAGTTACGGTTTTAATTGTTGTAGTCAGAGTAACGTGACGTCATATCCGTTCCGTATACGTCAACCAAAACCAACAGCAGCCGGCTGCAGTGAGCCGAAACGACAAAGCAGAAAACGGCGGAGGGTCCACGTGGATACCACCTGCACCCTCACATTTTAAATCCAAAGTGATAAACACTACACCTACAGTAAAGTATGGAAACAATTTGGGTTTCACACATTGCCTGGAAATGCAGAGCTAGAAATCTTGATTTCGCAATTCACACCTGAATGATCTGGTGTGTTTAAAATATTAGTTTTGTGATTATATACATAATCCATATTTCATATCATAGAGTGCGGATGAGAAAAATGGCACCGCAGCAAAATACAGATAATAATTTAAGCTGCTGAGCATGCCGTTAACTGTGTGGAAATGAATTTGTAATGTCATACAGTTGCATTTACATCAGGGACAACAGTTTGTTGACAGCTTTGTGTTTTTCCCTCGTGACTGGAAAAGTTTTGTGCCGGTCCAGGGCAGTGAACTGTTGATTTTTCTTTTTCACTGTTTCCTAGATTATTTTTTTTGTACAGAACACCTCTACACGAGTCAGGCTCTTCTGTAGTTGTTTGTTTGCTTTTTTTAAAATATGCAGAGCTAGAAGGAACTATGGGTGAGTTGTATCTACGACACCGAGCCCTGAATAAAGGAGATACAGTACCTTGTGCTCCCGTATATAAAGAATTATAGTGGAAGTCACACAAGCATGAGCTAGCGGGTGTGTGTGGTAAACCCGGGAGGAATTTGCATTTAATTCAAGGTGATTCTTTCACAACACTTCAATGTTGGAGGTGGGACTTTTTTTTCAAGTCAACTCCTCTTTGTTCAGTCATCTACAGTTGTGTTGTGTCAGAAGGTCCTTGCCAATTCCGTCCCTACTATTTGGTCTATAGCGCATTTAAATCAGTGTGCTCTCTTTGCGACTGGCTGCATATGTATGAGAGGGCAGCTAAGCAGAGGCAATCCTCTTCCTCCATACTGTATCCCCTGAGCTCACTGACTATATATATTGCTCTCTCTGTCCTCTTGAGTATGATCAGTATTCAGCAGCTGGAGACGAAAGTGTCACAGGTTGCCTCCGAGCTCAGTGTGGTTAAAAAGACAACTTGAGTGGCTCATTTCCCCTGACTTAACTATATGTGGACATTTTGACATTGTCAAAACCCTCCTGCGTGTGCAATTTTACATATAAATGTGTGTGTGTGAGAGAGGTTTTTGCAGCTACATGCATTCATTTGATGGATTCAGTGTTATGCATGTGTTGGTGTGTTTGAGCATTACCATACAGCAACACCCATTCTGTTCTGCTACCTGTCTTGTTTTCCATTGATCCCTCTGCTGGAGTGTAAAAGTAGACAGCAGGGGACGTCAATGGTCTGCTTCAAAAACGCTGCGAGTGAGTCAGATTCAAATTTCCAACTGAGCTAACCTGAACACCACTACACCTAACTATCAGATCCCGTCTACCTCGGTATCACAGTGTTGAAAAAGTGATTAGATGACAATAGAGATAGGGATCGAGGAAAATATTGATACAGCGTAGTATCACAATATTTTGCGTGGCAATATTGTGTTGATACACGGTATCAACAAGTATCAATCTTTTATTATGTAAACTATAAATATTGCCGTAATGCAGTTCGGCTGCTGGTTTTTCAACATCACAATAGAAACGATATAGAAAAAATATAAACAACAGGCACTTTTATATCGTAAGATGATATATATCGTGATAACGCCTGGTCCTACAACAGATGTGGTGAGATAATTTACAGATAATTTACAGTTGAAAAAAGGTAATATATCCGTAAATATTGTAATACATCTTATCACAATACTCAACATATTGCAAAATGTTTAAAATCGCAATATGATCGTAATCATGTTTTAAGTATCGTGATAATATTGTATCGTGTGGCCTCTTGTGATTCCCACCCCTGACTAGAGAGGAAAAATATCTGTTTATATCTAAAATGTACCAAATGTTAAATATTTGTTAATATGGATTTGTTTATGTGTATGACTTAAATAACTTTATTTGGCTGCTGTCATAAATAAGCCTCAGAAATAATCCGTATATGACATATCTTTTTCGGAGCCAAACATCCCTTCATTGGAAAATGAATAATCATGATGCTTTTTTCTTTTTTAAACAAACATCAAAATGTGGAGTTGTTTCAAAGTGCTCCAGAGTCACTTTGAAAAAAAGTGACTGTATGCTATTGAGAAATGACCTTCAATAGCGAGCAAAGAAGCTAAATCTAAAAAAGAAGTTTAAAAGCTGTTTTTTTCAGAGGAAAGAAAAGAGAATGGGAGTGTAAAGGAGATCGAAAAGACAACATATAAAACAAGCAGACAAACTTTATAAACCACAAAATATAAAGTTATAATCAAGTGAAGAAAACACAAACAAAACAACGTGAGTTTTCAGATGTTTTTTTTTTAAGATATGCACTGATTTTTCCTCTCGTAGACTTTGCAGAAGGGTGGTACAAGGTCAGACAACAACGGCAAAAACAAGAATCTAATTTTGGTATGAGACTGTTCAAATCTAGGTTTGTAAAAAGTGTCACTCTCAAAAGGCAAATCCTCCACGTAAGTGACACAATGTTAACCTCTCGCCTCACCCTCTCTTGATGATGAGTCCCTTGATTTCAGGCTGTGTCTTTAAAGATGGCCGGTCCTTGTCAGGAGAGCGAAGCCCTCTTGTTCCTCTTGACTTTGAATTAGGTCGGAGTCACTCTGATAATCAGAGGACAATCAGATTGTGTTGCGAGTCTGATACTAAACCTAGAGCCATCACATTTACATTTACATTACATTACTGCATATTTATTCATAGAGCACTGTCACGATGGAGGCCTGAGTGGAATAATAGATGGGGCTAATGCATTTTACTTGGAGATGGATGGAGGAGCAGAATCGATAGGATCTGCAGCCCTTTCACTTTGTGCAAAGAAAGTCGCCGTATCCAAAAACAACAGTGTTAGCAAAGAGATCAAAGTCGAGCGGCGGTGCAGAATCATTGTCTGTTTGCCCTTGACTGAATAACACACTGACATGCACTGTCAGCGTATGTTACATGACTGATCATACTTTGTGTATATTGCACAAGTATCATCAATGTCAGTCATTGCCTCCATGTCTGGCCAGATGAGTGAAGGGTAGCAGCAGCAGTTATGTGTGGGCTTATTGTTCAGACAGGCGTGATGCTCTCTGATGTTCCCTCCTTTGACTTCACCAGGCTGGGTCATCTGAGGCTGATGGGGACTGGGAAAAATGGGACGAGGGGAGTGTCTCCTGAAATTAAATGTGACATTGGGGATTAAAATCTATGAGGAAGGAATAGAAGTTTATGACTCTTTTTGACAAAAAGAACAAAGAACGAAGGAACCCAAGTTACTAAATATAGATAGATAGATAGAAAGATAGATAAATACATAGATGGATAGATAGATAGATCTACTTTATTGATCCCAAACTAAGAAATTGTTGATTGATTTATCCCAAACTGGGAAATTATTGTGTTACAGCAGTGGGTTATCCAAGCAATGCACGGGAAATTCAGCAACAACAAAATCCTTTTGTGCGTTCCAGCTTCATGTGTCTAAAGAACCGTGAACATTTAGCAAATTAGGCAGATAAAATGATTATAAATCAACGTCTTTGTTTGAGACGCAACTTACAAACCGTGAGACACCAACACAGATTTATTGTGGTGTAGTTGTAATGGATTTTGAGAAGGAGTCATGCAGATGTGAAAAGGCAGATTAAGGCTGCATTCACACCAAATCAGGGGTTGCGACGATTAGCGCAGGGTTTTGTGGCTGTGTGGGAGTGTCAGTTAAGCGCCGTTTTGACTACGGGAACTTTCCCCCCGAAACCAGGAACCTTTTGAGGAACTCTTTGCGTTTCAACTGCAGAAACCATTTTCTGATTATTTCACGGCGGTTATGTTGTAAAGAACAAATAAATAACCATCAAACACTCAACAAGAGATGATTTACTGTGGAGAGAGACACTCTTAGTTTAATTTACTTTAACTTTCTGTAATTTATTCATTACAGTTGCATCAGTAAATATATGCAGCAGTAAATGTCACAGTGAGACAAACCAAATGTTTATTTTTATCAAACGCATTTCTTAGATGAAATGGGCTGACACGCTAAACTGCAGGCTACGACCACCAGCAACCCCTCGTCCTATGTCACGTTGATTCTTCATACATCAGTGGACTAATTTGCCTAATCTTCGCAGGTCTTTAGATCGTGGTGGAAACACAGACAACAATGGGCTGAAGGAAAAGTAGTCCCGGGACTAAAATTACTAGGAACTTCTTGGTGGAAACTGAGCTTTAAATGGCCCATTTGAGAGACCCATTTGATCTGAATGTCCCCTTGATCACCGGTTACGGGATTGGCCACCGCATGATGTCGGGTTGCGTTTCTCCAGAGGTTGATTCTGTTTCAACTTTTTTTTTTCCTGCACTCCCCTGCGCTCCTCACCGCTGCCGCCCAAACGCACCAACCACTATCACATGTATTGGAGGACTGGGGTTTTTAATGCAACGCCCGACATCAGATAGGCTACACTTCTTTTTGATTGTTTTCTGCTTCAGTACAGATTCATTCTCTCATTAGTGTGCTCTTTCCATTCTGCTCTTTTAAGACTAGTTAATGGAGGACTCCCCAGGCCAAAACATTGTTTTTCATGCACTAGTCAATTTTGAGATTTTGGGCTATTTTGCTTCCATAACATTCTTCTTTCAGACTAGTGAAAGAAAACATCCAAAATACACATGTAGGGGTTTATTTTACTACACTTTATTGAGTCTGTAGATTTCTCCTAAATTCACCAAAAGTTTAGCGTCAGATAATGCCTCATTTGCATATCTAAACATAACATCTCAGAAAACTTGTAATAAAAAAAGAATTGTCTTAATGTCAGTAATCAACTGGGGAAGTTTCATGCTGATATCTATTCGTTAATTATTTTTTACACTATTCACCTTTAGTGTCTTCAAAATGTATGGAATATTACAATACATATCTTTAAAGGCTGTTTTCTCAAAATGAGTTTTTTTCTCAGACTCTGAGCCAGAAGTCTCAACCAAACTTTCCAGTTTCATTCCTCTCTATATTCTGAAGGTTTTTACAGAAGGGTTTGTTCATATCATTCAAAGTCTGAGTTATATAATATTTCATTCCTTATTTTCCATTTTTTATGACAGTTGACAGTATTTTCTGATTTATAGAGTGATAAAAAAGAGACATACAAAATCCCCTTTATAAAATCCTTTGACTTCACTATGTCAATAAAATGAAACAAGAATTTTGAACCTGGCCTCATCCAATGTTTATATTTCTATTCTGATATGCAAATTAGCACATATTTGATAAAGACAGTGTCTCATTTGCATATTTAAACATACATTTTCAGACAACTTGTAATACAAAAAATAATTGTCTTTATGTAAGTAATCAACGGGGGGAAGTTTCAAGGTGATATCAGTTAATTTTTGTTTAAATTTCAATAACATGAAAAGAGATTATCCTGCCATAAGCCTAATATGTATAATAGTAATAACAAGTGTCTGCATACAGTCAAAATTAATGCTGTACACTAGTAGCAGCCTTGAAGCTTACAGTATGTTTGATAAATCAATGACATTAGCATTTCCATGTCAGGACATCTTGTATTCATGCAGTAAACAAATAATCAATATGAATTTGCATACGGACATTGATTCTTTTCGTATGTGTATGTGGTGCCGAGCTACTCTTCTCTACCACTCCAGATATTTTTTCCCTTTATTTTAACATTATGCCCTCATGGAGGATTGTTTTTCTTTTACAACCAGTGAGGCCACTCGGGCTTTTCCACTGCTTGTCAGTTTATGTTCCTCCTCCAGGCCATGTAAAGTGGCTTTGGTGACCCCACTGTGATAGGGGTCTGTTTATGCCTTAAGAAACCCTCTGCCTGTAGTCTCCCACTAGCCATAAACACACTCAGAAATACACTTGTGTGCACGTACACACTCATCGGTCACAGTGCTGTAAGTCATGGCGGTGAGGCCGGGATTGGGTGGACGAGTGCAGGAAGCCAGAGCTGTGACCACCTTAAGCAGTTAAGATGAATTGTGCTGTGGATGCAGGTACTTATTCTGCTGCTTTTATGAGGCAGTAGGGACCGCTGGTCTTGGCCTGGGGTGTTTGTTAATCAGCCTCAGGATGCAAGGGAAGGTATATGTGTATTTATGGGCCTTGAAAATGCCATTACATTGGCCATACAAACACACTTGACCCCCACAAGTCCCACAACAAGTAGCCTCTGTTTAGCCTATAGTCTTGTTCCTTCTGATACATAAACTACTGTATATATACAGTATAGTGCATATAGTGAATATGCAAAATTCAACTCACACCACTTATTTGTTCTAATTTGTGTTTGACTTGTATGCAGGAATTTTGAAATATATTTGTGTTGTCAAGATACCAACATTTTTACTTTGATACAATACCCTGCCTAAATATCTCGATACTGATACTGAAACGTTACCACGGCAAAAGTCTTAAACATCAGGAAAAGTAATGGAATAATAGATGATAGAACAAGGAACTTAAAATAATTTTAATATTAATTACATTTTTTTAAATGTATTAATCAAAAAATGTAAATGTATACAGTAATCTGATGCCCCCTATACTTGAGTTTATGTGATTTAACTTCATATTTGCAACCAGATTTCACTTAATAAACAGCGTTTAATAAGGCTTTGTTTTTTTGTAAAACAGCGCCCCCACTGGTGCATCAGTAACCATTCAGGCGGAGAGTGGTACTGCAGGACGTGAGACTGTGAGAGGCTTCCAAAACAAAAACCCACAAAAGATAATAAATTCAGATGAAGTTCTGTGAGAAGTTGATGAGGGAAAAGCGGCTAAAATCAGGAAGACACCACAGTAACTGTAGAAAGCGCTGTGTTGTGTTGAAGTAGTGCTTGTGAAGAGAATGTCAGTCTCGTCGCCAGATTGCTTTTCCTTTTCTTCCCATTCAACGTTAGAGACACACGGGGAAAATAATACTTTAACACGTGCTCTTTAGTGGATTATGTGTTTACCGAATTATAGGAGATGATTGGACAAATTCAGAAAAGATGGTAAATCTAATGTTAGCAGTATATTTGAACGATAATTAGAGCCCTGTGGTTATTTCCCTTTTTTTTTTTTTTTAACGGAGTTCTGCTGATATAGACACCAACTCAGAGCGAGACTGTGCAGCTAGCGAGCAGTTCATGACCTGCTTTATTTTTCTTTTCAACTTCTTCTGTTGACTCCATCCTTCTGGTTATCGCTACGGTTTATTTTTTTACCTCTTGCTCCCACCAGCAGCAAAGTTGCCGTCCTCTAGCAGAACACACACACACACACACACACACACACACACACAGCCCCGCTGTCACACATCGACTAGACTCTAAATCCAATGGCTCTTATTAAAACACTGTCATTCTTAAAGTACTGGTACTAATAAAACGGGGTATTGTACCGTTTTTATCGGCAGGGTAGTGCGATACCTTTCTAGTATTGGTATACCGTGCAACACTAATCTAGTTCTATCATTGTTTTCCAAGATTTTTTCCAGCGATTACAAGAAATACAAATACAGTTTGGGAAACCCACTTCTGTCTTCTCGCATAATGTTTTCCCTCGCAGTGCCAGCTCTGTGTCTATGCACCGCAGCCTATTAAATATGCCTTTAGTCTATTAAATTTGCCTTTCACTGACTTTCTCTAGTCTTTAACAGACTGAGGTCCCAGAGGCACAATTTAATTTTACCTCCCCAACAATTTCGCTCCTCCCTCCCCTAAATTACCCAGAGTGCCCAGGAAGCGGACAGGTGAGAGACCCTCTCTGTCGGCGCGAAGCGTCCCCCAACGTAGTATTTGGTCGTATAATACTCTCAGACTTCTTTATCGTTGTCCCATTAAATTGCTGCTAAATCAAACGCTGTCATCTTAAAAAAGGCCATCTATTTTATTTTCCAGAGACGTTACAGCGCTGGCTTCATCAGTCTGTTCAAGTAGTTTGTTGGTTTATTGATTTCGCACCTGGCACTGTTTACAGGGGGCAGCTTCACCAGCGATGGCACTTTGGAACTTGTTTTGGTTTACATTTTCAGCTTCTCGCTCCATCCAGGTGTTTGTAATTCGATTGGGTTTGACATCTGCCAGTTTACTCGAGCGCTTACTCATGCATTAGGGAAATTAGCACTGTAGTCATAAAATGGGATTGGGCACTGATGTGGTCGTGTGATCTAGGATGAGTTTGTGTGAGTGTGTGCGCGTGCACATACTGTATATATTATGTGTGAACTGCTCTATAATGGATCCTGCATGCCAGTTAAGCTGAAATGATTCAGTTTAAAAAACAAATGTGTTTTCTCAGCGTGCCTTCCCATTTCCATACTCCATCACACATCTCTTTATCTGCTTTAACCTCACATTTTTTTTTTCTCCTGTGGGCTTTCTGTTGCTTAGTGTTTTTCCTTAATAGTCAGAGACTGTTTTTACCACTACTTCATTCAGCCGTGCCAATTTTCGATCGTCTTTTTCCCATTTCAAGAACATCCCACCAATTCCAGTGCCTTTCTGTTTGTATCCACTTATATAGGACTTTACTGATGCTCATTTTTCAATGCAGTGTTTTCTGCATGGTTGCAAATGGTTGATGAAGTAGAAAAAGGGTTGATCCTGTTTTCAAGGACCCCTCTGGTATAGTAGCATTTGCGCATATTTCCCAAGTATCACCCTGTTGCTTTTGCAGTCTTGTTTCTCCTTATATATCAACATGAGAATAATGAAAAGTGATTATAGAAAAAGAAAATGTAGGCTCATATACCCCCTTTCACACTGAGGACTCAACCAGGGTCGAACCATGGTCGATTGTGTGTATGAAATGGTTAACCCGCGTTGATCAACTGGCCTTTGCGACCCAGGTCGAGAGGTGGGTCAGGGTTGATTTTGATGTGAATTGCACAGACCAGGGTTGCTAACAAATGGGGCGGGACAAACCTATTCAGTTGCAAATGAGGGCGTACAGTCCGTCACGCAACTGTCACAGGTCGCCGTGGCTCATAAACAAACGGGGCGACGGCAGCAGGAATTATTTCAGACACACCGGAGGTGAACGACGGACGAGAACGACACGCATGTGTGCCGAGGTGCGGGAGCTCCTGACCGTCCGCGGTGAGGAAGAAAAAAACGCTAGATGACGGGACGGTGAGGGACAACGTAGTGTAACGTTAAACGAACATATCAAGGCTGCTGAATGAGAGAGACATCCGCCGTTGCGTTACACGGAAACACACACCGTGTTAATAATAAGCTGACCACCACATGGTAACGCCAGCTGTACGCGCATCTGTTTTTAAAGCGTGTTTGCACATGTTCTGTTTGTAGAGTTACCTGTTTTTCATTTTTTATCCTTCCAAATACACCTGCATAAAGATCCATCTGTCGCCTGTTCCATCTGTTATAAAGTAACAAACCCAGTCTCAGTTCATTACATCATCAAGCAATTAGCAAACTAAATGAAATATAAACTAATTTATTATGTTTGGACAAGCTCTTACATTATCCAACAGTTGCCACACTGTAAATCTGTACAGTATGTTGTATCTTGTTGCATACATTACAGCTCCGTACATACAGCATAGATACAAATTTTATAAAGCTAAAAATGCTGTGTACTATATTTACACTGTGTCCCAAAAACATGCATCATTCTGTGACATTTACGTTTTTGCACACATTGATGATGCCACTCAATGCCACTATCATCTCCTCTCCTCTCTATAGAAACACCCTGGATATGCAAAGAAAATAAACATAAGGTGAAAAGCAAAGAAGTGTAGAGCTTCCTCATCCTCTTCCAGCACATGTTTAGGTGTTAATGCTTGAAGCTAACTGGAATGAACACACCATCCCATTCAAAGCAGTCGGGACCCCGGAGGTTTTCTGTTTCTCTCTCTGTCTCTGCTCGTCCTCTCTTATTTCCTCTTTTGTCCTCTTTCTATTACTCTCTCTGCTATGCGCTCTCCTCTGGTTTCCCTTGATATCCGTGCCTTCTTTTGAGTTCATCTCCTGCTCTCCCTCTCCCTATAGTATCTCTCTCTTTCTTCTTTCTTTCCCCTGCCTCTGGGACACGGAGTGGAGGCGATCCTTTTGCTTATGGGAAAGAAAAATCTAAGATTAGTCAGTAACTTGAATAATTGTGCTGCTCAGTTTTCCTCCTCACGGACACTTTGGGGAGAAATGGAAGCGGGATGACTTTGTACCGGGACAAGAGGACCAGGATGGGCTTGTCTCAGGTCTTTGTCAATATGTTTTTCACAGGGGTGAGATCAATACTAACTTCATCTGCCCTCTGTGCCAAAGAGGACCTGAAGGGAGGGGAGGAGAGAAGGAGCAGCAGCAGCCAGAAGTTAAAATGGGCTTCAGATGCTGCCAGTATGCATCCCTTTTTTAACATTTAACCCACTAGGACACTACTGCCAGC
This sequence comes from Sebastes umbrosus, assembly GCF_015220745.1. Taxonomy (NCBI): domain Eukaryota; kingdom Metazoa; phylum Chordata; class Actinopteri; order Perciformes; family Sebastidae; genus Sebastes; species Sebastes umbrosus. Next base: position 9,708,780 of record NC_051279.1, read on the forward strand.
TGTTTATTTTTATGTAGGGGTCTTGATGTAGCTATGGAGCCTATGCATGTAGCCTCTGTAGGCTATACGTTGTAGCTAATGTGTGATGTCTATATCACAATGTGAGTGAAACACTGCAAGCACCGTTAGCGTGAGGGATTTAATTAAAGCAAAACGCGGCCTGATTACATACAAAAATCCGCTGTTTTATGTGCCAGGCTATTTCTTGGCTTCTCCGCTGGTTGCCTAGCAACTGCTCCCAACCAAGAAATAGTCCGGCATGTAATGTTGTTTAAAAAAATGTGTCTTTTGTTCACTTCTATCTTTGTACGGATTAAAAAAACAAGATAAAACATGTAAATTAGTGAGCTTCCGAGGTGCTGGTAAGCTGATTTGATTTCATTTGCACAGAGCCAGGCTAGCTGTTTCCCCTAGTTTACAACCTTTATGCTAATCTAAACTAGCCGGCTGCTGACTGTAGCCATATATTTTTAATGAACTGATATGAGATTGGTATTGATTTTCTCATCTGACTCTCGTCCAGAAAATAGGGCTGCCCCCTCTTAGTCGATTAGACCGACTAATCGGTCGTTTTGGTCTTAGTCGACTAAGATTTCTTTAGTCCATTAGTCATATTTTTATGCTTTTTCATGACTTATTTCAAGAAACTTATGAGCACATCTCTGGTAAACACAGATTTAGGTGCTTTTGATTGTGGAGATCTGTCGATTAAATCAACTAATCGATTAGTCAACAAAATCATATGTTAGTTGACTAAGAATTTCTTTGGACGAGGACAGCCCTAACAGAAAGCGAATAAGTGTGTTTCTCAAAATATCGAGCTATTCCTTTAAGGCCCTGTTTTGTAGATGTTGCTGTTGATATGATGCTAACATTGTATGTATCCTTCAAAAGAATTGTGTTTATTGAAATTTCGGCCCACAGCTAATTTTTGCCCCAGAGCCCTCTAGTGGTTAATCTGGCCCTGCTGGTTACATTAGCTCCAATTTTTTTCTGTGAATGCACAAGTAAGATGTTGCAGACAAAAAGCAGAAGTGGTCTAGAAGCAACTCCACATTTTTAAAATCAAGAAGTGAATGTTAAGGGGGAGGGAGAAGCTGCTTAAAGTTTTATATGCAGCTGCACAGGGGATACAGGGTTAAATGTTTTCAGACATATTTAAAAGAGCACTGCTATTGTAGCCTTGAGGCTAAAACCACATATTGACCCGGTCTGGATCAGGCCTGGATTTTCACCTCTAATCAATGTCTGGTCAGTGAAAACCATCTATCTGGAACAGTGTGTTTGGTGGGGTTAGATTCGGCCTTGATGGCCATTGATCAACACTGGGCAGAATTGCTGCAGGAAGTTAAATCACGAGGGAGGGATATGTGTGAATTCAGCTGAGAAATGAAATCGAAGGTGTGTGTGTGTGTGTGTGTGTGTGCGACTACGTATCTGCTTGCACCATCCTGCTATCATCAGTTTCAAACCCATTTCAGGACCCGGCTTTCAGACGGTTATGATTGTTCATATCTCCCCCGCTGCTGCTCATAGGCAGCAGCTAATGTTGATTGCACTTCATCATTTCCGTCGCATACATCCTCTGCACAAGACAGGGGACATGACGGAGTGCATGTTTATCAGGCTCTTATTTACCATCTTTGATAAACTGTGTTGCTTACAGTCAGCTACCTGCAGGTTTCACCGCCTCGCTCAGCCCAACCGAGTAAATAATGCGAGCAGAGACGCAGACACCTGCCTCGAACCACCGCAGAGCAGACTAATAACAAACGCTCCCTCCTCCCCTCTTCCATTTGCTTTAGTGCTTTTTCTCACATTTCCAATCAGACTTGTACTTTCTATCCTTTTCTTTGTTTCTCACATACAAACACACATACACACACACACACACACACACGCACACACTACAGTAGTAACTAAAAGCCCCAGGGTATGATCACGAGAGGGGGAGAGAGAAAGAAGGGTGTAATATGAGTCTTTCTGGGACTTATCAGCATTTTGCAGAGACACAGAGACACAGGAGGAAAGAAAGCATTTGAATCCCAGCACAACGGATAGGGCTGCATGCACTTGGCAAATATCAGAATCAACAGTATCTGTTGACTAAAGAAGCTAGTTGTAGCTAGAAAGTGTGTCATTGAGCCTACTCTACTCTTAAAGCTTAAAGCCCCCCTCCAGCCAGTGTTACTTCCTGTTTTTTGTTTAACGTTCTTTCTCAAACAGAGAATGGGGTTGCGGTTAATAGTCATACGTAATTCATTACCATGGCAACCAGATTGCATTGTTTTTTAACCCAGTTAAGATGAAACCAGTTTAGATGAATTTACTGTTTATCAAACCACAAATTAATGAGACAAGAATTAGTGCAACACAACGACTCTCTCTGACTCTCTCTCTTCTTCACCGTATCCTCCTGGTGAGGCAGCCGTCTGGCTGCTGCTGCACCGAGGAGCCGCACCGCCGCACGCCGATCACAGCGCACCGGAGGACGGATAGACATGTTGCAGAGGTCCGCTGTTTGAAATACAGTTTTGGGACGTTTTGGAGGTGCACCGGTCGCTCTCAGTGATTCGTTTATATCTCTTACGGGACTTTTCTCTTGTTTTCTTTTGGGCTGAAAGTTGTGTGCTCCCACATCATCTGGACCTGTTACAGGCCGGCAGACCTCCAAAACGGCATCGGTTGCTTTCCGTTAATTTATCTCCAGTAGGAGGAGACGGTAAAGAAGACAACGAGTTAGAGAGACGGTCAGTGTGTTGTGTTAGTTCTGCCGGTGGGATTTTGTATAATCCACTACGTTGATTTCACCCGTTCACCACACACACAAATGCCATTGTGAAAATAAACACACTAAAGTAAGGTGGAGGAAACTAAATATAAAATGAAAACCCTCAGTTAGCTAATGCAACAAGTTGGGCTAACTAACTACACCTAACTAGCTGACTAACTAGAAAGACAAAGTGACAGACGGATGAACAGATTTATCAGTTTGCTGCTGCTCAGACACAAACGAACATGAGTGCACCTGCGCAAGCTTGGAGGGTGACGTATGACCTGCAGCTTCTACCATAGTCATACCTCATATTCCCATTTTAGAAACAACCTTCTTTTTTTTTATTTTGAGCACAAAATTAATAATTTGTCAAAAAAAAATTGGCAAACAGTGTGGGTAATAAACTTAGGAAATGACTCAAATAAATATGAAATATCATAGAAATGCCAAAATACACTTGACCATACGTGTTTTATTGGTCCACGTTGATCTTTTATTGGTCTGAACCGTTGCCCATCTGTGGTAAGTCAGTCATTCATGCAGACGACAGATGGCACGTTACAGACCTCTGATGCTGTCTTTATACAAATATAGTCTGTCACATGAAAATTAATTTTCCATTTTCTGTTCACTGTACCACTTCACTAGCTCATCAGAAAAAAACAAAGTAGCGGGAGATTTGAGGTGAGATGAGAGGAAAATAAGGGAGGATGGCAGAAAAATGGGAGAGGTGATGGAAAAAATGGACGGAGAAACAGTAAAGAGAATAAAAGATAAGGAAGGTAAGCACAAACGAGACGAAGGAAAACGAGAAATGAAAAAAGCTATACAAAATTGAAAGGATCAAGGGGCAAAACAATAACCTTGCGCAAAACTGCCAAGACGGACCTCTCGCGTCGTCTCTGCGGATCTTCTGTAATGGCCACGCTCAGAAAAGCAAGGCATTGCACCGACTCTAACTCATTTCCTCCTGCTCCCAGGACACATTTTAGCGGGTAAAATGGATTGAAACTCGAGCACAGAAAGCTTTTTTTGGAGAGACACAGAACTGCTTTAACACCATGTTCCTGGTCTGTGGCGCTTGAAGAACACAGGGGACCGACAACCTCCAAATGTGGCGGAGATTCTCTTTGCACTAACTTAACATAAAGGCAAGGCTGATTTTACTTGTGATTCCTGTGTGGAAATATGTGTAATATTTTAAATCACATTAAAGTGTACTAAAGCCATTTCTGTTTTATGCTGAAACATTTGCCTTTTTCAACAAGCTTTAATCCAAGCTCCTTACTCTGCCATGGCTGCATACATTTTTTGCCTGGGTTGCTTTAGTGGGAATGGAGCTGCTTTATACACAGACAAACTTTTCATATCCAATATTTATGCACCTTATCTGCTTCATTATGGCACCATAAGTTATATACTGCATCCAGTGCGAGTGTTCCTATTTATTAGCCGTAAACAGCGGTGGTGTCACAGTGAGTCAACTCCATGACTGCAGCCCCCCAGGGAGGGAGTGGGTGTAAGTTACACAGCAGGAAGTTTCCAAGCTTCTAATTAGGTACATTTTTGATGCTTTTGGTGGATCAAAACTGAAATTGAATTTAAATACAGAAAATCATCAAGGATGCCATTTTATCATGAGAATGTTTCACATTTTTTGCCAGTCAGACTCTGTTTGGCTGGTCGGAATTTAGGGTGGGAAAAAAAAATCGATTGACCTATGTATCGTGATTTTTTTTTACGATTTTGAAATCGATTTTTTAATGCCAGAATTGATATGTTTTCTTCATTTGAGTCAATGCAGAGGTAGAAGGAAGTTACCGCTTTTATTGTTGTAGTCTGAGTAACGTTACCACTTACCCATTCTGTATGTGTATATGTACATGTGTGTATGTGTGTCGTCCCAGCCCTAGTCCGAATCAGAGTGGAATTGATACTTGTAGTTTGTTTTCTGTTTAGTCTGGTTTGGTGCACATTGCACAAATTAAAGCGGGCCAAATACAAAATAATTTGCTGAGGGGCGTGTACGAACGAGCAAATTTATCTTTTTTGTTTTGAGAGCTTCCACTTCTATGCAACATCGAACTTCTGCTGAAGACCAGATCAGTCCTCTCCCACTCATGTTAACCTGTTGTTTACCTGTGCCCATCTCAACAAATACCCACGCAGGCAGCCTGCGTTTTGGTTTGCTTGGAAACGGTCCGGTTGTTTTGTTCCTTAGCAGAGTACAATTACTGCATTCACCACTGCCCAAACAAACTGCACCAGAGTAAAACGGACTAAATATTGGCTTGTGAAAACAGCCTTAGGAGCCTATATAATGCATTGAAAGAAGATAACGCTCCATCTACATATAAAATTGGGAGTGCATACTGTAGGTTTCGAAATTAAAGAAGTATTTGAACCCCTTTGAGACTGTAGCTGTTGTAAAGTTAGGCATATGTTCATATTGTTTTTATTAAGAATTTGCTCCAGTTGAGTGTTGAAACACCAGAAAGAGAAATTGCATATGATTGCAAAGAGGTTACTAAAAGACATCCCAACATGTCAGAGTAAAGGTTTGCTTCTTTCGCCCTGACATTAGTGGTGTAAAGATGTTGTCAGTTTTGAACTTTTCTCATTGTACCTTTTAGTTGTCTGAGCTGTTTTCTGGAGGTAGAATCCTCAACTGTTTCCACACTTGTCTTACCTCCAATCTATATATTTTGTGTATGGTTTTTGATAGTTATCTGATTGTTTTCATGGTAATTATTTGGTCTGAGTAGGTGGTGTCATTGTATCTGTTGGCGAAAACAATCCTCTCGCCCTCTAGAGTGTAGTTTAGTCCCACCTCACTGGAAAGGAAGGCTACATAAAGTTTTTGTGATTGTCGTGAGGCCATTAGGTAACAGAGATCCACCCTGACATGCTTATGAGGATGATGTATGTTTTCGGAATTTTGACTCTGCAGACACAACTTGTGTTGAAATGTTATGTTGGTCCTTTCACTCGAATAACAACTAAAGAAAAAACACTCCAGTTGTCCCTTTAAACCACCAGTAATCTCTGTTCAAACATTTCATGACTGGCCTTTGTGGATTTTATTTTCGTTGTTTGTTCCACTGCTCTGTGTCTGTGTTGAGGTGTGAGCTTTTGTTCGTCATGCCTGTGAAATGAAGCCTTCTGTGTGTACTACACATGCCTACTCACCTTCCATGTTTAAAGGTTCTCTATACGATATTCAGAGCATTAATATAGCAGCAAACAACTATTTGCTATGTAAAGATGTAGAGGAGTAATGTCTACCTGAGCAGAGAATGAAGTTGCTCTCCCTATGTGTGTTTTGTAATCTGAGTTTCTCTATGCTTTGCGGACCGGCCACGCGGGCTTTTTGTGCATGTTTGTGCATGTGAGCATGCCCCACCGACAAGCTCACGGTCGCCGCTCTGCACTACTCTCCTACGGCGGTTATAGCTGACCCTCTGGTCCCCCCCCCCCCAATTTCGTATTGAGCATCTTTAAACAGAACTAAATTATATTGACAGATGACCGCGCGGATGTCACTGCACTGTATTTGAAACTTTTTCCCCCCAACTTTTGTCACCCCATCTCTCAATACCATCCCAGAGTCCTCTGCAACTTCTGTGTAATAGCTGTTATCTGAGGGGCGCGGGGGCGTTATGATTGGTGTTTCCGAGGGTGCCGTTCACTGTAAGAAAGACGGACTAATCCTGGGCCTCGAAAAGCTGTGTTTATGATCAACTACAGGGTCACCTTAAGCTGCTGTGTTCTATGTTTATATCCTGAACTTGTGATTGAATTGTTCTCCAGCTGAACTGCTTTTTTCCCCGATTAAAAACCTCCAAACATGATGTTGTGCAGCATGATAGAACAGCAGAGCTCACTGGTATTTTCTGATCCATTTGGAGTGGATCGATATCTTAGCATGTAAGTGTTCCTGTCACTCCAATAACATGGCCTTTCGAGTGCCTCAGATAGATGTCTGAGTGAGCATTCAGCCTTTTCCGTAGAGCAGATCACATTATTTTTCAGATACAATAATGTCCGATGTGGTAAATCTCTTTTTTCCCCCTCCAGGTTTGTGTTTCAAAAATGATACTGCAGACGTGATCGATAATCCCCTGTAGGCTTTACAAAGGGTTTTAATGCTTTCACATCACATCAATGGTACAATTTATTGCTCTGTGCTAAAAATATATGCAGCCATGGTAAAGGTAGTGCTGCTTTGGTTTGAAAACAAGCACAGACGTTTTAGATGTTGTCATTGGAAATACGAAGGTTAAACTAAACCTATCAATTTCTCATACAGGATTTAAAACTTTTTCTATAAGCTTAAGCGTTGTGATAAGATCTGTTCTATTTTTGAAAGTGACTTCTGAAACATTTTCTCAATTCCCTTCTCTGCAGTGGTCTCCCGTTTCCTTCACACTCATTTTATTCTGCTGCATAGCAAGATTGTTTGTTTATGTTATGTGTTTATCAGGGCTGTCGATCGATTAAAATATTTGATTGTGATTAATCGCATGATTGTCCATAGTTAAACGCGATTAATCGCAAATTAATTACACATTTTTTGTCTGTTCAAAATGTACCTTAAAGAGAGATTTATTTTTTAATACTAACTATTTAATACTCTTATCAACATGGGAGTGGACAAATATGCTTGATTTATGCAAATGTATGTATATATTTATTATTGGAAATAAATTATCAACACAAAACAATGACAAATGTTGTCCAGAAACCCTCACAGGTACTGCATTTAGCATAACAAATATGCTCAAATCATAACAAACTCAAGCCCAACAGGCAACAACAGCTGTCGGTGTGCTGACTTGACTATGATTTGCTAAAAACTGTCTGGAGCGTTATTTAGCCTCCTTCCTGACAAGCTAGTATGACATGGTTGGTACCAATGGATTCCTTAATTTTTCTAGTTTCATATGATGCCATCTAGCTTCACTCTTGTTTTAAAACTAAGCTTGCTATATTCTAAAAACCGCAAGTTGCGTTAATGCATCAAAGAAATTAGTGGCGTTAAAACAAATTTGCATTAACGTATTATTATCGCGTTAACCTTGACAGCACTATTGTTTATGCTAAGAAAATCGGCTGATATTTTGTTATCAAATTCCTTAATTCCCAAATTATATTAGTATTGTCCTCAGTATCGATCAGGCCACCTATTTATATCGCAGAGTGCCATAGTTTTCACTGTTAGTGACGAGCCACCGCCTATCCGCCTTCGCCATGTTGAGAGCTGTGCAGAGGCAACAGCTTAGGCTCCCTAAGACTGTTGTAATTTCCCAGATTTTGACCTCAATCTTTAATAACATATTCACTGAATTATCATCTGTTTCTTTGTCGGATGTCAGCAGGCCAGATGTCACTGCATGCTTCTTCAAAATTTACATCGAGAGAACTATTGATGTGTTAATATAGTCATGATCCGCTCAAAAGCTTAGGCTCCCATTGTTTTTAATTGAAGCTGATATTTCGGGGATTTACTGGATGTGGGTGTAGGCAGGGAGATGCCTGCTCTGCTGCGTGTGAATGTGGCGGCGGATAAGGAAATGGAGGGTTATTATTGTATGAGCATTGAAATTGGCTCGTTTCTGAGTTGGGATTTCATTAAAAGTCAAAGAATGGGGCTGTCAAACAGTTCTGGCAAGGTGACTGATGTCTCCCAGCTACCTCAAAGGCAAAGAAAAGGAATATATAATTTTCCTCAACCTGCATTCATAGCTCAGCAAAAATGCATCTTGCATTTTAAATTGCTGGTGTATGAAAGTGATAATAGATTAAAGAACTGTTCCTTCAAGAGGTTATTCTACTTATCTGTACATGTAGCGTCTGCAGGCCCAGTTATTAAATTAGAAATAGGAGGTCTGTTAGTTTCCATGCTTGCTAATGGAAGGCAGGCAGAGGCTGTTTTATCCATTTTATTAAGTGCTTATTTCATGATTCATGATTTGTATAAGTTACTGGTGGTGGTGTATTGTTTCTGTTCACAAAACGAGACATTTGTATTTGGAAAGTAATGAATTGCAACAATAAATTCTCATTTCTCATTAATTTTATCTTATACGCCCGCATCATACTAATCAAATTAAGCAAAAACACACATTTGGTATTCTAATTGAGTCTTATCAACAAAAAATGTAATGAATTAATTGGTTTCATTGCTATTTTCTGTGGAAATGCTATTTTGAGGGAAAAATGCACCCAACTAATTCACCACAACATTTGGTATCCAAATGATTTTTTCACTCCTGAGAAGTCACATGTTCATTTAAGATGAAAGCAGTTGCGAGGTTGTTCATCTTTGAGTTCAAAGGCCTGTCTCTGTGTTTGAAGAATCATATGGGGATAGCAAGGTGTTTCAAAGCTACCAGCCCATATAGGAAGGGATCAGTCGTATTTGAAAAATGTCCCACTGGTGCCACTCCTGTCAGCCATCGTGAACTGGAGCAATTAAGAGTATAATGAATGCTGCTCGAACTTTACTGTGAAAGTCTTGAAGAAGATTCTGTGTTTTTGGATCTGTGATCATGTGATAACATGATATAATAGGCTCTGCAGGGAACCAAGAGGCAGTAGTGTTATATTTGAATTAAGTGAATTTATTGTACGTGGAATGGTTGAAAATTGGAGCCTGTTGCACCTTGTTTTCAGAAACTCATATTTCTTGCCATATATAGGACAATTATTTTCATTATGTATTAATCTGCTAATTATGTTCTTGATTAACAAATTTAGTCAGTATTAAAGAGGACCTATTATGCTTTTGTGCTTTTCCCTTTCCTTTAGTGTGTTATATAGTTTTTTTGTGCATAAAAAATGGTCTCCAACTGTTACAAAGCCCAAAGTCCACACCAAAGGGAGTTACTCTCCCCCACAGAAACACTACTCCTGAACTGCCTGAAACGCCTTGCTTGAAGTCCCGCCTTTTCTTCCGTAATTTACAGCCGGTATGAGAAAAGCAAAGTGTTTTTTGAACATTGAAGCATGTAAATATGTTAAGTATGCACCTAAAAATAAGCATAATAGGTCCTCTTTAAATGTCCAAAAGTAGTGAAAATCAGCCATCACGACTTCGCAAAGGCCGAAGTGATGCCTTGAAATGTTTTAATTTGTCCAACCAATAGCCCAAAACTTTTAATTTGCTGACAAATAAATGTCACAAATCCTCATATTTGAGAACATAAATTTAGCTTTCTGTGTAATTTGTTGGCTAAAATTGTCTGATGAAGGGAGGCTGATTTGAATGGCCCACATCGACAGTGTTTTTCAGTTGTTTCCCGTTTCGCACATATAAGTTCCCGTAGCAACAAACCATTGAGAAGGTCAGAGCTGATTCTGTCTCAGCAGCAGTATAGTGGGTGAACCAGTCAGCAATCTGAAGGGTTCTCTGACCTATTGTGCTGCAGACTTGCAAAATGTCAGGATGGTCAACTCACCACAGGAAAACATACCGTAATGCCTGACACACTTCACCAATGGCACACTGTGAGGTGGTTGGTTGTTTTTTCTAAATCAGGAAAACTCATGTTGAAATGAATCTGAACACCAGTCAGGTGACACTTCATTTCATCAGAAATGAACATCTCTTGTAAAAATCACGCAGCTCTCCTCATCTTACCTCGATAAATCTATTAATGGTGCTCCCTTTTTCTCTCCCTGGTGCATTTGAGCTAGGCCTGATCTACTTGTACATCTTCCTCTCAAAATAACTTCTGGTAAAACTCTTCTTCCAGTTGTCACTAAGTGATAACACCTACAGATGGTTGGTGGTGGTGAGGCCTGTGGCATTGTTTGAAGCTTCCTACAGTCTAATGGGCACAGCGGGCTCACCATCATGATCCACACAAGACACTGTGTGGTTCCCAGAGTGGAACCCTATCCCCAGGCAGCCCACTCAAATTGGCAATTTCTTGCAGACAAATTACTTCCCTCTCCTCCGTATGTCCTTCTTTCACCACCCTTTTCCCCTGTGCCTTTATCTTCTGCTTTACTCTTTCTAATAATACTGTAGAAGCTCTGTAATGGTTTGTATTTCCTTTCACTAACCCCCTCATTTCCCGCACCATCCCTGCAATTTCATTACTAGCTTGTTTTTGAAGAGAGAGAGCTGCTGTCAGCAGGATGATTGAGAGGGGAGGACAGCAGGTTAGGGGTGTTCTGGAGAATTATTGGGTGTGTGATATTTCTTGTGAAAGTTCCTGTTACTCCACTAAGTTTAGAGACCACTCAGCTCTCCACTCCTTCAGATTCCATCAACATTTCTGGCAAGGTCCATTGATTGGGTCGGTTCGGTGATCCAAGGAAACTGAAAGAGGGAGAAACGGTTTGACTGGAGCCCCGAGAGCTCTTCTGCAGACAAACACTGAATGCTTGAAAGAGAGAGAGAGAGCAGCTCGGCTAAAGCAAGTGTTAATCCAGTGTTTCAATCAAAGTTGCCACCCCAAACAGTGACTGATGTTGAAGCTCTTGAGTATGCAGACATAAACTTTGCAGTGTATGTTGCATTTGTATCTAAAATATTTAAAACAAATTAGCGAATTCTACATAATTTCTTTATATTTTAATACTTATTGAAAACATTTTGTAGGACTTTCTTGAAACAGTTGTACTTTCTGATTCTTTTCACCTTATACCCCTGTATATCTTATACGTATATGTGGGTGACGTCACAGAGAATATGTCCATATGTTATACAGTCTATAGTCTCCACCAACTCCTGAGGGAAATATCTTGACTCTTTAGCTGCTTAATGCTCCACAATGTTCAATATCTAATCACTAACTTTTTGGTGAAAGTAATGCTGCCCTTCTCTCTTTTTGCTAACATTGTTGAGGATGCAGTAGTCTTGTTTGAATAAACTTAATTTTAATTGTCAATAGATAAACCGTAGATCATAAAAATGCACCGTGTCTGCCCATTTTAAGACAAAGTCCTAAAATGATTAATATTATTCTGATACTAACTTCCATTAATACAGTTTAAAGCCATAGTAAGGTCTATTCACAACTTTATTGTCATGTCTCTCGTTCTCCATTGCTCATCGTCATCTGGCTCTTCTGGGGCCATTTAGGCACGTTAATACTCCAGGTCTACATCCCCAACAACTCAAGACCTGAGTCCAGACATTTTAATAGGCTCCTTGTGGCGATTCTCTCTCTCTTGGCATGAATCTTTCATGTCGCTTTGGAACTCTCAACCACCAGTGGGAGACGCTCAGGAGACGACTTGGCACAGGCCACATATCTCTCCTAATGATCCGTTTTGGAGCGATCCACGAGGACACCTGCCAGAGAGATAAAGCAGGATACAGGCAAATACATATGTGCACATATTACACCAGCGTGAATTTACATTATGAAGACCAACATTGATTTGAATTCCATGCTCTAAAAATCAAGAAATTTTAAAAGATGGTTACCAACAATTCACCAGAAAATCACATTGGATAAACACAATGGAAGACAGTTCTCTTGGTATGATCTGCAAAAACAAATCTGAAGCTTTACAGCTCGAATCCAGGTGTCCGCATCAGTTGTAACAGTGATTTTGCTCAAATGATGTGTCTTGCAGCTGGGTGTAAGCATTTCAGAGTGTACAAAGGCTTGATGACTCAATTATTGTTAATTACAAGGACTGTGCAGACATATTCTAATCAGAAGTCTGTTGTTATTTTGGTGTACAGTTACTTTGTATATTTTGTAGCTTTACACAAGAGTAGTAGTTTTGAATATTCCTTCATAACACAACTCCCTATTTAAAAAATGTGTTCTATCAAGGGTGTTATTTCCACTGGGGCAGGAGCTTTTGTATTTTCAGGTTGATTTTTTTTTTACTGAAGGCTATCATTTTAGTTTTTCCTCTTACTGTCCAGTTGCCATAGTCCAGATTAGAGAAGATTTTAGTTGATAAAAATGTTGATACACTCATCTGAGTCTCCTTCAATGATTACCATTTGCTCACAGTAATGACATAAATGAGCTGCAGCGTGTGCTCTGCCAACTTTTCCCTTTCAGGCCACATACAGGCTGCCCAGGCTTATTGGTGGAGCCCGCTGCTGCTGAATGCAACCTGAAAAGAATACCTGCAGATTAGGGGTGGGAATCACCAGAGGCCACACAATACGATATTATCACAATACTTAAGTCACGATACGATCTTATTGTGATTTGAAACATTTTGCGATATGCTGAGTATTGCGATAAGATATATTGCAATTTATTATCTTTTTTTTTTAATTGCAAATTATGCAGTTTCTCAACATCTGTTTTATCTAATAAGATACAGTTTTCACTCAGTTCATCTCAGAATTTTCAGAGGGACCCCTTTGAAAATGTCCATGCCAGTTCTTCTTTGCCAAAATTTTGCTTAACTTTGGAGCATTATTTAACGTTCTTTCCGACAAGCTAGCATGACATGGTTGGTACCAACGGATTCCTTAGATTTTCTTGTTTCATATTATACAAGTATTTTTCATTAGTTTAAGACTGAGCCCACTACAACCTCTGGAAGACAGAATAGCAGTCAGATTGTTAGGAGCTTAATAGTTTATATAATAAAAGGTTGATACTTGACGTGTGTGTATTGATAAAATATTGCCACTCAAAATATTGCTATGCTGTAGTGATTTTTCCCCCCCAACCCCTACTGCATATACTAATCATGGCTGAGAAAGGTACTAACAATCATGTTTAATTTGTAAAATTAAATACATTTAATCTATATTTTTTTATTTACAGTTAATATTATTTTTAAAAGACACAATAATTAAATGTCAAAGGTGAGACTGCACAGAGCTGTGTGAAGATGGAAGATGAATGAAACTTGAAACCAAAGATTGTCCTCCTAGGAAGTCAATCCCCTAGAGCCCAATGGAGTTAATATCTAGCAGCATGTCTTCCAAGGGAATAGTTTATATGTAAGACCAAAGAGTGGAAACAGCTGATGAACAGCGTCAACTCCAAACTACAGCAAGTCATGAGAGAAAATACACATAGTTATAACTCTTTTGGAATAACCAAGTGGGAAAAAACCCATGCTGATGATTATGGTGGTAATTTAATTTAGTTTTATGGTTACTGTGAATCGCCGCTGGTTAGATTATTAAAATATTAGCACCCTTACCCTTCAGAAGAATTATCACTTCATCTAAACTTCAGATTCAAACCGCTCCCTCTGGCAAAATCTCATTATACCGTCTCTTCCTCTGTGACAATACTTTTGGTTTAGAAGTTGCTTGTTAATGTCTTCTTTTCTTTTTTAAATACATCATTGCCTCAAAGAAACCTTAGTTCAGATTGTCACTGCATGTGTCGGAATTAAACGTCAAAGATGAGACAGCACAGAGCTGTGTGAAGATGGAATTACATCCTCTGTTAGAAAGTATATCTATATCTGCATTAACAATGCAGAGGTTTACATAGCATTTCTATTACATAGCATTTCTATTTGTTGTTATGCTACCATTATTATGGAACGCATAATAGAGTGCTACAGGAAGTCATAAAACCTGGAAATGAGTTAGCATTATAGCATTTTATCATCTTATTTTCTGCAATAATCCAAAATCTAATATGGAATAATCCCATTGCCTTTTTGTCGGGGGGAACCAGGGCGATGCTAACTTCCTGGTTAGCCTACAAAAATACGTTCATCCCTGGAGCACTCTATAACCCGTTTTATTTTTAAATAATCGTATTTTACTTCATTGTGCCCACCGCCCCCCCCTACACACACACACTACTGAACCAGACCTACGTCCTTGTATTCAATGGATACGGTCATCTGATTTTGTGATTGACTCCAGACATTCATTAATTCCATGCATGAATGATCTGCAGCTCGGGCTGCCTGGTTGTCCAACTTTTGGCTCTTGTTTGGGACTTGCTCGTAATTGACCACGGTGTTGTGCTGACTCAGGATGAGACCTCCCTGGCCTTCAGAGCCCTACAATGCTCTGTCACCGCTCACCGTAAATGTGGTTTTAATAGGAAGGAAATTCTAATACTGGAAGCTGGAGGAAGTGTGAGAGCGGGAGGGAAATGTGCAAGTTAAGGTCGGAAGGTTCAGGGGGAAACGGTGGGGGGAAAGCTGATTCTGTATCTTCGCTGCCAAAGATCCCCTCGTTTCTAGTGATGACACAGCACCTCGTTAACGCAGCGGTGTCTTGGGGCTGCCACGCCATGGGTGCTGGGATGATTTATTACCCATGGTCCACCCAAGCCTCCTCAGATTAAAGGGATGCCTCGCTCACAGAAGCAAACATAACAACTGCATTACAAAACGTGCAGGGTGGGGAAGTGTCAAGTGTGCTTTGAGGCATGCTTTATGTATATTTATAAGACTCGTGGTATGAAATGATCTGTGTTGTTTTAGCTGAGAAAGAGGTACTGTGGTCAGCGTGGGTTACACAGAGTTTTGTCAGCGTTTTGAGCAGAGAGACTGTATTTGGCTCAATTTACAAATTGAATAGTAGAAGCACACAGCTTTGTGTGTTTAGCAAAAACAATGAAGAATAGAGTCCCCATAAGCTTTCTTTTACTGAGGCGGTTGAAGCTGTGGCTCATTCATAATCAAACATGAAACATCTTCTTATTCGTTCCTTCCTTGCATGCTTTTTTCTATTCTGTTTGTATTTACTCTATGGATTAGAGCTAACTGCCATGTGTTATACTGTGGCATTATGAATTGGTGGATATGTACTGTTCTATCTTGTGTGTATTTATGTTTTTTTTTTGTATTAATTCAGTATGATATACAGTTTTATGTCTTTCTGTTGCTCTGGCAGTCAAAAATAAGATTGATCAGTTAGGTTTTATTTTATCCTACCCTCACTGGTATAGAAACATTATGCTGTATGACCAACTTAGGAAACTTGGAAACTTGCGTACAGAGGGTTGCTTCTGCATACTACATGCTGTTTGAAGTATGCCCGTGCCAGACGGTACCACGAGTGTGTACATTTTCAACATGGAAGGCCCCAGTGGGAATCAAACTCCGGACCCTGGAAGTATATTTCATGTTATATAACCACTACACTGCACTGAAGCTCTTTTTTTTAAAGGCAGAAACACACCAGAAACCAAGGATACTGAAATATTTCCCTTTCCTTTTTCAAGAATGTCTAGTGTTACTGAAAACTGAACCATGTCTGAAGCTATCTACAAGTGAGACTCTGGGTATATGCGGATTCCCATTTCGCTTATTTTTGCTGTTTTTTCCCCACAATTTTCTAATAAACATGTAGAAGTATAAGAGAAGGATGTAGCTCAGCCCTCTGCAGCTGTAGGCTTTTCTAGTATTTTATAATTCTGCATTGTGTGTGTATACAGTATATCAGTGTAGAGTTCAGTTCCCACAGCAGGGTTCTTTGAAGAAACCCACACAGCTACACGACGTGTTGATATCAGGGGTGGGGGGTGAGGGGCTGAGGACTGTTGCTGTGCCTTCAGCAGAAGATCTGCTCTAATTAGTTGTCCAGAATAAGCTACAAATTGTTCAGCCCACCAGTTAATCTCTGCTTAGCTACCTCTCCTGGGCCACGCGGGGGCCAGCGACTCCCAGCTGGCGGTACCATGTTTACAATGAACCAGTATAGTGATCTTCACTGGTGGTTCAGCCCACTTCAGGCCACACTGTTGGGTAATTAGCTACAACCACAGTGAACATGAATTGTCAAATCTTTTTTTTTTTTCTTCTGTAAAAGATATATTGTCCTTGTGTGGAAAGTAGAAAGTGGTAACCCATTACTTGCACTTCTCACAAGTATCAATAAGCCGCAGCCTCAGAGAAAAAACATCTGTGCAGACTAGTTTTCACTTGAAACCAGATATCATCAGCCAAGGAATCTAATCCTCAGAGCCCAATGGAGGAAATACCGAGCAACATGTCTTCCCAGTGAATGGTTCGTATGTAAGACCAAAACATAGAAACAGCTGATGAACAGTATCAACTCTACAGCAAGTCAAAAAACACATAGTTATAACTATTTGGGAATAACCCAATGGGAAAAAAACTGATGCTGATGACTATGGCAGTAATTTAATTTGGTTTTATGGTTACTGTGGATCGCCGCTGGTTAGATTATTAAAATATTAGCACCCTTACCCTTCAGAAGAATTATCACTTCATCTAACTCCAGATTCAGACCTCTCCCTCTGGCAATATCCTCATTATACCGTCCTGTCATCTCTTCTTTTCTTTTTTTTTTAATACATCATTGCCTCAAAGAAACCTTAGTTCAGACTGTCTCTGTTGCTGTCTGTCACATAGTTCTTTGCCTCTGCATCATCCTTTGAAATTGCTAAACAACGTGCTGGAGAAGTCTCATTCTGCAGTGATGGATAAAACGAGCTTTAAAAGCCTCTCTAGTGGCCCATGGTGACTAGGCTGACAGGTACTGTAGATTCAAATTTACCTAAAGTGGTGTGAACTGGCTTTAAACTACTTTGCTTTTAATGTTGACACAGTAGACTATCAAGGTCATGATGGCACTTTATCTTCTTTCTGTTCTACACCTGTGCTTTTCTAGTTTTCTGTCCAGAGAGACTTGCTTTTGCTCTGAACGGTGCAGAGGAAACCCTGCAGACCAGTTCGGTGTCCATGCTGGGGTTTTCTAAGAAGGCGAAGACCAGCATGGAGATAATTGTTCCCCCCCCGTGGTACCATTTCCTCTGGGAGTGTTAAATTTTTTTCTTTAAAGAGGAGAAGGAAAGTGAATATTGCTGCAGTTTCAGGCCTTTCTAAGCTCTTCCTGTGTTTGTGTTAGGGGTGGGGGAAAAATCAATATAGCATAGTATCGCGATATTTTGCGAGCCTATATTGTATTGATACATGGACGTTAGTTATCGATCTTTTATCAAATAAATTAATTATATACTAGAAAACCTAAGAAATCGTTTATAACCAATAATGTGTTTTGTGTTGTGTTGGATTAGATGAAAACCGTGATATCTCTACCTCAGGGATTTCAAGGAAGGCTTTTGGGTTGATGCTGCGTAAATGTAATCACTTATGCAACTGCTTCTGTCACTTTTATGATCTGGTTAATGTTTTGTGACCATCCTTGATTGCATTATGAGCAGTGCATGACTTCTGACCTATACGGTTTTAGGTACTGGCACGTTGTACCCCTGGTCAATCCCTGATTCATTTTAATCACTGGCTCTGTTCAGTTATTGATCTCCTCTGCCCAACAACCAGCCAATTAGTTTAACCAAAGAACGGTCAGTGTCCTGTCAGAGCACGTCTGCGTCTGCTTTTTGTGCCCCTGGAAATGAATCATTCATCTGTTGGCTCTCTTGGAGGAGCAGCGTTGGGGGCGGCGTGCTCTGCCGCGGGCTGCAGCTATTGATTAGCGCCGTGTGTGTGTTGTGTGCTGTGATGATGGGTTGTTACATCAGCAATCCTACGGCTGCGTGACCCCCGGTCCTCCCACACTGTGACCTTCCGCAGCGCACAACAGCAGGGATGTGAAAACACAATGCCAGATATCTGTTTCCCTCCACCGGAATGAAACATCTTCAGTGTGTGGCAGCAGGAAGCTCAGCCAGATATTCTTATGGAGTGTGAGTTGGATCGTGCTTACATTTTGGCATGAAGACTAAGCTTTTCCTGACATGTTTTTAGTATCCTAAGACTCCCAGCCGGGCCTAAGCATCGTGGAATTATGTATTTTTAAGATGTTAGATAAAACGTGTTATACAAGTAGCAAACTCCTTTTAAGGAATAACTGTGCGTAGGTTGTGTGCTTAACGTGAGTGTCGGTGTGCGGTCGAGAGACAGAGAGAGCATGTGTGTGAAGGACAGTGAGTATGAAGTTAACAGTAACGTTATAGCTGTGAATGTAGCAGTGCAGTGTGTGCAATTTAGGCTGTCAGTTAATAAAGGCTACAACTCCCAAGCCAAGTTCCCGTGTCTAGCTTGTCACTTGCTGATTAAAGTGAAAGGGGGTTAGCCAAGATGGACGACATGACAGCTTCTCAAAAGTGAAGCCAAAACATCTCATTTTAGGTAGTTCTTATCACACTGATGTATGTTCAAGTGTTCATTTTTCTGATAAGTTTGGTTTTAATTCGTTATTTGATGCTATAAAAATGGGGTGAGACGTCATGATTGACAGCTGCTCTGAGCGAAGTAGTCCAGAGACAGAAGTTCGGGAATTGTACGATAGAGGAGATGTAACTTTAACTTTCCATAACCGTCACGAGTCTGTGTAATAGAACATGTGTCAGTTTGACCATAAATGTAGTTTATAGAGATATATGGTTAGTTGTTGTGTCTTTCTAGCCAAAAAGCTGCCGTGATGCTAACGTAGCAGCTAGGTGGCTAACGCTAACCAGCTGCGGCCGTGCTCGGCTCGTGATTGACTCGGGCAGGTGTGTGGGCGGGACCTCGATAACGCGGCTCCAGCCACCCGATCACTACTGCGCAGACTCTGGCTCCAAATGACGCCAACTCATAGTAAATACAAATTAAAGGTACATGGTAATCTTTAATCACAAACTGCTAAATTGAGTCTAGGGAGGTAAGCATTTTGACAAAAACAATCACTGGGTTCCACCTTATAAATATATTATATAGATATTTTATATCTGATCGTGGGATGACACGTTATACACCCATAAACTGAAGGTGTGATTATTGCGGTAGTGGATTGTGCGCTGTTCTATTCTTCTTTGTTGAGTTTCAGTCCGCACAATCAGATCTGTAGCAAACACCGTCAGTAAGCTACAGTAGCAAGAAAGCTCAGCATGTCATAATAGGAAAGGGTAAAGTTGAACAAAAACTTAAAATAAATAAATAAATAAATTAGGTAATCAATTTCAATTGATTAATCCATATAATTATATGCTGCTTATCCGGGCCTAGGTTGCTTTAATTTGATTAACTATGTCATTAGGAATTATTGTTATATCCTGCTGGGAAGTACTGAAAAGAAGTGATATAATGATACATAATTCTAGGCCGACTGATTATCCATTCATAATTTAATACCATGGCCATTTTAATCATGAAACAGGTATTAGATTGCATTCTATGAGGTATTAAATAGTTTTTAAGATGTTTTGAGTGTAACTTGATGTAACTGCTTGTATTAAGAGAGTGGAAATATCTGTCAGGATATTCTTTGTGACAAGTAATGTAGCAATCCAGAGCTGCAACTAAAGATTATTTTCATTATCGATTAATCAGTTGCTTATTGTTTTGATAAATCATCTATAAAAGAGTATAAAACAGAAATATCCATGATTTCTCAGTGCCAGCTGCATTATTTATTCCTTTCTTTTAGAGTCATGTCATCGCTGATTAATGCTGCCATTTTACATTTTCTATGCCTTCAGTCATGCGGTTTGAGCATACCATCTGCCTGTTTGCTGTTTTCCCCAACACTTATTTGATGATGGTCGTAAAGTCCTGCTTCAACTCGCAGGTTCCATACTGCCATTTGATCATTTCGGCAAAGACCGTATGACATACTGAACGTCCTTCAAATAAACGCAGAGGGACACGGAGTTCTAACATTTACAAAATCCCACACTTTGTGCAAATACTTTTTTTTCCCCCTATTACTTTTGTTCTTCTTGCTTATAAAGCCGCCAGACGAGCGAGACAGGCTGACATTATAAAAGATTGGAGTAAGTTTCAAATATAACTTGAGACATTTGCTGGTTTCCATTTCTGGGAGGGCAGAACATCCTGTCGGGACACAATCAGACTGGCAGCGGGTATTTTGTTGTTCTGAAGAAAGTATTACCTTTGTGAACATATTTCCACCATAAGATTCATTGGTGTTATTTCCTTTAATCATATTGTGTGCTTGTTTTTCGCATTATGCGAGATTGCTGCATACATTATAAGTATTTGTTTTTGCAAATGGGAAAAAAAAGCACTGTTTAAAATGCTGCTTTCTCAGATTTAATGCCGTACTCTAGATAAAATAAAAACACAAAACAACAAAGATGACCCTAATGTGTTGTTTCTTCTGATCTATGAATGTTTTTCAGTACGTAGTGCTTTAATGTGTTGCCGCACAAATGCCAAATCACAAATTAAACTGGCACAGTAGCTTCAAAATAGTTTAATGTCATATAATTCACCTGAAATTAAATCTCACCTCCCTGACCCGCTCTTTCCTGAACCTGAGGACAGTTAAAATGTATTTGGACATTTGGGTCTTTTTATGGCCACTGTGGTTGTTTAATGTGAGAAATGGCTGGAGCTCTGTATTCTTTGAGGTGTCTATAATGAGCTTTTTAGGGTGAGAGGATTTCCAGCTGGAGGCCTTGTCAGAGGTAATCGGATTCATGTTGTCTATTTCTCTCAGGCTTATACGAGCCCACCTCTGGAGAGCCGGTGTAGTATTGATAATACAGATGACATCGTGTTACTGTGATTATCAGAGAGGGGAAAAAAAATCAAATCCTGGACTATCCGTCCATCTTTCCACAGATTGCATGAAGGGTACCCACTCTCTTCACGTCTGTTTGATCGTGCTGTAGACAATTGAATTTCGTGAACATGTCGACATTCTTGAAAGCACTTCTTGCGTCAAGGTATGTACTCGCAGATGGAATTATTTTTCATTTTATTTCAAGGCTATATTGTTCATATGCGCATGAATCACGACATCTCTTTGATGATGATATGAGGGACAACAATCATTCTTTAAAATAATTCGGTCTGCTTGGCTTGCAAAGTAATGATAGCAGCCTGAAATCATTAGGAAATATGGCTCAATGCTCTACTGTCATACATGAGAGACATCAGTGCAAATATAAAGAACCAAGAAGCCTGTCTTCGTCTAAATTAATTTCCATAACAACAAGGGGATGGTGTGAGATATAAAGATATATATTTAAACCTACACATATACAGTAGAATATACTTTCACACCTATAGAACCCTTATTTTCTAAAGATGACAATCTCATTCAGTACACCACTTTGGTCCAGAGATGAAATATCTCAACAACCATGTGATGTATTTGCCAAGAAATTCATGGTCCCTAGACGTTAAATCCAAATGACTTTGCTGATCCTCTGACTTTTCCTCTAGCGCCACCATGAGGTGATTCTTAGTGAAATAGCTCAACAAATACTTAATGGATTGCCAAGAAATTTGGTACATATTTCCATGCCACCCTCAGGATGAATCATAATGTGATCTCTTAATTTTTAATCCAGCGCCATCGTCAGGTCAACTTTTTTATTTGTCCAAAACTTTGGTTTATGACCAAGTAACTGCAAAAGTAATGGTATTCCCATGAGCCTTGGTTGTACTTTCAACAAGTTTCAACACAATCCGATATTAAATCGATAAGATATTGGCTGATATCACAAAGTCTGCCACGATACGATTTTGATTCGATTCAATTTAGGGGCCTGTAACGTAGGGCTGGGCAATATATTGATATTCTATTGATAGATACTGTCTTAGATTTTGCATATCATAAATATTGTATATTTTCCTGGTTTTATAGGCGGAATTAGAGTAAAGGGGTGCAATTTTTTTACCTTACCAGACTGGCTTTGCACTTAGTCATTATATCAACATTACTGATGATTATTTATAAAAAATCTCTAAATTTTCTAACGGCACCAATGTTCAACCCTACGATATCGTTGCAATATCGAGGTATTTGGTCAAAAATATTGCGATATCTGATTTTTTCCATATCTCCCAGCACTACTGTGACGATATCACATATGAGATGATATCATATGCCCATTTAACACATAATTACATTTATATACACTCACAAAAAGCAACTAAAATATGATTTGACAATGTTATTACTGGGCTCTGTAGGAAGGAGGTGGGCTTGGATGGAAATGTTTAAATAGACGTGCCATGGGAATTTCAAAATAAAGGCGTATCTTAAAGATGGTGATATGTATCAATGTTTTCACTTTGCATTGATGATATCGGATCGTTGATCATTGAATCGATACATCGATCCAGATCGATGTATTGTTTCACCCCTAGTATGTAGTGCTTAATGATAGCATGTTAACACACTGAAGTGGTGAACGTGTTAAACATTACACCTGCGAAACAGGAGCCTGGTAGCATTGTTACTGTCTGTATATTACTTGTTCTGCTATGTGATATCGGTTTGGAAACACCTGACAAAGATCTCTGATAGATTGAAATGTTTTTCCATTAGATAAAATGTAATCAGCTGGGAGCTATCAGTATAGTGTGCAGATTCTTGTCTGACTTCTGACTTCAATTAGATTTTTGATCCAGCACCTGTATAGCTCTACACTTTGTCTGGAATTGTCATTGTGAGCATATTGGCTTGCTCTTTTTCTGTGTTTTTTGTTGGATGTTCTGAATTTATTTGATTAGTATAAACCAACTTTCTCTTACATGCTTCTAAGCTAATTGTAACTCTGTCGCTGCAGGCACAGACGCCTCACTCAACTTTGGGCTTTTCAGCTGAAATTATTACACTTTTTGTCTTCATCTCTCACCACCCTATCTGGCTTTCTCTTCATCAAAGACAGGTTCCTACTTCACATCACATCAAATCTCAGCCAAATCACTTTTGTTTCAGCAGCAGTTGGGGAGGAGTACAGAGCTTCAATTTCAGAAATACTTTCTTCTCCAAGATGCGTTCTTATCTAGTAAAGTTGCTTTTCATCTACTGGCATTGTTCAATCTTTAATTTAGGAGGAGCAGCTGCAGGGGAAATGTCAATCTTATTGTTTAGCGGTGCGGTTTGTGTGTGTTAATTGCATGCCTGTCCTTAAGCCCGTCTGATCAACAAGCTATCATTCCCTTTGCCTTTGAGCTACACCAATCTAATTACGTCTGGGTTCGGACGTGAGTTGCTTTGCTATCAGGCCAATGACCAGTATGTCTGCTCTCTGTTCATGTTGCAGATGATGAAGTTTTCCTGGGACAACTACAAGCGCTACGCCTGGGGCAAGAATGAGCTGCGGCCTTTGACGAGAAACGGGCACATTGGCAACATGTTTGGTGAGTGTCTGCTCAATTTGTTTTGCTCGAGGCTCAAAAGGCTCAGAAAGGTCATATAGCTTGACCTGTTGACCTTTTTTTTTCTGGAAAGGTTTTATGCACAACAGACTAAAACTAAACAAGGAGATATTTTGTATTATGTAACGTGGAAGAATTGTAACAAGTTGCTGAACATTTTAATTATTTCAGGTGAATAATCTCTCTCTACCATATTCTCTAACAGCCTTAAAACTTTGGATTTATTTTGTATTGAAAAGTAGAATTAAATTAAAAATAGACATGGGATCAACAATTCAACAACCAAAGCTTTCTTCAACAAACTCAATAAGCTCAGAAAAATGTTTTCTTTGCTTTTTTTTTACTGGACAACAACGAGGAAGAAGCCAGGAATGAGCAAGTTTAGTTGAGTTGCCGTCTGTTAAAAATTTGAGACACGTGCAAAAACTAAAGTGAGGCTGATGATCAAATTGACATTAAAGAAACTGCTTCCCTCAAGGGGAATGGAAGCATATTGTTTTCCCTGAAACTTAAAAAAAGAATCTACGATTTGCAGGGTATTTCAAGCACAAAAGTTATATTCTGCATCAAGCAACACTGATATTATTGGAGCATAACGGATATCACAAGGAAATTACAAGTGAACAGTGCAGGCTGCCCTTTAAGCTGCATTTAAACCAAAACTTACAGCCAACTCTCTTTAAGGTAAAGAAATCAGCGAAGCAATTTCATCCTGTATCTTTGATGTGTGGACTACGTTGTATGTGGAACATATTTTTTCCATAATTAGACATGTTTGTGCATAAAGGGGATGTTTTCATCCAGAGAAGAGCAATAGGGAAGCGTTGTGGAGGACACTAAGACGGATAGCTGCGTGTTGTGTCCTACCTGCAGCCAGGTTATTTATATTTTCTCTGAATTATTAATTATATCTTGGTATTCCTCTTTGTACTGTGCTGTGACTTGGATTCTGTTTTGCCTCATTTGGCACTGTTGGCTTACTGCATACAACAATGTTGATATTGAATAGTCGTTTAAAATATTTATTGAATAAAAAGGCCCCAAAAAAGCATTTCAGGATGTGAACTTGGGCTCTGGGAGATTGTGATGGCATTTTTTTTACTGTTTTCTGATGTTTTACAGATGAAATGACTATTGATTCATTAAAATAATAATCGGCAAATTAAGTAAGAAGTTGCAGCCTTAACTGTAGGTACTTTGTTGAAGGTAATTTGAATCTCTTAGGTCATTGCATTATAGCCTTGTTTTTGTTGTGCCTCTGCACGGGGCGACAGTCGTGGCCGGAGGCATTAAGTTTTTGGGTTGTCTGTCCGTAAGTATACATCCATTCATGTAAAGTAATATCTCGGGAATGCCTTGAATGAATTTCTTCAAATTTGGCACAAATGTCCACTTGGACCCAAGGATGACTGATTTTGGTGGACAAAGGTCAAGGTCACTTTGATCTCACAAAACATTTTTTTGGCCATAACTCAAGAATTCATGTGGCTAATAATATGACCAATTTCAAAACGATACTAATAGGATAAAATGATGAGGTGCTGGCATTTTGGACAGACATGGATGTAAACTTCAACTTGACAGGTTGGCGAAGGCAAGCAACCATGAGGTGGTAAATCTAATTGCAATAGTTTTTTTTTGGGTATGTGTGTAACAATAGTTTAACTTGCTATAAGTTAAAAGTAGGAAAAAACTAAAAACGTAAAGCTGAAACAAACTGTGGATTTTATTTTTTTAATCCTTCCACTGCTTCTTAAAACAAATCATAATGAATTAAATTTTAAGACAATCTTCTATTCTTCATCCGTTTTGAGCTGTCAGTTGAAAGGTAACACGCCGCACCTGTTTGCGTCTCAGTGAGTTTTCGTCACCGTATCTTCCTTCCCTTTCACTCGGCACGGGAAACCTCACAACCTGCCAGCGGTGTCTCAGTCTCCAACAGCCTAATTAGAGGCAGATCCGGAGGGGTCCTCAGGTCCTCGGCAGTGGAGCATATCCGTCAGTTCACACTGCTGAGCTGCAGAGAAATCCCATAAAGAAGCCTTTAATAAGAAGTGGATCAGCTCTTAATAAGACATGGACGGGTTGGGTTGTGTCTTCCACACCTGAGGTCTCCCTCCATCACATCTGTAGGGACTCGGGATTATTAAGGCGATGATGCAAGCTTTCTTGAGAATCCAGTTTGTGATCTCTCTGCTGCTCTCGTCCCCCCTGAGGTTGCCGAGTTCATAGTTGAGAGGAATCCCTTTGAAGCACTGTCCTTAAATCATGTGATAGGTGTTGTATTTCAAAGCAACCAATCCAGATTTATTTTCTGATGAAATGGATCGTACACACCCTGATTATGCCTGAAGTTGAGTGATTTTTTTTAAAGTCACTGCTCCATTCAGTGAGTCAGCTGTGTTCAGCAAGAATGCAAAGTGAATTTTTGTGATAAAAGGATTTGTAAGTGAATCCATTTGCTCACTCGACCCTGATAATCAGGTAGATGTCAAAAGAGTACGGAGATAAAAAAAACACCTTATACATGTGGCAATAAAAATGAGGGAGGTTTTGAACTAAGCTGTTGATGAGTTTGAGTTAAAGGAATAAGAGGAGTTGATGGTGTGCTTATGAAGCCCAGGAGTGCCCATAGAAAAAAAACAAATAAATATCAAACACACATTTTACCACTTCAGTGGCACAAGATGATTTTGTGTCCACGTAAAATCATCCTCATCGCCTTGTTTTGAGTAATAAACAAGAAATGTGTCCTAAAATCTGGAAATGAGTTAGCATTTTAGCACTTCCGGATCCCCTTGTCTCAAAGTCAGTGGGTTTTTGAATGGGTTTTTAGCTAGATGCCTGAAATAAAGTCTGTGGTTAACACAAGCTTAAGAGATTTTAATATTTTGTTCTAAAATATAAAATACATCAATAAATACCCCGCTCGTGAATTTTGAAAAAAGGAGGTTGCTAACAAGTGGCTAAATGAGACTACTAAACGTCATCAAGTCGACTTGTCCGCTTTAACAGCCTCATTGTGTATACTTGCACTCATGATGCGACCGTGGTGTGGTTCGTTTATAGCCTAGTGTTAGCTTTTTACTTCTGGCGATTACATTCACACTTCAAAAATCATAAAAGTGGTGTTCATTTGTGGAGATTATCTTGCTGAACAAAACGTGTAAGTATCATAAACGTGTGTTTGCCACAGTTTATTTTCTGCAATAATCCAAAACCCAATGGAAATATCCCATTGGCTTTTTGTCGAGGGAACCAGGGCGATGCTAACTTCCTGATTGTCCTCAAAATACGTCATCCCTGGAGCACTCTATTCAGTTTATCTAATCCATCTATGATGTCAAATTCATTTATTAAGAATCAACAGAACATTTTTACTTGAGTACATTGTTATTGACATTTAATTATCCATTACTTTCACTAACAAACACCATACATCGCCAGCCTAATTAGAGAACAAATTAAATGTGTGCTCAAATTACAATGAAGCCAAATTGATTTTCCCACTCGCTGGTGTTTATTGTAATACAGTTTGTTGATTGAATCAACTTTTGGGCAGAAAACCTAAGTTGTTGAAGGGCCTTTTCAAAATGCTATAAAGCATTGAGATCTATCAGTTTCCAGGTGAGTTATCATCCAGCATCTTGTACTCACACCACTTGTGATGTAACGCATCATTAGGAAGGAATAACAGCCAAGGACATTGAAAACTAATGGACTGTGCTGTTGTCAATACTAAAACTTGAGGAGTGATAGAGACGATGATGAAGAGTCAGTTGCTGTGATTTGTCTGTGTTAAAGCGGCATTAATGTCTGACTGCTGGAGGGCAGAAAGAAGACTCCAAACAGACTCACAGCAATGAGCCTTGATATCAGCTTATTAAATTGTGTTGGCAAGCACATTAGCAAACAATCACTGTATATTACTTACAGATCCTGTACAAACGGAGCAATATCAGCATCCTATTGGTGCTTGTTCTCACAGCTGGATGTCTGTAATGTACGTGATCAGCCTGTGTCACGCTTTATGTTCCTCACAGTAATCGTATTAAGATGCAGAGTGATGTTAGGAGGGCTTTGCGTGATGTGCGTTTCTGAAAAGGCTAACACTACTAAGCCTTTTTTCCACTTGTTTTGTGTTGCCTCCAATATCAACAATCTCCACAGGCATCGAAAAGTTGTAGGAGAAAACACAAACAGCCCAAACTGAGCAATCACACAGATACCATGGGGATACTCCACGTGGTGTCTCCATAGAAACCTGCCTTTTGCATTGCACAGGCTTCTGAGAAAAACATCTCTGTATGTTTATCTTGCTAAATATTTGGTTTTCTCTTCCAGACACTCATTTACCTGAGCTGTCTCCCACTTTTTCCTTAGTGGGTGGTAGGGCTGCGCCCTGCATGTCAATGAGTCAAATCATCCCTCAGTGACCCCTCAGGCGACTTGAAATTCTTCGAGTCAAGCCGTCGTTTTTTTTTTTTTTTTTTAGAGGCTAGGTCTATGAAGAACTTTTTGCTCTTGTAAACAATTTTCTGCTCTATTAAACAATTTAATCAAACACATTGGTTGGATAGATATGAATGGTGATGACTACGGGTGTGAATAGTTCGGTATTTCAAGATTTAATTTTGATTCTTGGGGTCACGATTTGATCTAAAATCGATTCTCAATTCAAAACAATTCCTGATTCAAAGTCGATTCTATATTCAGTACATTCAGTATTCAGGGGTGCTAATTTCAGGATCGCCTCCTGTGCGCTAATAAAGGCGGTGTGGCAAATTATGGCACGAACGCAGAGTAAAAAGTTTTATTCTTTTACACACAGTGACGTCACACTCTATCCAGGCCGCCGTCGCTACATTGCATATTTGCTCTTCGACCTGTTTGCACCTCAACTGATAATTATGTAAACACACAAAGGCAAAAGATAACACTTATTCATGGTGAACTACCACAAATGAACACTTTTTACTTAAAAGGTTTTAGGAATTATCAAATTCTCAAGTAAGTTCAAGTTATACAAAAAATAAAAATACTGCCTTTTACATAAGTACAATTGGTTGGTGCCTTTTTAATTATTATTTAATTATGGCACATCAGCGCCATGTTATAGCAAAAAAAACTTCGTTAACAGCCAGCTGGAGGGTGTGAGTGACACACGACAGGCTGAGGAGTCCCGCATACGAGGCGGTGCGCTGCGACCGGCTATAGGTCGGCTTGGAAAGGCTTGGGGCAAAGGTGGCTCGCGGTCGCAGCTTTACAGCACTCCCCGCCGGGACCTCACCGCACCGTGAAGGTGCGCCCCAACCGCGTCATGCCGTGGCCCACGTAAAAAGCGACAGGTGTCTGTGGCGTTGTCGGCAACCCACCCGACCCGTCTTGAAACACGGACCAAGGAGTCTAACTCACGCGCGAGTCAGAGGGTGCAAACAAAACCTTATGACCTTACGAGTACATGAGCAGTATCGGGTCAGTATCGGACCTGATACCCGATACTGGTATTGGTATCGGTGCATCCCTAATTATAATAACTTGTGTTACAAGTTAGAGGCAGTAGCGCACACACACATACCATTCTACATGGGGCAATGTGTGTGAGAGCCAAAGTGACTCAACAACATGGCCCAACGAGTTGAGAAATTGGGTGAAAGCAGCTAAAACGTGCAGCGAGATACAAACAGGTCTTATTGGGATCAAACGAGCAAACCTTTACATCAGAGAAAAATTGTTTGATCCAATGTAAATATAAAAAATGTTGCTTGATAGAGCATCAAAGCTCTCCAACACAATATCCCAAATGAAAAGGTTGACTCACAGTTATGGATAGAGATTCAATAGCTATTTTGTGTGTGCATGCATGTGTGTTATGGATCAATTTGTCACAGAAAGTGTCATTATCTTCCACAGCAGATATCTCACATTGAATCAGCCACACTTTTGATATAACTCTGCTGTTGGGGCTAAAGGTTTCATTATAATGGATAGTGCAATCCTCCACTTCTGGCAGCTAATTGCCATCTTTATCTGGGCAGCGCAGCTAAACAGTGTACCTTTAATGCAGATCCAGCCGATAATGCAAACAGTAAAAGCTGGGACAGAATAAGCTATTTGTCTCTGGCAGTAGAGAAATAGTCCAGTCTCCAAGTGTGGGGGAAGGGGAACGACTTTCTGGTTAATCCCATAAGCGAATATATTTCCATTTTGTGCGACGCTGGCATCATTTTCAGCCCTCAACCGTCCTTGTTTGCTGCAGAGTGTATTATCTATGAGTCAAAGTGAGAGGAAGAGAGAAAGGGCATCATGCTAGCGAGTAAATGTCACTTTGTGAAGGGTGGTGCGGGAAGCCAGGTATGAAATTGGAAGCTGTGTTCTTTAATTTAATCCCCGGAGTAAACAGAAATGCTGCAAGATTGGGATCTACAGTTAGCGTTTGCGTCAGAAGCTTGTCAATATGCTGCGAGTCACCAGAACATCCCTTCTGCTCTACACTCAAAGAAGCACGACACAAACTGCAGAAAAGCAGAGGGAGAGAGATGTTTTCCTCTGCTGCACTCACTCCTTCTCTGGCACGCTTTCACTTTACTATAATCTTCCTCTCAACCCTCCATTCCTTTCTATTTTCTACTGTAATCCCTCTCTTCTTTCCTTTGCCATGACCCTCAAGGCTGAAAGCAGCTCTCTCTTTGTTCTTTCCTCTTAACCAAAGTTGGTTCTGATAGACGCTTTCTCTCATTTCCCTTTTGTCATTTAAAAAACAGTATGTCTTTTAGAGCTTATTAAAAGTTTCTTTTAGCTTAGGGCAATTAGAAAGAGAAAACTGGGCTATTTACAGTACTTTCAGGAATTTTGCCGCCTTGTAAGATTGTGTGGGAGTGCTCACACAGCGAGGAGTAGAAATTCATGGAAAAGTTTAAAATATGCGCATTCATGTTCTTTTTCCTCAAGAAAAAAAACGTAGTTTTTGATTGGTAAGCATTATGTTAACACATTTTTTTTCAAATGCAGTGTTAAACTATTGCACTAGAAAACCTTAAATATATTTCCCAGAAGGATTATTAGGATGCTGATTGGTTAAATATCAAAGATCATCTGGTATCTCCCCCGTGTTTCCTGTTCCCCTTCGATTTCATTAGATTACTTCATGTCCGGGTAATCATGCAAGATATTAAATTTCCTGGAACATTATGGAATTAAGGAGAGCAAAGTGATGAGATCATAGTCAGATCCTAGTGCAGTATGACTGATGACAGTTGCATCGATATGCACCGATCTGACACCATTATTTATTAACAAATCAACTTGTTTAACTGGAAATAAATTCTTCTTCGCCGCTCCAAAACAGTGCTGTGCTGTCGCCCTGGATGCATCATGGCATGACACATCATGCTGGTATCGGATTAGTACTCATTATTGGCCGATACTGTAAGTTCAGGTATTGGAAACGGTATCGGGAAGAAAAACATTGTATTGGAACATCTGTACAACAAAGTAATATGTATTCTCAGTACCTGAGCAGAAGTACTGCATGATGTGAAAGAGGTTGAATGCTCTTACTTTGGAGAGTAAAATGGTAGGGCTCAATTTTATTTATTAATGGCATGCTAACCTCTATGTTGGAAAAGTACCCAAAAACGTGTGGTTTTCACTGTTTACAGAATACTGCTGTAATTGGGAATCAGTTGAGTTGCTAGGTTCATGCAGGGATTTGTTTTCTATTAATAAATTCTATTAGTATATTCATGCTTAAGCTTAGAGATAAAATCAGCTGTGACCCAGATGGATATTGTCTTTGTTTAGTTCAGTATTTACTATTTCATATTTACATGTATTAATAACTTCAAGGATTAGCTGTAATATTTGGTGCTGATATTATCAGCGGTTCCCATCGTGACTGACATAAATCACTGAAGAAGGTCAATTGGATGATCTGCAGGACGCCTTGCGTGCTGCTATTGACTTTCAGCAATAATAAATTTCTAAGCTGGAGGTGCTTACTGGTACTAAAGCTGGAATGGTTTTGTCGAATCACTGCAACTTTTAGGGTCAGAATGCAGCTGGGATAGGTTTTAAATTAGTCATTAAACCTGCAATAGCAGATTTTAGGGCCACATCAGGGAAGCAGAAAAAAGTTGTGAGCATAACATTGACATATCATCAGCTTTAGAGTTGATATTTGGCGAACTTGTTGGCAAATAGCTGCATATTTATACACCCAGCAGTTATGGAGCAAGTGGAATGCCTCATGCAGTTAAATAAATAACAAATAAATCAGAATCTTTACTAGAGATGATCCGATATTCAGTAAAAATATGCAATCGGGAGATCAGCCTTAATGCTTTCGTTCAAATGCCCAAAGTACGCTTTATTATTATTATTATTATTATTATTATTATTATAATTATGACCTGTTTAACTTCCTAACACTAGCTCTAAGCAGGTTATAATAATGCACAATTAAAACTACTAATGCCAAGCTTTTGTAGAAAGCAACAGTTGAAACAGTGGAAAGACTGACCAAGACAGTTTTGATGAGTTTTATTTTGTTTCTGTTGAGTTTGAATGAAATGCGTTTTACAACCATCAGCAAGGTAAAATAGTGTGTCTGTCAATAGAGTCTGGTGGCTTCGAGGAGAGCATATTAATTGTATGTTTTGTACGGTAATATATTATAATAATTGCTTAAATCCCTGTTGATTTTAATTATTTTTTAATAGGCCTACATTTTCCATTTCGGACAAGTAAGTTTGGCAAGTAAAACATCTCATCTACTTGCCCAAAGGGCAACTGGCTGAAAAAGCTTAATGTCAAGCCCTGTAAATGCTCCACTATGTTCACCAGCTAGTTTCTAACTGTCAGTAAAGTTATGGGCTGGACAGCTAAGCAGTGAACTGAAAGTCGCTATAAAGCTCTGTGTAAAGCCGAGGGGAGCTTCAGATTTGGGTGATAATTCTCCGTGGGTTCATAACTGCTACATCGCTATTATAAAAATACCAATTACAGCAGCTTTAAGGAAAACAGTTGAGGTTGTTGTTTGGAAGAGATGATGAATGGAAATCTGGAGGTGGCTTTTGCCATCATGGATCATTTCATATGGAGATAGATGACAGGCAGGGAGGCATACCAGGAAGAGTAAAGACACTCTTTGGAGGAAAAGTCAGATAGCTTGGAGCAAAGCAAGAGGTGAAGATATTAAGGCTGCAGGCTATTGGGAAAGACTTAACTCCCATATGTTGATATGAACAGATCTAAAAGAGTGTGGGAAAATGATGCAAAGTCATTTTGGGACACTTGTTAACTGTGCAAGACTTGCAAGCCAAAGCCCTCAGTGCAGTGAATTATTTTCAATGTTTGGCTCCCAGAGCTCTCCTGCCCTACTTTTATGGTGGAGAGCATTAACTAAAAGTGTCAGTAGTGATGGTTCTATATTTCCAGCTTATCTCAGAGCAGGACCAAATGGAGCCGTCGGCCTTGAATTTAAATGATGATGTTAAACACAGACAGGGCATTATCCTTAAGGTAATATATGGTACGTAGAAGTACGACACACTCATGATTCGCCAAAAGAAAATACTGATCCGTATCTTACAACCACTTTCTCCAGGCCCACCAAATGGAGATAAGCAAAGCCAATCAAAAATCCTTCTTCTTGGGTGTTTTTGTTCTCTTTGTTCTGAATCACTATTACACAAGGGAGATAATTCCATGTGTGGATGAGCTATCTTTTCTTTTAATTTAATTGAATACTTAGCTTTCCTTCAACTAAACCAGGATGTAGCCGGAGGATCACCTTAAGAAATTTGTACGACTTGTTTATGTGTTTATTCTACAGCATCTTTTTAAAGCTTACCATTCCCTACCGTATAAAGGGGAAGCAAATCAGGTTGGACAGATTGTTTATGTTATTAATCTTTTATCAGCAGCAAAGCCATGTAAGCGAGGTTGTTTTCTGTGATCTGAAAAGAAAGGCGATTCAGGAGAGCTCTATTGTGAAGGAAGATGTTCTGTGGCTATTGGACAGTCTCTGGGATGCGTTATTCTTCTTTTCCCTTTGTTACCAGTCTGGGAAAAAGCTCGAGATCGTGTCCCTCAAGACAGCTCTGTCTACCCATCAAACGTCCTTGAGACGTTAGATGTATTTTCTGTTCCCGTTTGGCTACAACAAAGATGTGCGAGGGAGATTAATTGGACTCCTGCGTTAACCTCTTGTAAAGTGGAGGTTTTGACACGAGGCTTTCAGAATAACCGGCACAAAAACGCCTCACAAACAGTTACAAACCACAAGATCAAATCCCTTCTTTGTTGCATCACCGCATTCAAGAAAAATAAGGTGAAATGGTGACAAAGGTCCCTTTTGGGTTCTGTTTGTGATAGAAATTTCCAGAAACACCATGTTGGCTTTGTGGTTTTGGTATCTCTTAAATTCTGCAACATCAGACAATAATTTTAGAGTGATTTCAGAAATAACATCAAAGATAAAGTTAGTGTTGTTTTCTCCAGGTCAAAGAATATGTTTCACAAATTACATGATTGCTGCTAGATTGTAGAAAAATTGCTTATTTTGTTACCTTAAATTAATAATTTGACATTTTGGGAAATAGGTACATTCACTTTCTTTCCAAAAGTTAGATGAGAAGGTTTATACCACTCTCATGTCTGTACAGCAGGTGTGAAGTTATAGCCAGAAGACAGGTAGCACAGCTTAGCATAAAGACTGGAAATATCAATACTGTGTTTTGGAGAATCGATACAGTATCGCAAAACCTAATATCGCGATACTCATGTGTATCAATATTTTCTTACACCCCTATTTGACACTTTGTTTTTTGTACAAATGAGATATAACATGCTAATTAGTGAGATTTACAGGTGCTGATAGTCTGATTTTGTTACCTTTGGATGGACCTAGACTACCTGTTCCTCTCTGTTTCCAGTCTTTGTGCTAAGCTAAGCTAAGCGTCTGCTGGCTGTAGCTTCATATTCAGCATACAGACATGACAGTGGTATCAATCTTTACTCTTTACGTCTTGGCAACAAAGTGAATAAGGGTATCCCAAAAAAAAAAACAAGCTATACCTTTAACGAGACTACAAATCTGAGTAGACAACTTGGTGCCAACTTTCGGTAATGTAGTTCGTAGTTCCTCGTAGTACGTGGGATACCCAGCCTTACGTATACATCAGCAGTTTTGGTCAATCACATACTTTGTAGCATTGTGATCATTAAGAAAAGAATTAGAACTCTGTGTGATCTCTACTATTCCAGATATAGTAAGAGCTTTCAGGCATTTCACACCAATTATGCCCTCTCCAGACTTCCTTTTCTTCCTTCTTTTGACGCGACTAACTAATATCCCTTTCTTATTAGCGCTCTCATGTACTATATCACTTTCTCCCCTCGCTATGAAGTGAGGAAGCCAACCAGTCCCAGAGCCTAAATGGAGGATTAAAGAGATGTTCATGCCACTGTGAACAACGTCATTACCCTCGTGCTTGCATATGTGGGTCAGTAACTGAAGCACACGGCACATTAAATGCCAAGCCAAAACCACCGTCCAACAGATGCTGGGGACAAGGCTTGTGATTGTGCTGAAAAAAAAAGAAAAGAGAGCATTATATTAGGTGTCACAGCTGCCCCTCCCTCACTCCAGAGATTTTTCATCAACAATAGATGTTCTATGGCTGTTAAGGGGATTGGCCACATGCTGCTATTCACAATTGCTATCCAGCTCTCGGCCACATCTACAACAAATGAAAGAGTAAAGACCTCTTTCTACGCATGGAAAAATGTTTTTCTATTTCTTTCCGCTTTTATCTTCAAATTATATCATTCTTTCTTTTTCCATTTTGTTCCGTCTCGACGCTTTGCCCTCATTTTTTTCTTTCCCATCCTCATCCCAAGAGGTGCAATTAAAGAGCATAAGGTCACCGTTTTTGGCTGAGAGTTGTCCTGGAATGCAAAATGAGCTATACTTTTAGAGACACAGGCTGAACCCACAACCTTTTGTCTCATGGCATGCCCGGGGACCATTTAAAACCAGTAGCGTTTATTAGAAAATCTCAAGGGCTCTTCAGATGATGTAAAGCACTGCCAGGTGCTCTTACATGATGGAGAGGAGGAGGGAAGAGATGGTTTGAAAACCTGATTTAGCTTGGATCTATGGCCCGAATGATGAAGCCTCGGGTATTTATTATTTAGTCGTCTCTGGGCTGGAGGTGCAAGTGAAAGGCGAAATAAATGTTTTAAAGAGCAATCGGGGGTCCTCGTGATCCTTGGAACCCCTCAAAGTGATGAGGAATTTCCACTGTCATACATCATTTTTTATTATAATCTTGCACAGCAGCAAACAAAGCAGTGACAGAGCTTCTGAAGATATCTGCTGAGACAGCACATTTGCAAAGACAGTGCTGCTTTGAAGGAACTCATAAGGGACTCAGGCACGCACAAACACACATGAACATTGCCGTTAGAACCCTGAGCTCCTCTTTTTTCATTTGCAAACTCCTCTTTGTGATATCAAAGGAACATTTTTTATTAAAAGCATTCAACTGGCAACACTTCCGCTAACAATTGCCTGCTCTCTTTTCTGCCCACATACTAGGCAGAGCAGACAGGTTCTCCCCTCCTTCGCAATTACCTCCCAACGGGGCTTGCGCCTGGTCTGAGGAAAGGGGAGGGAGTGGCAACCTCCCCTGTCATTAGGGTTGAACGAAGTGCTATGCAAATGGCACCTATCATCGCCCGTCACATCGGAGTGAGGGGTTGTCACCATTCACCCACTTTCCATTTCTACTCCATCCACTGCTATATCCCACGGGCTCCATCATAGCTTGGTAGAAATCATCTGTCTCCATAGCGACCAGATCTAGGTGACAAATCAGAATATGGTCCCTCCCACCTCTCTGGAGAGCGCATCCCAACCCTCCAATCAATATTGCCTGTTTGATCTGGAACCAATAAGGCCTCAAACTGAAACTGCTGACAGGACACGTGACTTATCATAATTGTGGGACGTAAAACACTTTAATCACATTAATCATGGTGGTAATATACAGCAGCAGTGGGGGGATGGGGAATGATTTATACACACTATGGTGTCATTAAGATGTTGGATGCTGGAGATTTTGAACTAGATACCGACAGCATAACTTAAGAATGATAAATATCTGATAACAATATTGATTTTTCTTTCATAAAGATAACATCGACAAACATTTTATGATTGCAACAAGTCTGAGTAAAGAAGTTATAAAACAATAAAACATTTATTGCCGCAGTTAGCTGCTCTGCCAACATCCACGCCTATAACAATATATCTGTGATAACCTGATATCAGCTTGTTACAGTAGTGGCCCGGTGATGTATTGGTCTGGGTCCGGTGCACAGAGAAACAATGTGCACATTATCTCCTCTCCTCACTCACTTTATAAAGTATAATAACGCGGCAGACATTGTGCTCAGTTTTTATTCAAGAGGATAAAATAGTTTTTGGACATATTTGTGGAAACCGCTTCTGAGCTTCGGCCCTCTGGGGAGGCGTTTCTCACGGCATCTTTCTCGCTTCTAGGAGATGTATAGCACTACTGACTGAAGATTCTCACGTGTTTTCTCAGATGAAAATTGATATAAGGCATTTTTTTTTCCATTTTCCAGTAGTATATCCCTTTAGAGGCATTCAACCACAGACTGTATAAAATATGTACATAATCTCCGTGACGTCACCCATAGCTTTCTGAAGGGCTGTTGTGAAGGTCAAAGTGGGCGGCTCTGGTCGTCGCCATCTTGGCAGTGACGACACAACCTAACTCCCGACTAATCCAAAAATTAGCAAAGGGATGGATCATCGGTGGAGCTAAGACTGGCCTGGGTGACGCACCAGAGCAGACAGCTAGCGACCTGGTATGGCACCCATCTGTCACTCAAAGCGACCACGCCCTCCATTATACTGAACTTTAAGCCTTAATACAATTTAAACGGGTGAATAGCACTGATCAGTTAGCACTGATTCCCACTAATCATCACATGGTAATTATACTCATACTGAGTCATGTTGTGTTTGTCCTGTATTATAGAAAGGAGGGGAAGCTTTCACGAGTCCAGTTGTGGTGATGGCAGTTGACCATAGGCAGTATACAGTCTATGTACA
The DNA here is from genome assembly GCF_015220745.1 of Sebastes umbrosus. Lineage (NCBI taxonomy): Eukaryota > Metazoa > Chordata > Actinopteri > Perciformes > Sebastidae > Sebastes > Sebastes umbrosus. The sequence goes on from NC_051279.1 coordinate 9,746,729, forward strand.
AAGAAGTAAAATATTGACGATTCATGATTATTTAGCATGATTACTCATTGACTTTGGAAACATCATGCAAAAAGAAAATGTTGTATGCTACATTTTAAAGTTAACTGCATCAATCTGTTTCACGTTGAGAGCAAAATTAAGAATTAAGATCTATGAAGAACATTGTGCTCTAGGAAAAAGACATAATCATAAACATCATCCGCTTTTGTTAATGATGAGTTGATGAAGTTCATTCAATGAATTCAGTAAAACTTAGAGATCAGCAGAAGGGAGGAGGCATTTCACCCTGACTGTGTGTCCATGCTGGAGCATTTTAAAGTGCAGGCAGATGAGGAACTTGACAGCGAGCCTCTGATAATGCACTTTGCTGTCAGAGCAGGTTTCGTCCCGCTGCATGTAATGACTGCCCCGGCTGCACAGCTCTGCATCTGCTGACGCTGAGGCAGCGACAACTGCCCCGGAGATCACAGCACACCCAAACTGGGCTCAGGGCTTCGCTCGTACCAAGAGCTAGCAGGCTGAGCTAGTGACAGGGTTATAAAAGCTGCAAGCATGGGTTGTGCTGAGACCCTGAGGGGGTTTCATAAGGATAAGTTGCTACTGTAGAATGCAAAGCCAGGAGAAATAAAAGGCTCGGAGATTAAATAACAACAAGGATGTACAGTGCATGACCTTAACCAATGATGAAATTGATGTATAGAAATATGTCTCGGAGGTATTGACAGGATTTGGTTCCTCATCTTCTCAATCCAAACTATCATGACCTAGTGAAGAAAGCCATTTTGCAGCAGGATGGCAGGACATGAAAGTGACGCCATCGTTCGTTATCATCACCACCAAATTTCTGCTTCTCCCCTCCACGGATTAGAACAAGTTCCCCTCAATCGGCATGAACACATCATCAAGCCTCTGCGCCGGGATTAAAGCCAAATTGATGAAAGACCGGTTGCAAAATGTATGACGAAGCAGGAGGATTATGAGGGATTGTTCGACTGTAACGATTCAATCGCTGGCTGATGACTATGAGGGCCAGGGTCAAATTTGCTGTATATCCGGATGAAGCCCCAAACCCCTTCATGTTGTTTTTCATCTTGGATGTTTTGTACCGTTTGGATCCTGCATTTACGTAATCTGTGAGATCACTGATCAGTCTGCGGTGACGTACTGCCGGAGTCACTCTGGCGATGACGTCTCTGAAACCTGAGACACGCCGTTTGGTGTTGTAGTAATCAGTGTTTGGCAGTTTTAATCACAAGCGTTTCCTGCCAAGCTCTTAAGCTCGTGGCAGTATAAGGGAACAGATTTAGCTTCATTCACTTATTTCAGCGACTATTAATAGTACTTTTATTTTTTTTTTAGCTTTGCCTCGTTGCAGTCTCTACTCTCAGCCTGAATATTTCACTAAGCTGAGCTGAAGAGTCTCGCAATAACTCCTCCTCGAAGTGCCAACACGTCCGCCCATCTTTTCATCCATCATCTTTGAAACTGTCCACCATGACTCATCAGACTTCCAGCCTTCTCAGTGACAATTAAACTCCCTTTAGACCCCTGTCTGCCAGGTGTAAAGGGACATTTAGTTTTGTCTCATGCTCATTCATCATTCCCCAGTAGCTCTTCTGATATTTCATGTTATGTTCCCTGAAAACAGACAGTTTTGTTTACATTTCTGAATATCCTCTGTCTGGATTCCTGCAGCTCTCAGACTCACTGTTGTCTCGCTCCTCTGGCGTTGGCATCCCACCGAGCAGAAATGTTTTTGTTCCTGTGGTGAGCGTCGTACCTCGAAGCGTTAGAACTGGCTCTCGGAGTGTAGAAAAGACTTAACGGTAGCGCATGTTGACCTCTGCAGCCTGCAGTGTCTCTCAAGCTCATGCACACACAAACTCCCTCTCTGCTGCACTCCATCTGCGCCTGCAAAAAAAATACCTTTCCCCTGTCTCATCGCTAGGTATCCATGGCAAATTACTGCCAGGTGAGGCTCAGGTTCTCGGCGGTGACTCTTGACTCGAGAGTGGTGTGCGGAGGGAAGGAGGGCGGTGGTGGCAGGATGAATAAGTAAAATTGTATGAAATGAATTCCTTGTGCTAGTGTATCCCGCCGCGAGGGTTAGAAGAACTTTCACACTGAGCGTGACAGTCTGGGCCACACTTCGAGGTGGTGGAGGGGGTTGTGAATGCTGCTAACAGCCTCTGGCATCCTAGAAACAGAACAAGGTGACACTGAAATAAACAGGAACGGGCGAAGCAGTGAAACAGGGAATGGATATTGAGTAATGTGGACAGGTGTTTCAAGTTGCCTAACTCGTATTCCTCCAGGAAATATTGTTAGAAAGTTTGCATTCACGCTGTAATTGGGTGTGAAATTGCAGGTGAGAAAGCAGCAGTACCTTTTAAGTGTACAGACAAGTGGTCTCTGTTATTCAGATTGATTGGAAACGTCCTTTTTTTCTTAATTAAAATACTTTTTTAATAAGCCCGCAGTTTCATTTGACCACAAATGCCACAAGCTATGATTATTTCTTTACTGGCTGTTAGAAACCGGATAGAGTTGTACTGTCCTCCAGACCTAGAACTAGATGTGCAAAAGACCACATGCATATGAAAATAAACTGTAGATGCACACACACACACTCACACATAGCTTCCTAGCTCTAGGTTCTTCCTCTACCTTCGAATGCCTGCAGGGCTGCACTAAATGATGCGAAGCGGCTGCTCTGTTTAGATGGCCGGTTTAATTTCTCTAGCAGACGGGCGCTTTGTCAACAGGTTATTACAGCTCTCCCAAATTGGTTAGGCTGCACATTTTTCTTTGTGCTACCAGTGAGCCAGAAAGCTCCATTCGGATGAGAGAAAGTCTGGCGGACAGGAGAGGAAGCACTGCTGCCCTTGAAAAAATTGTAGATTAAGCTTGCAAACTGGATTTCTATCTAGGTTACACCTGAGACATCAGACTGAAAACCCTGCTAACCCCTCCTGCAAAAGAAGGTTTTATTATTAATTACTGTGAATATTGTTTTAAATGAGTTTACTCTCTGGATTTAAGTTGGATGACCGAACGGCGGGCTGAGTTGTTGCTGCAGCGCCGCGGCCGAGTGTCTTTATCAACTGCCTAATCAGAGCCTCTAGCTTTAGCTGTCATCCCCAATCAGGTTTTGTGGGTTGACGCAGCATCAGATGTATGATCCCCCCTCGCCTGCTGCGCCGCGTGTCTGCTGATCAATGCAAGAGAGGCATTTGGGGAGAGAGGGAGGAGGCGAGGGGTTCGATAACACTGTGTGCGGTGTGTAATCTCATCTGAGAGGCTGTCATATCAGACAGGGCTGCTGTACTGACATGCCACGCTCGCTCACAGTGGCAAATTAGATTGCTGCAATTAGATTGACGTGTGTACAGCTCAAAGTCTGGAGCCTCACTAATCATGTCTGGACAGTCTGCATTTTGCATTTATTTGTGATTAGATTACTGTGTGAGAAGGTCTGTTGATTGGCTATTTAGTCTTTGGCACTTTGATAGTTTATTGATATCACTTCCTTGTAAAAGCCAGTCATCCCACATTTAAACCTATTTACATTAAAATATTCAATATGTGTGGTGGCCTGCTCCTTTAAACTTCTTTTAAACTCTGCCACCTTAAAGCTGCAGTGGGTAGAATTGAAATATGAAACGGTAATTATATCCTGACATGTACATGGACATAGTGCATTAGAAATTGAGAAAATAATCAACAATGAAAATAATCTTTAGTTGCCCTACTCTGTCCCACCCCTTTCCTCTACCGCAGGTAATCATCATCATCTAAGTAACCATAATAGATCCAACAATAATTACACAGAAAAGTAAAATTGTTCTTAAGTCATAAGTTAAAAGACAAAAAAAGCAGCTAACACAAAATGTATCACCAAGCAATGCTGAGCCATTTCAATTTATATGCAAGTATGGAGGCTTGTCTGAAAAAAAGTAGAATAAGAAGGAAATTAAATTCAGCTCTCCTTAAAGCTTACTGCATCAAAAATAAATTACAGTACCTCCAAAGTCAGCGAGAGATTGATACCGCCTCCCTTTGACTAGTATTCATCAGCTGCCTGGTGCAACATGCAGAGAAACACTGATGGGCTCTAAAATAAAGGATTCCCGCTGTCTGTGATTCTCGCCGAAGCCTCTGGCTCAGTCGCCTCCTCCTCTGCGGGCCTCATAATGGAACAAATTCATTTTGACTCCGGCTCTAATGTGCCGTGATCTATCAATTCTCTGTCCCTTCCTTTGTCTTGCAAAACAAGTGCTATCGCATCAGAAGGCACAAAGCACCATTAGAAGCAAGTCTTTTTTGCAGGGCAGTTTGACTGTGTGATTACCATAATGGTGAAAATGGAGAGACGGAGGGGGGCTCAAAAGGGGGGGGGGGGGGTCTGTGGGGTGAGATGGGGTGCAATCAGGACTGGTTGCCTGTAATTCTGTACATGTGGTGCTTTATCGAGGGGTAAGGAGTGTTGTAGTGGGATTTATATGCACAGTACTGGTAGCCATGGCAGCAAGGCAGTCATACAGATGAATCCACAGAACAAGGAAGGATTCCACTTAAATCTTCGGACACACAGTACTGTCAACAAATCGTAGAACAAAATGTTCTTTTACAAACGAAAGTCAGCAGTAAAATAGTTAATATTCAATGTGTGTCTTAACTGAGGCATCGGGCACTACAGAAAATATATACAAATGAAATTCCAATCAAAGCTTTTCAGTATGATCATATTAAATGATTGAAAGCTATAGGAAAGTAACAAGATTGACCTTGTGTTGAGATTGTTTTCTCAACTTGTTTTCAAGGTCAAGAATGAACTTTGAACCTCAGCTTTTAAGCCAACAAGCACTTTATAAATGTTCGGATAATGTTTTGTTTTTTTATTATTTGGGATATTTACAATTCTATGACAACAAGGCAAACTCCATCTCCAGATGAAGATCATGTGATATGATCGCAGGCATGTTGTATTTTTGTAGGCCAACCAGGAAACCAGGGAGTTATCATCGCCCTGGTTCCTTTGACAAAATGCCAATGGGATTTTTCCATTGGATTTTGTATTATTGCAGAAAATAAGCTCTGTGGCAAACGCAGAAACGTTTGGTTCAGCATGGTAATCTTCACAAATGAACACCACTTTTATGGTTTTTGAAGCATAAATGCAATCACCAGAGGCAAAAAGCAAACGTTAGTCTAAAAACGAACTACACCACGGTCCCATGACTTCAACGTTACCACCGCTAAGCTAAAGGCGGACTAGTGTTCAGCGTGATAACGTTTGGAAGTTTCATTGAGCCACTTGTTAGCAACTGCCTTTTTGGAGACGCATAAAAGCTTCAAAATTCACGAGTGGGATATTTACTAGCGTATTTTATATCATAGAACAATACTTTAAAGTTTCTTAAGTTTGTGTTAAACACAGACCTTATTTCAGGCTTCTAACCAAAAACACATTCAAAACTAATTTACGGGTTTTACGACTCATTCCTGCAGCACACATTTTTTTAACTAGAACAGAATGGATTAAAATTTACAGTAAGGGGAGACAGGGATGATAAATGGATTTTTGAAGGCTACGATTAACTATGTTTCTCTAATTCCAGATCTGCATTCGAGTTTAGCTCATAATAATTTTAATATATGGGAACTTTAATTTTTACATGTATAATTTCTCACTGACAAACCTACAAACAGTGAGTTTTTAGCAGGTTACGAGTCATTGGTCCATCCAGCAGCCTGTTTTCTGCCACCTCGCCTCCCCTCTTCATCTTCCACTGCTGTTGTCTGGACAGCGGTGCTACATCACTGTCTCACACACAACACAGCGATGCATATTCCTTGAAGCAGGGTCAGCTTTCCTTAGCCTCAGGATTTACACAATGCCTCTCACTAAATAGACCTCCCCAAACAGCTCTGCCTCTGTGCCTGTCAGCTGCTCTTCCAGGCTCTCTTTAAAGACACCTCTTATTCTGCTCTATTACTTTAGATTCGATATCCTCAAAGGCTGATTGGAGAATGGGAGATATTTTGCAATTTGTCCCGTGTAAAGAGAACAAATTGTGCGGTCTTGAGTAAAAGCGAGGATTCAATTGAACATGTCTAATGAGACCCACGTATGCACCCTTCGTCTGTGAAGTGACTGGTAGAGCGGTCTTTACATTGATAATCAGCGGGATTAGTTTCCCCCCACTTACATCTTGTAGCAAGGATAGGATAGGATCTGAAAGTAGGGATCGTATATTTGCAGCTGCAGGAGAAGGTCTTAGTGCAAGTTCCCTCCGATAGTGGCACTGTCAGTTTCTGCTGGCTTATCTTTGGATGGTTGGCAAGCTGTTCAGGCCTTGCAGTCAGAAGTACTTTGGGGTTTGTTGGGATGCCTGCAAACAGTCTGGGAGTTGGGCTGTCTTCTGAGCTGTCCCACCTCCTCCCTTCTTCATCTTCCACTACTCTTGTCTGGACAGGGGTGCTATATCAATGTCTCACACACAACACAGCGATGCATATTCCTTGAAGCAGGGTCAGCTCTCCTTAGCCTTATGATTTAAACAACATGTCTCAGTAAACAAGCAGCTGGAAATGTATATAGACAAGATGAAAGCCCAGTAGTAAAGTAAACAAATTACCATTACTACGATAGCATCTCACTTGATCCTAAAAAAAAAATGTAAAATGGTGAAAATGTAGTCATCAAAGTGACATTAGAATAAAGTTTTTTTCAAAAACTGAAACTTTTCAACTGAATTTAGCCCAGTTTTTTCAGACAAGCACGCATCTTTTCACCTGCAACTCACCGAACTTGTTGTGCAATACTGTATCGATTTTCAAAAACACTATAGATTTTGAATTAATCTCGTCGGCCTGCTGTTGGGGCCAGCTGCTATTCAATCTTTCAGATGTTGTAGTGGGCTCAGTTTTAATGCTAGAGTGAAGTGATGAAACTAGAAAACCTAAGGAATTCATTGGTACAAACCGTTTCAGATTTGCTTGTTGCGAAGGAGGCTAAATAACTCTCCAAATTTACACTAACTTTTGGCGAGGAAAAACTGGCCTGGCGATTTTCACAGGTGTCCCTTGACTCCTCTGACCTCAAAATATGTGAAGGAAAATGGATTCTATGGGTCCCCCCAAGTCTCCCCTTTACAGAAATGCCCACTTTATGATGATCCCATGAAGTTTGGGGCAAAAGCCATGCAGTTGTTTGCATGCAGTATGAATGTGTTATTTATGCCTATTCTAAAATTGTGTATTTCTGGTGTGTTCTTCATACTATGACAGGATTCCTAAAACTAAATTTAAAAAATCTCAATATATCGCCTTGCTTACAGTACCGCAATATACAGCAATATATTGAATCGTTACCCCAGTATCATGATGCGTATCGTATCGCCAGATTCTTGCCAATACACAGCCCTAGTTATCATGGTTACAATAATAACCATTTGGAACGGTTGTGGTCATGGTTTCAGGAGCCCAGCGTTTAAATATGCATGAGTTAGAGCACATCCAGTTGATCCTCCCTCCTCACCTCTTATTGATTATTCTTGATTTATCTGACATCTGCTCCTCAAGGAGACTAGAGCACACAGTTGGCATTCAAGCCCTTTCAGAAAAGTCCATCTTGACTGATGGACATGACATTTCTCTCACTCTGTTTCTCCCTACCCTTTTCATGTTCTGCTCGCCTAATCCCACCTAATCCCACTCCCTCTAAACTCACTATCTTCTCCCCCACCGTTGTTCCGTTGGCGCTCTCCATCAAAAGTCCACTCACCTACAGAGTCATCTCCTTAGTGCACTTTATCTGCGCGGCTGACCGCGTGCCTCGAATAGCAAACGGCGAGATATCTTTAACATCACATAGAGACACCGGCTCGCTAACCCTGTCTCTCTGGTGCCAGGTAGCATTAGCGCTAACAAGACGCTCAAGGCCCTGGCGATTGATAATTGGATACCGGCAACCACTGGTAACAGGGCAGTGTAATTAATGTGTCTGCATGAATTACATTCACTTTGATGACGATAACAGGGTGACTTATTGACCGCGTGTTTAATATTTTATTCCTTTGGCTGTTTGTGCCATGTGTCACAAGCTCAAATGGGAAATATATAGCTCTGATTTAACTCCTGTTTTCCCATGGGGGTGTATTAAAACATTCCATCTCTGAAATCACATTATTCTTATCTGGTTAACTCTAGTGCATCTTTAATGTACGCAGTCAATGGAATTTAAAATGAACATCAGATGGCATTTCAGGAATATCAGCATATAATTTGCATGCACATTGCACAGTGAATGCCGGTTAAATTAAATTAGAGCAGAAATGTTGCTTCACAACTATCCCCTGGGGGATTAAATAAAGGAGTGGTTTACCCTAATACATACATATCAGTAGTGTGACTGTATCTCTGTGTGTGTGTGTGTGTGTACGTTTAGAGAAAGCGATGCCAGTAATATCACAACACACAAACGGGCTGCAGTGAGTGATTGATCATGCGGACTCTGGCCGTCTAATGTAACCCCCTGACCGACAATGACTGGCCTGTGACAGCCATGATAAATGAACATCCAGCAGCCAATGTCTCACTAATGGCTTTCCATGTACTCTGCTTGCCTACACACACACATACACACACACACACACACGCACACATATCACTCATTCTTGTGCGCACTTCTCCCTTGCACATCTGTCCACTTAATTTCTACTTTCTGATATGGATGCTCAAAGGACATGCATGCCATGCACACTTTGAGCAGCAAGAATGTAATTCAATTAAATGAATGGTCCACGCTCATGTTTGACAGGGGTTAGTTATGTTATATGTATGTATGTACTGTACGTTATGTATATAAATTAGTTATATTCTAATATTGGCTAATTACTGTTTTCTGTCCTTCCTGCCTTTCTCTGATCTCTTGTCCTGACCTGACCCTAAAATTAGATAATTAGCAGTGGGCAACCTCAGGTTCTGAGAAGTGAAAGCAATGCGGAAGTACCTTACACTTACATTCTTTCTAATAGCCAGCAGGGGGCGACTCCTCAGGTTGAAAAAGAAGTCTGATTTTATAGAAGTCTATGAGAAAATGAGCCTACTTCTCACTTGATTTATTACCTCAGTATACATTGTAAACATGAGTTCATGGTCTCAATCGCTAGTTTCAAGTCTTCTTCAATACAGCATGATGTTCATTTAGTAAATTATGGTCCCATTTAGAGTCAAATAGACCATAAAGCAGGGGATGCTTTATGGCGTGGCTACTTTGTGATTGACCGGTCGCTACCACGGCGTTGTCCGGTCTGTGTGTTGTCTACGTTTTTATGCATGTCTACCAATTGACATGGGATCCCTGGGGATCCAGGGCCCCCGGGACAGTTACCCGCTTTGACCAGTTGGTAATCCAGCCTTGTTCTGTGGATGGTTTGTCATTATTTATGGGCTGATACTTTTACTTTTTATTTACCGTATCTTTAGCTTTCATGGGCCGTGAGCCGAGTAAATGTTTATCAAACCCAAGACTATACTCCATGTGATGCATCGTGCAATAAGACGTAGGTCTTACCATGCATTCTTATTTGTTAAATCATTATCTGATGCATCCTCACTCTTATCAAAATGTATGTTATTAAAATATATCAGAATGTGTTTTTTTTTTATTTTTGAGTCTTATTAAACATTAAATATTACACTTAATGTATTATGGACAAGATTAGAATGCACAAGAAGACCCTAAAGCATGTCAGTGTGTGCATGTTTATCAATCTTTATAAATACACAGTTGAACACACCTATCGGCCCGCTCTATAGAGGATCCCTCAGGGCTCCTTTCATTTGTAGCAAAGGGCTACAGAAATAAATAGGGTCTTATACCATGGACGCTGAAGGAGAACACCATGATGGATTGATCCGCTCCATCTATCCTCTGAGTCAATCAATCATCTTAGCTTTGGTGCTGTTTTCAATAGGAATTTTCCACACTCGGCTGCTTTCCCTGCAGCCACAGAGAGCTACCTCAGGGGTTGGATAACCAGAGTGCATTAGATATCTGAATACACCCTTCTTCTCAGTTGTCACCGTCACTGTTTGCCATCAAAGAGAGATAAGGCTGCTCAGTAAGCAAACTAAAAGGACTCCTTTCCCACATGAAAGTTTGATTTCCTTCCATTGTAACATTAGCAGAAGCAGGAAGTCTTTCTGATATGATCCACTAACATACATCTGACCCTGCATACAGTACGGACTAGGCCAACCTCGGCAGATGGTCCTCTAGAGTTATGTAGACTACATGTGTCTTGCTTCAGGCTAGCACTGCCCTCTCGCTGACAATATGAGGTTAACTGCCAGCAGGCAAACTACAGCAGATGAGCTTTCAAAGGGTGGGGATGTGTTGTAAATGTAATCTGAATAGTCAAAGCCATGGCGCGGCAACCTTGTCGGGACCACAAGCTTGGTAAGAGGTACTGTAACAAAATAAGAAAAAGTTAACGAGAAGAAATGACTTTCTAGTAACGTAATGTGGCTTTAAGAGTGATTTGAAAGCGCTTAAAGCTTCAATTTGTGTTGCTCTGCCTCTGACATTATTAATAGTACAGGGTTTATGGCTTAAGCATATGGCACCCATAGCCCAGTAAAGCCATGTCATTGATCCCTGTCCTGCATGCCCTTTGGCATCCGGGCTAACCTCATTAGCTAATCTATGAAACTATGGAGATGAGGTAAAAGGTCAGTGGTGGTGAGAGTTTTTTGCAGCTACAGATGCTACATGTACAGCATGGCTTGTAGAGTGGATACTGATTAAGAATGATGTGGAGATGTTCATTGAAACTGACTTAAATAAACCCAATTGACAGTAAAGGAGTTTGATGTTAAAAGTTGTTAAGATCACTTCAGCTCTGCGCCGTTTGATTATAAAGGCAACAATTTGGAGCAGTGGAAATGAGTTGATCAGTTAACAGATAGAAGAGCATTCAACAACAGCTCATTATTTTCTGTTTATTGGTTTCACGGCATGAAAACAGCAGCAACGACCAAATAATTAATCGTTTGAGGCATTAATTAAGCAAAAAATGCTTACACTGCTTACACGCTCCATAAAAGTGTGTGTTTGTGGGTCTTTAGGGGGAGATAGCAGGTCAACATTATAATAACATTCACAACATTATTTTTTTTTTTTTTGATAGCTTTTGTTACACAGATTTGGTGCTAGACTTAACCCTTTACATTTTATGCAATTCCAAGACTTTTTAGGGACCCCAGTATACAGAAATATTCAGACCATTTTAGAATAGGTAAAAATAACACATTTATACTGCATTCAAAAAACTGCATGGTTTTTACCCAAAACTGCATGGGATTAGTATACAGTGGGCATGTCTGTAAAGGGGAGATTCGTGGGTACCCAAAGAACCCATTTTCATTCACTTATCTAGATGTCAGAGGTTAAGGGACCCCTTTGAAAATCGCCATGCCACAGCGCTATTTAGCCCCCTTACCGACAAGCTAGCATGGTTGATACCAATGGCTTCCTTAGGTTTTCTAGTTTCATATGATAGGTATCAGTATCTTCACTCTAGCTTTAAAACTGAGCCTCTTAAAGACAGTAATGTCGGCCGGGATTGCCAGCAATCCCGCAGGTCTCAGAGGGTTCTCTGGCATTTGGACAGATGGTTGAAAAAAGGTGAAGATGTCACATTGGGCTTTGGGAACTTGAGTTTGGCATTTTTCAGTATTTGACATTTTATAGACTAAACAACTAACTGATTAAACTATACAAAAAAATAATTATTAGTTGCAGCCCTGCATAATTTTGTACAACAAAGCAGAATCCGTAAAAAATGGAAAGAGTTTTTGTCGCCCAAAGATACGCTTTTATGGCATTTGCATATTTGAGCTTTAACAATACTTCCTGATGAAAACTGAAGACTTTGATGTGCCAGGTTGCTGTGCGGTTGCATCAGATCAATCCAGCCATCTACTGTAAGCTACGTTATTCTCAGGGATGAACATAAAACATTTTCATCACCTCCTGTCTCATTTAACCAGGTCAGCTTCAACGCATTTTTTTCCAGTAATCTACAATTTGAGCCCCTGAGCAGTTTGATTCACAGTCTATTTAGTCACAGTTTCTTGTTATTAAACTTCCACTCCGCAATTTGCCCTTCAACTCTTTTACAGTAATTCATTAAAGATACTGTTTATCTTTCCTTTGTGCCGAGTCGTGTCTGGGAGGTACATCTGCATTTGCATAATATTTGGTCATATGAGAATGAAAATAGGCCATGCGATCTCTCATAAGGCCACCATCATGGAATAAACACCCTTTAGTATTTCTCATTTAGATTATGAAAAGAAATGAATAGCTTCAAATGAGATTCATAAAGACTCATGCACACAGAGTAACTGCACACACACTGAGAGATTTTACTACGAGTGTACATTTACACACAGAGTTAACAGAGGGAACACATACACCGAGTTTAATCCAGAAGCAGCTGCTAAATGTTTGCTATAATCAATGTGCATCACTTCTTTTTTTCCCCTCTGGTGGTTGATTCCTAAATGACTCGACTTTCATGTTACAGCACAGTGACTGATGCTTAGTAGCTGGTGCTTTTCATCTGGGCCACACAAAGCTGTTTCAGTATTATCGTTCAACATCACTGCAGCAATTAAAGAAGCCCGGCATTCGAGGGACTTTAATGTTTTACTTTGTATCACAGACGCTGTTAAGATACTGTTGCTGATGAGAACGTTAAAGGTTCGGGGTTAAATCTGAGTACTTATTTTACCTTTCAAGAACTTATGTAACAGTCAAGTTATGTCAGCTATTCTTTGTACTCACTACTTCATTTCCTTTTACAAGTGTTATTTAAAACTCTTCTCAATTTGACATATTTGATGTAAAAACAAATCTGGTCTTTGCATTATGCAAGTGTCTACAAGGGAAGCACCATCTGGGTGGGTTCTCTCACCATCTCAGGGATTAGTGATTGAAATATTGTAATTCAGCATCACTGTGATGCTCTGTTAAAACAAATACAGCCAAACACAACATGCTGTTAGCGCTTTATCAGTTTGCAACTTTTACAAAACAGCTTAAAGGGGACATATCGTGCTCATTTCCAGGTTTACACTTGTATATTAGTTTTCTACTTGAACATGTTTACATGCTTTAATGTTAAAAAAAAAACGCATTATTTTTCTCCCACTGTCTGTCTGAATAAACCTGTATTCACACTCTGTCTGAAACGCTCCATTTTAGTGGAAAGTGTTGTGATCGACCCCAGTGGAAAAAACACAGATGAGTTTCCCTGATTCCTTGTCAATCATTGGTTGCCTGTTGCAGTTTGACAAGTTATCGTCCCTGCGGCTTCTCAAAGTTTTACTTTTTAAATGTTTTCACCTTGCACACTCCCCAAAATAGTAACACTTTATCTTACTTCCACCATTTAGCATATATAAGTTGCTTTTAAATAGTTAATACATACATAAAAAATACACTATAATGTAGCTGTGAGCAAATAAAACAACATTACAAGTGGTAATTACTGAATCCTTCAACAGCTATAGGACGTATGCCAACCAGCACATCATCATATATCATTACAGCTGTTATACTGTGATATAAAGCCTTTCCAAAAACAAAAGCACAGGTCAAATTCAGGCTTTTAGTATGAAATGTCCTGCCTATATATGATATAAATGAAGAGTTTAAAACATTTCTCTTGAGCCCGGCGTCTCTGTTTGAATAGGCACTAAATCAATTGTCTTGTGCATTATGCAGGTGGCCTGAGAGGAGCCTCCATCATTGACTCACTGGACACACTCTATATTATGGGACTGATGGAAGAGTATAACGATGCCAAGGAATGGGTGAAGACCAGCCTGGACCTAAACTCGGTAAGAAACCTTGACTAAGTGGACAGTTTGTATGTTTATCATGTGTTTTTAACTCACTTTAAAGTCTCAGTTAGCTCATGGGTAACAACTACATTAAGATAATGATGTATTCAGCAGTGGCCGTGCATGCTGGATCGATTTTAAGCAGTGCTATTGTGCTTTAACACCAACATTGTGTCCACTGAGTTTGACAGTTTTCCAAAGCTCAGGACATTCCAGCAGGAATCAAAAGCGCCCTGTGTGGCCGCCGGCCACGCCGTGTTACCGGCTGATGGGATTCTGTGCCTCTCTGAAAGGTCTCTGTGGGGCAGAAAATGAGATAGATAAAAGAAAGAGAGGAGGGGAGGGGTCAAAGGGATGTTTTTTAGATAGAAAAAAATGGAGAGGCAAAAAGAGGCCATGGCTCTTTCATTGAGCAAGTCTGTAATGACGGGTTGCCAGTTGTGATATCATGTTGGGATGGAGTGGAAGCTGAATAGAGTGCCAACCAGGACAGGTTTTTGTGTAGTTTGCTGCCAGCAGTCAAGTGCCAGTTTGTCGGTGGTTTTGCAGATAGGAAAGTTCATTTCTGGGCCACCTCACGGTCACTTTTTCCACCAGTTGTAATAAAGTGTGGTTTTTACGTAATGGCGTGTAATTACACAAAGCTTCCAAACTCGACTATGTCATTATGACTGTCAACATCGTCCTGTAGACGCTAGGCAATAATTACACCAATTCCCTGCCTGTTATGACAAGGTGTCAGATGCCTCCACTTTGAAAAGATTTTGTTTGCTGACAAAATTTGCCTCAATTAGAATTTAAAAACACCTATTTATGCCGGGTTTATTGTTAAGAAAACAATCCTGATTATATTTCGCACAGTGTGGCAAAGTGGACATGATGCCCCCAGTACATTTTAACAGCACGCCATTGTGTGGAAATAGATATTATCAAGCCAAGCATTGTGCACGCATATTTATTCCAGTGGGGAGCAGCTCCAGTGTATAATCAGGGCTAAAGCACACTAACAGAGTGTTTATAATGATCACCGGCAGTTTTGAGGCCGTAAAGAATTCACAGTGAGCGTTAATTTCATCTACACATCAAAGAGAACCCTCAGTTTTCAGATACTATGCTTCTCACTCATGGCACAAACGCACACATATCCATATACATATACAGCTCGGTCGCACGAATAGGGAGTTTAAATGACACGATAATTTGCAAGGCTTTTAACGTGTATTTAACGTGCTTTTGGCGTGTTATTTGTACGGCATGCAGTCTGTATTGTCTGCAATGTAAATGCATCTGCATAAATGTGCTACACTCAGGGCTAGTGATGTAGAATAAAATGTGAGAGAGACTTCTTATGGTGGGTGGATGGGGAGATGGATGTGTCCAACAAACACAGGACTTTCAACCAGGAGGCTTGTCGTGGCCGCACAGAATTCAAATTGTAAATAATAAACATGTTCAATATTTACGACCGGATATCCTGTTGTGTGTGGGGAACCCCGAGGACAGCCGATGACGCAGTCACGTGGGAAGGAACGATAGCCAAGTGGGAACTAAGCTGACTGAAGCAGAAGGACAACCACCAGCGTCATGGCTGCAGCGGCTAATGAATAGGCTGATGCAAAAAGCAGAGCAGAAAGTAGTAGTAAGATGGACCTCAGAAATGGAGGACCAACTTGTTGATTTGTGGCAACAACACAAGTGTTTATTTAACATGTCCCCATAACTCCATACATCAATCCTGCGTGAATTTTCAGGACAAAGTAGTGCAAAAACTAACGCCGCTAATTCTTCCTGCTCGTCGTCCGCCATGTTTGTTTACACTAAAGTCACGTTTGATTGCGAGACATTTTACGAGTTTTGTGTTTTTGTAGTCGGGACTCTTGTTGTTCATGAATTCAATCTGTTAGTGTGCTGTTTTGGCCAAATCGTTGCTCTCCACACACTATAGGAACCAAATTGTTAAATTTAACATAACATGTTATGTGTGGGCTCTCTCACATTTTCAAAATCTGTTAAGATTTGAAAAATCATTTAGTGTGGGCGAGTCTTAGATGGGTTTGTTCCCTAAACCTATCTGCGGACGTTACTGTAGTTTTGTTGCGTGGCGTACAAATGACACTAAAATGTGTCCTCACGACACGAGGAATCTCCTTGTAACATTATGTCATTTATACACCGTCCCCGTGAGATCGGTTTGACATAAACACTCCCGCATTCACACACAGGTTTTCTCTGAAGTGTTGTATTTATTTGATATTTATTTTCCTGCGGTGGTCTAGCCCGGTGAATGCAGATGACTGTTAACTTTGAGAGGAGCTGTAGCTGCTGGCTGGGAGTGGAGACGGCCAGTAATGGCAGCCAGCCGCTGACAAACAGCCACACTGTCACCAATCATAAAGACAACAAAAACAGATTTACACTTTACACTGCACTTTGTCATGGGTGTGATCTGCCACAATCCGTCAAACTCGTGCCTTCAGCGGTGGCCTCTGGGAGGTCATACCCACCAGGCTGCTACTCAATCTCCTCTGGGACAATTAGACATGACTTATTAGTGACAATTTAGGTTAATTCTCCAAGTATTTAATATTTTAAGGGGAAATAATTAACATGTCCTGGTGGAGGGGCTGTTTTCTGTCTTGAGAGATATTATTAGATGTCAGATTGTTTTAAAATCTAAGGACGACATCTTTAGGCTGCAGCTAAGTGTGAGCGTCTCTGGAAATAAATCAGCCAGTTTAACAGTAATTCAAGCACATTCACCCACATTTATCAATTTGATATGGCAGCTTTTTGCCAGCATGGTGAATGGAGTCATGATTGATCTGTGAAAATGGGGAGACGGTGAGAGATGTGAGGCTTTGTTACACACTGACACACTCACCTGCACATCTACTGTGCACAGAAGGGGTGTTTTAGATATCAAATAACTGCAACACCTCAGAGAGTCTGCACTACACTTGACAAATATTTATGTGTCAGGATATCATCATTTTGATACTGAACTACCTCGTGCAGTTTGGACATCTATACGCCTGCCTGAGAAAAAATAACTCAGTGGCTCAATATACAGATTGTCAGATGCACTTGGTTCACTAAGCTTGCCAAGAGCCAAAGGATATGTTCTGATGTCCTGATTTTATCAAAATGCTTCTCAAGGAAATCCATTCAGCAGCGTAAGAGCAACTACTAGGAAAATGTAGCACATGAACTCAATAATATTCTCATTATTTAAACCCAAACTACAGACATTTCCGCTCGTTTTTAATGAAAGGTTTTGGCCATATGAGGGGGATCAGTTTTGCATTTTGATTGTAGACGTTATACTAGTATTTGATAATTAAAATGTACATGTGTACAATGTGGTTTGTAGACCTACTCCACCAGCCAAGCCTTGTTCTCTATTTGTTGCAGATCTTTTAATTCTTTTAGATTAAATTAATTATATTTTACACAATTCATGCATTTTCCCCTTTCTCATGTCTTCATTTGTCTTTGGGGAACTGCTTAGTTGTGCACGAGAAATCCTGTTTTGTGACAGTCCCTTATTATCAAATTTAGCTTCCTGGTATAACTGGTTGATCTGCTTTTTATTTTAGGGATTTTGGTGTATTATTAGGAATATTCTCCCCAGATATTGGATAAAATAAAACTAGTCGACAAAATGATATGAGTGTTAGTCGACTAAGAATTTCTTTGGTTGAGGACAGCCCTAGAAAGGCACATACATAAGCATAAGTAAAAGCAAAGGGGGAGGGATGCATGCACACACACAGGGATTTTCATGCGATACTCATTGTTTGTAATTACATGACAATGCTACCAGACACAGTCACACTGCAAAGTAGCTTGTTAGATTCATCTGTTCAGGCCTGTCTGTCATTTAGAGCTAGACACATAGTGTCAGCTGCTCTGTTACTTGTTAACAGTGAAACAAGGACAGACAACATCATACAGATATGACAGAATTTGCAGCAGGTTTCTCTTCCTAGCAGGAGGCTCGGACATCAGCAGCTTTCACACAACTTTGTTCTTTCTGCGGTAATTAAACCAAACACGATTGCTGAATTCTCCACTTTTATTCAGATTTCGACTAATGGGTCTGGTAAAGCAGGAGCAACAGGTTTTACAACTCTGTGCCAAGTGAACAAAATTGCATTCTTTGAATTGCATCTTGACCATATGACTTAAAAACAAACAGCAAGCTCCCGATGCAGATCCTGACGAGCTGCTCAGCAGACAGACTGGTCCAGTCTGGCGGCAGAGCCAATTACCAAGACAAGAGAAGCTCCAGAATGTTTCAGGCAGTGCTACGTAGCTTTTGGCATATTTTTCCGCAAGCTGTTGTTGCATAAAGCTTGAGGAAGTAGTTGGCATTGTCGCAGCCAATTAGCATTATGGTGGGGGGGGGGGTTCTTGAGTCTGACATGCTATACAGTACGTAGCTCTATTATGATGATCTTCTATCAATGGTTTGGTCAGTGCTGTATCGCTTTTGAGTTGTGGTCCAGCAGTACTTGTCCTCTGGCTGGCCATCAAACCTGATCTCATTTAAGAGAGAGTAATGAAGAGTGATTAATGACGTCTTCTATATTGGATTGTATTTTCTCATGTCGCCTCCCAAATGTTATTACTCCTCCTCCTCCTACTCCGCCTCCTCCTCCTCCTCCTCCTCCTCCTCTTCTTCTACTCTTTCACTCACTTATTTCAACTCTCTCCATATCAGTTATTGTCTGGTTCAGCACTTCTCTCGCATCATCAGGAAATGTATGAAATTAGTGTGCGATAAAACGACACATTGGGAATAGATCACACTGATCATTTTACTCAAACCATCCGTCTTTTCCGGATTTCATCTACTTTCATTCATTCTCTTGTAGTTTAAATACACTCATACAGGCATGGACAGATCTCCTATCATCAGGGTGTTGTGATTGGCTTATTGATGGACATGGGCGAAGAGGAGTATTCAGTATTTGTTCTCTACATTCGTGGTATGGAGGTTTTATGGGATTTGTAGAGGGAAAAAATTGGTTTAAAGTACATAGAAAAAAACACGAAGGAGAGGGGAACAAAGCACACATTACCTGGATTGTTACGGGTCATGAACCTTTGAGATGACTCACTCAGGAGTCCATGGAGGACTGAGGCCAGCCACATGTAGCTTGAAGGAGGAAAAACAGGAAATAACAACACAAAAGTACAAATAATACCATTCAGACCATTCTTTTTATTCCACAACACTACAAACTCCTATTATGGGCTGCAACTCTCAAGCCTGTCATCATTCATAGACGCTAGATGCAACTGTAATTGATTTGCAACCCTGACAGGCAGTCCGTCCACTGGGCTTATTGGTTAATCATAAGAAAAGATGAGAAACTTTTTGTTCTCGTTAGCAATGTTGTAAGAGTCTGTTCTGTCTGAGACCTGGGATGTGATTATCAAGTAGTTTGTACAGGTTTTTGAGATGAAACGATTAGTCAATAATCGATTGTCTATGTTGTATTTTCATTATGTTGTTACCCTTTTCACACAACATCTATTGAACGTCTGTCCATCCTAGAAGAGGGATCCCTCCTCTGTTGCTCTTCCTGAGGTTTCTTCCATTTATTTCCCTGTTAAAACATTTTTTGGGGGGGATTTTTCCATGTCCGATGAGAGGGTCGTACTGTAAAGGACAGACGGTGTCGTATCCTGTACAAATCGTAAAGTCCCCTGACGCAAATTTGTGATTTGTGATTTTAGGCTATACAAATAAAATTGTCTTGACTTGACTTGATTGGATTAGTGCAGTTAGAATTGGCAGCTATTTTAATGGTCGCTAGCATTGCTCATCTTATAAGTAATGCCAAAAATGCACTGGTTTCTATGGACCTGTCTTTGGGTTTGGGACTGTTCGTCAGACAAAACAAGTAATTTGAATACGACAACTTTGAGAAATTGTGATGTTATTTTACTTTTATGTTTAAGCATTTTATTGACCAAATGTTTGATCATTGAATCGAGAATCTAATCTGCAGATTCAACTTAATTGAAAATAATTGTTAGTTGCTAACCTTGCACAGCAGCTGGATTCTCGCAATGTCACAAGGATCACTCGAGAATCACGGGATCAAAAGTCAAACAAAAATCCACCTTTTCAGGCTCCAAGTAATACGTTTGTGTCTGGAGCGCCAGACCACGGACCAATCAGTGATCCGTGAGGAGCTACTGTAGCTACTGGCGTGGCTTAGGTGTGTGAGACCCAGTGAGACCATAGCGTGAGACGACACGGAGAGGCGACTGTTCCTTCTAAACGACAGTGGTGGCTTCTGAAGAGGTTAGAGTAGATGCTGCAATGGCATCAGTTATATCAGAACTGGAGAGTATTTCTTCATTGTAAGAAGAGCAAAGTACAGCACTGAACATGTAAAGTATAGTGATGTTTTCACCTTCAGTTAGTTTCGCTTTCGTTAGTTTGATTGACAGATGGTTCATCCCTTTTCTAAACAGTTTCCAATGACGGCTTCTCAGATGGTTCTGGGAAACAAACCATCTGGCGCGTCAGGTTACTTAGTTGCTGCTTTTACTGGTTTTGTGGATGTTGTTTTGCTGATGGCTTGTTGAAGCTATACTTTCACTGAAAAAGGTATTTCATAAAAATATGTGTAATTTATATGTAAAGTATTTTTCAACTTCTTGATGGTTTAGCCTGTAGGCTACAGTACAGGTGCACCATGGGACTCAAAGGCTTTGTTCTTGTTATATTTTCAGCAGACAAAATTTAAGCATTTTCTATTTATTTGTTAGTCTGCCATGTGACATTACCCTGCAGGCTGACTTTAGGCTGTCGACAGAGCATTAAGGGACATTAGTAGTATTTCAGGTAACTTAGTGGTATCCTCCATGGTAATGTTTTGTATTTGCTGTCACACTGAACTTGTTCAGAAGTGTGCGCATCTCTCTCAGTGAAAATCTCATCTATTGTGATTTTACAATTGCGGCTGTTTATAGATTAAACGGTCCCCCTGTGTGTGTCTCTTGATGATTCCCATGAAGCCTCTTCAGAGTAACTAGCAACACGCACCGGCAATAACTCCACGGTGAAAATCTCCTGAGCCAAACCGGGCCGGCAAAGTGACTGGATAATTAGCACAATCAGGCCTATAATTCCACATCTCAGGCGAGACTCAAGTGAGTGTGAAGTCTCGTGGGCGTCATTGGGAGAGACGGAAAAAAGGAGCTGTGTTTGTTTTTGTTATGGTCCTGCTGTATTTTTCTACCCGTGAGCGATTCAGGAGTGTGGATGTGAAAGCAGCGTGTCATTACACGGGGTTACATTACACAGTTTTTAGCCACACTAGCAGAGTGGTGGTTGGTTGGTCCAACACTTTGGTCCCAACCTGGGAACCCATTGGTCATCAGTCTGACGACGATAAGCCTCTGGGGGCAAAGTGCTATATTTCTGGGGTCCCGTTGTAGCCAGTGGATATCTGGACCAAGACTTCCTTTTCCGTGCACATTATTTACACTCCGATTAGCAACTTGAGATGCGAGACTGGAGTTGGAGTTGAGAGACGACGTGTACGACCGGACTGTTTCACAAGTAGCCAGTTTACAAGCTAATTTCAAACCAATAAAAAGCTAAATCATAATCAGACGATAGCCGGTGGGTTCACAAATTGCATTTCGAGTAGGGAGGCACCAATACCTGATCGGATAGTGGGCCGATACTGACTCAAATAGCTGGATCGGGTATCGGTGACAATGGGGCCAATCTATTCAGTTCAATTCTATGTTTATGTACCATGTACATTATATAATGGAATTTTAATTCCTGTTTACATTTTGACCAATTTGTTGCTACATTGGATTAGGTTGAAGAAGTTGCTGGTGTACAATTTATTATTTGAATAATCAATAACAATTCAGATGTCAAAATCTTGTCCCATCGCCTACAGATTCTTTGTGTGAATGCAGAATCTGTTTAAAGAGATTACTTTGGTCAAGACTAAAATATCTCAACAGCTACTGGATGGATTGCCGTGAAATTCTTTACAGACCTTTGTAATAACCAGAGGATGTATCCTGATGAAATTTTCCTCCACTATGCGGTTCATATTTTTGGTTTTGAGTGAAATGTCTCAACAACTATTGGATGGATTGCTGGGAAATTTGGCACAGACATGCATGTACTCCTTTTTGGTGATTCCTTAAATGTTCATATACTTTACATCATCAGGTCAAAATTTCCATTCTGTCAAATACATGCAAAATTATTTACATCCCATCATCCTCAGCTGAACCTTGTATGTCAACATGCTAAACTAAGATGGTAAACGTGATGAACGTTTTAACTGCTAAACATCAGCATGTTAGCGTTGTCACTGACCATGTGCACCAATGTGCACCAATGTGCACCAATGTGCCTTAGTGCTGCCTCACAGCATGGCTCTAGACTTGTTTGTTTTGGGTTACTTTTCCCCTGCAGCCATTTGGTGTTGTGGTCACTTGCTGTGAGCTTGACAGTGCTGAAATGTGAAGAAAAGCACAGTAGGGGCAGTGTCAGTAGCGGAATGAAGCAGAATATCGTAGTATTTTCTTGAAACTGTGGTGGAAGTTGTACACACATCATCCCCCTGCAACATCCCAGAGTGGAAAAACAATCTCTCAAATCTCCCTGTACAACACCTCCATCAGCTCGAGATGTCGGTATGCAGTACAAAATGCCTGCATTAGCTTGAGGTCTCAATTTCATTACAATCAAATAAACTTTGCAGCAAGATAAAGCATTTAGATTAAAAATAGCTCTGGCGTATTTATCAGTGCTGTTATAATCCAGATGTAATTGACTTTTTGGTAGAATGAGCGCAGATACATCGCTCATTGTTGTTGCCGTTAATCTGTTGAACGTCAGAAGGATGCTGGGCCCAGAGGCCGGAGAGAACTTACAGACTTCCACACTAGACACACTCCTTTGAGTGAAAGTTTGGTGACAGAGCAGTAGACTTGTGAGGGAGAGGAACTTCGTCACATCGTTTCAGAGATTGCCGGCAGCATTTCACCAACTACTGAACAATACAGTGCGTGTACCGAACCACGACCCACACGCATAACACCGCTGGAAATGGAGAGAAATGTATCAGTAACTATTTCTAGCATAATTGTTGAAGAAAAAAAATGTTGACTGAGTTCAACTCTGCATACGCCTCAGGCAAATATAAAGCGCGTGTAGTTATCATCCTAAAATATTTTGAGCAACCAAACATATTCATACTTTTTTTTTTTTTTTTACTTATTTCCATGATACTTTTTGAGGCATCTGGCCATTCTCATCCATATTTTGTATCTCAAAGCTTGTGAATGAGCCTGTTTTCAGTTGTTAATTAGTTGTTTTCTACATGTACGCTCACATTTGAGGACAAGATGAAGTGACATCAGTTGGTAACAAGAAGACCTGGAGCAAGGTTGATGATTACCTCTGCAGAGCTGTTTTTTTGACCCTCGATGACCTCCTGTCTGCGCTAAACGAGACCCAACTCGCTCCCAGTGATGCGGGCTTCTGAGGAAAAGTTATGTCATTTTACGGTGCTGGGAGATGCTTCAGTGAAGACGCCGTGCCCCGGAGCTGAGGTCAAGCTGAGCTGACATTCTGTCTCAGGATGTGGAGGGCAAAGGACATTTTGCGTGGGTGTTTCATCATTACGGATATTTACCAGCATGTTTTTATATCATTCATGCACATTCTCCCTGTGGACTCATTTGGCACAGGCAAAAAGACACGAGAGACATGATGCTAGGATGAGGACGGAGTTTGCAGATTGAAAAATATCAATGAATGACTTCAGGTGTTGATGTAAAAAATGCCTTGAGTATTTTGAGACTGAGATTTCTATGAAAAGCTACTGAGTTGCACCATAAAAAACTTACAGTAGTAGCTTGGTAGTGCTATGGTAAAGTGTAAGACTTAAAGCTGCTATAATCAGTATTACATACTAACAATGGATTAAACAGTGTTTTGTGGAATAAGTCACTTGAATCTGCAGAGTATTGTTACCTGACTCTGCAGCTCCCATCAGCTCTGCGAAGCATTTGAGTGGCTTTCAGCTTATTGTTTTGGTTTTATAGCCCACAGTTTACCGTTTTTGCTTTACTCTCAACCTTTATAGCCAAAGCAGGCAGCTGTATGAATGCAAGTCCATTTACTATATACCTGCACAGCACCAAACAGCAGAGACACAAAGTTAGCGACTATTTGTTCAAAACATATTGGAGCATTTAGCAGCTAAAGAGCGAGATATTTCTCTCAGGAGTTGGAGGGCAAAACAGGGCTAAAACAATCAATTTGAAGATCTCACCTTGGGCTCTGGGAAATAAGTCAGGGGCATTTTTCATTACAGTTTTTAGATTTAAGTATTAAGCTACTAATGGGGAAAAATATCTACATCTATAATGAAAATATGTAGTTGCAGCCCTAACACAGTTAAAAACAGGACACGATAGACTTCTAGATTCACCACAGGGACCTCCTGTTAAGAAAATAATGTGATTAGATTTCGGAGCGCCTTCCTACATAAATCTGCAAATGAATGCTGTTTCATTCTCATACAACTGACGTTATATGAAAACAAGTACATTGAGACAGAAATGTTCATAATTGATGCATTAATTAGCTCAGTTAACGACCTCGTCTACATAACAGAGCGATTAATATATCAACCTGAAAACAGCGGGACATTAGGCAGCACAAGTGCCTCTTTTTTTTCTTGTCGGCAGTTTGGGGGAGGGAGCAGCCTCCAGCGCCGCTCAGACAAAGTGAAGGATGTGGCTCAGTCAGCAAGGCCAAATACAGTGGGAGGCATACAGTATGATGAGCGACACTTACACACCGAGTCAGGAAGAAGGAAGATGGACTGCAGCGGGGTGAATAATAATGGCAGAGTGAGAGCGTAGCAAACGTCCCACGAGACCCGAGCATTATCATAGAGGACTCGGTGGGGAGCTGCTGCATCCCCCAGGAGACAGCAAAGACCTGTACACAGAACGCTGCTCTCCTGATTTTGCATGTGTATTTTTGTGGATGCATAGAGAGAGCATCAAAAGACAAAGACTAGCTCTGAAAATAGACAGATGCAGATAGACAAATATTCTGGGTTGCGGAGGATGTGAGGGGAAAAGATGGAAGGGGTGATGGGCTGGGTTGTAATTCAGCTGTAATTCATCACTCCTGCATATTTGATTAATTATTCAGCAGGCTGTTAATTTACAATTTAATGCATTTAGTGGAGATGTTTACATTCTGTTTTTGGTGTGCACGTATCTATTTCAGAATGTTTAAGGAGATGTAAGGCACTGATTAATCACTGGAATTTAAAAGATGAGTGTTATCAAAGAAATAAAATGTGAATCATTACCTGATGAGATCTTAATGCCTCTCTGCTCGGACCATTTAATCCAAGTTTATTGGTCTGGGATGGGAATAGGTGTTCACTGAAGCATCTTGCCCCAGCTTGCAAAGATGCATCATGGGAATGTAACAAGAGTGGAGCAGTCGAGTAAAAGAAAAAAAGAACTTGATGTATCGAGACTGATAACCATTACCGTCTAATGTCTTGTCAGTTAAAATGCCATTTGAAAAATCAGAAACAGTCACTTTCCATTTCAAATTACCGCCATGAATAAAGGCTTCAGAAAATGAGACACGACTCACTGATGGTTTGATCGTTGGCTGAACAATTAAAAGGAGCTTCTCACAAGTTCTTTTTGATTACTTTAATTATTTATTTTATTCGTCATTAGGGTGAGCTCAAAGAATAGTAATAAAATGAAATGGGAACATCAGTCTCTTGGAACATGCTAATATAATGTAATGATAGACGTCTACTGAAAAAAAAAAAATCATTAACTCCTCTGGATAAGCCTCTTAGGACCGCCATAGCCCCCGCCATTTAACATTGTGGTTCCAAAATTTGAACTATTACGTCATTGTGTATGATATGTTTCCCTCCTGCCCAGACTTTTCCTAATTCTGCACATGCATGTATTGCCATATTAATTGACTAACATTTAGAAAACCAAAATAGATGGGTTTTTGATAGGGCTGTCAATCGATTAAAATATTTAATCACAATTAATTGCTTGATTGTCCATAGTTAAAAATTATTATTTTTAATTAAATAATTATTTAAAAAAAAAAAAAAATGTATCCGTTCAAAATGTACCTTAAAGGGAGATTTGTCAAGTATTTAATACTCTTATCAACATGGGAATGGGCAGATATGCTAGCTTTATGCAATTGTATATGTATATATATATATATATATATATATATATATCATTCATGATGTTTACATTATTATTATTAATAACTTACAGAAACATTGCGTGCAGTTCACCGTCTCTTTCTTTCAGCGAGCGACGCGGCACTCCGTCCTCTCTGTAATTGTCTCAGTCTTCACTCGAAAAGTTAAAATGTATTGAAAAAAAGGTAGATGTAACCATCGAAACATCGAAATATTCAGCTTCAATCCATATTTTTGGGAATTTAGCCTTCGAAAAAAAAAACATTTTGTTCAGTTGCATAAGTTTTTAAAGCGATCTTAAAAATGCAAATATCACAATATCAATATAACACAATTATGTAATGTGTCACCACACTCTGTAGCTTTGTAGGCCAGTGTATTTCAACTCTGATTAAACAATTTAATAATATAGTGTTCGTATCACTCACTCTTTACAGCGAGGTCGATGTCACCCACCTAAATATTGAGTTGTGTGGGCTCATCATTTGTAAGGTTCCCCCTTTTTTGGCATGAAGTTGAGAGCTCTCCTCTCCATCAGGGAAGGCTGTTTAGCATGCTCCAGAGGTTAGCGGTCATTAACGCTAATGTTGGAGACCGCTCTCACAGCTTGGACGCTGATCAAGACCATAATTACTGTACTGTGAAAAAAAGAAATGAAAAACCAGTCGCAGCTTTCTGTCCTGAAAGTAGCTGGGTGGAGACGAGCAGCCTGGGGGAAACTCCTTTCAGCAGAGGCAGCAGCAGCAGCTTCGAGTGTGCAGCATGCTAGACTGACGAAGATTAGAGTAGCAGGATCTAATTGGACCCTTTCATGATTTCTCCATGTTAATTAGCGACGCTAAGTTAAATCACAGCCTTAAGTGTGAATCACCAGCTCTGGTCGGAGAGGCAATCATCTGCTTAATTTTATCATTGGTTCATCGGATCGAATTTTTTTCTGTGCACATCAGTCTAATTTGGCTTTTGAAATGTGGGAGCCAGTCCAAACCTGGATCGAGTCATCTGCCCAGTGACAATGATGCCTCTTTATTAGCAGTAAATCATTACATTAGCGTCTGAGCAGGACACACCACTGGGCAACCGTCTACTCGGCTCCTTGGCACACAGCAGCACGGCAGCCATGCCAATCAGGCTCATGTCCCAGGCAAATCTGGGCTGAGTCCGACAGCAATCTTTGCCATGGCTGTTGAATACTCATCAACAGAGGAACCAGCATCAAACACTGTCAGAAACATTGGATGGTGCTGGTGAAGCAGAACACCTACAAGGTATGACAGCAATGTACCCGAGGAGTCATTACACTCATTAATTAATTTTCCTCTCTGCCGTGGCTCCTCCTGCACAACAATTACATCACCTTGAACAATTAAAATGCAAATTTGTCTTTTAGTATCGTGCATATTTTAAATATTTGAAGCATTGTTAAATGACAGTCGTCTGTGTTTGAGCCTTTTTTCGTTTAAGTGATCTACTTAACCTGTTTGGAAGTTTCTAGAGTTGTCCACGACCAAAGAAATTCTTAGTCGGCTAACACGATTTTGTTAAATAATGGATTAGTTGATTTAATCGACAGATATATATAAAACTGAGTTTCTCCACAAAGATCACAAAAAAAGCACCACTTTAAATCTTGTGTTTACCAGAGATGTGCTCATAGGTTTCTTGGAAATAAGTCATTCAGCATTAAAAAAAGAAAGAAGATAAAGAAAATAAAGAAATCTTAATTTACTAAAACCAAAACGACCGATTAATCGACTAAGAGGGGCAGAAATTTAGGCTCATTTGAACAATTATACATTGTTGTATTTTAGTTCTGGTACGGGTTTGTGGTCACACTGACTTTTTACACCAATAGAATGGGGGGTATTACCGTGGGATCTTGTCTCACACTTTTAAATGTACTTAATGAACTACCAAAGCACACAGAGTAGGATACAAACACACCAGATCACAGTTGTAACTGCTTTTGACTGTCTGATTGGTCAGGGAAAATTAGGGGTGTAAGAAAATATTGTATATCGCAACATTATTTTTTGTGATTATGTATTGATTCTCCAAAACACTGCATCGATTTTTAATGAATAATTTACAGGCAAAGATCAACTCAGTCAATACTTAATTTAATTTGAAAAGAGATGCGCCCTCTCAGTGTATCTGCCCTCTCAAAGTGGTGCTAAGATGTTTGATGTTACAGGGACTGTGATAAACGCAAATGCAGATCCCACTGCTCTGATTGCATAAAGAAAAAAGTAGTTTACTCATATTTTATGCACATGGTGGCGTGTTCTTTATATTATGACTAAAATTAGATTTACAAATCACAATATATCACCTTGCTTATTGTATCACAATATATCTCAATATATTGAATCATAACCCCTGTATCTTGATAACTTATCGTATCGCCGGATTGTTGTCAATACACAACCCTTGGCAGTGGTGTAGTGGTCGTTGTCTACAAAATGTTACCATGGTTACTAAATGCTTCGCTTAAATATACAGATTGTTTATTGATTCCTTAACAGTCCACGGACAGCAGATGGATTTACTGGTAGTTAAGTTTTTTAAATCAAGCTCAAATCACATATTTACTATCAAAAAATCCCGTGGTTGGTCTCTTTGCTTTCACACCACAAACTAACCGAACCAGCGTCCGCTTGGAAATATTCTCAGTCGAGTTGTTTGGTCTGCAGCACCAGGGTTTGATTGACAGCTTTCACACCACACCAAACAAACCATACTAACCGGGCAAACGCACCAGGGTTCGTTTAACCGAACCAAACAGGTTACATGTAGGTGTGAAAGTGCCCATAAACTATGCAGTCAAATCCCTTTCAAGTATTCAGAGTAGATCTCTACTTGTTTTCCCATTGCCATGTGAGAGTGCTTCATTACTAATATGTTTGTGCAAGTAAGAGGTTGTTTGTACTTTAAACTGCAGCACTGCAATGCAGGTTTGTTCGTGCTGTTGAGTAATCATCCTTCACAAAGTCTCGTTTTCATCTTGGTGGCAGAGGTGCTGGGAGCTTCTGTGTTTACTCTGACAACCTTGTGTCGTCTCCTAATTAGGTCCTCAGCTTGAGCACCGTGAAGAGACGCAAGAAAAAAAAGAAGAGTAAAAACAGGTGTTATTCACTATACCTGATTTCTTTGTCATGCTTGCTCTACCATGCTTTATCGCGCCTCGAGGAACAGCAGCATTTTAAATTGAACTCTGTGCTGCAGCATTTAGTGTCTCAGTGGGAATGGATAACTTTCACAGTTGCTTTTTTGGGATGGATGTGCTTTTAGGAATCCCTTATTCTATGATTCATATATCATTTATGTGTAAGAAAATTAAACACAAAACCAATAACTGAAGCCTAAAACTGCATCCAACTGTATTAAAGTGAGATGACACCACCAGTCACATTCAGACTTAACTGGCCAATCAATAGCACAATAAACGAAACTGAATTATTCATGTTGACATTTCCCAAATTGTCTTTGATCTGCTCTACATTGATTTTTTTTTTTTTTTTTTTTCATCATGGATCTCACTTTGTGCTTTCAGCCAGATGAAAATGTGCATTTTATCATAAGTATCGAGGAACTTAATTAATCACTGGAACTGAAATTAAATAATGCATTTCAGTTTTCCCCCTTTTTGTCATGACATTATTAGAATTATGGAAAGAAAATGATATATTACATTATTTCAGTTACCCAAATGAGCCAGATGTGCACAACTCTAATAGCTTAGAAAAGTTGTATTTTGTAAATTAAACTTGGACAATGAATAGAAATAAAGCAATGTATTTTTGTTTTGGACAGATAAATAATTGAAACTCTAAAAAGCTATCAATCTCTAACCAGTTCTGCAATGAGCCTTAGTCAGAGCCAAATACAATCTATTGTGCAGTTATTCAACTTCACCTTCTCTGCAGTTAAAATGAATGCAGAATTTGTATTTATTCATATGAAAACAGCCTCTTAGAGAACTTTGACATCGTTTTTAATCTTCTGTCTTGATATCTTGCTTGTGATGTGATGATTGAATCGATTTATGTCAGTGTGAGTTTAAGTTGTATTGTTTTTGTGCGCTTTTTTTCTGAGCCCCCGGGCCTTGCTTTTTTAGTTGATTTAATGGAGATGCAAATTGGAACGGTTGCCCCATTTTCCCTGAAACAATGTGTTAGTTGTTCCTGAAAAATACATCAGATTCAAATTGCAAAAATCAACAAAACCTTTTATAGAAAGTGTGCTGTAGGCTTGTTGTGTATCTAAATGCACTTTGTTGGATCTTCAGTGCACTGGTATGAATGGAAGTTTTGTTCAAAGCTTGCTGAGTGATTTATTGGGCCTGTATTGGGAAGTAAAAGCCTGATTAGCAAAACCTTTGTCAGCATTACTTGTCCTCCCTCACTGTATCTCCTGCCTGTCCTGCCGAGTGCCACTATCCCTGGTGATAAATAGACACTCCATTACTAATCACTGCCATCCTATTGCCATTACTGAATGGGCCACTCATTTCAGGATTGGCAAGACAGCTCAGCTCGGCCGCCCTGCCAGCGGCATCAGTGCTTTGTCTCAAGAAGTGTCACCAGTGTGCTGACTTCAGGGATGGAGCCAGCACCTTGGTTGTACAATAGTCCTGCTGTTATTTCCTGATTTATAGAGTTACATAACACATGAACCAACCCGGTATCACAGCAAAGCGTGTAATAGACCCGCGTATCCACCACAGGATAGCGTGTCAGTGTTATGCTTTGATTCGCCGAGGCGTGAATATTACATAAGTGTAT
The DNA here is from genome assembly GCF_015220745.1 of Sebastes umbrosus. Classification (NCBI taxonomy): domain Eukaryota; kingdom Metazoa; phylum Chordata; class Actinopteri; order Perciformes; family Sebastidae; genus Sebastes; species Sebastes umbrosus. Next base: position 9,777,714 of record NC_051279.1, read on the forward strand.
TAAGGTGCATTATCAACAGGGGGCAACAAAACTACTGACTTAGGTTTAAGAAACAGAAGCACTTAGTTAGGTTTAGGAAAAATGTCATGGTTTGCCTTAAAATAAGTACGTAAACTAAGTACAATACGTCAGGAAACAACGTAACATAAGTACGGAAAACACGTCACAAACATCACCAATGTAACTTAAAAAACAAAACACCGGTGTCCTGGTTTAAAGTCCTGTGTTTGTTGGACCCATCCACCTCCCCTCTTGCCCGCCATAAGCAGTCTATCACTTTTTATTCTACGTCACTAGCTCTGAGCGTAGCATATTTACGCGGATCCATTTACATTGCAGTCAGTACAGACTTCATGCCGTACAAATGACATGCCAAATGCAAGAACAGCTTTCTTATTACACACTTTTGCCTTGCGCATTATCGTGTCATTCATTCGCCTTTTCTTGTGACCGGGCTGCATGACAAGGACAATGCACGTTAAAGGAACAATTCAACATTTTGGGTGGGAAATATGCTTAGTTGCAATTTTGCCAAGAGTTGCATGAGAAGATTGATACCACTTTCCCATCTGAGAGATGTATTGATCTTTTCATGTTACTCTCGGCAACATAGCGAATAAGCCTATTTTCCAAATTATTCCTTTAAAGAGCACAGTTTGTCAAAATGGGGTTGTTGCCAAGTTGGAGACGTGGAAAAGTCTTTGTAGTAGTATTTTTAAGACAGCATCTAATATGTAGATTATAAGACATGCACGTTTGAGGATTTGTTGATTTAAGTTAAGTATGGTAATACAAAATGGGATTAAGTATATAAATATTTTAAAGAGAAGATATATATGGAGATAAATGATACCCTTGAAGAGATGCCAGTGACTCCCCATCTCCATGCTATTCCTCAGAGTGCAGCTAATTGCCCTCTCTGGCACCCAATTACAATTTCCTTATCATCCACACTTGAGATAGCAATTTCCTTCTCAATGGGTCTCCAAGAGTACCCGACTGCTTCAACCTTGATCTAGCGTAAGAGGCAATAATTATGGTGAGATATTTAGACACATGCAGTGTTACCTCTTATTTCATATTTCATGTAGAAAAGAAGTAGACCAAATACATTTAATGTTGGCAAACAGAAACTTAGCACAATTCCTCTCCTCATAAGGTTTAGACATATTATATATTTCTGCAAAGTTTCCAAAAGTACAATAAACAATGTTATGTCTGAGGTAAGTAAAGGGCTTTCAATAAATACAGGTATATGTGCTTGTTCATACAGTAGTTGAAAGACAGAATTGCTAAGTGGAAAACCCTTTCCCACAAGTTAGGACAATTTCGGCCACCATAAACAAAGAGAGGCTGGATAAAAACCATTGAGGATGGGTTACAATTGCCTGTGCTCTAGTACCTACCATGATACATTTAACATAAAGTTTTTGTTTCATGTATTCATTTGAGGAATGTTAGTCTCCTCACACAGATCTGATGTGTTTGTCTATATTTCTTCTCTCCAGAAGACATTTAAGTCACATGCTTCATGTGCATCATGATTTCTTCGTAAAATCTGTTTCCATTGTACTTTGTCACATTTTGTTTCTATCGATTCACCAACTTAGTACTGTAGAGTACTGTAAAAACGTAATTTCTTTTTTTAGATTTTTTATTTCTTTTTAATTTCCTGTGTTTCCACTCAGTTTTTTTAAGCCCAAATTGATAATGCACATGAAAACAGGTGGATGGAAATACACTTATACTCACTAATGTACTGCTTTGGGTTGCTCTTTTTAGGTCAGTTATTTCCAATCGCTTCTACTTGCCGTTTCTTTCAATAAGTGTTAAGCTACCCTTTGTAAAACACTTACTTATCCGGACAGTTCAGGTAAATAAAGGTGCCATCCACTATTTGAAAATGTAAGGTCCAAGTTATCTGTCAAATAATTGCTCAGTATTAATAATAACGTATTTTACTGTATTCAGTCAAAATAAATATCGGGACACACATAACAGTTTTCAATTTAAAACTATAAATGACAGAAAAAGAGGAGCAAAAGATGACATTTCAAAAACATAGAGCAAAGGGGTTGGCATAAAAGTCTAGTCGAGCCAGTAAACTTGCTCTCCATTAATTGATATTGCCCTGCAGTCGTAAGAGACACTTCACACAAAAGAAGGTTCTGAGGAAACAAAACACTGGGGGAACACGATTACATGGCTATGACTCTTTGACCTGACTTTTTGAGACTGGCCTGGCTCTAGTTGTTGATTTCTTTGGGGAGGGAATCTCCACTACAGCTGGTGTACAAAGAGAGGAGGGGGAGCGTGGGAGCTTAGAGAGACCGCCTCATGAGCAGTTCACCAGTTTTATTCCCACAGTGGCAAATGTGTCCATCAACAGCCAGAAAACATGTCACTGAGAACTGTCACTGAATTTCTCAATTTTAAATCAAACAATCAGCAAATGTAAAGGAAAACCAAAGCAAAGTGTAAAAGTACAGCAAATATTATAAGATGATTTTAAGGATCTATGTTTCTGTCCCTCCCTCTGAACTGTACTGTATTTCGGGGTTATGATCTGGCAGTGAATTGATATTGACACTCTGATGTTGGCAATTATTGCTGATACTTTATTGGCTTGTTATCATTCTTGTATTATACTGTCACAGACTTATGAATACACCACAATTTCCTAATAAGGGATAATGAGGTTAATCAATCAGTCATTCTGTCACATCATCTCCTAGCAACCACATCTGCTGTTGTCATGGGGATTCACTGCAGAATTGTATTTGGGTAAATAGTGCCAACATACAGTATATGGCAACGATTGTCTTTAAAAATGTGTAACTTAAGTCTGTAGGGTTGTCTGATGAGGTTGTTTTTTACCAGATTTGGGTCGCATTAACTCAGTTAAATGACAAGTCTGGTGATGTTCTATTCTATATTCAGTTTTTACAACACACATGCCATGTTAGTATAAAAGCTGTCATCATGCGGTGTGATTAAAAACGATCAGTTGCGACAGGATTACCAGTAGAACAGCGCCATGGTTATTGAATTCAGACAAGATGACCATATATCCAAAAACACAGTCAGCTGTTCAAAGCCTTTATTGCCCAAGGCCTGGTTACACACCTCTGAGTCACCGCCCACCTCACATGTTTTATTAAAAGATACAAGTCTGCTGTTGTTTTGTGAATAAGTATTTCCAATCAGTACCTTTCTACAGTAGGTGGAACTAAGGTTAATAACCTTTTCCAGAGTTTTCCAGAGTAGCTGTTGAGCTTTGTGTAAATCCATCGCTTGAAATATAACAGCTATTTAATCAGAACAACACCATGCAAAGAAATGTTTTCTGTTCTCTCCACAGGTGTAATCAAAGGTGTAATCTATCACTTGGCACCTCCGCTACTTGTGGAAATAAATCTGAAAGATTTGATGCATATTGTTTCTCCTCCTGTACATCTCAGAACTGTTTTTGTACCAGATTCTTCTCTAAAATGAACATAAATATTTTTAATATAATCAAATGTTCATTCTAATTTTTTTAGAAAACTTGAGGCTGAATGCCCCTAGCCACCAATAAAACGTCTGTGTTGACTGAAAATCAGGCTGGGTGAACAAAAACATCAGTCGCAGTAGATACTGTGTAGGTTATGTTCATTTTTTTTTTTTTTTACTATACCCATGATTCACAGAGACTTACAGTATGTGATGAAATATGGTATTTATCTACACATCTGTGCTGCCCAAGGGGCCTCAAAGGGCAATTCATATAGCTATAATACGTTTACTCTCAAAAACCCACAACCTAAGTAATCACAACTGCTTATGATGACTACAGTGTATTTCATGAACACCACTGTGCTGCTTTACCACTGACTGAGGCCTTGGCTGAATATGACATTTGACAATTTGATCTCTCTCTCTTGGTTCAACAGAACGGGGAGGCATCCCTCTTTGAGGTGAACATCCGTTACGTTGGCGGGTTGCTGGCGGCGTACTACCTGACAGGAGAGGAGGTAAGATTAATAGATGTCTGTTATCCCTCTACTCTGCTGAGATCTGCTTCTTCCTGTATCCCAAACCAGCTCTACAGTATGAATGATGAACAGGCTGCGTCTGAGTGTGACTTCATGTGTGTGCTTTGTGTTGTGTCACCGTAGTGCTCACATCAAATGATCTCATACCACGTAAGCATTTTCACGTCACAGGTTTTCCAACCAAAGCAATATCTCTTTCTTATACAGTATAAGGCTCATGGTTTAGTACTCACTGGGAAATGACCTTTTTCCTTGTTGTGTTCGCTGCAGTTAACAGTAAACGAGACCCTGTTTTGACAAGCAAATAAGTTGCTGGGTATGTAATATACAATATATCATATTTTATTTTGATTCCAGCGTCTGATGCAGTGCTACAGTTTCAACAGAATTTCACATTTTAAGAGTTTTTCTTTAGCCCCTTTCCAGCGCCCTTCATTTTCCAGCTAGAATATAAATCAAAGAAAAGAAACAAATTAAGTAGCACAACCTTGCCGAGCTAAATTCTGTTACGTGCTCTACTAAAGGTGGATAGAAGCTAACGATTACTCTGCAGAGAAAACAGACTACAATCTGCTGCTTTAATCAATTTTAGTTTTCGATTCTGGGTTGCATTTAGCCGCGATTTGTTCCCAACTGCAACAAGAAAGCCTGTTGAAATACTTTACCACTCTGATTCAGGTCTCTGAGAGGCTTCCTCTCCATAGCAACGGTGACCATGTCTCATTGGTACTTAAATTATGTAGGAAGGTCCTGTGTTTCGATGTTAAGTAAAACACTGATGACATTGTTGAAAGCAAACAAATGGGTACACAGAATTGGGAAAACACTTTGCAAATCTGTATATGTCTAAAGAGTATGGGAGAGAAGAAGTGTTATTAGAAAGAGATGGATAGAATACCTGGGTTTAATAACTTTATTGCATTAACAGGGCTGTTACAGGACTCTTTAAAAATGTGTTATTAGCTACATCACATAAAAGTTCAGAGTTATTTTAAAATGTTTAAACTAGGGCTGTCAATTGATTAAAATATTTAATTGCGATTAATCACATGATTATTCGTAGTTAATTGCAAATTAATCGCACATTTTTTATCTGTTCAAAATGAACCATAAAGGGAGATTTGTCAAGTATTTAATACTCTTATCAAGGATTACATGGGAGCGGGCAAATATGCTTGCTTTATGCAAATCTATGTATATATTTATATTATCTATTTCATATGATGCCAGTATCTTCACTGTACCTTTTAAAAGTGAGCAGGCTACAACTTCCGAAAGACCGAATAGCGGCCGGGCCCATCGGCGGCCCGTTGGATTTTTAAGAGGTTCATTAAAAATTGCAAGTTGCAGTAATTAGTGGCGTTAAAACGAACTTGTGTTAACACGTTATTATCGCGTTAACTTTGACAGCTCTAGTTTGAACTGAAAATATTAGAAATTAATCATCTTAAAGCATACATTGCTTCAAATCTGCTTTCATTGCATTATTGAAGTATGAAAGTATTAAAGCGATAATACTCAGAGGCCAGGGATGAAAGCCCAGAATCGGAAGGTCATTTGGTTAAATCATTTGGAAGGTAAAGAGAAAGAAAATCCCTTTTTTTCTGTTTAAAACACTACCACCGTTGTGTCCTTGAAGAAGCCGCAGTGTCTCCGGTGAAGCTGCTCTGTGGCCAAGCGTAGAGGGCCTGTGGTTATGATGGACAGCTACCAGGTGTGAAGCCGTGAAACTTTATGAGCGTGCAGCACGGCCTTGCCAGAAAAGAAGTATGAATACCCTGTAAGCCTTGGCTGGCTAAATAAAGGTTTAAAAATTGTCTGTGACAACCACACAGCACAAATGGTCCAGTTCATTATCAGTGCATTGTGAAGTCAATGGAGGTCAACGTGTCACCGTAATGAGCATCCGCCTGTAGCAGCCTCCTGGAGCGTACACTCACCGTACACTGCAGTTGTTCTGTTTTGAACAGCACTCAGTCCAAGGGGCTAAAATCCGTGCAGAAGCCGAGTTAATGGAGAGAGGATCCAGTGACATATGAACACTCAAGTCGCTTTAATGGACATTGATTTGCAGGCCGAGCGAGTTGAGGGGAGAGCAGCATTAAATTGTCCACCATCGCCGGATGAGTGAAATATGAATACATTGCTGGAGCAGAATGTATTCCATTATCCATTATTATTCCACATTTGTGTGCCATTAATGCCATGCAGAAAATGTTCCTCTATTTTATTCACTGGTCCGTGGAAATTTCTATATCTGGCATTGATAATGACATTATCTAATATGAAAGTGTGTGTGTGCGAGCCAGCGTGCAAAGAAAGATTGTATTATCCATGAAGTTTGTTCTTATCTCGCTGTGACACACAGGGACATTAGTGCCAAATAGTCTGGGTGAAGAAGACCTGTAACAAAGAAAGAGCAGCTACCTTTTAACACCTTTAGCATGGATTCACACCTGTAGTTTGGATGATTTGGTAGAAATCTGAAGGAAGGCACAAAATAATGCATCGTTGCCTTTTAGTTCTGGTCTATTTTGTATTCATACTAATTTATAGCAAACAAACCAAGAGGAGTAAACATGAAGTAATATTAATTGACAGGTAACAGACAGAAAATAAAATTCCAGAGACGTTAAGGTCTTGCGACACCGTATGTATACTTTAGGGGCTTTCAAAGTTAACGCGATAATAACACGTTATCGCAAATTTGTTTTAATGCCACTAAAGCTAGAGTGAAGATACTGGCATCATATTAAAATAGAAAAATGTAGGAATCCATTGGTTCCAACCTTGTCATACTTGCTTCTCACGGAAGGGGCAAAATTACGCTCTGAACTTTAAGTTAAATTTGGCAAGGAAAAACTGACACTTTATGATAATCACATGCAGTTTGAGGCAAGTCATAGTCAAGTCAGCACACTGACACGCTGACAGCTGTTTTTGCCTGTTGGGCTACAGTTTGCCATGTTATGATTTGAGGATAATTTCAATATTTGTCATTGTTTTGTGTTGTTAATTGATTTCCAATAATAAATATATACATACATTTGCATAAAGCAAGTATAATTGCCCACTCCCATGTTGATAAGAGTATTAAATACTTGACAAATCTCCCTTTAAGGCACATTTTGAACAGATATAAAATGTGCGATTAATTTGTGATTAATCACGCTTAAGTATTTGAATTGATCGACAGCCCTAGTAGCTACATTTCACTCACTTTTTTTTTTATTGGGTAGCTCAACACATTTCTGTTTAAACTCACTTTCGGATGAATCAAGGAATCCCTGCACTGAAATTCTGATGTGCATACATGTTACCAAATTATCTTGCATAAATATTAGCTATGAAGTTTGATTGAGCCTAGACAAACCAAAAAACATGCAAATAGGGAAATGAACCAGAATCAATTTGAATGGACTCAAACAGGTGAAAACAGCCTTTATCATCTTCTTTTTTTTTACTTAATTTCTTCCTCTCACCACACTGAAGACGTTATTGTTTTTGTTATAAATTTTTCCATCCAACTCTGTTGCTCACTTAGTTTTGCTCAGATGACTGCAGTCTTTTTCTTCACGTTTGGACTTTCTTACCGTTTCTCGTACACCATCTTTCTTATGAGATAGAGCTCACCGTCTCAGTTTCCTGACGGACGTATCAATACCCTTTACCCCGGCGCAGTTATCCATCACAAGGCTCACTTGTGTGCTTTCTGTGAAGGGTCCCTGAGAGCAAGATTAATAGCTACCTGATCCCCCTCCCCCCCGACTCCCCATTAGGATCTTTTCCTAGGAGTCTGCTGCTCCATCCGAATGATAAAACCGACAGATTGAAGGTCTGTCGCTGCTGCACAGACTTAAATCAACCGAGATACAGTTTGGGAGACTATTACGAGATTGCGGATCCAGTTTGACCAGAGGACATTGGGCAGCTGGTGCCGTTGTAAATGATTGCTGGGGAGCGGGTGCTGATTATGGCTCCTCGCGGGATGCAGTTTGCTGGTAAAATGCTTGGAGCAGAACCGTAGCAGCACCTGACCATTAATAACCTCCTGTTGTTTTGACCGTGTGTGTGTACTGTTTATATGTGTGTTTTCTTGGGTCCCCAGGAGGATCATGGTTAGTCTTTATGTCCCCAAGTTAAATGTCTTGTTCAATTGGGTCTGGCCGCTGCTCCTTTTGCCGCTCTTTCATCATTCATCGTCACACACTCCTGGCCAGGCCAAATGGCTCCCACAGAAGTGGCAATTACCGTACTGCAGGTGTTCGATGTGTGTGTGTGTCCGTCTGTGATGAGCCCACCTGTAAGGCCATTTGTCGATACCTGAGGGCTGCATTACCGATTTCTCTGTTGATTGTTTTTTTTATTAATTGTTTAATCGTTTAAAAAGTTAGGACACCGTCAAAAACGTTAATCAAAATTTCCCAGAATCCAACGTGACTATTCTGCCACCAGCAGTTGAGCTTTCTGTTGCTTCAGTAATAACAACCACCACTGGCACAGTTTTATAGCTGTTGCAGTTTAAAGATGCTTTCAGACAGTGAGCCGTTGCTAACAATCTCGAACAGACTAGCCAGCTGGGAACAGGCTGGCACTAGTCAGTCACAATAGCTCTCCTGTGCTAACTGACAGTTATAAAACTCTTTAGGTTGTAGTTCACACAGTTACTTTAAAGTTACTGTGAGGAACTTTTAACTGGTTATGAAACAGTCTCAGTGTAATGCTGATGCCCCTATATGACCTACATAAGTGAACTAGACCATCAGCGAGGAGAGTGGCTATTTCTATATATTCTTAATGCTTGTCATCGGTGTTACCGTGTCGGATTCCACGTGAAATCAGCCAAAACCATGTAGGTTCATCAGAAACTCCTTCAGCTCCGACTTCAGCGGAGCCTCCGGCAGTGACTAACCCGCCGTGGTCTGACCGAGATCTGGCTTCGCTGCCGCCTTCGACGTGCAGTCCGGAAGAGGAGGAGCCGCTTCTGTCAGGACGGAGCAGCAGCGGCTCCTCGCTTTTCCTTGCTGCTCCACCGGCCCCCACTGGGAGCCAACACAGACACCACGCTGCTGGAGACCCAGGGCGTATTGTTGGGCCCGCTGGAGGGAAGGGAGGCAAGGGAGAACCAAAACCAGACCTGCACGGGGAAGACTGTCAGACCCTGCTGCAGTAAAATGAGATGCTTTCCAAAGGGAATCTGGTGCTCGTAGACACTACCGCTTTTGTACAAAGGGACCGCCAAAATCAACACAAAATTAAAGTTCCCCATAGTAGCTTTAAAAGACATATTTGCACAATAAACTCCTCTCTCATAACTGTCCTCTAAATGTCCTCTTGTGTGGAGGCAGACAGAGGAACAAATGTATTTGTCAAAGTTCATCAAAGTTGAAATTAACGCAAAAATATTGTGCAGATTTACTCCTTTTTGTTTTTATCGTAGGTACATCTATTATATTTGAATCCATTTGTGTGCAGTTCATATACACATACATACATTAGCATGTGCGTGTCTTTTCAGGTGCTAATGCATATCATATGAGCCCCTATCTCCACCTCCATATAAGAACATGCGTGTTTGTACAGTATCTCAACTCGACCTCAATTTCTCGACTGCATGCCTACGTGCAGTCCCGTGTGTGTGTGGAGTGTGTTTCATTTGTCAGTGTCCATTTATATGCATATAAATGTGTGTGGTGGTGAGACCTTGTTGTGTCATCTCCATCCCTTAGCAAGAACAGAGAACAGTGAAGGGGAAAAAAAGGGAAAGGGGGGTGAATTCAATCAGCCTTGTGTGAAAATTGCCCGTGGGCTGAGCCGAAGCAGCAGGCAGAGAGGGAGGCAGCAGCCGGCAGAGGAGAAGAAAGATGTGTGTTCATATGCTCATCAGCAAGAGAAAGAGGAGATGAAGAGGGGAGGGGGGATCAGGAGAGTTGAGGAAGAGAGAAGAAGTGTGTTCATATGCTCATCAGCAAATTTGAGAGTGCATGAGAAGGTGATACATGGAGGCAGGAGGAGTAGAGAAGATAGAAAGAAAAGATGTCATAAGTATTATTCTCAGGGGGGGACAAAGGGTTCAAAGAAAACTAATTCATCTCCTTTAATACTGTGCTATTCTCTCATACAATATAATTAGTTTGACAGTCCAGGGCTACTTTCTTTTTGGAAATACAGAGGTTGAAAGTTGTATAGCAAAAGACTTAAGATGACAAGAAAATCACCGTAGGACTTTTAGACAGATATAAATATATAAATATATATATATATATATATATATATATATATATATATAAATATATAAATATATATATATATAAATATATATATATAACTATTCAAAAGTAAAAGATGCAAAATTACATCCAATAAAAGTTTCATTGACTTAATTTTGTCAATAATGATCTCTTGTTCTGGTTAAAGACGAGCAAAAAGTTTAAAGATTAACAGTAATGAATTCTACTGGCTGCTCCTAATAGCTTGGCTTTGTAGTCGTCTGCTGAAATTCTTTATCTAGTCGGGACTGTATTTGCAAGAAGTAGACACTCAACCCCAAAAGAATAGTGTTTCATTGGTTGGCCTTTCAAATATGGTTGGTAATGTTCAATATGATGAATATCCTGTCAGATTATTTCCTCAGTTTTCATGTTAATGCCAGTGCTGTCAAAGTTAACGTGATAAAGACGCGTTAACGTGAATTAATTTTAACAACACTATTTTCTTTAACGCATTAACGCAATTTGTGAGGTTGTAGCGTCTCATTTAAAGCTAGAGAGAAGATACTGGTATCATATGAAACTACAAAACTTAAGGAATCCATTGGTACCAACCATGTCATACTAGCTTGTCGTGAAGGAGGATAACGCTCCAAATGTACGCAAATGTTGTGTGCCTGCACTGTAGCTGCACCTCCTTCCCATTCTTCCTGTTCTCTATAAAGAGACAACTTTTTGTCAAACACCCCAGGTTTTCTAGTGATTGCATAGTACAAATATGTCATCTACCAGCATGTAGCATGGCAGTGGAATAGTTATTTAGCCAACAACTTGAATAATACGGGGCAGCTGTGGCTCAGCAGGTAGAGCGAGTCATCCATTAATCGCAAGATTGATGGTTTGATCCCCGGCTCCTCATGTCCACATGTCAAAGTGTCCTTGGGCGAGACTCTAAACCTCAAATTGCTGTGGAAGAGTGAAGGTAAGACAGAAAATACTCGGGAGAAAAACTCTGGATTTATAGCATACTTTGTCAAAAGATGGTGATTGGTCTTTTAAGAGTTCCCAGGTGCTGACTGCTGGTTGTTTGGCTATTGACAATCCATCAGCCAGACACAAATTTGAATATATTTTTTTTCTCTACTCCCATCTTGGAGTTTGCAACTGTAGTTCTGCTGTTGTTTAGAGAAGTAGGATCCCGCAGCAGGTGATGATAGGCAGCTGTCAGACCCTCTGTATATAACAGACATGTGGGTGCACATGCACATGCCTTATTTATACATATAAACAGCCTGAGAACGACGATCATGGTGTGTTCAAGCTCTACTCAGTAAAATGAGCGTTGGGCGATGGTAAATTATAACACTATCATGATGCCTTCAAATATAATTGTGATTATCATTTTGGCCATAATCATGCAGCCCTAACAGCCTAAAACAAAATTGCTCCACAAACGACAGTATAAACTCTAAACGTGTAACATCACTCACTAAAATGTAAACTTTTAAATATTCTGGTAGAATGCATGCATTGTGTTTAGATTGCCATCTGAGCTAGAGGTTTTGTTAATTTTCATATTCACTGCCTTGGCAAATTAAGTGGAATTGGAGGAATATGTTTGTAAAAATTCCAGTTTTTTCTGGGGAAGAGCCCGTAGACTGCCCTGTAATTGGTCCTCTCCCGTGTGTGACAGACTGTTTACTGCCCATGAAAGATGCACAGAGGCAGAGACGAAGAAAGACAGACAGATGGGGAGGAGAGTAAGGCGAAGCGAGTAGAGGCAAATACGCATACAAAGACAAAGGAAGGAGAAAAGAAAGACAAATGCAAAGCCAGAGAGGGAGACGGGGGGAAAATGATAGTGATAGCAGGAAGTCGAGTGAGAAGAGAGAGGGAAAAAAAGAACGTAAAAAGGAGAAAGATACTGTAGAGAGCCACATTATGAACCTCATTTTACCCTGCAAAATCTTGTCAAGCCAACAAAGAAAGGTCAAAGCATTCATTCTAAAAATAAACTTCACACAGCTACTCGTATGTTTTCTGAGAATTGAAATGCCGCTCTGGTTCTCCTTGGAAGGAAATAAACACTTTTCTCATCTTGTTGCCTGTTTATTTCTATTCTGGGTCAGTCACATTCATGCCTATAATCAGTTGGTGGTCTTCAATCCTCCTCTTTTACTCGTCTCTGGGATGAAGGACGAAGTGTTTGTGAACGTTAGGAGAAAGGGCACGGGCCATGAATCTAACCTTTTTTTACTGGAGCACTAGAGCCGCACTAACGCTAAACACTAAAGTACTGTGACATTCCTTTTTTTTCTCTGCTTAAGTTCATAAACCTCTTTATGGCCTGCAGGTCTCTTTTTAAAATCTGGTGACATCATATAAATACCATCATTTTAGATGTTTCTTTGTGATGGGATGTGATGGGTGGCTGAGGGGTTTAGTGTTTTGCACCAGTCCATGTTGTTTTCCCCTCTAATTTGGGTGACCCACTTCTGTCTCCAAATATGGTTTTCTTTTGGGTCATAACACAGGAGAGCGCTCACACACAGACAATATGGATAATCTCACACATTACATTGAGATAAATGCAGTAAATTGTAAATTCCTCTCAGAGATGACAGTTTCTTTATTTGTCTACTTGGATGCTTTTTCTCTGTCACAGCATCATTAAGCGCTGAGGGAAACTCAGTTGTCATGTTAGTTTGCAGTATGCACTAACGGGGGAACAAAGTGATGATTTGACCTTTACTCTCCTGCTTGAGGAGACCGCGCGGAGCAAATTGATATTCATAACGCAGCTAATGTCGATCAGTATGTCTTAAGACTCAATCACAACCTGGTACGCAGGCATAATATGAAAATCATCTGTCCCTGCATATGAGCCTGCACGTCTGTTTTTGTCTCTTATTCTCTCTTATTCTCTCTGCGTCTCTCATTCCTACAGCACCTCCGGAAAAATATCCAACTCCCCTGACATTTTCTGCAGTGATGCAGCTGAATTTAAAATGGGTTATACTGGAATTTATTTTTCATAATTTATATCTATATATTATGATAACTACGCATAAGCATTTTTGAAAAATGTATGAAATTGATATATTTAAATTTCAAATGTATATTAAACCCCCTGGGCTGCAGTTTTATTATAGTGTATCGTGGGGCATGTGTGCCAGTAAAGTTGCAGTTTTGTCACCTGTTTGACATTTTTTAATGACTTGCTAAAAACTGTAAACTTGCTTGTGCTGCCCACCTGCTATGGCACCATCATGAATTATCTAATTGTTATAGATTAAATAAATAGTGTGTTGTTGAGGATGAGTTGGCCAATTTGACTTGGAAGTTCCTCATTAAGCCCCAGTTATGCTTTCCGCACCGACATGACCTGACGCATGAATCATGACGAGGAAACGTTTGGATCTTTTATACTCCGTTCGGTTTTCTCCTTCCAAACTTTAGCGGGCAGTGTATCGGAAACGCACATCTACAGCATGGTTTCAGCATGGTTTCCGCCCATCTGCATCCATGTAGTTAGAAAATATCAGATGTTCACGGACAGATGAACCCTAGAATTCTGCACCTCCTCCTGGCTCTGTTTTCAGGCTTTAAAAAATCTAGCCCGTAACGGGAGACTTTGGCCAATCACAGGTCATTTCAGAGAGAGAGCATTCCTATTGGCTGTTCATTCAACGGAGGCAGCTGTCAATCACTCGCGAACTCCGATCAAAGGGTCAAACTAGGCAGTGCTGATCAAATATGAATTCATATTCTGTTACTCTTATACTGTTTAGCTGTAAAATGAGAAAGTGGGCTCCGGCTGGTGGGCAGTGCTTGGTATTTCCTCAACTTATCTCTTATCTCTCTAGCTGCCGGATCACAAACGTTCTCATTTTACAGCTAAACAGTACACTACAAGATGTTTCTGAAAACATTTTAGGTGAGAAATAGGCATTACAGTTACATTATATTGATTCATATTTGATCAGCGCTGCCTAGTTTGACCATTTGATCGGAGTTTGTGAGTGATTGACAGCTGCTCAGAGACGGCAGGCTCCAACTCGGCTCTGATTGGTTGTTTTCCTCCGGTCTGTGAAATCTTTCAAATGCCATTAGGAGCACCGGCAAACACACAGACACGCGTTTTTTTTTTTCAGATTACCTGTCTCATGTACTACTTTCAGGATATAGTGACCTTTTTATAAAAATAACTTTTTTCATATTTGCTCCAATCTTGCCTACCGATGCTTTAAATGCCCAATTGTGGTGTTGCTACCTCTTCTCTGGATGTTTAAGATGGACGCCGTCTTGTTCTGTTGCCAACTGACCCTGTGGTCGGCTACATCTCCTTTAAGCTAATTTAATTTACGGTACTCAGTGGTGATTCTGCACGTCCTGCTCAGGGACATCAGAGAAGGAACAGGTAATTTGCTTAGTCATGACTGATGCCAGGCCCTGCCACGCCTTCTGGTAATGTTTCATCCTAATTTGACCTAATTTCCAACTGCGCTGAAATTGCACCATCCGCCCCCGGCCGCAATATTAACCAACTGTCAGCTGCTAGGCCATATGCACCTGCACCATGCAACAATGACTGTGTGCTTTGTACTCTGTGCCACTGATTCACAAACATAATGTGATCTGAATATATTCTTTGCAGAAGCACCTGGGTGCAATTACATCTTTTCATCTGTTATGTTTTTCAGCTTGTAGGGGAAGCAGTTTTGGATGTTTGCCTGTTCTTTCCATAGACTGTATAATATAGATGGATGACGCAAATCCACTTCCTCCCACTGTATTAAAGTGAAGCCAAAATATCCCAGATACGGGGGCTGCCTTCTTGTAATTTTGACATAATTTGGAGTCTGCGCAGTAGTGATCAGAAGACTGGAGCTGAGGTATCAAGGTCCCGCCTACAAACCCGCCCGAGCCAATCACGAGCCGATCACAGCCCCAGCTTGTCTGCATGTTCTAATACAAAGACTCGTGCCGGTTATGGAAAGTTAAAGTAACATCTCCTCTCTCCTGCATTTCCCAAGCCTCACAGCTGTCAATCATGACATCTCGCCCCCTTTTTATAGCATCAAATAACTTATTAAAACCAAACTTAGGTGAAAAATTAACACTTGAACATACATCAGGGTAAGAACTACATAGTACATAAGAACTACCTAAAAAGACAGACACCATCTTTGGAAAAAAATTATGTCTCATGTACTTTGACTTTTTAGTTTGGCCCATATCCCATCCGCGAACATTGAGGGGGCGGGATTCAGGACCTATACTGCAGCCGGCCACCAGGGGGCGATTAAGATGTTTTAGCTTCACTTTTGGGGAGCTGTCATGTTGTCCATCTTCATATACAGTCTACGGTTCTTTCTTGCAGATTTGTACCTTGGCCAAGTTGAAAGGCTGCATGCATTGTTTGCTTTGAGGATGTCTCACATTATTCCACACTTCAATTTTGTCTCTGTTTACTGCAGCAGGTCCTCTATAGCTTTTCAGTTCTGGCATGCTCTGATATATCTTGGACTTTCTTTAAAAAAACATTGTTCGAAATCATTAAAGAAGTATATTGTGTTTGGCCCAGAAATGCAGTTCAACATCCATACTACACAAGTCTGATTGTGTTTAACTTCCCCTGTGTTTCTCTCTCTTTGCCATCGCCCTCTGGAGCAGACAGCAACACAGACATTATATCATCCTCCCTGCTGTGACCGTGTGTCCCAGTGGAAAGGGTTAGATTGTACTGGAGATATATTTATGCCAGGTGATTCATTTTTTTTCCACGGTACAGTCAGTTCCTGTATATCGGGAGCCAATTGAATAAATCAGAGCCTCATCGGTCCAGCGGGTGTTGATATTCATCAGAGTGGGCAAGGAGAGGATCAGCCATCCTTTAGGGAGAGACAAGGGTATACTCTCCTGCCAGCTGAAGGGTACAGTGCCTTTTCTGACACCCCATCCCCCATCACACACCGGGCTGCCTCTTACATAAGCCGTGCTGTGAGGCAAAGAAAAATGGGAAAATGAAATGTGGTTGAAATGGGAGATATATATGGTTAAGCCAGTGCAGGTGGGCAAAAGTGTAGATGGAGATGATATATTGCCTAGATGATGCTGAGCATGTTTGTATGGCGATTACGTAGCAGAAGAGTAGTGCCTCCTGTGATTGTGAAGGAATGTTTGATTTTAATGAAATTGTCACGCTGCCATCTGAAAGATATAGTAGCTTTACTTTAAATATGATAAAAAAATACGGATGGAGACTGTTATTGTTTCCACAGTTAATCATGCTAGCAGCTTGGCTCTATAAATGGCAATGTCAGTGTGTCTGTTGGTCCAGTCTGAAATAGCTCAACAACTATCTGAGGGATTGCCATGAATTCTTTATCAGACATTCAAGAGCCCCACAGGATTGTTTGTACTAACATTAGTGATCTCCTGACTTTTCTTCTAGCGCCACCATCAGGTTTAAAATTGTAATGTGTCCAACATTGCAAAACTAATGGCGTTCCCATCAGACTCAGTACTTTTTACTTTTTTTACGTTTATTGCTAATTAGCAAATTTTAGCATGCTAACATGCTAAACTAATATGGTAAACATGGAAAACATTCTATCATCAGCATTGTCATTGTGAGCATGTAACCATGCCGACATTAGCGGTTAGCTCAAGTGTGCAAAAGTACAGCCTTATAGAGCCGCTAACATGGCTGTACTATGGCCTTTTACATACCGGGGACGTCATTTTTTTCCAGAACGAGGTAGATTTTTCTGAACTTTCGCGCTGTGAATAACAGCATCAACCAATCACGTTGTGCGGAAGTGACATATTCAATACGTACAGTAGTGTATAACAACGCCGAAGCTCTGTAGCATGCTCTGAAGTCCGAACCAAGACGGCAAAATTCATTACTCCTTTGAATCTTGACAAAGGCAGCGCGTACCAGATCCGTTCTTATCTTTCACAATAAAAGCCCTAGACATATACACTGCGTAACTGTTAACCAGTGGCCAACTCACTCAGAGCACTTTGGTAAAAGGAAACTAAAATAGCTCACAGTAGTTTAGGCTATATACCAATTAACCTCAGACAGTGCGCCAGATGCTGCTCTGGGTCAATAGGATCCTGGTAGTTGGTCTTCTGCCTGCATGAATCTATTGAAAGGGTGTTGCAACTGTCACAAATTTGCATTACTGCCGGTATGAATATTTTTGATGTGAAATATTCGCAGGCATGTATTTTGCATATTCGCGTCATTTATTCGTCACACCCCTAGTGTGTAAAGTCCTTTAGTCTTGTTTTATCTTGGTTCAGAGCTGCTTGCAACTGATCTCAACCAACTAAAAGATCTCACAGTACAAGGTACAATACGTGATCTAGCAGTTGATGTATGTGTTCAGTTATTATGGCGTAAATTTAAATATCACATATCTCAGTTTTTGATGTATCTCAGTGCCTCACAGGCTTTATGAACTGGCAGGATCAGACATTTCCTTTTAATTGCAGCTCGCGCTCATGTCAAATTCACTCATGTTTCTTTAAATGCCATGAGGCCTGCCTTCTGCAAGTGTTAGCTGATTAAGAATTTTCTGCTTTGCAAAATGAAAATCCATATACACAAAGCCTGCTAGTTCATACTGTAATTGTGGCATTACTGTAGCTTTAACACTGGAGGCTGGGGAAATAAATAAGTACAGCGAGTGTAAAGGAGCCTGAACTTACACCTGTGTGCTTGTATAACCCTCATGTACAGTATGTGTGTGTTCTGCTGCCTGTGTGTGAGTTGTGGCTACCTTTGCATTTTATCTGTTGTCCTTTTGCTGAAGAGGCGAAGAGTGGTCTTAGAAGAAAATTTCATTTCCTCAGATCAAACTGGATCATCATAATCGCAGGGTAACCTGCAGCGCTCTGTAGTCCCCGCCGCAGGCTTAACCGTGAAAGGAAAGCTCCCTATCCCAAACCCTCATTCTGCTCTGTGTACAAACACCTAATCCCATTTGTGCAGAGTTAGAATAACTGTGCTCCGCTCCACTCTTACACCTTTCGGTTTTTATTATGGAATTAAGAGGCACTGGGTAAGAACAACATCTCGATAACCAGCAGCTCACACATCTTGCATTATAGCTTGTTCAAATGTTATACTGTATGCATCAGAGCGTGCGGCTTATTTAATATTTGTGTCTTGTACAGTCGTGTAATAATAACTCGCTCACTGAACGAATCTGTCATTCAAACATAAGCTAGCAGCTTGTTTGCCAGAACACCAGCCAAGCCGAGCTTCGAAGGATACGTTTCTGTGACTGCTTGGATTATTACATGATTAAGAAAAACGGGAATGGTGTTTTCTATGCTGCGAGAAAAACGAAAGACCTTCACTTTTCTTTATATTAATGTGTGCCCACTTTCTCTCAATCAAACTATTAGTTTTCCTCCTCTATAAACCTTTCAATTAGTCTTTTTTTTTTTAGCCGTACATAACATTCTTGCTGGAGTAATTGGACTCAGCCTGGAGGAGCTTTGGCACAGGCCCAAATGAGCCCAAACCTCAATAGAAGCCCTGTTGAGAGACTGATGAAATTTGGGTGCTTTTTTTTCACAAGTCACGCCAGTCAGCGAGGACCAGGCCAAACAAATCAAATCCAGGGGATCATTAGGCTGTTCTTAATGATGTCAGCCTTGTGGCATCCAGGCCTTTTCATTCAGACTTTGCATAGCTCACAGTCCCGGGGCCTTATTTATAAGCTTCGCTGCTCCTTTCTGTCCATCTGCAATTAAAGGAGAGAAAGAGTCTTTTTGTGCCTCAGAGGATGAACTGAAGACATTTGAACAAAATCCAACTATTCAATATACACTTTTGATTGACAGCAGACACAAAGAAATGTGGAGTAAAAAGAGTTTTTAGCTTAGAAAATTTGACTCGCTCACCCAAGGCAAGGATCGCTTTTTGGAAGTTTTTCAACCCTCACAGACATAGTAGTTTGATTTAGTAAAAGAGGCCCCATTATTGCCTCAGTACACTTTACAGCATTATTTAAGGGGTCAACGAGCTGGCTTTTAGCTGTGAAAGTATCGATCCTGGTGGCTTTGGCTGCAATCAATGCCTTCCTGGAAATGGAGAGTCTGAGTGGTGGGACTAGTGGCTGATTTGTTGCTGGAGAGGGAGGACTTAGTCATACATACTGATCATGTAGTTTACTGTAAAATAAAGAAAAACAAAACAAAATAAAAATGTTAGCAGTCAGAGTTTACATAACAATAGCAGACTTGACGTCTGCAGCATCTCAAAGTGTAAAACCCTACTCTGCTTGTTTCCTTTGATTTGTATTAGAGATGTTCCGATATCATTTTTTCCCGTCCGATACCGATATCTAAACTTGTGCATCAGCCGATACAGAGTATCTGATCCGATACCAGTGCGTAATGCCTTGTTTCCACACAGTTTTGTTTTGTGTCTATAAATCTGTATAGTTTACGGAGTACGTCCCCTAGTGTTCAATGCAAAGAAATGCATCTCTTTACGGATGGATAGACCACCGCAGATATGAGAGTTACTGCATAGATATAAAACAGTGTTTTTAATATCTGTTTTTCACCGAGTCACATTTGTACATTTTTTATAAGTGAAAAGTTTGACGTCATATTTAGCTAACATCTTTTAACAAAGTAGTTCAAAAAACAGCTAAATATGCCGTCAAACTTTTCACTTAGAAAAAAATGTAGAAATAGAGCCAAATGACATTCATCAATCAGTTATTAATTTGCTTATTCCACAGGAAGTTAGCATGTTATGCACACAGTGCATACGGTCTGTTCGTAATCTGCTGCAAAAGTTAAATTATTACAACGCGCCCCAGGCAAAAAACGGAAGGAGTTTCGAAAACACATCGGAGATCACGGAGGTTCCCGTAGGAATGAATGAACTTCCGTTTGACTCGCATACGTATACAGAGGCTATGTGGAAACGAGGCGTTTAAAACAGATGAAACCATGAATGAGAGAAGTTGCTAACGAGTGAGCCTTCTCAATTCTTTCTCATCTGTGTTGAGAGTTGCACATTCGTACTACCGATGGGGCACACACTTAAACGTAAATGAGCTGATAAATGATACAATAAGGTGATATCGGATCGGAGCATAGACTCGCATACTCGCCTGTGCCTGACTCAGCATTTTACCGGAGATATTTCCGTATTCGGTATCAGTATCAGAACTCTAATTTGTATTGTGTTGTATTTTCCAAAATGCATATTTGTTAACTCACAGTGAATTGTGAGTGAGTTTTGTAGAAGCCAGTATAATATCAAGTGTGAAATTAAGATATGAAAAGAGCCCATAGCAAACCGAGAATTAAAGTTTTGCCAGGAGTCTTTCCTATTATTTTGTCGCAGCTGAAAGGAAATCGAGAAACATGGAAATTTGAATTGATAGCACTTGTTTTGCAAGCCTAAACACACACCATGGCTCATATTGCCAAGAGGGTATTTTGAATTCAGACAGTGTTGGCCATAACAGCTTTTTATTCAAAACAAGACCCCATGGAATTGGTTTGGGTGGCGTCCTCTCTCTAAACATGAGCTGGAAAGATAAACGTGCATGCCAGTGTGAGTTTGTACATCTTTGTGTGTGTGTGTGTGTGCATGTATTGTTTGTATACAAAACAATAACTCTTCACCAAATATGAACGGTGCAGCACATTGAATATGATGTCCCACACTCCAGAAACATCAACACAGTGTCACACAGAGGAGTCTGAACAGGGGACAGGACAGTCGCAGCCTCACAACAAACAAGCCGGAGCTGAACAGCCAAGATTGTTGACAGCCAAGTTGATTCAAAGTGGATTTTCGGTCAAGAGGAAAAACTTGAGCTGCAATATCGCCACAGATGCAGCATGACAACAGTATGAAAAATAGTCCAATTTTGTCTAGAGGACTAAGTCCGTCTTATTGGATTCCATTTTGGCTGAATAATGTCTCGGCGCCGTCCCCAGCGCGGCGACAAACTGCCGCGGCTTTTCAATTCCAGATGTAATTGAGTGTGTGTTTTTCATGAAGCTGCAGTGGCTATTAATTAAGCACATAAAAAGCAGCACATTAATTGCGGGACAGGTTAGAAAGCCTACTTGCAGTAATCAATTAGATGATAAATAATGAATGAAATCTCCTCATTCGCAGCTTGGGGAAATTCAATTATTTATCGTCCTCACTTGTTCCCTGGAGGAACCTCCACGTCTGTGTAACAGCTCAGGTAAATTATTGGCTTAACATCTTCACCACAGACGGCTGCAGGGTTGTGTGCGGAGCAGCAAACCACCGGCCACAATGCAAACATTAACACATACACAGGGATGTATAGAGAAACACCCATGCACACACATCATTAAAACATTATGTTGATCCCAGGCGGAGGCGGTAATTGATCTGTTTCTTCATATTTAGCGTAACACAACTGGCTAATGGGCCGGGCCTCTTAGTAGTCATGCGAGCAGCGATTTGGAAGCACTCCCCTCGGAGCTGATGATTGGGGAGGATGAACGACTGTCAGGGCCGGGCCGACTGCTCCTCGCTCTTCCTCACCAACAAATAGCCCCTTCCCTGACTCAAATGTATCATTACGGCTGCAGTGCATGTCCTTTTGCTCGCCGTGCGAGTAATGGAGCCCGGTCTCGCTGCTGCTGAGACGTCCTTCAGCCGTCAATCAAAAGGACGTGTCCAGACATGGTTCCTGAGATGCAATGATGATATACTGTCGAGTGTAAAAAATGAGTTTGTTCCAAAGTTGCGCCCATGACTTGCAACATTAAGTTGTCTTTGCTCAAACTCTATTTTCACCCCTTTTATTTTTTCCCTTTTTTTATCTCCCCTTTTCCCTTCCTCAGCTTTATCTTCTTTATCTTGGTTGAAGCATAACTCCATGTCTCTGCCAGCTGAATTTGGCTTCTCTCGCCTCCCCTCTCTTTGTATTCTCCTGGAACGGTGCAACTCTTAAGCTGCACACAAAAGTGAGGTTGCCCTGGGATAAAGGAGTCAGCTCACAAACTCCACCTGAGGTTTTTACGCTTGACTGTGCATCTGAGGAAAGAGGGGACGCAAACAGAGTCCCCTCGGGCCTGTGGGAGAGTCTGTTCACAGCACGCCATCGGCAAGGGGAGTTCATATATCTTCGTGTTCAGGTGATAGAGTTCGTTCTCTCAATCTCTCACTGTTTTCACAGCCTGTGCAGGCAATTGAAGATAACATACAGTTCACACTGATGAACCGAACACGACAAATTTTGTGCCCTCTTTCAGTTTTTCGCTCTCCTTCAGTCTTTACAATGAGCATTTTTATTGTATTTCTTGAATCTTGAGTTCATGGTCCCTCGTCGCTGCATGAGGCAGGACCATTCACACAGAAACTCTTCAGGGCTTTTTCTAAGAAAGCTTCCATCTGTGCACTGACGATAAATTATAATCCTGTTTCCAGTATGTAAATGAAATATTGTTCCTCTCCAACTCTTTCTTTATCTGCCATTACGTATCTCATTGGTATTTTTTCTTTCACCTCGGTTATCTGCCGCGGTGCTGCAGTCCGTCGGGATGAAGGGATGAGATTAAAGAATAGACTTTTCTGCTGCGATTTCCCATGATTGATTGCGCTCAGGCGCTTGGCAGTCGGAGTTATGAATCCTACTGTGAATTCATCTATTTGATTTGATTCTCTGCTTTTAATACTCACAGTCCCACGGTGCAGTTTGGGTCGTGGTGAGGCCGAGTACGGCCATCGGTTGACTGATGGCTTGCTGTTGCAGATTGCTGATATGCAGGTCGTGTCTTATGGCTCATGAGCAGCCTGTATTACCGCTCTTCTGTCGGTATCGTCGCTGGGTGGTCTGATTGGAGCCAGAGAACACATTTACTCATGGCAAGCACAGATCACACTTTAATGGTTGGAAAAAAGCGCCCTCCCTAGGAAAAGCTAACACTCAAAAAAATCAATCCTGAGTGTTTTACAACCAACAGTCGGTGCAGTGCCTGGATTTTGAAAGCCATTCGCCTATCAGTCACAACCCACAGTCTGGGCTTACAGTCAGCCTGCCTAGTCATGCAGGAAATATAATATCTGTGTGGTCACGCTGTGCTTTATAATTCAAGGAAAAAGACTGCAGTGTACAATACATGTGTTCTTTCTTTCAAAGCAATTTGCAGCTTCACATTTACAGGTACACATACTCACACAAGCTGCAGCTCGTAGTGTTACACAGTGCTGCACATATTGGTGTGAATAAGATAAAAACAACACCTGTCCAGTGCTGTGACATCAGTATAAAAAGCATATACATAAGCTATATTATAATGTCAGAGAGGTGTTGATGCAACTTTCTGAAGCCCTATAGTTTGTAGCGTTGTGATACTGTATTGCAGTATATTTAAGGTAGAGCTAAAACAATTGATGAGTAATTTTCAATTAAAATGTAATATACAACTATTGAAGTAATTTTTTTTCCTTACAAAAATGCCAACATTTATCAGTTTCAGCTTTTCAAGTGTGACAATTTGCTGCTTTTCTTTAAATTATGTGATAATAATCTGAACATGTTTCAGATTTAGTGTTAGATGTCACCTTGGGCTGTAGGAAATTGCTTAAGGCGAAAGGCTTTTTTTGTTTTTTACTATTTTCTATAAAACAATTACAAAAATTCATCGAGTAAATAATTGGCAGGTTAATCATTAACAAAATAATCTTTGGTTGCAGGCCTAGTTAAGGTATGTGTTCCTGTTATTAGCCCATACACGAGAAGAGTGTGTGTTTGAGCAGGAGGAGCACATTACAACACAACCTACAGCCTCAAAATCAACACCTCTCTGACACAATCTCAATCAACCAAAATCAAACAAATGCAACCCTTGCTTGGCTATTATTTATTGCAGGGCTGTCATATTGGATTGCATTACACTGTGAAGTGTCCATCCAGTCATTATTCATATTTTGTGTTTTATTTTATATGAATCATCAGGCTTAAAATGTATATATATTTTTTTTTGCACGTTCTACTGCAGCTACGGCTATTTGCATACCCTCTCGATGCACTAATACAAACATTTATCACACTCAACCCTGAGATGTCTACAGTATTTAGTGCGTTCTCATGTGTAAATTGCTTGTTTAATGTTTATACAACCCTCATTTGTCCTTTTCTTGTTTTCCTTTGCAGAGTCTTTCTTTATTATTTTCTTTACTGCTGTCTTAATTTCCCCATGTGGGTCATTTATTATTATATCTTTTACCCCTGGGAAGCCCCCCAGTATAACCTGCTTTCTCCAACTGGGAGTTATGAACCATGCACATGAACATTTTAATGGTAGTTGCTCAGCTAAAGAGACATTTTTTAAAGCCAGGCTTAGAAACCTTCCTCTTCATACATTTAGGAAAAGTGCTGCTGTATGTGCATGGCATTCGCATCAGGCTATATTCTGCTTCCTGCTGTCCGTGGTAATGTGCAGGTGAAGATGAATGCTGACTTTACAAAAAGGATTTTGTATTCACACTCTCCGCTGGCTCTGGGATAGTGAACCCATCACTCTGAGTAGGTTAGAAATAGGATTATACTGCATTCTGACAGTCGGGGGTGAAAAGGAGTTTGATATATTGGTTAATATGCATGCAGGCTTAAAGCTAACGGTTGTGGGCCTGTTACCAAGTAGAGAGGTGTGTAGATCAGGTATTAACTCTGCTGAAAGCCCAGAACTGGTCTCTTCTGTAAAGTAGGACACCTGCCATCTTTGCAGGAAGGTATTTTATCACCAGGTGACAGTATCCAGGTGGTAGATGTCACACTTTGTGGGTACAAATGTGATACAAACGAATTGAACCTGAATGTGTGAGGGCTCAGATTTAAGCACGTAGATGTGCACGCTGACATGACTTTATATAGACTAAATACACACTGGCAGAAATACACAAAGCATTCATACACACACACCCACAAGCCCATAAAAAGACCTTACATGTTGGAAGAAAGAAAAATCAATTATTGTGTCTCACCTGCATTTTCAAGCTGCTTCAGGGCACTGTGCATTCATACTTCTCTCTCTATTTAAGAGCCAGGATGCTGTAAGAAACAGGCCTTGCCTTTATCCTTATTGATTCTTAAATGTCTGGACATGCGACACAAGGCCTTGTACCTTGCTGGTTTTGCATATGTTGACGCATATGTGAAGTGTTTACAGTACGCTTAAAAGTGTGGCTGAAACTTCACAATGGGATTGTTTTTTTGTAGAGTTTTCAAAGTTAATGCGATAATAACGCTGGAGTTAGAGTGAAGATACTGGCATCATATGAAACTAAAAAACCTAAGGAATCCACCAGTACCAACCATTTCATACTAGCTTGTCGTGAAGGAGGCTAAATAGTGCTCCAAACTTATGCTAAATTTTGGCGAGGAAAAACTGGCAAGGCCATTTTCAAAGGGGTCCCTTGACCTCTGACCTCAAAATATGTGAATGAAAATAGGTTCTATGGGTACCCACGAGTCTCCCCTTTACAGACATGCCCACTTTATGATAATCACATGCAGTTTGGGGAAAGTCATAGTCAAGTCAGCACACTGACACACTGACAGCTGTTGTTGCCTGTTGGGCTGCAGTTTGCCATGTTATGATTTGAGCATATTTTTTATGCTAAATGCAGTACCTGTGAGGGTTTATTGACAATATTTGTCATTGCTTTGTGTTGTTAATTGATTTCCAATTATAAATATATGCATACATTTGCATAAAGCAAGCGTATTTGCCCACTCCCATGTTGTTGAGTATTAAATACTTGACAGTCTTTCTTTAAGGTACATTTTGAACAGATTAAAAAAGCGTGATTAATTAACGATTTTTCCGATTAACTATGGACAATTAATTGTAATTATTTTTATTATTCGATTCACAGCCCTAGTTTTTTATGCAACATAAACAGTAAAAAAGTGTGGATATTCATCCAAACTGCGAGTGTCTTTCTTCTTTTAATCAGCAGTTTCTCCTTTTACCATTCATCCCTGCACAGTTTCAAAGTGATCTGAAGGAAAGTGCTTAAAACATGTTTATTTCTTTGGGTGTAGCCCTATTTTTACTCACTAGTCATTAATGTCAGTGAGTACAGGAAGCTATAGCTGCTTCACAAACAAAGCCTCGAAGTGTGTTCAGAACGCAAAGTCAATTTTAGACTTCTTTTTTTATTTCATACAGAGGATGCAAATCCGTTCTTGGCAGCACGGAGTTTGGGGGCAAGACATATCTGTGCTAGCTGAAAATATTTCTCCAACAACAAGAGAGAGAGAATAATGCAAGGCGAAAATGTTCTTTACATACTGTCTGTAGTACACACATACACTAACAGAAACTCTACAGCGCATTCATTATATCGCTGAGCAGAAAGGATGAGAGAAAAGTTTGTTTACTTCCTGTTTAATGTGGCCTGAATCGGCAACAATCATTGTTGTTGTGGTTGAGATATATAAGGTGAAACATTACAGAATCATAGGATATCTCCTGGCTGTTTGTGGTGGTTGAAAATAGTTTAATGTAATAGTTTTTCCCTTCAACTTATATTTTCTTATTTTCTTCCCCCAATCATATGCAACATATTGGAACCAGGAATGAATGAGAATCAAAATCGATAAGCAGAATAGAAATTGATAAAATCTAAACAATAACTCTTATCTGTGTCTTTTCTGTTGTGGGGCAGCGTCAGTCTGTTGGACAGATTGTACACAGCTTTGGTTTCCAGCTGGTCTGGGTCTGATTAATACAGAGAGATGGGCTGATGTATCACTCCATCAGGGGCAGACAGAGGGGCTGCTGATCGCGGCCACTCAGCCATTACATCCCCCACCCTCTACCCCAAATCACTTTATTGTGGAGATGCAGTTGATTGGTCTGGCAGAAGCTCCGACCATCCATTTCTGTCTCTCCTCTACAGAAACAAACATACAGAGCTAGAGCTCATCTTCCTTCAGTACTTATATGTATATTTTTTCCTCAATTAATCTCTAACTCTATATAATGTTACCAATAAAAGAGGGCTATAAAAATGCCCATCACAATATCCCATAGCCCAAGATTATTTGTCCAACCAACCTCAAATAAATTCAGTTTAAAATTATATAAAATAGATAAAAGCATTAAAACTGTTCAGAAAATGAAACCAGCCGAGTTTGAGCTAAAGCAAACTCGATGCAAAACAACTATTTTGATAAGCAATTATCTTAAAGATCATTTTTTAAAGATTATGATACAAATCTTAGGTATCTCTGAAGTGTTGGCCGGACAAAACAAGCAATCTGTTATCATCATCGTTTGCTTTGAGACAATTATGATGGTCATTTGAAAGTTATCGTTCATTGCTTCAAATAAGAAAACTAAAGTAAAGAGACAATTAACAAAGGAGTCTTTTACCATAACACTTACAATTGTCTTGAGTTCTCCACAAATTTGAATTCCGTCTGCAGACTATTCCAGGTGGCTGAAGCAGAAAACATGAAGGTTTTCTTTCCTATTTCAGTTTGTATGTGTGGACAGACAGCAGATACATGTCTTGTGCTCTGAGATAATTAATCATGATTAATAATTATAACAATTAACTTTGTGTGGATCTATTTGACCTACATGCACACTCCTTACCCAGACACAAAGTTTGTACTCCTCTCCATCACTCACTCTCCATCTTTCTCTGCCTCTTACAGACCTGCTGACACACACACACACACACTGATGAACACGGTGGTGCTTTCTGACATGAGCCTGCGATTCGAGATGGCAGGTGTCAGTCAAATGTTCCCATTAAGACAGGAATGATGAATTCACTAAACAGGAAGAAGTGTTTGACAGGGCAGAAGCTGGTTCACCTGCTCAACTCGGTTTCACGCTGACATTTTCAATCAGTAAACAGTCGTCATCGTCCCACAGCAAACCCCTGATTCATCTTTTAGCTTGAGATATATATATACAGTAAGAAGGATACATTTCTGTAGTTTATCTGCTTTGAAGCTCTAATTGGACAATTTGTTTGTGCAGCTGCAGTAAAAAAATAATAATAAAAGCAGCCATTGTGACAGTCTGCATGTTCATAATTACTGCAGCAAAAGGCTGATTTCTGCCACCAATTATAATAATGGTCCCAAAACTACTGTACTTGTCTTTGTAATTCACATCACCTGATGATCAAAGTGGTAAAAAATTGGAGTGAAAGTGAGTTCACAGTCGAGCCCTCTTCCTCCTCTCTTTCTTTCGCGCTTGGCACAGCCTATGTTCTACCTGTATCCATGGCAACCTGAAGGCAGAGCATTGTACGAGATTAAGGGAACTGGAAGCCGAGAGACGGGGCATATTTGTTTTGATGTCTTCACATTGCATAAAAGAAGGTGGCAGCCATTGAGTGCGTCTACCCATGATGCTCTGGGACATCTCTCTGCCAGCGGCCACTTCACTTTCCCTTTTCTTCGCATAGTGACATTTCTCAAAAAGCGTCAAACATCCCAAACGAGAATGCATCCGCTTCATCTCTCGTACCCTCCATTCAAGATCACATTCTCCAAGCTCTTTGATGTCAGGCTTTGTTTTGTTTTTATTCCCTTGAAATATGAAACTTGCCAGCTTCTTTAAAAGATGTGCGTGACCGTAGTTCACTGTGACAGTTACAGTTGGATCCAGTCAGCAGAATCTCTCTGTGATATGTACAAAAATGATCTAACAATAGTTCCCATTCCCTTACATCGGGGGGAAATGAGTAAAACCCATGTTCTGCTGCCAGAACCAGGACTTCTTTCTAATCTTTACCTTTTTCTTTGTGAAACCCTGGATAGTTTAAGGGCTCTTAGAAGTGAAAAAAAAACCTGAGGTTGGAAGGGAAAATCACTCTTTGTGAAACTCCCATCCCCTGGGTCCAAAGCTCCACAGTGGGTTACAGGATTAAATCTGAGGGGTTGTGAGATGATTAATAAGAGAGCAGAAAAAAAGAAGGGATGCACCGATCCGTCTTTTTCGGTCTCGATAGCGATACCTGGGCTTTGGGTTTTGGCCGATACAGAGTACCGATCCCATACCAGTGTTTAATTAATAAGCTGTATGCCTCACTGTGTGGAAGTGACTGCTCATTATTTTATGTGTAAGGCAAGATAAGGTTGACTTAGATTTTAATTTGATAGATTTGCCCCATTGTCACGATATACAATCCAGCTATTTGAGTCAGGTATCGTTATCGGTATCAGTGTATCACTAGAAAAAAACTGCTTCATAAAGTTATGTATTTTCTTTAACTTTCCTCTCTTCTTGTTATTCGCTTGTGACTGTCAAGACTGAAGAAATTATTGAAATTACCATTCTTTTGGTGGACATACTGTATGTAGTGTGTGACAAGTAGACTTGGCTTCAATTTTCGGTCTCATGAGGCAAAAAAAGTTGCAAATCTCTGTTCTCGAACAGTGGTTCCCAATCATTTTGGCTTGTGACCCCTTAAAATAAAGCCAAATGTACTTCCATCGATCCATTTGCTTCTGCTTATCCAGGGCTCTTATCATTTGGTCTATAAAATCTCATCCTGCCATCATTCTCATGCCCATCACAATGTCCCAGAACACAAGTTGATATTGTTGTTTTGTCCAACCAACAGTCCAGAATCAAAAGATGTTTGTTTTACTATCATTGAAAAGAAAGAAAATCAGCAAATTGTCACATTTGAGAAGCTGGAACCAGCACATTTGTCATTTTAGCTTGAAAAATGACTGTGATTAATCGGATATGAAGATTGGTGGCAATTCATTTTCAGTCAATAAATTAATTGACTAATCATTTCAGCTCTAGTGAAGAGTGTTGGACTATTTGCATCTATTAGTAAGACTTATTCGAAATTGTTACAAAAAAAAAGCAAATTAATAACCATGATTATGTGTAACTGAGATATATTTTTCTTTTGATCCTTTCAGTTAATTTGCGTCCTCTCAGATTTATCTTAGGACCCCCTGTGGTGTCCTCACGCCCAGGCTGTGATCCACTCATACAGCGTCAGTTCAAATTAAAAGTGAAATGTATGAGCATCACCTCAGACATGATCTTTCCATTACCCAGTAATTACATCCCAGGAGCCAACAGGAAGCATCCCCGCCGTTCTGCCCGACTCCACCTGCTTCCTCCGAATCATTTTCTCAGTGAATCCAGAACGTGTCAATCCTCCACGACCAATTCCACCACTGTTTCTGCTCCCCTTGAGCTCATTTGCCACCAATTCTTCTCCCATCATCCAAACTGTTTTTGGAGGCCGAGATTGGGCCAATTTCTTCCAGCACGACATTTCATTACAGCCAAGAAATGAACACATGGTGACCTTCGCTCAGCTCCCGGCTCCCATATCAGGTCAAGGCTTCCTCTCTCTTCCTGAAGAAAAGATTTTTTATTTGTTACAGCCAACTGTCTAAAAGAGAGCGGTGGCTGCACAATCATCGCTCTCATAATGATATCAATCAGAGCCAATCAGGGCGCTCCCCTTTGAAGTTGCATGCTAATTTGGGCCTTAATGAACCCCATCTTAGTGTGATTTTGTCGCCAGCTCTGTGATTGCATTGATCAAGTTAACCTGCGTTGTAACTCAGTGGGGGGAACATGTCTTGATTTGCCTGTCAGACGTTCACGGTGAGAAAATGTCCTCGCAGCTTCAAAGTGGAGAAGCTGGCTGAAACCGGCAAAGGCTAGCAGTGACTGGGCAGAGCGCCAGTGTAGTGGGGCTGGGAAGTGCTTTCTTTTTGTGCCAAACAGTGTTTTGGCACCGTCCATATCCTCACATTCTGCCCACGGAGCACGGACACGGAGTCTGGCTCTCGCTCAAGGTATTGCACTGAAGTAAAAAAAAAAAAAAAAAGCTCCCTCTCATGCTTCTCCAATGCTCCTCAAACTTTTGACCCCACCCCTCAGTACATTTGTAGCTTTCTCAGGTGTGGTGGGCGAAGTGTTCAGATCATTTACTCAAGTAAATGTAGCAGCGGGACAATATAAAGATACAACAATAGAAGTCAGAGTTGTTTGATTAGACTGTTATGAGACCATTAAATGTGCGTTATTAGTTGTTACAAGCCTCATAGATGTGGATCAGGTTCGATCCCTGGCTCCTACTGTCTTCATGTCGCTAGTGTCCTTGAGCAAGACACTGAACCCCTAAGTTGCTCCCCGGGCGCTTTAGATCAGCCCACTGCTCCTACTGCTTAGGATGGGTTAAATGCAGAGGTCGAATTTCATCTATGTGCCTGTACGTATATATATGACTACAGTAATCAAGTTTAAATTTAAGGATCGCCTGCACACGGCTCCCTGAGCCGAAAAAGCGGTGGCTAGCAGTGCTAACAGAGCTAACAATGTTAACCTGGAAGGGAACCGAAGGATGGGCACTATGTTTCAGTGACGGAGACTTTTAGAATTAATTAATGAACAAAAATGTCTCGTTAAGATGGAGATCTACAGTGTCTACAGTATTTAAAATCTTAATCTGTAGAATAACTAGTAACTATAGATGTCATATAATGTAAAAGTAGTGCACAGTGGAACCAAAAAGTAAAAGTCCAAGTACTTTTAGTGCAGTATTTTAGAAAATGTACTCTGTTACTTTTCACCTGTGGTTGGCGGGTTTTGTTGGCTATACAATAACTAACTTAAATTTAAAAGTGCTTTAATAGTTCTCAGCGGATTGTAGCCTAATCCCGCTGTAAAAAATAAAATATTGAATAGAAGAACAAAAAATCATGCAAAATGTACTGAACTGTTCTGTTCTGAACTGTGGAAATAGTGTCTGAGTGTGTCTATAATATTTAAGAGAGAGAGTAACTTAATAAAAGAAGAAAAGCTAAGAAGATGAGAAAAGGAGAAAAAGCTTTCTTTTTATATAATTAAGCTGTAATTGTGAAGCTGCGCACTCAGGTACAGTTACTGCCAGACACTCAGACCACTTTAATTGCCTTCCACAGGTGAAAACAGCTTCTCCTCTCTGCACTCGACTGAATCCAAACGTCTAATGGCCTCTCCAGTGTTTTTATACTCTGACTTTTTAAGTTTGAGCGAGCAGTTAAGTTGTTTCTGTGTCTGCCTGCTAATTGGGATGTTTGAGGCAATGGCAAATTGGTGGATCAGTGGTCTAAGGAGTCGCACTGAGAGGGAAAAACAAAGAGAGAAAGAGAAGCCGAGTGACAAACAGAGCCATGGTGAGACGGTTCGCAGCTGCCAAGCAGGTAGTTGCCCTCACAATGTGACACATCTGCCACCTCAAACTGGGAGCTCGCAGGAGCTGCCAACTACCACTCCTGCTTTTTCTTCTCTCGCACATACTCCCACAAAGACAGGTGAGCTCTTCGCACATGCCACTGCTGTTTGAAATAGGCCGTAGCAGTGCCAGGTGGTGCTGGAAAGAAAGAGAAGAAAAGAAATGTTCAGCCTCCTGTGTGGACATTACTGTGGCGGGAGTGACAGCACGCCTTCCCAGGAGACACCTTGGCTCTGCTATTGTCACGACTGTGGACACAGCAAGCCCCTGCAGCCCTGTGAAATTAATACAAGCTGACCGGCAGCCTGCTCTCACAGCCTCGGTGGGGACAGCAGGCTTATTCGGGGCGACAGAACCTGTGACTTGTCCCAGCAAAGCCCGGGTGTCCGGACTGGGCTGGGACATTAACGAATGCCACTCTGCATGAAGCGCCCTCTTGAATACCGCTGACTTTGGCTCGGATAAGCGAAATAACCACACCGAGGTGACTTTCACAAAGCTCCGACTTGTCCTTTTCCAAAGAATATAAGCACATCTATCCATGGACGAACACTTTACATTTATTACCCCGACGCTTTAAAGTGCAGCTTCACAAACACACTTCCACATTCTCCTGTGCAGGATTTTCTCTGTTGTAACTGAATGGCAAATAATTGGTAATGTAGCGCCGCGTTAAGCTGATTGTTTTCTACGCATCAGTAAATAACATTTAAACATCTGACTTCCAACGAGGGCCAACCACTGATTCACATAACAGCACTGGCACTCAGATGTGACAAATCCAACCAGAGCACACACACACACACACACATACTTTTTGCAGCTCAGTGTTGTTCTGCTGGCTCATCGATTGAGGACCTCCTGATGCGATCAACAGCTGTCTCCCAGCCGAGTGGCGAGCTGATGGCCGCCTGGTGTTGTTCTGCCTCAGTGTTGCCCACCAGGGTCGGCCCCATTACGATCCCTCTTTATGTGCACATTTCTACACTGAGCTGAGTAACAGTAATGTTCCTCACAGATGGTGGGCTGTCTGTGAATGGTAGCATGCTGTTAGGTTCTGTTAGCCAGTTAGCTCTGAGTCCATGGTCCAAAGACTTCAGTTCACACAGTTTTTAAATATGTTTTTTTCACCGTGTGATCGGCCAGCTCACCTTCAGGCAGAAAAGGCATTGTTGTTTATTTTATCTGACCGGGCTGACAAATATGTTCTGCTCCAGAGAGGATATTGATTTAGTGCATCACACTCAAATCTGGCTTTCTGAGCAATTTGGCATTTTTTCATTTGTTGTGTCGAGCCATTCAACCCTCTTCTCTCTGTGTGCCTTTCTCTTTTTCCTCTTTCTTTTAAAACCTGATGCCTAAAACTGTGTAGAATCACAACTAAAACTCTGAGTAGATTCACAGCACAAAGATAAAAATATGCATCCACATTCTTTACATCACATATAAAAAGCTTTTTAGTTTTTGATTGTTCTGTTATTTCTTTATAGCAGACCGTTGCTATTTAAAACAGACCGTTGCTACCAACATAGTTCTGATCTCGGACTCTGGCGGACCGTTTTTGTGTCAAATTATTGATTTCTTAAGTAAGTAGCCGTGTAATGAGCGGGATAATGTACAGCGAGCCGGTCATTGTTGTGAAATAAACCACGACAGGGCGATGCTTCACCCTGACTCGTAGTGGAGGAGTGCAGCATCTCTCTGAATTGTATTGGCCTCAAAAATTCAGTATTGATTGTGTTGTATAGCTTACACATCAGTACTTCTACCTGCTCCACCACTTGTTAGACCTGCCAGTTAAAATCAAATCAAAGAAGAAGTGCAATATTAGATATTGTGCCACATCGGCAAGGATCTCCAACAATATCAGAGCAGCTGTCATTAAGCACGGCTGTGGATATTTATACCTCAATCATTATCATTAATGTGAGAAATATGATCAGTAATTTAATTTATAGATATGAAAACAGACTTTACAAAGTGCTTCACAATAGAGTATAAAGTGATTCATTTCTCAACTTATTTTTTATCTTCACTTTATCATGTCACCTGCGGCTGCACCTTGTGTACACATGGTTTAGTTTTGAGGTACACACATTCTCACTGCAGGTTTTTCTTCTATAAAAGACAGTTTAGGTGTTGGAAATGGTGTATGCATGTTCTTAGTGCATACCATAGTTTATACATGTGGTCCTTTCTCTTCCTCTATCATATCAAATATTTCTCATTACATTTTCCTTTACCCTCCATCTTCTCACTCCCTCATCTCCTGTACTTCCTCTTTATCTTGGCCCTTGGTGAGCAGTAACATTTAATTAGCATCAAAAGGCTGAGGCCCATGCAATATCTATGAGCTGTGACATTTGTGGCAAGACAGGGATCCCTCGGATGACCCCGGGGCCTCGCACATCGAGGGGTCTGGGGAATATCAGACACCATTACTCACCATCTTGTAAGAATGTTCAGCCCATCGTCTTCGGCCCAAAGATATTCCAGTTCTTGTGATAGGTCAAAACTCGAAGCACTCAGTGTCAGAATGATTCATGTTTATTTATGTTGGTGGTCATGTCTGTAGCGCCTTTTTTTTTCTCCAGCTGGTGCAGTGCAATTTCTTTTTCTAGTTAGTGGTCTGACTACATTTTTCTTGGTTTGTCCAAAACGTGAATTCTAATGCAACACCAGTTAAGTCTGCACAAAATCGACAACCCTCCGAGGAGAAACTGGACCGAACCGTATTGACTTGTTCCAGGAGAAATGGCGATGGGCCAATGACCACAGTTTTACAGGTGCTAATCTCAGGTGGAAAAGCTACAAGCCAGATGCCCTCAAGCATGGCTCTGCTCTGGCATTGCCTCAGTGGGCACCCAGTCAATACTGCACCATTGTTACCAGGACTGCCCATGTCCTGCTATTTTCTGATATAGTCAAGGTTGAATTCTTCAGACACTACATGTCCAGACTTCCCAATTTTACAGATAAAAATGATGTGCAGCGATGCAAACATATTGGTAATAAAAAGGAAACTGGACTGTAGAATGTGCAGCAGTAGTTTCATTATGAAATTAAAGCCGGTTTAACATTTTGCTCATCTGAGTGACCTCCTTTCTCTTTGGGCTCAGAATAGCTCCACAGTATTTATTTGTTTTTCTCACTCCCAGTGCCTGAATCCTGCACCTGGGTCTTTTGGCAGGAGTCAAGCAAATCTGCTCAGCTTTCCTAACATTATTTTGCCTTCAAATTGATGAAGCATGTCCAGCCCCAACCAACAATCCTCTTTACTGTTGAGCACTGTGTATGAACTAGAGTTGGGAATTGTGTTGATTGTGCCAGTGCGGAGACAGAGGAGTGGCAGCAGGATGGATGCCACCCCCCGGTGAGAAAATGAGTGGAATCACAGCGTTTTCCGACGAGCTGACACCCAAGACAGATGGAGCTAGCGAAAACTGCAGCGCAGCCCCAGCCAAAACCATGGCAACAGCATGTACGCGGCAACAGGAATCCTGCCAGGCCAATCAGAGAGGAGAACGCATTGCCATCTAAGTAGGTCCCCGAGGTAGACTCATGGAGGATGATAGCCTAACGGATGGAGGTTGCTGCTGAAAGAATCAAGAGGATCCATCATAACGCTCGTGGAAGATCGAGAGGAATATAACACCATATGCTTCATATCCTAAGGGTATGATTTGATATCGGCTGCAACAACTCGCATTTTAGATCACAGGCAAAATGGCATGTCATCACTAATGCCTCTGTGTAGTGCTGTTAAGCAGAAGCTGACAAAAGCCTGAAGGCATGTCTGTGGTTGATGTGTTTTTGGAGAGTTTACATACACAGTGTGTTTCTGTACTGTAGCCTGCAGGGAATCTGGCATTTCACTTTGCTCCTCAGAGCAGAAGATCAGCTGCACAACAGCAACCTTACAGCTGATAGAGATTCATTGTCTTGCTCAAGGACACGTGGGTACACTTGACCTCAGGCCTCGTAGCAGAATGAAAGTCTTGAGTTCCCTGCACTCAGTAAACCACCTTGTTGACCAAGCAGCTTGTTGTCAAAAGGTGATTTTACAGTTAGGGACTTATCTCAGTTCACTAAAAGATTTAGAGGATTGATGTACAAGATCCTTGACCTGTACCTGGAGTAGGAAGGCATTCATTTTTCTCTGCTGTGGGGAAAAAGCCTCACACCGTCAGATGTGAAGGAACGTGGTGTAATGTGGGAGGCCAAGGTAAATGTCATAAAACATGTTCTCATTGCACAGGTAGGGGAAAAAGAAAATAAGGTTGCGAAGAGTGAACATCAAAACTGCTCTTTCTTAATGGAATTGAAAATGTCTGGTTTTCTATTAGTTTCAAGGTCAAATGTCCTGATGTGGAAGCTGAATGTAAGTGAATCAAATTGATTTATATAACGCTTTTTACTGGGGTTACAATTAACGATTATTTTCATCGTCCTTATTTTCTGGGTTAATCGATTGGTTGTCTGGTTTACAAAATGCCAGAAAATGGTAAAAAATATCAATCAGTGTTTCGCAAAGCCTACGCTGATGTCCTCAAATGTCTTGTTTTGTCCACAACTCAAAGATATTCAGTTTACTGTCATAGAGGAGAAAAGAAACCAGAAAATATTCACATTTAAGAAGCTGGAATCAGAGAATTTGACCGTGCAAAGTTCTGTAAGTAAGAGTGAGAATTTTAAAGTGGATCCTATACGCTACAGGGAGCCAGTGAATAGATCTAAGTATGGGGGTAATGTGAGAATGTCTATTTGACCTAGTGAGTCTAGTGTTCTGGATTGCCTGCAGAATGTGACCCCTACATGCCCCCTTTCTTTCTACAGTTCATTGCTGGCGTGTCTGCAAGAGTGCAGGCAGAGATGAATTTACGTGTGCCAAAAAAAATTGTCAAACTACTAGGGCTGTCATAATAACCGCAATATTGCAATACCGTGCTATTCACAAGCCAACCGCAGGGGATGGAAAACAGCCGCCACAACCGCTATGTTCACGTTTTTTTTCAGTCTTTGAACTCTTTGCAATGGGAGCGCTGCGTATTTACACAACGCTACTAACGGCAACAGCATGACGAGGTGCTGAGTGTCTATTCTGCACTGAGCACTGCACGTATGGTGTTTTTCTTCTGGTTGCCGAGAGTTGAAAAATGTTCAGCTTTGGTTAAAACGCTGCTTTCGTCACTGTCACTTTTTTTTACCCCTCCGTCCAATCACAATTGAGAAGGGGCGGGAAAAATACCACAAAGACCAACCGTTACATCCCACATGTAGTTTACAAGTGCTGAACAATAACAATGTTGTGAAATGTGTGAAATGTGAAATTCCTTCACCGCGACAGCCCTACAAACTACCGTCTCTGCATTTCCAGATTAGCTCTGCAGCACTGTAACACCTTTGTTCTGACCCCCACTCTCGTATGTGAGACAGATAAAACATGTATTAGCAAAAGTACAATGTAATTATCTATATTACCATCTCAAATAGTTTTTACCGTATCCCCATTTTTAATCGAGAAGAATCCAGTTTGACCTTGTGCGCCTTCATCAAATTATTTTCTTTCTTTAAAAATATATGACATTACAGCTTGCTGATGAAATGTCTATCATTATACCGAGTGAGCTGCTGCCTTCGCTCTCACCCCTTTTGAAGAACTTGTGAAATTGAGTTTTTGGAGTGTCTTACTCGTTTCAATTTTCTAGGAAAAGCAGTGAAATTTCGTGGGTCTGAATGGCGGTTATCTACGCTGCGCAGCCTGTGCACTGTGTTAAGCTGAATTGCCTTTTCTTCACAGACTCTATGGAGGCTTGGTGATTATGTAGGCTTTTTTTTTTTTTTTTTTAAGGAGGATAGATTACACAGAGTTTTTGTCATTCAGGGCAGCAACTTTACTCCAAAGACACCGCCCTTCAGAGGCAGAGTAGAGTTAAATGGCAGCATGTGCTGCTTGGGCTGACAAGCATGACAGCACGTCCGTAGCCTCCCGAGTGCACTCTTCATTGTCAGCGCTGACAGCCCAATAACCTCCTGTAGAAGCACAGATTCATGCCATCGACATTAATCTCTGAAAGCATGTTATATGACGTCCTAATTTACAGATGAAGAAAACATAAACGTATTCTCAAGCAAACATCTGTCTTGCTCGCTCCCCAACATGCATGGCATCACAGTGGCCATATCCTCCGCTGAGTCGAGTCTTTGATGAAGCAGCCGATGCTTTGAAGCTCGGCTCTGCCATCAGGAGCTTTTAAAGAAGCCCCACTTCTCTCTCTCTCTCTCTCTCTCTCTCTCTCTCTCTCTCTCTCTTTCACTATACAAACAACTAGTTTATATCGCCAACTGAACTGCAGATTCATGCTAGGCCACACAGATAACCCAAATCTGATCTTCCTCATCTCTGCCCTGCCTCCTCTCATCCCAGTCAAAGATTCAGACATAAACTACCCCCACTCTCTCTCTCTCTCTCTCTCTCTCTCTCTCTCTCTCTCTCTCTCTCTATCTATCTATCTTTGCCTCTACCACTGAGGCTACGACTGCTCTATCCTCTACACTTTATCCTTTCCCGCATTGTGTTTCTCCAATCTCATTCACTCCACTCTTGTGCAATCCGCTGGCTTCTTTCTCCCTTTTGGAGAATGAACAACAGGTATTTGCAGTATTCAGAGATATCTTGGAGGAGGAGGAGGAGGTGTGAGCCTTTTCCTACAGATATATTCAGAGACATTCCTTTTCTGTACACTTTTGTTTGCACCTTGGTATCCCTTTGCACTAAAGAATTGCAGTGATTCTTTGTCATCTCTGCTACAATTAGCCCGAGAAAGATTTTCTGTTTGGCTCTATGAAAGGCAATGTCCGTCTGTGGTCGGTCCATCACTTCGGTCCAGATTGAAATAACTCTCTCTAAGTATGTGATAGATGAGATGTTGGTCCCCTGAGGATGAACCCTCATGACTTTGGTGATCCTCTAACTTTTCTCTCGCACCACCAGCAGTTCCAGTTATTCAGTAAAATATCTCAACATGTACTTGATGGATTGGCACAAAATGTTGTGCAGACGTTCATGGTTCCCAGAAAATGATTTTCAATAACTTTGATCCTTTGACCATTCATGTGGCACCTTTAACTTGTCCAATACTTTGGTTTATGACCTACAAAAAGAAATGACATTGTAGCTCCGTCAGGCCAAAACAGCCACTTTAAAAAATCTGACATACAATTTTACCATAAAATTTACCAACTTTTTTTCTATTTTGGACATTCTAATGAGCTTTCCTCTTGTTCCCAAATATCAGTTTTGCACAGAAAGATATCTCAATCCAAGGGGCGGATTTCCATGAAATATGCTGTGCACTGTCTCATGCTCGTCAAACATTTAGTGACCGCATGGCCTGCCCTCTAGCACCTCCTTAAGGACAAACTTGAGTTTAATCCCCTACTACTGTAGTACAGTACCTGTGTTGAGTATAATGAACACTGCAGCCTCCGGCTGAATCTAGCAGGGCTTTAAAGTTTTAGATTTTGTTTCTGATTGCAAGTTGCTGACAGGATATAAAAAAAAGTATGTGTGAAAACTTGAATCCGTCACCCACACAGTCTTGCGATGTCTCAGCCATTTGCATGTAACTGACAGCCAGTCTCAGACAGTTTTTCTCTCTTAGACTTTAACAAGGTCTCTCAGATTTCCTGCAGTTTCTCGGGGAGTATTGTCTGCCGCTGCCCACACAGGAAGGTACCTGTTAGTTCTTCTGTCTGGCTGAGTGGGCCACGAGGTGCCTGTTGTCCTCCCACACCAAGCCTGGGAGACTCTGTCACGGCCCTAATGAGAACTGGACCTGACATCCTCTCCAACCGCTGCTCCTCTCCGCATCCCATCAGCCCCCATTTCTTCCTGTTCTTATTCCCCCAGTAATGATGGCAGAGAGGTTATGGCACCAGGCAAATTGTAGGTTGAATTATTGATGGGTCACTAGGTCTGTTGCTACGGCGATGGCTGATCTCGTATGACATCCGTCAATGCAAACAGGTATAGGAGTGTTGTTATGTGACAGGAAATCTTTCCTATTTTTCCAGTGTGGAGCATTGACAGTGTGTGGCACAGGGGCAGCTGATGAGGTCCAGTGTGCCAACATTATTATCTCTCAAGGTGCGAAGACAATGGCTCACAGTGATTTGCTGTGACAGGCAGCTCAGAGATGGCTCCACAAATCTAACAAGATTTTATAATGGAGTCTCCTCGTGTTTTTCCTAACAGTGGAACATGGGTGGGATTAACTCTTCCCTCTGGATTCCCCCCCTTCTTTCATTTCATGCAGGCATGGTATTACGATAACATTGCACACAGATGAAAAACAGTGCCACCTGATTTCCCAGAGAAAAAAACCGAAGCATACAGTGCCACTCGGTGGCAATATGGAAAGATTATATAGAAGTAGAAACATCCCAATAATGAGCAGTTATGTTTATGACAGCCAATCAACCACATCTTCACAAGCATCCATAATCCTGTGCAGCAGGAAATATGTTTTCCTGGCATTCACACACACACAGGGCAGATATAATGGCGTGCTTTCATACTCGGTAATTAGACTCTGGGTAACACAGAGAGCTGAAGCACAAGGCAGAGGATATATATGCACTATAATTGCATCATTGCATGGGGAGGAATAACAGCAACTGTGACTGTTGTATTATACAGTAGCGGCAGTCAGCAAACTGAAATGATTTGTATAAGCCCAGTTTAGTGGGTCAAAGGGAGGGGTGGAAAGTAGGTGGGCGGTCATGTGCTTGAGAGAAGAAGCTGATAAACATTGCTTAACAATATAGCTGTAATGTGGACTAATTTAGAGCCGCTCCTTTCCAGCGGGGGCTTGATTGAGCCGCCGCCACTTGTTTGTTTTTCAATTTGGGCTTTGGTGGGTACTCCCATTTTACCGCTGCGTTTGTTTTCCGAGAAGTCCTCATGTCTAATTTACTGGATCTGCTTTAGCATGTTCGCTCACTCGCTCTCAGGCGATGCTGTGCTGCATAAATTATGCAGAGTACTTTTTTCGTTTCCGACATCAGGCTGATGTGGGAATGCGTGCTGCGAGTTAGCAAGACATCTATGTCACTCTGCCAGCTCTGCCGATGGAGACGTCGAAACATGTGTTGCAGGCACAGAATTACAGCTTGGTGGGATAAAATAGAACAGAATAGAATTTAGATTAGCAAAGAAATCGGTGGCATGGTAGGAAGGAAATTCAGGTTTTCAAAATTAGCATTCATTAGCATTCTTTTCATAATACTAATGGTTTGAAGAGAGCCTGCATTACAATAGAGACAGCCTTTTTTGCCATCCCGTCCATGTTAACTTTGAATATTTAATATGAATTTTACACACCGCTGATGCTGCTCAATACAGCCACAGCTGAATATCCAGAATGCAGGATAAAGCTTGCTCAAAGGCAACAATGTTGATCACAGACTTGTTGAACCGTCGAGTGAAGGTGCTGCGACCTGTGGACTCTTCTGCTTCACAGTCCGCTCGCACCAGGAGCTTGTGAAATGAAGAACGAAATCAATGTGCAAGCAAAGGTCTCCTCCTGTCAGTCTTGTCAGATCTGGCTGAAAGGGTAGAAATATTGGGGGAAGATGATTGAAGCCCAGACTTGTAATATTCCTTTCAATCTGCGATGACTACACCCAGTGTTTGAGATACCTGAAGTGTATCTGTTTCTTTTTGAATATCCTCCCCGACGGATCAATGAAGATACAGAGAAAGGGATCTTAATAATGATCAATGCCGCTGGGAGAGAAACTAAACAAACCAGGTGCAGCCGCTGCTTATAAAGAATTGACTTTTTGCTCCAGTTGCACTGAGAAAATGAACGCCTTATTATGGCCCCAGCGGAATTAAACATCAAATACCTTTCAGCCAGCAGCAGCCAGGTGTGGGCACAGTTTAAACGTCCAACCATTGAAATAGTATTTTTTAGAAATAACAAAAATCATACACCCACAGACTGCAGACCTGCCCCTGCAGGTGGACAGTTAATTTATGATAAAACACAGTTTTATAAGCATTTGGGAGTTTGTAAATGGAGCCTTTTTTTTCTTACTCAAGGCCCCTCTATGATGGATCGAGTCTTTGATACAAGTTGATTCTAATGAGTCAATGTTGAGTTTTTCCCTCACTTGAGCACCAGTTATTCATCATATAGACATCGCCGGAGGTGTGGAATAGAGCCATAAATTTTATGACTTCAGACTCAACTTGACAAAGTCACAGAAGACTTTACTCGAAGCTGAGAGTGGAATAATCTTATATCACCAGGATCGTATTCAGTTCGGGTTCTAGGATTTATGTCAAGAGGAAGAGGGGCAGTGAGAAAAGAGCATTCAGTTTGAAAAATGTCTCGTCACTTTTTAAAAGCCTAAAACCAAAATCTAAGACTCAAGATTTGACTTGTAAATCATTATTTGGTTTCACCTCTTAACTATAACTGAAACCGATTATGAATGTGTGTAAACTAGATCCAAGTTTTACTACATCTGAGTAACGATTAGTCAATTGGCAGATAAATCATCCGCAGCTCTTTTGATTGTTGATTAGTTGTTAAAATGATTTCCCAGCTGCTCCGTTTTGAGGACTGCTTGTTTTTCTTTGTCTTATGTGCTAGTAAACTGAGTGTCTTTGGGTTTTGGGACTGTAAGTTGGACAAAACAAGATATTTGAAGACACCCCCCTGGGCTTTAGGGAGCTGTGATTGATATTTTGCCTTTGCCCACAGAGTGATGGCACAAACAGAATCGGCCTTTTCTGTCTTTTCCTGTGGCTTATCCACAGGTGATCGCTGTCGTCACAAGCTTGCTTTGGGTCTATGAATGACACAACAGTAGGGCGCAAGTTGTTTTTCTTCCTTTGTGGACGGAACTGCCAGACTCTGCTGCCTTTTAGCTGCTTTATAGATTTGTTTTTGATCAAGCTGTCCTCCGACGCTCAGGACGAAGGGAAAAAGATGATGAGAAAATTACTGTGGACTTGCATGCTGGTGCGAGATAGTGATGGAGGCAGAAGAGGTTAGTTTGCAGATCTATGTTCATAAGCCGCCAAATAGGAATTATTTATCTGTGGTCTAAAGAAAAGCGCCTTTTTTTCTCAGCCAGGCGACATCAAAAGATTCTCAAAATGACACCCGCTGAGTTTTTAGATTTAGTCGTTATTTTTGGAGCAAAAGAACCTGAAGTGACTTCAAATAAACTCTTCTCGCAGAGGCAACTGGTTGCTGCGCCGGACTTGTGAAAAGACAGCATTATGCATGCACTCTTCATGTGCTTTGGTCTCAGAACGAGAGGGCAAAATCAAGGAAAACACAAGCAGTCCTCTGTAGCTGAGATGAAATTTGTCTTCAAACTGCAGATATGTTTTCCACGACACTGCTGCTTATTAGGACTGTCAGGAACACCATATTTTGGGCTACGCTCCTACAGTCACTGGCGGACCACCAGACACCAGAGAGATCTTGTTCTCCTGCTTCTTCTGCCTCCTGTTTTTATGCCTCGTGTGGACGGTGCACAGACCCCTCCATTTGCTCCTCATCCTTTTGTGTGTGCAAGACACACCTTAAAGTCACATTTGCAGGCCCTTTCCCCCTAAATGGTGGCGGATGTCTCCGCATTGCGCACCACCTCTCCAGCGTTGCCTGGCTGCAAGCCCATGTGTAATGCAGCCTCCGGCCCGAGCCCCTCCACGAGTTGCATTGCAGAATACTCTGAAAAAGCAACGGCGGAGAAGGCTCTGGCTTGGCTCGTCTCCATGACAATGCATCGGGAAAATCTCCAGCCAGACATTTCTCTATTCTCGGCTGAGATGGACGGCATAGCGCTGCAACACGTGTCTTTTGGTTTAATTAAAGGCATTCATTTTTAAGGATTCTGTTATACTACAGTAGGTGCTGTTTGTATTATTATTTGTTAACGAATAAAAAACACTTTCCTTAAATGTTAAGTACGTCATGTTTGTAATCCCAAAGGATTACAAAAAAACAAATATCCGCATCCCAAAATTGAAAATCGAATACCTACACAACGAGCGAATAATCATCGAGTAGTTGAATATTTGGGCCCAGCCCTACTGCTTACCATCCATTCCTCATTTTAAGCAGATCATGTTTTCTGTCTACATTGTCTCCCACATCTCAGCAATGTGAGTAAAGAGGAGGTGATGGCAGGTGCAAAAGACAGGGCTTTGTTCTCACATTTAAAGCCCGCATTTCTACTCAGAATCAGTGACATT
This sequence comes from Sebastes umbrosus, assembly GCF_015220745.1. Taxonomy (NCBI): domain Eukaryota; kingdom Metazoa; phylum Chordata; class Actinopteri; order Perciformes; family Sebastidae; genus Sebastes; species Sebastes umbrosus. The sequence goes on from NC_051279.1 coordinate 9,822,504, forward strand.
GCGAGTGAGGGATTTGTGCAGCTGATGAAGCTCTCCGCTGGCTACTAAACCACATCAGCAGCCAGTGACACAGTTAGTCATTTTATTGCCACATTATATATTCACCGTGTCCGTCAGCAGTCTAATCAGATTTGAAGATGTGTCCTAAATGCGAAGTAGAAAGGAAAAACTGGAGAGAGATAGTAGGTTGGTTGTCAAGCTTAGAAACATGAAGAGGAGTCAAATAGATCCTTTGTATGAGCATGACACTTTGCTGTGATTCATCTTTAAGGATATGGCAGGTGATGGTGTAGCTTTTTCTTATTGTTAACAAATCCTATGAAAATGATGTATTGCCTGTGCAGCCAAAGCCTTATATATCTTAATCTTATTCTGTGCCATAGACCTCCTCTTGTTGTCCAAAAACATATAAAAACACATCAATGAGCCACATCGTTGCACTGGGTGACATGTTGCTTCATTATCATGAACGCGGCTACAGTAGTTTATTTTTATTCGTTCCAACATACACTGTCCTGCTGCCGTAAATACTCATTAGAGCACCGAATCTGTGACTAGTTCCCAATAAATGCACTATTTATGGCTGTCTCAGTAACGTTGAAAGGTGTGTCTGTATACTGGTTTTAATACATACTCTTTGATACATCCAGATGGTAACAACAACGCCGTCAACTTTCCTAAACCTTTAACAACCAGCCTGCTTGTGTTTGTATTTTATATCAATACTTTTACAGAAACCAACAGTTGCATATATGCGGTTCACATGGTGTTTGTTAAGTTTGATGAATCCAAGCCAGGATGTGAAATTATTCATTACATTTCAGCTCCAATCATAGTATTACACGAAAGTTTGAGGCACCATCACGATGATACTATTACAATACTTTATAGCATGAGAACTTGACTCTGTCACATCCCCTGTGACGCTAAAGGTTTTTAGTTTAGTTTAGTTTATTTGAGAAGGGAAAATTAATAAATACACAAAAAATGACAGAATCAGCACTTTTTCATCTGTAGTCCGAGGCTAAAGGTGTTACAAAAGGCTTCCTAAAATACATAAAACCCAAAACAAGGCATGCTGTTTAAAGTCTTCCTAAAATACATCAGAACAAAAACATAAAACAGGGCCCGCAGTTTAAATGTTGGAAAAGGACACAGTTGTTAAAAGCAGTAGTGACATTTATACATATATTTAACGACATTGTCGACAAGCAGGATATACAGTTTAGATAGCAACAGCAAAAAGAGAGTTTAGTGCTGACGTGCAATATATGTGTTAATCATCCATTGTATTACTTGGTTACTGAAAGATCTTTAAGTAGTTGTATGATGTGACTTGGAATTATATTCCACTCTCTTGAACCTCTGACAGACCAGGCTGAACAAAATAGTGCAATCTCCTCTTATAGACCCCATAGTGACACGATTAGTATCGGTTCTTCTGATTTGTTACCTCTTTTTAAAGATATACGTGTTCAGTAGGAATCAGTGGAATTGGGGCTGAGAGCAACAGACGGGACAGGGAAGTCGTTACGAATTGAGAGATGGACGAACACATTATGTTTTTTGTCTTTTCATGGATTTATTGACAATAAAAACGTAGAATATTGACAGTCTTATTGTTGAATTCAAAAGGGAAACATGCTCCTTAAAACACAAACAATTCATTTTCCCAGTTGTTGCATTAAGTCGTATGCAACTGAATTTTACGGACAATCAAATGAACGGGAAGCTACAATGTGAGCATATAGCTGCTATGGAAGACTGCATAGGGCCCATTTTCTTGTGTCCTTTGTTCCCCGAGGCGAGGACTGAGAGGCTTTACTGGTAAACAGAAGTGGCAGACCTAGAAATGTTTCTCAGGGTCTCTCCACTAGCCTCTGACGATGTTAGCCAAGGGAGGGATGACTGCATGCCCAATGCGTGTCTTCGGCGGTTAAGAGCTGATGGAAAGGCCATTTGTGTCCAGCCTCCTATTCGCCATCCTGCAGGGAATTCTAACTGAAAGGGAAGAAAGCGACCTGTCGGCTGTCACATCGGATCAATGTTGGTGTTTGCCGACTTCCACCATCCTGCCATCTTATCAGAAAGGCAGAGAAGAAAAATACAAGTAAAAATAATCAATCTTGGATTTTCTTGATAGCTTTGTATTATTGGATGGATGGGAAGGCGGTGCAAACACACAAAGTGTAATTACAGCAGCACTTCAGTAATGAAGCTCGCGTGCTGGAGGAGGCTCTCAGTGTGGCACAAGAGACCAGCAGTGTGTCAGCGAAGACAGATTTATGAACACGGCCCTTAATTTAGCTTGTGCGCTGCGTACAGTAAATCACAGAGCAGATGCCAGCCAAAGGGGTTTTACTATAATTAATCAAGTAATTTATAAACAAGCAAACAAGAATAAATGAGTGCAATATAATCTGCTGCCCTTGCTTCTTGATGGGAGTGTTTAGGTGTTAGTTGTATGTTGTTTATTCGACAAAGAATGCATGTGTTTAGTGTTGGTTTCATTTAAAAGTGCACAATTACACAAACTGAAGTATATCTCTATAGTGAAACTCAAAATGATGCAAGCCCAGCGCACAAACGAGAGCAAGTTGGTGTGTGTGTGTGCTTGTTTTGAACTAAGTGTGTCTGCTTTGAATGTGTGTGTGTGTGTGTGCCTGTGGGCTTCTGGTTAGCTGGAGCAGTGGCGGCGGTGGTAGAAAGGACCGATGAGGAGAGATGGGACCAGGCGGAGGGTCATTAGTGCTCTCTTTGATAAAATAGAGAGCCAGGGGACTTGAGAGGGAGTGTAGCACATACACAAACACACACATTAGGCTGCTCTGTATTATTCTGCCAGAATTAACAAGTGACTGTGTACCGCCACCCTGGTTGCATCCCGCTACTTTCTGACAGAGAGACACAAAAATATCATAGTGCTATTTTCCCCCCCGAGTATCTAAAACTTAACACCTGATACCTAAAAACCGAATACCCGAATTTGAATGCTTTTTTCACCACCTACTTTGAAAAATATAAACAGGTTTTCTGAAACCAGCAATAACTTTTTTTTTTTTTGGCCCTGAAATTAGAAAAGTTTTAGTTATTTCGGTTCAGTTTCAGAGTTTTCTGTTCAAGATCCAGCTTTAATACAGAATTTCACAATGATAAGCAGTTGTTGCCCCCTCCACACTACACACACAGAATATGTATACTATTTAATTAGTATGGCTGCCCCCCCTTTGTCTATTATTCGACTAATCAGTCGTTTTGGTTTTAGTCGACTAAGATTTCTTTAGTCGATTAGTCATTTTTTAATGCTTTTTTCATGCTGAACACAAGATTTAAAGTGGTGCTTTTGTGTGATTCTTTCTGAAGAAACTCAATTTCACAGAGCAATATCAGGGTAATATTAGTAATATCAGTGATAGTGTTTTATAAAAAAGTGACATATTGTAGGGTTGTTAGTAGAAAGTAGCATATATGCCATGGGCAATTTTATTTTTTTCCATTGTGGAAATGTGAAAGTTAACTATAGAGTGGATACATTTCACATTCAAATAACACTCACATAATTATAATGCCCTATTCAGTAAATGGAGTTATTTCAGATGAAGCACATTAGCTGGGTTAAACTCAGATAAATAAACACTTAAGGTGTCTTTTCCAAACTTTGATTGTTTCTTATTTAGTCACTCAAGTATTTACTGCTTTAAGTGAACAGTTTGAATGTAATGGAAGATCACATTCAACATGCTGCTTTATTTGTTGGTCAGCGTGTGCAGCAGAAACAAATCTTCTGACAGCATCTGTGAGAATATCTGATTTACCAGCCAGCATGAAACACTGGCCCTTTTGAAAAATGCAAAAAAATGAAAGAGGCAGGCTCTTGCAATTTGGAAACTGCAGTTGTCAATTCACTATCTAGTCTCGTTTGTTCATTCATTTAATCATCGATGTACTCATTTATTTACTTTCCAACTATTTTGCAACCCCTTGTTCTTGACAGTGAGAGAGTCTGTGATGCAGTGTTTTTGTAAAGATGTAAAGATCCCACGGGGGTCCCTCTCAACACCAATAACATTCGCGAGAGTTTCATGCAAAGGCTCATGGGTAGGTTTTAAGAGGACACTGCAGCTACTTGCTGTGAAATTTGCATGTTAAGCACAAGAGAGTCTTCCGAATAGCTTACGTACATGATCTATGTACAAATACTAGTTGTGTTTTAAGGTACGAAACAATAAATGATTTTCCCAAACTGCAGCAAAGGACACATCACTATGTGCTCTAACTTTTTCACTTTGCTTCGGTAAAAACAAGCAATTGTTTTTCAGTCTACTTGCACAATGATAACAATCCTAATAGTGAAGGTGCGTGGTTTCTACCTATCTGATTGTTATTTGTTTTCCCCATTTTCTCTTCATCTTCCTCAATATTTCTGCTGAGTCACTGCTCCACACCGCTGTCGTGCTCACAAACTCTCTTTCTGGCTGCCCTTTGTCTTTGTCTGGACTCTGTTTTTCCTCTGTATACCATGTCTGTCTCTTCTCAATCACTTTCTCTGCTCTGTCTCGTCTCCAAGGCTTTTCTAGTCTCTTGTATGAATCTCCCCTTTTCCTCTCGCCTCTGCTGCTCGGCTACCTTTTGTCTCCTCAGACGTCTCTTTCTTTGTCAGGGTTTCAATATCTCTCTCCGCTGTCTTCATTTTTTTTTTTTTCCTGTCAAACCTCGGTCCCACTGGCTAATGGAGAGTTGGTGACTGATAATGCAGCTCATAAGATGATACATTAACTTTGCCACAGCCTTGGCCTCAGAGAGTCTAGTCCCCTGGAGATGGGGAGGAAGTGCGGCTTTAAATGGACTGTTGTAGATTACATCGATGAGATTGCTTTTAATCCTGCTGGAGTTCTGTTGTAGCAGGCTTTATGTTTCACATAATTAGCTTTGGAGGGGAAATGTTTGCAGGCCAGTGATTCCTAGCCTGTGACAGTGATTGTTTTAAGCTCGGATAAGATGACGGGCAGTTTTTGTCTTTGTAAAATCTATATTTCTACACGTGTTGTATGTGTATTGTTTGTTTATTTACCAAGTTGCCGTCTCCTGTATTTTCTTTCCAGATGTACAAGGCTAAAGTAATGGAGCTGGGAGAGAAGCTGCTGCCTGCCTTCAACACGCCAACAGGAATCCCCCGAGGAGTCATCAACCTGGGGAGGTGAGTCTCAGCGCCAGCCTTCACCTCCAAAAGTCCTCCCTCCTTGATAAAAGAGGATATCAAGTTATCACGCTGGCTGGCATTAATCAGCGCACATGCAGTTTTATTCATCTGAACAGCCAGAGCCAGGGCATGATTCAGAAACGTGATCCGAGTTTGAAGTGAGAGATGTCAACAAATACGAAATGATAATATTGTATTCAACCATCCTCTAAATCCTCAGTTAAAGGGATAGTTTTGGTGTTTTGAAGTGGGGTTGTATGATGTATCCATAGTCAGTGTATTACCTACAGTAGATGACAGTCGGCACGCCCCCAGCTTGGAGAAGCAGACAGGAGTTACCGCATAGAACCAAAGCAATGTACTGCTGTGGACGGGGCCATCGGACTCCATTGGAAAAAAAGCAGTAATTTCACCTTGCAGAACGCGGGAGTAGCTGGTCTGCCTCTGCCTCAATTGATCGGTGTTATTGTGTGACTTTGGTTAGTTCGGATTCACCAAAGTCACACAATAACACAAACTAACCGATTGAGGCAATGGTAGACCAGCAACCCCCGTGTTCTGCAAGGTAAAATTACATGATTTTAATGGAGTCTGGTGGATGTGGCGAGATCAAAGATGGATAGAACAGCTTCACTTCCCCATCGGAAAGGGCTGTCAGACAGTTAGGTAAAGCGGTGAAAATATTCTAAATTTAACATACACTTAAACTGATATTGATTCTTTTAGGTGGCTAAAATGTGTTTTGCTGCCGGCCCCGTCCACAGCAGTACATTGCTTTGGTTCTGTGTGGTAACTCCTGTCTGTTTCTCCAAACTGGGGGCTTATCGACCATCATCTACTGTAGGTTATACACTGACTATGGATAAGTACCTCATTACAGTACAACCCCACTTCATAACACCCAAGCTATCCTTTTAAGTTACATGCAAGGAAACTGAATTTCAACTTTCAGCTGTTGCAATGCCTTGGGACAACTTGGTACATAAAAATAAACTTGTACATGTTCTAAAAGAAGAAAGTAGTTCCAAATCTGCAGTTTTCTGCACATAAAAAGTGAATTAAGAAAAGAGAATTATAAAAAGAATATGTCTAAACAAACGGGCCCACAGTCTCCGTTTATTGACAATGGAGCAGCTGCAGGCTGAGCTTTACAATGACGATAACATTTGGATAAGAATTAATCTGTGTTCATAAACACTTTGGAGGATCATATGAATAATATTTGCATGTGTTTAAATGAGTTGTGTTGATTTTTTAATCTGTTCCAAACCATTACCTTTCTAATCTAAAAATCTTTACTGATACAATCTCGTTAATGCCACAGTCACGCAACACAACATCAAGCTATTTTCATTTTAAGAACAATTTGACCATGAGTTTTAACTTTCCTCTCTCTGGATTTGGATTTGGGTTTGATTCTTTTTAAGTGGGAATAAAAAAATGTGCCTCTTGTTTTTTGATTGAACAATTTTATAATGAGACATAAAAAAATCGCACAAAGTGATGAATGCTGATGACATCAGTGTGTCGGTGACTGTGACAGTCAAATTATCATCGCTAGCCCACATACCCACAGCATGACTTTATATCTGTTTCATGCATGAACACCAGGGGACAAAAGTTTACTTAATGATTCAGTTTGATGCTGTTTCCTTTGAGACTGGATCTGAAATGTTACACTCATACAGCCATGTTTGATTTTTGGAAGTTATTTAGTGCAATTTAAACTCTCAAAACTCCTTTTATGTCTGTTTTTAAGATGTTAGTAAATCCTACAGTCTATCCTGCCATTCCCTAATCTTATTTTATAAGATACTTCCTGGCAACTCTGTCATCCACCTGCTACCAATTAACCCAGCAGCCAAGTTGGACAGCTGCTGGCAGATTTAATTACCTTATTCTACAGTTAATTCCTGCTACATCACCAACATGGGTCTGTGGTACAGATGGGCTGGAGGAACCAGGCTGCCCATACTGTGGTCATGTGGGGTGCATGGAGTGACGTGCAGACACACAAACAAGCATATCCACTATACAGTACACACACACACAAACACGTAACTTGAGATTAACATATGCAATGTGTAACAACACAAGCAGGCCGTCAGCAGTCTGCACACGGGGAGGTTCAGATCTGCTGCCTGTGCATCTGACAGTGTATGAGACACATTTTCTTATAAGTGATGTACTGTTTTGCATTACTTGGTGTCCTTTCCTGCATATTTGTGTTATTGTGATCAGTCAGTCATCTGCAGGGGTAATTTAGCTCTAAGCTAAGTCTGGTACGATACATCAGATGGAAACATTTTAGATGAAAGTTCAAATCTCATCGCACACCAGATTTCTTTTTTTAAGCGCTGAAAAGATTAATTTATTAGGCAATTAGTAATCTCTATAAACAGATTCTGCATTAACATGTAGAATCTGTAGGCAACGGGACAAGATTTTGTTTGATTAGTTAAGAGACAAAAATGTATCATTTAAGTACGTAAATTACTAAATGATTTAGTTTATTTGTCTTATTGGACAGTAAACTGAATCTCTTAAAGTTCCCCTCCACTAAAAAAAAAAATTGTTTGTAATGTTTATGACCTTAATCACGATTAATCGCATGATTGTCCATAGTTAATCGTGATTAATTGCATATTTTTATCTGTTCAAAATATACCTTAAAGGGAAATTTGTCAAGTATTTAATACTCTTATCAACATGGGAGTGGGCAAATATGCTTGTTTTAAAAAAAAAAGTTGCATTTATGCGTTAAAGAAATTAGTGGCATTAAATCAAATTTGCAGTAACGCATTATTAACGTGCCCCAATATAGATTTTATCAACATTCATACAAGAAATGCATATATTGAGAGGTCACAGTTTTATTGTTGTGTGTATGTTCCTCGTCAACATCAAACACTACAATTAGTTTAGCTTCTCTGTACAAATGCACAAAAATGCCAATTTCCCCAACATATTATGCGTGACGTGATATTGATTTTTGCGTTTTTCATTATTTTCTACCCCTCATTATATTTCTGGTAGCTTTGCAAGAGTGTGAGGGTGTGTTTGTCAAAGGCAGTGAAAAGATTAATGAGTGCCCCCATGCATCCCCTCCACCTCTCCAAACATGCATAAACACACCACCCAGCGCCCTGCACCTCCACTTTGATTCTTAGATTGATTCTTCTTAAAGGACGAATCAGATGTGAGTCGAGCCAGAGCTACTAATGATGTAGACCCAAAACTTTTAATGGGTGCATTCATCAGACTGGAAAAGTCTTTGACTCACACACCACACATCTCCCACCTTTTTCTCTCCCTCCATCTCCTTCTTACGAATTCAGTTCAATTCATTACCGGATGTCTGATCTTCTCCAGCATCTATTAGAGGATATGTAAAGTCATTCTTGTAGCACATTCTGCCTCAAGTAATCACAGCCTTGCATTAGTGCACCGTCTCTGAGACCACACATTAACTGAGAATTAGATTTGCAGAGTGATATTACCCACACTGACTTGAGGAAATAAAACCGAATGATCTCATTCTGACCTTGATGTTCATAGGACTTTTGGTAACTTTTTAAAGCCGTCTTTACACAGTGAAAACTGAATTTGGCAAGCTTCGATTTGAGGTTCATGAAACTACACGAACATCAGTCACAACAGGCTACAATAAACACTTAAAGCTTGGGTAGGTAACATTGGAGAAACCAGCAAGAGGACGCTAGATTATAAAAATGATCCAACTGAAAAACCCAACCCAGTGTCCAACTCTCTTCCAATGAAAGTAGCTAACATTAGCAGCACTAGCTCCAAAAGTCCCTAAATCTAGCGAGAAAGTCGCCAAGTCGGCAACACCGACAGCTCGTCACTTCAGGCCTCCCTCCAAAGCCACTCCCCCAAAATTATCATTATGAACATAAACATATAATAATGACAACGGAAAGTTGAAGCCCTTCCAACTTAATTTAACTCATTCAGCGTTTGATAATGCAGCAGTGCTGCATAGCGTTGATTAATTCATAAATTATATGGTAAATTTAATGTCAGAAAATGCAGACGAATCCCCCTCAGAATGTCCCACAGCTGAAAGTGTTGTATTCAAACTGCATGTATTGTCCGAAACTTAAAATACTGTATATGCAGTTTACTATCACATAACACAAAGAAAAGAACAACATCTTCACATTTTAGAAGCTGGAACCATTACAATTGTTGCGGATACATTTCCTGTCAGAAGCGAATACATTTATTGACTAATCGTTTCAGCTCTGGTGTTGCACGTAGTTGAGTTAGAGTGAGTTTGGGAGAATGACACATGGTCCAACTCTGAAAACCACAAAATGACAACAGCTGAATGTTCAGATAGGTCGATATACTTTGGATGGAATGCATTATACACATCTCTGGAGATGTGCAGTAGATTAGGGTTATTGATTTCCATCTGAAAAGGGAATATAAAAATAAGAACTGTCTGTTATGATGCATTAAGCAGAGACAGAAGAATTGGCCAAGAGGTCCACCAGGCACTCAGAATCCGCAACTTTCTGCAACTTTGTTTTGATGTAATACTGAGAGAGAATCACTTCTAAAAGCACAAGTAATACTGCTGCTGATACCGGATGATCATATGAAGCTCAAGCTGCTTGTAAAACTTTTCTCTCACTAGAACTTCCCATCAAAACAGGATGAAATTCAGGATATTGTGCTGTACTTGGATGAATAATTTAGTTCTACAGCACGGACTGTGTATTCATATACCACTGGTGCTTTTATTTTAAGTTTGACTTTATTTTTGGAAATGTAGGAACATACCAGTTGTCATACAGTATTACCCACAGCATGAAAAGGAACTTTTTTCGTAGTTTTTGGTGATTGTTTTTATGCCTCTGCACCCTTTCTTGTGAAAGCGATATCTCAGAAACGCCGAGGGGGAATTGTATTACATCTGGCACAAACAACCACTTGGATTCAAGGATGAACTGATTAGATTGTGGTGGTCAAAGGTCACCGTGACCTCACAAAACACACTTTTGGACCTATAACTCAAGAATTCATATGCTAATTATGACAATTTCGCTCAAATGTCTAAATGGATAAAATGATGAAGTGAAGACATTTTGGACATGGATTTGAACTGCAACTTGTCTGGTTACCGGAGACATAAAACCGCGAGGCAGTAAATTTGAGTTTTCCTTCGGTTTCAATAAATTTGTATCTACTTAAGTGTACTATTGCGTCAGATTTAAGCTACTATACTCCTCTGGTCTAGTAGATTTTCAACTTGAACTTTTTACTCCGTAATGAAGAAAACAATATTGGCTGTGATAAATCTATTGATAGCAGCAACTACCTACTGTTTATGATATTAAGTCTGACAAAGAGTGAAATAAGGAAGAACATAAATCTAATAACAGTTAAAGGTTAAGCTGTGTTCTTGACTAACGGGTCATGACCATCTTTATGTTTCTTCAGGTTCCCTTTTCGCCCACTTTTAGAGGAAATTATTATACTTCTGCTTATAGAGTGCTGCAGAGATGATATATTTTTGTAGGCCAACCCGAAAGTTAGCATCGTTCTGGTTCCCTCGACAAAAAGCAAATGTTTATGATACTTAACATGTTTTGTTCAGCAAGATAAACTTCACAAATGAACACAACCTTTATGATTTTTGAATCAGAAGTAAAAAGCTAACGTAAACGAACTGCACCACAGTCACATAACTGTATATACACAGTGATCTTATGAAAGTGTTTGTCCATGTAGATGCTGGCATGTAACAGCCATGAGACTTAGTCTACTTCTTTGGTTATTGTTGCAGTGGCACCAGTTGGAGTTGGGGCTGGGCCTCAGCTGGGAGCAGCATCCTGGCTGAGTTCGGGACCCTTCACCTCGAATTTGTCCATCTGTCGGAGCTCTCCAGGAATCCCATCTACACAGAGAAGGTGTGATACATACAGTACATTTCCAGTTTGACTTTGCAGGACAATTTACGGCTATTCTACTGGAGTTTTGACCATGGATTTCTACCATTTCTCTGCAAGACGCTTTCCAGCCTTGAAGTGATGATACAAATTGCATATGTGAAACCATGGCAATGCAATGATATTCTTTTGTACCCTGGTGTCTTTGCAGGTTATGAACATCAGAAAAGTACTGAACAAGATTGAAAAACCCCACGGCCTGTACCCCAATTTCCTCAGTCCAGTCAGCGGCAACTGGGTCCAACGTAAGTACTGTGTTAGCTGTTTTTGTGACCTTCAATCTGGTTAAACATCTGTGAGTGAGATTATTGTAAGATTTTGGGTCATAGAGTTTCATTTGTAATGAAGGACAAGGTCAACGGCTTTATGGCAATATTAGAAAAAAGACACAAGGTTTACATGTGACCTTGGTGATAAATCCATCTCTGAGCTGCACAGTGAAGGTCATTCCTGTTACCTACTAAGTATTACAATAATTATGTTTTCCCAATGTGGGATGACGATAAAAGACTGAGTTCATTGAATGTCATTTCACATTTTTTACCTTCCCCATTTCTGACTCTTTCATTTGGCTATCACAGACCTCGAGTCACCTCACGTGTCAAAGCTCTTTGGGCTGCTCACATGTGTCACCCGCCCATCCGTCTATTTCCTTTCATTTTTAATATCGGGCTCACAGCAATGGCTATATGACTCCCATTGCTCTGGGTTATTAAAATGATAATGAATTCAATTACTTCATAAATTTGGATCTTTCCGATTTATCTGAAAGGAGGTGAGGAAAAAAAAAAAATCAGGGTATAAGATGACGCTGGGACTGAAAAAGGTGTTAATCTGGATGACTACAGAGGCTAATTGTTGTGGGTTGATGTGTAGAGAAGCAAAACTGTATATATTTATCGCCACGAAGGGGAAAAAATAAATCTTGGCTTCACAGCTCACCCTCATCTGTCTGTGTCAAGGACAAACACAGCAGCACTGTGATAACCTTGCGGGGGAGTCGGAAAAAGTGTGTGTGTGCAATGCATTCAATGAGCATGAGTGGATAGATGAAGACTTACAGTATGCACGCCTCCCCTGTAATATCATATTCCTCTTCAAGAATTTGAATGTGGACTTTCAATTTCCACTCGCAAGCTTAAAGTGTGTTACATCATTTTACCGTCAGTGAACCGAGAGCGTGTGGGTTCACGGTACATGATCATGCACGCCACGAATTAACCAGAAAAGCCAAGAAAGAGTGACAAAATAAAGAAATGCAGCGTATTTTGGATGTTTTACCACAAGACATAAATCTTATGTAACACTGTGATTCCAGCAAACCAGATGCGAGTTAGTCAGATATGGTGGCCTGTGAGGTTTGTGAATAAAATAACAGGGTTTTTGCAGGGTTCACCAAGTTAAATTTAAGAGTTTTTAATACCATATAGAAAGTCATTTAATACCTGTTTCATGATCATACCGGCCAAAGTAACTATTATAGAAAACCAGAAGGGACAATATGGCTTGGAATTATTTACCATTATATCCTATTTATTCAGTGCTTCCCAGCAGTATATACAGTGGGCAACTCCAGGTCTTAGAAGTGAAGCCAATGCAGAAGTGCCTTAAACTTGCATTCTTCCTAATAGCCAGCAGGGGGCGACTCCTCTGGTTGCAAAAAGAAGTGTTAGTGTATAGAAGTCTATGAGAAAATTGCCCTACTTCTCACTCGATTTATTACCTTAGTGAACATTGTAAGCATGAGTTTATGGTCTCAATCACTAGTTTCAAGTCTTCTTCAATACAGCATGATGTTCATTTAGTAAATGATGGTCCCATTTGGAGTAAGATAGATGATAAAGCAGGGTATGCTTTAGGGCATGGCTACCTTGTGATTGACAGGTTGCTGTGTGGTCTGGGAGTTGTCTGTGTTTTCATCTTAGAACTTTGACCCTTTCACAGTGTGTTTTCAGTTCAAGTTAATTTTGACTTTTTGGTTGCCTAAAAATGTCTTATTCAGCATTTTGTTGTACTTAGCTCCACCCTCTCGTGTTACTTCTGGTTGCAAAAGAAAAAAAAACATGGCGACGGCCAAAATGCTGAACTTAAAGCTTCAAAACGGCAGTCCACAAACCGATGGGTGACTAAGTCCACTTCTTATATATACAGTCTATGAGTATATATCAATAATTTCTAATGGTATAATTCATTAAGTAATGCGACCTAGATAAGCGGCATGAAATTGATGGATGGATTAACCAATGAAAATGATTTATTCATTCATTTCATCTAAGTTCTTGCTAAAATCAACACTTGCTCATTATGAGACAATTAATTACTGTAGCTAACGGTAGTGACAGTGTTTGCTACAGGTGTGATGGTGCTGACATAAACTCCACAAAAAAGGATTGAACAGCCTCCCGTACACACAATCCACTGTCACAATAATCCCCCTTTCAGTTTAAACGTCTCCCAACAGCCTTGAATGCATACAAATACATTTAACCTTTTCTTTTGAGGAAATTGTATTCAATGCTTTTTAAGTCTATTCAAGAACTGCAGATACCCTGAATACAGACCTGTATGTGACCCCGCTGAATATTTTCAAACAGCTCTGTTTCCCTCCTGTTGCCCTTCTTAGATCACGTTTCCATCGGTGGCCTCGGGGATAGTTTCTACGAGTATCTGATCAAATCGTATCTGATGTCAGACAAGACGGACGACGGCGCAAAGAAGATGTACTACGGCGCGTTGGAGGTATGGAAATTGTAATCTTATATTTCACGCTCAGGCATGGCTCCGTTAGATCGAATGATAACAGTTACAGTCATTTGCATAAGCCTGCGATCAAACAAAGTGCTTTACACCCAAGATGAAGCGACAGCGTTACATAAAACAACGAGAGGACAGCAGGTAAATTGCTTAAAGTTTTAGGGGATAGTTGAAGGATACATCTTTTCAGATATGGACTGTGTGACATTACTGGCTTCATTCGTCTGTAGGTGTCACAGTCAGTTACTCAAATTTTCCTAATGGCTTTTATGGAAAGAGCCACAATGCTCTCTTGATGGAGCGTTGAGTTAAAAAAAGGAAATGATAACAAGGTAGAAGATAGTTCTCTGTCCTGTATTTAATAAGTATTTCCGAGTTGAAGCCTTAATTAATGACCATCTTGAGCGTGACTGCTGGACGCTTGATCGATGAGGGTCGCCCCCCTTCTCACAGTGAAATGTCTCATCAATTTCATCATTTGACATTATTAGAGAGCAAATCCCGCTGCCGGTTTTTATAAAATCTGACAGCACACATGCAGAGAGTGACAAGACGTTAAGTTGTTTTTTAGTTCCTGTTTGCTCACATGCTGTAAGTAAAGGGTTCTGCTGGATGTTTATTCATCCGTGGAATTAACTGCATAAATGAATATTGAAAATATAGAGAGTAAGTGCTGGTCTTGTTGTTGTTTTTGTGCCACACCGAGGGGGAAAAAAAGACATGCATTTGATCTCTCTTTGTGCATCTTAAATCTCGTTCTGCTGTGTTCTTTACTTTTATCTGACAGCATTAAATTCAGGCTTGTGCAATGTGGGAAGTTTTTCAGCAACGGCCAACCTAGTAACAGAGCTGTCATCACGTTTAATTAAAAGTGACGTAAGTGATCATTTGGACATTGGACCGATCTGTTAAATTGCCATTACATTTACATAACAATAAGCATGTCTGAATGTCTATACTGCACTAAAGGTAAAGATAATGGAGTGATAGTGCAAAGCAAAGTGCCCTATCGTCACTCAAAACCAGGGATGTATAGATGTTTCTCTCTCCTGTTGGCATTCAGTGGATCTCATTCAGAAGTAGATGTAGAGCTCTAATGGATGCTTTTATTCAAAGCACCATACCATGATTATATACAGCAGGAGTATTTTTATGACAGAGATGCTCTCAGTGGAACGGTCACAGGGGAAAGGAAGGAATATAAAATCGAAAAGGAAAGCTTCCTGGTACTGTGTAATTTGATTAGACGGCAACTCATTCATGTATTTATATACTGTCATGTAACATAGGAGCACTCCCGCTACCTGCAGATAGACATGTCTGTGCACATGAACCCACTCCACAGTATACATACAAATACACAAGAATCTGTCTGTTTTGGTCTTTAGTGGAGATAATGTCAGAGTTAAGCACATCCCCTCCGGCTACAATTATAGTATCACAGACAATACGTTAAGATTGCCATTGCCTCAGTTCTCATCAGAGGGTCAAGCTAGAGGCATAACTGCTAATTACAGACTCTCCGTCTCCCCTGTGACTTGGTATTTAAATGGCCATGGACCCCCGCGCTATCAGATTAAGTCATATACTGTGTGTTTGTACAGAGATCTAAGGTGAAGGCGCAGCACAACTCATTATCTTTGGCATTCAAATAAAAGTAGATTACTAATTAAAACACAGTGTTGAATGAGAGAACATTTTCCAATTAGACTCTGCCATGATTACTGCTAACAACAGCTAATTAGCTTGAAAATCATCAGTCTCAGCCCTCAGGAAAAATGATTTTTTTCAGAGAACATGGTATTTAGAAGCTTTCATATTATACACATTACGACGCTTTGTCGTCAGCAGGTTGCATCTTTATCAACCCTCATTTAGCAGGAAAGGCTTCTCACATACAGGAGTGGTAGGAGGGAATTGCTACATGAAGGAGAAAGGTGTACATAGTACAGTACTGGTTATCACCATCACGTGGCAATGTGAAATTAAAATATCCCACTCCACAAACCAAATGTTCTTCATATATAAATATGAAAGAGGATGTCTTCATTTCCTCATTTTTTGTCCCAAGCTCATCCTGAAAGAGCTGTTAACAAAAATGAATGACTGATTGGATTCACGGGGGAATTTACACTTTTAATTATCAGCCCTGTGGGGTGTTGCCACTGAATATCACAAACGAGTATTCAAATGCAAAAGGAGCATCAAGCCAGACAGAATGGACGGGAGGGAGATGAGAAAAAAAACAAAATCTGTAAAAGAGAGGGAATGATGAGTTGTTCAGAAATGATCTCATGAGATGTCCTTCTGTTACATTTTGTCTTATAAAACATAAAGCGCTGACAAGAAACACAGCTGCAAAGAGGCAGAAATGCACAAAACATAACTTTGCAGATTCCTCTGAAAAAGATGATTTCTTTCTTCGATAAAGAAATCTCCCTTTCCTTGTCTCGGCCTCGTCCATCTGTCTTTTGATCATTTATTAAAGGGTCTGTACTGGACCTCTTCTTCACGGGGTATCAGATAAAATCCCGCAGAGGGTTCTTCCTGTTATACAACACATACATAATTTAACATATAAATGTAGACATTTACAGTGTAGCAGCCGTATTGCACTCATCACTCGGGTGTTGAGATTGTTCACATAAACAGGCCTGTATAGAAAACATTATGTTTAGATACTCCGATTGGGAATTTACATCTTTGGTGGTTCAACCTCCAATTCTGACTTTTCTTATTATTGCTGTCAGATCATAACTAGTTTGTGTGTTGACTAGCTTCATTGCAGCACAGTAAGGTCTTGGTAGGTGGTGGTTATTGGTTAGGTTAATTTAGCACTAGCTAGCACTGTTGTGTCAATACAAAAGTATTGCAAAGCTTAGTAAGCATATTCAGTTCACAAAAGGGTAAATCCACATACAGTAACTAGGGCTGTCAATTATTCAAAATATTTAATTGCAATTAACTGCATTATTGTCCATAGTTAATCACGATTAATCGCAAATTAATCACACATTTTTTATCTGTTCAAATGTACCTTAAAGGGAGATTTGTAAAGTATTACTCTTATCAACATGGGAGTGGGGAAATATGCTGCTTTATGCAAATGTATATATATATTTATTACTGGAAATCAATTAACAAGACAGAACAATGACACATATTGTCCAGAAACCCTCACAGGTACTGCATTTAGCATAAAAAATATGCTCAAATCTTAACATGACAAACTGCAGCCCAACAGGCAACAACAGCTGTCAGTGTGTCAGTGTGCTGACTTGACTATGACTTGCCCCAAACTGCATGTGATTATCATAAAGTGGGCATGTCTGTAAAGGGGAGACTCGTGGGTACCCATAGAACCCATTTTCATTCACATATCTTGAGGTCAGAGGTCAAGGGACCCCTTTGAAAATGGCTATGACAGTTTTTCCTTGCCAAAATTTAGCGCAAGTTTTGAGCGTTATTTAGCCTCCTTCGCTACAAGCTAATATGACATGGTTAGTACCAATGTTTTCTTTAGGTTTTCTTGTTTCAGATGATGCCAGTATCTTCACTCTAGCTTTAAAACTGAGCTACAACCTAAAAATCACAAGTTGCGTTAATGCGTTAAAGAAATTAGTGCCGTTAAAACGAATTTGCGTTGACAGCCCTTACTGTAACCTTAAGAAAATGCTGGTTTAAATATTTCTGACCGTGTGTGTTGCTGCAGGCGATTGAAGCGAACCTGGTGCAGAAGTCTCCCGGTGGTCTCACCTACATGGCCGAGTGGAGGGGAGGGATCCTGGACCACAAGATGGGCCACCTGGCCTGCTTCTCCGGGGGCATGATCGGCATCGGAGCTGACGATGGAGCGCCGGAGAAGAGGCAACACTACCTGGACCTGGCTGCTGAGATCACACACACATGTCACGAGAGCTACACTCGCTCAGGTGAGTGGAAATGTCAGGAACGCTGAAGAGGGATATTTAGAGTGTGCAGAGACCCTTTGCTTTGAGAGGGTGCACAACAGTTTAGTTCAGGAGGCTCAGTGTCGTCCAGGAGGAGGGCAGCAGATGAGTAACTGCTCCTGCTCATTTTGCTTTGGATATAAATATACCATGTCAAATTGAAAGATAAATATTTTACTCTATACATTGCCTGCAGCCATATCATATTTTTTTTTTTTCAAGATATATCTCTGCACAGGCTAAAGATTAAGATACAATACCTTATTGCCATAGAACTTAGTTGTTAGGAGTGGAACCGAAATAAAAGATTCTAACCCCGTACCTGCGCCTTTCAGACCCAACGCGACTTTATTTTATTCTTCAAAAACAAAATAATATGCTTGCTTTGCACAGAAAAAAAAGTAATCTGACAAAAGACCAACACAGAATATGGCACACCAAAATACCAGCACAAAACAAATAACTGCTACTAGCCGATAAGCCCTATAGGTTTAGTGGCAAAGACACACTTTGCAGTCAGCTACCTGCATTTAACACTATAGCATCTCAAAATAATACATTTTCCAACTCACTGGTTGGTAGATCAACTTCGCGTATCTGATTGCAAAACATGACATGCATCAGCATGGATGATTTGCAGAGTCAGAAAGAGAGAAGTAATTTTCTTATTAAATTGCATTTGAAAATAATCCAACCCAAGCCCAAAGCTTTATGGAAAAAACATCCTGGACCAGACATGACATGCGACCCGTTGTCAGATTCAGGCCAGGTTGCTGAACTCTAAAACAATTGATTAATTATTTGTTTAAATACATGAACAGATTTCATTGTTTATCTTTCTTAAAGCTTCCCATCATCTGAAAATTTAACTCACAAGTAATTTCTATTATTTGTTCTTACTCTTTGGATAAGACTCATTCTGTATTTTAGACATAGTATATGGTGGCTATTATACAAAATAAGCCAGTGAAATGTCATGCTTCATTACTGTTGTGGTACACTATATCTGTCTTTCTAATAGAGGTTATGGTGGCATTCAGAGTAAGAAAATTACAAGTCTAGGAGAGCAATATTGTAAATTAAAAAGGCCTCAGGCTTTTTAATTTTGCCCCGACTCAAAAATCGTTCTCGGTGGCTTCACCCCAACAGAGGGACGACAGGTCTAATAAGGAGCAGCGAAGAATTAGAGTCCTTGATTATTCTCCAACGTCTCACAGCTGTAGGCAGACATGGCGGTGTCTCTAAGTTTGTTAGATACTGATAATCACATTTTGTTGTAATTCAGGAGAAAGAATGAAAAGAAAAGAGATAAGGAGAGAAAATGGAGATAAAGTATGGACGAGTAATAAAAACTGAGTCCACAGGCAAATTTACTGTAGCTCTAGCCTAGAACTGAAGGAGAGTAGAAGGGCTGTTATAGATATACCAGGGAGAAAAAATGCAACGGAGAATGAAAAAGGAGAGGAATAGTTGCCAGCAACAAGCCTGCCTTCATTTTTTTTTTTTGGAAAGACCCTTGTTTGATCTCTTCTCTTCCCTGGCACCTGTCTTGGCCCTGACAATAATCTCCTCTGCTAATTTCAAGCTTTTTCTTTCACCCCCTCCACTGTTGGGTGGGCTGTAAGGATTCATCCTCAATGTTCACTCGCCTTCGCTTCTCCAGTAAGATAATGTGACTCACCACATAACAGGTTCCTTGATACGCTTGGAATACTTTTGATCTGCAGGCCCAAAAGGCTTCTCTGGCTTTCTCTTTCATAATCATCCATCAGGTTTCTCTTAACTCATTAAAAGGGACTGGATGGTTCTTAGCAGCTCTTGGATTAGCTGTCTGCAGGAGAGAGACAGAGAGAGAGAGAGAGAGAGAGAGAGAGAGAGAGAGAGAGAGAAGTGAGATTTGCTATTGCATGTGCATTAAGTGGCTGCTATCTAGCTGTGTCTTAAATATGGATACCATAAAGACTCTCCTTCTGCTGCTGCTCTGGATCAATGCCACCTTCACGGCAACCGACTGATGCATGGGAAGCCGCAGGAAGATGAAAAGGTTATTGGTTTCAGAGAGAAGGTGGTAATAGACTTTTAATGCATAGCTGTATTAGTTTAGCTGATGTACAGAAGAGCAACTTTGAGAGACTGACAGCATGTATCACTTAAGGCTGTCACTTCTTATTCTAACCACTGTTCAAATATAGGAAAAAATAAATATTTGATCTGTAATCATTAATGTTCAGATGGGAATTAACAGAATGACTGGATTTTGCCTGGGGAATTTTTCTTGTGTGCAATAAGCAGGTGGGGCAGGAAACTGGAAGGTAAAAAGTTAACATAGTTGAGACCAAAACGTGTTGCGGTGTAAAAAGGTTGCTATTCAGTTCCCAAGGCAGGTAAAACAAATCCTGAGACAAATTTCTAAATTGGGTTTGACACAGACGTGCTATTCATCTGATGAACCTGTGGAAAAATCAATTGTTTTGTCTGCTCTGTGAGTTACCGAGGATCCTCTGTTGAATTAGCGTTAGCGTTCCAATCACAAGCATCGACAGCGCAGAGAATGATTTAGTTCAAAAACAGGCTGTCAGGAGACAGGAAACAGAGTGTGGAAAGAGCCCAGAAGTGAAGTCTGATTAGGAATCAGATAGATGTAATGAAAAGTGTTTCAGTCGGAGAGGAGAGGCTCTGAGCCGTGGAGTTACAGATGTGGCACGGATGGTTATGTTGTGCTGGCTAACTTGGTGCTGTGGAGATGTAAATTGTGCTTAATTCATCAAGACAATAGTTAAAAGGTACCATGTGGATAATCCTGCCAAACGGTATTGAGTCCACTTTTTTTCTTGCACTTGTCTTGGAATTGTGCCGTGTTAGACTCGTACTTGTCTTGGCTATTGAGAACTGGTCAAGTTGTTCCTGGCTGCTGATTTGGGATCAATTGTACAAACGTTAACTTATTTTAACAGTGTTTCCCGTATATAGCATTCAACAGCAGCACAGCACAGCTGATAAAAATATCCCTGAATGCAACTTGGGCCGCCACGGCAAAAAAGTTCTATGAGTGTGAGAAATGCAATGAGAGGAAGAGGGAGTGAGACGGCGCCTGGATGAGAGACATGACCAAATTATCATAGTGTATAAAAATGCAGTCCAGTGACGATACAGCCGTTTCATACACCAGACGTACTGTATATAACACGGACCTGCCGATGCGCATTCAACCCGTGCTGGACCCGTTCATGTGAGTCAGCTGTCACTCTGTTTATCACTGTTAGTAGAGACTTCAGTCTGCAGTTTAGCTACTTCAATCAAACACCTGAGACAGTAACATTAGGCTTCATGATCAAAGAAAGTTTTTGTATCAGGTCTACACTTCCGTCTACGGTGTGTCTCTCTCTCTCTCTCTCTCTCTCTCTCTCTCCTCAATGTTGTGCGCAATAGTCTGCATCACAAGGAATACGACCACCTTTTCAAGTGGACTCGAGTACGGATCGACGAACCGTGCCCGAGTACGGTACGGAGCCTTCACACTAATCAATCGAACCGAACTTTGGGGACTAGTGTACTCGTATCCGGGCCCGGGTCCCTAATGTGAGAGCACCCTTAGTCTCTAAATTAATCATAGCTGTGTTTTGGGCGTAACATGAATCAAACCAATCAGAATGTCATCTCCCATTCCCCTTTAAATGGCAGATTCAGCAAATTGGAAAAGCGAGTGATTTTTCTGCAGTGAAAATGTTGATTTTGAAAGACTAAATGCCAACAAATATCAATCGAAGCAGAATATTTTGTTATATAAAAGCATGTTGTGAATATTCCAATACTTTTGACTTTTGGACTTCACAATGCGCTGAAGTTATTGGAAATCGGAACAATCCTATGCAGCCACCGCTGGCTATTTTGCTATTGCTACTTCTGTCTCCTCTGTATTTACAACACCTATTGTATGTATGTCTGTCCTGGAAGAGGGATCCCTCCTGTTGCTCTTCCTAGGGTTTCTCATTCTTTCTTCCTCCTGTTTTTTTCCTATCCGAATGGGGGGTCTAAGCATATTGTAAAGTCCCATTTGACATACAGTATATGTGATTTTGGAGTGTATACATGTAATTTACTTGTGAGTGACTTGAATCCACTGATCCACCTACTATATATTCCTGTCTTGATGGTTATTCAGTAATCATTTTTCCTTCTTTCTGATCTTTTCAGCCACCAACTGGTGTTCACTCCCACTTTACCGCTTCATACAATGATATGTGTACAGTAAAGTCTGTGGGTTTGTGTAGACGTAAATAATAGTAATAATAAAGCAGTAAATACTGCTTTCGCGTTTCTCCTCATCTTGCTTGAACATGCTCACTCACGCACACTATAATGGACTAGCTGATCAGGTGGCCCTGCTGTCTGTCACCGTGACCTCTTACTTCAGGATGATTGTCTGGCCCAATTGCATGCAGCTACTTGCAAACCCCTCAGCGACCTCAAAGAACTTGTTTCCTCCAATATGGCCCAATTTTCCAAGCGGCTACACATTTGTTGGCTACAATCACAGATGATGGAGGAAAAAAAATTGGAGCAAACTGAGCACAGTAGGTAGAAACGAAATGTCAGACTCGTCATAATACAACTTCCACTTCAAGCATGTTTCTGAGATGTTGCTATGCCGATGCTCCTGGCCTGACCTTGGCAAGAATAGATTCCTTTGTGCTGTATCATGAATAGAATTCAGTCTTGAATAGTGGTAGAAATATAATGTAAGTAGGGGGAAGAATACGGTGGAAGGGAGAAAAAGAGAAGCCCACAGACCATCTGGGGCCGTCGTAATTGTTTACCCATGACCCCTCTCTTGAAACTAACAATTGAATCGTATTTGTGCACTGCGGTGTTATGTTTGTTCACTTGCAAAAGAAAAAGAAAAACATTTGGTGTGCTTTGATTTTTAGATTTAGAAGTTGATTGCAGATCTGTTGAAAAAGTGCCCAAATAAAAATCTATTCTGTCTTTATTTTGTTTTTGTGTCCATCAGCCACCAAATTGGGACCTGAGGCGTTCCGATTTGACGGCGGAGGAGAAGCCACAGCAACCAGGATGGGCGACAGATATTACATCCTACGACCAGAAGTCATCGAGAGCTACATGTACATGTGGAGACTGACCCACGACCCCAAGTACAGAGAGTGGGGTTGGGAGGCTGTTGAGGTGAGACCATTTTTTTTTAAGGAGATGACATTTTGAAAAATGCATTTAATGCTTTTTTATTTATACACAAACATTTTATTGCAATAGTCCTGTTTGCAAAGCTTCCCCAAGATACTTTTAGTCCAAAGATAAAATAGTCCTCATCTCTGAAGACTTTTCTCTGGTAAAAGTTTTTCATTATAGCAGAACACAAACCCCACATTAATCTTGCTTAGTTACGATCATTTTTCATCTTGTTTATCCTGTCATGCACTCTATTGGCCCGAATATAAGACAATTTATTTTCCGGAAATTACATTTGATGAAGTGGATGTCGTGTTATATTCCATGACTAGACATTTAAATATTAACAAAACCAGAATATCCAATGAATTGCCACCTTAACATGGTGGAGGGGTTTGTGTGACCGAGTGACCCTGGTGGCTGTGTTGTCCGGGGCAATAGCTCATGGTAGGTGTGAGTCAGGTGTGAGTCACTGCCCCAAGCAAGGGAGTTTAACTATCTTTGTGGTTGTGGTGAAGAGGGAGCTGAGCTGGGAGGCACAGCTCTCCATTTACCAGTCCATCTACGTTCTGACCCTCACCTATGGTCATGAGCGACCCCGCAACCCGGCCCCAGATAAGCGAAAGAGAATGGATGGAACATCAAAGTTAAAGTGTGTCTTTTTAGGCTGCCAGTATGCAAACTAAATGCTTTTAGGGCCGACTTACTCTAACTCACACCTAACCTGTTTGGTTAGGTTAAACTCTGGTGCTTTTACCAGTTTAGTATGGTTCGTTTAGAGTGGCTTGAACGCAAAGTAGACCAACCAAATGAAAGTATGACAGTACTGTAGATTAGCTTGAATTCAAAAGCTAAAAACCACCATAAAAATATATCTGCTGAATGTGTACTGTTAAGAAGTGATGTCTCGATATGTAGGCTAGATAGCCTATATTTCGACAAGATTATTTTGTAACCATGGTAAAACATGTCACCATGTGAGTGCAGGGGTTTTCCCTGATCAACCAGCAAATGAAGCACAGTGCAAGTCAGAGGTGTGTTGACCTTTTGCCCATGTATTTTAGTAGTTCCCGAAACGTAGCGACCACACAGTGACTACCTTTGTGAAATGTTGCAGTACAAAATGCCTCTTTTTTTGTCCCGTTTCTGTCAAAGATCCATATGACTTCATGTTTACAGCTCTTGGTTTGGTTTTAAAAAGTCGGTGTGAACACAAACTGGACCAGAACCAAAAGAAAACAATTGGTCCGGACCATATAAACAAAAATACAAGAGACAAACTACAACAAAAAAATAACAAAAGAAAATTGCTATCAACATTAAGGCTACAATCAACCCATAATCCAACACTCTCTTTATAAAATGTAATGTAGAGACAGGTAATCTGCTGTCGTGATACTTGAATGCCTAGTCCTGGAATATAATAACTCCCACTTCTTCAGATGTAACAACCAGAAAGAATTATTGTCTTATATTCAGGCCAGTATGGTAGAAAGAATAACTTCACATTATATTTAAGTGGGAGATACAGTACAGTATAATTTGATACCCTATACTTCTCTCTCAGGTGTAGTTTGGACTCTGATTTTATAAATTGTCCTCACCTATTATGTCAAGCCCCTTTAACACCCTCAATTACCCTTATCCGGCTTCCTTCATATTGTGTGGCACTATACATTAGCGTGTAGATCAAGCAATCCCACTAGCAGGAGGTGAAGGTTGTGTAGGGGAGCACCATTATTAATGTGGCAATAGACAGGACATTAGCTGTAGTAAACTGCAGAGGGCTGGCATGATAGATTTAGCATTAATTTAGTGCGCACAGAAGTGGAGAGATCCGGCTGACGAGTTTGACGGGCCTTTAATTATCGGGCACAAAGGTTGAAAGCGGTGCACAACGCTTCTCTTCACGAACATCAAGCTTTAACACGTCGAGGTCTTTGTTAATTAGCACATAGAAGCCAGCCCTTTGTAGCGGGGGTAATAATGTGCTAATCCGCTTGGCTAGCTCAGCCACTCTCCATTAGCCCTTGTCAGTTTTAGCATTGCTTGGGCTTCAATTGTGTAGCCAGCTGAAGGGCTTGACATGTTCCGTCATTTTTTTTCTTTCTTTATGTTGTGTAGTAAAGGCTTTTCTCTTTATGCGTAATAATATATCGGAGGAATAGTCTTCTATATGATTTCCTCTGTGCAAATTGTAAAATATTTCGTCCTGTAACAGTGCAGAAGAGAATAGGCCACTCTGAGAGCTGATTAAGTGGGTGAATAAATAAAACATGAATGTAGTAGTATTGATTGAATTTGTACAATCAAGCTGGAAACCTGCAAGAAGTCGTCTTTACTTTGTCCAGAAAAAACAAACAAGTTTTTGGAGATACATGCATGTACACATTTAAACGTGCCCTCTCTTCCTCCTGTCAGGCCCTGGAACAGCACTGCAGAGTAGAGTCTGGCTTCTCTGGGATCCGTGACGTTTACACCATGTCAGCGAGCCACGATAACATGCAACAGAGCTTCTTCCTCTCAGAGACACTCAAGTAAGTCCTGTTTCCTCACCATATCTCCCTGTGGCAAATGGTATCTTACAATCTGGATGCGTATAGAAATGAATAATAGAGTCCAATACTGAATGCTTGGGATTTATCTGTACCTTTTGATCTGTTCTGGGAATGAGACAATCTCTACTTCAGTGTTTAGGAGTCATCTGCAGTGATTCCAGTGATTCTCTTCATTTCGCTTGTAAAAGAAACACGGATGCCAATCACGTGCTAACAACAGACTCAAGTAATCTTCGAGTTATCTGCAATTCACTGTCTCCACCACGGCCTCTCTGCTGTGCTGTTCGCTGACTTCACTGTGTGTGTGAGTGCTGCATTGTAATTGGAGGAGCTCAGCGCCCACACAGAGAGCAGAGGAGATGCTGCAGCGTGATAATAAATTACACTAAAACGCTACTAAATACCGAAAATAGAACCAATAACGTCGGAGCTTATCAATACTATGGTCTTTAATTATTTAGCAGTGGTTCCCATTTAATAACAGGTTTCCCTATGAAAAAAGTCTTTGTATAGTATGTCAAAAAAAGTAATTAAAAAGCCACAATATAGTATGTTGAAAGAAGGAATAAAAGGCCAGAATACAGTGTGTCAAAAAAGTGATAAAGACATAGCATGTTGAAAAAAGCCATAAAAAGGCCTTGTATTGTGAAAAAAAAAAACATAGTATGTCGAAGAAAGTTATAAAAAAAAGTCATGGTATAGTATGTTGAAACACTCACCACCAGATATTGATCAGTTGACAGCAAGACATACGGCCGCAGATCTGACGGTATAACCACAAAGTCGATCATTGGCCCAGGTTGTCCTGCTACCAAGTACATTTATGAACCCCCCTATACTCGATAAGTCATAGTATAGTATGTCGAAAAATCAAAAAAGTCATAGTATAGTACATAGTATTTTTTTTTTTTAAGTCATATTATAGTATGTCAAAAAAAGTCATATAGTATGTCGTAAAAATGTTAAAAGTCATAGCATAATACTTCTAAAAAAAAAAGAAAAAAGTATAGTACGTCTAAAAAATTAGAAAAACTCATATTGTACTTTGTCGAAAAAATAAGTCATAGTATAGTATGGAGAAAAAAATTAATAGTAAAGTATGTCATAGAAAAAGTCATAGTTTAGTATTTTGAAAAACCCTCTTGTTGGAACTACAGAAAGCAGAAGTATTCAATGAGCCTACTGTAGGTTTTGATTTCATTAAATGGATGTTTTTTTTCCTGTTTGCTCAGGTATCTGTACCTGCTCTTCTCTGATGACGATCTTCTCCCACTGGAGGACTGGGTCTTCAATACGGAAGCCCATCCGCTGCCCATCGTTCGCAAGAGCTGCATGCAGGACGAAGCGATACAGGATAAGACAGTCTCCGAATAAGACTGAACAACAACTGAGACAGTTACAGACACATTTGCACAGTTCATGTGCACACACAGAGTCACACAAATATTGCAAAACACCAATTCAATGCAGGTTCAGAGTCTTTTCAGGAGCGTGTTATGGACTCTCGATTCCTTTCCAGTAAAGGATGTTGTCGTTTTACGCTGTGATTGTATATCCTTTCGCCGGGGTTAATTCCTGCTGGCACTTCTTTTTTGTGGACAATCAAGACAAACATGACTTTCATGAAAAGAGCACCTTTTTCTTTCCTTCTTTCCTCCGTGAGGAAACCAGTATAACTTGCAGACCCAAATGTAATGGGAGAAGGGTTGAACTATGGGCCATATTGTTAGAAAGAGAGAGAAACGCATAGAAAACCACTTGAGTTTTGCTCTTTGAGTTCGTTGTTTTGTTGATCTTAAGTGATGAATGATTTCCTTATATCTCGTCATTGCATTTTTTCCTTTGTGAGTACACTCTTTGACCAAAGGTTTCTTTGCATTTCTATTCCCCCTCTTTTCCAGTAATGTGTTTTTGGTGAGAATTGACAGAAAGTAAAATTTACTAGAAGGCTTGAATTGTAATGAATTAATGTACAGACAAACACAAAATGTGATTCTCGAAATCCACCTCCTAACTAATGTTGATGTCATGTTTCTTACTGAAACAAGCTTGAATGAATTTCTTAAAAGTTCGGGGGTGTCAGGAAAGTGGCAGTGTCTTATGCATCCAGGGACCATTTAAAAAAAACAAACGATGTTGAGTTTCCACTGTATGCTTGGGTTATTTTGTGAACAGGACAATGCTTTCTCAGTCCTCTCAGCCTTTCCAATCAAAGTAACAATGGAGTACTGTCAGTTCTGTGGCTGTAATACATGCATAAAGGGAAAAGAATACATTCGCTAGCCAGCTCCAAATGGGTTTTCCTGTTTCTGTTGTAGTTTTTCTGCTTCACCCTGCCTTTACATGTGAATCATACGGCTGCCGATACCGATGTTAAAGGCTGCGAGCCCGGAGAGCGGAGACGAGTTTTCATTTTCATCACTGTTCTTTTTCATCACTGCTGTCCTGCACAGTTTGTGGAGCGAATGTGCTGTACATACAGATGAAGTGAGTGACCCCTGTATGAGCTTGTCTTGATTTTATTTTGTGATCTTTTCTTTTTTTTTCTAAACTTCAGTGGTTATTTTTTCTGGGTTCTCTTTTTATTTGCTTCCCTCAGGTGTTTCAGTAAAAAAAACTAAAAAGTTATGACTTTAAGTCTAGTTATTGCTGATATTAATTATTACTTATTCTTACTGTTTGATTTAACTTTCATTGTTGAATATTTTCAAATACTGATAAAAAGACCTGTGCAACTTTGTACATTTAAAACAATCCCAGTTGTTGTGTGTTTTTTTTATCAGCCTTGTTTGTGGTATTTGTTTTCCACTAAGTTTGGTCTATTTGATTTGTACAGCAAGTTGCTA
This sequence comes from Sebastes umbrosus, assembly GCF_015220745.1. Taxonomy (NCBI): domain Eukaryota; kingdom Metazoa; phylum Chordata; class Actinopteri; order Perciformes; family Sebastidae; genus Sebastes; species Sebastes umbrosus. The sequence continues at coordinate 9,850,977 of NC_051279.1, forward strand.
CAGCAAGTTTGAAGGAAACAACCTGCAGTGACAAACAAAAAGGAAAGAAACTCAACTCATTTTCTGCTTACATCTGTTTCGGTATTTGCTTCCAGGAAGTTCATCACAGATTTAATTGAAGGGGGATGTCTCAGGGTTGTGGAAAGTTCCAGCAAACACAACGAGAAAATGACTAATGAGGTTTAGCCATTGCACTTCTCTCACGGTGTCAGGCCAACAAACCAAGATTCAATACCTTCCTTCGTAAACGATTCGACTCTACCTGCTGTCATCTGGATTCTAATTTCGTTGTGATAGCTTGAAGTGATTTTTCATTTGCTTTAAATATAATCAACATGCATTATTGACATTTAACAGTAATTTAAAAAAAATACTACTTAAATGTCATGGATCTAGTGACATTAATCTTACTAAATGTTTATATACTAAGTGTAAATGTTATCCAAGCTGAGGCCAGCAGCACTCTGCTACAGTGCGGTGCAGGACTATTCTTAAGAAGGGCGAAAGTGAAGGGCACAATTTGTACACGTGAGCTCGCCTGGAGACGTAAATGGGAGGATCACTGTCTATTTGAATGCACCTGAGACTGATAGTGAAGGACAAACACTACCGATAATCCGCTACCCTCTCATGTTTTTTTTTCTCCCTTTGCTGCTCCCACAGTGCCTGACAAGCCGAGCAGGGTGGCAGAAACAGACGTGTCGGGGCCGCTGTCTGACTTGGCAAGACCTTCCATCGATGTGTAACGAAGGGGGAAGAGCCATCACTATCTCTCTGCCACAGTTATACTCCAACTGTCCCCACCAGGGCAGCAGTTTTACAGGGAATAACTGGCATGTCATGGAGATCTGGTTCAAAATATTACTTCATTTCAAAACATTTTTGACTCACATTTATAACTGCCCGGTGATCGCGGGCAAAGAAACAACGATAAAACATTGTTTTCAAGCCAGCCAAAGAAAACAGAGCAAAGCAGTATGTGTGTTTTTAAAGTACAATGCACTGTGATGTAGGGGTGTCACGATATACAGATATTGACAATAGCTGTGATATTTGAAAAATGAAAAACTGATAACATATACTATGAGTTTTTAAATGAAATCTTTCGACATACTATACTAAGATTTTTTAAATGAAATTTTTCGACATACTATACTATGACTTTTTTTCTAATGAAGTTTTTCGACATACTATACTATAATTTTTCGACATGCTATATTATGACTTTTTTCATTACATTTTTCAACATTCTATACTATGACTTATTTTAATGACATTTTTTGACATACCATATGATTTTTTTTCCATTCAATTTTTCGACAAACTATGAATTTTTTTAATGACATTTTTCGACATACTTTACTATGACTGTTTTCATGAAATTTTTCGACATACTATAATATGACTTTTTTTCATTAAATTTTTCGACAGACTGACTTTTTTTCATTAAATGTTTCGACATACTATACTATGACTTTTCGACATACTATGACTTTTTTTTAATGAAATTTTTCGACATACTATACTGTGTCTTTTTTCAATGACATTTTTTCGACATACTATACTATGACTTTTTCATGAAATTTTCGACATACTATACTATGACTTTTTTTCATTTCAAAATCTGTTAACATAACAGCCCTACTATAAAATATGACCAAATCAATGAAAAAACCCTCAGTTCATTTGCATTTTGAAAAACCTCACTCTTCCAAACTAAAAATAAAAAAAATTAACGCAGCTGAAAACTTAAATTTTCTCAACACTGTCAAGTAAACTACTGCTTGTCTAAGTAAGCTTGAATATAATAACCTGTAAACAGCTTTTGTATTCAACAGAGCATCAAATTCTGAGGATCTATATCTCTTGGGAATCAAAACACATTATAACTGAGATGCAGTCAAGATAAAATGCAGGTTTCTGAACAACAGATTGGACTTGTTTCAAAAACAAAAGCTAAACAAACCGCTTTCCTCCTTCAAAACATAATGTTGAAACAATGGCTGCACACCTGTGCTGCAGTGTAAGCCCATTTTCTCCCATATGTGAAAAAACTTATCATAGTTATAAAACTTTCCCAGCGAAAATCTATTTTATAGCAGCAATGCTGTTTTTACCCAAATGGTACCCACTTAAAAACCCTGGATTAACAATTCTGTGACATGTTTTGTGTACCTTTCATTTACTGGAATGGCATGTTAGCAGGGATGCAAAATACGGGGGTATTTTCAGCACAATTCATTAACCCAAAGTGCACTTTGCTGTCATGTGCCAAGTCCTTGCAAATCAGAGGTCAGCAAGAAGCCCACAGTGGAAATGTGTTTGTGTTTAGGTGTGGAAACCTAACTGCAAAAGTCTCCTTAAGAAGTTAACTTACAAAAATCCCCGAAAAATTTACAGAAAAATCACAAAAATTCACCCACCGTCAAACCATGAAGATAGTTTTTATTTACAGATGTTTTGGGATTATGGCTGCTGAGACTCTGCTGTCACCATAGTACAATTGAGAAAAATGGCATTTCATTCATGGGGCTCAAAGGATCAAAAAACGAAATTGAAAATCCCAACTGTACCTTTGTACCAATACAGAACAATGTGCCTTTCCAGAAACAATGTCCTCAGAATAATACACAAGCCTCACTGTGGGTACTGTACTTTGATTGCTGCTATCTTAGCCAGGGCTCTCTTGAAAAGAGATTTTCTAATCTCAATAAGATTAACCTGGTTATATAAAGGTTTATTAATAATAATAGCCACTATTTTTAACCTTCACTGCAATAAAGACAGATATAAATGCAGGTATTGTGTAAGATTCACCAAACCCACAATACAAGTTAGTTAATGAGCTTAAGATAATGCAACACCTCAGTGAAAAGATGAAATGTCTCACGTACTGTACAAGAAAAGCAGAGCTCCTAACAATTCCTGGCATCTTCAAAGCTGTAAATCTCTGCAGAGAGCAGTAAGTGGTGTGTCACAGATGCTAGGCCGTGTTGACAAATGAATATTTATGACAGTGGGAACCATAACAATTAGCATTAGCTTTCATCAGGTTTCTGGGTTAAATTACTCCACTCATGAGACTCCTCAATGTCTTTGAACATTAAAACACTAAATTGACAAGGAGGATGGGCCACCACGGAACAATCACGCTGTAGAGACGGCAAAATCAGCATGGGTGCTTTAAAATACTGCTATTTATCACTCAGTATCACAAGTACTGTCAAATATTAATGTCATAAACTTGTCATACGTTTAATTTTTTTTTAAACCATAGATTGGTCTTTAAAGTAACAACCATTTTAACATTACAGCCCCTGTGTACTAAATACAATTCAACAAGAAATTATTGTATTTCATTGTTTAATGCTAACTGGAAATGGTTTAAGGTGTGTTTCCGAAGTTCAAACTACACCTTTGGAAAGGTACTGCCAATTAAATGTGACACAGAGTGTGACAAATATTTTAGCAAAATGTTTATTTTCTTGACGTCCAACAACCTTCTGAAGCCGTCTAATCGCCATTTGTCTCTTGTTTTAGCTTTTCCCAGCTATAAGTTGCTCCTCTGTTTGTGCATTGCATGTTGTTCATTTACAGCCCGCTCAAAACTCAATTTAGTATGCAAACTAACATATTTGAGTTGTAGGGGTGGAAATTGGAAAATAAAATGCAATACTTATCATCACCCCATAGAATCAAAAATAAATTCAGAAGGAAGAAAGAATTATGGACGCTTACAACTTACAGCTGGAGATTGTAAGCGGTCACACCTGATGTCTCGTCAATGTCAGCTACAGAGGCTGTGGCTGCTTCCTAGCCTGTGTGCTTAATTTTAGCCACTAGGGATGGCAATGTTGGTCTGTCGGTCTGTCAGTCCACCACGCTGAAATATCTCAACAAGACATTTATGTCCCACCAGAGGATAAACCTGCGTGACTTGCATAGTCTTCTGACTTTTCCCTAGAACCACCATGAAGTTTACTTTTTTAGTGAAATATCGTGATAACAGTTTGATCACATTTGTTAAAGATATTCATGGTGCTCAAAGGATGTATCCTAAAATCTTTGGTGATCCCCTGACTTTTCCTCTAGTGCCATCATGAGGTTCACATTTGTGGTTTTGAGTGAAATGTTTTGATAACTACTGGATGGATCACCATGTAATTTGGTGCAGACATTCATATCCCTCTCAGGATGAACTTTAATACATTTGGAAATCCCCTGACTTGTCATCTACCACCACCAATTGGTCAAAATCTGCTAAACAAATCACATTACAAGTAAGAGTATACACGCACATCCAAACCAAACTGGGCAGGTGCTGAGCTGAAAGTGACAAGATCATGAAATTAACAAATGCATAGCTGGCACACTGCAGGGTACCAATGTCCACTTATTTATTACCCCGAGGTGACATTTCGAGCACAACTATTCATCATCGGACTAAAAACAAAACAGTCTGATGGAGAGCAGTTGTAGCTATTCACATTCCCATTAGCCTTAGCTGCTCTTTGTCTTTAGTGCTGATAAGCTAATGTTAGAATGCTGACAGGCTCATTGAAGATGTAAACATGGTAAACTTTATACCTACTAAACATCAGCATGTTAGCGTTGTCATTAAAAGTCCCATATCATGCTCATTTTCAGGTTCATACTTGTATTTTGTGTTTCTACTAGAACATGTTTACATGCTGTAATGTTCAAAAAAACCTTTAATTTCCTCATACTGTCTGCCTGAATATGCCTGTATTTACCCTCTGTCTGAAACGCTCCGTTTTAGTGCATTTTGACGGTTTCACTTTTTTATAATATGGGACCTTTAACTGTGACTCATGAACATGTGAGCATGCTGATGTTAGCATTTCGCTCACCACAGTGCCTTAGAGAGCAGCATGGCTTGACCACTTTTTATTACATTATAAAGTAGCCTATAATGCCGCTCCATCAACTATTGCTTGCTTTGTGGAAAAACCTCCGATGTGACCTTCACGAAAAAAGCCTCATGTTCGAAGCTGCCAAATTCAACAAACCAACATTACAGTATAATGTGTTTATGGATACATGCATGCGGTCTACCTGTCAATTCTCAGCCCTCCTACTTCTGACCCCCCGAGCTGCCTGTGTTATTTTTAGAAGTATTAGCAGCTGATTATGCAGTTGTGTTGCCTTCCGGGCGCTAACAAGGTGTTGGGGCAGCAGATGAGGCCGGCCTGGCGGACCTTCAAGTGTTGGCAGTGCAGAGCAGCACGGGATGTTCTGACAAGCACACACTGGAGCTGCACAGTACCCAGTCTGAGGGCTGCAGCATCTGTTCAGTGCACACATGGGTGAATCTATGTACAGAAACACACACTATACACACACTCTAAGACTTGATATAACAGCACACGGCCAAAATAACAATGTGTAGACTCATTCTATCACTCAGCATTTATAGTACAAATTTGATGAAATGTCCACTACTAAGATTCATGATCAGAAAAATAAGCTTCTAGCATTACTATTATTTATCTAATTAGCCCGATAATTGAATATGAATATTAAATAGCAGCACGGCTGGACTAGTATCATTTCCCTGAATCAGAATCTAGTTAGTAATCACATTAAAGTTTTAATAGTCATAAAATTGGATCATGGCAGGGAACAAAGCAGCATGGGTTTCCATATTGCCTGGATCATCCAATCATCAATCTTTGGGCTAATCAAATCTATTAAACCTTACTTTTTCAAAACCATTAAAGAGAGAGGAGAACATTACAGTCAACTTACTTTAATTCACTTTCCAGTGTATAAACTTTTCAAAGTCAAAGATGCTATGGGAAACAATGACTGAGAGTCTGTCATGCTAAATACAGTATCTCTCCACTAACAAATGCGTCACCTGTGCTGCTTTACAGGGTTTCTTCCCCCCAAAACAATTTGTCTGCATCTAAGAGAGCTATTTTAGTTTGTTCCAAAGCAACCCTCAGGCTGTCATATCCCTGAAAACATAAAAAAAAAATTTGATTCATGAATGAGTCCCCGAATGATGAATAGAATTCCATTTTCAGTTCATTGTTCAGAACAAATTCATTCATATCTCTCTGTCCTTGGCTTGCTGTAGACTGAGTTCAATGTAAAGCTACAGTGTGCTGACTGGAGACTCAAGTAGGGAAATGACAGTGGGGGGAGGTGGGAAATTGTTCAGCATTGAACTCTTCTTATGTTTCATTCCGCATCCTTTTACAGTTTCAGTTAAGTGTTGACATGAAGTCTTAACACTGCCATACTTTACTGTCTCTTAACTGAGTTTGAATGAATGATCACCTTTGGCTGTAGTTCTGGTTACTCCTAGAACATACAGTAGTAGATGTGAAAGTACCTATTATATTGTTATATTGTTTCATTGTGTATTAAGGCTGCAACGATTAGCCGATTAATCAAGTAGTCAATACACATTATAAAACAACAATTTTGATAGTTGAATAATCAATCAAGTCATTTAATGAGGAAAAATCAGGTATGTTTGCTGTTTTCAGAGCAGATCTTTGGGTCTCTGAGTCTGAAAAAAATGTTGATTTGAAGATATCTCCTTGGGGTTTGAAAAATGGTGCTGGCCATTATTTCATTTTTTTAAAAATTTAAGTTTTTATGGTTAGCATAATAGATTAATGGTAAAAATAACTGATTAATTGATAATGCACATAATTGTTAATTTCCGCCTTAATATTGATAAATACTCAATACTACAATAATAATGCAGATATTTAAAGGGAGAATTCAACATTTTTGAAAAATACACATATTCACTCTGTTGCTGAGAGTTAAACAAGAAGACTGATGGCACTCTCATGTCTGTGCAGTAAATATGGGATTAAAGCACCGAGGCCAGTTAGCTTAGCTTAGCTAAGACCTAAAACAGATTGTCTAAAAGTAACAAAATCTGCTTATCAAAACCTCTAAATTTCACTAATTAAGATGTTATATCTTGTTTGTTTAATTTTTTTAAAAATGTGTAAAAACTACATATTGGGGTCAGCGCTCAAAATTAACTTTTTTCCTCAGTTCCCACAACTGTCCAGAATTCTACTTTCAACTGTTTTTTTTTCATTCTACATAATAAATTATTATAAACTATTAATTATAAACTATGCAAGTTTACTCTCCGGCAGCTTTTACAACTTTCATACGGCTCATCTGTTTTTTTTCGTCTCAGTAAACAACGTAATAATTTAATTTGTAATGAAAAGTTTCTCTACTGTCCCTGAATAGTCCTAGACATTGAATCTTTGTGTCCCCGGTGCTATTTTATTGTCCCTGGGACAGCACGACATCCTTAATTGTGAGCGCTGGTTGGGGTTTTATGGGGGGATTAGCTGCGTCCAAGATAACTCCCTCGTTCTCTCACTCCCCAGTATAAACTGTAATAAACACTCAATAGTTTAACTCAATACTGAGCAGTAAATTGAGGTTTCGGACACTCAGTAATCACAATTTTCATCTGTCATCACTGACAGGTGTAAAGTCACTCAACTGTCATTTTCACATCTGTAAAATTTGGAGCAATGCATTGCCATGGACACTTTTACTCCATTGTGTTCCGCCTAGTCCCGCACCGTGATTGCTGGTGCGCATTGCCTCAACACACCCTTGTGATTGGATGCTTTTCTATTGCTGTCGAAGCAGTGAGGCGAAGCTCTGCTCCTGGCCGGAGGAGGTGCTGCTGCTGCCGGGCGCAGAGCTCTCCACCTCCCGCCGGAGCAGGATGAGGGTGGCAGCGAGGCCAAATCTGGGTCTGGGTCTGTCCGCCGTGGAATAATTGCTTTTACAAAAGTGGTGTATATTTATTGTAACTGTGTATACCTGCCTTTCTCTATCTATTTAAACTCCAGATTTAAGGTGTTAGGAGCCGTGAGCCACGCTGGACTGGGTAGCTGTGAGAGACAGAAAGAGAGAGAGAGCAAGAACTGCACCTTTTAACATATTTTATAAATGAATCACAGTAATACTTTCCCCTTTTGTATAAATAAAATTGTGCATTTTTTGATTAGTCATGTCTCCAAAGTATCCTACAGTTGCTCTTCAATTCCTACCTAGGATCATCTCAAGCATAGCTTTTTCCCTAGATAAATAAATGTTATTTTAACTGAAATCCTTTAAATCCTTTAAATAATTTTGCCTATGTTGTTATCTTATAGCCTATAGTTCTCGAACCCTATAATTTTAAAGTTACTAGGAAGTTTTAACTGGTTATGAAACAGTCTCAATTTTATACTGATGCCTCTATATGACATACATCAGTAAACAAGACCATCAGCGAGAAGATTTGCTATTTCTAGTAAGTTATTCTCAATGCTTGACACCGGTGCCACCGGGTCGGATTCAACCATGGACAGACCCAGATCCGGCCTCGCTGCCGCCTTCAACCTGCTCCATTGGGAGGTGGAGATCTCTGTTCCCTGGCATGCAGCAGCTCCTCCTCCGGCCAGGAGCAGAGCTTTGCCTTGCTGCTCCGACAGCAAGAGAAAAACATCGAAACACAAGGACGTGTTGTTGTTGTATAACCACGACATGTCATGCAGGGATTAAACAAACAAGATTTAATGCATTAATAATTGAACTTTAGAGTTGTTGGTAGGCAGATTTCTTTTGGAGAAAGCCAGGCTAGTTGTTTCCAGTCTTAACGTGAAGGTAAGCGAACTAGCTGTAGGTGATAGTTTCATACAGTTTTTACCTCACAGACAGTGGTATTAATCTTCCCATCCAACTCTCTTCAAGAAAGCGACTAGACCTATTTCCCCAAAATGTTAAAGCTATTGGTAGTCCAGTGGCAGTTCAACAAGTATTTAGTAAAACATCTGTTTGTTTCTTTTTTTTAATCTAAAATTGACCATGAAAAATGCACTTTTTATCCAAGATATTTTACGCACAATTAGAGTCATTTATAAAGAGTAAGAAGACCTATCTTGCACATCATTCCATATTGTCTCCCTTTCCTTCCTTTTTACCAGCAACCCCGAGAGAAAATAACTATGTTTAACAAACCATGAAATTGTGCCGACAAGACCCGAGAGGGCGGAAACGAACAGAAGGAGGGGGGGAACAGGAGTTTAAATTTAAGTCTTAATTTGAAAGGTCCTCATTCCAATAAATGAGACGTTCAGTACCTGAAATAATATGACAAAACAACTGCAGGCATGAGATGGCCAACTTATTGAACTATTTTTTTTTTGTTTTTTAAAGTTATTCACTAACTTAATATATCTCCGTTGTCAGATAGTGACATTTCAGGTGAGATGTGTTGGTTTCTGTTTTGAGAACTGTGTGAGATGACATTGTTGTCCCAGAATACATCTAAGGCATTTTGAAGCAAACTCTTTCATATCATCCAAAGGTGGTGGTAGGTGGGTTTAGGATAGAGGATAAGGAGACTGAACCTGTCACTTCACTGTTTTTGTCACCGGAGGAGACAAAGAAAAGCTGGCTTGTATCCTTATTATCTGCTATTTGCGCTCTGGCATTTTTCTTTCCTCGTGTCAGATATGTTGTTTGTCAAAGAAAAATATATCTCCTTCTTCTTTTAAAGGAACACTTATTTATCTGTTGTGTTTATCTGTAATACCTTTACTTTGCACTACCAAGAAAATGCAAAATCATCAAGAATAGCCTGTAATTAATGTAACTGAAATAGTTAAATGTCTTAACATACTGTATCTTTGGTGCTTATAAATCAATATAACTATGTAAATAAGTTAAGCTATTTAAAATGTTTATTATTTTCTTTTGAGGTGTTGTGTTAGAGTAACAGTTGAATTTTAAGCATTGAAAGGAGTTGAAGTGTCAGTTAAGATGAAAGTGCTGAAAACAATCGTAGTAGTATTAGTTGATGGGTAAGCACTGAAGGATGTGTGTTAAAGTGTCGGTTGAAGAAGAAGCTCTGAAAGTAGTTGAACTGTAAGTTGAGTGAAATGTGAAAGTAGCCGAAGTGTAAGTTAAGTGAATAAAATATATGAGAGCAGGTGAACTATCGATTGAAGAGTTCTCGATGAATGCAGCTGAAATTTCAATTGATGTGGAAGTGGTGGGAATAGTTGAAGTTTAAGTAGAAGTGCTGGATACAGATAAAGTGTCTGCACTGTGAGCAGTTGAAGTGGAAGCAAAGCTAGTTTGTATCTGTATCTCTTATCACACTCTGGCATTTTCATTTCCTAATATCAGAAATGTTGTAAGTCTCAGAAAATTCATATTTTATTAAAAGGAGCATTAAGTAATATCTGGCTTTTGTCTATACAGTAGTGCCTCTACTGTCATCCACAGTAACCTGTAATTCATGCAAATCCTAGTCCCATTTACACAGTGTGCTATCTAATGGACCCAACAGATGTAAAACATCACACTAGGGCTGTCATCATATCAGATCAGATTTCACTACACGATTATCGTGGACAAAAGAATTCACGATAATATTATCGCAACATCAATAGTCAGTCAAATTCATCTTTAACTTTGTTTATTTTGCGTTTTGTCTCTTTTTTGGCAAATTAATTACACTCAACATAAGAGTGTAGGGAGGTGGAGAGGGAGTATGTAACCATTTAAGAGGCGCTGGATTATTAACAGGATATTATGTATATTATGAAATGGTATCAATATTTCGTGTTACATTTCAAATATTGCGGTTATTGTCAATACAGGTATATTGTGACACCCCTATTTTATACAAACAGACTGTGGATACTGGAAGCAATTATATGTTAAACAAGGCTAATAATATAACAAGGATATAAACATATGCTAATGCTGGAGAGATTCTGAACTCTGAAGCAGGAAAATGTACACAGAGAGTGCAGCAAAGCCACAAAACTCCACAATCTACCTCACCATCAGTCCACTCGGGCAATAAATCAGACCATAAACAAGCAAGAGTTACCAAAACAATTCTATCATTTCTGCTCCAAAAACTGGACGGCCCTCCTCAACCACTGAACCTGAAAAATTCAGGTGTGGTCTCAGCCAACTCTTCTCAGCTTCCTCCAAATGCTGTCTCTTCCTCTGTACTTCATGATTTTAACCTTCATTTAAAAGTTTTACTTTACAGTCAGACACATTCACACCTGGGAGCGGCTCACAACTACAGTACTAGAACAGCTGCATCCCCAACGGTGGTTCATAAAGGCAGTTTTTAAAGACGGATTTTGTGGACGTAAACTTAACCACGTCTGTCCTTTTTCCTCTCCACCACTACAGGGGGCCCAAATTCCTCCAGGAAGTGCGAGGCCTGGTTGGCAGTGCCAGGCCTCGCATGGGTATGCCCAGTGCGGGACACAGGCAACGGGCATCACGCCAACCCACGCTGAGCCTCCAAGCTGTCTGCACTCCCTCACTGCTGTGTCAGTATGATGAAAGAAATACATTTACATTAATCATGTCGCCATGCTTCTCCAAGGACTCACCCTTCCCTGTTGTCCCTCTCTCCATAAAAACATAAGAACACCCGAGACATTAATTAGGCGTAGCTTTTCTTTTTAACCACTGAACGGATTCAACAAGAGCTATTTTAAAGTTTGAGGCTGTTAATAGGCTGCTCTCCCCAGAAAACAACAACTCTAAGGGATTAGTTTCAGTCACCAAAGGACAGAGAAGATTAGTACAACCAGTACAGCTTTAATGTACTACTACAGTAGCAGCAGCGGTGGTACTGTAGCAGTGCTACCGTATGTTGTTCTCAGGTCCGACGTTATGACAAAATAAAGCCTTAAAGGCTCAGTGAGTAGGATCTGGCTGCATCTAGCAGTGAGGTTGCAGATTGCAAGCAACGGAAATTCCTCCTGTGTGCCAAGCGTGAAGGAGAACTACTGCGACCAACGCGAAAATGTGAAAACGCAAATAGCCCTGTCTAGTGTTTTGTTTGTCCATTCTGGGCTACTGTAGAAACATGTCATCAGGCTGCTCCGTATGTAGATATAAACGGCTCATTCAAAGGTAACGAAAACACAATGATTTTTATTTTCAGGTGATTACACACACAAAAAACATACTTATTAATATTATATTCCATTTCTGCCAATAGATCCCCCTAAATGTTACACACTGTTCCTTTAAATGTCTTACTAGTGCTGCAATTGAATGTTATTGATCGATTAACCTGCAGATTATTTTCTTGATTAATCGATTAAATGTTTGGTTTACAAAACATCAGATTAAGTCAATTATAATGGATTCCATGGTGACCAGTTTTTAAGGCAGAAAGTATCAAAACTGGGCTACAACTAACAGTTGTGTGCATTATCGTTTAATCTGCAAATTATATTCCCAATAAATACATAGAGTTAGGCTATGAAATGTTAGCCTAAATAAATTGTGAAAAAAGCCTATCAATTTCCCAGAGGCCAAAGCGACAAGAAAAAGGAGCAATTTCTGACATTTAAGAAGCTACAACCAACAAATGTTTGGATTATTTGCTTTTTAAATGAATTAAACGATGAATTATCAAAGTATTTGAAGTATCATTTTGCTAGGATGCTAGGATGTTAACGGAGCTGCGTTATATAGTACTTTAATTTGTTCTAATTGTTTCCTCTTTGCACTCCAGCTGTTACAATATGTTTGGCGAGAGATTATATGTATTAGCAGTGGAGCAATACGTTTAACTTGGATTGACTGCTTGTCTGCTTTGTAGCTTTTGCAATTGAATATCATTGACTGTATTAATTAGAGTTACCAAATGACTGGAGTGTGCTTCCATTTCACGCACTGAGATGGTGAGCTGAGGATTTCCAGAGGGACCATCAGCACCGCAAAATACAGCAGCATAATTAACTTATCTTGTGCATCCACCAAACAGGCATTATAGGTTTTTAATGTTGGCATAATTACTTGACAGAGAGTTTATCCTACTTCAGATCTGATATCACAGCTGCGGTTGGATTGTTTAAATACATTTTAAATGATTATGGTTGACCTCTGGATATACATGTCTGTAGCAGACCATACAGCTGGTTACTAGTGGAGGACAAAGCTTGGTTTGCTTTTTTAATTTATTTTATTTCACAGTTGAGTACGTACTTTACATTTCAGGATTTACCAAAAAATAACACCCAAAATCTATCCTTTGTGTGTGCACTTCTTTGTACTATATTTAGGGTATATTGGCAAAATGTCAAAACATGTCAACATATTGGGTATATGGATGGACAGAAAGGTTAGGTGGATTATGCTTTAGATGTTCCAATGGATTTTTTTATGAAACGATTAGTGAATTAATCGATTGGTCAACATGACTGCAACTATAATCAATTAATAATGTCAGTCATTTTGCAAGCAAAAATGTCACATCCTCTGGATCCAGCTTCTTAAATGTGACGCTTGGCGGTTTTTCTTTGTTGTATTTTATTGTAAATTAAATATCTTTGGGCTTTGGACTGTTGGTTGGACAAAAAAAGATATATGTCACTTGGGCACCTTGGATAAAGGGTATTTTGTATGATGTTTTAACTTCTCATATATATTTAGCGATAATGAAAAAAGTTAGTTGTAGTAATTTTTTTCATAAAAACTGGTCATCATTTGAATCTATTATAATTGACTGAATTTAAGATGTCCAAAGCGGCTGTTTTCTGCCAAGGAGCCAGTTTAAACCTTTCAAGTCTAGAAAGAGCGAGTGCCTGATAATCAAAAACTTTAAACAGAGTATTTATGTGAGAATCAGACGGTATATGAACAACCTTAAAACCAGGCAGTAAATTGCAAGTAGACATGAATAGTAATATTGAAAGGGTATCCTTATCTTAGCCAAACTCCTTTTGCAAAAGCAGATGGTAATTATCAGAATCAGACTGCAGTTGAGTGACAACTTGGCTCTGTTAGTCTTCACACTAGATGCGATTGAAGTCCTCGGTATGTTTAAAACATGTTCTCAATTAGAGCGACAGGCAGCCAGCTGGCTGTGTCTTTTAAAAGAAATGTCCCCCTCACAAACAGGATGTATAACTCTACATATATTTAATTATTGATCTGACCATTAGAATCAGGTGAAGGATCATCTTTGTGTCCACTTTGACTAAAGCACATTTAGAAATGAAATGACATGCCATTGGAGGAAGATCTATACTTCAATACATGCCTCACTGACTTGTGATGACCCATCCTGTTACATTACATTACAGTGACGATAGATACTGAGGTCCTGCTGTTTGCTCAGTATTACTTCTGTGCAGTTTGCAGTCTTTTGGATCTATTACAGGAACAAAGACATCATGTTGGTTTCAAATATGCAATCCGAGCACAGCCAGCAGATATGATCATTGTGTTTTCCAAGAATACAACAATACTTGCCTATGAGATATTTACATTTAAATAGAGATTGTCATGCTGCGTGCACCGATGATTGAACAATGTTTTCTCTGAATCCGCCCTTGAAATCTTTATATCCATAAGCTGAAATCTGAGCTGAGCTGTAGGCAAAAAACAAAAGCAAATTATCCTCACATACTTGGTACATAATCACCTTTCAGTTCTCTATTATGGTTTTTAATGTTCCAATTTCCCTTTATCTGTTGAATGTTCCTCCCTTTAGCCTACATGTTGTTGATTAGCTGTGAAGTACTTGATTAATATTCCAGGCCTGTAGGTCAAGATATGGATGTGCAGTTGGACATAATATCTACAGAGACCTTCGATATCATTTTGAGATACACAGTCATAAGTCTAATTATCCATGTGGTCTGCAGAGAGCCTGCAATGACACTCCAAGTTCACGTCTTTTTCGGAGGAAGGCAAAAACATTATTGTTTACTCTGAATCAGAAAATACAATTATTTTGATGACTATCAGCCCACGCTCACATCTTGCTAATTGCCCGTGAAGTCATTTCCATAAATAATAGCTCCTGTTTATTACACGGGCCCCATCTGTCATACGGGAGTAATCAAATGAGCACAGTGACTTTGAGTAATGGCACTTGCAGGTTTATATTGGAATACTCCACCGCAAAGCAAATGAAGTGCAGCTCTGCAGCTCATAACACACCTATCATTTCAACAGGTAAAGTATTCCCTTAAGCTCAGGATCATATCAAATAACAAGGTAGAGAGGTAAAGGTTTTTTAGCCATGCTATCAGCGCTTCAGAGATGGCAATGTTGGTCTGTTAGAAACCCATTTTGGTCGGGAATGAAATATCTCATGAATATTTGATAAATTGCCATGAAAGTTTGTACAGACATTCATGGTCCTCAGAGAATGAAGTCTACTGACTTTGGTGTTCCCCTTGCCTTTTCTTCTAAGGCTATCATCATCATCAGGTCAAAAGTTTTGCTTATCTAGCGAAATATCTCAATATCTACTGGAACTAGATTGAAACAAAATTGTGTACAGATATTCATGGTTCCCAGAGGACGAATTGGAATGACGTTAGTATTTCGCTGACTTTTCCTCTAGTGCCTCCAAGAGATTCACATTTGTGGTTCTAGTGTAAGTGCTCTAAATGGTGCTACAGAAATCCATGTTCCTCTCAGAATGCACTGTAATTTTGGTGAGCCCTTAATATCCCTTTTCATCTAGCGACATCATCAGGTAGAAACTTTAATTTGTCCAATACTTTGGTTTATACCTAGAAAAAGGATTTTCCCATCAGTCTCAGCTGTACTTTGTGCTTAAAGCCATTCAATTAATTTTCCTAAAAAACAATGTATAGACTCATACAAAAATAATGCCTCTCAATCATCACCTATGACCCACTAGAAGTGTGTGGCGGTGTGTATCTACAGAGACCCTGCCCTCTGCCTGTATTTTCTCTTTTCTTTTCATGTTTTTTTTTTTTTCAAGATCGTAAGCACACATCCAAGACAAAGTTACAAAAATGGCGGACACAGTGCCGAAAAAGCATAAATAGTGAGGCGAAATGTCAAGCGGATAAAGCTCGTTCCAAAACGAGCGTGAATCTGGGGTTGGCTTTCACCCGTTGGCAAGCGCCGTAACCCTTTTTGAGGGGCCAACCCAAGGTTGGGTTTACAAATCGCAACCCAACAAATCCTACTCATTGTGTCTTTAATAAGCTAACCCGCTTAACTACGATGGTGACAATGATAAACGTTATACAGTATGTGTTAAACATGATAGCATGCTGACATCATCAGTTTGTTTAAGTACAGCCTCACAGAGCAGCTGGCATGGTTGCAGAGTCTTGACCGGAGATGTCCCCGAGCCAATCATAAGGATCAGTATCGGGTCTGATCTGGGAATATTTTAATGGACTGGTGTTATCTAAAATAAAAACAATCATAATTCAATTCTTTCTTGTGTTTGTCCACATCAGCCTGCTAGTGTTGCTGCTCTCTTTTACCACAGCCGGCTTGACAGCACAGAGTTATGCTGCATATCAGAGTGAAAATTTGTGTGTGATTAAGAGAAATTATTTGGGCGCACCGGTGAGTGACTCTGAGATCTCTTGACAGATTCTGCTTACTTTAATGGGTTGCTTTGTAGAAAAAAAACAATGAAAAGGTTTAACAGTATGACTTAAGCTACATTTCCATTTCACCTTTCTTTTTCTAGTCTTCTGACAAAGTGTCATGCAACCAGATGCTTGCTGCTGACCTGTTAAAAGTGTTGGGTACATGACCAACAAAGCAAGGCAGAATGCTGAGATAAATATGCCAGTATTCTGCAGATGCAAATACTTACATCAAAATAAAATTGCACATTACACCCAAAAGCTCCACTCTGTTGCTAAAAAAGCTGAATACCCCACTACTAAGTGTTAGTACAGAGGTACCCAAAATACTGTTTCTGGGATAACTTGATGTGGACAGTTTCAAAGATGGTATTTAGCAGAGTCAATTAAGCAATGATATGGTCCATTTGACTGCTGACCATAATGTCCCCCACTGTTTTCTGCTTCAGCACCCGCTGTGTGTCTCTAATCTTCATAGAGTGTTTGATTTAATATTGGTGTACCGGGAAATGACTGTTCTCAGTATTGCTAAAGACTTCCATAAATGTTCAAGTTGAGATAATGGGTTTATTTGAACTTCTTCAGACTGAAGAAAACATTTAAAAAGGACTGGAGTTAAGAAAAATCCTAAGTGTTCTGAGTGACTGAAAACATAATTAAGAAACTGTGATTACATTTAAACTCTGATTAAATTTAAATTCACTGTTCCATTAACAATAGTCCTTGATGTTACTCTCAAATTAAGTAGAATTAAAAATGATTGCATCCAAATTGAATAGATAAACTTGTACAGAAGTGTCGGTGGTTTGCGAGTTCCTTGCTATTAACAGATTAGGATGTCAGCAAATGCCTCACTCTTCACCCGTCTACATCTTTTTACATAATGTGTATTTGTGTTTACCATTTTAGCTGAGCTTCTCCCGAGCTTGTGTTTTCATCTATTGCACCCGCGGTTACTGTAGTATGTAGTTTGTGGTCTTTAAACTTGTAAATTACAGTACAATGTGCACAATTCTGTTGCTAGTGGGGTCTGTTGGGTTTCATGACATGCCGCCGTCAGCTGCCTAATGGAGCTAAAGATGCAAGACATGAGGTTTTTACTTTTAATGAGATGCCGCCTTGGGCCGTGAGACACTTCATTATACCTTGATAAACAAATCAAATTCCAATACTGTTCCCTGATGATAAGCATTTAGCAGTTTAACTACTGAAGTGACTTGTGGCGCGCCAACAGTTATGTGTGACTGAATAGTCAGTTACATAGCAAGTAGCTCTCAGGCACGGTTGGCTTCACCTGCAGTGTATCTTAAACGATACGTTTAACTCTACATCAACTTAAGTGATTGATAATTATTTTTCAGAGTCCCATGAATCATGTGGGTCAGAGTAGAGTGTAGAGATGTCATGCATGGCTTCATCAGTTGGCAGAAGTCATTTACTTCAGCTTAATTACTTACTTCTAAGTAATTCCTTTACTCTAAAAAGTGTTTTTTTTTTTATGAATAAAACATGGTAAGTTTATCCTCAAACTAATCATTGAAAAATTGAAAATCCTAAAATAAAATGTCCCAAGTTTTATTTAAATTGAATGAGGTGCTTGCATTTCAGTATAAGAAATACTGCTGAACAAAAAATTGATTATTAAATTATGTATTATCAGCTTGCTAATGAAGATATTATATCGACAAAAAATGTAATCAAATAATGTAGCTCAACTGTCAGACCAACAAGTATAACTATTCAAAGGAGCTATAACCATTAACAACGCTCAAGTACAACTGACACGACTTTGTTGTTGGATTGCAGTGACACATATGATTAATGACATGATTAGTGCTCAAATCTGATGTTTTTGTCTGCCACCATTTTTGATCTAAAGCAGAAAATTTGAGTAATAAGTAAGTCACATGCTTCATGTATGTCATGATGTATTTATTTGTTTTTATTTATTTACCAACTTTTCCACCTCAGCCAAGAAGAAAAAAACGTTTCTACAATATGTTAACTTTTTTCAGAATTTCCAGCATTTCCATTAAAGGCTTTTTATGCAAAAATTCAAAATGTGCATTTAAACAGGTGGATGGGAATTGCACTCATTATGTTTACCAGAACAGTACATGTTCTTTTGCTTATCATCACTTCCGGTAATTGACACAGGGGTGTGGTTTCACCTATTTTTCACCTGTTCACTTGGACCACGGGAGTTAGACAAAGAGGGTGAGATAGGCGTGGATATTTTCTGTTGACCGTCACTTCACGTTTAGTTACTCCAGTTAGCCTTATTGTTTGTGATTCCTTTAATTCAATAAACAGTAAAACGCATCTGGACTTTTGGACATTTTGGAACGAGTCACACAGTAAAGAGCCTATTTCAGCCTCTAAGCGGCTTTTTAATTGACAGTAGTCACTGTAACTGTAACTGTTATATGAACAAGGGATGTTTTAAAGTGTAATTAAAATACAACACATTTTCTTTGATCATTTATCTGCCATACACTCACTTGTCACACTGTGTGATGATTAATACCTGATATTTGTCTCTGACAATCAGTGTCATCTGATGAACAGAAGTGTGTGATGAACAGGATGCACACTTACCGTTACAGTCGGAGTCCCATCTGAACAGCAGTGTGGCAGTCCGGTCAACTAAAAGACAAAAAGGGATGATTGGGCAGTTGAGTTGAAAGTTAATATTCGCCTTGATAGTGTTTTCTTCTTGGCTGTTACAGATTGATGGCAGTTTTAACCTTGACGTGTCATCAATCACCTGTGATTCTGTGGAGATTGCTGGCGTGTGAGAGTACTGGCTCAAAAGAAAGAGTGAATGCAACGCCACTCCTTCAGCACAATAATGATAGAGACCTAACTTGCCAAGATGAAAAGGGGATCAGGAATGAAGGATTGAGTCTACGCGCCACTATAATAATCCCAAAGGGTGTTTACCTTCACACCAAGGATCAATGCTTCAGTCCCCATGGGTCTTTGTAAGGATGAAATGATGATTAATGGTGTCGTTTGAAAACATCAGTGCCTAGTGCAGTTACTGTAGACTGGGTTTCCTCCTTTGGTACATTCCTTAATTAATTATCTCCTTCCTCTTGTCTCCCCTATTTCCTTTCCTTTGTCACTGTATTTTTTTCACCCATTTGTCCCCTGTGGCTGTTAAAATAACTGGATATTTTCCAGAACTAGTCATTTGTAACTGGTCCATTAGATTGTATGAGAATTCCTCCTAAAAGTGATCATAAAAAGATTCCTGCTTTGTGTTGTTGTTTGTGATTGGTTGGTTGATTGGTTGGTTGATTGATTGGTTGGTTGGTTGGTTGCTGTTTGGTTGGCTGTTTGTTTGTTAGTTGGTTACAGTGTGTTGTTGGTTGGTTCATTGTTGTTGTTTTTAGGGCTGCAACTAATGACTATTCTAATTATCAATTACTCATCTAATTATTGTTCTTGATTAATCAATTAATCGAAGCTGGAACATGCAAATATTTGACATTTTTGCTTGAAAAATGACCTAAAAAATGAATCCATTATCAAAATAGTTGCAGATCAATATTCTGTTGATGAACTAATCAATTAACTGTTTCAGCCTTAGTTTATTCCCCATTTATATGACAGTATATTTATTTTGATCTGAGTGGTTTTAATGTAAGTTTGATTTGTCTACAGGTCATTTTTAATATACAAATATTCAACTATGAAATCTCTATTAAAGTGTTTCAAGTTTTGGATCTATATTCAAAAATGTCACATCAGACAACGAAACTAACAAAGTCAGACTTAAACCCAAAGGTCAATACCACAATTACAACAGTAATTTCTAACTAGGAGAGCTCTTTGAGTAGGTTGCAAAACGACTCGTCATGCACATACCCGTACATACTGCAGAATAGCAATCAAAAATAATGAGCAATACATGTCTAATCTACAATCAGATACTTATTACAAAGCTCTGATTTCCTCTGGACATTGTGACTTGTATGAAAACATCAAGCTGAACGAGGAAAGGGACTTTGCCAACAACACAACTTCAGCATCAAGGGACGAGATGAAAGACGCCCGTGAGGAGCAGCTGGATTGTGCTTTTGCTTTTGATTTTTGCCTCCATCTCTTTCTGTTAGTCTCCCACTTCCCCTTTCTCGCTTCTTCTCATCTTTTTGCTCCCTCATACTTGTCTCCCTGTTTCTCCCACATTATATGCTGCCGTGGACTCTTTTTTGTTTTTTTCAATCAATGTGCTATCCTCTTTGTGTATGTTTCATATATCTGTCACTGAGGTAACATATACGGAATAGAAATTAGGGCTGAAACTAATAACTTTATTTTTGTAAAGAATTAACATTAATTATTGAATTGAATAAGTTTACAAAACAGACAATTGTGAAAAATGTTCATCATAATTTCCTAGAGCCCAAGGCAATATCTTCAAATTAACTGTTTTGTCTGAACAACAGTCCAAAACCCAAATATATTAAATGTATAATAATATACAGTAAGGCAGGGAAAGGTCCTCACATTGGAGAAGCTGGAATCAGCAAATGTTTGGCCTCAACTTTCAAAATTGTTTGATTTATATTCTAACCATAGCCCTGGATCCACCTGAGGCCACCACAGCATGCTCTCACCTTTGAAGGAAGGTGGGCGGTCACAGTCAAAGCTGCTTCTAAACCTGTGCACTTAGAGATAGGGTGCGTTCAGATTTTAGAGACAGCGCAGTTGCATACTTTATAAAATCAATGGAAAGATGAAAGATGAAGCGCGAATACATTTAGCTAAGTGATCACCGTATGTGTGACACGCTGAGGTGAAGAAGCATCTACCTGAGTAAAAAATGCTTCAACTGGAGTTCTGAATAGAATTGCAACAATGAATCAATTAATCAAATAGTTGTCAACTATTAAATAACTATTTTGATTGATTTAAAAAGTCAAAATTCTCCAATTTCAGCTTCTTAAATGTGAATATTTTCTGCTTTCTTTACTCCTCTATGACAGTACACTGAATTTCTTTGAACTGTAAACAAAACCAGACATTTGAGGACGTCATCTTGGGCTTTGGGAAACACTGATTGACATGTTTCACCATTTTCTTACATTTTAGACCAAACAACTAAACGATTAATCAAGAAAATATACGATACATTTAATGAGAATGAAAATAATTGTTAGATGCAGCCCTAATTCAGAACCTGTAGGAGAGTTAAGAGGAAAATAAGATCATCTATTGGAGTTCCTGGTAAATTTTGAATTTGTCCGAGACTCAATCAAGGAGCCACAAATACAGCAGTCAATGCATGTAGATAGATAGCTACATCTGATGTCTTTGCAGTTTATGCATTTGACAGGTGCATATAATCACAGACTGCAAAGATCAAAATCTCGTGACGAAAAGCAAGAACCATTTTTTGTGACTGACAGACCTTAGAAGAATGGCCGTATTGTCATTAAAATGCAATAGGCAGTGAGTCTGCTAGTGTAATTAGCAACGTAAGCTGTCATAACAGATGGATTGCGAATGCCTGCCGGAGACGATGTTGTGCAGATTAATGTATTTGCTCCTCTGATGGTTAATGTTTGTTTGCTTTGTGGGAACAGCCTCGCAGCTCTAAGACACCTGATAAGAACAAGGATGGTACGAGCTCAGTCTGTTGTTGTTGCTGCTGCTGCTGTTGTTGTGATATCTGTGCACACAATGCGTACTTTGCCTTTTTTTCCACTGGTATCAAACTGTGAATAAAGGTGGAAGCAACTGAAATGTGAATCAAGTCTCAAGCTAAAGCACTGGAAAATGTTTTCCTAGTACTAAACTCCAAATAAGTAAATATTGTTTATGATGATTACCATTTTAATTATGGACATGGAAAAACCATGACTCAGGCATGACTGAGGATTTAGTCATGTGAATTACCATTATTAAAGCTGCAGTGGGTAGAGTGGAGCAAATATGATTCACAGACCGGAGGAAAGCAACCAAACAGAGCCGAGCTGGAGCCTGCCGTCTCTGAGCAGCTGTCAATCACTCTGCAAACTCCAATCAAATGGTCAAATTAGCCTCAAATCTCGCCTCAAATGTTTTCAGAAACATCTTGTAGTGTACTGTTTAGCTGTAAAATGAGAAAGTTTGTGACCCGGCAGCCATGTTCAGATCAATTGAAGCACCGCCCACCAGCCGGAGCCGGAGTTTGTGAGTGATCGAGAGCTGCCTCCGTTGAATGAACAGTCAATAGGAACGTTCTCTCTCTCTGAAATGTCCTGTGATTGGCCAAACTCTCCTGCCATGGGCTACATTTTTTAAAGCCTGAAAACAGAGCCATGAGGATGTGCAGAAGTCTAGTTATCTCTCAGAACACTTGAATTACGAAATGCTGAAAGGTTATTATGGATTTTTTGCCCAATGATGCCAAAAACATTCTGCCTACTGCAGGTTTAATGCTGCTGTTTTGTTAAAGCGATTTGTTTGGCTTTAATTACACCTTCTTTGGTGAAGACTGCATGATAGATTTTCAATATTTTAAAGTCCAGCAACATTTGTAATTTTGTCACCACACCATCAATTATAATAAACAAGAGTGCATCTTTGTATTCGATCACTTTTCACAAAGTTCACTCATCTGTCTTTGCTAATCGGTACAACTCGTCTGCTGCTTTTTCATCTGGTTTTATGACAGCACTGCAGAGGCTGCACTTCAGCAGCGAGTGATTGGGTAGCAGGCAGATGAGCTGCCAGCTTCTATTAAACAGCCCACATCACCAGGTGTTTGCAGTGTCATTCAGAATTTAGAGCGTACAGAGTCAGCAGTGACATCTCAACAGAAGACAGCTTGTCGGATTAAAAACTGCATTCCTTCCAATTAAGAGGCGAATAAAGAATACGTGATTGAGTGGTGGGAGTCTCTGTGAGTAATGTCCTGACATCAATTTGAAGCACTGCACAGGACTTAATCATATTTCTGAGTGCTCATCTCAGGTATTTGCTCCGTTTTTCACACTGTCGTTAAATACGATAAATTATGTTAGACTGTATCTCACACATCACTGAAACCTTAGTCAGTGGAATGTAATAAACATATGAGATATACAGTAGATAAGGAAAGAATTTTACTATCATTTCGTTGGTCACTGAAGTAGGGCTGCAACTACTGAATATTTTCATCATTGGTTAATCTCTCAATTATGTTTTTTTTGTTTTTTCGAATATTCCGACAATCATTTAGTGCATCAAAGGTAAAAAATAGTGTAAAATGTCCATGCAGTAACATGTTGCCAGGGCCCAAGTCTTTAATTTGCTTCTTTTTTCTGACTAATAGTCTAAAATGCAAAGGTATATTTACAATATAAAACAGAGAAAAGCAGCAAATCCTCACATTTGTGAAACTAAAACGAAAGAATGTTTCACAGAAACTACTTAAACAAATGATTATGTTTATAGACTAATTGTTGAAGCATCATGTCTAACAGCCTATACTAGCCTTATAATAGTAACCCTTCTCGTAATAAGCACTATTCACATCGTGGCTAAAAAGAAAAAACAAAACGACATGATCAACATGGGATATTTGAAGCACTCTAGGAGTTATTTCATAATGAAGTGTTTTTCTCTCCGTCTGCCTTGCTGCATCTTCCTGAGTTAGTGATTAACTGTGTTTCCAGAAGGACTTTCAACAATCCACACGAGAGGGGATACATCATAGATGCATCTAATTTTTCTTATTTCATATCTCCCACAATCTCCGGTCTCGTGTGACCTGGAAATCGACTGAGGTTTTCCATCATTAAGTTAATTTCAGTTCTCCTAGTGCTGCTTGGAGGAGCGAGGAGGAGATTCAAGTTGGAGAAGTGAGATTACAATATTATATGTAATATGGTTGAAATCTACATCAATATAAGAGTGAGTTGCACTATATTGTAGATCTATAGTTATAATACTAAAAAGGTTTGTTGTTTTAAATGTAATAAGCATTTATCATAATTTGTATGACTAGGTTATTCATTTATATTATACCATATTTTTTTCATTTTATGAAATGTAACTTTAAAAAACAAAATTGCATGTATAATATAGATAGAATAGAAGTACTCAGATCTTTTTCTTAATTAAAAGTAGCAATACCACAGTGTAGAAATACAGTGGTACAAGTAAAAGTCTTGCATTCTAAATTTTACTTAAGTAAAAGTACAAAAGCATCACAATCAAAACATAATCATATTTCATGTTTTTAAAGTACCAAAAGTAAAAGTACTCATTATGCAATATGGTCCATTTCAGAGTAATGCACATTATTTTATTGTATTATAATTATTGATGCAATAATCACTTTAATGTTGCAGCTGGTAAAGGGTGGAATTTAATTACTTTATGCACTGCAAGCTTGTGAATTTCCCTCATCTTAACTTATCTTAATCTATAAATAATATTTCAGATTTTATTTGATTATATTTTGTATTATTAATTTGAATCTGCAATGTAACTAAAGTTATTAAATACATGTAGTGCAATAAAAAGCACAGTATTTGTCTCTGAATTGTGGTGGAGTAGAAGTATAAAGTAGCAGAAAATGAAAATACTCAATTAAAGTACAAGTATGTCAAAATTATGTTTAAGTACAGTACTTGAGTAAATATACTTCTGCAGTTACTGTCATTGAATCTATAATAACTTGTCGGTCTGTCTCTGTGTGCAGCTGAAGTTCTGTGTGAAAGCACATGTCAGAGGTGAGTTCATTATTCATTATTCATTCAGGAGTTTCAGGGGATAAGATGTTGTTTTTCTCCTTTCACATGAGTACTCTCCTCACTCTTCCATGAAAGGCTCATACACCAATACACATACTGTGTGTTTGCACATGCATGCACACTAAAACACACATAGGAGAACTTCACCTCTGGAAGTAAAGTTTTTTTCATGCAAACACCTTTTTTTTTTTGCACTTCAGAAATGGAAAGTAAAGGAATGTTGCCAGTGTTGCCTGCAGAGCTCACTGGCAGGTTTTCATCTTCAGCTTCAAAGGCTGCTCACTGTCTTCCATACAAGCTCATGCAACAAAATCACTGCCTGTTCATGAGGGTCTCTGTTGGCAAAAAACAGACCATCTAAAGCCTCTTGGTGAGATGAAAAGAAAAACTTTCCTTGCAGTCCCTGATTATTATTCATTTGTGCACCGTTTTTTCATGTAGTTTGTAATTGGGTACTGATTATTAATTAAGTGTCAGCCTGATATCAGTAAATTAAAAAATAAATATATAAAAACTGTTATGCTTTCTGGGCAAAGGAGCAAACAAAAACGCCAAACCGACACGGCCACCCCTTGAGCTAATCAAGAACAACCAAGTTGAACCCGACAAATTTAATCAACACCAGAGTTAATACCACTCTAAATTTGAAATTACGATCTTTCAATACAGCCCCCTGTTTAGGCTAATCAGTGTAATTCTTAAAGCAATAACATGCTTAACATCAGTTGAGGACCCTAATGTCGTCAGTCGAAACGAAAGACTTGCGTCACTGTACTCAGAGAAACACACGATAACAGTATGGCAGACTACAATGTTTTGCAAAGGTGGTCTTGTCTCAAAGTAACCTAACTAATGGAAAGGCAGGTCTAATTAGGTTGGTTTCATGGGAGGAACTTCTAAAAAGCCTGACAAAGATCTATGACTAAACATTTAAGTAATTAGACTGCACAGATCTAACATGCAATTATTTTCTGTATTTACTGTGTCCGAGGTTATGAAAGAATTTTGACGAGAGATATGAGGTTAAAGGAACAGTGTGTAGGATCTGACAGTATCTATTGGTGAGGTTGCAAATTGCAAATTCTCCCGTATGTCAAGCGTGTAGGATTGCTACGGTGGCGCAACGAAAACGTGAATGTCCCTCTCTAGAGCCAGTTGTTATAAGAGTGCGTAGAGTGTGTGTGTACGTGGGAAGTGAGTGGTGGAGCAAGATAGAGAGAGCGCCAGCGTCGGGAGCGAGTAACGTTATCGACTCCGGCCCAAGCAGGAAAAGTTAACAGAGTTTAGTGTGTCCATTCTGGGCTACTGTAGAAATACGGCGGTGCAACATGGCGGACTCTGTGGAGAGAGGTCCCGCTCCCTATGTAGATATAAACGGCTCAAGTTAACGAAAACACAACAATTCTTATTTTCAGGTGATTAAACATTGGTCCTTTAAGAAACATTAAAACAAAAACTCACATTTTCCATGTTCACTGAAGCTTTAGAGATTCCAAGGACATGAACCATTCGGATCAAATATGAGAAACACAAAGACCTTTTGGACACAAGCTCAATGAGAGAAATTATCTCCAAAGCATATTGAAAGAAAAAAAAAAAAATCCAAAATAAAAGAGACCATTTCCATTTTTCACAGCTCTCGAAAATCTGCTGCAGTATCCGACTCATTTTGTTACTATTACATTATTTATATGAAATTAATGATTTTATATAAAATGAAGATGCAGCAGCAATTGGATATAATTGGAATGGGATCCCAATGAAACCAAAATAATGCTTTATGTATCCAGGAAGTGTTTAGTATGCATTGCAGTTGTAATAGATATATAAATAATGTGCGATAGATATTTGGAGCATGCTTACTCGTATGAATTATTCATGTACTGATGGATAAATCATATTTCTAGGTGTTTGTATATGCAGCATCTGATATGTTCACATGCTGATCTAGTGGATGTGTCACATGCTTTATAATCTTCTAAATGAGCGTTCTTTGTAATAATTGGGAACACTTTGCATTGTGCCTCCTGCCTGTAATAACTGTGTTTACCCCATGGCGTTAAATCAGAGTGAATGTTTTGATTATTTTCATATTTCCAAATCCACTAAGATTTAAACAGCCCTGTTTATATACAATATCTTAAAAGTCTTTAAAGCCAGCCGTTTCTCGATGTGTTGGAAGATGCATGCCAGAAAAATGAGATGTGAATGAATCGTTGATTTCGTCAGGTTCAAAGAAAGTTCTTACTAAAAAGAATATTTTAGGTTGAAAACATCATAAGCTGTAAATGATCTCACTGTGTTTAATTACCCTTTCAAAAAAGAATGATACAGTTTTAAAATGTATTAATAATCAATTATAAAGTTTGATTATTATATTATTTTATTATTATATTGTTATTTACTGTATTTTCCCTCGTAATCTGCTGCATTGATCAATATTTCATATATACAATGTAATAACAGGCAACTTTGCTTACATGTTTGCATTTAACAACTATGGTGTTAATAATAAATCAAAGCAGCTTTAACTAAAAATAACAGAAAAACATATGAAATACAAAAAAAAGAAACATTTTGTATATTTTTTATAAAACCTGCTATAAAAATATTTTGTACCCATATCATCTCCTTTAATTGGTGGTCGACTTATGGCAAATTATGGTTTGAAAACAACTAATTATTACAGTTCTAGTAACGTAAATTCACTTAAAAACAAAAGAGGAAAGTTACAGCATCAATAAATAGAACGTAAAACTGTACAACTTTAGTATGTAAATACATTTTATATACTATTTTGTTGTGTTTTTACAACAATATTTAATTTATTGTTAGGTTTGATAGATGAGTAGGAGGTATCTGATGTGATTGAAGGAGCAGTTTGTGCCCCTGAGAGGCCATGGGGCTCTACTGCATTAGCACACCGATAGTTGCACAACTGGGAGAGCGATAAGAATAAGATAAGAAGAGATCACTATATTCTTATGTGATTGAATAGATTTATCGGTAAGAAATAAATTTCCTCTGGGTATCAGAGTCCGTTAAAAATGGCAATAGAGCCATGCAGACGCGGCGACACATCTAAAGCCTGGCAAATATAAACTAATCACAGAGGCAGGGCCCACAGCTCTATCCTTCATCCTATTACTCATAAACCTCTCAGTTTCCCCCAGCTGTCATGCTTGCCACAGATAATAAGGAAGTCAAACATTTTCTCTCTCCCGAGTCTCTCTTGCACCCAAAGTAGATGCTGCTTCTCAGACGTCTTCCCACTCTCTCCTCTCATGAAGGGCTCGGATGTTCTTTGGAGAAGATTTGTGATGAGCTGGATACGTTTAATAAACAGGACCAGTTGCCAATGAGCCTTTGCTCAGAATAGAGGTCAAACATGCAAAATCATTTCTTACTTTTGTGGAACTTTGATGTGCTGATTAAACTCTGTGGGCGATGGAGGCAAACGTCCAATACAACTGTTTGGGGATGTTTTTATTTTTAAAAACTGACATCAGACAGAACATTGCCACGTTCATATTCTACGCTCTATTGATCGAGAACAACTCCATTATTTGTTCCATGTGAGGGTGGTGTTAAGTGGGAGGTGAGTTAGGCTGTGAAAACAGCAGGGTTTCTGGATGATATTTTGTCCGTGCCAACGCCATCTGCACTGTTGGAACAGCTCTCCCTGTTTAAGCAGTCGGATTGGTTGCTACATCTGTTTGCGAATTCTCTCACACTGTTGACACAACTCATGTAATGCGTGTGTCGTGTGTTTCTCTTCTATCTATGCAATTACCATTTTGAGTTTCACACTTTTAAGGTTAGGACATCTGTGCAACATATGAGGTCAATATGACGGGACTTCAACGTGAGGAAAGGACTTGGATTTATGGTTAAAATTAGATTAATGACTAAGGTAAGGGCTGAGGCTAGCATTTAGTGCTGAGCCAATTTGTGAAAAAAATATTTTTGCTTTATTAATCAAGGCTAAGCAGCTGCATGTGCTGATGTTGCACTTGTTGAACGGCCTGAAGTGCTTATATTAGACCAGCTCATAACCTTTTTTGTAGGTTACTATAAATTACTTGTGGAGGAACTTTGCTGAATTATAAAAGTATCCTCCTCACCTGGTAGGAAGGCTTTTCATGTTTCTATTGAGGTAATTCACCATTATTAATTTATCTAAAGCACCTTGGTTTCCAGATTCCTGTTGTATTATTTTATTATTTAGGATTTTTGGATTGTTGTTTTGATACGTTATCGCACATGAACAGGCCGTATCATGCTTTAATTAAATTTCCCAAAGTAGCTGTGTTTACATTCTATCATTCACTTTGTGGCAAAGAGCAATATAGAGCTACGCAGGTACTTCTAGAACGAGAGTTACATCCGGTCAACTTTCACTTCGAGAAGTCTTATTACAGGATAACAGACTGCTGCCATGCAGATGCTGTGTTTACATTCTTTCATCTATGGTGATAGAGTGGCGATCGCGGCAAGTAGAAGGTTTCCAGTGGAGATATCTTTGATAGATAAGGTGAAGGGAAAGGAGAAGATACTGAGCCTTTTTTAAACTTCCTTCATGTTGTCTTCACTCTGAACATTCTCTATCTGCATTTGAAACTTTTAGAGAAAACACAAGTGGACGAGTTACAGTTCTTGCAGTCTCCCAAAAAGTTCTCATTGCAACTTGTCACATACCTCCGCTTTGTCAAGCCCTTTGGCGCCACTTTATTTTTCTCCATCAAAACCACTATAGTTACCCTTTTCGTCACTTTAGGGTTAGGCAACAACACCACTATAGTTAGGTTTGGGGTTGGGCTTAAAACTACTGTTTGTACAGTGAAGATTGCTAAAGGGTGCCTTGTGCAGTGGTACCCAACGCCGACAGCCATGACAAAGCGTTGGTATTTGACAACCTGTTAATAAGAACGGGTAGGGTCTCCAAGTGGTATCGCCATACATGTAGCTGCCATAGCCATCGTAGCCCCGACGTGTTGTTACATTTCTGAGGCTACATGTGTAGGCTACAAAGCTTTGCCATAACACTTTAACGCCAGACCTTGAATTTCCTCATTTTAGGGGCAAGGCCACTTGGCCTTTGATGTCAGAAACATATTGACAAGAAAGAGGCAGCGGAGAAAATGGCGAAATCAGCTGGAGCAGTCAGGGCGGAGCATCAGGCCGCAGGACATATCGCTTTTTGAGGGGCATTAAGGCCAATGGCTCATGAGAAATTCCTGCCCTGCATAACGCACAACTATAAATCCTCCTTAAGTGGTGACGATGTAGTAGTAATACAAATATGTGTTAAGTGTTATGGTGTGTAAGTTAGTAATACTATAGCTGGTATAATAGCAGTGAAATTCTACTAGTGATTTGATTTGGTTGCACTAACTTTAAATCTGCACACCTGATTTCCAACCACCAAGCTTGTTTTTTTCGCTGTGTTCCCCACACATGAATACTGTAAAACCATCCTTATGGTCATGTTTGTGAAAAAGAACACGTTGCACACTCTAGACTTCAAAGCAAAAGCGTAGTTTTTGTCTCCTCATAGCAGTAAAACAGCTTATCCAGGGAGATAAACCATTTAACAGATGAGCTCACAGCGAGAAGTGGTTCGACGTGGTTTGGTGGTCCTGAGCCAGATCAGGACACCATTTGGTCCATGGTTCACCCTGCTGGGTAATAATACTATTCACTCTGCTGCTCCTGCGCCCTCGCCATCTGGGGATTTAATGAGCCCAGAACGGCCTTGTTGATGCCAACCAATTGCAGAGCTCGCACCCAGTCCTCCTGGTTAGTCAAACCCCAGCATGAGTCAGAAGCTTCATGGAAGCAGAGAAGCGCGTCCCATGCAGTGAGTTCAAGTGAGGCTCTGCATGACGTGAACACTACTGGAGTCAACTACTTTCTGTCACACATAGACACCACACACCACTCTCTCCTTGTATCAATAGACTCTACATCATTACAATGATAGTTAGAACCATAATTGCTTCCAAGCTGATGAAGGAAATCCAATGTGACAGAAAACACTCACATATGACTGAGCAGCAGGCTTAATAGCGTTGCATTATCTTAGTTAAACATCTGTAATTAGCAGGTCACACTGTTCGACTTTTCATTAACCCCTTGCATCTAATGCCAAACTCTCCGTAACGGAGTAAAGTTTGTTTTTCTCAAAACTCCCATTTCTACACAAGGACATCTGATAAGACTACGAGCGAGGGGAGAGTGGGGGGGGACTGTGAAAGCAGTTTACAGCTCTAAGTCTGGTTGAACTACTTTATCTCGCAGTATGTGGCAAAAAAGATCAATACTGCGTGTTGCTCATGTTGTGCCCTGCAGTGCTTTGAGTTGTGTCGTCTTGACATAGTAGCAGCCCCAGCTGCTGATTCAGAGTGCACTGATGGTGGTGAAATCCTCCCTATGATGGAGGACTTTAAAGCGGCAGAGCTCCCCCAAAGGCCTGAGTGGGGCTCTGTCAAAGCACTCTGATGCTGTTCTTCAGGCTTGGAGAGCCAGCAGGGATTTCAAGCTGTATGCATTTAGTTATAGAAAAAAAAACACAATACAGTAGAGGCTGTTATTGTGTGTGGTTCTTATTTAATTCCAAACTCTGTGGATGTTTTTACATATATAATAATGCGTTGACGCAAATTTGTTTTAACGCCACTAATTTCTTTAACGCAGTAATGGAATTGATCTTTCGGAGGTTATAGCGAGCTCAGTTTTAAAGCTAGAGTGAAGATACTGGCATCATATGAAACTAAAAAACCTAAGGAATCCATTGATAGGCAGCTCGGATTGGGAGCTCGGGAAGGAGGCAATATAACGTTCCAAACTTGCGCTAAATTTCGGCGAGGAAAAACTGGCATAGCAATTTTCAAAGGGGTCAATTGACCTCTGACCTAAAGATATGTGAATGAAAATGGGTTCTATGGGTACATGCAGTTTGCATAAAGCAGCATTTTTTCCCACTCCCATGTTGATAAGAGTATTAAATATTTGACAAATCTCCCTTTAAGGTACATTTTGAACAGTTAACAAATTTGTGAAAAAATGTGTGATTACTTATATTATTTATAACTCGATTAAGCACGATGAAATATTTTACTTGATTAACAGCCCTAGTTCCGATCCTTTCAGCACGGAGACTGGTTGATTGCTAAAGGAGAGAACTATTTCTGAATGATGTTTTATTGTATTTATTGATTTGCTTTTATGCCTAGAGATGAAACATCTACACATTAGTGTGTCATAATTTTCGCATTTGGGTGCCACTGAAATGTAACACATTTTAAGTGTTAGTTTATGTTGGATTAGGCTTTCCGTCTGTGAACTCAATGACATGAGCTTTTAGTATTGTGTGCAACATATTTGGAGGCAAATTCTATGAGATCTTTTTTTTCTCCTTTCGATTACTATCCTAACAAAAGAAAATATACAACAAAATATTGGTGCCAATACAACTGAACAACATCCCTTTCAAATCGTAAACAGAGGGGAGCTTTGACAGGCTCTTAATCAAATGCTGGAACCATCTGGTGTTCTCCCTTTAATTTCTATATGCTGATACTAGAATTAATTTCGTTTTTATCAGATATCATCAAAAGCATATTAATGCCAGATTTTTGAAGCCCATCCAAAACATCACACTGGGACTTGGACTCAGTGGAAAGTGACTGGAGAAACATACCATAATCTTGTGTGTAGAGCAGTACAGCCGATTTGTAAAAACCTCAACTTAAGTTGCTGGTAATTTTCCCAAATTTCTAGAGCCACGTTTCCATCAAGCAGTCCAGTTCAGTTCATTACATATTAGAACGGATATTTTCGTGTTTCCATCAGCAAAAGTTTTGGATAGTACCAATAGAACTGCTCCAATCTTGGTACCACCTCAGTCGAGGATTCCAAGCGAGCTGAGCCGAAACAAGGAGGTGGAGTTAAAACACTGCAGACCACTGATTGGTCAGAGAGAACCATCACTTGTACGACACGGGACATCCCGCACAACTCAGAATTTTTAAATAGCCACGGTACCGTCAATAGCGACCGCAATTTTTAATTCACTCGACCCAGAGGTTTAAAAAATGGCAGCTCACAAAACTGCGCCGTTGAAGGCATTATTTATGCATTCAGGCACTATTTTCATACAGTTGATCTCCCCCTTTGTATTGTTTGTTTCAAACATTTTATTTGTTCTCATGAGGAGGTTCCTGCTCCTTTGAGCCAGGACGAAACTGAGCGCAAATATGGGAGCAGAATCAAAGACCCTTTTTTTTCAGAAATGTGCAGCACAATGGCGGAGCCAAAGAGGAACTAATTAACCATTTTTTCCACGCTTTCTCTTAACTGACACCACAGAGATAAAAGTGACTTTGCTGGCTTCTCAGTCCGTCTCTTTGACCAGGCACACTTTGTCAACACAATTTAATTATTTCTTCATTGGTCACACAGACGGCTTGTTTATTGATGTTCCCCATTTTATGCGCTTTTGATTCTGTTTTTGTACTTTGTGAGACTTGCCAGTTATGCCCCGCAGTTGCAAATAGCTAATGAGGGGCTTTGTTTGTGCCTGCTGCTTTTTTTCTACGCCCCATCACTGCCACATAGTCTTGTTCCCCCTCTCCTTCTCTCAGCTCACATAATGTGCCCTTCAGGAGCCCCTAAAACTGTGCTCCACAATCTGCACTGAGGTGATCTTCTCTGTCTGCGCCACTTCCCAGCTGAGACTGTAATTAACTTGCACTGATTGAGCCATCAAGCCCACTCGACGTGTGCTCCTGCTCATTTGAATCCCACAGACGAATCAACGTGAAATACAAGGCGTGCTGCTGTTTGGTTGATGGCGGTTGTGTGGCTTCCTCCTCCCTTTCTTTCCAGTAATATTGTGTTTCCGTTTCAGACGATTGTGCCTCCATCTCGACACACTCGTGTAAATTCCACCAAAGGTGAATGAAAAAGAATACATCAAGGATTAGATGAGAGCTCAGTCACACAAACACACACTAACATGGTTTAATCCAGAGAGCTTTATTAGCAGCAATTCTGAGTTATCTCTCGAAAGCCTCATAGGCCCTGGCTCAGTGTGAGGCGTACCACTCAATCCACATGGAAGACTCCCTATTGGGGCCAAATTATTAGAGCTCAAAAAAAGACTCTTCAAAGGCCTCACGACTTGCTCCTACAACCCGCAAGTGCTCATTTCCAGCCATGGGGTTTTGTCTTGGGTCAGACGGAGATTGTGATAATTGTTTCTGGGCCAATTATGCAAAGAAAATAAGCCGTTTTATTGCCCTACAGGGACAGAGCACTGATATTATCATCAATTTGATTTGTTTAAATGGACTTGATGGGGTTTCTGAGAGGTTTCAGATCTTGACAGTTTTTTTATTAAAGCAGTCACACTGGCTTAACTCTTTCAGAGAGGCATCTCTTTGGAACGGGAGATTATCAGGACTGTCTGAGATGTCAACTTTATGTTATTTAGATACTAGAAATGACATATCAAATCATCCATAGAATGGATTAGCTACCATCACTGGACTTTGTTGGTCTGTTATTGGTGTTAACTGAAACAGATTTTATTCTTAGGATTGGGCGACATAAACAATATAACTATTGATTACTATAGAAACACTTCTGCAACTGGAAAATTAAAAACTATGATATACTGTCAAACTGCTGTGCTTCATAATGTACTACAACCAATCACATCACAGAGAAAAAAAACATTTCTAAACAAACATGTGGCAGTCTTTTAGGAACGGACAGCCCACATACTAAAATAGGCACAGCACTTTAACTAAACAAAGAACATGCCTTTGCTTGGGTATCAAAAATGGAACAGTTAGACAGGTGAGAGTCACGATGCTTCTGAGAAAAGAGACTCAAAAGTGACAAAAAACATAAACATAAAGAACTGTTGTGAATACACAAGATAACAAGAAGTTGGTGGTGTGGCGATAGTTTGGCCACTTAAAGCTTTGTTTGGTCACAAAGTGGGACAAGGCAACTTAAAGTCAACACGAAACAGATTGTTGATGTATATTGTCAACTCTGCCAAAAACCTGGGCCAACAAAGACTAGAAACATCACAAAAGAAACTTAATTACCTAAAGAATCACCACACAGTTTAAACATCCAGCTTTTACAGTGTACATAACATCAGCAATTCCCTTGGAACAAGCAGAATGGCACTTAAAGAAACATTTCTGCAAGAAACAGTAATAGTATTTTACCACCTGCTCTTCCCACAAATAACAGACACACAAATGTTGCTTTTTTTTTCAGTAGCAAAAAGCATGGTGTCCATACGAATAAAAAATAAGGATTTAAACTAAGGCTGTCAAAGTTATTGCGATAACGCGTTCACGCAAATTTGTCGTAATGCCATTAATTTATTTAGCACAATAGGACAACTTACATTTTTAGGTTGTAGCGGGCTCAGCTTTAAAGCTAGAGTGAAGATACTGGCATTATATGAAATTAGAAAACATGAGGAATCCATTGGTACCAACCATCTAATAATAGCTTGTATTGTCTTACGCGAAGGAAATTAAATAACGCTCCAAACTTGCGCTACATTTTGGCGAAGAAAAACTGGCATTTTCAAACTGGTCACTCGACCTCAAGATATGTTAATGAAAATGGGTTCTATGGGTACCCACGAGTTTCTGCTTTACAGGCATGCCCACTTTATGATAATCATAAACACAATCAATGAACATAGCTGCCCAAAGATATAAACTTTCTGGCTGCAAACACAATATTGAATATTTGCTTATTGTCATCTTTTAGCTTAACAGAAATAGTAATTTCATTTTTATTTTGATATACGATATCACAATATTCGTTTTCGCTATAATGCCTAGCACTAGTATTGATTGATAACTTCTTCATGTGACAAACTTGTCATATTTCTTCAGATGAAAAATGTGGGGAAAAAAACAACATACAAACTCGATACTCAAAAGGACATATCGTGTAAAAACTAGGTCTGTCAAAGTCAACGCGATAACGCAAATTTGTTTTAATGCAACTAATTTCTTAAACGCATTAACGCAAAAAACTGTCGCAGCCATTTTCAAAGGGGTCTCTTGACCTCTGACCTCAAGATATGTGAATGAAAATGGGTTCAATGGGAACCCACGAGTCTCCCCTTTATAGACATGCCCACTTTATGATAATCACATGCAGTTTATCCAATAATAAATGTATACATACATTTGCATGAAGCAAGCATATTTGCCCACTCCCATGTTGATAAGAGTGTTAAATACTTGACAAATCTCCCTTTAAGATACATTTTGAACAGATAAAAAAATTGCTTTTAATTTGGAATTAATAGCGATTAACTATGGATAATCATGCGATTAATCCTAATTAAATATTTTAATCTGATAAAAACTGATAAAATCCTAACTCACTATGTACTCCTCAGTTGTTCTTCAAAGTCAATGTCACATTTATCAAAGACAACATTATACCTCACTTTATGGCAGCACTGGTGAAAATGTACTGCCAGCTGTAGCTGCATGTCCGACACAGAGCATACGTTGAAGGTACAGATACTGTACCTCGTGCCTCTGTGTTGTTAACAGGAGACGTACGAGGAGAAGTTTAAGATTCTAGGCATTGTTTCGGAAACAGCCTGGAATTAAATTAGGAGAGACAGCAGTGAAATGAATCCTGGTTGGTCTCTCGCTCAGGCTAATCAGATAACAACAAAAGGCAGCAGAGCATGGGGGGAATCTGTCAGCGGGAAGTTACGGTTTTGAAACTGCGGGAGAGGAGCAAAGAGATGGAGCGAGTACACAGCAAATGTATTTGATTGGGGATGAAAGAGTGCTAGAGGTTCCTTGGAGGACCGTGCATCTAATTGCTTTTGTTGTGAATGCACCAGCAGGTGTCAGCAAAGCAAATGCTAACTAGGACACACCAAACCGCCCCTTGCATGAATTATTCACCCCGAGCCTGATGATTTGTTGGGCAAAA
This sequence comes from Sebastes umbrosus, assembly GCF_015220745.1. Classification (NCBI taxonomy): domain Eukaryota; kingdom Metazoa; phylum Chordata; class Actinopteri; order Perciformes; family Sebastidae; genus Sebastes; species Sebastes umbrosus. The sequence goes on from NC_051279.1 coordinate 9,888,142, forward strand.
CTGGAGTATGAGAAAGAGAAAGTTAGAGCAACTTACTGATGAATCGTAAGCAGTTTGAGCTTAGTCATCTCACTTCCGGCTCTTTCATATTCAGTTTGGCACAAAAACACTCACATGGACATGCTTACTGTACATCAGAATTGGAGACGATTATGTCTTCTGCATTTTCCTCAAGTTGAATGATCGGATGATTCAGTGTCTTATCTACCCGTAAAAACAAAACAAATGACACATTTGACCGTGTCAGAATGATTCACTGCCTCTCAGATATGTAACAGCCTCTAAACACTGCCTTTGATATCGCTGTCTTACAGAGGGAGGGGCACTAAAAGTGTCACACAGCAGAGTGAACATGACATCTACTCAGCTTTCACAGTCTGAAATACTGTATGATAAACATGTCAATCAAATAATGAGATGTCAGTGTATGGTACTTCAACTATCTGCAACATGATGTGGTTGCAACATGAGCTCCATACAGTTAGTGTTGTTGATGAAGCTCATTAACTTCACTCAAATAAAGTTCGACTCAGCATATGTTTGATTTTACTAGATTAGTTGATTAATCAGGAAATAATCAACAGGAAATAATCGGACAACTATTGATTAACTGCATAAGTAATTTCTTAAGATAAAGCTCCATCCATCCTCTGGTGACAGCTTCTCCAATAAGAATACTAAATATCTTTGGGTTTTACAGTCTTAGTCGGACAAAGCATCACTATCTCTTGCTATTTTCTGATTTTTTATGGACTAAACAATCAGTTCTTTGAGAATATAATCAACAAGAATAAACAATGCTGAAACAAATGTTAGTTGCAGCTCTAAATTTGACCAATTTAGGGAAAATCGTCTTCCTTCTTCTGACAGATGATATTTGTAAATTGAGAAAACAATGTCACCACAGGATCCATTTAGTGGCTGGAGCTTTCAATCATGTCACATGAGCTTCATCAGCAGACTGAGTTCGCCCTGCAGCGCTCATTAAAGTGTAGATGTTCAAATTCTGCTGTTTCCAAAGTCAAGAATAAACTGTGGACCTCAGCTTTTAAGCTAATGCTGTGTTCGCACTACGAGCGACTCAGCAACAGGCTACAAGTCATTTTGCACTTTTTGAAGCTACAAATTGACAGCAGACACTTGCTGCTGCATGACGGGCGTGACACGCAACAAATAAAGTTGAGCTTGAACTTTTTTCAGCGCTCCAATGACGCACCAAGTTTGCCATGTTATGATTTGAGCATATTTTTTATGCTAAATGCAGTACCTGTGAGGGTTTCTGGACAATATTTGTCATTGTTTTGTGTTGTTAATTGATTTCCAATAATAAATATATACATACATTTGCATAAAGCAATCGTATTTGTCCGCTACCATGTTGATAAAAGTGTTAAATACTTGACAAATCTCCCTTTAAGGTACGTTTTGAACGGATAACAAATGTGATTTAAATTTGAGATTTATCGCGATTAACTATGGACAATCATGCGATTAATCGTGATTCAATTTTTTAATCGATTGATATCCCTATTTAAAACATTTGCTGATTAATTGTGCAGCCTTGATCAGGTGAGTGACAACCAGGTACATTATTTCCAGAAGGGTACGACACACTGGACCAAACGTTTAGCAATAAGTAGTTCTGGATGGGAATTCATCATGTTTTTGCCTCTGAGTGTTTAGGAGTCGTCTGGAAAGCTGCTCTGACGGATGCTGAAACTGACTTCTGAAATTTATTTAGAAGAGGCTTGTTGAGGATGAGCCAAAATATTTAAAATATTCAGCTCATTGGAGAGAGGCGTATGTCTTTATCTATTATACATGTGTGATTTCATACTTCTACATACTGTATGAGGCACTTGTATGTCAGTATTACAGAATGATGGCTCTGTAATACCACCTGACAAAAAGTTGGCATTTGACAAGTTAATACCTGAGGGTACCTACTGCCATCAATGTTGTAGAGCCTTACTAATTCAGAAAGTGGTAATTATGGATAGTCTGTCATATAGATGGAAGCTGGAGGACGTGTCGGGTGGATTGGCAGCCGTCTCCCGTGTAGTGTCAGGTCTATTTGCATCTCCATACGGCCTCAGTGCTGCTTTTAGCCAACAGCTGTCTGTCTCATGTCAGATAGATGCTGCTCTCTCTATCTCACTGCCACTTGCTCTGTCTGTTTTACAGTCTCACTTCCAGGATGAAGGAAGATGACATTTATGCCTGAAAGTATGACTGACACAAGTCTCTAACCATATAGTATATATACACATTAAAGTAATAAAATATTGAAGGAGTGCAGATTTTGGTCCTCAGCTAATTAATTTGTTGTCAAACCTGTTGCGTAAATCTTTTCGTCTACCTTCCCTGCTTCCTCTCCTGCCTTCATTCCTCGGTAATGTCGTGTATTTTTCATGGCCAGCAGATCGCAAAAAGGGTTTCAAATCATTGTCAGCTCTGACCTTTCCTTTGAAAATTGGCCCGCACGCACGACATATATTGTTAGAGTTTGTGGGTGTGCATGTGTTTCAGCGAGTATTTATGTGTGTGCATATAAGCGAGATCCATCTCCGCAAATAAAAAAAAAACACTGTAATCAGAATGCCACGGTCATTACCCTTCATTTCTCCAGAAAAAAAAACGAGGGAGTTTACAAAAATCTATTTGCAAAAGGTCACACCAGACAGTCCAACACTTTGCTATTTCATTTTCATTTTGCGCCGCCCTCCTTCTCTCCCCCCTCGCTCTTTCTCTCTCTCTCCCCCTCCTCTACCGGCCAGCCCCGTCTGTCTTCCTCCAGAGCATTTCTCATCAGACAAACAGAGCCTGTCTTGCTTTCCAAAGCAGCCACAGCGAGCAGCTATCAGCCTGTCACATCTTATCTGAGTTTTTGCCTTCTTTCCAGGGAGAGGAGACTGAGCTCCAGAGGAATCATGAATTCTCAGCCATTAAATAATAATAATAATACTAAAAACAAGTCTGGCAAGTTCTCCTTCCCACCTCGTTTCTACCGTTTCCAAGTATTTTGGTCGCTGTTAAGAGTCCACAGATTTGTCACAGGGTTGTAGAGTATTTCTGGGTCACATGAGGAGAGAAAGTTGAATCCGACTAAGTTTGGAAACAGAAAATACAACTTTCTTCAGATTGCAGCCCTCATTCAGTCAACTCTTACTGAAATGCCAGTTGTAATTGTTTGTATTACAAAACAGCAGCTGATAACACTGAACGAGATCACAAAAGCCCCCTTGGATTTATTGTTCCATGTTGCATATTTTGCTGGAAACTGTTGTTTGTCAGACGTTGTAGCTCTCTAAATTGGCATATTTAGCACACATTGGCAGATTTTCTTTTTTTCCCCAAATCTTTTTTATTGTTTTCTTTTTGCAGACATAGTAAAGGTAATGTAACGTAACATGCATATCTTTTTCTTAAAAGGAGCTAAATGCGATATTGGGAGCATTTCTATTGCCTCTGCGTAGTTCTCAACATGACCACAGCTGAGTCGACGGCTCATAGCTATTAGCTAACAGTGCTAAGAGTGAAAACTGCTGAAAACTGTGCTACACTTCTGCAACGGTGCCGTCGGTCGGGGCGGCGTTATCAGCTGTAACAGTCATATGAAAACTGTGCAGAGCGGCGGCTGCGAGCTAGCCGGTGGGGCACGCTCACATGCACCAACATGCACTAAAAGCATGCACGGCGGGCCCGGTTTTGTCAACAAAGCAAGGAGAAGCTCTGATTACAACACACACAGAGGGAGAGCTACTTCATTCTCTGCTCAGGTAGACATTACTCCACTACAATTCATCATGTTTTTATCTCGTTAACCCTCAAAATATGACACCTCCTTGCCTGAAACGCTCAGATGTGATTGCACAAGCTAAGATTATTGAGCACATTCTGCCTGTAAAAGGAGCAGGAGATGCGACGGAGATTACAGTGATGTTTCTTTGACATTCAGAAATGGGAACAGACATCCTTGCCAACTTCTGAGGCTAGATGGATATTTAAGAGCAGAGACTGGGAGTGGATGGCTGTGTGAAGAACCAGATAACCTTGAGCAAGTCATTTCATATTTGTATGGCTTGGAGCCCTTGGGGAAGATGAAGTCCAAATTTACATAGAAATGTTGAGCATTTAGCTGACACACCGACTGTACTCGGAGTGACTTATTATATATTCAACAACAGAAAAAAAAAGCTTTAAACCTTCAGGGAGACAACATTTTCAACACCCATTTGTGCCAAGGTCACCCAGGAAAAAGAAGAAATCAATATTCACTTATTATCCCTAAAATGTTTATGTATAATGAATTTAATTTTTGAAAACCTTGGCAGTAAAAGGGCACTAAAAAATAAACTTATTTTTCAAACCAAAAGACAGCTTGAAAAAGTCTGCCCTTAACTCTATCCAGAAGGTTAATGGAATAGCATATTTAGAGTCTTCTAATCAGAATTATGAAGCGGGGTAAAATGGAGACGGATACTGTAAATTGTTGATATCTCAATCTCACTCTTAATTAGCTGACTAAAAGAAAAAATCGTTCAGTGCTTATTTGAATTCTAGATATTTCCAAAAACTTAACTGTGTGAACAGCATGTTGATGTAACTTTAGTCATTCTTTCCCCTTATCTGCTCTTAAGGTTATTTTATCCTGTTTCTCTTCATCACTTTGTCAGTTTCTTTCATTAACTTCATCTCTCTGTCTAACCCTTTAAAGTGGAAGTGAAACAGTCAACAAACAAACAAAAGGAGAACACTGGTAACATTAGGCCGATAATGTCTCTAGTGTTTGCTTTGGAGATGAGTGCTTTGGCCGTTTATTTTCTTAGAGACCCTGTCTTTGAACGGTCTGAATGAGACAGCAGAGGAGGTGAGACTGGTGATCAGAGAGGGGAGAGGATGGAAGATGGGGAGACGGCTACAGCTGATGTCTATAGTGTTCGTCGGTGGGCTCCTCCAGTGCCACTAGCCAGTGCTGCAGTAACGTTACTGATCTCCGTTTCAGCAGCAGTTTATGAAATGGATTGTTTTGTCCTTGGTTTTAAACATTGTAAAACTCAAATTTACATCCAGGAACAATACAGTAGTGTCCCCTCCTCTTTCTTCTGTGTCTCCTCAGTCTCCGTCTTTCACTGTCTCTACTGTTGTATCTGTGTAACTCAGTCGAGCCGACGAACCTCGTGACGTCACAGGATAGAGTACTGCAACATGGCGACACTCTTACCACGAAAGATGAAACAAAACTCCCTATTTCTTTTAAATGCTGACATTTGTTATATAATTGTTTAATAGACTGACCATTTAGTAAACCAGCTTAACTTGGTTGATTGTTTCACTTCCACTTTAAAGCTTAATTTGATAGTGGAGATACAGACAGGAAACGTGGGGTACGACATGCAACAAAGGTTCCTTGCATCCCAACAACTACACCCCACCGTCTATCTTTCTGCTTTCATTTATCAAGCCCGTTATCCCCGGCCTGAAATGAACCGTTTCTGAGTTGATGAGACCACAGTTGGAGACTCAAATCATCACAATTAAGAAATTAATTTATGTAAGAATATAGCTTCTCTGTGGCCTTTAAACGTTGAGTTGGCATCAAATGGAGAGAGAAAGAGACTGATTAAATGTTTACAACCATGCTGCCTTCTACTGGTTTCCTCTATGATAAGGAGTCTGATTATCCTAGATTAATTAACGGGGGGAATTAAAAAGCGTAGCACTCGGGAGAGCATTTACCTGCAGATTAAGCCTTTCTATTTTTTGTTGCTAATTTACCCTGCCATTTCTTGATTTATGTCTGAGCAGGTTTTACTAATTTTCCTCTGGTGAGGGAGCACATTTCAATAAACACTATCAAAAGGCACATTACCGTGTAAATATACTTTTTAATATCTGTCTAAATGTGGTTGTTATTGCGCTTCACGTTGAAGAATCAACACTCGTTACAAAGGGGAAACAAGAGAGAACATGGAGTGGGTTATGTACACAGTATATAAGTGTGATTTCTTTTTTTATTTAATCATATTGTACTTTATATTCTCTTTCTCTTCTCCTTGTCTTACTACTTTTTGGAAAAACGTTATATTAATGAAGTTTACTTAATTACTTAATGACTTGTTTAGGATAAATTTCTCAATATGGAGTTTGATCCAACAGTGCACAAAGTAGTTCAGGTATTTGCAGGGAATTTTAAAGTATCTTCTATAGTTTATGGGGATGGTTTTAAAACATTTTGCTCTAAGATTTCTGGATCAGACACATGAAAATTAAACCCATGAAAATCCCAAAACAGATTTGGCCGAGGCATCCACAGATCATGGCTGGAGGTCATGCATATGTGTCTCTCTTCTCTTTAAAGTGAACTCCTGGTGACCTCGTTGCTAATGTGTGCTCTCTTCTCACCCATTAATTAATCAAATCTTTAGAGAAGGGCAAAACAGAGTATAAGGGTGAAAGGAGGAGGGGAGGTGAAGAGCCAAGGATGCCTAAAGAGGAAACCGAGATGTGTGTGTGTGTGTGTGTGTGTGTGTGTGTGCGTGTGCATGTGTGTGTGTGTGTGTTATAAAGAAAGATGAGATGACAGAGAAAGGAGAGGTGAAAGAAAAAATTAAACACAAGATCAGAGATCTGAAAGCAACAGAGGTAAGAAATGGTCTAAAATGTAGACAGACAGATAAATAGATAGATGTATAGTAGAATCAAAGAATATAGAAGCAAAGAGACGAAACTCTGGTGTTTTTTTGACAACAGGCACTGTCGCCATTTTGAACTGAAAATGCTTACTATATTTATAATATTTTATTGTTCAACACAGTAGAACATGTAGAATATGACAATGTAATAGAAATAATTTTGTTTTACTTTTGTACGGCACTGTAGGCGGGTGTTTTACTGGCGTCCAGTTGTCACTTTCAGTCCAAAATGGCGGGAGCGTATCGTAGCTTTGCTGTTTACTTTCGTTTACTTTCGTTTACTTTCACTTCTTGGCAATATACGTTCTTTGGTAAAATATCAATATTTTCTGCTAAACCACTCTTTAATCACAATTACTGAAATCAATCCACAGTAAATGAATGATTACTTTTTTATTTAATTTGTAGAATGTATGACTAGTCTGGGAACTTAGTCAGTACTAGATACATGAAGTCGATTTTATCAGTGGTGAAAATGCAGCAGAAGTAGTTTGATTGAAGTGCATAATTTAAGATATCAAATTATAGGCAGGTCAAAGATTATGTTTTACACATTTATGGAATTCTTTGGTATTGAGTGAAGTCATTTCAAAATTAGACGTTTTAACACAAAATTGACCACATTTTTTACAGAAAGATCGCTAGAGTGACCTTACTGGGCGGCGGTTACTCCTTAATAAGATGCAACTTCTATTGGTAACATTTTAGAGAAAATATAATGGTCTTTCATTATTAAGGAAGATGTACTTTTTCCTAAAGCATCCATTTTTGAAAGGATCAAACACACCTTAAAACATACACTTTGTGTATTTGCAAACAAAACATGTTACAGTATAAAGCTCAATGCTCTATCTGGCTTTAGAATAATTATTAAAAAACATGAAGCAGATGAGTTTGTTGTTTACAACAAATAATCCAACGTACTCTGTGGTACTAAAGATTTATAGCTCCCATGTGGAGTAAACAGTATTCAAAGATGCAATGTACTGTGAATTGACTCATTATTTCACTTCACTATTTAAAGTCCATTGTCAGCCTACACTGCATTACAGCATATACAACACATTTGTCATGCAGACAATAACAGAGGGGCAACACCAACAACTTATTATACAACGATACAGACTTTGACATTTACTGTGTATTTACGGACTAATGTATTACCATATGAGGAGTTCTCAAAAGGAAAAACAAATACACTACTCTAGGGGTGGTGGTGTAATGATTCATAACAACACAGATTAAAAAAAAATATGAAATGACTGAGTAGTTTATTTTCACTTTGTTGTCACTTTTTACATTATTTTAATTTAAATAATAAGTGCCATATTCTTCACAGCTGTATGTTATCATAAATTCAAATCACACTTTTTCTTAATTTCAACTTTTCTCTATGCTTCTCATCATTCCACCTCGCTGCCTTTCTGTCCTTCTTTGCATCGCAGTCTCTCTTTCTTAATCCCAGTTTAAGCGTGAGTCCAATGCCGCTGGTTCAGAAAAAGGAATACTTTCATTTAACCATCTTCTCTCACCAACCAGTTAGAACCCTTTGTTCTATTATGTATCTCTTGTTTAATTTCATTTCAACGTTGACTGATTTTGAAGGGTGGTATTATGTGCTTTGGCTTAAAGTCCGCCATGCTGTCAGAATGGGTAAGCAGCTTTCTAAATGTGAGGAAAACCCACGGGAATATAGCCACACACAAAATGTCACTACCATGCAGAATAATCCTGGTGCTGAACGGCTTAGTGAGTGTAGTTTAATTGAGGATACGATGCTTTGCGCACAAGGACATGGAAGCTCTCTTCGTAACAACAAAAAGTTGAAATGAGGACTAAGAAGGCTGGTGTTGAGGGGAGGAGACAAACCGCAACCTGGTTTGTGTCGCCGATGTGAAAACCTGCTAGAAGTTGTTTAGTACACTCTAACATACTACCCACAATCATGAAGCTGACGTTGTGGAAAAAAGGTCTGTGTAACACGACTCAACCTTAGTGTTGTACAATTTGTTTTGGTCACAGTGGTAAACCTAGCTTGAAGATGGAAAATAGAAAAGGGAGGCACTCTAACAGTCAGTTTATTTTGTGCGAGTAACTTTCCATTGTATTGACTTCTTCTTCCCTTTTTAAAAAAAAAGAAATGGTAAAAAAAAAAAAATGCATCCCAGATGGCTATAATAATACTGACTGATGCAGCCAGACTAACATTATGTTTGTATTCTAGTCATGTTATTGATGCTTTTATTCACACTGATTTGCATTAAGCAAGCTCAATGTTTTGAGCACAGATAATGTTAGGGTGGTTTTCTGCCACTGAGAAATAGTCAACATTAGATTGTCACGGTGGTAAATTAAGCTTTTAGCTAAAGGGGTGGGAATCTTGTCATTGTTTTCCATTCAAAATGGATTCTTGATTCAATAAATAGAGAAGGGGGCACTAATTTCAGACTCTTACTCTAATGCACTGTGTGCCAGACCATTCCCTCATAATTTTAGTTCACTGAATTGCAATAAGAAGCTTAACTGACACTTAAGCTAACTGATCTTGATGAAGGTCAATGTCTGATCAAACAAAAAGACACAAGTGTGTGGGAGTATGCAGCTTATTTATCTGAAAACGTTAACTGCAATAATCTTCTGCTTGAATTATGCAAGAAGAGTGTGATATACTAGATAATGTCTAAATGTATTTTGTGGAAACACAAGCGGTTCTACAAGTTGTAAAGTAAGGTGGGGCGGGAGGGTTACCCTGCACAACAGCTGGTTCTCGTGATATCAACAGATCACGCAAGAATCGCTGGATCACATATCGCACGAAAATCCATCTTGTCAGGCTTCAAGTAATACGTTTGTGTCCGGCAAGCCAGTGCACGGACCAATCAGCGTCCTGTGAGGAGCAACTGAAAGCTACAGGCATGGTTTAGGTGTCTGTGACGCGACCCAGAGAGACGACTGTTTGCTCTAAACAACAAGGGTGACTCCTGAGGAGGTTGGCGTTGATGCTGCAATAGCATCAGTTATATCAGAGCTGGAGAGTATTTCTTCAATGCAAGAAGAGCAAAGAACAGCACTGAAGGTTTCTCGATGGAAAAATATGTTTTCGCTCTTATCCTGACTGGCTTCAGCAAGAGTTTGATTAACAGATGGTTCATCCAATCACATGTCAAGTACTTTTTGAAAGCGCCTGCCCTTTTCCAAACAGTTTCCAATGACGACTTCTCAAAATGGTTCTGTGAAACAACTGGCGGGTCAGGTTAGGGAAAGAGAACTGCTGTTACTAACATTAAGTCCCACACTAGAACCGCTGTATGCAGGGCTTTTGATATACAGACTATGAACTTTGCCTTGCAAAGCTAACTATTAAGTTATTAAATTGAAAATGTGCCTAAACGCTTTCCCTCTTTGAAGATGGACTTTAAATGACTTAGTATCTGGGCTGCACTGTGTCCCTGGGACAAAGTTCCACTCTTTTTGAAGAACTACAACAGTCAATTCATTTTCTACATTTTGTCATCTTTCCCCTGCAGTGTTTGTTCAGAAGGATTGTGATTAAAAGACATGTTCATTAGGATTAGGGTTCATTAAAAGGGGGGTATATCATTTTATATTATTATATTATATATTTATAGCCAAGCCAAATGTTTTGAGAAATTGGTCACAGTACACTGCAAACCTAGACAAATGTCAACCAATATAACAACAGGCAACGTTGACTCTTGAGAGAGAGAAAAAGCCGATCCTGTGAATCCAGAGTCCTCTCTGAAAAATGCAATAATAAGGACAAATGGACTTGTGACTTGGAGGACACCTTTTGGAGGGCATATTTATGACTCCTTTATAATTCAATTCCCAAGGTGAAGCACGGATCAGTAAAATATTACACAGGCTACAGGCCAGAGGCTGGTTTGTGCCTTTAAATTGTCACATTTTGATTTGTGAATCCTCAGAGAAGCCCACAGAGGACTTGCATTCATTTACGCATTATTCTGTTGTGATGTATTTTGTCTTTTATCCACGCATGAAACGTCCAATATGCCTGCTTCCCTGGGAAGAATGATGGATAGTAGTTGTCAAGCCAGGATGACGCATGGGGCCTGCAGTAAACTCTGTCACTAGCCTGTATCATCCTAAGCTCTCCAAGGTGGCTGCCGCCGATCCACATCACTCACTAATGTTGAGTTAAAAATGGCAAGGCTGACATTAAAACCCTCATAGCTAAGTACACTGGATATTGGCTGTCTGTACTCTAATAATCAATGATTTACTCGAGGCCTAACACATTAAAGTTGGCTCTAACATGGATTCATTGATTTATATTTATATTTAGCTGAGCCAGAGTAATTTACAACTAGAAAATCTGTTTTTGGTCTTATTTCAATATGAGAGTGTTATAAGTTAGCACTCTACATTTAAAGACTGATGATGGCATCTATAGAGTGCTGCAGGAATGAGTCCTAAAACCAGGAAATTAGTTGGCATTTCTGCACTTCTGGTTCCCTCGTCTGGAAGTCAATGGGTTTGTTTGAATGGGTTATTTTCAGAACCCTGACGTAAGGTCTGTGATTTTAACGTTTTGTTATACAACATAAAATATGTCAGTAAATATCTCACTCGTGAAGTTTGAAGCTTTTTCGTGTCCTAAAAAAGGCGGTTGGTAACAAGTGACTAAACAAGACTACTAAACGTCATCACGCTGAACACTAGTCCACCTTTAATCTTAGTGGTGTTGACGTTGAAGTTTTACTTCTGGCGATTTCATTTACGCTTCAAAAATCATAAAAGTGGTGTTCATTTGTGATGTGAAGATTATCTTGCTGAACAAAACACGTAAGTATCATAAACACTTGTTTGCCACAGAGCTTATTTTCTGCAATAATCCAAAATCTAACAGAATAACCCCATTTACTTTTTGTCAAGGGAACCAGTGAGATGCTAACTTCCAGATTGGCCTACAAAAATACGTCATCCCTGCAGCACTCTATTGAGCCAGTCAGTAGTATCATTTAATTAAAGTTTCACCAAAAAACTGTTCAGTTTGAAGGGTAATTGCATTCGTGTGGCCATGTGAAATGTTTTTCTATCGAAATTCTGACTTGGTAGTGTGAGCACAATTGTCAACCACCAGGCTTTCAGTAATGCAACACAGTTAAAAAGACATTGTTATGAAGGCAGCTTCTCTATCTTATTCTGCTCCCTCTTCTGCCACAGTTATCTGAAGCCCTCAAGTTGTTTCAGACCTGCTATTCCTCACCTGTCCACCAGCCGTCACTGATGAGTTTTTTATGCTCCTAGTCACCTGTTATAGAGGACAACTTACAGTTGTTGCCTTGTTGTTACAGCCTTCATTGTGTCTGCTTATACGACCATCGACCTGCCTTTTGACAACTACTTCTTGCCTGCCTTAAAGGTGCTAAATATGGGGAGCATTTATATTGCCTCTCAACGCCTCTCAGCATGCTCAAAATGCTTTACGCTACATGCCAACATTTACCCATTCACACACACACATTCATAGGCTGCCATACAAGATGCCACCTGCTCCTCAGGATGTAAACTAATGCTCACTCACGCACACTCTCACACCATTGGCAAAGCCAGCAATTTGGAGCTCAGTATCTTGCCCAAGGACACTTTGGCATGTGAACTAGAGGAGCCGGGGATCAAACCACCGGTCTTCCGATTAGTGGACGACCCGCTCTATCTCCTGAGCCACAGCTGCCCCAACAAAGATGTCAACAAAGCAAGGAGAAGCTCTGACTACAACACACACAGAGGGAGAGTGACTTCATTCTCTGCTAGGGTAGACATTATTCCACTATATCTTCACATAGCAAATAGTTGTTTGCAGCCATTACACAGGTCTTAATCTCCACCTTTGATGGAAGTTGAAAAGGTTGTTGCATTGTCAAGAAATCAAACACGAGACTTGAGCACGTCGTCTGAGAATTCTAGCACTGATGCAATAATGCTATCTTGCGACTGAATGGACAGCAGATATTAGTTGGTACCCTAGAGGCCCAGTTCCTCTGTGTAGTCACACACCCGGCACTGCTGATAGTCTCGCTACTGGGCAGAGCGCTCCTCCACTCCCGATGAGCTGCTCTTTTCATCTTTGTATTTTTGTTACAACAAAAAAATGTAGCCACTTTGGCAAGTCAAGCACAGCGAGGCAGGATCCTGTCAAGTTATTGTTTACTTTTGGCAGCATCATGCTCTAGTTCCATGGACTTGTCTATGCTCAGATCTCAGCGCTCCCTCTGAGAGACCAGTTTAACAACATTTTGCAAGAGTGAAATGTGGCTAGAAAAACAAAGGTGTGTTTTTACTTCCTGACTAACATGTTAAAGCTGAAGTAGATTATTAGTAGTTATTTTTATAAAACGGTCGCTATATCGTGACAGTAGTACATGAAAAAAATCATGTGCCTCTGTGTCCTCCGGTGTCCTCCGGTGCTCCTAACGGCATCTGCAAGATTTCACAGACCGGAGGAGAACAAATATTCAGAGCTGACCTGAGATCTGCTGTTCATCTGCTGTCAATGAGAGCCAGCTGTCAATCACTCGCAAACTCCGACCAAATGGTCAAACTAGGCAGCGCTGATCAAATATGAATCAATATTATGTTACGTTAATGCCTATTTCTCTCCTCAAATGTTTTCAGAATCATCTTGTAGTGTACGGTTTAGCTGTAAAATGAGAAAGTTTGTGACCCAGCAGCCATGTTGAGATCAGGTTGAAATGGCCTGAATGAACGCCAAGTACCGGTCACATGACCGGAGCACAGCCAATAGGAACGCTCTCTCTCTGAAATGACCTGTGATTTGTCAAAGTCTTCCGTCACTGGATGGATTTTTTAAAGCCTGAAAACAGAGCCATGAGGAGGTGCAGAAGTGTAGTTATCTCTCAGAACATTTGAATTACAATATGCTGAAAGGTTATTATAGAATTTTTGCCCAATGATGCCAAAAATATTCTGCCTACGGCCACTTTAAGCATCCCTGGTTTAACTAGAAGTGAATTTAGTCAAGTGGTTTCCAACCTGTGTACTTGGAGATGGCAGGTTTACCCTGCGGGGTTGCCAGAAGATTAACAGAATAGTAGAGCAGCAAAATAGTGTTTCTGCTACCCAAAATAATGTGTCAGACCTTTCTCTAATCTTTCCTTTTTTTCTTTAGGCACAAATAAAACAAGAAAAGAAAAATGTATCTGTGGTTGAACTGGTCTCAACTGGTAGACATACAATTGGTGATGGGGAGTCGAAAGTAGGCGTTGAGTACTGACATAATGAGGCTCAGCTTCCATCAGCAGTGATTTAGAACTAATTATACTGTTAACCAGTGGTGTGTTCAGTGTTTCTTGATATGGTCTTAAATGTTCTTTAATTGCAGAGTCAGTGTTCTCATTCACGACCGCTGTTGATCAGGTATGTAGGGATGTGTGGTAGTAATTAGGGCTGTCAAAGTTAACACGATAGCACGTTAATGTAATTTCCTTATAACATGACTAATTTATTTAACCCATTAATGCAAATTGCCTTTTTTAGGTTGTAGCAGGTTCAGCTTTAGAGCTACAGTGATTTAAGTAGGAGAGATAATGTTATAAGGAAACATGCTGCATTCAAAGACTGATGCTGGTCTCTATATAGTGCTGCAGGAATGAGTCCTAAAGCCAAGAAATTAGATATAATTTTTGCATTTCCGGTTAAGATACAGATATCATATGAAACTAGACAACCTACATGCACACTTTATGATAATCACATGCTGTTTTTGTGCAAGTCATTGTCAAGTCAGCACACTGACACACTGACAGCTGTTGTTGCCTGTTGGGCTGCAGTTTGCCATGATTTGAGCATATCTTTTATGCTAAATGCAGTACCTGTGAGGGTTTCTGGACAATATTTGTCATTGTTTTGTGTTGGTAATTGATTTCCAGTAATAAATATAAACATACATTTGTATAAAGAAAGCATATTTGCCCACTCCCATGTTGAGAAGAGTATTAAATACTTGACAAATCTCCCTTTACGGGTGACAAACAATTTACTGAATATACATTTTACAATAAATGGAAATGTTCAATAACAATACTTGTACCTTTGTGTAATTCAGAAATACATTTATGCTTTGTTACACTATGACCCACGTTAAGAAATGTATAACTTTGTCGGCGGGCCTCCCGACATTTAAGAAGTACTGATGCACTACTATATGATGGAGGTGGCGTTGCAGTGTGTGTGCGTGCATCTTACTTCATAGGGCACCGGCTAACCCGTGACAGGTACATTTTGAAAAGATAAAAAATGTGCAATTAATTTGCAATTAATCGTGATTAACTATGGACAATCATGCAATTAATCACGATTAAATATTTCAATCGATTAACAGCCCTAGTTGTAATGCATTATTAAATAGAAGGAATGATTAATATGAAGAACGCAGATATACATCAACAATCCCATGTTGGAGCCTTTACATTTCATCGATGCACTCCCTCCTCATCCGAGAATTAATGCTGTTCCAGTTTCCCCTTTTGACTCGCTGCCCTTACAAACACCTCCACCCCCTGCTAAAAGTATAAAGATCAGGCGTTAATTGATGGGTTTGGATAATGCCACGGCATGAGGCCAAACATGCCCCACACAAATCACATTACTGATCAGACCAAGGGTCTAAGCCTCAAGACACATTGTAGATGAGTTTTACATAAAAAAAAACTCAATCCTCATTAATTTATGAAAAGGGCACCTCTCACAATACCATTATGTTGCCATTAGTGAGCGTGTTGTTCAGAGGAATCAATCTATTTTGTGCTATACTTGTTCAGGACTTATACATTCTTGCCTCATTATAAAAAAAAACTCCTCACCTCTCTGTTGTGGTTAATTAAAATGTTTAGATTCTACGTGATATGTCTTCAATGGGCCCTAAATGCTGTAGGTGCTTTGTGTATTTAAATTAACTTTAATGCAGAAGCAATAATAATACAATTTTATTAAATTTTGTTTAAGGTAAAGCTGGTTGTGCAGTCTCTGGTGTGCTTCTAATGGGAGCATATCAATATCTATGTTGTCAGAGATTATCACCTTGATTTAAATTCTCTCGCTTGTCTTTAAGGGAGTGATCTGTTTACCTGTCTGTGTGTGTTTTCAGCCTATCTTTAGAACTGTATTTTTATCTTGCTCTCATTCTGTCTGTCTGTAAACCAAGAAGCTCGTCTGTTTGCCCGTCTCTCTGTTTGTCTACTTGTCTGTTTGTGACCCATCAGCCGCTCAGTGATAACCCTATCTCTTAAACACGGCATGCAACGCACCTTTTCTTTGTTGCTCAAAATAACACTCTGGGTTGGAAATGATCTGTCCAACTGCCACTGTGGCTGGTGGATTCCAAAATCTACCAGCCACTCGATAGTTTACTATTGGTTTTGTTTGGCTGGTGAGTGAAGCAAATCTAGCAGCCACTGTGCATATTTACCCGCATTTGGCTGTTGGCTTGAGCTAATTTCCAACCCTTCACTCATTTGTCAGGTTTTTATGAACTTTTATCTATTTCACTTTCAAGGACAGTTGAGGGAAAGTGGTGGTTGTTGGTGGAGGAGGAGGTAGCAGGGGGGTGACAGGACTCATGGCAGGCAGTAGAGGCTTTGTGATCACCATTATGCCCTCCAACCAATCTCTATGATGAGCACACTCTCCGGTCCCAGTTTCAGAATAAAGAGGAAAATTTGGACTTTTGGCCTGTTTGTGTCCTTAATGCCTACAGTAAATTTGCTGTTGGGCTTGTTACACAATACACAAATTACATGACTGATAAACAAAGAATGCTACTAATGCTCAATGCGTCATTATTTTCTACTCCTTCTGTTTTTTTAATCTTCCACTTCTGCAATATTATATGGGTAGGGCTGTCCTGATTACCATTTTTGGGGTTTCGAAGCTACGGTGAGTAATATTTGAAAGTATTTGGAGCTTCGCTTTGCGGCGCGACAGACTGACATGTTCTTCTGCCTGTTTTTCTCCATCTCCCCCCGTTTCAGTGCCCGGGACAATGCCACTGTCGCACCACCGCACACACAAACCTTTACATGCAACAAACAGCGATATCTGTCTGAGAATAAGTAATAATAATGAATGTTGAATATGAATTGTGGGATTATTCCTTATTTCAGGTGTTATTTGGGGATTTATACACAAAACAAACATTTGATACTGATTTGGAGGTAGATTACCATGGCAATGGTCGAAGCTTCGAAGCTTCATAGCATTCAGTTCAGCCCTATACGGGTGTAAAGTTTGTAGTATCATCAAGACGTAAATCCACTCTTTAAACAGTCCACACAATACACCTTTCTCACGGCTGTGTGAGGTGTTGACACATGGGTGTATCTACTAACATTAATACTAATTGCATTCCATTAACAGTAGGCGTTCCAGTGTCAGAGCTCTGGGTGTATGCCAGCCTATTTAGAAAATCTGAGTGTATGCCAGCCTATTTAGAAAATCAAATGACAGACATCATTGATTTACTTTTAATAAAAAGCTGATTTCCTTTGGGTGTTATAGTTTCGAGTAACAACGGGAAGAAATATGTGTTTTAAACTGCTTCAAAATCAAACATGAATTACAAAAATGGGAAAGATTGATTCTACAAAATGTTTCTGCATCAGATTTCAAATACAAATCTGGTTTCGTCTCACCCTGAGACTTGATCCGGAGCCAGCATCTGCACAGTCCAACCTGTGCTCGCTGAATAAGATCAAAGTTTTCACTCAGTCTTTGTGACTCAAACAGGCTGGTGAGGTGAGAGCTGCAAGATACATTTGATTTGCTGCGACAGAGCAAAGGATGATTCATTGATGATGTTCTTGAAGTGCAAGAGCCCACAGAAGTACATCACATCTCCTCAGTTTGTGTCCAACAACATCAAAGCCTTTGCTCCTCTCAGTGATGCCACCACTGTGAATTAATTTTGGCGACAAGAGGAAAAGGAGAGGATCTCTCACAATGAATTTCACTGCCGCGTAGAGTGAAAACAAGGAACCATACTGGAGATGGTGTCAAACTGTGCAGCAAAAGATAGATTTAATTGATTACTGTGTTTTTGCTTGAAACCCAAGTTAACTCATAATGTTTTCATGTGCTAGTTTGCCAGGTTGAGGTTGGTGCCATTTTAATTTGATCAAGACTGTTGGGGCCTTCAAATGGAGTCATGATCACATGAGTCCAAATCAAAGTCCAACTGGGTTTTCATACATTTGAAATGAGATAAACCAGAAATATTTTCTGAAGTTCATAATAACTGATGTTTTTAAAGTTGGCAACTGGACTTTTGTTATTCCTCAACATGGTTTTGAAATGCAGAAAAACATCAAATAATTCCCTGGTTTTCAAAAGACAATAAAGTTGTCTCTCGCAGTGTCCATTTTTGTTTTCTAACAACTGTGTTGTCACACGTTCAACCCCTTGAAGATCAAGCACATCACGTACTCAAATTCCCATGTCAGAAACAATTCTACATGTTCCATTTAAAGCCAACATAATCTCTGGGGTTTACAAGTGAGGCAGGGCCTTTATTGTTTTGCAGCCAGGTGGCATAATGTAATGACACCGGTAACAGAAGAGTAGTCAAACAACGGCCTAATTAAAATCAACCATCGGAGCAAATCACTGCCAGGATGTTATTGCCTACAATAAGGTGTCACTGACCATAACCCACTGAAAACCGACAACAGCTGATGATAGACAGATTGTGTTCACAAATCAGTATGTGCAATATTAGGAAAATACTGAAATCAATAAGGAGTTAAATGAGATTAGTATAAGCAGATTGTCTTTGCTTTGGTGGAACAATCTCTGCTTTACATGTTATTCTTGCAAAGGCAATTCGAGTAGAGGCTGCCTTTATGAGACATATTTAACAAGAACTTCATCCATTTAAAGTCTGCCAGTCTGTTTGAGATTAGATTGATCGCTTCTTTTGTGTTTGTAATGGTTTTAATCTGACTATGTTTAAATTACATTGCTTTGCACTGGAATAGCAGCACCCTAATTATGAGTTACAACAAATTGCTTAAAACCACTTTTTTTCCCACATATATAGTTTTAACACTGAACTAAAAGTCAGCAAAATCAATTTTTACCGTATAACTCCTAACTGCAACTTCTCATTTATTCAGGGAAGGGAAAACACTTTGGTTGAACTGCTCACAACTCAAAGAAATATTAGATAAAAGGAGTCACAGAGAAGTTGCTTCGTTTTCGGGGAAATGAGCCAGTGGGGACAATCCCAATTGAGGAATACTAAGAACAATTTTTTAACATTTCATTGCAAGAAACCTGAAAGCTGTAAACACATGAAAGTGAGGACACTTTCTTTTGATTATTTTTTTTGGGCATTTTCAATCCTTTATTGATAGGAGAGTGGATAGTCTAGAAAGGGGGATAAAGAGAGGAGGCGACATGCGGAAATGGTCGCAGGTCAGACTCGAACCCAGGCCGCCGCTGATACCATTTTTTCCTTCCCGATACCAATTCCAATACCTGAACTTGCGGTATCGGCCGATACCAAAAAACTATCCAATACAAGCATGATTGATATTGATGTGACATGATTACTATTAGAATTGATTTCCGGTTAAACAAGTTGATTTTTTTCTGAGTTAATAAATATCAGTATCGGATTGGTGCATAAACTGGTGTACTCGCCGATACCAATTCCGAATTTTGGGCAGTATCGGAAAGGCGTCCGATACTGGTATCGGTACAACTCTAAACATTAATGCAGAATAGTTTTGTGAATACATTTAGCATATTTGTAGGAGTTCTTGTACATACTTATACAGAAAAAACAGGTAATGGGATAAATTTACCAGGCATAGGTTATTGACAGAGAAAAGAACATTTTGGTCTAGATTTTTCAATCCGCTGCTGTACGTCAGTAAGAAAGTGCGAAAAAGGAAAGGGAAAACCAAAATCACGTTCGCTTCTCCAAGTCCTGATTTTACAAATGAACAGATTCCAAAAGGCATGCTACATTATGAACAAACTGATGCCCTAACAAAATATAATGTATCCAATTGTATCAAAGCAGGGAAAGGGTGAGGGTTATGAAAAAAATATTTAAGTACAGTACTGCTTTTTCAAAGACGTAAAAAACAGCCCTCGACCATCGAAGGGCAAGCAGGAGTTTTTAAACTGGCTGGTAGTCATTTTAAAACACCCACAGAGTTCAATTTCCAAGAATGTATTTGGTCAAGGACAGCCCTATTACCGAGAGTTCCAACATCCTCAACTGAGTCACTTTATCAAGTTGTAAATCTGAACAATGCCCTTTTGTCATGGCTGTGTGACGTGTTGAAACATGACACGCGTATCTAATAATTAATAATAATTAATTAATAGCATTCCATTCACAGTAGGTGTTCGAATGTCAAAGCTTTGGGTGTACGCTAGCACATTTAGAAAATTAAATGAAACAGTCATCATTAATTTACTATTGTATTTCCTGCTCATCAAAGTCGTAATGTCTTACATAAGAGTCATCTATTGGCATTCCTCAAATGCTCAGTGCTTTTATGTGCTGCCATGACAACGGATTACGTATAAACAGGACAAGAAGCTAGGCACTAAAAATATTACTCAACATGTTATCACTGAGATGTGTTTTACGTATGCATGTTTATTGTTACTACATAAAGCAATTTGTATATATCTGTTATTTCCCTGGTTTTAAATATATTAAAATAGTATTTATTGTGTTCATCTAATATTTAAAACTTACAGACAACCAGCAAGTTAAGTGTATTTTCAACCATTATCAAACTTTTGCTACACTACATCAGCCAACCATGCTATACTATAAGTTACATTTAATTTAATAATTCTTACTAAACAGGCTCCTGTATTGACATTAACTTTGGAAAGAACATTTCAATTTGACTATAACAAAAAATCAACGTTGTACTTTAGGACAGTAGACATGTTGGAGTACCAGCACTACACAGTATCAGCAGATCCAGTATGAGACAACAACTGATGACAACTGAACAGGCCTTAGATTCTGTTCGTGTGTACACAAGCCAATTAATAATTAGAGAAAAAACTGATATTAAGTCTGCAATTGAGTTTCTCTTCCAAGAAAGCAAAACAAAAGACATTGCCAGCTCATTTTGAATCATTGCTCTAATACTATAATTACTGCAACAAGAACACCAATTACATAACCATTCATACATTTATTCATTCAGCTGTTCGTTTGCTCATTACCAAAACTGTGTGATAACAATGTCTACGAGTCAACATCAGGTTGTTTAAGCTACAGAGTGTTCTTTAAACCAGATATACACACCTCAGACACCGTGTGTGTATAAGCATGTTCTTTCACTTTCTGTCTCGGCCATTTCCAGTAAACTCTATAAACCACAAATAACCTGATAGACGAGCAGAGAGAGAGAGACTCAAGGTGGAGAAGGGAGGAGGAGGAGGAGGGAGGAAAAGGGAAGTAGAGAGTGTGGAGAGAGACGACAAATGGGCGGGACATACAGTAAAGTAGAAAAACAGGAACAAAGTGATAACATGTGCCAAAGTACACCTGCACACCTGAGTAAAGCCACTCCTTTCCCAGGACGCATTAGAGATGGTTGAGAAGCGGAGGCCGGGAAAATGCCCTAAAACCCTTTACAGCTTTAATATTTTACAGCCGTTTTGATATTGACTCTGGTTTTTGTTTTTGAGGGATTTTGGAGATACGGGAGTTTTGGTTTAGATTTAGTTCTTTGTGGTGTGTTGCTTTTGTTTAGAACTCCCAACATAGCGGCGGCAGCCTCAGAGTAGGACTTTGGCATTTTTTTTGTGGCCCACTTACCTAATGAAGATGTGGTCTATGAAGGTCATCATCCTGCTTCTGTTCTACTATGGTGAGTACAGAGGAGCTAATATGGATTTATGTTTTGATTTACAGATGATTACAGGCAGGCAAACATTTAATGAGTCATTTTTGTTTTCTAATAGGAGATATAAATAATAACACCAATGCAATAAAGCCTAATAATGTATTTGACAGAGAGTGATTCCCTCTCATTTGAAATGAAGGAGAGTCCCAGATTACAATGAGGACTTGGGTCATTTTAAATGATAGTGATCGATGGAAAATGCTATTTCATTTTAGAGTCTGTCTGATGTAATATTGACTATATCATTGCACAGCTTATAAAAATGCTAATTTTAAACGGACTACTCCGTGTGTAATTTCAACCTTGATGTCTTTTACGTCATCAGTAAACTACAGTACATGGGCTATAACGTTAAAATTGTAACATGCACTGATTTGTTAAATCACTAGCTCTGTTTATATGGCTTTTCATCATGAAAATGTGGTCTATGTATGAATAACTCAAGCTATAAAACACAGGGTGGTGTTCTGCATCCTTTTCCTGTATGCCAGTACGAGAGAGGGCAACTATTTCCTTGTATCAAAAAACAAAGCACAGTTTTTAGTTTCAGCCACTAGCAGAAACAAAGTCGATCTCACATAATCTCCTTGTGGTCCTGGATCCAGTGCATGTGCACTGTATTGCTCAGGCCTTAGCAGCTATACTAGAAAGATTCAGTGACTGTGTTTCTCTCAAGACTTCATATATATAGAGGGAGCTACACCGGCCTAGGATGCTGGGACATTTTTTTTACAGTATGTGCTGCATCATAGAGTATATAAAAACAAGATGTAACTCGAGTGCAAAAGGTTGTCTATGGCTCTTGTTACAGTAGAGAACAGTGTGCTGACTTGACTATGACTTGCCCCAAACTGCATGTGATTATCATAATGTGGGCATGTGTATAAAGGGGAGACTCGTGGGTACCCATAGAACCCATTTTCATTCACATATCTTGAGTTCAGAGGTCAAGGGACCCCTTTAAAAATGGCCATGCCAGTTTTTCCTCACTAGAATTGAGCGTAACTTTGGAGCATAATTTAGCCTCCTTTGTGACAAACTTGTGTGACATGGTTGCTACCAATGGATTCCTTAGGTTACGTTATTTATGTTTAGGTATCTTCACTCTAGCTTTAAAAATTAGCCCGCTACAACCTCCAAAATCGCAAGTTGCATTAATGCGAAATTACATTTTTTTAAGATTTGGATTTATGAATTTTACGGATATTAAGAAAATAAAACAGACTTAATGAGAACAAGGACACCACATTAGCATCCGCCATAAAGTTATTCACAGACTTTTGCTCTTGTGCCCCTTTTTTCCCGACAGCTTCTCTTTCAACTGGCAATGG
Organism: Sebastes umbrosus; assembly: GCF_015220745.1. NCBI lineage: Eukaryota > Metazoa > Chordata > Actinopteri > Perciformes > Sebastidae > Sebastes > Sebastes umbrosus. The sequence continues at coordinate 9,911,116 of NC_051279.1, forward strand.
GAGAGTTTATTTTGTCTCCAAGAACTTTTACAACATACTCCACTGGGACCCCGTGGAGCCTGCCATCCCTGGGGAAAAGGTCCTCTATTGCGTCAAGTACTGGAGGTAAGACCTTGACGGATGAGTGATTATTGTATCTTTACTTCCATTGCCCTCTTGTACCTTTGTTGCTCCATGTAGAGATCCATATGGAGAGGTGGGTCAAAGCAGGAAAAATGTGTTTGCAGAGTAAACACTCGGTGTCAGTGTCTATGTCAAGGCATTGCAGTGTAAAATGAGCATTTTGTAGACTTGTAACTAATTAGGACTGTAACCATGGTCACCAGATGGTCTGTGCTTGGGGGGAATACAATACATACGGACACACTGGATCTAACCCTAGCACACATATTGTGTTTTATTGAATTTATTGTTATTATAGTGACATCTCATGCTGACAAAGACTATTATTTTAGTTAGTCCGGTGATATTCTCTAGTTTTCTTATTGTCAACAAAGACCAAAGCAACAATGAATTGATCCGCCTAACAAGTACTAGCTTAGTCTGTGCCATAGACCTCCATCCAAAAACACATAAATGTTCATTAATTATGATGTACATGGATACTGAAGTTAATTTTGAGCCGATCCCACATAAACCATCCAAGGGCTGTAAATACTCACAGGCACAACAAATCCACAGCTGAAAATAGTCTCCAACAAATACACTATTTACCCCTCTTCTAGTAACGCTTGATAAAAACTACAGTGCTCAGCTGATTTTAAGGAAATTGTTTTGCCTTTTTTTAAAATGAAAATATATATTTGTGATTTGTGTTTCTTATTTCTATTTATTTATTTAAGGAACAAATAGATTTTGGGTTGAGAGCCGCAGATAAGTTGGGAAGTCATTGTTGGTTTTGGTTTTTCCATGGCTAGTGGCTCTATAACTGTATTGCTCAAAAACTAGCATGCAGCTAAGTGTACCACGCTGTTTCTTAGAATCAAACAAAATGAACAAAAAACTAAATTTGAATAAGGTGTTTCAGTGTATTAAATGAGTTAGTATATTTTTATTAAAATCAACTTTCTTTAATGAATATAACTCTCCAGCTAAACGCCAACAAATATGGATATTTCGTTAGATAAAAACTTGTTGTGAATTTTGGAAATTATTAAATCTATCTTTTTCCAATACATTTTTACTTTTCGACTTTATGACGCTCTGGAGTTATTGGAAATGTTTGTATCACAACAATCCTATGCAGCCACCACTAGAGTTTATTCTACAAATAGTATAATACTAATTAATCAGCATGGACTGCACTCTGCTCTCTTCATTGAAAGAAGATGCTCATGGAGCCTTTTCATGCGTTCCAAGCAGATTTTGTTTCTTTCTTCATTTCACTCCTTCTCTACTAATGATCTCAACAAAGTGGAAATGTCATCTCCTCTAATTACTCATGACTCAGTCTCCCAGACAAATGTCAAGTGCCACCCCTATCCTATTGACTTTTCTCCCATCCACTGTCAACTGGAATTGCTGGAGTGACTTCCAGCATCAAATCAGCTGCAGAGGAAGACTGGTTTAACTATGCTCGCTCAATATCGGTTCCTTGTTACAGCATTTATTTGTCTCCCTCAAAAAGGAAATGTGTTCCAATGATGACAGGCTGATTTGGCATGGTCAGGACGACCTGTTTCACGTCAAGTCTTTGCTTGATAAAATGTATTTTTTGGAAGTCCATGACAAACTACTATATCAAATGCTTGATTAAACTCCACACAGCACATTTTGGTTTTTGGTTTGGTACCAGTGAACCTACAGAGATACACTGCCATGTTCATGTGGTTCCAGTATCACAGTTTGATCACATTGTACTTTTTACAGTGATGCTGAGAAGCAGCTATTCCAGATAAAAGAGGAGTGTCAGAACATCACTGCTCTGTCCTGTGACCTGACCGCAGAAACCCCATCAGTTGATTCCGTTTACTACCGGGCTCAGGTGTACTCTAACAGTAGCTTACATGGCAGCACCAAAAGGTTTAAACCCACAGAATACAGTAAGTATATCCATGCTAATCATACATTTCTTTATTTCCTCCAAGCCAGATGTATTCTATTACAACATTAATTCATTCATCCTTTCTTTGCCTCCGTAGCTATTCTTGGTCCACCCATCTTGTCTAACTTCACAACAGTGTCATCCTTGCATGTTAATGTCACGCTGCCCTTGGGGCCAAACGGAGTCTCCGTTGCCGACATCATCACCAACAGCAGAAATGGGCCTGACAAGACTGAGATGGTTTATACCTTAAAAATCACCAAACCAGAGTGGGCTGCACAGGTGAGTCTCCATTTAAACAATAGTATATACTGTACAAATATTCAGTCAGTCATATAATCACCCCCCGAAATTAACTTTTTGACTCACCGGCCAAGGGGACTGGTAGATAAAAAATATTTTTTACCGGCCAAAATAATAAATTGTTTTTTGTGTCACATTCGTTTCAGTACATTTCATTAAGATAACGTATTATGTTGAATAAAAACAAAAACTTAAGTTTTTGTACATGCTTCGTCCTCCTTCTCGTCAGTGGGTTTTCATTTTAAAGGTTGGGTTATTAGCCTAACGGTAGCTAGCAGCACACTAGCAGCAAGTGATTGTTTAGCAGAGTAGCTGATGTCCCGTACGGTAAACTGCCGCCGAGTGGAGCGCTCGAGACGATCAGTTTCATGGCGCTGTTTAGACTGGCTTAAAAGCACATCTGGTAGTGTGTGTGCGTGTGTTTCAACTCCGACACAGACAACAGAGGACAGAAGCAGCGCGCCCGTAAATGACACCAAAACGCAGTAGAGACTCAGCATAGTTTTTTATTACATGGCTATTTTTGTACATTTACCCGCCAGTGTTCCGACTCGCAAAATGGAAAATCTAGCCACATTTGGCGCTTGGCAAGTGTCCATTTTGGACCCTGCATATAATGATACAAGCCATCACATACTATATAATATAATACATTGAGTAAAACCAAAAGGTATAATATTTAGGTTAATATTCAAAGGTAAAGGTTAACATTTTCAGATGATGTTGTTTACATAGCAGTAAGAACAGGCCTGTATTTTTTATTAAAATTAGTTGACAAACATACCAATTCATGATTTTTTCAAATTATTGAAACAAACTAAATTATCTATGTGACTTAAGTTCATTATAATAACAGGATTTGGTCTCTAAACTGTGATGTTTTCTGTTATCCATCTGCCCCCAGGTTTTCCTGTCATCTTAAAGTTTTTCGTTTGTTCTTATTGAGCTGAAAAGATTTTCTTGTTTATCTGACGCATGCAACCTGCAATGGACTTAACTTATAAGTTATCATCCATATGACCCTCTGTGTCTCCAGGTTAATAAAACTACAACCGGCTGGTTCGTCATCAACTTGAAGAACAACCAAACCGAGTACTGCGGCTATGTGGTCTACCAGCCGCTTCCTGTATGGGGTCACTCAAAAGAAGAGAGTGAGAAAGCCCACTTCTGTGCCACACTGCCAGGTGAGGACAATGCTGAATATAACCTATTCACCTCTCACAAACTCCTCGTAAAAGCGCACAATAAACAGATCAGCACATTGATATTGGGCAATAATTGCTAAGAAATGTGTTTTCAGCATATGATATAACCAGGATTTGATACAAATTTCATTCACAATAGGCTCTTTCTGTATAAAGTCAATAATTACATTATATTTACATTTCTAAAACTTCACTGAATGGAGCAGATTTACCCTTATCATATTTACTAAAACTTTATTTCACTTGAGGCAACAGTGTGGCACTCAGCATCTTACTGGGAAGCTATCAAGGACCCACCTGCTGTGGAGAAAATGCAAGAATGAATATACTTGAAAATGTTGTCTTTTCTACGTTTGACTTGAAGTACCTTGTGCTCATCTTCTCAAGTGATTGCAGCCACTTGGAAATAAGTGTTTGGGAATAAATCAAGACAGTTTGTTATAAATCAGTCATCTTTTTAGACGCCTGCATCCGCACCAAGCCTCACTGCTAGAGTATAACAGGTAAACTCAATAGCTAAAACCAGGCAGATGCTGGTGTTGCAGTGAAACTGAAATTATTGGTATTGGCCACAAAGGTGATATTGTTCATACTGTGAATACATGCCTCTTAAAATACTCTTAACTGTTGAATGATAGTAAAAAGAAATGGATAGTTTTTTCAAGAAAAAGGATCTCAAACTAAGTGCTTGGGTGGTGACCTCTCCCTCCTCTGTTGTTGTCATACTGATGAGACAGGAGATTAGATTTCACTTTCCGTTTGCAAAGGTGACATTCTTCTCCCCTTAGCTTGCCTTATTGCTTATTGTCTACTGCTAAAACTGGCAATAACGATGTAAACAATTACAGGCAACATTATACTTTTATATTAAACAGGTGAACAAGGAAATCCATCTTTCAAAATGCACTCAAGGCCATAGCTATTCTATTCATGAAGAGGGGGAATCCACCTCTGTGTATATACCCGTAGAGATAAGTTCCAGTTACCCAACATTTAAGTACTTCTGGGAAGTACTTATAGGGCGGTTGATGTACAGTGTATGTCACACGGGCATGCTACAGGGATACTCCCTGAGAACATGCCTAAGCTTGTGTGTGTCACACTGGGAATTTTTAGAACTTGCGCTTGAGGGTATCTGATTTTACTGATAAGTTGTGTTTTTCCCAGTATATGACAGCAACTCTCTTCTTCCTCAGGTGATCCTCTGATGTTTTTGCCGTGGCTTCTCGTGAGTGCAGCCCTTCTAACGGCCATTATCATAACGTCCGTTGTGTTCGTGTGCAACTATGTGAAGGGTGGAAAGAAAAAGAGCATGCCAGATCTATTGGTAAGCAGTTCCTTTTGTGTGTCGACAAGGAAATGTTGTCATACTGGAAAATGAAGCCATCTGGCACATTAATTACTCTACGCGTGTTCAAGGTACTTATGTGTCACCGCAACCTAAAAGTAATTAAAGACATTGAAATATGTTGTTTTAGTTTCAGTGACTCATGGGGCTTTCAGTGATGACAAATGAATGGCGATGAATGGAAATGTTTCTTCAAAACATTCTATGCATCTTGTATGTATATTATCAACTAGGGATGTTAATAATTAACCGTTTAACCATTTAACCAACAATAAGAATTTTGACCAGATAACACAGGACTTTCAACCAGGAGACCAGTGTTCATGGCTCGTGCGAAACTAAAAATAAACATTGCCTTTTTTTGTCACGTCAGTCAGGTGACTCATTAGTATTGTTAGTCCCATGAGTCACGCGTGTCATTACGCACTTCACGTGAGTCGCTAGTCAGTGAAGTTAACGTCAATCATGACTGTTTCCTAACCCTACGTAAGTGGTTGTGTTGCCTAAACCTAACTTTCTGTGAAAGTGGAAGTTTATTTTGAAAGGCCACTATGCATGTAACGAGCGTATATTGACATGCCGTTCCTGACGCGTCCAAAACTAGGGGGCACTGACCAAGCAGCGATATTTGACGAGTTGGGAGTGAGAATGTGTTTTCCTTTCCATCATTGTGGTGTAAAATGTTAAACTCATCAGCAGATCAGCATATTTTCCATTTTTATCACATGGTATGGTTCCTATATTTAGATTTTCTACATATATTACTCTAATCAAATAAAAAGCTGTTTAGTTATCTACAAAAATCAATCACTTATTTTGACTCTGATGGGTCTGTCTTCCTTATCTTCAAAACAGGTAACCACTTCCAGCAGCCCACCTAGAGTACTGCAGTCTACAGATACCAATCTCATCATTTCCAAAGCGGAAATCTGCGTTCAATGTGACCAAACAGTTTACGCAACGATCCGGATGAAGCCAAATATGCCCTCAGTTGGGCCTGGAGGTTATTCCCCCCAGGACATCCCCTGCCAACCCTGGCAAGACAGCAGTGGCTCCTCTGTGGGAACAGGTGCACGCAGTCTGACCCCAAATCAAGAGGACACGAGTGCCCAGTCCTCTGAAATCTACAGTGTAATAGCTGTCCGTGTCCCTGCTGAACAGAATGAAGACTTTCAGCAGGTTACCAATGACGACAGAGAAACCAGTAACCTACCAATGTCGTCCAGTGGAGAAAGCTGGGACAAAGGTGAAGCAAGTCCAAAGCTGATCTCGCATGGAGTACCACCGTTACCTGATCTGGACCCTTGTGAGAGCAATCCAGCCAGGCCACTGCAGTTGCAAACAGTGCGGGATGTTGACGGACAACTTGTGTTGTCTTCACTTATTTTTCAGTTACAGAACAGCACAGATGACGCAGTGTCACCCCTCAACCCAGAGAGAAAACCCCTCTTATCTGACCTCATAGACTCAAAGATGGAGGGGCCAACATTGGCATCCTTGAAGAGCTTCGACGGTTCAGAGTGGTCAGACTCAGGGTGTGACGATAGCACTGTAACCACACCAACCCAGCCCTACTGCAACACCAATTATTGCCCATCTCAACCAATTAGTCCTTATTTCCACCAGGGATGTCAGAACACACCACCTAGTGATGCCATATTTGAATTGGGTTACAAACAAAACTGGATGCCTGCGATCCTTCTTGAAACTGCAACCAAAGACAGTTGTGAATACAGAAAGACAGACTATCGGTGGACCTGGACTGGTCCCAAAAAGGAGGAGGAAGGTGAGGAAGATGAACACAGAGGAGGAGAGGAGGGGCAAACACTTCTGGGAGGTTTAATGGTACAAATTCAAGAATAGTAATCCTCTCTATAATCTTTGCTATCTGCTGTGTGGCTGATGATGCAGAGACAGATGTTTAAACTCTCCTTAAACATAGACCAAATTCATCCTGAACTAAGTCTTATTTAATAACCACATCTGGACCATTACATACATTTCATATCTTAGATGTGATATATTATGCCTTGCTGTAAATCTGGTTTTATTTATTTATTAACCCACAATTGTAAAATATTAGACTAGAAATACGTATGGATAGTCTTAAATTGTGAGTTTACATTTGAAGACATTATTGTATATACAGAATTTGTATTTTAAAAGATGTTGAATTGTTGAAGGTTGAACCCAAAGTTAACTTCTTTCATAACTGATATAATCTATTCTGGACTTCTCTTGTTATGTGTTTATACTGTAGAAGGGAATATAGCAGCTACGATATAAAGTTTGAAGTGTCCCTTAATGACAGTATATCTCACTATAGTTCACATCAACATTTACATTGTTACGGTAGTCTAAAGCTGTGTTCAGACAGCTAAAATCTGTTTTGTTTACATAATGAAGAATACACATGATCAATCCCTACATGTTTGTACTTTAAGTGGTTTGAAATGTAGTTTAAATTACTTTCTTACAATTCAACTCAGTCCGACCACACAGATCCATTTTTAAGTGTTTCATTTTCAATAGAGCTGCAATCACACGCAGCCAGCACATGCATGTGTGTGCCATCACTATGGCGACACATTATTGAAACTTATTACGCTTTCTAAAACACACAAAGCCAATCTGGTCAATTTTAAATTACAATGTGGACAGTCAACCTTGAAGATTAGATATGAACACAAACCTGATTGCTTTGTGGCTGAAAAAAGCCTTAGACAAAGTCCAACGCCTATTATCATCTTTTCAGCTGTTTAAAATGGGACTAAAATGACTGAATTTCTACTTGAAATGAATGTATTCCTATTTTAAAACTCATCAACATAGTTCAGTATTATTAGTGTTTGCATCTGTAGCCTACATAAAAAAGAAATATTCCATATTTTTCTAACTCACAAAGTTCATGAACTCCTTTTGTTATCCTCATTGTTTGCTCTTCTTTCAGGGGAAGAAAATACAGTGTGTAAAAAATATATTAGAAGGTGGGGTCACGGTGCAACCTGAGCCACGCTGATAACAGCTAGGTTTGTAATAGCCTGAGCAGACTTTTATGTACAGTTGTAAAGTAATAACGTCAGGTGTGTTGAAACAGTGCGATGTGAGTCACATATGGACACAATGTAGATATACAATACAGATGGTATTGTACATGTGTACATTTGTATTGTGGACAAAAGTGTCTCGAATGAATGGTAATGAATGAATGTATTATTAAGTTACAACTTTCTTTTATTCTGTATTTACAGATCGTGAATTTCTAATAAATGTACTGTATGTTGGAAAGTTTGATTTATATTATTGAAATTCTGAAAAATGAATATTAAAGAACCTTTTCCTCAAAACAGAACTACAGCAATTATAAATGTCAAGATGTGTGTATTCATTGGTTTCACTTTGTTGACACTCACCTCCTGGCAAATAATAATATTCTTATAGCCTCTAACTTCTGTTCCTTAGTCTCCAGGTGAGGTGAATATAAAAGAATAATAAACTTGTGTAGCATATTAAATATTTCATCCAGAATGACTAAACAGAATGGTAAACACAAGATTTTAAGTGGTGCTTTTGTGTGATTCTTTGTGGAGAAACTCAGTTTTACAGATCTGTCGATTAAGTCAACTAATCGACAATCGATGTCAACAAAGACAAAGTTGTATTACTGTAAGTCGACAAAGACAGCCTTAGTATTTAAAAAAGCAAAGATCCTTGCTACATACCACACATATTCACCGTCTCAAACGATAAAGTAGTTGGTGAGGTGCATTGCGCAAAGGATCCAAAGTTCAACTTCACAGCCTGTTGCCGAGTAGTGTGTGTTTTCAATCAAGGAAGGAAGACAAAAATAGTTTTTTGTATTTCTGCCTGCATGTCCGCTCTGTACAAATCTGGTGAACTGATCCAATAAGCTGTTTAATTAATTAAAGCTACAATGTCCAACTGGCCATATAGAAGACAATAATCTAACAGCAGACTGCGTACTAAGTGTAACTGTCTTTTTATGTGGAAAACAGGATATATGGATTAATGGTTAAAAAGTGTTTTCTTTTAGATTTTCTTTTAGGTTTTCCAATGTATGTTTGCAGAATTTTAAGGAAAGATGACCCACCTTTGAATCTGGTTTGACATCTCAAAAATAGAGAGCAGCTTGTGTAACCTGAAAGGGGATTTTCCAACAATTTATAACTGAGATCCTTTTCTTTCCAAGCAGCAAGAAGAGGAAGTGATCCTCCCATTTAACTGTCCAACACAGAGAGGGAAACAGTGCAGCTATCTGCATCCATTGGATGTTTTCCAAGGGATAACCTAAGCCTTTGGTGGATTTCTGGTTTAATACCCATTGTGTGCTTGTCTATGCAACTGCTACCAGATACTGTACTGGAATATTTTACAGTAAAAGCCTGACCCATATACACAGATAACCGGGAAGAAGTAACAGATATTTTAAAGTAAGGAACTAAAGGATAAGGAGGATAAAACTTGGTATCAGCAGATACCCAATATTTCAGAACTCAGGCCAGGGCCAAAAAAAACTTGATCCAGACATTTATTTTTTTATATTAAATATGTTTTCAAGGAGAAAAAATAGCCCACAACTCAGGTGCATCAGTCACAAGAACCAAAAAATAATTCAATGTGACAAAAGGAAAGGTGTCATATATCATAACAACAAACTGCACTGACTGAGAACAGCACACTTTGCAGGATATTAGCTAAATGCTAACAAACCAACACCATGAAAAATGATGGCAAAATGTAATCAATACATCCTGCGACAAAGTATCAACAAGAAACTTTGTATTATGAACATGTCAAAAGCACAGATTTATGGCCAGGTTGCTTCAAAAAAATGATTTGTATCAAAGACTATCACACATGCATAACAGTGGAGCACATAACCTAGGCCGATGCATGAATGCAAATAAGTAATATTGTCTGATGATTTATTCCTTCATAAGTCAAAGCTTGGATAAAAACAAATTGCACTTTTAATCCACGCAGTCTGCTACCATCTCTAAGATAAATCAAGGTATAAAATGTGTAGACAGCCACCTTACGAGGGCTTCTTTGTTCAGTTAAGCTCGGTATCTTTTACAGGACCAGGACACCAGCAGAAAAGGTTTCGCTCAATTGTAGGAAAATAGCTACAGTAAAAGTGGATGTTGTTGGAGGCTGCCAATACATTTTTATATCTCGTTCTGGGCAAACAGAACAAAAAGTATAAACCAGTACGGCGCACGTAATATTTCATAGGCCTTAGGCATTCTGTGACCCTCTCTTCATCAAAGCTCAAGCATGTCAATGAACACGATGCTTCTGTTGTGCTATTTGAGATCAAGTCAGCTATGCTGCCCTTGACATATGAGTGGGCTCTGTGCTTGTACTGAGAATAGGACTGATACAGAAGTAGAGGAGAAAAATAAGCATTGTAAAGGATGATTTAACATGAGCAAAGAGATGGAATTGGCAACGCACCAGCAAAGTTCAATGTTGCAACTAACACAAAAAAAGCATGGCGATGAAATGAATAGGTGAAATGGCTGTTGTGAGTGGGAGTAAGTGGGAGGTAGATAGCCAAAGAAATTGGGTTAGATCCAGTCGAGAAAAATTTGGGACAACTACCTCCAAGAGAATCAAACAGGGCGTAAAATGGCAAAGAGGAGTGAACCGGGGAAACAAAAGAGGATTCTAACTAGTAGCCAATCATCCTGACAACACACTGCATGAAAAAGGACTGAGTGTTTTCAGAGTGAGAGGGATTTACGGTATCTGGCGTGTTTGGAAAAGACATGGCACAGGGCATGTTGTCCAGCTTTTCATCATGCTCTTTTCCTCTATCTCCCCCATCTTGCTCTTCTTTGGACGTGTCTAAAATAAAAAAGTCTTTCCTTGGCTGGCAGGTCTGACAGGTTCTTTTCTTTCTGTCTGCCAGAAGGCTGTTTTTCTCGTCTTTCAACTCGCCAAGTCCTGAGAAGATCGAATGGGAGATTGCTGGGCAAACCCTCTTGAGTGCCACAGGCATGATAGAACTTTGAATGGGAAATAGTAGATCAGATGAACCCAATGCTTTTGTACAAACAGAATTTCGATCACAGCTGAGCGTGTGTGTGCCTGCCCTGGATCAATTGTGTAATTATGGCCACTTATGTCATTTGCAGTACTGAGAGCACATAGGAGGCAACCAGGTTGCACGCTTGTAAAAAGTTAAAGGTTGGGTCAAAATTAGGGATGTTAATAGTTAACCGTTTAACCCTTAACAAACATTAAGAATTTGTACTGATTAATGCTGTTAAACGGTTAAAAGAAATATTTAAAATGAAATAAAAAGCTGAGCAAAACTCAGAGGAGCGGCTTGTCACTGAAAGGAGAATAGCTGGTTCACCTTAACAGCCCACCTTAGGTGAGTCTGAGCCGGTGTTGCAAGACACAGGAGCTTGGCTTGGAGGAGTTGTAGCATTTATTCACTGACAAATAAACTGTACACACATTGCACTGCTACGTTCACAGCTATAACACCATCAACAACCCCACACTCACAGCCGCCACACACATACGGTCTGTTGTCAGACACTCACTATCGTTACACCAGGCAGACACAGCTGATAACCTCGCAGCTAAACTAAATGATGCAGTGGAGACTTTTACTGGGAAAGTAGCTGCATTTGTCCTTGACAATACACACATGCAATGCTTGTCAGTTAACAGTTAATAATCGGTTAACGAGGGTCAGTTATAGGTTAGAAAAAAATTCTTAATTAGCATCCCTAGTCAAAATCCACATATGCTTATTTTGATTCTTTCCTCCTTCAGAATAACAAAAAGCACACACTGTGCAATGTGCCCTTGCAACTTGATATATGCCCTTAAATTTTCTGATACAGTGTGTTGGTAGAGATTCCCATTAATGTTTAATGGCTCCATTGAGGTTTAAACTCCAAAGCAGTCGTTCAGAAGGTTATTTTGGGGGTATACGCATTAATGATTGCCTAATTTATTATAGCCACTATCCACATTTAAGGCAAAGTTCCAGCACGGAAAGATAGAGCAAAGAAAAAAGTCCTTTGAAGAAATTATAACCCTTCAATGTTTGAATACGCTGAGAGAACTTAACGGATAAGTTTGGGTGTCTTTGACATAAAACTATCATCCGACACTCACCCTATCTTGGCGGTAGCCATCTCTTTTCTAGATTTATCTTTTTTGATAAGGCGCATAGAGTTAACTGGGTCCATTGAAATGTATGCATGCCTCACTGCTAATGATTTTGTACTCTGATCTCCAAGTTTGATATGGCACCATGAGGTTACTTTACGGCCGTTTCTCATTTACTCTCATGAGATAATGGAAAGAAAAAGTGTGACTATTGAAAGACTTCCAAAGGACAGTATGTTCCTGTGTTTCCACAGGAGAGGGCTTGCATGAGATGCTACTTAAGATCGTGTTGCAGGCATATTAGGCAATGTCACTAGCAAGAGTATGAACAATCACTTGGTTCACAGGGCTCAGTGTTTCACCTATATTTATTCTGCATGAGCACCACTGCTAAAATTTCACACAATCATTAATATCCTCTGCTCTCTTGTTTCACCACACACAGAGAGCAAGCAGAGGAGAGACAGGTTAAGCGAAGATAACATTGTCGGTACCGGTTACAAACAGGCTCGGTAGTGAACGACACGCTAACATGCTGACAGATTTGGTGTTTGGTTTTATTATATTGTATTATTGTATTTTTTGATGTGGCATAAGTGAACCACATCAAGCTGCCTTTTTTCTTGCAATTCCCATTGAACAGGCACCTACCTCTCTCCCAGACCAAATCATTTGATGAATTGAAGTCTGCATGTAATTGGATGCAATCACGTCGCCCCCGCCCTCTCCTCGCTTGCATTCTAATGAGCTCTTAATGGGTCCTTGATTAGAAAAAGGCACGAAAACAGCTGTCAAGGCCGGCCAGGAAATGATGGATCATCCAAGAGAATTTGGTGTCCATTAAGGTCTATTCTGGGCCCCGTCACGGGTAGGTGAGAAGATGAAAAGAAAGTTTTGTGATATTTAGTTTCCACAGAGACAATTCCCCGTGGAACAATGATCACTTCAGTCTTGAAACTGACAGATGGCTGTTGAACACTGAGAAGAGTGTCCAGCCTGAGCTTGCCAATATTGTTGGATAGATACCTCACAGTTTTCACCATACCAAATGCCAAAAGAATTAAGAGCTGCTAGGAGTGACTAATGGAGGATATGCTTAATAGAAATGGCAGATTCATTATATAGAAACAGTGATAATATTATATTATTGCTTGTCAAAACACAAAGAAGAATCCCACATCAAAGAAAGTCATGCCATTTCTACAATATTAAAATGGGTGATATCCCTTCATATCCTGGCCTCTGGCTCATGTCATGCCACATTTACTGTAAACATGAGCTGCAAACGGAGGGAAAGAAAAACATTAACACTACCCTCCAAGTCGTTATTACAAATAGGGTGTGTGGGGATTTTCTATCACAGCTTGTACTCAAAACTGACTATTCTGGCTGCAAACACTGCAGCAGTTCAAGGAAATACAATCAACTCTATTCAAAGCGGCTACAGCTCTTTTGTGGTTGATTTTTTAAAACCCATAAATAAAATATTTCAGATGCGACTCTCCAACAAGCTATACATGGCAACTCCTCAATGCTGTTTCACCATTCTCCACTTTAAATCGCTCACTTCCTGCAAAGTGACCTGAAAGAGGCATCAAATACAGCCGGTATATCACATGTCTCTTCTCTCCACAGAGACCCATACCTGAAGAGTATGATATCCTTGTCATCTGTGAGGTGCAGATAAAATGCAAGAATATCCATCAGGGAATAAATGTTTGCCACACAGTCACTCTGACTCTGACTTTTATTCATAATTTATGTAAGTAAAAGCACAGAGCGTGCATGAATTGTGAATAAGCATTAATGATTGATAAAACAAGACAAGTCGTTCCGAGTGTGCGGAAAATATTTATCCCTTGTTGGCTAGCCCTACATGTTTCACCTGGTACATGTACAAATTCATTATATATTTTGTGCTTCAGGTGCTCTGGGAAAGTGAAACCACATTGATTTGCATAAGTGATCTAAATAAATCAGGCACTAAACAGAGAGTAGCTGCACTGGTTGAGTTTTTAAGCATGGCAGTGCTTCAGAAACTTCTCTGTAAAAGTGTTGAAAATGTTCTATTGTCTCAGCGCTTTCAATAAAACACATCAGTGCCTCCACTTTCTAACTACTGTAAGAAATAGAAGACAACGCTGACATGAGATGTTCCTGGTGGACCTGGAAGCTGAGGAGTCTTATAAAAGAAAAGGAAGTAATAAAAAGGTGGCCCTCAGCTGCTTGGTCCCTGTAGTTATTCTTAGTCTGACAGTCACTGCTGATGTATGATGAGAAGAGAGGGCCTGGCAAACGTAGCTTGTATTGTGTGCTGATATTCCAGAGGCAGGTGTAGCCGCTAAAAGCTTATAAATAACCCCCCATCCTTCCATACAACTGCTGTTGCCTTGAGTGATGTCGTCTTTCCTCGCTGCCCCTGTGTGCTTTTAGTCCCTGGCGGTCAGCGAGGCTGGACACACAAAACCATACAACACAGATAATTATAATATAATATAAACAGTTACAAACTAAATCTGCCCCACACACATTTCTTCAGATATTTACAGTTGCACAGCTTTGCCAAACAAAACACTAAATCCTTTCTCAACATTCCAAATAGTTCTCCGATAATGGAGTCCATATTTTTGTCAAATCCTTTGATTAAAGGAGGCCCTTCTATTATTTATGACACACTTTTATATTTAGGCTGCACCACCTCCTTGGATTATCTAAAAACAGCCTGGGTGAACGATCTAGGAATAGCCATCACTAGCGATGTCATGATACCAGAAATTTAGGAGTCAATACCAATACCGCGGAATTCCACAATTCTACCCAATTCGATACCACAGTAAAAAAAATAAGCAAAAAAATAAATAAATAAATAAATCCCATGTACTTCAACATACATCAAAACTAACAAGATTACATTTGGACACATCATGATAATGTTGTAATTGACCTTCGCCCATGTAACCTCCGTTAACATTAGCTGTTAGCTCAGTTATTTTGCCAAGCAGGACTGTGCTGCCCACCGGCTGCTAACAGCTAACGTTAACTAGCCTTCCTCCTGCCGATTTTAACACAGATTTGTTGTTCACAATGTCGCATTAACAGTGAAAAAAAAGGGTGCGTACCCTGGACTCATCGATAGTGAGTTTAGCGCTCAGTTTATCTAAGTGATAGTTATACATACATTAATACAAAAATCCCTTTCGCCCCAAAGGCACCAAAGGGAAGATCTCTGTCCATCACTTTTGGCATTGACATGGCACCAAAGCATCGCTTCTCATGACATCCTATCTATCACAGAAGAACTATGGACAGAAGCCTAGACATTGGTCCTGAGTTGATGCCAGGCAAGGGCTTTTGCAGTTTAAAGTATTACACTGATTACACTTAACAAAGAAAAAGCTCTGCAAAATGTATCCAAATATAAATCGTGCTTGCGACTGATGTGGGCAGTGACCAGCCTCTTTAGCCCATATGTTCTGGCACTGTCCAAGAATAACAACATATTGGCAAAACATTTTTCCATCACTATCGGACATCAACGAAAGACCGGTTGATCCTAATCCACTGACGGCTGTCTTTGGAGTCAAAGGATCTAATCTTGTGCAAACCACCTTTCAATATAACACAATAACATTTGTAACCCTTCTAGCACGCAGACAGATATTACTAAACTGGAAGCAGACACAGGCTCCAACCTTGCCCTTATGAAAGATGTCATGCAGCACCTGCATTTGGAAAAAAATAATTTTCAATGAGAGGGAGTGAAGACAAATTTCACCAGATCTGGCCCTTTATCGACCACTTCAATAAGTGGGGTTTCTGGACAATATTTGTCATTGTTTGGTGTTGTTAATTGATTTTCAATAATACATTATTTTAATGATTGACAGCCCTAATTGATTTGTTTTATTTCTGTTTTTGTCTGTTTTTTTTATTTATCTATTTGTATTTTTAATGTCTTCTTACTACCTACACGTAATACTTCTCCCCATTGTTCAACGTTTCACTCTGAAAACCTCAATATAAAGAGTTGTTAAAAAAAAGAAAATATGGGCTTCCTTCAAATTATTTGTAGAGAAAGAAAGAATAAAAAAACATTTCAGCACCAGCACACGCACACGCACACGCACACGCACACACACACACACACACACACACACACACACACACACACACACAAAATCATACAGCCAGAACGAAACAAATCATTTCAATTAAAAACTGGGCTTCCTTCGAGTTTTTGTTAGCAGAGCAAATAAAAGAAAACTTTTCAGAGGCAATGGATATCACCCAAACACACACAGTTCTTAATGAACCCTAATGAACTCTGCCAGACCGAGTAACCTGTTTAATGAGACAGATCAGTGGACAAGTTCCAAGAACTAATCAAAAATCACTGTTAAAGGAGATGAGAAGCAAGAAGAAGGAGAATACAGAAAAGGGAATGGTGCAAGGATCAATTCAAGTCAAATCAAGTACAACAACAACTAATGATAACAATACTGGTTACTGAGAGAGACCTTGAGTCAATGTACAGTTAAGCAGTAATGTATGGCACAGTAGAGAATATTATAGTCTTTTATTTGGCATACTTGCATTTGTTACTCAACACTATAAACAACGTACAGCTGAGGCTGATGGGAAGGTCATTAGTTTGGTCAGAGAGTATGGGGCAAATTAAAATTTTTAACCGATGATGGTGCTAGATGAAAAGTGGGATCGCGAAAGTCAGAGGTATTCATTCTCTGGGAACAATGAATATCTGTACACAATTTCATCGCAATCTATCCAATAGCTGTTGAAATATTTTATCCTGGACCAGTGGTTAACATAGACTGTATATAAGAAGTGGACGTATTCACTGTGACATCATCCATTGGTTTGTGGACTGCTGTTTTGAAGCCTTGAGTTTGACATTTTGCCCGTCGCTATCTTGGATTTTGGGCGCCGCCATCTTGGCTTTTTGCAACCAGAAGTGACATGAGAGGGTGGAGTTGAGTACTGAAATGAACGCTGAATAAGACGTTTTTAGGCGACCAAAAATGGTACAATTAGCTTTCACGAATTAAAAAGATACTGTGAAAGGGTTAAGGTTGTAAGACGAAAACTCAGACAACACCATGGTAGCAACCTGTCAATCACTAGGTAGCCACGCCCTAAAGCATACCCTGCTTTATGGCCTATTTGACTCTAAATGGGACCATAATTTACTAACTGAACATTATGCTGTAATGAAGAAGCCTTGAAACTAGCGATTGAGACCATGAACTCATGTTTACAATGTTTACTGAGGTAATAAATCAAGTGAGAAGTAGGGTCATTTTCTCATAGACTTCTATACAATCAGACTTCTTTTTGCAACCAGAGGAGTCGCCCCCTGCTGGCTATAGGAAAGAATGCAAGTTTAAGGCACTTCCGCATTGGCTTCACTTTTCAGACCCCGGAGTTGCCCACTGGTGGTGAACTGACCAAAACTGCCATCCCCAAAGCTATACTGCTAGCCCGACAAAGAAGTTATATCCAAAATGTGTTTATACCAAAAAAAGACGATATTATATGTAGGAGCAATACAGAAAAATACAGGAGAAGTGAAAGAGCAGTGAAA
Source organism: Sebastes umbrosus (assembly GCF_015220745.1). Classification (NCBI taxonomy): domain Eukaryota; kingdom Metazoa; phylum Chordata; class Actinopteri; order Perciformes; family Sebastidae; genus Sebastes; species Sebastes umbrosus. Next base: position 9,928,773 of record NC_051279.1, read on the forward strand.
AGAGGAGATAAAGGAATAAAAGAAATAGAAGTATGAAAGGTAGTTGAAGAGTAGAACAGCAGAATCAGGTGCTCAGGTGTTGCCTCCACCATTATTAACCTCTTGCTTTTTACAGAGTCCAAGGTCAGATTTTTAACAAGGAGGATCCAAATGGTTCTAGTCTCACTCTCACTTTCATCTCCTTCTTAACAGCCGACTTGTTTCTTTCCCTTTGTCTCCAATTAGATCTTCCTCTCTTTCTCCTTTTCTCTCTGACGTCTTCCTTCTCTCTCCACAGCTCTCTGTCTCCTCTCTCGTCCCCTGGGCATTTCCCAGCGTTTAATTTTGCATTCTTTGTACCCAGGTGGGATGGTGCTGAGAGAAATAAATATATATTTCTTTTAGTGACATTTGTTGAGCACACATTCATAGCAGCCAGTTGTTCTCCTGAGGCCGTCCCAGCTGTTCCTTTCAGCTGTTCAGGTCATTTGGTCCAGCCTCTCTTATTGTACAGGGAGCTATTGTGTCATCTCTTAGCCGCTTGTCCTCGGAGCTGTTTGTAAATTGATCTAGCGGATGGCAATGGTCTGTGTCTGTGTGTGTGCCTGTGGTGGTTTTGTGTGAGTGTGGTGTACAGGGGAGCTGTCATTGGTCTATATTTACCAACTTAAGAATGAGACAGCATTGTGTTGTCCACATTCTTGGCAGTGGAGGACACTTTGTGTTCAGGGTCACCCTCACCACTTCATCAAGAGAGGCAAAGAGACAGGAGAGAGTGAGGGAGACGCAGATAGACAGACAGTGAGAGGTAATACTGAGAGGTGAGACAGCAAGACTGAACAAGATCTTCAAGGAGAGACACAGACAGGCAGACACAGCAGGAAGTGGGATATATCCGTCCTACAGATCTTTGACACCCAGAGGACTTCACCTGTTTCTTTAAAGAAAGCGTGAGTGAGATTCCTTTTATTCAGCCTTCATCTAGATCTAGCACAAATGGCATACATACATTTTTTGCTTTTCATCAGTTAGGATGGGTTACTGACGCATTAGAATATGTGATCACCCTCCGTGAAATATAAAACCACAACACTAAGCCTGAGCAAAATGCACACAGTGTCTGTCTACAGTATATCTGCATAATGCTGTTAATTATTCTTCTTTCTTTGTATTGTCAGAAAGGCTTCTTTTCTCTTGTTGTTACTCTTGAGTCTTTGCTCGTTTCTCCAGCTTGTTGAACTTCTTAATGGTCTCTACTTTTTGATGGCCTCAGTGGATGTAGCTTTTAATTACTCTCTGGGGATGGCATGAAGCAAGCTCCTGTCATGTTCAGACAACGCCTTCCCCTTCAATGAGTAGAAAAGTAGATCATTTGTCCCCTTGTTCCACTGTTGATAGTTTTTTTTTTCCATTATCAGAGACCACGAAACCGAGCTCTCAATTCACTCCAGAGACTGGAAACTGCACCATGTGTAGAAAGAGAGCACTGCTTTGCTTTTGCTCCCTCCAGGGGCCCAGGATCCAGGCCTACCCATGGAGACTGATCAATTTTAATGTGCCAGAGGTCGACCTTCCATTAACAGTGTTCAAACAAACCCTCTCTCCCTGCACTACAGTGAACCACAAAAGAAACAACAGGGGAATCAGCTGGCCCACGAGCCTATTAGCCTGTTAGCTAGCTCGCTGCTGTTTTCCACGATGTAATTGAGGGAGATGAGAAGAAATAACACATTACGGTTGTTTGTGGCGCTAACACAGGTGGTTGCTATCGGGAGTGGGTGAATGAAGCTATCACTCAGGCACGACCTGATTCTGTTTGTTGGGCGCGTTCGGCATTCACTTCCCCAGAGCAGCCGCATGATTAATGATGGGCAGGGTGAGGGCAGCAGCATGGCGGACCTCAACTGATGAATTATTAGTGGCTCGGCGGCCCACAAAGGGGTGATTCATGTAACGTGGGACTAAAACACACCTTTTCTCCACACCTACCTAAAACCACACTGGACTCCGATGAAAAAAAAAGTGACATGCACAGTCGTTTATATGATTTGAAGTATTTCATTTCAAAATTGCTACGACAAAAGACAAAAAATGTGAAAACAAATGACTCGTGGATAAAATGTCTGCTGACATTAAAATAAATCACATTATGGATTATTTTTAAAGCTGACATGATAAGTCAATTAATCCAAAAAACATATACTGTATATAAGGGCCAAAATATTACGGAATCCACCTTATCAAATGTGAATATTTGCTGTTTTTCATGGTCTTCTATGAAAGGAAACTGAATATCTTTGTGTTTTGGACTGGGGGTCCGGACAAAACAAGACATGCGAAGACATCACCTTGGGCTCTGGGAAAATGGGACTGTATTTTCCATTATTTTCTGACATTTTTATGGGTCAACCCATTAGTCAATTAATCAAGAGATAATCTGCAGAATAATATATAGTGAAAATAATCACAAGTTGCAGTCCGAGTTACTTTGAAAAGTCGGTATTTTCTAAAAGGTTTTCAAAAATAGCTACATATCTAGACTACATCTGTTTTTTGAGTATTGTATTCCAGACACCAGTTTCTCTCATTAGTGCATAAATGACATTTTGAATCGAAACCCACTTATGGTGGGTGAGTTGGTGCTTCTTTGCAAATGGTAGTAAAGATGGTGACGTAAGTTTGATGCATGATTCTTTTGATGCAAGATGTAATTGCAGCAGATATTGATTCCTGCTCTGTCTGGTCTTTGGGTTGCTAGTCCCAAGACACGTCAAGATACAGTATCAGAGGACTCGTGCCTCTTTTGATAGCGCTAATCTATTCGAGAGATAAATGGTTCCATAAACATTTTGCATACACTTAGAACACCCTTTGGGCTCAATTATAATGTCTCTAGGGATGAGGCTGGATACCGATTCACAATCCTGCACCACCGCGATGTGGAACAGTCATTACTCTGCCGCCTCAACTCAGCAAAGTACTAGAAATGTAACTATAAGGTCCCATCTGAATACAAAGCACAATATACATAGTTGCGTCTCTTACCAAGGCTGATAAAGTGGCCATTCATTTGGCAACTCATCTGCACTCCATATGAAACATACAGCTTTGAGTTGGCTACAGTGCCTTTAGTGTCTGACTGACTCCCATTGACTCTCGTCGCACTGCCTCCTACACACCTCTGCATGCTCACTCATAGCCTCCCCTCCCTCCACAGGTGCCGGTTCGGGGGTTACCATGGAAACCAGGACGGTGATGCAACGAGAGCAGGAGGAGCAGTCGTCCCAGATGTCTCACAGCATGCAACTGTCCTCCCAGATCAAGAAGAAGACCTTCACTTCCAGGTGCAAACATGCTCTCCTGACTTCAGTGGCAGAGGTTTTCAGATCATTTACTATTACTGTTAACTACCAAAACAACAACAATACTCCATCACAAGTTAAAGTCTTGTATTAAAAATCGTACTTAAGTAAAAGTACAGAAGTATTTTTAGCAATATGTATTTAAAGGCTCAAAGTGGAAGAACTGATTTTGTCCCTAACTGATATATTATTATGACATTATCAGATTTTTAATACTGATGCATGGACGTGTAAGCAGCATTTTACTGTTGCAGCTGCTTGAGGTGGAGATAGTTTTAACTATTTAATATACGGTTAGAAAGTTTATTCCAGTGGTTCCCAACCAAGGGGTCACGGCCCCTCCAAAGAGTCATAAGATAAATCAAATAATTAATGAGGTGAAAAGAACAAAGCGGAACATATTTGTATATATTTTTGGGACTTTCGGTGGAATTTTTGCTTTGTTTTGTGAAATATCAGGTCATTTTACCTCTTTAGGCCTCAAACAGTTATTTAAATAAACAATATAAAAAACTTAAATGGGAGATCTCTTCATGGTGGAACACGGGGCCCAAAATACACACTGCTTTTTTGTAAGAGGTTGAAAACCACTGGTTTAATCAATGTGTTATATTTTAGCTTATCATCACTTTCATGTCAAGTCATGAAAAGAAACTAGTAACTATAGCTGTCAAATAAATTCAATGGTAGTGTAATGGTAGAAGTGTAGCATTAAGCAGCATAGATTTAAGATACTCAAGTAAATTCAAGTAACTCAAAATTGTACTTAAGTACAGTACTTCAGTAAACATGCTTTCCACCACTGCCTGACATACAGGATAGCAATATTGTTTTTGTAACCTCTATTATTTCTGAGAATGCATGCTATTTTTAAAGGATAAGTCTGGTGATATTCTATATTTTTCCTACTGTGAACCAATAACATGCATGAAAAGACCAAAACCAACCATGAACTGATCAACAAGTATTGTCTGTGTAGCCAAAGCCTGATATACCTTATTCTTCTGTGATAGACATCCATTGTTGTCCAAAACAAGTTCCATCGTTGAAATGGGTGACATGTTCCTCCATTACAATAAATATGGGCAATCGCACGCACACCGTCTTATTGCAAACACTCACTAGTGCACCAAATCCGCAACTGAAAATAGTCCCCAACAAATACAATGTACTCCACTTTGAGTAACATTTACGAAAAGCTACAGTGTGCAGCTGTTTCAGAAAATACCTTCTTTCTTTTTTTTAAATTAAACTATGTATTCAAGACCTGTTTATACAGATGCACGTCTTCCGTAGGAACAAATGAGTTTGGGGTTGAGTGTTACAGACAAGAAGTATTAAGGGACAGACGAATAATTCACTGATTTTGGTGTTTTTATGAGATTTGTCAACAATAATAGAATATAAAATATTGCCAGCCTTATCCTTTAAGCAACACTCTGCATACAAAATTAAAACCCTGGACTTTTAATTGCAAGTACAGTTTAGAGTATTTACTGTATGATGGATTTACAGCGACAAAGTGCAATAGTCAATGACGCATAAAAAAGTAACATAAAAAGTGACTATGGGGGTAGGACAAGACATTGGCTCATTTATTTTTACTTATATACATAATAGTTTGTTTGGGAATCTGAACTGCGAGCCTACTGAACACAAACACATTCCCCTCACCTTTTGGACAACATTGCTTCAGTATTTCTTGCCTAAAAAGAAGCTGTATAATCAATATTATTTGGTAGTACCTGTAACATTACAACACTGAAAAGCATAATGTTCTTCAAGTCTCATATTCAGCCCTTAAACCTGATTTTAATTAAAACAAGAGGAACATTCTGCCAATGAGTCGAAATAATTCAGTTTCCAGTGCAGCATCTCTTGTTTCATGCATTTTTCAGAAATGACTTGCAAATATCAGAAAAATGGCACTTAAGGCTACAAAATTCATGAAAAAAGTTTAATTTTGAAACCAAGATTAATTATCTCACCTTCATAGGCAGATTTATTCATTTGTTTTAAAAAAAAAAAAAACTAGGGTTAACAGATTAAATTACTTGTTCAGATTTTGAAATGAACATAAAATACAATTTCACAAAAGCAGAGAACATTTACGTCAGAAAAAAAATATTCTTCTGTGGGGTTTACAGTTTCTGCTCTAAAGACTTTTATAAATAATAAAGTAGGTAAATTTGTTAGTATTATGTTGCTCAACGTTATCCTGATTGATCACAACTGATTTGTTTTTCAGTAGAAGGATAACAAAGTATTTATTACAGAGAAACATATGGCAGGCTGGTTATTCTGAGCTGAATGAGACATTACATCCACTCAAGTATACCCTGTGGACCACTGGTGGTAGCTGCTAGCGCAACACATACACATACATATTCACAAACACAAACACAGTCTCTCTGGTATTAAGATGCCTCTGGATGGGATGAATGGACAAATCCTGATTCACTACCTCAAGCTCACACTTCTATACACAATGTTTCACAATATATCAATAATGTTATACTTCAGTGTTTCTATGCAAAAGCTTAATTTGACATCAGGACTGAACAAACACACTACAAGGTGGAGCTGGCCGTAGAATAAATGAAGACTTTGTGTACGGTTGATCAGTGACTTTGTGGTTAGTAGTGTTATTGTACCATGGATAATAGCTGAAGTCCAATAAATGGGAGGTGTTCCAGTCAACCAGTGTGGCTTGAAAGACAAATATGAACAGCAGCGAATGGGACTGCAATAATCCAAACACTTTGAAACACAATAGCTCTCAAATAAGTAACATGCAGCAGCATCAGCTTACTTTTAATGTCAGCGTGATACATGAACTGGCTCCACATTGTCTTGGAGTGACGTCTGAGATATTATGGTCAAAGTTAATTCCTGAACTTGGAAGCAGCAGTTGACAAAACAATGTCAAAATCAAGAATGAACTAGCAGACAAGAAGTCCTTAAAGGCAGGATTGGCAAAGATTTCAGAAACATTTTTTGTTATTTGAAATCCTCATTACATCCCGACAGCAATCAATCAATCAAATGCTCTGACAAAAAAAAAAAATTACAAATCCGGTATCTGTGGCTGTCGCAGGATTGTAATAAACCTGTCGCTGAATGAATTGCCGCGGTAGTCTGTGTTACACGGTGGTTGGGCATACACCGATTACATTACTTGCCTGTTGACGTTAAAGATCAAAGTGAGCGCTCTACATATAATGACCATCATCTTTTCTTGTGAAATGTCCGGTGTATTCGGATTCACCACATGTTTATTAACCGGTGGAATAATTTCCTCATCATAACGTCCGTACCGTCCAATCATTTCATTCAGCCTGAATGTAATAATTGGACGGACTACCTTCCTGCATTCCTGGGCGCACTCTGCCCTTGTACTCATTGCGCGTCACCAGAGTCTTCCACAAGCTGCTAACTTGACAGCTGTGAGTACTAACAATAACCATATTCGCTGTTCACGATCATTATGATAGGTTTGTGTTGCAGACTTGGTGACTTTCTAGATTTAGGGACTTTTGGAGCTAGTCAGCAGCTAATGCTGCTAGCTACATTCATTGGAAAATAATTGGCAACACTGGGCTGGGTTTTTCATCTGGATCATTTTTAAAAAATCTAGTGTACTCTTGCTAGTTTCTCAAGATCACCCACCCGGCCTTTAAGGTGTTCAGAAAAAAAATGGAAATTTGAACTTCTACAATTCCACGATAATTGGGCTGCTGATGAAGATTATGTGGTATGATTAAAAGCTCCAGGACAGCTACTAAATGAACTTTTGGATGAGTTTCACCCAAGACGTATTCTCTCTCTCTCGTGATGTTACATTGCAGCTTAAAATGTGTCTGTAAGTCGACCCATGTGCTGCTGTTCAAGCTACTGACTTTGCCAGCTGTAAGATGATTTATTGCCCAAATAAAATATCAGCAAAGTAATAGCCTCTTCCATTATACTATGAAGATATCTGAGTCTCTTTCTACACCTGCACACACTCACTCACTGGCATATAGTAGGCCTGTCCAGTTGCACTGTGGCAGAAGACATGCAAAAAGAAAAAAATCACACAGCAGGTACACCAGTGCTCCCAGATGATCCCAGTGAGATCTAATAGGAATCATTTCTGGACTTGCCCTAATAGACTCAAGTCAAATTTACCTTCATTTTCTAAGGGCCCCCTGCTGCAGTGAGTTATTATATTTGGTTAACCCATGGGTCTGCAACCTCCATTGCAGAATTAAGGGAATTGGACCCATTTTTCTCCTTAAGGATGATGAAAATAAGCAATTATTCCACCAGGCTTAGTTCAGCCAAACTTAGAGTTCATCTCTCTTTGCTAAAAAGAAGCGAGCGAGGGGGGCAGGGGTACAGGTGCATGGTGAAATTTATACTTAGAACATCCTCAGTGAGAGTACACTCAAATTTATGTTCATGTAATATTGAACAAAGTGTCCTCTGGGTAGGTTTAACAAACAAAACTACTAAAGAAGAGAACAGTTTTGCCAACAGAGTTTAGTTTTTCTTGTTTGTACAATAGGTATATGACTATTCTTAGTACAGGTTGTTGACATGCATACAACAAAGAGGGCAGATCATTTAGTGCCTCTCAAAGGCTTTCCTCTTTTTTATTTCCTAGTTACACCAAGTTAATATTTTGAGGAAGCCTGTTGTTTATGAACACATAAATGCACAACTTCCATTCTCCTGCACACATCAGCAGTATCGGCTCTTCCATAAGTGTTTGTTTGCTTGCGTGGGTGCACATGTGTGTGCATGTTCCTGTTTATACCCATGCCGTGCGTGTGTATTTATCTGTGGGCTGTACTTGAGCGATACAGCCCAGCCGTAGGCTCGGCGCTGCATTATTCAACGGCCCGAGCCTCTCAGAAACACTCAAAGGGAACCTAAACAAAGGAAAAGAGAAAAATAAGACGGCAAAAGCAGAAGTTGTCCTCTGAATGCCATGAAATGGGGAAATTTCCCAGCTTATAAACAAAAGAAAACGAGAAGTCATGTCAATTTGCATTGCCATTTGTAGGACGGCTTGTTGAAAGTAATGCCTGAGGCTGGATGTTAGCAGCGACGGTAGTTGGGGGGTTGTGTAGTATAGTACACACCTGGGTAAATATACAGTTCTGGCACGCAAACTTGGAGCTGTGTTGTACTGCAATGCACTTCGACATTAGGCCAAAGCATGCTGTAAATGGATCTAATAACACATGAAAAACAAGGAAAGCATTCAAAGTTAAAATATCCTCTCTCTGTAGTTGGTATAACTCTTGTTAAAAGAGCAACAGTCAACCGTGGATTACTGGAGAGCAAAAATGAATGCCTCTCTTGTTACAAAAATTCCTTTCATATCCTCAAGTGACCTTGTCGCTAACAACAAATGCCCCTCTGCTGTTTATGGGGGTGCACATAGATAAGGTCAGCTCAGTTTATTGTTGGTGCTCTAAATGGAGAGCTCATGCTTTAGTGTAGGCTTACACACATGTGCGTATTGTCTGTCCGTGTGTGTCTGCATAACTAAGATGAAGAGACTAATTTAAAGGTCCTACGGAAAGAGGCAGCAGCTGTCAGCGCTTTTGATTTAGAATCACTGTACTGTTTGTGTCCAGTGACTGCTCTGTTATGTATGTTTGGTTCATCATGTTTAGTTTGTGTTCCAGTTGATGAACTGGGAAACGCCCAGCTCTACCACCAGTTGACACAGACACACTGTTGATTAAAGACTGTACAATGCAGAAACTTGCATGCTATGATGCCGAAACAGTTACAATTGTCATTGTACCATGAACAATCTACTGGCTCATATTCAAAAAACAACTTTGTCTCGTAAACACCACATTGTCATCACCCGCTGTTCTTCCTGATTATATAAGCTCACAGCAGACAATAGCATGTGTGTTTGTACACCAGTGGGTAAAAAGGGGAACACTGAACAGAGCAGAAGCAGCTGATGATGGTCATAACATTTCTCGCACTTGAGAGAAAACAGGTCATACACTGTCCTGCTTGGGTAGCTGGATTAGGCTTTGCACCTCACGCATGGGAGGCAACTAGCAGATCAATCAGTTAAAATACTTAAAAGTAGGGCTGGGATGATACACCTATCTCCCGATTCAATACTATCACAGTACTTGGGTGCCAATTCGATATGTATTGCGATTTTTAAGTATTGCGATTGGATATTACGATTTATTGTGGTTTTTGTTAACTTTTCTAACACTAGACCATGGGAAAAAGTTGAATCATACACTTTTAGGGACTTTTACTGAGGAAATATCTAAATTATACAGTGAAAATGTTTGAATTTCAGCATGTATGTAGTCAGAGATGTCCTGAAGTCAAATATATCCGTCATTGTCAGTTATTATTTATTACCTTTTTTCAAGCACCCCAAAAATCAAAGAATAAAGACATTTCCCTCAAATATTAGTGGTATTTTATTTTGAATTTATTGTTGTTGTTTTATACTTCTGGTGAATATAATCCAATCGATCATATTTCCATATATGTATTTTGTATATAAAGTTCCCTTTGTTAACACCTTACTTTGAAAACCTGACGTAGTCACGCGTGTATACTTCCGCTAACTTTGCCAAGTCCGTCGCCAGCTCGCCCGTCAGCTCCGTTCCCTTTATGCATCCATGGTCAGCTCCATCGGGGCAGTTTGAATGCATTTAACATAAATGTCAGTATATGGGTACTCTACAGTTGTAACGTTGGCTGAGTTGGCCATGGAGATGAGAGTGGCGGCTGGCTTGACCACACGTTACCGCAATACCAGAACGTTAGCTATCCATAACAGAGTTAGCATGCAGCTTTAGCCATGATGTCTAGCTCTGCTTTTCCTGGCAATGTGTGAAACCCAAAGTGTTTCCCTATTTTACTGTATGTGTAGTGTTTACCAATTTGGATTTAAAATGTGACGGTGCAGGTCGTATCCATGCACACCCTCTGCCGTTTTGTACTTTATCGTTTCGGCTCGCTGCGCCCAGCTGCTGTTTGTTTTGGTGACGGATATGGAACAGATATGATGTCACGTTACTCAGACTACAACAATAAAAGCGGTAACTTCCTTCTACCTCCGCATAGACTCATATGAAGCAAATATATTGATTCTGACATCAAAAAAATCTATTTCAAAATCTTAAAAAAAAAAAAAAACGCGATATATAGGTGAATCAATTTTCTTTCCCACCCCTACTTAAAAGTGTTAAAAACACTGCACTATGCGTTCCTGAAAGAAAACAAACCGAAGAGACTACACACAGATTATGCCCAGCAGCTGTGTAACACAAAACAATAGCCAGCACTGGCAGCGCTGCCATTGTAACTGATGTCTTCTTAACTCTCTCATCTCTCAAAATCCAATGTAATATTTTAGAAAACACTGTAGTGCGTGTTTATACTGAGCAGTGACAAATCTGCGTTGCCACACAATGAACCACACTTGCTGGCTTACCCCTGAGCTGCACAGATCCACAGAGGGTATTAGTTCGAAAAACTATAATGACATTGCATTTTAAAGTGGGGCCTGTCTTTCATGGATTCTCACTTCTTAACAGTTTATGTTGTTCTGTTTGATTTTGGTTTGTCAATGTTTACCTTCTTCGCAACAGGAAGACAGCAGAGAAAAATATCCATTAAAGCTGTTTCCAGTCTGGAGATGAGATAAGAGTTGCCAGTTTTAAACTGAATCCCCGGAGTGCTTGAATAAATGAAACCTCATGTATATAATGTTTGCCGACATTAACCGGAGCTCTCTCTGATGTATGGCCACCTCTGCTGTTCAGACAGAGAATAGGAGAACCACTGCTGCTTTCTAGTGGCAGAGGAGAATAATGATCTGATGAACTTGAGATTGGATAATGTGCCGTGGACCATGGCAAAATGAATAGGCATGCTAATGTGAACACTCAATCCTTTCATCAACAGAATAAATAACTGTGAAGGATGACAAGAGGAAATATCTATTTTTTAATCGTTCACCTGTGTCATTTGATGATATGCAAGATATCTTGTGTTAATCAGGCTTTGTTTTATTTTTCCAACGTTCTCTGAATGCAACAGCAATGAGGAAGCCTCCTACTCCGATTTCTTTCCCATCATCCCCGCTGACCTGATGTCCGTCAAGGAGATTCTGGGCATGGACAACTTCCCCCGCCACAGGACATGGTGAGATATAAAATCCTGCAAAATATATGGCGGATGTTTTTGTTGATTATTAACAAGACTTGAGGGATGGATGATATGGATAAAAGCCTCAACTATGGTGCATGTAATTATACGGCCTATCACAAAGTCAATAAATATTTTGATTAACTAATTGGAAAATCAATTAAGAAATTGTTCATGCGTAAAATAATCAGGTATGAGTGTCTGTTTCACATCACATTGATGCATAAATGTTGCCATAAAGCAGTCATGCTCATTGATTTGCAACATTGCCCACAATGGCATCATACACCATGAGAAGTTAAGGAAGGCGATAGATTCCAGAGTTCAGTATATGGAAAAAATCTGAGGTTTGACAAATGTATTTTGTCTCACAGTATCGGCCTCCGTTAACAAGATTAATATGCTGGTAGTAGGGATGTCCCAACAAAGTCCTTTTTAATGTAGGGTATATGGCGATACTGGCCCCAATCCAATACATATATTTACTAGGCAGCAGAAGTAATGTAGCAGGCTGATGCGGACAAAACACAGTTGAGTACAGTAAAGAAAGAATCTGCATTTGATCGACTTTATTTTAGCCTATACCAATCCATTAAAATATGCCCCAATATTGATCCTTAGGATCGGCTCAAGACATCTCTAGCTGGTAAGGTAACAAAATTGCATACTTAAGAGCCATTTGTATCTGTACCTCCCTGCTGGAAACTGCAGTAAAATTACTTAAAATTAGGGCTGTCAATTGGTTAAAATATTTAATTGTGATTAATCGCATGACTGTCCATAGTTAATCACACATGTATTTTATTTGTTCAAAATGTAGAGAGATTTGTCAAGTATTTAATACTCTTATCAACATGGGAACGGGTAAATATGCTTGCTTTATGCAAATATATGTATAGATTTATTATTGGAAATTAATTAACACAAAACAATGACAATATTGTCCAGAAACCCTCACAGGTACTGCATTTAGCATCAAAAATACGCTCAAATCACAACATGGCAAACTGCAGCCCAACAGGCAACAACAGCTGTCAGTGTGTCAGTGTGCTGACTTGACTATGACTCGCCCCAAACTGCATGTGATTATCATAAAGTGGGCATGTCTGTAAAGGGGAGACTCGTGGATACCAATAGAACCCATTTTCATTCACATATCTTGAGGTCAGAGGTCAAGGGACCCCTTTGAAAATGGGCATGCTAGATTTTCCTCGCCAATATTTAGCGTAAGTTTGGAACATTATTTAACCTCCTTCACGACAAGCTAGGACATGGTTGGCACCAATGGATTCCTTAGGTTTTCTAGTTTCATATGATACCAGTATCTTTACTCTATCTTTAAAACCCTCTACAACCTAAAAATTGCAAGTTGCATTATTGGTTAAAGAAATGAGTGCTGTTAAAACAAATTTGCGTTAACGCGTTAACTTTGACATCCCTAGTAATAAATTAGTATGATAAAAAAAAAAATCTAAACTTGTAATATCCAACAACAACAAATTGGGCAAATTCAGGTCCTCTCTCTCTGCAGCTGCAGATTAATTGATAATAAAATGATTGTTGGTTGTAGCCCTACTTCTAATAGCCTCCATCTGCAGCCCTCTTATTTTATTCTTCATTTTGGATTGGATTAATCTCTCCTTCTTATACTGAACCAAAGCACTGTAAGCAAGCCTCCACTTTTCTCTAGAGGACTTCCTTCCTGGATGTGATGTGCTTGTCATAAAACTCTGCCTCTCCATCAGTAGTCACCACCACATCCTCTCTCTCCACTTTGTTTGAGAAAGTGGAGTGGGTGAAGTTTCACTGGTGCATTGCCCTGTAAACCATTGACCGCACATGAGCTCTTATGCCAACAGAGGGTCTCAATAAACAGGAAATCAGGGCTTATGTCTGTAAAAGGCCAGCTGGGGAGTTCTCCCATCATTTACTGTCTCACGGATGTCTTGAAGCTAATAAGCCATAACCACTGAGTCACACAATGGAAACCTTTGTATTTGTATTTTTTGTATTGATGGGGAAGAGGAAGGAGCCCACATCCCATTGTAAGAATGTCGATTAATGGACGAATAGAAAATCAATCTGCAACTATTTTGATATTCTATTAGTCAGTAAGTCATTCTTCTAGCAAAAGTGTCTAATATTTGCTGGTTGTAGTTGCTCAAATGTGAGAATTTACAGCTCATTACAATAAACCGAATATCTTTGAGTTATGGACTGTTGGTCAGAGAAAAGAAAAGTAATTTGAAGACATCCCTTTGGGCTGCAGTTAAATGAAATGGATATATTTCCACTATTTCACATTTCTGAAATTTTAAAGACCAATTTCATAATCGATTAATCAAGAAAATAATTGGCAGATTGATCACAAATTAAGTAATTGTTAATTGCGCTTTTAGACGATTGACTCTAATTGCAAACATCAAACTCTCAAAATGATTTGATAATCCAGGATATATAAATTATATGTTATTAGCTACAGTAGCGCTAAAATATATACGATTTTGTCAACTAATTGATTAGTTAGTTTCTTCACAAAGAATCACACAAAAGCACCACTTTAAATCTTGTGTTTACCAGAGATGAGCTCATAAGTTTCTTAGAAATAAATCATTCAGCATGAAAAAAGCATAAAAAATGACTAATCGACTAAATAAATCTTAGTCGACTAAGACCAAAACAACTGATTAGTCAAATAATAGACTAAGGTGAGGAAATCCTAACCCACAGAAGTGACAAGTCGACTGAAAAATGTACCAGACACTACAAAGAATCGGTACATGGCTGGAAGCTGGACTTAATTTCCCGCCAGTACAGAAAGTCTTTAACTTATTAGTGAATCAGATTTTGAGAGGATTTTGTTCATGACATATATGAGCCATCTTTTACTTTTTAAGTGTCTTATGATCATGTTGCGAGGACAGGATTACTGCTCAGCTGTCATGAAGAGGATGTCATATATCTAAAAATAAATCCCAGAATAGGGAGGTTTAGGTCACAGAGAACAGGAAGCAAGGGGATTGTTGCCTCTTGTCACAGGATTTGCTTTACCAAAATCCCTTTTCTACTGTAGGGGCACCTTGTCCTGTCTGGGTCACGTAGTCACTGTGTTAGGTCTCAACAGCACTTTCACATTTTGAGGCTTAGTGGCAGCCTCTTTCCTGTTCTCTAATCCGTCCAGAAATTGATTAGACTCTTGTGTCAAAAAGGATTTGACATCTCTAATGTATGTAGACTTCTTTGTCAATGCTAAAAATAGCACAGATGTTTTCTTCTTCAAGCCATGAGAGGAAGCTTTGGCTGGCAACAGTAAATAGATGGACGGACAGAGGTCACAATGAGTATTGAAGGAGAAGATGTTCCCAAGGAGGGAGAGTGAAAAGAGGGGGGGAGTTATTGAGGGTGCAATCTTATCACACCCTCTTGAATGAGCCTCAGCTGCAGCGATGTGGCCCTGCCAACTTGGCATCTCCTTAGGTGCCCTCTCCCATGCCACCACCACAACCCTCCATCTCATCATCGAGTGCCTATCCTATCCGCTAACGGGCTTATCTCTAATTCATTGGTCTTGTCTCGCCTTCAGATTTTTTTTCCACCTGTTAAAGCCTTCTACCTCTTGAACTAGCGAGGTCGATTTAGAAAAGCGCAATTTCCTCAATCCTTCACAAATCTTATTCCCCTCAGAAGCGCTGAGGCGAACATGGTGTGGATGGATATTTTAGGATGGAGGCTGGAAATCTAGTAATGCTGGAGATGACTGACTCCTCCCAGGATAAGAGTGGAAGGACGGAAGGATGAAGTTGAAAGCTCTCGCGGATTGGCACACTATTTCTGGAAGGGTCTGAGTGTTGCAAGATGGTGGAGCATGACATTTGTTTTGATTTGTGTGGAAATGAATGCGCTAGATCTTTGTGTGTTGGCTCCAATTGCACATTGCTATGTGATTCGCATAATGGTTTCTCCACTACTTCGTGGTAAGGGGGTAACATGTAAATGATGCAGCTGACTCATGCATGCCTGGTTTGTCTTGGCAGGAGGGGTTTGCTGTTGTTCGCACCAATACGCAATATCAAAATTACCATTTGGAGCAATAATTAAGACATAAACCCTCTCATACCCACTGACTTTGTGTGTTCCCGTGGCTCATTTCCTCAAGGCTTAAAATCTTTGAGCCCACAGAGATTAAAAATACTGACAGACACACACTTTACTAAGCGAGCCTGTGGCAGAAAAAGTCAAAACCATGTTACTGAGCGCCTGGGAGTGTGAGTGTGTGTACGCACTTGTCTGCATATGCATCTATGCAGGCACGTATTTATTTGCATATTTATTCATACTGTTTGTGCATTTCACTGAATTATAGCAAGCACTTGTAGGGCCATTCATGCTCTAGTGGCCATCAAAGCTCAGAGAAGTGTTTGTGAATATTTAAGATTCTGTCTCTCTGTTTGTTGTGGCAATGCGTGTGTGAAGTACATGTTCAAATAATTAAGCCCTGGGGACTGTCAATCAAAAGATGGTTCAAGATACACACACACACCCTCTAGAGATGAGAAAGAGGAGTATTAAAACGCTGCATTTAAAAGGCAGGTAACATTCATGATGGTGCGCGTTGGAGTACGTATATACTTCCATGCATATGGATGAACTGCATGTTCACAGGAGAATGTGCGATGCCGGGCTACATTAGGGTATTCACAGCTACAACATACCGCACACGTGTATATATTATAGACTACTATAGGGCCTTCTGGTTTTGTTTGACAGCCTTTACATAGAGCTCAGAGCGCCGGTTCAACATTCATAGAGCTGGTGGGGATTCACACGACCCCTATATAACGAGGACGTGATTCAAAAGCAAGTCGAACCGCAGTCCCCAGTTTCCCTACTTACTATGCCACCTTGCTGCCCATCCAAAGAAAGATAAAAATTAGTTTCTTCTGAGTGAATAGATCACAACCGCCTGCCATCTCCATGACAACCGATTTGATGAAAGGCAAGTCAAGGATGTCACACAAGCGGCGACACAGCAACAATTTGACCTGTCCACACCTGAAGGAGTCCTGAAGAGGCACACATCATCATGTGTGAGAGTTTTAGAGTACCAGCACGGCGTCTCCTCGACGTGATGTGAATCAGCAGTGGCAGCGAGGCTCATAAAAAAAACGACTTCTCGAAACCTTTGAACGTGTGCAAGAATGGTGCTCATGTGAAATGACACGAAGGTTTAAATGGAGCAGCAAACCACCGACCTCGTCGCTGAGCCTTTCAAACGACAAACTGCCAAATATAAAACTAGCATTTGTCTGCAAATGGACTGGGACAGAAAGAAACGCTTACGTGCCAAAAGGAATCAATGTAAAATTGCTGTTGTGTTTCTCACAGAGGTCGACCGGTGTTACAAACCGTGTACAAATTGTGTTCAAACCTTTGTCTGAATTGCTGTTTCTACTCTTGTCACCTCCTTTGATGGCGGTCTGAATTGTTTTGACAGCCTACTCAAAATTTTCAGATGAAGCAAATTACTTCCCGTCTAATCTTTGTTGAAAATATTGTGTGGCTGAAAATGAACACTTCAAAAGTGCATATTAACATACATTCCACAAATGTTCGACAGTATTATGTATGAATTGGTAATTTGAATGTTGCTGCGTTGTAAAGTTTGCAACAATCTATGTGTTCTGAATCTGCATCCTGTATTCACCACCCATATTAGCTAATTACAATTACAAAGAAACAGAAAAAAAACAATAGTCCTGAATACAGTTTATTAAATATGTATGCCGTTTTCCCCCAGGGAAATCCTGAAGGATACTCTGGCTGAAGAGTATCACAGAGACAAGTGGACCAGGTTTGGGAATGAGGCTGAGAAGGTGGAGGTAGACGTGATCAGGAACCAGCATGCATTACGCAGACGCGTTGACAAAAAGGCCCTTCGCAAGGAGGTAAAAGTCAAGTTTTGGTCTCAGGAATGACCTATAACACGGACTGTCTTGTACTCAGCTTTGTCAAAACAATAATACTTTAGTGCATGCTACCACTAAACTACTGATGACGTCCATGCAATTAAATTCTATTGGATCTGTTCTGTCTGATGATTGTCTGGTTTATCATATGTGAGCTAACCTGTTCTTTATGGGCAAATTCCATCCTGTTTGGTAATTAAAACTCTTTAAACTTTTAACAAGTTAAGTTAGGCTACATTCACACTAATACGTTTTTGTTTTAAAACATATAACTTTTGCTATGTTTATGCCTAGCGTCCACACTACTTCGGCATTTTTGAGCCCCTAAAAGGGAGATGTTTGAAAACGCTGCTGACCTTGATTTAGTTTTAAAACTCCAGGGTTGCGTTTTAGTCTGGACGGACAGAAACAGAGATCTTTGAAAACAATGACACAGACACCTGCGTTCACCTCTTGATTGGGTCTTATCAGTCATGACGTGTCCTTCCCTGATTCGTCACACAACATCACGTGAACTTTTTCAGTAAGAAAACAAACGACATCAGCCTCAACCTGTTAACAGACAGACAAACAAACAAACCAACGCTGGTGAAAACCTAACCTCCTTGGCAGAGGTAACAAAGCAAGTCTGTCTTTGAGATGGGCTGCAGAGCAGATGTTAAAAAAAATACAGCATTGAGAAAAACGAGGTCACATCAGTGACCTAGTTTAATCAAATTTGATATATCAGAGATAAAAATATCAATGTATTTTAGTGGTTGGTACTAAATATATGTATTTTTTTTCACTTCTTGTTTACCAAGATGTTTCTCCAGCATCACATTATCCAGACTATTTACGGTTTCATTTTTGTGTTTCCTGTTTATTTGTTTCTCTTATTCTGTTTTAATGACTTATGACGCACTTCTCTTCTTCTTCTTCTTCTTCTTGCTATAGAAAATAAAGTTTACTTAAGAGATACATAATATATTTGTGAATACATTACTTTTCCTCTTCTCTGCTAAATCTATATATTTATCATTTTCTGTGCTCCAGGCAGAAAAGAAGGCATCTGCCCACATGAAGTACCTGGAGCGTCTGAGTCAGAAGGCCCCAGACTTTGCAGTCCCCCTGAGGGCTCACACTGTCTGGGAGGGCATGACGGTCACACTCTCCTGTATCGTTCAGGGCTGTCCACCCCCAAAGGTCACATGGTAAGAACTTCTGTCTCTGCTACACTCCATTCTTTTAGCCGCCATTGGCCTATAGTGATTTGTTTTCCAGCCGTTTCTATTAAAGTCTATTGCTCGGGTCGAACTGTACACTGGGGTCATTTTAATTTAGTTTCTCGCTTGGTTGGAAAGGGTTAGCAGAAAAAGTGTCATGGCCCAAAGTTACAGCTTTCAGGGAACGTCTACATAAGGTGTATAAGGATGTGATATATCTTACTTTAACACCGTATTTGAACTAAACAATCAGACGATTAATCAATTGGTCAATCTACAAAAATCTACTTAAATAACCATTTAAGTCATTTATCATTTAAATCATTAATTTAGTCATTTATTTATTCATTTATTTATTAGCCTCTTGATTGTGATCTTTTGCTGCTTTTCTCTATTTTATATCACTGCGAATTAAATATATTTGGGATTTGGACTGTCAAGACGATAAAACAAACATCTGTAAAATGCCTCTTTTGATTAAGGGAAATTTTAATAGACGTTATTTCACCATTTTCTGACTTTCTATAGAGAAAGAGATCAACTGCTCTATCGAAGAAAAAACAATCATAAAATAGTCCTTAATTGCAGCCCTGCATTGTATCATTAATTCATCCATGACATGACACAGTGAAATACTGTTGAATTAGTCATGCGATCATTAGAAGTATAGTGTGAGACGTAAGGAGGTAGGTTAGGTACAAAGTTACACTCAAAGTCCATAAGTTGCTTGCAAAAAACAAAAGTCATGACACTACATTTCTGAACCCTGACTTGAATATTGCGCTCTGAATTAATATGAAATTACCTGTGTTAATTCAGGCAACGTGCCGAACTGTCGACCTTGATACTTGAGCTGCTGCGAGACTAGCTGATGAATAGACTGCGTGTGCTCAGTATTCATGAACCTAAGCTGAGATCCAGATAACTCGCTGGCTTGTGGGTTTCACCATCCCATATGGGACCCATCGAGCCCAATGAGCTGCAAAAGGCTGCCCTCAACTGTGCCCAGCACAAGACAGAATGAGAGATCAAAGGGCCTTCTGGCTGTTATAGATTCAGCCAAACTAACATTTGATTAGTGAAAGACGTGCATAAGTAATCAGCGAGCAGGATCATTACACATCGAAGTGAAGCCCATTGTTCACTTTTCCTATGATATTCAAAAAAAGAAACTTTCAACACACTCTGATCTATTTCTAACTTCCTACCTCAGGTATAAGGATGGTGTGCCACTGCGAATGTCTGACCAACCATGGAATTACGGTCTTCAACAAAAATTTGGTCTTAACTCGCTGGAGATCAGAAGGTAGGTCACTAACTTAAATCCCTAATTAAGGCTGAAAAGCTCTGTGCAGGAAGCTGTACGAGTACGAGGCAGGGGTGCGTAAGATAGGGCATGTGTGCATAGCACGACCTTGCCATTCATTAATTTAGAATAAAATTAATAATTTAAGAAAATTGTGGGTAAGGTTAGGAAATGGTGGTGTTATGAGATAAAAAATGTGGCTGTCAAACTCAGAAATTAAAGCTGGTGCTGAAGTCTGCTCCATTAATTAACGTCATAGAATGAAGAGAGTCAATTAAGTTGAGTGGTCTGATCGTAAGGCGTCGCATGTTGTATTTGGGAATAATTTAACAGCCATCACAACACTACTACTACTACTACTACTACTGCTACAAAATGTGCAATGAAAGCAAAGATTTGTAACACTACAGACACATCTTTATTTCTGCTCTGGTTACATAAATGTCTATATCCTTAGGTGCTCTCCTGATGATGCTGGCAAGTATAAAGTGGTAGCCAAGAGCCCCCTGGGTGAAGCTATGACATTTGGAACACTTGTGGTGAACTGTGAGTAGTTTCCTGTTTCATATCAACTCCACCCTGCTGGAAAACCTTTATGTATTATACAAAGATGGGTTACAATGCAATTGCTGAAATACAAGAGTTCTGTCGCGGGCTCTAAACTGGTTATGGGTCACTGTGTCACCGGGAGAGGATATCAGTAAGATTAAAGGCTATATAACCAGTCCAAAGAGCATATACACTGCAGGATTTACACCATGTGAAGGCTTTTCAAACCTGGTGCACACACCTTCAACTACATACACCAGTCAGCATCAGCATTGAGCAACTGTATTTGGCACAACTGGTCCATTTAAACTCCACACACACACTACTCAAAAACTGTTATATATTGATGACACTGCCCCCTAGTGTCTTTGTTGTATAGGCTTGATACATGTCCAAGCATAGACAGAGAACAAAGCTTAGTCATTTTGTACACAAAAATAATATAAATAATATGTTGCATTTGAAGCCATTACGAATATCCTCTTCCTGTTAATAAATCATCAATCTTACGTTATCTGTCCAGATAAAAATTGTTACTTTAGATGGGAAAAACTGCCATTAGCTGGGCCATCTGTCTGTGAAGCTCCTGGATGTTGAGTCAAACGTTATGCAGAATGTGTTGACATTAGGCTGATATATATACCAGTCTTTGTCCTATAACACCATCACAAGTGAGCGCTTTTAATTAGTGAATAAACAGTCTGACGCTGTAAATCAAACGTTACCCAGGTTGTAGACTGGTGGTACTTGAACCGGTCCGTGGAAACAAACAGAGTATTGGTGCTAACGGGCGGCGCATGTCTAACATGACGTAGCCGCTGATTAGCAAATGTTTACTCACTTTTTTCACTCCACTCGGCCCGAATTGCTCGACATGTGCTTCAGCGTCCAGCTCCCTACTGCTAGTGAAGACTTGGGTAACGAAGAAAAAAAAATAATTTACGAAATTAAATTAAATATGAAGTTAGCTAGTTAACTTTACTTGAATTAGTGGTGAAGGTGTTGCTACTGGTTACTATCCTCCACCGTCTCCACGTTACCGAAGCCCCGCCCCTTAGCTTGGCAGGTGGTTTTGTTGCTAGGCAACTCACACTAATGACTGACGTCGCCTTGTTCCCAAAATGGCGAACAATTTTGTGGGTCCTGTCAGTCGTGTTGTTTTCTTAATATATTCATGGTCGTGTCTAGAAGGTAACCCGTAAATTGCGAAATCTGATCTGAGATCTGAAAAAATCAATCAATCAATCAATCAATCAATCAATCAACATTTATTTGTATAGCCCTTTACAATAACCAAAAGGTACCTGGAGTGCTTTACATTAACATCAAGAAATAACAGGAATAAAAACATAACATATCATAAAATCATAAAAAGGTACATAAAAGCACAGTAAAAATGTCACAGCGCTACTAGGTATTAACAGCCAATTTAAATAAAAAGGTCTTGAGCTTAGATTTAAAAAGTGCTAGGTCAGTGACAGTGCGTATATCAGGGGGCAACTTGCTCCATAGTTTAGGGGCAGCGACAGAAAAAGCACAATCACCCCACAGCTTGTCTCAACCTCCGGACTTCTAAAAAAAGTTGACCCGATGACCGCAAAACCCTGTTATGCTCACGGAGAGTTAAAATCTCGGACAAATAAGGTGGGGCGAGGCCGTTTAATGGCTTTAAAAACAAATATCAAGAGCTTAAAATTGATTCTAAAGCGAACTGGCAGCCAATGGAGCGAGTAAAGTACGTGGGTGATGTGTTCACGTCTTGAAGTGTTAGTTAAAAAGCAAGCAGCAGTATTTTGCACAAGCATTTTGCAAAATGTGCAAAAACTCTTGCGAGACTCACTGCCTGACAACCTATCATATACGATCCTAACCTTAACTATTGGAGATCAATGCCTAATCTTAACCATCTCGCGAGACTTTCCCCAATTTGCGGGTTATTCCCTTCTAGACACTACCGATTTTGTGTTTTCTGCATTTCAATTACATGCGACTGGAACAAGAAAGGAGTAGGTTAAAAATTTAGTCATAAAATTAGCATAAATTACAACCCCTGATCTCAAATTATAAGAATAAATCCACTTGAATTTCATCAGTCTCCTTTGAAAAGCTGAAACACCTCTGCTAACATCAAATGAAACACTTTTATGAATGAAGTGAATAAACTGTTATTGTAAAACCGCGCTAATTCGCACACCAGATGCCTTATTATAGGCTATTCAATGTGTGTGCCTATATATTGTTTAGGCTGTCAAATACTAACTTAAGTAATAATGAGGGGAAATGTGTCAAATTAAAAGATTCCGTATGGTTTGCCACGTTGGATAAACAATTGCAGAAAACCAATATCGATCGGGCTTTAAAATTGGCATTTCAATTTTCACTTTCTTTTGCAGGGGCACAGACATTCATTAATGCCCCCAGGTTGCTGACACCGTCGTGGCTAAATTTGACCACATTATCCATATCTCCATCCTCCTAATACCTCCAATATTGCCCACAGCCCAAAGGGAATGATTTCTACTTTGCTATTTTCTGGGTTTTTTCGCTGTGCACAGTGTAGTTTTCATCCCCATCATCCAAGTTTTTTCTATATAAATTTGATATTTGGATGAGAATCAGCACCAGATTAAAATGATGAGGAAAACAGATCTCTTTGCAGCACGCATGCATTATGAATTATAATGAGGACAGTGGTGACTAATAGGCAAACATCTACTACAGTGAGCATTGCAGCATTGTGACATCTCTTTACATCTTTTAAATGACCTGCTCGGTGCCTGTCAGTAAAGTTCCCTAATGTTGTAGATCATAAATTAGATGGTTTATGGCTTTAATGATGCACTTCAAGACTTCTCCTTGTCATCTATATTTCACACGCTTTCTTCGGTTGTTAAAAATAGGTGAAAGGGAATATTAGATGTGACTTGCATGAATGTGGCAAGGCCAGGTTTGATTTGTGTGCCGCATCTCGTTTCACAGCATCTGTCTCTGTTTCTGTCTCCATCTCTGACCCCCTCGCTGCCGCTCTCCAATCTGTCCTGCTCTGCTGCTCTGCTGCCCTGCGATTCAGCATATCAAGGAGCCGTGGCTGGTTCAGAGTATTCGCAGACCCCCGGTAAGTTTCACGCCAGGGCCTAATGAAAAGTGTCCCCTTTCATTTTCCCTGCCACCCTTTGAAGTTCTTCCCTCCACCGGCGAACGAGGGAGGGCTGGTTTAGCTTTGAAGCCGGTGACACAACACTCTGCCATGCTGTCCATGCTGCACTTCATAAAGAAAGACACGGATGCACTGAAAGGTAGCGGTGCGTTGACGCCGTTTGTTTGCCATGGGAGTTTATGTTTCTGTGTGGGTGTGCGTGACCATGGATGTAAGTAAGACTATTTGTGGGATAGTTTGCTGTAGGGATAGAAAGACTCGCTTTTCCAAAGGAGCAAAAACGACAGTCATGTATATTTCATTTCAGGGACAGCAGGAGATTTATTCCGTTTTGCTCCAAGCTGTGGAGCATCACATATTGGCGGTGGCACTCTTTGGCCTAGATTCGTCTCCACCCTGTGTGGGGATCATGACATTTTCAGCCTGTACCTGCATGTAGCTCAGTATCTAGTCCGGGTAGCTCTTCATGAGAGCTGGTATTTTGCTTTGAATAACAGCATAGGTCATTTGTTCACATGCTTTAAAGAACCTGTTGACCTAAAAAGGGCCTCTTGTGACAATGTGAATTATGACTGTTGTCTATTAGAAGCAAAGGCAGAAGTAGCACGACAATATTTTGCGAAATCTTTTAGGCAGAAGGTCAGGGCTGATGGATGGGGCAGCAATGTAATTTTGACAGGGGAGACCACCGTCAACCGTTTCCTTCAAACAGTCAACATTCATCTTTTTTTATCATGACCATAATGATTATCTTTACCGAACCGTAACCAAGTAGTTTCAGGGCTCAAATTTGGTAAATGGATACGACCACTCAAAGCGCACACTTCATACACTGCCATGTGAGGTACCAACCTGCCCATCAGGATATAATTTAAACGCTCATTCACACATGGATGGAGCAGCTTTCGGGAGCAATTTGGGGGTCAGTATCTTGCCCAAGGACGCTTCAACATGCGACTGGAAGAGCCGGGGATCGAACCCCTCAGTCTTTCAATTGGTGGAAGGCCTGCTCTACCTTCTGAGTCACAGCCGCCCTTAACCGTATCCATAGCAGGGGCAGGTCAGAAAAGAGGCACATGAATCATTTTTATGACTCCATGCTGGCGACAGCCGTGGCCGGAGGCATTATGTTTTCGGGTTGTCCGTCCGCTCCATTCTCATGAACGCAATATCTCAGGAATTCCTAGGGAATTTCTTCAAATTTGGCACAAATGTCCACCTGGACTCAAGGATGACTTGATTAGATTTTGGTGGTCAAAGGTCAAGGTCACTGTGATCTTATGTCCGTCCCTTTCTCTTGATGTCTCAGGAACACTTAGAGCCCATTTCTTCAAATTTGGTACAAACATCCACTTGGACTCGAGGATGAACTGATGTGGTGTTCAAAGGTCAAGGTCACTGTGACCTCAAAAAACATGTTTTTTGGCAACAACTCAAGAATTCATATGACAATTTCAAACAAATGTCTAATAGGATAAAGTGATGAAGTAATGATATTTTTGTCAGATATGGATGTAAACTGCAACTTGACTGGTTGGCGGAGACATACAACCATGACGCGGTAATTCTAATCGTAAATGTCATATCTATTTTGAAAAGCATGTTGTCCTGCAGATAGGGGCATGAGATCAGAAAACGCTAATGAGGAATGAAATCTGTTGTTTCATATAGAGGTTTTATATATTCTCTTGTTGAGAATGAGACTTATGAGTTCTTATAATTAAATCTTCACTCTCATCATATCACACACATCTGTGAGATTTCCCAAGTCCAAGAAATAAAGCCCATATAATTCCTTTCAGTTTTTATTATGATTATGAACATTGTACTAACAACTGTATTGCTTGGAAGCAGACACTCAGCTAGAGTTCACTGTTGAACCATATATTCTTAACCACTCGCTGGTATTTGGAAGTAAAATAGTTATTTCCTAATCTTGCAGAGATTCATTCTGGTTCATCTTGGATCTGCAGTTCTAATTGTCGGCTTAGCCGTGCAATCAGACAGTTTTACTTGAAAATAATTCTTTCAAAACACATTATGGGTGCATTGTCTCATTTCCACACCCAGTAGTGGTTTACATAATTGGATTTGAGTAGGGATATGTTTAACTGTTGTCTGCTTCTTTGACTATTTGTGTTGCTTGTTGGACTCCTTTGCAAAGCGGTGTCTTCCAGTGTCACATTTAAGTCTGCAGCAAGAAAGTATTGATGGGTAAACATATTTAAACATTTTCCTTTAAAAGATAGTTCATTTTATTACTCTTAAATGACTCAAGGCCAAGTCATGAGTAGATTGTAAACTAAGCTTTTAAAATGAAAATTATGAACCAACTTTAATTAACTAAAAAGGCCATCTTATGCTGACTTGCATAGCCATAATAGACATAGACCCTCTGCTTCATCCAAGAGCGCGAAGAGACAAAGGACAGTGATGAGAGGCATCCCCTGGAGGAACAACAGAAGACAGCAGAAAAAGCTGAAGATGTGACTTTTTTTTTTGAAAGTGAACACTTTCTGACAAGTAATTCCTTGAGCTGCCATTCTCTCACTTGTCAAAGCACTGAAGCAATACAATCTGGAAGTGAGAGATACGTGTGCCACGAGGTCTTGTCAAATCCCATTTCGCATCTGAGAGCCTGTGAGATGTTTCTTATAATGATCTAGTTCTGCTTAGCATTCCAGGCTATCACAGGAACGTGAATAGCTTCATCCAAAACGCACCGCTTGGATCTCATCGTTCAAACCTTCCCTCAGCGCAGCGATGATTATGATAAATTCACCACAGTTGCGCTTTTGTTTATTGAGTGATTGATATTGTAAAATATGATCTGCTCCATATGAGATAATCAAGTATCAGTTACTTTAAAATGGCAGCATGCAATACTTCAGCACATTCACGCAGCAAGAAGGGCCCACAGACATTACGCGCTGATGAAGCCTCATTCGAAATGATTGCCACTTAATTTCTGAGTGTGTGGGGAATGTGTTACATTATGCACCTACATATTACTGACGCAGGTGCAGCAACAGTGTAATCGCAAGACAGCTAAAAGAAGAGTAAAAAAAGATATCCCTGCATAAGGAATGATGATCTGTACATGTATTTGTTCTGATTAGATGTGTGTAGGTTGTATGCAGTTTTGTCGCCTCTTTAAAATAATTTCAAAGTAAAATAAAAAATCTCTTAAGACCCTCTAGGTTGCTTAGTTCAGTTTCACTCCCTGCCACTACCCTTACAGACAATTATATATATATATACTTCTTATATAATTCTTTTAAACTCAAAATAAGAGAATATACCTTCAGTTTACTTTTTATGTGCTTATCAGAGATATGCTTAACAAAAGTAGACTTAAGTATACTTGGCTCACACTGACATGTATACAGAAACTCTAAATCAATTTTGCTTATAGGCCTACTAATATTTTGATCGAGATATACTTAAGAATAGTATAATTAAGTGTCCTTGAGTAGCAGACTCGAATCTCTGCTAAAAAGTGGGCTACAAGTTTACTTCACTATAAAAACTATTAAACTAGTAGTTTACTGAGAGTGTACACTGTACTTTAAAGTGCACTTTCATAAACTAAAAAGTGGGCTGCAAGTATAAAACTAGTAAACTATTAGTTTACTAATAGTATAGCTACAGAACAAAATAAGACTTAGGTGTAAACTAGTTGTGTACTCAATGTTTATTATTCTTACACTTAAAGTATACTTAAACGTATACTTTTATAAAATAAAAAGTGGGCCAATTTAGTCCCAAGAAGTATTAAAGTAGTACACTTACAAGTATACTACTAGTACATCGATATTAGTATAAGCATACTTGTGAAAATATATACTTCAACTTTACTTTAATATTAGTATTACTTTATGTATACTTCACAAAATAAACTTGAAGTATACTACTTTTTCATAAGGGTAATGAGAGAAACTGAGGAAGGACGAGCTTGTTTCTGCTAATGTGCAGAGAATAAAGATAAACTGAGCACAACTGATGGTATAGACACATTTAATTTGACCAGGTTTGGAGACACAGCTGGGGAGATGATGGAGTAAGCTCTCATTTCTTATCATCAGGAATCAGCATACATCTTCCTGCTTGCCACTTACCTCCTGCACATCCTCTGCTTCCTGATTCCTCTCCTCTTTACCTGCCATGCTTCTTTCCTTTGTAGCAGCCCAAAGGAGGTCTGTGCAATTTTATAGTGCTGCATCCACCCAAAATGATTTTTTTTTGCTGCTGTAAGGCTATATCTGGAGTGGACCCACTTTTCAATATCAGTGCTATCTTAGCCCAGCACCAGTGAGGAAAGCGAATGTGTGTGTATATTGATAAAAAAGTGCTTCACTTTTAATTTTTCTCCTTTTTCTTTTTCTTCTATTTTACTGATTTGTCTGCCAGTTTTCCTCTTTTTTAGTCCTCTTGTGTTTCTTCTACTTCTAAATCATCTCCCTTCCTTCCCCGTTATCTCTCCGTCCCTCTTATCATGTCACCTCCTCCTTCATCTTTGCTCTCTCTCCTAGCCTTGAAGCATGAAACACAGTTTGGCAGCACCTTCCCCCCGACATGGGTGACAGAGGGTGACAGCCTCACCCTGCAGTGTACCTTCAGCTCAGATCTGCTGCCCTTCCAGCAGGTCACCTGGTTCAGAGATGGTAAGTACGTTTAAAGATGAGTCTGATGTTTGACAAATTTAGATGCGTGCTTAAGGTTTGTCGGCTAATTGTTTCCTTCTCTAGGAATCCAGCTGCATCCGTCTAGCAATGTGGACATTAAGAGAGTCGACGACAAGGCCTCCATCACTTTAAAAGCTGCACACAAGGAGCATGAAGGGGTTTACACGGCCCGACTGAGGACCTGGGACGACATCCAGGAACACAGTGCTTATGTCTATGTTGAAGGTGAGGACCAACAGAGTAACAGATTAATCGATTTGAAAGTGGTTTTGATGAAAATACTAGGGCTGCAACTAACGATTATTTTCATTGGCGATTAAATTGTTGATTATTTTCTCGATTAATCGATTAGTCATTCAGAAATTAAAAGTCAGAAAATGGAGAAAAATGTTGTTCAGTGTTTCCCAAAGCCCAAGATGACGTCCTCAAATGTCTTGTTTTGTCCACAACTCAAAGATATTCAGTTTACTGTCATAGAGGAGTAAAGAAGCCAGAAAATATTCACATTTAAGAAGCTGGAATCAGAGAATTTAGACATTTTTTTTCTTAAAAAATGACTCAAACCGATTAATCGATTATCAAAATATTTGGCAATTAATTTAATAGTTGCAACGATTAATCGATTAATTGTTGCAGCTCTAGAAAATACTGTTCCTACTGTTTTTTGTGGTCCTTTACATTTTTAAAAGGTGTGATTATTAAGTTGTTTCTCAAACATCAGGCTGTTTTTAATATTTATATCACAATATGTTGGTAATTATTGTGTTTTACAATGAAATGTTTAGGATTTTGAGGGTAAAGGTTCAATCTTGAACTTTGGAAATAATAGTTTGGCATACAATCTTAACACAAGGTCCACTTACTTCTCCAGGGCTTTCAACCATCTCAAAGCCTTCATCCGCAGATGGAGTTTGCACAGTTGTCATGGAGACCGAAGTTCCAGGTCACAACTGAGCAAACTCCAATCACCGATGAAGACTGTGAGATGGTTGAAAGCCCTGGAGTAGGCTGGTAAGTGGACCTT
Source organism: Sebastes umbrosus (assembly GCF_015220745.1). Lineage (NCBI taxonomy): Eukaryota > Metazoa > Chordata > Actinopteri > Perciformes > Sebastidae > Sebastes > Sebastes umbrosus. The sequence goes on from NC_051279.1 coordinate 9,958,202, forward strand.
GTGTTGAGATTATTTTGTCAATATTAAAGGGAAATATGCTGATCCACTTTCCAGCCAAGAAAGTCTCTAAATATGAAACCAGTTAGCTTAGCTTAGCAGAAAGACTGGAAACAGGGGGAAACAGCTAGCCTGGCACTGTCCAAAGTTAACAGAATTTACCTAGCAGCACCTCGAAAGCTCACCAATTAACATTATTCTAAACAATGTTATATCTTGTTTGTTTAATCCGTGCAAAAAAACAAAGTGTTAAGAGTTAAAGGTCATGGAGTCTTGCCATCACACACACATCGCACAATGTCAAACTACTCCTTTTAGGATGTTCTTTAAAAAGTATACACCTCTCCTGAGCCGGCATGTAAATAGCTGTCACACCAGATCACGTCAGAAACCCCCTCAAATACTGAATGGTGTCTCTAAACAGGCTGCAAACCTAAGTTTCAAACGATATGCTTCATTCTAAAATGATCCATTTACTGTTTGAAAAACCTGACAGATGCTTTTGAGTGACCTCGAGACCGTTGCATATAAAAATACCTGTGTTTTTTGGGCGGATGGAATCATCATTTGTTGTCCCAAGCTGGATAAATGGTGTTTTGATCGAAACCTTCACTCAAAACACTATTTGCATTCCCCAGATTTTGGGTCTACTTTCATTTCCTGTCAGCAAACTAGCCTGATTCATACGGGGAAATTGCACCATCAATCAAGCTGTTCTGCTGTAGAGGCCTTGTTAATTTTGTTCAGTGAAACTATATATTCTTCACAGACGGCTATTTTCTCTCGCACATTGTTTGCCGCATGCAAATAAACCGGAGAACAACCCCCACTTGACTCATCAAACATTTGAAATGTGTCTGGGCAGCTCTGCAAGGAAGCTTGGCATCTTTCAATATAATTCCAGTGCTTACTCATGTATGTATTGCACCTTAACTGCCACAGTCACAGTATAATGTGCACTGAATCATTTATGAACTTGGTTAGCGCATACATTACAAAATGTAGCAGTCCAAACACACACATGTACGCAAACACTTTACTGCAAAATCTTCCTTCAAAGCTCCCTTAAAATCTTGGCACTGGTCTCTCTCTCTCTTATTATGGAGCTTCGTTACCAGAGCTGGAGGTACTAATTAGTGAATCAGTGAACTTCCCTGCTCGTGGGTTTTCTCCTTCATTCATCCATCATATCTGCATTGCAAATAGGCAGTACAGGAGAGCAAAAACAAATGAAAGTGAAGGAGGGAAAGGGAGGGCGAGGGTGCAAATTTAAAACAGGAAAGAGATGTGCTTGATGTTGGCTCGTGTCTTTTGTTGAAAAAAACATGTATTCCCAGCCTCAAGAAAAGGTTTGTAAACACATCCGATCACTTCAATCCGCTTAGCATAATTTCCTCATTTCCTCTGTCTCCTCACATCCACTGGTCTTGATTTTATAGAATATGTTGAGTAAAATGTGTTAATATGTTGCTTCAGCCAATGAGTAAGTGCTTTAAACTTGCATTCTTTCTAATAGCCAGCAGGGGGCGACTCCTGTGGTTGCAAAAAGAAGTCTGATTGTATAGAAGTATGAAGTAAACATTAAACAGTAAACATTGTAAACATGAGTTTATGGTCTCAGTCGCTAGTTTCAAGTCTTCTTCAATGCAGCATGATGTTCATTTAGTAAATTATGGTCCCATTTAGAGTCAAATAGACCTTAAAGCAGGGGATGCTTTAGGGCGTGGCTACCTTTTGATTGACAGGTCGCTATCACGGCGTTGTCTGGTTTGGGAGTTGTCTGTGTTTTCGTCTTACAACTTTAACCTTTTCACAGTGTGTTTTCAGTTCATGAAAGTTAATTATAACCTTTTTGGTCGCCTAAAAATGTCTTATTCAGCGTTCGATTGTGGTTAGCTCCACCCTCTAATGTCACTTATGGCTGCAAAAAGCCAACATGCCAACCAAGATGACGTCGGCCAAAATGCTGAACTCTAGGCTTCAATACGGCAGTCCACAAACCAATGGGTGACGTCACAGTGACTACGTCCACTTCTTATGTACAGTCTATACCATAAATACTTCCACGATGACATTTTCCTCACATAATGTGCTCTTCCCTTACATGTTTCTCATCACTTCTCTCTGCCACTATTTCCTTTTTAGACCCCTATAGTCAGACTCACAGATCTCCTATTGATCTAATTCCTCATTTTACTAATTTTACCCCCAAAATATATTGTCCATTGCTCCAGTTTCTCCATCTCCTTCCTCAGTTAACCGACTTTCTCCTCCTCATGCTGCAGATGCATCAGCTGCAGTGATAGGAGGCCCCGCCTCTCCTCTGGCGGTCAAGGTATCTGACATTAACAAGGACTACGTCTTCCTTACCTGGCAGCCACCCAGTGCTGATGGAGCCTCACTTGTGGAGGGTTATTATGTGGAAAGGTGAGGATTGGCCTGAAATTCTTCTGGGAGTTTTCAGGACTTTCTTCTTCACTTCTCTGGCAATTAAGACTGATTATTAAGTTGAATTGATTGAAGTTATCAAACGACCAATTTTATCCACTTATCGTGATTTTGAGCGCTAAGTATGAATACAGACTTCCAATAACAGCTTCTATAACATCTGGAAAATGATTGACAAGGGTTTGGATCAGCAGAGAAATTGAAAGAATAGGTAATTTAAGAAAGACAGTAGAAAAATCTCAAATTTAATAATCATATAGCAACTAATTATTAGTTTTATGATCAATTATTTTCTTGATTAACCAAGTAAACATTTGGTGTATAAAATATCAGAAAATGGTGAAAAATGCTGAAGCTGACATGAAAAAAATTTACAATTTTGTCCAATCAGTTGACCAAAAACCCAAAGATATTTACTTTGCTGACACATTAGACAAAGAAAAGCAGCAAATCCTCCAAAGTCAGAAGCTGGAAGTAAAGATTATTTGGCATTTTGCTTGAAAAATGTGTAAAAAGATTAAACAATTGTCAGAATAGGTGCTGATTTGTTGTCTGTTCGATCAATCAAAATCTGCTTTGTCAAATTATTGAGACATAAAAATGTATCTGTATTTGTCAATTAATTTTATCAGTGTCGGTCAATTGATTATTTAGTGGGAAAAGTGGGCTGTCCTTCCAAAAGAAATTCCCCAATTGCTTAACCAGGGATTTAAAATGTATTTAGAATTTGTGCTTCAGTTAAACTTCAGTTTGACTGCATTTTATTTTTACATTACCAGGAATTAGATCTCTTACAGTGAACTCACGTTGATTTAATCCCCATAAAAAGTCTTAGTTGAGATCGTATTTACGGCCATTTCCTGTATTGCAAGTCAACAATAGACCTACAGCAAGACTATCCTGCTGAACCTTGTCTTACTCTGCATGCTGCTGGTGAGGAAACTGGATTGGGGCAGATAAAGATGGCTTAGTGGCGGCCTGCAGTGGTGTTGTATCTATTTGGCAGAGTTCACATGAGATGGATGGTATACATGGTAATTATCAGCCCTCGACACTACGCTAACAGCCGAGTCAAAGACTCCCGCAGGAGAACAGGTGCTGCACTTATCACCAACACCGATCAATCAGGATCGTCCTGTAACTGTGTGTACATACAGTACATGTGTGTGTTTGTAGAGAGAGAGAAAGCATGTGCATTTGTGCATTTCCATGTGTGTTTTTGCTAAATAGAACATAAGTATGTATATTTGTGTTCTTCATACCTTCTTTATTCAGTGCAGAAGATGCAACTCTTGAATGTTTTTGCGTGAGGAGAGGGAAATGTAAAATGTAAGATACCTAGTTCCCTAGCAACCCCCTTATGGTTAGAAAACTGCCCTCTTTTCTGTCTTTGTTTATTGCAAGTGGCAACAGTTTGTTATGTATGCTGTATAATTTGAGCCGCGTTCCACTTTAAAAATCTCTTTTTACTGATGGTCTCTGTTCACAATTATGGGTCTTGGTGGGATATTTACTGACTTAGATGTGTTGTTGTGCAGCCTAAAATGCTTTAAAATTGCTTTCATAATGTTACACCCTGCAGACTGAATATAAAGTTGTTCACACATTATGTGTTTTGCTCTTTGTGTACCTCTTATTCACATGTCTTTTCTCTTTCTTTCTTTTCTCTCTTTCTCTCTCAGATGTGAACTCCCTCAGGGTGAGTGGGTGCGCTGCAATGAGCATATTCAGAAGATGTGCTACTACCCGGTGTTTGGGCTAAAGGAAGGAACTCTGTACCAGTTCAGAGTTCGTGCTGTTAACCAGGCCGGAGTTGGGCGTCCCTCCAAGGCTACAGAGCCCGTCCTCACTGCAGACCCCCTGAAAGACACCAGGACCATGGGTAACACAGTCACATCACCACACCTAGAGAAACACAAAGGGGTGACACATTTAAAGAAACAAACTATTTGGGTCAAACAAACTTCATTTTTTGTGGTATGAAAGCAAAAGCAGACCAACCACAAGCATTTAGTGATTGCAGATATGTAATTTTAGCATGAATTCAAAAGCCGAGCCACTATCAAATCAATATGCTGATCATGAGCTCTCGAGAAATGTATGCAATATCATCTAGTAACCACGTAGTCTTTTCAATCAGAAAAGCTATTAAAAACAGAGACGTGCTGACGAGCTTGTGTCCCACACCGCGCACCAACTCCCTGATAAAAAGTGAGTGAAATAAGAAGCGGCAACACAACTATACCCCTCTACCCCGTAATGTTACATTACAAGATGCCTCTTTTGTCCCATTTTCTAGCTGTTCATAATAATATACAAGGTTCAGTTGTAGTCTGTATTATTAATGCTCACACTCAATTATGTATTTGTGAGCTCATCGGAGAAGATAAATTAAACACATGGTGCAGCATGGCCTGCTGTTAAACCCCAAAATGAACCTGTCAGTCCACATGACTTCATGTTTTCCTTGGTCGGGACCATAGACTGTATATAAGAAACGGACCTAGTCACCGTGTCGTCACCCATTGGTTTGTGAACTATGGTTTTGAAGCCTCAAGTTCAGCATGTTGGCCGTCGCCATGGTGGTCTTTTGCAACCAGAAGTGACACGAGAGGGTGGAGCTAAGTACAGCTGAAAGCTGATTAAGACATTTTTAAGCAACCAAAATGTTACAATTAACTTTCATGAAATGAAAACACAATCTGAAAGGGTTAAAGTTGTAAGACGAAAACACAGACAACTCCCAGACCGGACAACGCCGTGGTAGCGACCTGTCAATCACAAGGTAGCCACGCCCTAAAGCATACCCTGCTTTATGGTTTATTTGAGTCTAAATGGGACCATAATTTACTAAATGAACATCATGCTGCATTGAATAAGACTTGAAACTAGAGATTGAGACCATAAACTCATGTTTACAATGTTTACTGAGGTAATAAATCAAGTGAGAAGTAGGCTCATTTTCTCATAGACTTCTATACAATCAGACTTATTTTTGCAACCAGAGGAGTCGCCCCCTGCTGGCTGTTAGAAAGAATGCAAGTTTAAGTAACTTCAGCATTGGCCTCACTTTTCAGACCCGGAGGTTAACCACTGGTAACAACTAAATTACAGTACACAGAGCTCTACTGATGGGATGAACACCATTCTTAAAAAAGATACTCCTTTGGTGTTTTGACGATAGTTTAGAGCGCTGATCGCTCCAAAACTTTCTGTTGAGTTGGTGGCTGTGAGGTCATAGCACACGATTCACATCATTTTCACACTCATCAAACTATTCAGTGATGCCTGCCTGGTGTCCTGTATTGAAGCATCTGCATTTATTTTGATTCTTCTCTCACTTATTCAGGTTTTTCCTTTAATTTGTCACCCCATTCGCATCTGCTACTACAAAGAGCATCAGCAATGATGTGTTAGCGACTCATTCCTGCTGTTAGTTTACCTCATCTGCCTCAGTTGCTGTGTTTACACCTGAGAAGCTTTCAGCACCACCAGAGAAAACAGATGTGAATCTCATTTTGTAAAGCTCGAAGGTTACTGTGACAGCTTCCTCATAGCATCCTGGAGTGGAACACTTTGTTTCTTAAAAGGTTACTTTTTAAATAATACAGTGGAGGGATGAGAGTGATCGAATCAGATGTAACGTAGATCATTGTGTGCGTGCGACTGTGTGTTAGAGGAAGGACAGATGGGCTCTGGTCAGATGCTGTGGATCATTAACCACAGATGAAGGACAGACAGAAGGTTGACTTGCCTCCAGCCTGCTCTCCATCCTTCCATGTCGCTCTCTCTCTCTCACCTCTTTGTCTCTCTCTCTCTTACCAGTGGCTGCTCCTCTAACATTAACGCTAATAGTGTTATCATGGGCGCCCATATAACTTCATTACCCTGATGTGTCTCCCTCTCTGTCTCCCCCCGTTTCCCAGTGGTCAAAGCAGGCAGAGGGAAGACGATCACCATCACAAAAGATGAACTCGAAGGTGAGAATGCCATGTTTTTATTTCACTGTAGTATAATTTTGTCATAAAAAGATGCCATTTTCACCTGTGATTCCAAATAACATCTATGTTTTACTGGCACACGGGGTTGCCGCCTCCTCGCCTTTTGGCCGCCTCGGGCTCGTGGCTTAATGCATCTTCATATTATATTTAACAACGAGCTGCAGTAATTGTATAGCTGAGGCAATGAGCATTTCCCCCATTTGCAGAAGTGAAAAGAATGAACAGTCCCTGGTGGTGTCCTGGTAAGTGCACATAATGGCTGAATGCCTGCGAAGAGGGCTGATAACCTTGTGCAATGTAACTCAAAGACAGAGATAAAGGGAGAGGAGGAGGAAGATGTGTTTGAGGAGGCGACGAGAAAATAAATGTAGCAAACACAGTGCATCCATACTTCCTTTATCCTATTCCTTAATGGAGCAGAGAGTGTGTAAAGAAAGAGAGAAAGCATGCACATGTGTTTGTGTGCAGCTTTTTCTTTTTATCAAAAGACAGAGAGACAAAGCAACCCTTGCGAGATTTTTCACCTACCGTGACAAACATTTTATTTGAATCTACCAAATACATAACAAGTAGAAAGCATTTAAATATTTACAGAGGTTATGCACATTTTCATAACACCTGTTACAGCTGAGGTGGAGCCAATTTCACCAGCTGCCTGACTCCAGAAAAGTGTAGTTGTTGTTTGTAAACTAGACTACTGCTCAGGCTTGTTTAAAGGCCGACAATAGTGTAGTCACCAAGCATGTGTACACCAGTAGTGTGCACACGTATACACACATACAGTGAGGTCTGAAAATAAAATGACAGTGATAGTTATTTTGATTCTGTACTCCAGCACATTGGATTTGAAATTAAGGACCGACTCCACTCTCGTACCAGTGTGTTAAAGGTGCTAAATGTGAGATTGGGAGCATTTTCTATTGCCTCCGCAAAGGTCTCAACATGGCGATGGCTGAGCCAGCGTCTCAAAGCTAACGTTGCAACCGGAGGAGGGTGATATGCTGCCGTGAAGAAGCCGTCGGTCGGGATGGCGTTATCATATGAGAGCAGTGCAGAGCGGCGGCAGTGAGCTAGCCAGCGGAGCACGCTCCCACACAACATGAACTAAAAGCATGCACGGCCGGCCCAGCGATGTCAACATAGCATGGAGAAGCTCGGATTACAACAAACTGACACGCTGACAGCTGTTGTTGCCTGTTGGGCTTGAGTTTGCCATGTTATGATTTGGGCATTTTTTTAATGCTAAATGCAGTACCTGTGAGGGTTTCTGGACAATATATTTGACTTTGTTTTGTGTTGTTAATTGATTTCCAATAATAAATATATGCATACATTTGCATAAAGCAAGCATATTTGCCCACTCCCATGTTGATAAGAATATTAAATACTTACTAATAAATTCTCCTTTAAGGTACATTTTGAACAGATTCAAAAATGTGCCATTCATTTGTGATTAATCGTGATCAACTATATGGACAATCATGTGATTGACAGCCCTAATAAAAATACAAAATACAACTTTAAATGGTCAAAAAGAAACACTTGTTTTTCGACCTTAAACATCTCTTTGGTTTCTTTAGCTGCATGTTTAGAATCATTGTCCTGCTGTATTGTCCTAAAATAAAAAGGGTCCTACTCTGTCCTACTCTGTTCACCCAATGTGGATGTGAACAACCACCTCACCCTCAAAAGGAAACATCAGCACTTTAACCTCATAGTCATGGTTTCGTTTCAAATCAAATGTGCTTGAGCGCAGAGCTACTACAATGAAATATACTTACAGACTGCACTGTACACACTCTCTCTGACACACACCGGCTTGCTGCTTCTACCAGATCAGCATCTCTCATTTCACGGCTCTCTCTTTGCTCTGGAGTTCCTCTCTGATCCACACCGCAGCTCTGTAACTCTTCAGGGGATACAAACAAAGAGATGAGACTTTTGACTAAATCTGAACACTTGCATCGTCCTTGAGTGACTTGGAGAGTCATTGAAAGTTTGCTGACTCAAGCCATTTGACTGTATGTTATCCGATATACTTATGGAGGTGAAATTTGGGGCAGCCAGGTAAATCTTACACATTGTGAGCCTGTCTGACTCAAATCCACCAGAAAGTGTATTGAATTTCTTGATGCAAATATTTTAACAAAAAGAGCCTAAAAAAAGACTCTGCCAGCACTTTTTGGACTCCACATTCTCATTCACACTGACCTTGTTCTAACTTATTTATTTCGTCCTCCTCCTCCTCCTCCTCCTCCTCCTTTCGCTGCTGTGCAGGTCAGGTCACAGCTCCTTTCCCTCCCACAAACGTCCACGCCTGCGAGGTGAGCGACACCTACGTGGTGCTGAGCTGGACCGAGCCTGAACCCAGAGGCAAGGAGCCGCTCACCTACTGCGTGGAGCGGGTCAGTCCACACATACATAGACATGCAAATGTTCATATTACAATAACTCTGGGGATCTTGGTTGATGACAGTTATCCCCTTACCCCTCACCTAAACATAACCTCTTTCCTCCCAAAGGATAACTTGCAGAGACTTGAAACTGGCTTAAAATAGATCATTAGTTTTTTTTGGTGGAAGTACATTGTTTAATACTAATAAAGTTGTGGACAGCATGGAAGGCATAGACTGTATTATAAGAAGTGGACGTAGTCACTGTGAGTCACCCATTGGTTTGTTGACTGCCGTTTTAAAGCCTCAAATTCGGCATTGTGGCCGTCAGCATCTTGGTTTTTGGCTGTCGCTGTCATGGTTTTTGCAACCAGAAGTAGCGCGAGAGGGTGGAGCTACGTACAGTGTCATTTTCTCATAGATTTCTATAAAGTGCTACAGGAATGAGTCCTAGAATCTGGAAATGAGTTAGCATTTTAGCACTTCCGTTTCACTCGTCTCTAAGTCAATGGGTTTTTAGTTAGATGCCTGAAATAAGGTCTGTGGTTAACACAAGTTTAAGAGATTTTAACGTTTTGTTTTACGATGTAAAGTACGTCAGTAAATATCCTACTCATGAATTTTGAAGCTTTTTTAATGTCTTAAAAAAGGCAGGTACTAACAAGTGGCTAAATGAGACTACAATACGCCATCATGCTAACTCATCCGCCTTTACAGCCGCGTTGTGTATACTCGCTCTCATGCGACCATGGTGTATGTTCGTTTATAGCCTAACGTTAGCTTTTTACTTCTTGTGATTGTATTCACACTTCAAAAATCATAAAATGATGTTCATTTGTGGAGATGTTTTGTTACCTGCCCAAAACCAAACAACAGACAGACACAGTTAGAGACTAGCTAGTGAACATAGTGGAAATATTTCCCTAAAGAGTTGGTATAGAGTAAAACAGAGCTAAAAGGTGAGTGCATATTGAACTTCCATTTGTCAGGTTGTCAGACACATGACTTCAGATGAATGCTAATGTTGCTCTGTATATGCTGGATTAAAGAAATAGGCAACTGTTTGCCCCTAGTAGCCCCTTAAAGAAGTGATGAGCAGGAAAATGCCCTCACTGTGGAGAAAACAAGAAAACACACCTACAAAGAGTTATTCACTATACTAATGAAGTCAGATACAGAGATGCACTCTCTAACACACAAAAACACATATACAAGTATATTCATACACTCACCACCATTGTAATTAGTAATACCTACACATCCGCTGAACACAAGGATCAATTTTCTTGCATCATCAGCTCCTCCAGTTGCTCGCTGGGTTTGGGCAGTCTGGTGCTGGAGCGTGAGCCAAATTAACAGCAGGATCCAGTCCATGGCGCTAATTAAAGAGACAAGAGGAGGAAACACACACAAACACACACACACACACACAAACACTTCTACCACTGTGGTGTCAGTTTAAGTGGGAATTTGTGGACTCATTAAAAGCGAGCAAACCTTGATGTTGCTCTTTTGTGCCCTGCACTTCGGCATTGAGGATTTGATTCTTGCTTGCATACTTTCTAACCGGTGATTTAAAACTACCTAGATCTGAGATCTGATGGTTTAGTTTGGTTTAAAATATTTAATTCTAGTTTTAACTTATTCAGCAGTGTTTTTATGATGCATTCAAGGTAATGTCTATAAAATAAATATTGAGTTTTTCCAAGCTTCATTGTTCAGAAGGATGCCAAAATAACAAATATGTTTTCTTCCAACATATCAAATTGTGGGGGTCTGACCTGTTCATTACAACGATAAAGGGCTCCGGCTCTCCAATATCAACCCAGACACCCAACAGCTTCCAACTCCAATAATCAGAAAACTGCCACAGGAAATAGATTTTTATTGGACTTTTATAAGTTACCGGGGTAATAAAACTGTCAAATCTGTCAAAGGCATCTGAAATTACTAAAGTCTGCTGCTTCACATCCGTTTATATAATGAAGGGAACATTCAAATATCCCTTTCACCCTTGAGCAAGCACTTTATAATCCCTGATCTCTTTAATGTATGCTTTTGTTAGGTTTTCTTCCTCAAACAGGGAGTTAGAGAAGGAAATAATGAGAAGAAGGGAAAAGTAAATGCAGACTATGAAATAGAGAAAGTTAGTACAACATAGCATCGTTAGCTGACGATTAATTGATAAAGATGAAGAAGAGATGTCAAGATGAGTCCACAATTTACCTGCATGTCCATCTGTCTTTTTGGCTATATCTTGGCATATCTTTTTTTTTTCTCCATCTGCACATTTGTTTTTTCTGAATCTGAAAAAGCCTGGAAGTTTCTCTACCTATCACACCAAACTGCCAATCGTTATTCCTCTTTGTCCTTGTTTGCATGTGGTTTGCTCCAAAACTATCGCCAGCTAACTACAGAGTAACTCATTGTATAAAATCTGAATGAATTATGTGGCTTTTTAAAGAGTGTTTGGCAGTCTTGGCAGGTTGAATCCTCCAGCGTATTTGAAGGAGACTGAATAATGAACATGTCCTTGAGATAGATGTAGATGGTGCTTTTGAAATTATCTCTGTGTTTTGTTTTGTTTTATGTTGTACTTGGATCAGTCCCTGGCAGGGCAGAGCAGCTGGGAGCTGGCCAGTCTGGATGTGGAGATAAACTCTCCCAGGTTCCCAGTGTTTGACCTGGCCAAGGGCAAGCAGTACTGCTTCAGAGTGCGCTCCATCAACAAGTACGGTGTCAGTGACCCCTCTGAGCCGAGCGCACCCATCTCCTTGGGAAATCCGCAAGGTGAGAGAAGTGCTGTGTATCGTACTGTAAGAATTCATTACTCTGCCTGTTGTAAAGGTCAATTGGATTTTGTAGGAGTGCACCTACTGGAGTTGTGCACACATAGAGGATCATAACAGGTTAGGTTCACCTGGATCTTCTGGGGATTTATTTACATCCTGTAGGATAAAATGTGTGCTTGTGTTATGATAAAAAAAAAAAGCACAATTATACCTCAAGTTTAAAAAGGAGGAAGGAGATTTGTGTAGTTATAACTATAGATCTATGGTATGTTTGATATATGTTTCATAGCCTGTTTCATATAGTCACTCAATATAGGCTGGACGAAGAATCAATAATACTGCATTATTGATTCTTGAAAAAATATTCCTTTACGAGACAAATCCCTGTACTCAAAATTTTACTGAAGTACAAGTGCAGAAGTATTATCAGTAAAATGTGCTTAAAGTATTGAAAGTAAAATGACTCATAATACAGCATGCCCCTTTGCAGCCAGCTTTTAGAGTGTTACATTATTATATATTAGATTATAATTATTGATTTGTTAATATGTTGTATGTTAACATTTCAATGTTGTAGCTGTTTAGGTGGAGCTATTTCTAACTATTTTAAATACTGATGGGTAGTTTTAATAATAACAACGCATCATGTGGATCATATGTTATGTATGTTAAAGATGAGTCTGCAAAGTAGCTGGTAACGATAGATAATGTAGGGTGTTTAAAGAGCAATATTTAGTGGAATAGAAGTACAAAGTAGCAAAAAATGGAAAACCTTAAAGTTGTACTTGAGTAAATCATTTAGTCACTTTCCACACAGGTTACATTTCTGTGCATTTCTTGATGTGACTTACTTATATTCGAAAGAGGACCTATTATGCTTTTGTGATTTTTCCCTTTCCTTTAGTGTGTTATATAGTTTTTTTGGTGTGCATGTAAAAGTTACAAAGCCCAAAGTCTACGCCAAAGGGAGTTACTCTCCCCAAAAGAAACACTGCTCCTGAACTGCCTGAAACGCCTTGCTTGAAGTCCTGCCTTTTCTTCCGTAACGAAGTGATGTCACCAAGTAACACATTTGCATAACACCTGCCTGGCGGGTAGTTTGGCACGCCCTTAAACAAAGCTAGTTAGAGCGGAGCTGGAGTGGAATCTGAAGAGTTTGGTTGAGTTGACCAATCACAACAGAATGGGCCAGCTGACCAATCAGAGCTCAAATAGAGCGTTTCAGACGGAGGGTGAAAAGAGGTGCTGCAGCACAGCCGGTATGAGAAAAGTAAAGCGTTTTTTTAACATTAGAGCATGTAAACATGTTCTAGTAGAAACCCGAAATACAAGTATGCACCTGAAAATTATCTTAATAGGTCCTCTTTAAAGTTTGGTGTGAATTTTCTGAAATCAAACGAAAAGTTTTCGAGATATCTTCTTATTTAATTTCCATTTAATGATTTGAGTTAAACTTTTCCCTGATGGCATTTTCATCTGATTCCCATCAGCGGTGCCAGAACCACCTCACTCTGTCATGGCCATGAGAGACACGGACACCTCGGTGCTGCTCCAGTGGAAGGAGCCTGAAGACACAGACGCCATCGAGGGCTACTACCTGTACTACAGTGAGAGTGGCAAACAAGACTGGAAAACCATCAACAACAAGCCTGTTACCAAAACCAGGTAATAGGGGCCGATTAGTTAAAACATTATCTGCAGGTACAATAATACCACTAAATATCTCTATTAATACAGCCAGGTAATTACACTGAGTTAAAGATGCCGTGGTTGACCATGATCTAACTCATATTCACTCTGTCTGAACTTCGTCTCATCTCCTCAGATTTACAGTCCACGGCCTCAAGAACCGAGGGGAATATGTGTTCAGGGTGAAGTCTGTGAGCCGAGCAGGAAACAGCAGCTATTCAGACGAGTCTGCCCCCATCCTCGTCAAAGCAGCCATTTGTAAGTGCATCCCGCGAGCCGAGTCCCAAAATAGTGGAAACAAAACTTTCTTTCAGGACACAACTTGAGCATTTTCTGATGCTTTAACTAATCAAGCAACTCTTGCAGAGGTTTCTTTTAAAGCAGGTAATATCAAAATGTATATTTCAGTGTTGAATCAGTGCATTTTTGTTAAAGGTTTTGTAAAGATTTGTTACCCAACACTGACACAGTAGATCAATAAATGCTTTACGGTACATCAGAGACATTTTCTGAGCGATTGAACTTCTGAACTATCAGTCTTTGACTCGATCTTAAAGTATTTTCACAACAACTTTCCAAACAGATGTATTCTATGTGTGCAGTTTTCTTTCATGACCTCAGGAGCCTTGTCAGAGAATGCATGTGTATTCTCCGAAGTTGAAAAATGTGTAAGCATCATAGAATACTTTTAGCGTTCGCCTTTCATCACAGTTTGTCCTCCACAAGACAGATGCATTTTTTCAAAAACATCCTTTCATCAAGTTGGACAAAGAAAAAAAGTATGCGTGGGCAAGAAGAGCTTATAATGTTGTACCATGTCAATGCCACTGGTATTGTATTCAACTGACATTGTGCTCCTTTCTTCCACATGTGTGTAGCCTGAATGCTTTCTCTCATTGTGGCTGGTTCATACTGTATCGGTGTGGAGACGCACCTGTTGACCCTTGTTACTTCCTGTGCTGCAGTCTCAGATGATGCGCTCTCTATAGCCTGCAGTAAAGAACAACGATGACTCATTTTTCTTGCCACTCACTCACCAGAATATTTCTCACATTTACTCTGCCACTCAGCCATTACCTGAGGATAAATGGCCGCAGTCCAATCCTTTTGTGAGGAATACATTTTTATCAAATAGAATATGAGATGAATATTCCTTTCCTTCTCATTCAGCAATGGGCCCAGAGTTATGAATTTGCAACCCTAGACTGGAGTTGTAGTCGGCCAGGGAGTTATTGGCATTTCTCGGTCTATTTAGCAAGAATAGGTGCCTGCTGAGATTCCCTCCTCTGTCACCTATCATTTTAATTCCCTCTGCTTGCTCCAGCTGTTCCCTCGGCTCCCTCTGCCATCGCCCTGCTGCTGTGCACCGGATCAGAGATGGTGCTGGGCTGGAGGGCCCCCGCGCGTAAAGGGGGAGCCCCTGTGCGTGAATACTATCTGGACCAGAGGGAAAACGGCTTGGAAACGTGGAGAGAGGTCAACGTCAAGCCTGTCAAAGAGAGGCAGTTGAAGGTCAGTAATGCTCTCGTGCAATTATGGTGGAGTGTGAGTCAGTCTCCCTCTTTGATCCAGACTGAAATGAATAAACAACTATTGGATGGATTGCCATGAAACTTTGTACAGACATTCATGGTGCCCAGAGGATGAATTTATGACCAAATACCTGCAAAGCTAATGACATCCCCATCATCCTCAGCTATACTTTCTATTTTGTGCTAATTAGCAAATGTTACCAATGTCTAAGATTGCGAACCATAGACTGTAAAAAAGACGTAGTCACTGTGAGATCACTTATTTAGCAATGAATTGGTTTGTGAATTGCCGTTTTGAATCCTTGAGTTCAGCATTTTGGCCGTCACCATCTTGGTTTTTTGCAACCAGAAGTGACACGAGAGGGTGGAGGTATAAGTAGGCTACAACCGAACGCTGAATAACCATTTTTAGGCAACCAAAATGTTCCAATTAACTTTGATGAACTGAAAACAAAAGGGTTAAAGTTATACGACAAAAACACGGACAACTCCTAGACCGGACAATGCTGTGGTAGCAACCTGTCAATCACAAGGTAGCCATGCCCTAAAGCATACCCTGCTTTATGGTCTATTTGACTCTAAATGGGACCATAATTTACTAAATGAATATCATGTTGTATTGAAGAAGACTTGAAACTAGCGATTGAGACCATAAACTCATGTTTACAATGTTTAATGAGGTAATAAATCAAGTGAGAAGTAGGGTCATTTTCTCATAGACTTCTATACAATCAGACTTCTTTTTGCAATCAGAGGCGTCGCCCCCTGCTGGCTATTAGAAAGAATGCAAGTTTACTGCACTTCCACATTGGCTTCACTTCTCAGACCCAGAGGTTTTTTTAATATAATTATACTGGTACAAGTTACCTCTCCATTTAGCAGTGAATTCAAAATAATGGAAATATTGGCTAAAGCTCCCTCATCCACAGTGTGTCACTAGGCAACAAGCAGTGTCCATGGAGACCTGGAGCAAAGTTAAATCTTTAACCTGTCTCAGGGAGATTACAGGTGCTCCGTAATTAGACATTGTGCAAATATGTGGTTGTTTTTAGCTCCTAGGGAAAAACAAAGACAAAGCCAATTAGAAAGAAAAATTACTGTATACGACGATCAGCCCTACACGTTGTGAAGAGCAGAGTCTTGAGGACTGGAGAACCCTTTCTCAGAAGGAACCCTCTGATGAGAACATGCAGCTCCCCCTTTTGGGGTAAATGAGCAATTTCAACAACCTTAAAAAGTGCTTCTCCACTTCCCACATTAGCTGTTTTATGCTGTTATTTGTATATTTGTAAGTTGCTGAATGCAAATTAGATCAATATTTGAATATTGATTCTTTTAAAGGTTGGAGTTGTGCAGAAAATGGCAAATGAAAGCTTCCACAACTTTAGCTGTCAGGATGTTACTGATCCTGCTTCATTAGAACAAAAACAGATGTGAACCTCAAACCACAAACTTTTTAGAACTATACAGATCATTTAGTTATGTCAAAGTACCAATACAACACTGTATTCCTTCATTTCATTTACTTCCTTCATTTAAAATCCTACTTATCAGCAAAATGTACTTAATGACTGAATGACTTATTTCTAAGAAACTTATGAGCTCATCTCTGTAAACAGTATTAGTCGACTCAGAATTTCTTTGGTCGAGGACAGCCCTATTAATATTAATTCATCGATCCATTTTACTGTTGTATTTGGTCAGAGTGGATGTAATTAAGTTTTGTCCAGTGGTTGTCAATCTAAGGGTTGGTTCCCTCTGAAGCATCACAAAATCAGAGGTTTCATGAGATCACTCACGTGGAACAAGAGAAGAAAAAACAAAGTTCTGCTTCACAACTTTCTATTCACTTTTTGTAAACACTTTTATCTGTGAAATATTGGATAATTTGACCTCTTTGAGCCTCAAACATTTTTTTTTAAATCAAACTGTATAAGACATTTTGGTGGAGCTGCTAACAATTCATAGACATCTGGAACATAACAAAGAGCCCAACTACAAGCCAAAAATGTTGGGAACCACTGTTTTATTTCACAAGATATTCACATTGTTTAATATAAAATCTTAATCTGCAATGTTACTACTAACTATTGCTGTCAGATAAATGTAATGGAGTAAAAAGTACAACATTTCCCTGTGAAATGTAGTACATTAGAAGTAAAAGAAGCATTAAATGGACAAGTAAAGTCAAAATTGTACTTAAGAACAGTACTTCTGTAAATGCACTTACACTCCATCACTGCCAAAAGGAAATATAAATGGGGTATCAGGATTGTTTTATTGTGAGTTTGTCATGATTTATGGTTTCACTCTCCCAACAACCAAATCTGATGATGTTTCCCGAACAAAGTTCCCACTAGAAGATGAAAAACATCTGTGAAATTAATCAAATGCAGCCTGTTCGCCATCTAGTGGAGGAAAGCTGTACTTTGCTCCACTGTATTTTGGTTTACAACCTTTGCGTTCCTCGGGGTTGACTGTATATTGATCTGATAAGAAGGTTGTCATTCTATCTAAATGTGGTTAGAGAAGGATCTATAGATAATGAAGGAGGTGGTATAGGTGGGGGGGGGGATTGATTTTCAGATAGCGATTGCCATTACTTTGAAATAAGCTCCCTCTGGTTGTGTCAATTAGTTGCCGGGAGAGAGCCGAGAGCAGCAGCACAAGTTCACAACTGTTCACTGAGGCGATAAGGGCCTTAAAGTCTAAGTGGCTGTGAATAGGAAGATCAATGAACAGATCAATAAGGCTGAATCCTTCTCCTCCCAAAGCCAAAGTGTCTCGGGGGCTCAGCAAAAAATGCTGTTGCAGCAGCAGCAGCAGAGCTAATACCTTGTAAAAGGTCTGCTGGAGTGTGGAGTGGTGTAACTGTACAACCGGGGAAGTATTGCTCTTGTACGGTGTGCCAACTGATCCGTGTTTTCCTTAAAAACACTGTGAGGCATTTCGATTTATATGAAGGAATGAAGTTTTTTATGCTACAAAAAAAGTCCCAAAAAAATAAAGAAAGCCAATTAAAGTCAGATATTTATTGTATACAGCAAAATTAATAAATATCAGATAAAACATGTACTGTATTATACTGGAGAAATCAGAATAAATACAAATTAGATGGTGCCTCTGGACTTCTCTTCCAGGCTTTTGAGTTAACAAACTTAAACATCCAAATTAAATAACCATTCCATGTTTGATCATCGGTACACTGACGTGTTTCAGAGTTTTGTTGAGGGAAAATTGATCACACAATCTGTTTTCCCCCTTAATAGACCTACTTTTGAATCTACCGACCTCATTGGCCAGAGAAAGAAAACCAGTTCTCAAATGTGCAGCTAAACATCTTTGGCTTGAGTGAGATGTGAGATAACACATGTGGTTTCGACAACATATTTTCAAACCATTTGTCTTCTTTTAATAAAATTAAAAGTACGTTTATAAACTGTAATCTGCATGTCTTCAGCCTGACTGGTGGACACTAAACCATCATTTCAGTTAATCAGTTTTTCTGTGCCTGCTGTAAATCCACAGGTTTGCAACCTGACTAGTGGACACTTCTACCAATTCCGTGTGTTTGCTGCCAACATTGCCGGCGTCGGGAAACCCTCTGAGGCCAGCGACGCTTTCCTGTGTGAGAAGTGGACGATGCCAGAGCCAGGTGAGGAGGAAATGTCACTTCCCTTTCAGATCAGTTCATACAGAAAGTGGAAAAGACATCTCTAGTGCACACCCAAAGGTGTGACAGACAGGTGCATCGGAGGGCATCACAACTTGAATAAAAGTTCTTACTGATGGTGTGATTATTTAAATATCACCTCCAAACATGTTTAAGATGCTCCGCTTCGAATAGTAATTTGTGTCTTTTGAGGTTTTTCCCCAAAAACTTAGAAAATGACATCCATGCCTCATTAAAAAAATCTAGAATCTATGAAAATGCAAATATTTGTCATTTCATAAGTCAAACTACTGGACACAAGATGTTTCCTTCTCCACTGTAGGTGCACTGAAGGTTTCAGTTTTTCACATCACACTTGTGCGAGTTGCATATTTGACCAGCATTAGCTTCCAAACGTGCTTCTACAGGCACGTGTTGAACTGAGATTTAAGGTGAGCACAGAAAGAAACTTTCCTCCTTCAGCAGATGAATGTGAAAACAGCCTTCTAGTGTCAAACTCTGCACATATCGTCTTTCTGCACAGTGAAGGTCAAACATCCAAGTGAAGCGACAATAAGGTGTAAATAAGATTTAAGCTTTCAAAAAATGAATCATTTCCAAATTATTTAAGAGCATTGAGAATGTAAAACTCTGCGATTACCATCCTGAGCTGCGGTTTCTTCTAAAGGCTTTTTGTTCACAGAACTAAAAGTTTATTGACCTCGGCTCGGGAAGGGAGATTGGATAGATAAAAAGACCATCCATCAACTGGAGGAGCCATTACCGCTCACTAACATTTTCTCTTGAATTCAAAATAACACCATTAAAAGTGCATACAGTCATCTCACAACAAAGCAGATAAAAACTGTCTATTTGCATATTGTGCCATTAAAGTGCAAAAAAGGGGCAGAGGTCAGCAGTGAAGTGCATAATACAGTGGTTGGAATAAAAGCTGAAATGATAGCCACGAGTTAGAGGTCGTTTGTGGAATTCATTATGAGTTGTATGACTTTAATTTTGCCCTGGCTGGAGGCTCTCTGTCTGTGCTGCTGAAGGGCCTTTGAGCAAGACACCGAATCCACAATCAGCTGCTCTGAAAGGTGGCGAACAAAAACAGATTCCCCCCTTCAGGAGTCAGGAAAAGAGTCACATGAACAAATATAAACACAGTTTAACCAGTATTTCTGGTTACGGTTACACTTAAATCAATCTAGCACTTAAAGGAACAGTGTGTAACATTTAAGGGGGATCTATTGGCAGAAATGGAATATAATATTAATAAGAATGTTTTCTTTTAGAGTATAAATACCTGAAAATCACAATCGTTACGTTTTCGTTACCTTAGAATGAGCCAGACTGAACGGACAAACCAAACACTGGCTCTAAAGAGGGATATTCACGTTTTCACGTTTTCACGTTTTCGTGTCGGCCACCGTAGTTCTCCGACACGCTTGGCACACAGGAGAAATTTCATTTGGTTGCAGTCTGCAACATCACCACTAGATACCGCCAGAAATAATGATGAAATATTATTTCTTACATATTAATGGTAGTATAGCAAAAAAAAATGAAATATTAAAAAATAAAATTCCTATGTCATTTTGAGAGCATAGGAGAAATGCGTTAGCGCTAGAGGTGCGTTACATTGGACACAACACACTTGTCCTCACCCTGAAAAAATGTCAATACAGGGTCCCTCCATGCTGTATTGTTGATGCTTGCAGTATACTTAAAGTCTTGTTTAGTTTGATATTAATGATAGTTTTTTGCATCTTTACAATAAGGAACTCTGTCCTCACCTCCCTTATCTTTGATAGATGTTTTATTCAATTGTCTTTATAGGAGAATATTAACTGTAGATTAAAATATAGATTACATGAAGAAAAAAATATTCAAGGAGGTGGAGGTATTTTTGTTTATTATTACAAACCCACTGTATGGGTGTACACTCCCAGACTCACCCACAGTCAGTCCAGTGTATGTGGTGGTTCAGCAGATGTGGCCTCGCTCCCGTCAGCTTCTTGTGACATTAATATTGAAAATGGAGAGCGGCTCTCTCACACATGCCACTTTTAAAGCGCAGCTCATTAATCTTGGCAAATGGGCTTTCCTCTGTGCCGTTAATAATTTAAAAGTGACCGAAAATCATTAAGAAAATTAACTATCGAGTGGCGGCATGGAGTCAGTGGGGGTAGATTAAGGAAAGTCACTGTACTCATTTTGACTTTACTGTTATTCCTGATTTCTTTTGTTATGACTTTCCAAGAAGTTGTGTTTGGTTGGTCACTGAGAGAATATATTTACTTGGGTTTTCTTGTAGTTTATTTCAATGCAAAATTTAATTTTTTTGGCCTTAAACACTTGCTCCTCTCTCTCAGGTCCCCCCTATGACGCGGAGGTCAGGGAGGTGAGAAACGACTCTCTGGTCCTGCTGTGGGCGGCTCCGTTGTACGAAGGACGGGGCCCCGTCACTGGCTATGTGCTGGAAATCAGCAAGGGCGACCAATCAGACAACTGGACTGCTTTGAATGAAGAGCCGATCTCTGACACACATTACAAGGTGAGCAAAGCGGTAAAAATGTTTACAAGCTTCAGTTAAAGATAACAGAAATGTATAATTAGAATTTGTCCATTATCTGATTGCACTGTTCCTGTGGTGCATACAGTATGAGAGTATTTAATTACAATAAGTGCCAGTAAAATTATTATTACTGCTCCAGTATTTCATTCC
Source organism: Sebastes umbrosus (assembly GCF_015220745.1). Lineage (NCBI taxonomy): Eukaryota > Metazoa > Chordata > Actinopteri > Perciformes > Sebastidae > Sebastes > Sebastes umbrosus. Next base: position 9,979,437 of record NC_051279.1, read on the forward strand.
TCTGTGTTTCTGTGGGTCCAAAATGTTTAAATAATCATGATAAATTATCACAATGATGGGTAAATATTTGATGTGTTCCTTATGACGTGCAGGTGTCAGGCCTTGAGGAGGGTCAGACCTACCGGCTCCGTGTGTCGGCTGTCAATGAAGCTGGAGCGGGATGTCCTTCGCTTCCTACTGAGCCAGTCACAGCTCAGACACGACCAGGTCAGCCAGCATTGCTCCAGAAATACAAATATTGCAATAAAAAAAATCACCTCCAAAGTTTGTTGGAGATTCTGGACCTATAAGATATATGGTAATAGGAAAAAGCCTCCACACACTCAAGTTATTTAGTGAGACAAGCATTCAGGGACCTTCTGTAAGAATCCTGGACATACAAATGAAACATGACAAGTGCCTTTAAAGGATTATTAAACGCTTATTAGCTGCAGACTAGCCGCAGGTCCTGAGTCTATTAACTCCAATTGGTGAAGTGAACATGAACACAGATTATGACCGATTCTTTCGCCCCATAGTCACCAAAGTAAACATTTAACCCATTTTTCACAAGCCACAAATCTTCTGCACATTCAGACACCAAAATTGCATTTTTTAAGACAGACAAATCAGGGGAAAATTAACTTTGTTCGTAACCTTTTTCTGTCTCAGCAACACACTCTCGCGAGATCTGGCAACTAACGTTTTTTTTGGTGATATCGATCTTTTCATCTCTCTGCAAGAAGGCGAATTGCCAAAAATGTCAAACTATTCCTTTAAATGCAGCTACTTTTTATGCCCACCCGGACATTGGGAACATTGGTTTAATCCAGTGGTGATATTGCAAAAAGACATTACATCATACAATGTTTTAACCTAAATGCAATAGGCCTATTGGAACATACGTTGTTAAACAATATGTGAATATGGGACTTTTCAGTACACGCATGGATTGCAATTAATTGCTACAAAATGCTAAAAGAAGAAATCCATCAGAAATAAAAATGAGAGCAGATTCAGGATAAAAAATAAGTGAAAGTATGAAGTACAGGGAGGTATGCAGTATGTGCAGGTATGTGTAGGGGATATATATATTTAATTCTTGTAGCATTTTCTAACACTGTGGGATTTCTCCATCTCCTTTATAACGTTATGGATTTTGCTGATGGGGTCTGCAGCACAAACTGAAAAAGTATGAGCCGTACCAACCGACTCTTTCATCCTCAGGCTCCAAAGACATTGAGATTGGAGTGGACGACGATGGTTTCATATTTCTGGGCTACGAGGCCGATGAGACGGACGACGAGAGCAAGTTTCTGTGGAACAAAGACTATGTAGAGCCCATCGATCCCGAGAGAGCTCAGGCGGAAAACACGAAGAGCGGGTATGGGTTGTTCATGTGCAACATGGACTGTACAAGTAAAGACACTTGTCTGAATTCCAAAAAAAATCTGTGGCAGCCTGCAGGAACAAGAGGTGATACCGATTTAATTTGCTGTGTAAAGCGACATTTTTTGGAGTATTTCTCCCTGGGATTCCCACTAAAGGCCAGTCTCTTTTAATTATCCCTTCTCTTAGCTTGAGGGAAGCCTGGCTGCACACTGTTCCACTCATTGATATCATGTAAAACAATATTTAAATTTTAGCTGGCTGAAAGGCATTGGGATAACACTATTGGGACAGAAAGCCCTGTGAAGTCTGACGGCTGATAAACAAGAAGCCCAAGGTGCTCTCTAAATACATCCGTCTGTTTTTCAATCCCAGGACGGTCCTCACCTTCACAGACGCCTCCGAGGACGATCTGGGTCTCTACACAGTTGAGATGAGCGACAACCCAGACCTGTCGTCCAGCTACGACTTCACTGCTGAAGGTAAACTAAAACAGAGTTGAAGGTTAGGAAACTGTCGATTCACAACTTCACCTCAGGCACAAGAACACAGTTCAACATCAGTTGTCTCTTGTGTTATTGAAAAAGCTGACGGCAGCATGAATAGCAGGAGTTTTAATTTTAAGGGTTATCAAGCTTTTCTCTCAAGCAGATAATTATGCACCTCACAACCACTTCCACAAGGTCACCCGTCCAACTAAGCGTATGTTCTCAATCAACTTTCAGCTTGATAACTGAGCCGTGCGAGCCATTGTTCTTTGACAATATGTAGGTATTAAAGAAAGTTCAAAGTTTAATTAACCTTCAGCTACTGTTTTACTTCTTTGCAGACCTTGAAAGACTCAAAGAACTCAGCTGGCAAGTCAGAAATCCATGTATGTACCAAACACATTGCACTGTATCATGAATAAAGATATTAAGTATTCTACATTGATTAAATGATGATCTAATGTTTATGGGCAGTGATAGCTCTGAAGTCGGGATGGCATGTGGAGGTCTCTGAGGAAGGTGACGTACATCTCTGGCTTCAGACTGAGAGTCTGAGTGACGATGCTGAGCTCCGTCTCATCTTCAACGACAAAGAAATCACCAGCGATCCGGTAAGAAGCGCTGCGCAGGTCATCCTGTGATACTGCAGCTCAGAAAGTACGAACATGACACTAACTTCTAACCAGGGTTAGATGGTTTGAAAAAACCTTCATACTGTAAGGTATTTGGGATAAAATTATTCACCAGGCACATGTTATGCTTTTATATTCTGGAAAGGATACACATTTTTAATGATTTACAAATGGTGTCCTTTAAATAACTGTTTGGAGCCCAAAGAGGTAAACATTTCCAACATTTCTAAAAGAAAAACAAAGATTGGAGAATAGTCAAAAAAATACATACAGATTTGTTTCACAGGACTTCGTTTTTTTTTTATCTTTCTTACCTGATTAATCTTGACCCCCTGTGCGACGCTCTGGAGGGGCTCTGACCCCCATATTGGGAACCACTGGACTAAACCTTGTATAAAGTACTTCAATCAGCTACAACACTAAAAATCTACTTGGATCTGATTGCTTTTTGGGTTGAAATGAAAAGGCAATTCAGTCTGATTATCAGGCTAAAACTTTCCCTTTTTGAAAGTCACAATATCTAATACGGGACATAAAATGTAGTTCTAAAGTTCCTCTATTTAGTGTTGAAAAAGTAGGAAAATCACAGCTGTCATGCAAGGTTTATATAACATTAGTGTGTAGGTGCATGCAGCTGCGATTATGACGAGTCACTGTGAATCGAAAACAGCAATTAGTGTTCTGATAAACATCCTGGAAGGCGGCAAATTGAGGCTGCCAACAAAGCTGAAGAGCAGGTGTGCAAGGCGGCAGTAAGGTCTGGGAACTGGGCTAATTTCACAAAGTCAGGAGGACAGAAAGATCAACTGAGGTGGAGAAGGAGCCAACATCTGTTACATCTGTCAGTTTTGGTTTGGTGCCAACAAAAAGTAAAGGCGGAATGAATAGACAATTTGGACAGCTTTCTTTATTTTTCAGGATAATATATCATTACCTACTGTACTTTTGGGTCTCTAACAGTGGTTGAAGTGGCTCTCTGAAATCAAAAACTGTAGACATGTAAGGCATGATATGTAAAATATATTACGACATATTTATAATAAACATATGTCCCCTCTTTTAGTGTATTTCCCATGGCATCATTTGCACAAGTCATTTGTATACTTATCCTTAAAGCTGAGGTTGGCAGTTTTGGCATCATTGGGCAAAAAAGTGGAAAAAAACTAGACTTCCACACCTCCCCTTGGCTCTGTTTTCAGGCTTTAGAAAATGTTCCTATTGGCTGTTCTCAACACATTCTCATCCCAGCTTTGTCAGACCCCTCTGTGTCACTTTTTTGTTGCATGTAAACATGTGCTTTATGCAGGGGAATTCAACAAAAACACTTGCTTAGGTTTAGGCAACAAAACCACTATAGTTAGGTTTAGGAAAAAATATCATGGTTGGGCTTAAAACTACTACGTTTGTACAGTGAAAATGCAACTGGACGTTGTGAACATGGGACACAAACGAACAGCCGATTGTAACGTGAAAGTGAAACTTAACGCACGGGACACCAACGGTGGTCTCCTGGATGAAAGCTTTGTGTTGTTGGACCCATCCACCTCCCCTCCCACCCTGTGTGTCTCCTTTGCTCTTTAAACTACGTCACCACAGCACTTTCTCTGAGTGTTTAGTGTTACCGCAGATGGGTTTACATTGTAGTTAATGGAAAGCCTGGTGCGTCTCACACTGAAGCTTAAGGGTGCCTTGTGCGACAGTATCAACGGCCATGACAATTGCAGGTCGTCTACCAATCGGAAGGTCGGGGGTTCGATCCCCGGCTGCTCCAGTCACATGTCGATGTGTCCTTGAGCAAGACGCTTAACCCCAAATTGCTCGGGAAGGCATAGCCATCGGTGTGTGAATGAGTATTTAGATTAGATCCTGATGGGCAAAGTTGGCACCCTCCATTTACCATTTATTTGACGCCCTGGGAATGAGAATGGGATGGTCATCTCAAAGGGCTTTACAGGCCCACCAGTTTACAGAGAAAACAGGACGGTAATTCTCATAGAATTGCTGCAATATAACAGCATCGGGATCACGATCAGGATGATGTTTGATATGAATGACTAGTACTAGACAGGTTACTGTATGAAGTGTGTGATCGTCTGGTGGGAGGAGTTTAGGACAGAGAAGAGAGAGGAGAGCTGCAGGATGAGGGCTGCACAGGAAGTGTAGAAGTCTAGTTTTCTCTCAGACCACTTGAATAACAATATGCTGAGAGGTTATTATGGAATATATTGCCTAACCCAGCTTTAATATGTGTTTCACATATCTCAAAAATGACCTCCAAATTCATTTACTTTCATAAAACAGCTCAGTGAAAGCCGTAGCTTTTTGCAACACAACCAATTTCCATAAACATTCTTACCATGTTATTGACAAGATAATGTAATGCTATAGCAAGGACGAATGTGGAAAATAGCGACGCAGTGATTTCGCCTGCCATTTTAAAGTGCAATTGGAACTCAGATGACCTAAAATAAAACAGCATAATCATCAAGGAACACTAACTGAATGTGAACAAACCTCCTCAGCACTCGTATGTGTTATGACACCACGTTAAAAATAATCAGCTCTGCCGTCAAGGTTATTGAACCGTGCACTGATGTGTCCACAGAGGGGAAAAGCAAATACGACACACAGTGCATTTATTGTGCTTTCACAACTCTGTCAGATGCATTTTATGTGTCTGTGTTTGCTCGTATATGTGCGAGGCGGGCGACTGCTTTATATTCAGCAGCTTCCATTCACCGCCTCTATTGCATTTTCATTTACGCCATTATTTCTCAATATCAGAGCTCCATCTGAACAGTACTGATTACACGTTATTTCTAAATGATCACAGCTGAGGTTTGCGAATTCAAAAGCCATTTGGCTCATTAGGGCCTTCAGGCTTGCCATACATCACAAATCACATCCAGCACTGAGGCCTATCAACATGCAAGGCGTACACTTATCTCCATGGACATAAAAGTCAGGAAAATGAGCTCAAAGGCTGCTTCCTGTTTGTTTGTATTTCTGTGTGTGTGTTAGAAAAAAGGAGTGCATTTTGTCTTTTCAGACCCTTTTCATGCTGTGAGTCACACTATATTCTCTCTGTATGACTAACCATCTATACAGTAGAGTATGTATAGTAGAGACTTCCTACCTGCCATCTGGGATCGTCTGTCTGCACACAAGCTGATGTGTACTGTATGTGTGGCAACGCTTATTTGCTCTTCTGCAGCACCGTAAGATCAACTTCGACAAGGCCAAAGGTCTGGTGGAGATCCTGTTTGACCAGCTCTCTCCGGAGGACGAGGGCTCGTACACGGCTCAGCTGAAGGACGGCCGCGCCAAGAACCAGTTCACTTTGGTCTTTGTGGATCAAAGTAAGTCATTTATTCAGGTGCCACTAAGTTGTTATATTGTTTTTTTGTTATATATCATAATGAAACACGAGCACAAATGTTGAGGAACAATAGAACAGCACAGGCATCAATGTAAATCAGCTGAATTTACACGGACACAGTGATGAAATGTTATCTTTACTTCCTGAAAGTGACATATTTTCCTTTCAAACAGGGTGTTTGTGTAGCTAGTGTAGCTACTACTGATGTCATGTCCTCTGTATTTTGTTCAGGGAATTTGTTAGCAGGTTTAACTACATCCTGCAATCAATTAACTAACTCTACAACTTAGAGTCAAACTATTACAATTTGAGTACAGTTAGTTTACTTGCTTATTTTCGCTCAATTACTACATGCTTATGGAGTCATGATTATGTAATTTGATCCTATATACACTCAGTAATGAAGCCAAGATCAGGTGGCAACCTCCAGTTCTGAAAGTGAAGTTAATGCTGAAGTGCCTTAAACCTGTATTCTTTCTAATAGCCAGCAGGGGGCGACTCCTCTGGTTGCAAAAAGAAGTCTGATTGTATAGAAGTCTATGAGAAAATGAGCCTACTTCTCACTTGATTTATTACCTCAGTAAACATTGTAAACATGAGTTTATGGTCTCAATCACTAGTTTCAAGTCTTCTTCAATACAGCATGATGTTCATTTAGTAAATTATGGTCCCATTTAGAGTCAAATAGACCATAAAGCAGGGGATGCTTTAGGGCGTGGCTACCTTGTGATTGACACAAGAGGGGCGTGTTAATATTGACTCTTCTCGTGAACACGGTAAACATGACCCCATTTGAAGGCACCATATGTCACGGTGACTACACACTACACAGTCTATGGTCAATAATATTGCTGTTTGACATAACTTCAGACTACACCAAATATATAATAAAAGGTCTGTCCTAACCCATTTATTAATTTCTGACTCTGGGGAAAGTTAGCAAAAGAGTAAAATTCCCCCAAACTACTGTATCGCTGAACTATCTCTTAACTATCTCTTAACCAAATCACACATATTTAGGCTATTCTATGTGATCTTCTTTTGATAACTAATGTAATATTTTTTCACTTCCATTCACTGAGCCTCCCCTGAGGCCCCCTGGAGAGGCCCGCCTCCCGCTTTGAAAACTTCTGCTTAAGGACATATAAATAAATAATTCAGACCACATTTTTATTCCTGGCAGAGTGGAGAAGCATTTTGAACGTTTAGCTCTTCATGTTGGGAAATAAAATGTACAAAAAACACAATAATAAAAGCTTTTTTTAGTGTCTATTTTTTAAATGCAAGTTCCAGCCCTGGGAGAGACATGTTTGGCTCATTATTTTAGAAAAATGTGGAAGATATTAAATAAATAATTGAAAAAAACAATCCAATATCTTGGTGAAAATAGCTTTAAAAATACTATTTGCATTGCAAATACTCTGTTGTAAAACCATGTGTTTTTTTAAAAGCTTACTTACTAGAGGGAGCAGCTCATTTGCATTTTCTCTCTGCTGTTTTCATCAGAGGAGGACCTTGACTACTGTGAACTGTGGTGGTCGGTGGTTTCTTGCAGAATATTAGTTAAAACAGAAAATAATTAGCCAAACTCAGAACAAGTAATTTTGTATCTTTTTTTTCATGCAATTATTTTTATTTTTGTTTACTTCTACTATCTATTTTTCACAACTTTCACTCAAAATCACCCACACATGCACCCCTTCTATGATTAGCTCTGCAGTTTAATATGAAGTTGAGATTATTTTGGAGATAAGAACCTTTTTGGAGCAACAGGTTATCATCACTTCTCCCCATATGACCTGTGTGATTCTACTGTTTTGTACTCAGCCTGATATTGTTTGTGTCTCTGACAGAGTTTCGTGACACGCTGGCCCTGGCTGATAAAAACCGACGTGAACATCTGAGAAAGTCTGGTGAGAACATCAGTAACAAATACTCTATATTAATACAATTACATCTAATAGTAGCTTGTTGATGATCTTTGTGTGTAATGACCCAGCTACTTCGTCTTGTCCAAACCTCTTGAAACTAAAGAGTCACATAAAGAAAGAGAGGAAGCTTCCTGTGCCACTGAACTCTGTGTTTTCATCCGATATGATAAGCAGAAGCTATACTATACTAATTCTTTTGTGTATAGAGGCCAATGTCCCAGTGCCCGTTTGTGCAAACATTTTGTCTCACACCGTGTCTACTATTCAAAGTCCATGTGAGACTCAGAGTCCACATAACACATTTTGTCTATGAACAAAAAACATGACGCAAAACAGATTAAAGTAGAACACATGTTGTTATGAATCGTCCCACCATTCCTATTTCAGGCACCTGTCACACTCAGTACTCTGGTTTATCACGCAGCCATAATTGCCATAAATTGCCATAATAGGATGCATTTGGTTGCTCTGACTAAATAATTGTCTGGCCATCACTGTTTCTAGATGGATAATTATGTGTTCTGTTTTTCCAAAGGCCCGTATTTCCAGGAATACTTGTCGTGGAGTGTAAATGAGGATTGTGAACTGATAATAAAGTGCAAGGTACTTTTCGTACATTTTACAGAATACATTCGCCAATTGCAATAACAGAACTAATCTAACGTCATATTAAGAACCTGGAACGTTCTCTATACGATATTCAGAGCATTAATATAGCAGCAGAACTACTATTAGCTATGTAAAGATATAGAGGAGTAATGTCTACCTGAGCAGAGAATGAAGTCCCTCTCCCTCTGTGTGTTGTAATCAGAGCTTCTCCGAGCTTTGTTGACATATGTCAACGGCCGCTCATGTCTTTTAGTGCATGTGAGGGCACTCCACTGGCCGCTCTGCACTGCGCTCATTCGATGGTTACAGCTAATAACCTGTAGCGCCCACACTCTGGTCCCTCCCCCCATAGAAATGATCCCTATCTCGCAGTCGCACCTTTATTTGGTGACCTTTAGAGGTGCTAGTAGGCAGTTTTTATTACCTTTTGACAGATCCAGGCTAGCTGTTTCCCCCTGTTTCTCTGTTTCCTGCTAAGTTAGACTGGTATCAATCTTCTCATCTAACTTTTTGCAAGAAAGTAAATCAGTGCATTCCCCAAAATGTCAAACCTCTCCTTTAAACTCTTTTAATGAGTATGCAGGGTTGCATTTATTACATAGATTTGATTATTTAATTTTAAACCAATCCATTTTTAGAGGACTTTTATTTCAGGTATGGTATATTTCTCCATACACAGGTGACAAATACAAAGAAGGACACATCACTGAAGTGGTTTAAAGACGGCGCGGCGTTGACCCAAGTCGCGCACGACCAGTCGTCAGGGGTCAGCACACTCACCATCCAACAGGTATCCCAATGATTCTGCTCTATTTTCAGACTACGAGAGGTGGGGAGGGCAGTTAAGAGGGAAATGTGAATCAGTATTTATAAATGGTGTAGTGAGAGAAATCAAGATGGACAGACAGTTCATGTTTATATGATTTCTGTTGAGTCTTATTCTGTGTTATTGTGAGAAGCTCCCAGGTTCACCCTGGACTGTATTTTAAGGTTAAATAAAAGATGAATTAGGCTTTTCTCCAGAGTTATCAATATTTCATTTGAGAAGCTATGAATAAGTTTAATTTTAATACGCTGGATGGTATTCCCCTCAGGTTACCAAGAAAGATTCGGGTTCATACAGAGCTGTGGTGTCAGATGGGAGAGGAGAGGATGTCAGCACCTTGGAGCTGCTGGGTGACGGTGAGACGTGACCTGGTCACCAGAGAACAAGTAACCTTCTCCTTCCAGTGTCCCACACCTTATTTTGGAACAAATACGTATGGCAGATCAATAATTTTTTTGAACCTGTTTGAATTGTGGCATGAATTACACATGATGTTTGTCACTTTAAAACACAATTTTGCAAGTCAAGAAAGTCTCAGTTTGTCGTATCATTTAGTTTTGTTTGAAACCGCTGAGTGAACTACATCTCTCGTCTCGTACAACATACGTCACCAACACTAGCTTGCTAGGTAACTGCTATGTACACACACACAAATGTAATGTTATCTTAGCAAAAGAAGGAGCAAGACCTGCTGCTCGTGTGAGCACCTCGTGGTGTTACATTGAAATCTGTGATCGTAGAGGAGCCAGCAACATATGAGGTCACCATTTCTGACGGCTGTCGTCAGGAAAATGTGACCCCTCCGTTACCTGTGTAATATGTCATAAATACGTGAAGGAAAACACACAAAAATAAATTGTTAAATGTTTTTAATTATTTTAATATTTTTAAAGATATATTCACAAAACTCTAAAAGAAAAGCAAAAGATAGGTACAGTGGGGTCACATTTTCTGACAACAGCTGTCAGAAATGGTGACCTGATGTTGCTGGCTCTACTGTGGTCACAGATTTCAGTGTAACACCGGTAAAATACACAGGCAATGTAGCTTCAGCGAGAGACATCACTTATGTGACTTTTGGGTGTGTAGTCTTTCTAAATACGTATTTTCACAGTCATACTATTTTACGACAAACTGCGAAATTTCTTGACTTGCAAAATGATCTTTTAAATTGACAAACATCTTATGTGTGATTCATGGGGCAATTCAAGCAGGATCAAAACATGATTTGTCTCCCGCCATTGACTACCGTTCATATTTTTTCTGAATTAAGGTCCCATGGATGTCCACCGGGGAGGGACTTCACCTTTCTATACTCCTCATTTGTTCTTGTGTACATTTCAGTTGGCACAAACTTTCCATCCATAATGGAAGTGAGGCAATTCCTTACCTCATTATGTGTCCTTAGTATTCAGTTACCTACCTCTAATCTTGCATTTAGTATTTATTGACTTCCAAAAGCAATATAAAGCACTGTCTGAGAGCTTAATTGTCCTTTTTTATTTACAGAGTATGACAAGCTTCTCCAGCAGCTGAGTAAACAGTGTGGTGAGTTATTCACAGTTGGAAGATCTACCTTTGAGAAATGTGCCAATGACTTGTGTTTTTACAGCAGGTGTGCTGTGTTGGGATGAGGGTAATATAACTGAAAGACATGTTAATTAATTGTGGTGTTGTTTCAGAATATTAATGCATCAGGGAAACTGAAATGTATGCAAACGACGGCATTAAATAACCAGAAGAATTCTCTCTCCGTCTCTGCAGCGTTGTCTGCCAGCCCACTGAAGATTCAGAGCACCGCTTTAGGTTTCAAGCTCTACTGCTCACTCAAATACTATATAAGCAACCTGAAGACCAGCTGGCACTTCAAGTGAGTCCACATGCAGAGCACCTATCTGACCTAACACCCCATGTGTGCATCTGCGACCAGCCTACCAAAGAGGAAGTGTTCCAAACTGAACTTAAATTCAACTTTAAGTAAGACCTGAATAGAAATGTTGAATGTGCAGAAACACCTGCACAGGAAAGCAAATAAAAAGTAGCTTTATTTTGGCTTCAGTACCATTTAGAAGTGTGGTCATATTGTTTATTGAGTAAACAATATGACCACACTTTACTGCAAGCCACAGAATGCAACGCTGAAAATGCATGGGGGCAGTCACACGTGCAAAATAAATATTTGCCTCCCGTTCACATCCATTCTACGTGAGTGTGAAAAAAACATTTGCTTCTCACTCGCCTGCATTTGTGCATGTGTGACCGTGCCCTTATTATTCCTCTTAACATGTTCACCACCTTAAAAATGGAGGCTACATTACATTTGAAGAAAAACATTGTAAAACAAAGTCTTCACAACTTAAAGGATATGAAGCAAAATCCAGTTTTTCCTTCCCTCGTAGTCGCAGTAGCATGATCTGACATGCAGCCTGCCTGGACTTGAGTGGAAATTGAAACTTAACTAGGCTTTGAGAGCACTTTGTTTGCACTTTCCCATCACATGAATGATGTAACTTGCAAGCTCGGACCACTGTTCGCCAAACCTGCTTGCTTGAAATGGTAACGAGTAACGAAGATGCTTATATGGGAAATGTATTGGAGTAAAAGTGAAAGTTGACAGAAGTATTAAAACTCAAGTAAAGTACAGATACTCCAAAAAAATACTTAAGTACTGTCACAAAGTTGTAGTACTTCGTTGCATTACACCACTGCACACACACTGGCTTGACTGCTGCACATGCACACACACAAACCCCGATAGAGGTATTAATTGACGGTGTCATTTCTCTTCATGGTGGCGACGTCTGGGGCTCCTTTACTAAAGTTCAGACTCTAAAATGCTCATTAAAGTTCAACCACGGACAGCTTAGAAAGTTCAGGATCTAAATGTGAAAGCAGAGCTGGATCGTGACGTCTGCATGCAAATGTTCGGCAGCTGGGGCCACATCTGGACACCGAAACACCTGTTTCATCCTATTATCTGTTGTAATCGGTTAACACACGGCACATAATTCTGTGCAACCAAACATTGTTGAAAGAACTTCTAGAGGAGGCCTAAAGTTTATACCGAATATATCAGTCTGAGTTTTGCATGGATAATTTTGTATTCAATTATGAACAACATAAAATAACTGAGAAAGAGAGATAGCTGTTCCAGTGGATGGATTGTTTAAGGACAGTTTCTAAGTCTGTCTTTAAAAAACAATCAAACATTTGTGTGCATTTCATCAAATTGAAAGAATATGTGACATTAGATTTAATACTTTTTGAAATTATTTAAAGGGGCCAATGCATGTATACTAGATCATGATCATTACATGGTTAAGGTTGAAACTGGTTTCTTTAGTAAGGCTACTAGCACCATCTGCTGGAAGATTTAAGGAAGGCCTTTACAAAACAGTGAACAAACAACTGTGATGTGACTAGTGTGATGCACAATGACAAATGTTCTGAGTCCTGATGAATAGAACTAGTTTTTAAATTACTCCAGTCTGAACTGTAATATCTCCATACAATTTGAGTTTTTGTTTCCACTCTTTCTGAGTTTATAAACCTTCATTCTTGATTACTCTCAAACAGATTATTGCACTTTATTTTCTAGATCTGAGACCAATGCTTTGGTCGAGGGGAATAGCAAGGGTATGTCCCATAACATGTTTTTGGTAAGGATCTCGCTTTAGTAAGAATGCATTTGCTTCCTCCCGTGTAGGGACAAGAGGATTGACCAGGATACCAGGAGAAAGCCCGGTAGCAATATGCAGCAAGTCTGGATTGACATCTGTAACCCAACAGAGAATGATAAAGGGAAATACACCTTGGAGATGTTCGACGGCAAAGAGACACACAAACGGTATCTTGACCTGTCCGGACAAGGTGGGTGGAAATGACTAGTTTGTTCTGAATTAGCTCAAAACACAATTTCAGATTAAGGGGATATACAACAGGTGAATAGGGTAAGACATTTAACTAATAGATACCACCATGAAACTTCCCCAGTTCATTACTTACATTAAGGCAATTGTTTTTTGTATTTCAAGTTTTCTGAAAATGTTATGTGTAAATAGGCAAATGAGGCATTATTTTATTAAATATGTGCAAATTTGCATTAATTTCCAGATCATAATTGTGAACATTGGATAAAGCCAGGTCAAAATTCTTGTTTTATTTTGTTGACATATCAGAGTTTAAGGTTTTTACATTTTGGATCTATTTTGATCACTAAACTAAATCAGAAAATACTGTCAACAGTCATAAAAAATCTATTTTCTCATGTTTTTAGAAATACAATATTGCCAGAATCAGGAATGATGTATGAACAAACCCCGCTGTAAAAACCTTCAGAATATAGTTAGGAATGAAACTGGAAAGTTTGGTGGATGTAAGTACTACTGAAGTAGAGATTTCTGACTCAGAGTCTGAGGAAAACCTCATTTTGAGAAAACTGCCTTTAAAAAAAATGGATTGTAAAATTTCATACATTTTACAAGACACTAGAGGTGAATAGGGTAAGACATTTAACTAATAGATATCACAATGAAACGTCCCCAGTTGATTACTTACATTAAGGCAATTATTTTTTGTATTTCAAGTTTTCTGGAAATGTTATGTTAAAATATGCAAATGAGGCATTTTCTAATGATAACTTTTGGTAATTTAGGAGAAATCTACAAACACAAATAGACAAAGTAGTAAAATAAACACCTAAATGTGTATTGTGTATGTTTTCTTTCCACTAGTCTGGAAGAAGAATGTTATGGACGCAAAATAGCCCATAATCTCAAAATTGATCAGTGCATGAAAAACAATGTTTTGGCCTGGGGGTGTCTCGCCTTAAGAGAAGATTTCAGAGCAGATAAGATAAGATCTTGATTATTATTATTTTTTTCCACAGCCTTTGATGATGCCTTGCTGGAGCACCAGAGGTTGAAGTAAGTGCTGCACTACATGTGATGCATAGCATGGCTTGCTGTGGCACTAACAGAAAACACTGAGCAGTCCGAGGTAACAAACTATTATTTGAAAACACTGAAAACATCTCAGCACAGATTCTTGTTGCCTGAAACTGTGCAATGTCATATTGATTTGAACCTTTGTGTTTGTCCCTCAGGCAAGCGGCCATCGCTGAGAAAAGTGAGTTGCAAGATTACGTGTGAAATCGTGAGATATTTCTGTCCACAACAAAGGTTAAAAGGTTCTACAGTGGAGGTCAGCAGGGAGTCATTGCTGCTTGTTTTGTTTCAGATCGGGCCAGAGTGTTAAAGGGTCTTCCTGATGTGGTCGCCATCATGGAAGGGAAGGTATGACACTGTCAGGAATACATTAGAGACACATTCATACACAATTATACTATTGTGTGATATTATCGTCACCCTTTTGTGTGACGCAGTGGTTATAGGCCTACCAGTTTCATCATTTCTCTGTCCTATCATGTCATGTCATATTTTCCTGACTGCTCCTCACCCTCTCTTAAGTCTCTGTGTCTGACGTGCTTCATCGACGGTGAACCGGCTCCAGAGATCACCTGGCTCCGGAACGACAAGGAGATTGGCAACCAGCCCCAGTTTGTCATCACTAAGGAGCCCAAGATCAGCACCATCACCATCAACGACGTCAAGATGGCAGATTCTGGGAAATACAGCATCTTTGTGCGCAACCAGTACGGCTCTGAATCGGTCGATGTGACCGTGAGTGTTTACAAGCACGGGGATAAGCCTCCAGCACACGCTGTGGAGATGGGTTTCTATAAACCAGGCTGAGATATGTCTGCATAGAGAGAGAGAGTAGAACATGAAGGTGGATGGATAGATAGGTGATGAGATGGAATGATGCTGGATTGTTCGTGTATTAGAAAACTCTATTGCGATTTGAAAAATGTCCACTGAGGTTTTAATGAAAAATGTAATCCCCTATAGCAGTGCTTCCCAACCTTTTTCCCTTCTCCATCATTGAGTAAACTGATGACCCCTGACTAAGTGACATATTTTATGGATATTTCATATTATATTTAATGCATAGCAATAACAGTAGTGAAGAACTGATACTGTACAATTAACATAAATAGTGAACGCAATAACAGCTGGAAGTTTCTGAAATTTGGATGAATTTTGAGCAGATTATTTGAATATTGCATCAGAGATGAGTTATTTTTATGAACTTTTAATACAATTATCTGTCTGTGTTATGTATTACTCTGAATTTTTGACAATCATACATACTTAATAGGCTTTTTTTTCAACATATTCAGTGTTTGGTTATTATTCTATTTGCTTGTTGGTTGTTTTAACTGCGTACTTTTCTAATGCAGGACGAGGATGTTTAGCAGAGAGGGAAGGCTCTGTGAATATATCTTGTGTTCAGGTCTTCACCGTGTCCTTATCCTATGAATTTAAGTTTACATCTTAAATAATTCTACAAACTTTAAAAAATTACAAGTTAATTTAGTTTTCTTCACAGAAATAAATCAAATACTGAGATATCGGCCAACTGTATATTTTTGGATCAAGAAGGCCTTGCGACCCTCCATGAAGCTTTGGCAACCCGTATTTGGGGTCGGTACCCCCAGGTTGGTAACCAGTGCCCTATAGTCTTCAAACTGTCTATATCATTTAAAATACTAGACAGATTTTGTCATAAAAATGTCATACTCAGGCTTCTTTTGTGATGGAGATGCAGAATCGCAAAGTCCTGTTAGTCAAACTCATTTAGCTGACTTCATGGATGTTTGATATAACGATTGTTTCTTTCTTTTAGTTAGACTGTGTAACTTTTGAAATAAGAAATTGCACCAAATGACAAGTTAAATTCATATGCAGTAAAATGCACCATTAAAGGGACAGTGTGTAGGATATGGTGGCATCTAGTGATGTGGTTGCAAATTGTAACCGAGTACCCCTCCTCTCACTCCTCCTAAGACCGGGGTAACATGAGTGCAAAGCCGTGGTAACACTAGGAGCAACAGAAGTCAAACAGCGGCTGGCGGTAACACGGTTTTGCACTCTGCGGCTCACGTTACCGCAAATTAAAAAGCATGACAGAGAACGACCGTGGCCTTCAGTTAACTTAAAAACGTGAAAGGCTCTCTCTATAGCCAGTGTTTGTCTGTTCTGGGTTACTGTAGGAACATGGCGGAGCAACATGGCGGACTCTGTGAAGAGGACCAGCTCCCTATGTAGATATGAAGGGCTCATTCCAAGCTAACGAAAACACAACGATTCTTAGTTTCAGGTGATTATACACTAATGAAAACATAGTTATGAATATTATTTTCCATTTCTGATAATAGATCCCCCAAAATATTACACAGTGTTCTTTTAATCAATTAAAATACAATATAATCAATCTAAAAAAATACACTCAGAGGATTTGCTGCTACAGACTTACTTGGTCTGGTATGTCTATTAAAGCTTACCATAAGAAACATTAGCTAACATTTTTTTATTTACCTTTATTGGATAATTGTCTCATTGTAAGTGTTCACTAAGAATCTGTCATAACCAAAACTGCAAAACTCTCAGATGTGTCATTTGTTTGTTTGTGTGTGATGTGAATAAAGCAATTTCAAGTGATTTTCACTTGTGTATTATTTTTATGAGCATTCACAAATACTACATTTCATATTCTCAGTCATTAAACGTTTACTCTAATTTATGACCAAGTATTAAAGAAAATGTGGCCTGCAGATTTTCTTTATGAATGATTTTGCAATCAGAGATTATGTCTCGTACTTTAAAAGCAAACAGTTCGCAGTGTCATTAACCTACTGGGCCTCAGTTGGTCAGGTAGACTCACGTTAGGGGTTCAACGACACACTGCGGAAAATTTTGCAGACATGCACAGAGTTCATCTAATGTTCAATGAATGAATCCTAAAATAAAATGCATGTAAATATGTCTGATAATGTATTAAATAAATAATTTTCTGATTTTGATCATGTAGGTTACCATCCTCAAACTCCACTTGTCACAGTAAATGAAGATCATGTATTGCCATTTTACTTCTTAAAGACAAAACACTTGTGCACACAAACAATCAAAGCAAGCAATCTGTACATATTTCTTATCAGTGAGGCTCTTGAACGCGCGTGACAAAAACGACCATCTAAATGTGGTGAGAGCTGCAGGTTTTTCCTAACAGGAGTAAATGAACTCCAGGTTGTTCAAACAGCAGTGATTACTTCAGAGGGGTTTGTTACTCATTAGACAGAGTGCTGGGCCCCTCCTTGCTTTCCTGTATAAGAAGGTGTAGTATGACAGTCACATCCTCCACATTGTGTTGAGCTTCACACAGCTGTCAAAGCCTCCAGGAACCTGAAGGAGAACCCAGATCTTCTAGAAAACATGGACTTCAACGGAACATGGCAGGTCTACTCCCAGGTGAACTACGAGGAGTTCCTCAGGGCCATGGGTGAGAATATAATATCATATAAATACATCTATTATCTTTAGTAGCTAAAGACAAAGTGGCTATTTTGATATGGTTACATCCTTCTAATGTTTTATTTTATATTGTACAAAAAACAGAACTCCCAGAGGAGGTCATCAAGATGGCCAAAGACATCAAACCAATTACTGAGATCAAGCAGAAAGGCAATGACTTTGTTGTCACCTCCAAGACCCCTGGAAAGTCTGTGACCAACTCCTTTACCATCGGCAAGGAGGCTGATATCAACACCATGGACGGCAAGATGCTCAAGGTTTGTAATTATAATTTACCTTTCATTTTTATGTCACATTAGTGTTTTTTTTTAATCTGTTTCTAACATATAAAAATGTTTCAAACAAAAATGTGTGAATTTTTTTCAAAAATGTTGAAGTATAAGTCCTACTGTGTTAGTAAGGAGCCTACAAGTGTACAGTGTCTCATGAACTCCTGCCTGTTTTGGGGTTATATGTGATATGTTTTTTCTCGTCACCCATAGTGCATTGTCAATCTGGAGGGTGGCAAACTGGTCTGCAACACCGGCAAGTTCGTCCACATCCAAGAGCTCAAGGGAGGAGAGATGGTTGAGGTGCGGTATACTTTATATCTTACCAGAACTCACTCTTTCGGTTTCACCTTAATGTACCATAAGCTTAAATAATGTAATGTGTAATGTCCTGTCCACAATTTAAATTGTTTTCCTTATCCCCTTTCAGACTTTGTCCATGGGCTCAACAACTCTCATCAGGAAGAGCAAAAAGATGTAAACTTGGCAGCGAAGGAACAAATATCTATTTAAATAAAAGTGTTGCTTGATAAGTGTGGTTTGCACCATCTTTTTTTGGCCTCCTCCCAACATCCTTATTACTTAATTTTCCGTCTGCCACTTCTGAAATCTAGGTAGAACTCTTTAAAATTGTGAACACTGAGTCAGTGGTACCAGATCGTAGAATTATGGAATATATCATGTAACCTTAATGCATGACTATATTTAGTAACACTTTTTACAGGTCTGCAAATTTCATGGTAATTAGGTGATAATTAGCAAGTTACTTATTTGAAATTTCTTTGGAATTACTGCCAAATTACCCCAATATTTACCTCAAAATATATCAAAAATTACTTTAGTATAAACATTATTTAAGAATTATATGCTAAAATAGTATTTAATGGTTAAAATAGGGCCCTTAGGCTTGAGAAGTGACTGTGCGCTGGTCTTCATCGAAGGTGGAAAACTAATAGAAGACATTTCTGATCAGGCACAAATCTCACCGTTGTGTGACTTATTGTCTAATAAGAAAAAAATTAAGACATTTCAAAGAAGTTATTTGCTAATTATTATCTATTTATCAGCAGACATGGGAATAAAGCATATCACTGACACGTCAGAAAATGTGACCTCACTGTACCTATTTTTTGCTTTTCTTTTAGAGTCTTGTGAATATATCTTTAAATTAAAAAATATATATATTAAAATACATTTATGTTTTTTAACAATTTAGTTTTTTTCTTTCACGCATTTACTTAATTTATTACACAGGTACAGTGGGGTCACATTTTCAAGATTCAAGATTCAAGAGTTTTATTTGCCATTTGCACCTATAAGTACATTGGAATTCTGAGCCGTTTACACCGAGTCAGCTTTAAGAAAAGAAAAAAGGTAGAAAAAGCATAGGAACGATACCCCCAGAATACAAATATACAGTATATATGCTCCATGACCATGTTAAAAGAACTTGTAACTCTCATAAAAATATTTAAAAAATAAATAATTAATATATTTCAGACAATTACACAGTGGAAGGCAGCATATTGCACGGCATTACAGTCCATTCAGTTCAGGTGTACTGTGTGTCAATAATGGTATGGAGGTGAGGTGTGGATTATTTGTGTCCCTCTTTAACGTCCTTTGCCACCAGTCTTATTGTAGCTGAGAAGAAGCTGTTGTGAAACCAGAGGTGCTCTGTGAGTGGAGATGCTCTCTGGCCTGTGGTGCCTCAGGTTGTGTCCTGATTCCCTCAACATGATGCTCCTCAGGATGCTCTGTGCCAATCAATTTAATTCTATTCAAAACACTTTATTTGACAATTTCAGAGGCACTTGGGGGGGAACAGAAACACAAAATAGGACACATTTTTTCAAGAATATGTAAAAATTCAAGGATAAGCTGTACTCATTATGATAATAATGATATGGGAATGATAATAGTGAAAAAAATAAGCTGTACTCATTATGATAATAATGATATGGGAATGATAATATTAGTGAAAAAATAAGCTGTACTTTTATTTTTAATAATGATATGGGAATGATAATATTAGTGGAAAAAATAAACTGTACTCATTATGATGATAAGGATATGGGAATGATAATATTAGTTGAAAAAATAAGCTGTACACATGATAATAATGATATGGGAATGATAATATTAGTTGAAAAAATAAGCTGTACTCATTATGATAATAAGGATATGGTAATGATAATATTAGTGAAAAAATAAGCTGTACTCATGATAATAAGGATATGGGAATGATAATATTAGTGAAAAAATGAGTGAGCTGGGTGGTGACAAATATGTCTGCAAGAAAACAATGGAATAATATAAAAATGAAATAATAATTGAATACCAGGTTAGGTTATGTGTGTCTGCGCATGCGCCTTAGTGGCTGTCCAGCTTTACGCATGCGCAGTAGGAGGAGCAGAAGAGAGCGGACCACGTAGCAGCAGTAGAGCAGCAGTAAAGCAGCAGGGTTTGTAGGAAAAGAAAGAAAAGAAAGCTGTAGTAAACCAATTCACGGCCGCTAGATTATAGCAACCGGCCCTCTAAACAATGGCGAGGTATCTGAGGCCGCCTAACACATCTCTCTTTGTCAGAAACATCGCCGACGACTCCAGGTATGTGGTCATTTTAACCTGCACTGTGTGTGTGTGTCTGCACGCATGGTCAAAGCTAACAGGATGCTAGTTAGTTAGCACACATCAACCTAAATGACTCACTGACGTCAACGTTAAAGGAGGGATGCCAAATCAGGGATGGACTAAAAAGGTGTGGTGGTTATTTGTTTAACCGCACATTGCTTCAGATAACTGCCTGTAACATGTAATTAAACACATTTGACCTGCATGAGGTGAGCTAACAAGAAGGCAAACAAATAGCTGAGGCTGTTGTTGATGCTGATGACGCGTTTGACGTCACTCCCTCCAAAAACCAGGTTGCTCTTTATACTAAGGACATCAATTATTCATCTAGGCTACAATACTAGTCGGTGGTGTTCTGTGTGAAGTATGGTAACGTTATATGTATAACACCAACTATATAAATATAACAACTATATATATATATATACATATATTTATATATATGTATATATATAACAAAAACTATATAAATATATATAACAACTATATACATATAACAACTATATAAAAATAACAACTATATATATATATATATATATATAACAACAACTATATATATATATATATATATATATACATATAACATCAACTATATAAATATAACAAGAGCTATATATCAATATAACAACTATATATATATGTAACAACAACTATATAAATATAACAACAATTATATAAATATAACGCTTTTTATACTTACGTAACGTTATATGTTGAACAGAAAGTCTATTTATTCACTAGTCCAGGGGTCAGCAACCTTTATATCAAAAGAGCCATTTTAGGCAAAAACAACAACAATAAAAATCTGTCTGGAGCCACAAAACATTTGAGCATTGTGATGAAGGTAACACAGTTTATAGTGAAAGTGTATATAGTATATAAGTCAAATGCAGTGAGGGCCAAAGTGCAAAATGTACTACAGAGTATTGGGGCCACAGATGACGCATTTAACGTCACTCCCTCCAAAAAGCAGGTTGCTTTTTATAAGATAAGATATTCCTTTATTAGTCCCGCAGTGGGGAAATGTGCAGTGTACAGCAGCAAAGGGGATGGTGCAAAAACAAGATGCATCAGCTAACACAGTAAAAAAGAGCTAAACAAAGTGTAACAAAATATGAACCATTTAAATAGAAGGAAGTATAAAAATAGGAGCAGTAAATACAGTATTGCCAATAAACAGACTATTAACAAAATTGCACAAGTGGAAAATTATATTGCACAGTGAGAATGAAATGAATGAATGAAATTCCACCTGAAAATATAAGGTTATTGTCTATTTTTTGGTGTGTAAGTGGTCTACTGGGAGCAGTGCTGGTTGTGGAGTCTGACAGCTGCAGGTATATTATATGCTAAGGACATATATTAATTATGTAGACTACAATTCTAGTCGGTGGTGTTTTGTGTGAAGTATGGTAACGTTATATGTTGAACAGAAAGTCTATTTATTCACCAGTCTATTTTTATTTTAGCCACCAGCCTCCCTTCAAACTTACGCCCCCCAATTCAGTCTGTAGCAAGAAATTATTGTAACGTTACCTGAGTAGCAGAAAATAGATGACAGGCACCATTAACATGTCAAGCTATAAGGTTACTGTCCATTTAAATGTGGAAAACGTAAAAGAGAAGACAAAAATGCTTCATTAACTTTTATTTGAGCTGTCTCACCACTGTTCACTACTTGTTAATTAAGACATATTGTCTATTAATACAATACTAAAAAAGAATCAAGCAAATTTAGCATGTGTGCTTATATCTTTTAAAGTATACTTAAAGGTCCCATATTATAAAAAGTGAAATTTTCCTGTTTTTTATGTATTATATATATATATATTATAAAGCAGGTTTAAATGATATATAAATACAGTGAAGTATCAAAACGCTCAATTCAAGGAGAAATACACACGGTCCGTATTCAAAAACTGTGCGTTTGAAACAAGCCGTCAAGATTTCTGTACATTTGTGATGTCACAAATCTACAATATTTCGACAATTTAAAAGTTTTAAACATAAACATTCTAATTGTGTCCCAGTTTATTTCCTGTTGCAGTGTATGTGAATGACATCCGCTGACAGGAAGTAAACATGGATCCAAGCAGTTGCAGTTGGAATTGCACATGCAATTCCATTGCCATTCTGTTGAAATGCGCTAAAACTGAGCATTTCTGATAGAGGGTGAATACAGGTATATTCAGACAGACAGTATGAGAAAAATAATGTGTTGTTTGAACATTAAAGCATGTAAACATGTTATAGTAGAAACCCAAAATACAAGTATGAACCTGAAAATGAGCATAATATGTCCCCTTTAAGAAAAAAAAATACATGTGAAAAACTAAAAAGACCTTGCTCTGCAGTTTTCTACAGAATTTTTTTATTTTTATTTATTTTCATCATTTTATGTACATAATAAATTCCCCTTGTACTGGAAAGTTTCACCAATGTGCTAGTTATTGCTGACTCTGTAACCGTAGGGTATCTATATCCAAAATACTTTACTTGCTTATGATGAGATATAGTAGGCAGAACACAGCAAACACGTCACACTTTAATAAGTATTTCTGTTACATTATCGGTGCTTTTGAAATGTTACTGTATTAACTTCAGCCAGGTGGTGGTCATTTTCTAACCCCTGTGACTTTGCCACATCTGTTAAGAGATAATTCATGCCATTTGTAGCTTTTTATGGCTGCTATGGATGTGTGAAGTAGGCTGACTGGGTTTTTATTTGTACTATCACACCTTTTAAATGAGGAAACTTCCTTTTGAAGTGGGAGAGTAATTTGATTTGTTTGCAAATGCGTTTTGTCATATGCTGTGCTGGCACCAGCTCTTGTGTATACCTTACACATTGAGCTCCAGCTAAATTCATATGACAGCCAGCAGAATAAATGTGCTTATTTCATGACACTTTAGGCCAGAGGATTTACGACGTGAGTTTGGTCGTTATGGGCCTATTGTAGATGTCTACATTCCACTTGACTTCTATACACGGCGGGCCAGAGGATTTGCTTACATTCAATATCCTTTATTCTTTTCATTTTAATTTGGAAATGTTGTTTTCACAGAGGGATTGTAATGCATTAAATCTGACTTTTTGTTTGCAGTTGGTTCAGTGACAATGACAATGTGTTTTTTATGTTTTTTTTATTTTCTAAGAATTATTTGCTTCTAATAATTATTGTATTCAGATTTAAACTTAGTCCTAACCAATATTTCTTCTGTTGTTGCCTTAGAATGGTAAAGATACAGTTCTGGAGATCCCACACCAAAGAAAGTTGAAAGGCGGTTGTAGAGTAGATGCAAGCCAAAGACACCCATGCGACAAGAAATAGTGGAATTGGGAAAATAAAGAGAGAGCAAAAGCATGAAGATACAAAGAGGGGAAAAGAGAGCACCCAGGCTTCCATTTCCCTACCAAAGGGAGGAAAAGCAAAGTGTTTATTGGGCAAAGACAAGCAGGAAAACTCAAGTTCTTCTGCCAAGACATTAAAGATCAAGCTGAAGGTCAAAGATCAAGCATGTTAAAGGTAACAAGCAAAACATTTTGTATCCTACTGAATCTGATCACCATCAATATTTGTCTTGTCTTTGCAATTTGAGATCACAAATGAGTTTTATGTTGTGAAATTTCAGACTGAAGAAAATCAAATTTCATTAATTTTCTGTGATTTTACTGAAATAACTGAATTTTGCACTACACTGATCTAAGTCCAGTAGCTGCTGTGTTTTATAGACTGGAGCTGTCAACCTGTGTTGCAGTCTTTTTTTTTAATTGTTGTGCATGTGTGCAGCCTTTTCTGTCAAAAACTTTCCAAATTGCGAAATAAAAGGCCTTAACAGTACAGCACGTTTGAAGATGTCCGGGATGCAGAGGACGCTCTCCACAACCTGGACCATAAATGGGTTTGTGGGCGTCAGATCGAGATCCAGTTCGCCCAGGGGGACAGAAAGAGTAAGAACAATTGGCATTGCTATCTAAGTAGCATCTATTTAACTTCTGTAAAGCCTCATTCAGCATTGTTTGGGAAATATTGAGTTTTTAAGCACCTAATGTTCTGATGTCCATTTTTCCATCAAGCCCCTAATCAGATGAAGACAAAGGAGAGCCATTCCCCTCGCAGTTTCTCCCGCTACGATGATGATCGGGATAGCCGCCGAAGACGGTCCCGGAGCCGCAGCCATGATCGACGCAGGTCCCGGAGCCCCTCCTATGATCGCCGTCCTCGGAGGTCTGAGAGCCCTAGAGAGTGAGTTGTTGGCAACTGGTCAAATCAGCCGACCCCACAACTGTAGAGCACCCATATACTGACATTTATAGTTGATGCATTCAAACGACCCCGATGGAGCTGACCATGGATGTTGAAACGACGGACTTGGCAAAGTTAGCAGATATGTACTCGTGTGACTATGTCCGTTTTTCAAAATAAGGCGTTGACAAAGGGAACTGTGTATATAACTGATATATATGACTTCAGGACATCTCTGACTACATGCTGAAAATCAAAACATTTTACTGTATTAATTTAGATTTTTCCAAAGTCAAAGTCACTAGAAGTGTGTGTGATTCAACTTTTTCCCATGGTCTAGTGTTAAAAAAGTTAACTAAATCGCAATAAATCGTAATATAGCAATGCAATACTTAAAAATCGCAATATAAATCGAATCGGCACCAAAGTATCATGACAGTATTGAATCAGGAGATAGATGTATCGGCCCAGCCCTACTATATTTTATGGTGGCAAGGTACTTGTTGATGTTGATGCATTCAGCACTTAGGAGTAGATTTTGTTAAATGAAAAACACAACATACACTATGTTCTCCAAACTGAGGTCACAGGGAAAGTATTGTTTTGTTTTCAGTACTGAAACAACGTAATTGGCACATTGGCTCCAGTATCAAATATTTTCAATACTTGAGCCAACTGTGACGTAAACTAACATCTAGGTCACAAAACAACATATGATATATCATTATGTGATATTTGAAAAAGCATGTATGTTTTAGTTCAGGTGTGATCTTTCTCTTTATTCCCCAACACACTCAGAAAAAGAATATGAAAGTAGACTGAAACTTAAAAGTTAGTTATTTATTCTGATTATTTTTAGCCTCTCTGGAGCTGGTATAAACCAGTTGGGTTTCTAAAGAAGCAGGAAGTTATGAAATGCCTATTTACAAGAACTCATTGTTCTTTTATCCTGGCTGTAATTTGGTACACCGAGTCTTTTATAGTAGCCAAGTTACACCCTGACAAACTGGTTTGTGTTTGTCCTCTACAGATCTCAGTCCTACAGTCGACACAGGCGGAGCAGAAGCCACGAAAATGACAAGTAGGCTAATTTGTCTTCTTGTAGTATGTAAAATAAGTAAGCACTATTGTACTATTCTAAACTTTACAATGCACAGTTGTTAACATTAAGAAGTAATGTTCATCCCAGCAGGTACAGAGGTCCTCCCCGTGACCACCACAGGACACATCGTGAGCCAGCCAGCCACTCTAGGTCCCGCTCCCCTTCAGCCTCCAGACCAGCACCCAAAGGTAAAAAGAGCCAGTCCAGGTCCCACAGCCCGGCTGAGGACTTCCACCCAACCTCCGGCTCCCAGAATCAGCCTGCGGGACGCTCTCCATCCCGCTCCTACTCTAGATCCGTGTCCCGGTCACGCTCTCGCTCCAGGTCCTGGGCTGGACGCAAGTCTGGAGGCCACTGACTGTCTGTTCCCCCAAAGCCCTGATAATCTGTCTCCGAGGATGTTTCTGTTGAGCTATGATTACCACAGTGTTGTGCTCTATATTTGCATTTGTTTATCATCACATTAAGGAGTCTGTTGCCAAAGGGGGTGGGGCAGGAGGTGAGATATTTCTTTTAGTGAAAAAGGTTTTTGTTCAAAAGTGATTCATGAAAGCACAGTTGATCCCTGGCAAGTTTTTTTGTTTTTTTTGGGACTTGTGTAACATGCGTTGCTGAAGTTTAGAAAAAGTTAGTTTGGCGTTGCCAATAATATTTTTGTACTTTCAAGTTAGAAATATTTACATTCATACATGTGTTAATATGATGCCTGTCTCAATTTGGCTCTATTGTTTGTGTATTATGTAAACATGAATAAAAATGACGTTTAACTTTGGGCCCAGACTTACCAGTATTTACTATCTACGCCAGGCCTATTCAATTGGTGGCCTGTGGCCGAATCCAGCCCTTTAACGACCTCAATCAGGCCATTTGATCATATATATAAATATGAAATAAGTATTTAAAAAATAATTTCTTCCATTAAGAGATTGTATTCCCATTCATCAACACTGTTACGGACTGTTAAAAGCAATATCATTGTTTTTATTTAAATAACTAACATTCAAAGTTTATGGGTGTTTACATTGTTTGATTATTAGGTCATCATTTTATTAGTAAGCTAATTAGCCCGTTCATTAGTTATGTCTTGCTAAGCACAGAAATACTTATTTTGTTAAAAAAGTTTTAACCCAGGCTTTTTAAGTAGAAATTTGGTGAGTCAAACTGAAAAAAAGATGTTAACTGTATTTGTGTTTATTAAAACAACCTACAAAAGATGTACTGTTTTCACATTTAAATTCATAGCTTTGCAGCTCGGACAGGAAATGTAAACATCTGTCCACTTGGCACTTGACTGTTTTTCAAAGCTGGCCCTTCTATAAAAGTAATTGAATAGGCCTGAACTACGCTGTGCTCGCTATTATAAAGCAAGCAAACTGTATTCTGTAGTAGCTGTAGCTGGTGTTGGCTGATGTATGGAATGCAGTGGATTACTACCTACTAATACTTTGTCCAGTATTTTATGTCACGATGTGTAAGCTGAACTGCAGTTATTTCTCATGTACTTTGTTCCGTGAGTGAAACAAAGTCAGTTGAATATTTCAAGTGTTCCTTAGTAGGTCTTGTTGTCCTAGTTTACTTGGCATGTCAATAAAGACATACATTATCTTTAATTATGTTCTTTTTTTAAGTACAATTTGTACTGTGACTATGATTGCAAGGAATGAATTCCTCTAGCCATAATAGAACCGGATTTCAATAAACAACATTTTCTTGGGCTATATATAACTACACTAAGTATATATAACTACACAGTTAGAAGATACTCAAGCACAGACAAAAATGGGGGGAAGGGAAAGGGATTTATTTCTTTTCTTTTTTTTGTAAAAATTTAGTTATCAATTCACAGAGTGCATTCTTTTACATTTGCATTTTTTTTAAACACCAATTATTACCAATCTTAAACAGGGCATTTTCTTTTCATTTTAAGTGACATTTCGCAAAGGGGATTAAATTAACAGCCAATTCATTACATGTTTTAAATTTGGAATAAGGAGACTGCCATGCATGACTCAATCAGGGCAAGAAAAAAAATGTTTACATGAACAACCAATAGTAAGTAGAACTTAAACAGCATGGGACCAAGTTCAGTTGTCAGCTGGCGGAAGAACAGCTGAGAACTGAAGCTGGTTCTGGTGAAAACATTTGGTCAGTTTGTGGCATCGCCACCTAATGAAAATAGTTTCAGCATGGATTTCAACTTAGGCACAAACAGGTCAACTCAAGATTAAAAGCATCACGCTTACATACTGTAAGCACATTCAGAACTCGAATTCATAACATAGGCAAGTCTCCTCTTGGATCTAATTGATATTTTGCAGTTTTACTTAATTTGCACTTAGCATATTTCACCCTACACTGCATAATACAAAACAATAAAAAACATGTGCAAGTTCTCTGGAAAGATAACAGTGCAGGGGTACTGAGAAATGCTATATGCTGTTTTAATTTTTTAACAAAAATATTCTTCAGTATTGAAGTCAAGACATTGAAGTCAAGACACGTCCTTAGCATGTCTTATACATTCAGTGTTATTACTAAAAATACTTTTGTCCCACAGGCCTCAAACTTGGCCTGCAAATGTACATATGCTACAAGTACTTTTTACATGTCATTATTTACATGGCTCTTGAACACATTAACAAGCTCTCATACTTTGTTTTGTCATCTTTAAGCTGGCCATAAACAGCTCCAATTCTGCAAGGGGAAAGCAAAAAAGAGCCTCAATAGAGGATTGAGTCACAAAAATAGAAAATCCATAGGGAGATAGTCAATTACGCCTCCATCATTTCAATAGCATCCTGGCCTGTAACTTATTAAAAACTAGTCTGATTGCAGTGCAAGAGGGTAAACAAGAGGCAGAGGCAGAGAGTGTCTGTTGATTATGGGATGGTCAACCACTGAGACCTATTTTGTAAACATAAACACCAGCCTCTTGCCTCGTGTTGAGTCCCTGGGGCCACTTCACTTCAGAAACCTTCCTCAGCCTTTCTTTACCTTGCTTACGAATGCGTGCAGCCAAACAGGCCCATGTCAGGAAGTGAAACTCAACAGTCCCACAACTGAGCACGGCCCTCTTCCGCATGTTAGAGCTGCACCACTGTCCTGATAAGTGCTGAGACTGAGGAGCAATAACAGTGCTGATTGAAACAGATGAACATTTAGAAGTGACTTTGGGGACTCTGACCCATTCACCACTCGGGCTGGCAAGGTTAAAGTGGCAATGGCAACAACGCCGACCACACAGAGGATGTCCAAAAGAAGAGAAAAGTAAAATAAAATACAGCGAAAACATTGCTTTGGTTACACACAGCACTTCATACATCTTTCAACCACAACAATAAAGGACTTGTACAAAATAATGCTATGATAGAGTGTTATGGGCCTCAGACAAGCTCAACTCCTATAGTGCATGTGCGCACAGCGCAATAAAAAAAGTACAGGAGTCGACCGTCCAAGGCCTGTGTGCCATGGTCTCTTTTTACCCTTCAGTTTGAGGTTATACTTTTGACCTGTACTGTACAGCGTATTACCTCCAGTAAGATAGCTTTTTTCCCTGCAGAATTGCAGTTGAGTGCGTTTTCCATCCCAATCAAGGATTGTAATACATAAAAGAAAAAAAAGGTGGGCCCTAGTCAAAATAAAAATGCTACAAATGTGAGTTTGCTTTAGCACCTGAAGCTTTAGATGCGACCCTAAAGGCTCATCATAAAACTTATGTAAATGAAAAAGCATGTCTGTCCACAGAAATGGACTGTAAAAGTGATGGGAATTTACCTGAACCTATACTACCTATAATATAACCGTTGATTGGGGGGGAAAAAACACACTCAATCTGCTTTGACAGCCAACATTAAAAAGAACAAAACAAAACAGAAGTAGAAAGGATATCCAGTTTGTCATTAGTCACAGAAACTGACTCCACTAAAGGCATTACCGACCAGCAAGGCTCCAAGGCTGTAATATCTCAAAATATTGGTTTAAAAATTTAGTACTGAATAAACATTCACAGCAAACATTGCTGCAAATGCCTCCTAACACCGAGGTCAATCTAAAAACAGCTAAAAAATATTACAGCACTGAGGTGTTCCTGGTGGGTGGGTGCCCTCAAGGGAGTCCCAGTTCATACATGGGCTTTTCGATCAAGTGTGGGTATCCCTCTCAGGCCTGCACTTTGAGGAGGCTCTTGAGCTGGAAGGCCATCATCTCCCTGTTGTCACAGGAGCCCATTGGGAAGGACACCCAGTGGCTGGGGGGTTTGGGCAACACGCTAGGCGAGGGCGGCTCGCTGAACTTAGGCCCCGCGTAGCTCGGACTTCCCTGTGCGGCCAGGAGCGTGTTGAGGTGAGACACTGCGCCCTCCCAGTTCTGATCATAGTTGGTGGCAAAGCGGACAGAAGCATTTTTCTCTGCAGACGCGGCCTGCCGCGCCTCTGGAGACCTGTGGTAGGCTGCGACTTTATCGCTCCGGCGGTGGCCATGATGATGAAGGCCGCCTGCCACTCCTGCTGCAGATGCCGCTGATCCGTTCTGGTCGCGGCTTCTCTGTTTCGCCCGGCCAAGTTGATGGTTCTTCTTGGGCAACGGGCGCTCAGGGTGGGAAACTGGAATGTTGTATCTCTCTCCACCTCCCATACTGCTTCTGGCACTAGGTGTCACCTACATGATGAGAATACGATACATTAATACGATAATACTTTATTGTCAGACAGGTCTGAAATTTGTTTTGCATCACAGAAGCTCCATTTGCAACATCACAGAAAGGACAAAGACATGAAACAAGGATACATACATTTAAAAATTACAATCACAGAAGACAATATTCAGGAACCTTCAACATACATTTGATCTGGGATTAGGCTCCATATTTAGTTTTAGGATTGACTGGTGTACAAAATAGTGCTTCAGTTATTATGAATTTCTCAAGGGGTTGACCTACAATCTTAGAGCAGATTTTGATTTTGTGAAGCAGTTTTGACTTTAAAGTAGTGGACAAACTCTTGTACCAAGGGTAGAATATATTATTACTAAAAGTGCACTGAAATCTTGGGAATGTATTGTGATCCACTCAATTTATTGGCAGTGTAACACTTATTATATTAATGTCTAATCCGTCCACACAAGCACGTCCGCACTTGCACCGTCTCAATGAAAACAAGCACAGAGGGAGGTATACGTGCAGAAGGAAGCACCAGACAAGCCCAGCAGCCTGCGTCACCCCTCCCCCACACACAGAGAGAGAGAGAGCAAAACAGCACCAAGAGCTCACCTCTTTGTTGTCAGAAAGTTGAAGTAGAAGAAGCTGAGATCTCCCTTCAATCGTTCACCTCCAATCGGGCCCCAGGTCCTCGAAGTAGTTATCTTCTGTCTACTTCTCGCTGTACTTCGGTGTCCAGCAAGGTCTGAAGTTTTCATGTGCCAATGAGTTGTTGAGTTGTTTTCCCGTGGAACCGAGCTGAACATCAATTCACCCCGGCAGCACGAAGCTCCAAGAAGCCGAATACCTTTTAGAGACAAGAGATAGAGATAGATTTAGTTAGAGATGCTAAATAAGGACATTTCCTTTGTTTGGTACAGCAGGTTTTCTTCCTCCATCCAGGATGTGGATGTGTGTATTTCATAGTGCGTCATTACACCGAGCACAGCTAAAAACAATCAATAAAACACCAGCTATCCATCCTTTCCTTATAACATTATAGTTACATAAATATTAGGCTGCTGGCTTATTATCACAGCAAAATATGACATAAACAAACTGCGACATGGGAGGAGGAATTGTCAGTGACTATTAATGATGAGACATGGGGAAATATTTGGAGTCATGCACAAAAAGATATCCAAAGCAATCCAATTTTAAATAAAGGCATTCTTTTGACCCCTCACTTTCTCCTCTGTACCTCAAATGTAAAAACAGAATTAGGTGCCATAACCCATTGCCTTCGATCGTGTCATAAATTACAGAAGTAGTGGTCTGAAATATTATGTGAAATGGAAAAGACATTTGATTTAGAAATTAATTTTTGATTTTAGGAATCCCAAGTACAAATATAAATTACTGCAGCCAACAAAAGGTTATATAACATTCTTACATTTGCTGCTAAAAAAAAGTATATATTACTACAGTGGATTAGTGATAAGAAACCCTCTGTCCAAGGCTGGTGTAAAGTGATATTTGAGATGGTCCCTTTGGAATATCTCACAAATATTCTACATGCCAAAGTAGATCAGTTACACAATATTTGGCAGCCCTATCTGAATTATATTGGACCTGATCTCAATTATCTCACAAGGAGTCTCTTGAACATGAACTAATATATCCTGTGACTTCCCTGCACTATGGACTACTTCCTATGACCTCATATATATATATATATATGTTTGTTTTTTTAATCTGAGCTGTATCAGTGTTTGTTTGTTTGTTTGTTGTTGTTTTTTTTATTATTATTATTATTGTGTTTGTGAAAATAAGAAAACCCAATAACCATATCATAAAAAACAAACAAAAAAAACAAACTGCGACATAGCTTTGATACTAGCTTTGGCTCTAGCGCTTTGTCCCGTCAAGAGGGTTCACAAAGAGATATTCTGGTGTTTAAAAAAAAGCATTTGGTACTAATAATGTCAATAGACGGGATTTTTTAATAATAACCCCAATTACATGTTAATAAAATACCACTTTTATAGCCTCTGTCACACTGTTTTTGGAACCAAACCAAAACAAAGAAGCGTTGAGCTCCAACATGGCGGATATTCTCTTACCGACTTCCTCAAGGCTTTGTTGTTGATAAAAAGCCCTTCGTCCCGAGAAAATATGGCAATTAGCCTTTTGGAGATCCCCTTCGGTCGGCGGACTACAGTAAGAAAGCACAGCAAAGCTATATTTTCCTACAAATCCGTCACCCTCTCGATGTTTATGTGGTGTTAAAGTTAGCCGGAGGACGTCTCTTCTCTCTCTCTCTCTCTCTCCCGACTCCGTCTGAATTGCAACAAAATGGAATCTACAGCGGAGATATGTAGCTCGTTCTAGAACCCAGAACTGACCAATCAGGGAGCGCGTTCGAACCCAACGACCAATCACAGAAGAGAACAGCCAGACGCATTCTACTGCCTGTTGCCAGACTGGTGACGTCAATCGAATGCTGACCCTCCTCCACTTCTCCGTTTAGTGATGGGAATTACGGCTCGTTTTAGTGAGCCAGATCATTTGGCTCAGCTCACCAAGAAGAGCCGGCTCTTTCGGCTCCCAAACGGCTCTTCATTTTACCACTTTTGCCTTTTATAATTCAGCCAAATTTCGCGCTGTTTGACCTATGATTAGTATGTGTGCAGATTTATCACTTAAATTATTCAATACAATTATACTAAACCTTATAATTTCCAGAATACCATCATTTTACATGCTGCTTCGTTTCCGACTGTCACTCATCTTGTCTTCTATTCGCGCACCGCACTCCTCTCTCTCTTTCTCTCCTCCTCTCCCTCCTGCTCTGTACCTGTAGACCGTCAGCGCGCCGCGCACCCCTGCCCATCCCTGCTTGTTTGTATGATCCTTGTCTGTCATCACCTGATTGGTCGCACGGACGACATTAACACAACATTCAGTCACAGTCAGTGCATGGTGTGCCCGTGCCGCGGAGAAAATTGTCCTATCATTCTGCCTTGAATTAATAAAAAAAAAAAAAAAAAAAAAAAAACGTCTCTCGGACGGACTCTTATCGTTCACTTAATAGAGCCGGCTCTAAGAGCCGACTCGTTCGTTACTGACACATGACTATCTCCTTTTCTTTGTTGGACGTCGGGGTATTTCCTGAGAGAAGAAGTGAGAAAATAACGGAAAAGCAACCGACTTTCGACACATAAAAAAACAGTTCCGCTTTCTATCTTACATAAGAACTAACTAAAACAATATAATAAGGTTTTGGCGTACTAATATATATATATATATATATATAGTTATGTAATGTCAATCCCTCGGTAAATAAGGTAAACACGTCCAAGAGTTTAGATTTATTGACCTAGTTCATACTTTTCTCTATAAGGCGACGTCACATCGGATGTTGTTCCACAGTTCCTGTTTGTAGGTTAAAACCTGTTGTGCTGCTGAAACAGCTGCAACAGGCTGTAATGACACACAACAACAGCTCTCTCTCTTGACTGTGAGCTGCCCATCCCCCATACCTCAGCCCTCTTGTGCCAAAACAAAACCTTGACCAGTTTATTGACATAAGTAATCATTTAGTCCTCTTATCTATTCCCAACTGGAGGCAAAGAAAGGGAAAATGAGATATTCTTGTCTTTTTTTATCCAGATCCATGTTTAAATCTGGGTATTAAAGGCTTATTATTGAATATACAAGGCAGAGTGTCATGTTACTACCCTTTGTGCCATAATCCAATGTGAGCTTTGATACAAAGGCCCAATTCAGAGATAAAACACTACCATGCAAAATGAGCCTACCATATAAATGTAATAATAATAATAATATAATAATCTTTATTTGTATAGCACCTTTCTAAACATAGTTTAAATACAGACAAAATAAAAACAATGAAAGAACAAAACATAAAGACAAATAATGAGAAAACTAAAACCTGTAACCAGTGGTATCAAAACAATAAGTTACTACCAAAAGAGGTACAATATAAGGTGTGGGGAAAAGGTGCACTAAGCTGTAATTGCCTTAAGGAGTTAAAAAAAGGCTTTTTATCAAAATGGGTTTTTAAAAGAGATTTAAAATTGGTAGTAGAGCTAGCTAACCTGAGGGTACAACCTGAGTCATAGACTACTGTCATAAATCTGTAACATGTGGA
This sequence comes from Sebastes umbrosus, assembly GCF_015220745.1. NCBI lineage: Eukaryota > Metazoa > Chordata > Actinopteri > Perciformes > Sebastidae > Sebastes > Sebastes umbrosus. The sequence continues at coordinate 10,014,160 of NC_051279.1, forward strand.
CAAGTCATCGGGCGTTAGCCTATAAACCCAGAGCTACAACACCTCAAATGGTTTACAATGAATGTACTCCAGTATGCTGCAGATGTGTGGGGGTTGCTAAAAAAAAGATTAGTTGTAGCAGGTAAGAAAATTACAGGTCATACAAGGCAAGTAGCCTACCGTTTACCACCAATACATTTTAAAAGTTAAGACAATACTTTTTGCGTTATTTAGTTTCAAATCATTGTTTAAAGCTTATAATTTGGCCTCAGTATTTTACTTTTCTCTTGTATTTTCATTCAGCTTTTAGGCTGGCAGTTTTTTCTATTTTCTTACAGCACTTACTTAAGGTTAATGTTTGCTTTTGAAAAATGCAGCTATTATGTTTCTCCATAATCTTTATAAGGTTCATTGGTCATGGATGATACTCTTACAGCTGGTTTTATGGGAGTCTACAGGTCCAAGTCTAAAGATTACATAACAACTCGCGTGATAGATTAAGTCAGACATAGTTCACAGTCAAAGAAATTTCCCCTCCTTGTTTAAAGCGTCAAAAGAGTTGCACAACACATTCTGTGTCAGCCAGAGCTCACAGCTGCAGGCTATGAGGAGACACTCCCCCAGAGCAAAGCAACCTTTGGAAGGGGGCCGTTCCCATAAAGAGTCAACTATGTAAGGAAAGTAGGTCACCGATAGGCTTCTGTAGGTGTTACGGGAATATAGGAGGTGGACTTATCTCCTTATTTGACTGGTCGTAAAGGAAAAGCCCCCCGGTCGCAAAGAGTTGCAGTGTGAATGTACACTATCCTAGAGATTGGAATGAAAAATATATTCAAAACAAGAGTGGCGTACAAAGGCTGCTGTTTTTTTGGGTTTTTTTTGTTTCTCACACAGCACAGATAGTCTACATATAGACAGACAGACTCTCAGTGTCTTTATCGCTTATATCTCTAGAGGCCATTTGTAGTATTTACTGGGTGTAAACAGGCTGACATGAATTTGAATAGTCTGAAATGTATTGCGAAACACACCCACACAAAGTGACGTGGATAAAGAACAGAAGCAGTAACCATTTCACACCACTCAGCACTGAGTTTGGCCCATATCCCGGATCTTTAACATGCGAATACATTCAAATGAAATCCCTCCTCTTAGTTTTTTTAAAATGTCTTTTTCCCATCTAGTTTGTTAGGGGTATAGTAAGACACAAAGGAGCCTGAATGGATTCATACAAGGAGTGTTCGCTGCTGTTATTGAATACCTGCATACAGTCTAGTCAAAGACACACACAACATGTCTCCACATGTTTACACGTCTTTGAAACATAAAAATCAGAAAGTGAAAATTGTGGCAGATTAGCAACACAAATACAATACCAACCTACCCCTTATTCCCTGCATTTTTGACCCCATGGCAGCTGAAAAGAAAGAACAACTAAATGAAGAAATACATATCAAATTGAGAGTATTGTGAAGTTATTATCATGTGTTTAATTTAATCTCTCATTCAACACTATATTCCCATTCCACCCTCCTTCAAGCAGGCCATCCAGTTGAAAAATCCAGCGTTTTAGCAGCCCACATTGATAAATTTTCTGGATCATTCACTCAACATTTTGTTGTTCAGGTGCTGAAATGTCTGGCCTTCAGATGTCTTTAAAATGTCTTTAAAGGTCTTATTGATAGCATTTTTATGTAGACAAATAGATATTTTTTTAAAACGAATACATCCAGAGCCTTTAGAAAGGGGCTAAATAAAAGTTTTTCCTGAAAAACAAAAATATTATGATTATGAATTAATCATTTTTAAAATTTTGACGGGTCCAAAGTTAATGTTTTGTTTATATCTGTGGAAGATATATCGAGTCTAACTTCTAACAAGGCTTGTGAGCCAGTAGTAAAATGACGTTGGTACCACGTGGTACCTCTGGGTTGTCGGTTAGTGTGAAAAAAATGGGTAAATGGCTGAGATTGACGGGAAGTGCCTTGCTTTGCAGTAAATGCAATGTGACGAGGGAGGGAGACTGTGACATCTAGTGGCTGAATGTTATCAATAGCACCTTTAAATCAAAAATCCACTGACATTTTAAAACAACCCAATACATTTCTCTTTTCAACTGCTCTGTGATGGAATACATTCAAATACAGGGCTTTAAGAACACATGACTGGGTTGTTGTTTCTTATTGGACATCAGTATAAGCAGGGCCGTAGACACCACTGAGGACACTGAGGACAAGTCGTCTGTATTTTGTCTGTGAGAGTTTTAGCACTATGGGAGGAGTTCATATTCTACAGTTAAATCTTACTTGATTCAAGTATTTTAGTGTATGTTTCATTCAGTCTGGCTTTGAAAAAGCATTTACCACACATGTAACACTTTATGTTATTGGTCTGCTATTTCCTCATAAGACATTATCTAGAAAGAACTAGTAATGTTGTCCTATAAGCTCAATGCTCTCTGGTAGTTATTTTAAGGAGATTTGACTCTTTAAACATGTTTTTTTTCAAAAGAATGTCATTGAAATAACTTCTCAGTTTAATTTAAATCTTGCAATAAACATAATTGAACAGCTAACTTAATCATTAATATATGAAAAATTAAAATATTTGAGCAATTATTGGGAACTTGGACTCATGACCTCAGAATTTGTTTTTTAAATCTGACGACCCCGAGTAAATGTACAAGCAAGTCAACGTGTGTCTTGTACTTTACAGTTTACTACATGAATATCGTAAATGGCAAATGGCTGTTTTGATCACTTCTATTAATTTTTTGTTTTCCATTTATCTATGTACATTTGTAGTTTTCAGTCCCCCATTTAATTTCCAAATTCAAGCATATTACAATTGCATTATATTATTCCAAGAACCAAATCAAATAATTAAGTCTCATTAAAGCATTTACCGTGAAATAATTGGATTTTTGTTTGATCCTTTCATTTTTTTCTTGTGTTTTTCACATCAGTGATCTGAGCCTGCTGTCTGAGGGTCTGGCAATCTGGACATGAAGAGAGGAAATCTGATTAATGGATTCAACCCGAATCGATCTGAAACAGCAAAGCGAGCCCTGATGTTTGTGTCCACTCCAGGGTGATTTTTAAAAAAGGGATTGTGTAACAGGACGATGTAATCCAACTGATAATTGAACATTTTCAGGTTTTATTCTGTCCTGTGGCCAGTGCTCTTGTGCTGCACCTGGCCAGCAACAGTGACTGAGAAGAAATCTTATTGAGGCTGTGCCGTCTGCTCCTATAATCACATTTCCTGCCTTCTGGCCTGCTGGATCTATCAGGTCAGAGGAGGAGAGGACACAGTGCACCAGATATCGCTGTCTTATTACAGGGCAGCCTGTTTTCTTTTTTTCAAATCATAATTTACTTGAATGCTGTCTATCTCTTTCTGACCTATTTTCCTGTCTTGTCATTTCATTTATTTGTCAGTCCCAGTTTCTGTTTCATTTAGCATACTTTCTCTAAAATAGGATTCATTTCAGAATGCCTCAGGTATTGATTTCATGACCTGATTGGATTGTTATCGAACTACTAATATACTTTATTTTCACCAGAGGGACATAAACTAAATTAAACAGCCTTAACTGCTGCAGGAAATGCTTTTGCATCTATGCAGAATGATAAAGATTAAAAGAACAACCTTTCTCTGCAGGTTACTGAATCCCTCATTATGTCCACTAGTTCATGGTTGCTTAGCGTCGCCTCCTGTTGTACTGTTAGCAGTATTACACTCGGACCCGTCCACTAACTGTGGCTTCAGTTGACATTAGTCTGTAATGTAATGTAAAAGAAAAACATCTAAATCATGTGAATTTGCAATGAAGTCTGGTTTGCACACCTCAGCACTTACTGTGGATTAAATACAAACAAGAATCAAGCAACCGAAGCTGTCAAATGTTTGCAGAGGAACTCTTTATTGTGAAACCAAGAACAAAATAATTGTATTACATTGTCTTTTCTGATGCACACACTTATAATCTTTAAATTAAGAAAGCAGACATCATTAAAATCTCTTTTTTTTAATCATCTTTCTATCAACAGACGGCGAGCAAATTAAGGTTGTAATCCTTCAAGCAATATGTTTTAAAAATAGCATGTGATGAAGGAGTGTGTGTGCGTGCATGTGATGCTAGATACTGTCTGTCAAATGAAGATGAGTGGAAGGTAATTAGCAAAAGAGGTGGAAGGGAAAACTGTTGCTGCACAAATAGGGATGATTGAGCAGCAAGATGTCCTTTATGGCCACCTTGACTGGGAAAAACATGTCAAATGATGTTGTCAATTTGAGCATGAAAGTTCATTCTTGACCTTGGGGATAGTAGCTTGGTACAATAATCTTTAATCAAGGTTCACTTAATGCATTAGAAAAACACTCTTGGGTTTGAAGTAATGGATTCAGAGCTGCAAAGTATTTTTTTAAGGTCACTTTATTTATGTTTTTTTGAATAAAGGGTGTTTGGTGGGCTTTTTATCGACATGTTTTTCACACCTGCTTAAGTGCTCTCCTCCCCTGAGTTCAACCTGACCCTTTCTGCTGGAGAGACATCACTCAGGAAGTGTGTGATCAATACAGTTGGTCTCTTTTACTGTATAATGTTTTATCTTGGTCTTTTCACCTCCATACATATAATCAAAGATCTAAAGACTGGACTTTACTGCTATTACTTTATTCTCAGTTTCATCACAGACTGTACGTCTAATACATCATTTGGGCTCGTTTATCTGCCTCTCTGTGTGTGACTCTCTCTCCCGCCCTCTCTCTCCCCCGTGTCATCACAGTCACCCTCCTTATCTTCTCCCTTCACTCATGCACTTTGCCATCAGTCAGGTCTGCAGGTCTGTACGGTCATGCCGTGGTTGTGCTGCTGCTGCTGCTGAGAGACCTAATTCAGACCCTCTGAAAGAGGAAAAGAACAAGGAAAACACGCAAAAGAGAGAACAAAAGGTAAGCTCTTCAAAGGTTATTTTAGTACAGGTTCAAATCCAGTGACAGTAAGTAGTAAGTTATGATTTAAAGTGGTGCTGTGGTGATATCTCTGTGAAATGAGATTTATTTTTTGAAAAAATATATAGTCTGTTATTGTCCTGTATTCAAAATGTGTATTTGTGCAGTAGATCTGCCACTTTTGACCTATTTTATAATGGGTTTATTTTCTGCTGCTACTACGAAACAGAGAGAGATGCAGAAATATTATGTTTTTTTGTGCTACTTGTGCCAGAAGTGGTTTTGATATTTTGAAACAATGTGGTATGGTGCAACAGTGTCTCAAGAGGTTATTGCCACACTAGTTCAGTGTAAATGTCTTTAGTGATGTGACTAAAATGGATGCCCGTTTTATGTTTCTTATTATAAATGTAGTTTCCTGTGTGCGCTGCTGCTGCCCCCTTGAAGAGGCAATCATTTTTTTATAAGAATGACAAATTCTTAAGAGTCAAAACACAGCACTCACACTGTCAATCAAGATGTTTTTTTCACCACAAAGGACAAAAAGAGCCTGAGGTGGTGTAATATCCACAAGTGCTTGCACCCATATGGCCCTTAGTTGAATTGAGAAATATTGTCTGCGAAGACAATAAGTTCCTTTCTGGAAAGTAATTTACTTCCACCTCTTCTACTCATATATATTGTCTTTGCTTTCATAAGGCAGTGTCATATTTGTGATGAAAAACAGAAATAATGGTCAGTGGAAATAGAATAAAGGGAAGACAGTGGTTTGGAGGGCACAGTGACCTGATGGAGGAAGTCTATAATCACTTATACTGCTTCATATAAGCCTATACTGTTTTCCTTGATCCATTTTAATGTTTTTTTTTATATCATTTACTCAGTGTTTCCCCATCTTTTCTTTTGTTCAATATTACTGTAATTCACATTTATTTTATGTGTTTGGGTCATGCTTTTGCCTGTAAAATATATTGTTTCTGTGTAAGCCACTCTGGGCAAGCAATTATCGGTGGCCTCTCTCCGTTTATCACAGCATTATTTACTTTAATCAAATCCTCTCACATCGGCTTTGGTTTAATCTATTGATTGCATACAGGTGATGCACTCAACAGGAGATTGTTCATCTCTGTGGTGACCTTCACCCACCGGTTTACTGATTTGTTACGATACAATCCCCTCTAATTCCAAAAGGGGGCAGTCTTCATCCTGTTAAATGTGATAATAGGCCAACAACATGTGTTTGCTATTGTGTTTATCTCTGCAGATAACTGAATGCACTCACAGTAAGTAAAATCCCTGCCAAAGTGATTGCGGAAATATGGATTAAATATTAATTCTCTGGACTATTTAATACATGAAAAGAAGAAGCACCTTTAAAAAGTTGTCTTGTTTTAGAGTACAGTTAAAGCTGCAGCTGAAAGTGATAAGATCACACAGCATGATCCCACTGTTTGTATTAAACATTTATACATATTAAGGACAGAGAGAAAGCTTTTTTGGATTGTTAAACCAAATTCGATCATTATTCCTCGAGTAAGAAGTGATTTATGGTTTGCTTTAAACCATGACTCCTTCCTGCAACTATCTCTTCAACATCAGCACCAGCAGATACTGTAATGATCGTTGTCTGTTTGCCCTGACCTCTAAATGACTTTCTGTCTTTACTCACGAATGTTAATGTTTCCTTTAAGCTCCAGGTTCAATATTGACAAAGAGAAAAAAAGATATCCTGTTTTCTACGTTATTTGTTTCTCCACAGGAAGTTGCCTGTCTCATCCACTTAAAGGGGAACACTACCTAAATAAAGAATTCCAATATGTTATCTCCATGGCCTAGGCAAGTCCAATCAATATTTGTGAACATACTCTCTCTCTAAGCCAGAAACCAGTGAAGTAAGTCTCAAACTTGTGATGTCATAGGGTATAAAGTCTGGAGCTGCCCTATAGACAATGAATGGGAGACTGATTTGTGGATCCACAGACAGTTTTTTTTTTTTTTTAACCCAAATGAGCTTTATTCTATTGTAGCGTGATCTCAGCTGTGAAACACAAAATGTACCCATATACTCGGAACATTCCTCTGGGTGCTCTCAGTGTCATCTATGACATCTCTCCTTCATTGTCTATGAAGCAGCTCCACACTTTACACTCTACGACATCACAATTTTGAGTTTTAGCACTCTAGTTTTGGGATTTGGGAGAAAGTTGTTCGTGTTTACTAATGATTTTGGACTATCTTAGACCATAGGAATAACATGTATGAATTTTTTGAAAATGGGCGTAGTTCCCCTTTAATGTAAAAAAGGCTCGTTATGAATCAAATAATGACAAAATAACCATGTGGATAAAATTAGAGTATTTAATTTCTTTCTTGTATTATATTTCCTGTATGTGTTTGGATATTGCTGTATTTGGTCTGTCTTGTCTTATACACATTTAAGTTTTCTTAGTTAACTTATTGTATTTTATTCAACTTTTTCCAACACAAAATTGTTATTTTCTGAAAATTCAAGTTTAATGATGAAAACTTTTTTATGTGCTTAAGAAGTTATGGTTATACTGGAAAAAAGGAAAGACGCAGTAAATTTTTATTTTGTAATTCTGTCCAGTAAGTCTTTGTAGAAATTCTAACAATTTTTTGATTAATTCTATCAATTACAATCTGCTGTTCTTTTCCTACAGATATGTTAATTATTTGAAATAATTCATAAACAATAACTGATTTAAATTACCTAATTTATTTCCTAATTACAATCTAGCACTGACCCATAGAGTTGAACAGTTGAAATGGAGGTCACAACTTCTTTAGGACCCGCAGAAGCCAAAGAGAACTCTTCATCACCAATAGGTATGTAGCCTCAAATTAAAAAATACATTCACTTGCATCTTCTTTCAAATCTGAAATGTTTCGAGGTAATGTGGGTTTTCATTGAAGGGTGTATTTACTGTATAATGGCATTTGTATAGTCCACTAAAATCTGTCCTGATATAAACCTGTGATTTCCTCTTAGGTAACGGGTCCTGTGAGAAACTGGAATGCTACATGGTCCTCGACGACGCCGAGAAGAAAGCCATCGGCTCCATCTGTTTCCTGGCAGGTCCTGTCACGCTGCTGGAAAACGCTCTTGTGTTGGGAGTGATCGTTGCCACGGCATCCCTGCGGCAGCGGCCTTCGTATCTGTTCATTGCCAGCCTCGCTTTGGCTGACGTCTTTGCCAGCTGCTTCTTCACCACCAGCTTCCTGAACTTCCACCTCTTTCCGCAGGGGGAAGGCCCCACTGCCTACCTCTTCAAATTAGGTGGTGTCACCATGGCCTTCACCAGCTCAGTGGGGAGTCTACTGCTGACCGCTCTGGACCGCTACCTTTGCATCCACCAGGCCTTCAGCTATAAGGTGCTGCTGACCCGCCGGCGAGCCCTGCTGAGCCTGCTGGTCCTCTGGAGCGCCACCATATTCATCTCCTTCTTGCCTCTGATGGGCTGGAGGTGTCCCACGGGGCTTACTCCACCCTGCTCAAGCCTATTTCCCTACATCAATACGAGCTATCTGGCCTGCTGGACCAGCTTCATACTGGTGATTCTGGCTCTCATTTTGTGGGCTTACGCTCTCATCCTGTGGAAAGCACACCGCCACGAGTCCTCCATGACCAGCTTCCAGGGAGCAGCAGGGACAGGCCAGGCCCGCATGAGGATGGATATCCGTCTGGCGCGCACCTTTGGCCTGATCGTACTCATACTAGTGGGCTGTTGGCTTCCTGCACTCTCCTTCATGTTAGCTGATGTCTCGGTGCGACTGAGCCGCACCCAACAGAGAGCGTTCGCCTTTTGCAGCACTCTCTGCCTGGTCAACTCTTCGGTCAACCCACTGCTGTATGCACTGCGCTGTCGAGAGCTGAGAGTAGCTCTGCTGCACTTGCTACAACGGCTGTGTGAGATTGGGAGGTGTAAAAAATTTACCCCAGGATTACCCTCCACAGAAGACATCAACTGTACTGTCATCACTGAGGATGATATACTCAGGACCAGAACCACCCGACTCAACTCAATCTCAGAAGGGGTCAACAATGTAATAACAGATGAGAATTTCACTGTAGATTAAGAATCAAATCAATACATATGAGCAGGATTCATTCCCATCAAATTTTTAGAGCTGGCAAATACTTTAAGGCTAAAGGCTATTAAACAATAACTCAATACATAGTAAGATTTAAAAATATAGTTAGAACCATATACTAGTTAGATTCCAGAGGAAATGAAGCTTCTCATCTCGGTTCAGGCCAGACAAAAGGTTTAGTATATGTTGGACTAGAAGTCAGATGATGTCATGTGGCCGTCTAACCTCTAACCTTTGACCTGTCCGCCTCCCATGTCAGTGCTCTCACTCCTCTCACTGACCTACTGTGTGTCCCGTGAAGTGAAGTGCTGACTGAACTTTTGGGTTCGCCACATGGTAGAAAGGTGGACTTTTTGTTCGTATGCTTGTTTATGTTTGAGTATTTTGTCCGTGAGCGTGCAGGGACAGAGGACACATGAATGCCAGGACCCCACAATGCACGGGAGGATTTCACACAATGTTTGCAGCATGAATCCAAGCAGTGTGCCGAGGTAAATGGAGCACATGCCAGGATTTGAACGAGCACAAACACCAGAACACTCTTTGCACAAGTGACAACTGGCAGCTGCAGTAAAGCACACACTGTATATGACATTCACTTAAACTCACAGGTGCACATAAGTAGACTGAACACTGTTTCAACCACTATGTCAACCGATTAAAGATAATACTTGACCGTACTCTATATTGACTCTTTCTTTTCAAGCAAATTCCATAAGAAAATACATCATTTTGAAGGAGCAACAGAGGGGAGAGCGAGGGACAAAATGAGTACAGGGCATTTTTATACATTCTGTTCCCAAAAAACAACAGGATGATCACATGTTATATACATTCAGTTACGTGTTTATTATTTGGTTTAATAAAACAGCCCTGTAATAAATTCTATCTTCTTGAAGGTTATGTGATAAAATGTGTTATAGGCTACTGTGAGGTGGGATTTGTATAATTTTGTATATAAGCCTACCCCATGTATATGAATGAGGATAGGCTAAATATTAGAAACACCTCTCAGTATAGACCATTTCACAGCTGTACACGTAAACATTAAATGTGTCCCCAGTTCAGCTGACAGGAAGGAGACATGGACCCAATCTGTGGTCAGTGCAATTCAACAGCATTTCAAACTACAGCCTCCGAAATTATCATAAAGTTGGCAAAGAGTGGATGCTATTTTTCAAAAATCCTACATAATAAAAAGAAAAAAAACAAAGAATACAGTAGTATATTTGTCCTCTGTCGTATTTTATGAAACAGCTCAGTGGAAAATCAAGAATATGTCTTTATTGTCTTTTACAGGGGGTTCCTAAAATGCCATTTTAATTGATATTGCTGAATACTTCCTAGCAGTTCCGTTTAAGATACTCTGGATGCAAGCTCCAATAACTACTGCATAACAGTATCCTGGCTGCATGTTTAGTTATTCCCCTCGGTTATTTGCTAACAATAATGACTGAAAAAGTTTAATTTGTATTGACCTACAGTCATTTATTATGCATTAAAAAAGCCAGGATACTCCTGTAAAATATTTTTTAATCCCAATGAGACAGTTATTAATGCATTTTTCCCAATCAGGGATCGACAGAGTTAATTTTGCAGTGAAACTTCTTGCACATGAAACTAACTGTCACAGCCAGATGAACATCCAGTAGTTATTGCAGCACATATAAATAGATGGGTGATTAATTTCTGGGCATTGCCAGTTTCAGTGGGTTACTCATCACAATAGACTGCAGTGAGTGTGTGGCTGTTTGTTGGTGCATACGATACAATAGGAGTGGTATGGTGCATGTAGCTGATAAAACAAAGCAAGATAATATCAGAAAGTAATCTTTAGCCTACTTACAATACAAATATTTAGCATTGTGGCAGCTCAAGGACTCTATCCTGGTCATTATCACCATACAGCCATGAAGGAACATTATTGTAAAATTGTATAGATCAGGGGTCAGCAAGCTGCAGCTCCAGAGCCACATAAAGCTCTTTAGCACCTCTCCAGTGGCTCCCTGTGGATTTTTAAAAATGGAAATGAATAACTGTTTTTTGTTTACATTTCCATTTTTATTTATCATTATTGTAGGTCTGTGGTACGACGGAGTATTAGGGCCACATTGAGGGAAAAAAAATAAATCTGAGATTACGAGAATAAAGTCATATTACGAGAATAAAGTCATAATATTATACAGTAGTAATTTTCTTTTTTTCACGCAAAGTTATGACTTTATTCTCGTAAAATTACGACTTTTTTTTCTCGTAAAGTTATGACTTTATTCTCGTAATATTACACCTTTTTTCTCGTAAAGTTATGACTTTATTCTCGTAATATTATGACTTTTTTTCTCGTAAAGTTATGACTTTATTCTTTTAATATTACAACGTTTTGTTTTGTAAAGTTATTACGTTATTCTCGTAATAATACAACTTTTTTCTTGTAATATTATGACCTTATTCTGGAAATCTCAATTTTTTCCCTCAATGTGGCCCTAATACTCCATAGTACATTTGCACTTTGGCCCTCACTGCATTAGACTTATATACTATATACTTAGAGTATAAACTGTGTTACCTTCATCACAATGATCAAATGTTTTGCGGCTCCAGACATATTTTTTTGTTTGTTTTTGCCTTAAATGGCTCTTTTGATAGTAAAGGTTGCTGACCCCTGGTATAGATATATGGCTAATATCCATCATATATCCAAAAATGTTGTGTGTAGTTTGAAAATACAATGTGAAGCCTGTTAGTTGTTGGCAAATAAATAAATACAATCTGCCTTCTACTTAAAGAGATTAAAGTATAACATCAATCTGGAGTTCATTTGTAATCTTACCTGATTTACCTGACCACCACCACCAGACGTCTCGTGAACCTTCAATTTGAGTTCAACGGAAAGAAATCAACAACAACACTAAGGGGTTGGGCGACAAAGAAGCGTAGTGTAAAGACGGCAAATAAAGAAAACAAAAACACATTATAAGCCAGTATGTACTACAAACAACATTAAAAAAGTACGTTTTTAAAGAGAATTACAATTTAAATCGGTGAAATATACAATATAATATATTGTGAATATTTCAAACCCCCCTTTTTTTCCCACGAATGGTACGGTCCGCCATTGTGACGTTTTAAAAAATCCATCAGTCAGGCTCGTCAGTTGGCTTAGTGACTACTCAGAGGAGAACATCCGTTATTGTGGAGACGAAAAGAAAAGCTCAACAAATTAACGTTTTAACGAACAAATAACGAGTTTTCGCGGCTCGTCTTTCTTTTTTCCAACTTTCTTTTTTCCGCGTTTTCTTTTAAGCTAACTAAACATGGCTTGTGGAGCGACGTTAAAGCGGTCGATGGAGTTTGAGGCCCTCCTCAGTCCCCAGTCTCCCAAGCGGAGAAGGTGCAACCCTCTACCGGGGACTCCTGGAGCTCCGTCCCCGCAGAGATGCAGCAATCTCCGGCCACCAGTCGACAGCCCACCGACGCACTCGATGTCTCCTCCGGCCATGGGAGGCGAACACAGGCTCACCCCAGGTATATACAGGTTTTAGTCTGCGTTTCAGGGTGGGTGTCATGGGGGGAGGGGGTGTTTAGGGTGGAGTGGAGAGCTGCTAGTGGATGGGGGTTGGTTGGAGAGGCTAATATGGTAGCTCAGCGATGCTAACCTCCAGGAACGAGAATGTCGTGGACGACACAGATCATTTTTATAAATCATAATAAACCAACACTTTAGTAGAGGTGGCTGTGTAACGTTATGTATTCGTTGGTGGCATCTTGCCAGCTCATTGTATTGTTGCACATTATGGCTGAGTTAGCTCACACATGCTAATACATTGAGTTGAAAATATTAGCTTCTTTGCAATAGCTAAATCAAATACTATTCATAGCATTGGGGACATATAGGTATATTTCTGCCATTTTTTTTAGCCTGTACAACCTGCAGCTATAGTATGGTCTATTTAAATCTGTTAATATATTAAATTAAAAAAAAATTGTAATCTGATTTTAAACAAAAGATCCCTGCTTATGCTGTAACACATGGGTGACTTTGATTTAGCTATTGCAAAGAACTTTGAAGCTAATATTTTCAATTTCTATTTCTAGCATTGGGGAAATATAGGTATATGTTTTAGCCTGTACAATCTGCAGCTATAGTATCGTCTATTTAAATCCATTAATATTATTGAATTAACATTTATTTGTAATCTGATTTTTAAACAAAAGATCCCTGCTTGTACTTTAACACATGGGTGACATTGGAAATATTAGCTTTGCATAGCTATATCAAATACTATTTCTAGCATTGGGGGGGAAATTGAATATAGCTATATTGCTGCCATTTTAGCCTGTACAATCTGCAGCTATAGTATGATCTATTTATATCCATTAATATGTTAAATTCACATTTATTTGTAATCTGTTTTTCAACAAAAGATCCCTGCTTGTGCTTTAACACATGCTACTATTGAGTTGAAAATATTAGCTTCTTTGCAATAGCTAAATCAAATACTATTTCTAGCATTGGGGGAAATTTGAATATAGCCATATTGCTGCCATTTTTATCTTAGCCTGTACAATCTGTAGTATGGTCTATTTAAATCCATTAATATATATGAAATTAACATTTATTTGTAATCTGATTTTAAACAAAAGATCCCTGCTTGTACTTTAACACATGGGTGACATGCAGCCGAATACTAGCAAATGAGTTGAAATGAAGTATTTCTAGCATTGGGGGGGAAATTGAATATAGCTATATTGCTGCCAATTTTAGCATGTACAATCTGCAGCTATAGTATGGTCTATTTAAATCCATTAATATGTTAAATTAACATGTATTTGTAATCTGATTTTAAACAAAAGATCCCTGCTTGTACTTTAACACAGGGGTGACATGCAGCCGAATACCAGAAAATGAGTTGAAATGAAGCAGTATTTGTACAGATCGATAAGTGTCTGGTAGCGTTCTTGGGATGTAAAAACAGACAAATTTCACTGTAGATTAAGAATCAACTCAATACATATGAGCAGGATTCATTCCCATCAACTTATTAGAGCTGGCAAATACTTTAAGGCTAAAAGCTATTAAACAATAACTCAATACATAGCAAGATTTAAAAATAAGATTCCAGAAAATATTAGCTTCAAAGTTCTTTGCAATAGCTAAATCCAATACTATTTCTAGCATTAGGGGAAATTGAATATAGCTATTATTGCTGCCAATTTGAGCATGTACAATCTGCAGCTATTGTATGGCCTATTTAAACCCATTAATATATTAAATTAACATTTATTTGTTATCTGATAGGATTTAAACAAAAGATCCTTTAACACATTGGTGACAATCTAGCCTGTTGGCTGGACTCCTGAGAAGACAAATGGCATCCCAGCAGCAGGCACATCATGGCAGGCTGCTAATTAGGAGCTGCCTGGGTAATGTTCCTTGGCTTTAGTGCCACAATTGTCTTGCATTGAGGGGTGGGGGGGTTACCATTATGCACCACAGCCATTTCTATTCCTCTTCAGGCCTGGAAGGCATTGTTCATTTCCTTTTATGTCTGTCATCTACTCTCCCTTTGACTTGAAAAGCTCCGCTGTGAGCATTGGACTGGGTGTGTGGGGCACACTAGTAGACACAAGATAATTACCTAGATGTATGCACTGCGATCCAGTGAGGCTTATTGCATGTGCCAGTCACTCAGATTGGGCAGCATGGTAGCAGTGAGGTCCTAATCCTTACGCTTTTTGAATTTTAATTTAAAAAATTGCTGGACGTCCTTGAATTTATTTGACCACTTCATTGCTGTGAAATGTGAGAGGATTACAAGATGGAGACAGCTGTACTACCCGTGCTAAGCCAGGCTATTAGCTCCTAGATTGTCATTATGTACTCCCCAGTGATTGGAAATCCATCGCCTATAGCACAGCATATTATAAAGAGCAGGGTTACTTACTCATGGTGCTAGCTAGCCCTCCTGTTGCTATGAAGTGTACCGTCTTCCATCTTGCCTCTAAGTAGTGACAGTGAGGAAATCTGAAATGCACGGATGCATTCCTCACAACCAGTTTTTATTGGCAAGGAAGGGCTTGGAGAAGATGTGATGTGATTTAAGAGTGATCAATCCTTCATATTTAATCACTAGCTGTGTGTTGAGCCACTTAACCTCCGTTAAATGGTGGTTAAATCTCCTTATTTGTTCTCTTTTTTTAATGTCCTAGATTGTCTGCTTCTTCCCATAACATAGTCAACTAAGGCTGGGGCAAATGATGTGTTATCCCTCTATAGTTCTGTGCTTCTTGACCTACAGTAGTCACGCTATTTTAGTTGACATTCAATGGACAATTTACCTGCAGAGGAGGTGAATACTTTACCTGAAAAATGAAAGTGAATTGTAAGCTATTAATGAAGATTATTTTTCATTAAAACAATAAACTAACATGAGCCAACGCTCCCGATTTTGCACAATGTGCCTACTGCGTCATTCATTAAGACAAAGTCATGGTCTCTCGGCTGTTCCTGTTTTTGCACTGTAAGAAAAAATGTGCTTCATGGTTCACATTATTGCAAGATGACGCTGGGGGGCGGTGCACACACCACTCATAGAAACAGCCAGGGAGGGTTTGCTGAGAGCATCAACACACACACATACACAGATGTAGGTGATGATGGAGATGGTGTCACAGCTGGCTTCCTGTGAAATGCATGTGTTTCTGCTTCTGGTGCACTGTGTGATTCTCATTCTGGTGTGCAAAAGATTTATAGTGATTGAGAGTAGTTTTGTTTCTGTGAAGGTAGAGGGCAGTTCCTGGCAGTTGCAGATGCCTGGGGGTGAAGACATGTTTTCATGCCTCTGTTATTGCTCACTCCATTTATGCAATCTGACTTGCTTATTATGGTTCCCTTGCAGAGTAGTATTCATAGTGGCGCTACAGTATGTTTATGCTAGTACAAAAAATTAATCATTTCTCCCAGGTTGTCTGTTCTGATGTTGCTTATTTAGCCTGAACTTAATGTTTAGCCTGAACATTATGTTAAGAATCCAACAGGCCTCTTGTGTGTTCCACTTCTTCAGAGTTCGTCTGCCTTGCTGAAATACAGCACCGCAGCAGAAAGGGTGAAGTAATGTAGATTTGTCTGCTGCAGACATGAGGTCCAGATACCAGGTATCATACTCACCTTCACCCAGAAAGAGGCCCCTCATGGGACTGGTGCCGCAAGCCTGCCTTTCTGCTGTGGTTTGCCAAGTGAAAGCAGTTTTGTATTTAGCGAAAGGTCAGCTGTCATCCCTCCCACCCGCCTCTACCCACACAGGCTTTCCAGCTAGTCAGGTTTGCTTGTGGTGAGCGACACTGTGTGTGTGTGTGCAGGCGAGACATGGGGATCTGACTCTGCCAAGGTATCTTTAGGTAATTATTTCATAATGTAGATAGGATCACTCCCTCCGTTCTCTTCTGCCTCATTCTTGGGCTGCCGGTCTGGGCTTGTGCTTTAGTAAAATCCCCCACCAGATGACAGATGGGGCTGGTGTTTTCCTGGGATATGATGTTATCTAAAAGGCTGGATTGGTTGACTTTGGTCACGTCTACAGCTCGGGTAGAAAAGTGGGCAGGTCATAGTTCAGGCCTTAAAAAACCTGGGTCAGGCAGCAAGACTGCTCATACTATCCTCCTGGGCTAAACTCAGCCTGCTGTCTGGTCAGGAAGCTCTTTGTCCAGAAGATTTAATTTTAGAAACCGTAGTCACGCTATTGTGTTTTGCTGTGTGTTCCAAATGCATTGAGGAATTTTGTATTTGACTACTTTCACTTAAATTGTTAAAAGTCAGTGAAAGGACAATGACTGCTGGACCACTTAACACCACATGAGTTTCACCAGTTTTGATTTGTCAAAATCAAATATGTCTGGAAATAATTTATACTTCAGTAATAACTTTTTGATACTCACTTGTTTAGTTGCTATTTCCCATGTCTGCCTTTTTTCAAACTCTTAACGGTCACTTTTCTCTACTGCAGTGCAGAAGGGCAACTTCAACTGACCCATAATACATCACAAGCTACTTCCTGGCAGTCGGGACATTCGAAACCCACCTCCCCCCACAATTCTTTAGCAGTGGAGGGTGAAATGAAATGAGTCAGCTTTGTTTTCTCTCCTCCACCACCACCACGTCCAATCTATCTGGCCGATCTCCTGTCGTATTCACTATTTGGCCGGTGCCTAAGCCTTTTTAGCCGAGGCTTTCTCCACTGTGTTCCCCTGGCTCCCGGAAGTCTCTGTGATTGATTGCTTGGCCTGGTTGTGGCAGGGTCATTGTTGCCAAGCAACGCCCAGAGTCGAGCTACTAGTGGTTGGCAGAGCTGGAAGTGACAGGCTGCGGTAGAGGATTTTCACTTGTCAGTCAGACGTACCCAAGAGTAGTGATATCCAATTGGACCCAATCATTTGAGACTGCTGTCACAGGTTAATCCCTCAGCGTTCAGAGACTCAAGTCTCTAACTGTAGTTCCATACGAATAAATGCTACACGATAGAAAGTATAGTACCAAATAAAGTTGGTTTTGGTTCTCTCTGGAGCCAGCATGTTGCTGACTTTGCTCACCTGTTCAGTCTTTGTTTAAACAGCAATCGCGTTGAGTTCCCATTTCGAATACAGGGTTTCCCCCAGGAAACTGGTAAGCGGAGGTGATAAGATCTGCAACACCACACCGCCCTACGAATAACAAAACAAGACACACTGCCTGTGTTTCGTGCACACAAAATGTCCCCTAATATTTGAAACTCTGTAATCGGGCTTAACCAGTGGGGGTAAACTGACAACCTAAAGGACTGTAGTATTATGGGATCTAATTAAAAGAAATGTGGGTTTCAGCTGGTGTGGCCACACTACAGAGATTGTCTTAGCCAGTTACTTCATTTCATTATAAACCTCTGTAGGATACACTATTATTAAAGGTTCTAAATTTGATATCCAGAGCATTATTAAAACAGCAAAATACTATTTGCTTTGTAAAGATATAGAGGAGTAATGTCTACCTGAATAGAGAATGACGTTGCTCTCCCTCTGTGTCTGATGTAATCCGAGTTTCTCCGCGCTTTGTTGTCAAAGCCGGGCCGGCTGCGTGTGCTTTTAGTGCACGTGAGCGTGCCTTAACTGGCTAGCTCACAGTCGCTCCTCTACACCGCTCTCATACGGCGGTTACAGCTGATAACGGATAACGGAACGTCACAGAAGCGTAGCGCACACCCTCCGGTTCCCCCTCCGGTAAATACTGTCATCTCTGTCAGCAGTTTCGGCATTGTTTGCATTGTTGCGCTGTTAGCACCATTAGCTACAAGTCGGAGGCTTGCTGTCCGCCATGTTGAGAGCCGTTGAGAGGCAATAGAAATGATCCCAATCTCGTATTGAGCTCCTTCTAAAATATCCATAAATGCAGCCATGGCTTCCACTATCATTCTTGTAATTTGAGTAATCTGCTTGTTATTTTTTCAATTCATTGGTTAGTCTCTATAATATCGGAATCACAGTTTCCCAGAGTTGAAGGTCATGTGTTCACGTGGTTTGCTTCACCAGACCGACATTCAAAAACCCAAAGATATTTCATGTAAAAGCATATAAAACAGAGAAAAACAGCAACTCCTCACACTTGAGAAAGTGGAACCTGTGAATATCTGGCATTTGTCCTCAAGCAGTGACATAAATGATTAACTTAACATGATCAGTTTTCTGTCTACTTATTGTTTCAGTCCTTGTTACAGCCTCTTTGTGGGTTGAGGATGACGTTCTCTCTGCAGTGACATGGCTTTATTACGAGTGAAAAGCCCCGTGGTAGCTAAACAAACAGCCTGTCAGATTAGGGTCCCGTTGTTTTGTTAATGCTGGAAGGTTTCAGAGGCCACATGCAGCAAGAGGAGGGGGTCTCTACCAAGGCACCGGTTCAACAGATCATGACCACATACAACATGGCTTTCTTAAAATGGCTCCGCAGAGAAGATCCTACTTTCCTCACTATCCAAACAAGCTCACTGATGAGCAGGCTTAAGTGGCGACATGGCTTGTAGCCCTCTCCACCCAAGATAAATGAGGCACGGTTCCCCAGATAGAGGCGCAACATGTTTAGAGACTTCACCTCCTGTATGAATCGAGTAAGATAACGTCCCTCCCTTACATTTGGTTATCAGCTCTATTTCAGGACATGGTGTGTTTCTCTTGTTTTTCCCAGGACTTTTTTGAACTTTAAGCTTATAATTAGATATGCGTGTGCTGGCTGTGACCCACGTTTAGGCTGTTACAGCAGCTGCAGTGCAGGCTTCATCCTAAGGAGAACATATTTTGAGATGATAAAGGGTGAGCGACTTTGTTGATCCATCATAGATTTCTGCATGTGCACCTACAGTACCTGTATGACATGATTTATCAGGGCTAGTACCTATACACTACGTAGCTGTACTTAACACCTTTATGTTAGGCTAGAAGCACTGGTGAGACAAGTAATGTCCTGTTTTACATCATCTGGATTGCAGTCTCACACAGATCATTCCACGCAAATCTGTTTATTTTATACATCCACCAAAACCTCAAGCATCTATTCAACCACTAAAGAGGCCTCAGAAGAATGTTTGTTACAGCCTAGTTGATTTATGTTGCAGCCTTATTGTAAGCCTCTTCACCAGCTGTAGTGATGCCGGCCGACGTCACGAAAAACTTTTAGAAGAGAAGTGAAAGTGATACAGTCACAAGACCAGAAAGTGTGTATTTAAGTCAGCTGTGTGTGTGTGTGTGTGTGTGTGTGTGTGTGTGTGTGTGTGTGTGTGTTTTTGTTATAGCTGTAGAAGGTATGTCAGTCTGTCACGCCTCTACTTCCTGCCGATGATTGTTTTTTGGAACCCATGTTAGATGAGAGACGGCACAGAGGAAGTGAGCATAGCTTTAGTTTATCTTAAGAGCACTGCGGACGATTACGCCTTCCCATAATAGTCCTCCTTATTCATGCTGGAACACATTCAACATTGTACTATGAATGTGGTTGTGGTGGGCGTTGTATTGAAAGGACACACATTAAAGACTAAACTGATGAAATACTGATTCATTCAGTTTCATTCCTGTAATGAATCACTCATTGAATATAAAGCAACTGGGACAGCCACTACCGGACAGATTTATAATTCCTTTTGACGTTCAAAATAAAGACTCAAAACAGCACATTATGCTTTTGGAAACCTGTCATTTTTGCAGTTCATGGGGGTTTCATTACAATAATTATTCAGTAATGTGACTTGTAATGACATCCAAGCAACAAAATGAGAAAGTCTGGAATGCATTTGGTTTGGCAGCCCACTGGGAGCACCCCTCGTAACCGCCAAAGGGTTGGAAAATATGTGCAACCACCATTTTTGGGTGTCCTCTGTCCTGGTTTATAAACAGCTTGTGTCCTTGTTTCCGTTTGCTCCCTACAGAGCAGATCTTCCAGAACCTCCGTCAGGAGTACAGCCGGATCCAGAGGCGGCGGCAGCTGGAAGGGGCCTTCAACCAGACGGAGGCCTGTAGCTCCAGCGATGCCCCCAGCCCCAGTTCCTCCCTCAACGCTCCCAGCTCCCCACCAGGTAGGAGAATTTACTGTTGCACACACCTACACTTTATGGCTTTTACTCCAAAGGCCACGTCTTCCGGTCGGTCATGTCCAGCTCTAATGGGTGACACTACTTGTGCCAGTTTGTTTGTTTGTTTTTCCCCATTCAAACTACCATGCTAAAACATTTGTGCGTTTTGTAACAGCAGCTGTTGATTTATCTAGAGCTGCACAATTAATCGAATATTAATCACGATCACGATTTTTGGTTTCCATAATTACCCAATAATGACATTTAAAAATGCATGCTCCACTCATAGAAAACTCTGCTGCATATCAAATCAAGCGCTTCGTAGACTAACAGTCAGCCACCAGGGGACGATCGAGATGTTTCGGCTTCACTTTTGGGGAGTTGTCACGCCGCTGCGTGCGCAACCTACAGTGGCAACCTGTGAAAAACGTTCCTGAATGTTGCAGTCCAAAGTAGAAGAGTAATAAACTGTATAAAAAAATGAAAACATACTGAATTCAGGTGAATAAGAACATTATTTGAGGTCTTATTTTGATGCAACAATTTTGTTTTCATTTTGGGTAAAAAAGGTTTTGGTACAATTTTATTTTGCTTCTAGGAGATGCACTGTGAATAAGGTTTTGAGTCAAAGATTTGTACATTAGCAGGAATGTAGCACAACATGGGAGTAAAAGCAGTGTTCTGTTCATTTAAATGTGAAAGTCCTAATAAAATATTGTATTAAAAATAATCGTGATTATCATTTTGGTCATAATCGTGCAGCCCTGGATTTATCTGGCCACTTATATAGAAACTCTCTTGCTGTTGAGTGCTGAGAGCTGTAGGAGAGTATTGTACTTGTGCAGGTAAGAACTTATGTGATTTAAATAACATGTCTGCTTTGTTTTGTTCTGGTTAGCAAGTCCTCGAAGTGACAGCCAACTCAGACATCAAAACCATCAATAAAACAGAATGACAACCCTTTTTATAAGCCTAATCTTTGTAACAGTTACGAATGATAAGGTCATTCATGCTGCAAGGCCTGGACCTGCATGACCAACTCAAGTCTCAAGAGGCAGGCTACTGCTGCTCATCACGAGGGCAGAGGGATTGTGATTCCAGATGTGAGTTTGTGAAAGATTTATAGTTGTTTGTGCCAAATCCAACTCACTCCTGAAATGGAGATGTCTCTCTCCTCTGAGTTCAGTCATATCCTGTTGAAATTCCTGAAAAGTCTGCTTTATTATCATTCTCTCAGACTACTGTTATGTGTCATGGATTTGTTTCAGATGGAACTCCAAATAAAACAATACTTTCATGCTTCGTCGTATCGAAAAGGATGACAAATCAAACTGATATGAAGTGCAAAAAAGTGTCATGGAATATTTGAAGTTTATACTGTGATAATGTGAGCTCCAAAATAAAGATGATTTTCTTCATATACCAGTCAATAAATCCAGATGTTTTATGGGTAAACCTCTAAATCACAGAAGATTGAACCCAAAAAAGAAAATTGTAATTAAATTGTTTGTGGTTGAGTTTTTTTCTTTTCAAAATTTTTGGATTCAAGTTATTTACTGAAAAACATGTAAAGCTCATGAATTACTTGCTACACTGGCACCTGAAATGTAGATGGTGTTGGATTTACGGTTTGTTTCAGCCCTCCTTTGTTTACCTGTGTACTCACCATTGAAAAAAAAATGCAACATAATTAATCGTTCATATTGACAAACATGGTCCAGTTGCTTTTTGCTTCTCTTTGGAAACGCATTTATGTTGCAGCAATAGTGCTGCAGTTTGATGCCTTTAGCATTTATTTGGCAGTTTGGGTGCGAGATGTAATGCAAGCCCCAGGCCTTCGGGCTCTGGTGTTTTTCCTCCTCACTCTGCAGGATGGTCTCATAGATCACACTGACTGCACTGTTACTAACCCGGCCTCTTTCTGTCTCTGAGACGGCCATTAAACCTTCATCCTCGATCTGCCATCCTCTCCTGTGATTTACAAACACTTTAGTCTAAACGGCTCACAGCAGACCTCAAAGAGCACTGGGTAAAGGATCACCTAGCTAAAGCTGGCTCCAGTTGCACTGAGACAGAGACATTGGGGGGAGAGAGAGAAGGAACCCACATTAGTGCTGCATGACCCTGTTGGCTGGCAGAGGTGAGGGACGACAGAAAGCAAAGCTGTAAATTTGCACCTGGCCAAGCACCTATTTCTGGAGGGAAAGGACACTTCTGTCTCTGTGACTTATCGCTGCGCCGGAGATGTGAGCGATTCAGCCTTTTCACAGCTGATCTGATTTTGTGTTTCTCAGGTGCCTCAAGGAAGGACCAGCCCTCGTTTACACTGAAGCAGGTGAGCTACCTGTGTGAGCGGCTGCTGAAAGACCACGAGGAGAAGATCCGGGAGGAGTACGAACAGATTCTTAACACAAAACTCGCAGGTAATAAACATTGCTCTTTTGAAAATGAATAAAATATATAAAACCACAGCAACTCACGATTCATCTGGACAGCACTTTTTTTATTCTGGCAGTGAAGCACAGTAACACATTGTCCCTGTGTAATGAGAAACATCCCGTCCCCCCTTCTTTAGGAGTATATTTTCATATCTTAACTGATAACGTCTGCAGTGCTGGCATCCATGGCTCCCTCAAACAGAGTTTATATGTGCTTCTCGATGCCAAGACTGTAAACGGGCAGGAAACAAGTGCAATAAAGATGGTAGAATGTCAGCTAGCAGCTGAAACAAAACCGTATTCACTCAGAGTATGGCCACATTAAGTCGGTTAAATTCAATAAATACATCTGTTCCTGTTTGTTTTGGCCGTCCGTACCCACTGAGCTGGCATTTTCCTTACCCAGAAACAGAGCTTTTCCCTTTTTATACTGTAGGCTACAGTATAAATGGTGAAAAGCTGGCTTGGTGTTTTGGTGTATACGGGGAAAACTGAGCTTTTGCAAAACGATGACATACAGTAAGCCAGCTCAGTCACATTTGGGAAATGTGGATGAGTAGGCTGAAGTTAAAGAAGACAATCTTTTGTTGCCTCTAATGTTTTTGTGATCACTTATTGTAAATGATGCACAGTTTTGTTTGCAACCTGAAAAGAGGACAAAGAAGAAGAAATTTAACAGTTTTCCTGTTGTTCAGATGTTTGAGTAGATGGATACATATTCCCAAAAAGGCAGTAGCCGTGTTTCCATTCACATATTTTTAGGCACATTTAGTATTGCAAGTATTGCATTAGAAAAGTTTTATGGAAACAGAAGAGAAAGTTTTTACGCTCGCTCAAATGTGTTATAGAAACGCCTTTGCCGAATATATTCTGACGCAGCGAACATTTAACTCACATGTCTGACTGCTTTCGGCTTCTTCCCGGGTATTCCCATAACGTATGAATGCTTGTGTTCATCTCCTGACAACATGAAACATACTATCTGACCTAAAAAAAACAAATGCAACTTCCTGAAACATATCTCCATTCTTTCTCTAGTGGATGGATTAGATTGCCAAGCCGACTTGTTTTGTTTCCGGTTCTCATTCGCAGCCTCTACTTCCTTGTACTCTGTTAACCGGTGGATTACAGCCATGCGTAGCCTACAGCGCCAACTGCTGACCAAACTACTCTGTAGCCGACAAGACAATTTTATTCGCTCCAAACCAGTCGATGGAAACGTGCCCAATTAACATTTATCTTTTTTGCAACATTTCAAAAGTTTGCCTCAAAGTTGTTTGACACATGAATGGAAATACAGCTAGTGTTTGAATCTACAGTATACATCCTCACCTTCCTCTTCTTCGCTTTACAGAACAATATGAATCTTTTGTGAAATTCACACAAGACCAGATCATGCGAAGATACGGAGCCCGGCCTGCTAGTTGTAAGTATCTTAAACCACCATTTCCTTTAAAAAGGTATTATCTGTTTGTTATTGCGTCTGACTACAGCATCATCATTTTCTGTGTTTCAGATGTCTCTTGAACTCACCATGATGAGATCCCAGCTTCCTCTCACAAGATGGCTGCTCTTCTACTGCCCCCCCCTCCTTTAATTTTCATTTTATTTTCCCTATCCCTCCCCCTCTCCTCCCCCCACCAATCTCAAACTGTTTGGGTGCCATGGTTTATCCTCATTTTAATCCAGATGTTGATTTCTTACTTCAAAACTATTGCTGCTGGCCAAAACTTAGAAGAATCTGAAAGATAAACTGTGTATGAAGCCCACCCTTTTTTTGCCCCTTTTTTTCTTGTTCATATGCTCTTTCTGGAAATCCTGACTAATGCAGATCTGTGTCAAATCTCTTGCCGGCGCTGTAGAAATAAAAGCTTATTGGCTCATGTGATCATTCTGTATAACCTCCCAGCAGCTGTATTTAATGGCTCCTGCTTCTCACAGTGTCCCCCTTTTTTGCCCACCGCCCCTCTCCCCCTCCTCACAACTCTTTACCTGAGAATGTGGATTTTTCTCCCTTTTGAAGAAAATAAAAGTTCTGTGATTTAAAAATCTGTTGTCTGGGATGTGTTTTTAGTAATATGGTTTGTTCTGTTGTCCCGTCACACGATCTTCTCAGCAGATGAAGTTTGTAGATGTTTGAATTTCCATTTCTCCCAAGCATCTCAAGGACTTCTCATCCGTGCTGGCTTATAAATTGAATTTGAAGTTCAACGAAGACAATCTCACTTAGAGCTGAAGCGGGGTGATAGACAGAAAATTACTATTTTCATGAAATTACTATTAATTGTTTGAGACATTTTTTCAAGCAAAAATGGCAAACCTTGTTTAAGTTTTCCTGTTTTAAAGAAAACTACAGTTGGACTTTTCTTTTTTTAAATATAACTTTCTAACATTCTATTAGGGCTGTCAAAGTTAACGCAAATTCATTTTAATGCCACTAATTTCTTTAACGCAACTTGTGATTTTTAGGTTGTAGCAGGCTCAGTTTTAAAGCTAAAAGATAGATAGATAGATACTGGCACCATATGAAACTAGAAAATCTAAGGAATCCATTGGTACCATCTATGTCATACTAGCTTGTAGCGATGGAGGTTAAATAACGCTCCAAACTTATGTTCAATTTTGGCAAGGAAAAACTGGCATTTTCAAAGGGGTCCCTTGACCTCTGACCTCTAGATATATGAATGAAAATGGGTTCTATGGGTACCCACGAGTCTCCCCTTTACAGACATGCCCACTTTATGATAATCGCATGCCGTTTTGGTCAAGTCATAGTCAACACACTGATACACTGACAGCTGTTGTTGCCTGTTGGGCTGCAGTTTGCCATGTTATGATTTGAGCATATTTTTTATGCTAAATGCAGTACCTGAGAGGGTTTATGGAGAATATTTGTCATTGTTTAGTGTTAATTGATTACAAGAAATAAATATATACATTTGCATAAAGCAAGCATATTTGCCCACTCCCATGTTGATAAGAGTGTTAAATACTTGACAAATCTCCCTTTTAAGGCACGTTGTGAACAGATTAAAAATGTGCAATTCATTTGCGATTAATCACCATTAACTATGGACAATCATGAGATTAATCAGGATTAAATAATTGAATCCATTGACAGTCAAATTTTCTACACAAAACAATAAATCGAGAACATGAATTTCAGTAACAAACAGTGAGAATAATTGTTTGTTGCAGCTGTAATTTCACAGGAAGGTCCATGAAGTAGCTGTTCCGGACAGGTAATGGTCGTGGTTAATAGCGCTTTGAGTGGTCTTAAGACTGGAAAAGTGCAATATAAAGGCAAGTCCATTTACCATTTACCAATAGTTATTTTGAAGGGATTCTGGCCCATGTTCAGTGTCATATCTGCTAATTTATAATTAATGTACAATATAATTTTGATTAAAACATTTATGCTAGTAAATGTCTGCCTTCAACAAATTACAATGTCAGGGTGATGAGGAAATGCTATTACACCACCTGCTGATGACATTAGAGATGAAAAAAAACAAAAAAAACATTTTGTTTATCAATAAAAGTGAGAAAAGTAAAGTGATATTTGAGATGGTCCTTTTGGAATATCTTACAAATATTCTACATGCCAAGGTAGATCAGTTCCACAATATCTGGCAGCCCTATCTGAATTATATTGGACCTGATCTCTCCTCCATTATCTCAAAAAGAGTCTCATGAACATGAACTCATATATCCTGGGACTTCTCTGCACTATGGAATATTTCCTATGACCTCCTATATACATTTGTTGTGATCTGAGCTGTACCAGTGTTTGTTTGTTTGTTGCTGTTTTTAAAAAAAACAACAATATTATTCCTATTGTTTTTGTGAAAATAAGAAAACCCAATAAACATATTATAAAAAAAACAAAAAACAAACTGCGACAAAGCCTTGACACTAACTTGGCTCAGTCGCTTTGTCCTGCCAAGAGGCTTTGAAAGGAGAAGGAGTTTGTTTTTTTGTTTTTTTTATTATTATTATTCCTGTTGTGTTTGTCAAAATTATAAAACTCAATAAACATATTATAAAAAATAAAAAAAATAAATGTGAGATTGCATATAAAAGTACACTATTTTATTTTGATAGCAACCTCCAATGTAAACATTAATAACACCATTCCTTTGTTCCTCATTGTGGACTCTACTTCCACCATGTGGTTCATGTGAAAATAAGAAAACCAAATAAACATATTATAAATAAAAAAAAAAAAATATGAGATTGTATATAAAAGTACAGTATTTTATTTTGGTAACAACCTCCAATGTAAACATTGAACACCATTCCTTTGTTCCTCAGTGTGGACTCTACCTCCACCATGTGGTTCATGTGAGGTGATGCAACATTTCATATTAAAGTGGGACTTTAACCTGAGTGCTCTTTACTGAATTAATGTGTAATATTTGAATAATATATGACACCGTGGATCAAAGAGGCTCACTGTTATATAGCCTATTTTTTTCCCCGGGCTGTGTGGGTGGAGAGGTGAGGAGAGGTGATCTGGATTATGTGTCTGTGACGTCACTGATCTCAGGTGTGGCACAGGGAAACAGGTAGGTTGTTGTTGTTGCAGGTTTGCAGACAGACATCAGTATTGGCTGTGTTTGTGTGAAACTCTCGTGTAGTTTGGGTGGAAGAAAGGAGCACCAGTGGGTTGTTCATATTGAGGAAGGAAGCTTGTTGCAGGAAAAGCAACTTAAGGTCTATAATTATCTCCAAGTGGCTTTTCTTTTCCCCCTCGGATCCCTCAGTGACGGTCGGGCTGAAGAAGAGACTCAACATGGAGGAATGGTGTTGAAAACGCTACTGTTCAGTATTTTAACCTCTAGTTAGTACTGTATATAAACTTATTCATGCAGTCTTCTGCTCACATATTGAGCTGTTTGAACTAGTTTAGTCGGATCAATATTTATGCGTTTGGGAACCTGCTGGAGAACATCTGCAACTCTTCCTGTTGAAGGTTTAGGTGAGTATAGTAGCCAGGCTATGGGAGAAAGTTCAGTCTAATTATTTTAAAAACAAACTATAGAAAACTTTACAATGGAGAGGAGCCTTAAAACTGCATTTTATTTAAGTTGTTCAGAATAGTTTGTAATCTACAAAATCAGAGTATTATTATTATCATCAGCAACGCCCAGTAAACAGGAAATTAACAGGATGCTGTAACTCAATGTGACTGTACTATAATGTAACTGTATTCAGCTTCTGTCCAGTCTGATCTCTGTGATATCACATACATATTATTTAAAAAAAAAAAAAATAGTCAAATCTCAGCCTAGTCTTAAAAGGGGAAGTTTCAAGATTCAAGATTCTCCATTAAAAATAATAAGTTATATTACAATTATAAAAGGAAATACTTTGTACAAGGCATATTAAGAACATATATATATCAGGAAGTATGAATGTACATATATACGAAATACTTTGTACAAGGCATATTAAGAAAATATACATCAAGAACATATATATTAAGAACATATACAGTATATACAGTATAATATATATATATATGATTGAGGTACTTTTTGTGTGAGAAGGTGTCGTATGAATTATGAAGTAATACAATTTCATGTTTAGTGTAGTTTTGTGTAAAACTTCTGCTTTTTGCAGTACTGTGTTTGAACTACTTGAGCAAAGTATTACTGAAAGTGTATTTAATTCCACTTGAAATACATCTATTTAATAATTAATGGTATACTGGACATTTTAGGAGTCATTTAGTAGTGAGCGTTCAGCCAGAGTAATTTGTAAATTCCTAACCTTTTTAGATGACATCTGACATTCAGTGTAATGTTCTTCTTTCCAATAGTAAAGTTATTTAGTTAGATATCACCTCTTCCACTTCAACACTACATTTACTCTTTGGATTCTGGGGTCTGACAATTGTAGACAGTTATGCATGTTTTTAAAAATACAAGTGCAGATGTGTGGATGTACAGTATATAGTAGATGTGCAACAATTTGGCAATTATTCCATTGGTCAATTGACAGAAAATTAAATCAGCAACTATTTTCATAATGTAATAATAAAGTTAAAATCCTAAAAATATTTGCTGCTCCAGCATCTCAAAATGTGAGAATCTGATGCATGATAATAAACTGAATATCTTTGGACTGTTTGTCGGACACCTGATGGCTGTGGGAATTACAACTGGCATTTTTCACTATTTTCTGATATTGTATAGACAAAATGAATAATCCTACTGAAAATAATTGTTAGCTGTAGCTAAGGGGTGTAAGAAAATATAGAAAATATAGAAAATATTGCGGTATGTTTTGTGATACTGTATTGATTCTCAAAAACACTATAGATTTTTAATGAATAGTTTACATGCAAAGATTAACTCAGTCAATAGTTTATTTAAGTGTCCTCTCAAAGTAGTGTTATGATAGATGTTACAGGGACTGTGATAAATGCAAATGCAGATCCCGCTGTTCTGACTGCATACAAAAGTAAACTTTTTTTACTCAGATTTTATGCACGTGGTGGTGTGTTTTTTTTATACTATGACAGTTTTCCTAAAATTAGATTTTAAAAAATCGCAATATATCGCCTTGCTTAGAATATCGCAATATATTGAATCGTAATCGCTGTATCATGATACGTATTGTGTCACCAGATTATTGCCAATACACAGCCCTAGTTGCAGCTCTAGTGATCAGTTCTGTCTATTTGTATATTTGTATGACGTAAGTATTTGAGGGATTACCCTGTGTTAGCATTTGTATTCATTTACGGTGATCTTGACTTTGAGGCATTTTAAATCACGAGAGAAGTAATTGGTGAGTTAGAATAGGGATGGGCATGAAGGTTATAAAGTTCAGTTTTTGTTGAAGCTCTTTTAGAAAGGTGTTGATACATCTTTAATTTGGAGGCTGTCATTTCACCCAACCTTAACTCAGAGTGTTTAATTTGCTGTGTAGGACCGGAGCAGTGATGGAGGACATCGACATCGAGCAGCTGGAGCCTTTGGACCGAGACGGGAAACCGCTCAGCAGTTCAGCGGACGAGCCTGACGGTGGCAAAAAGAATGGATGTTGTGAGAAGTTCCAGGATACGGTCTCCAGATGGATGCTTCCAGCGGACTCCCGCAAAACGTACCTGGAACGGGCCAACTGCTGCCCGCCCCCCATCTTCATCATCCTCATCAGTATTGCAGAGGTAGGTCTTGCCCTGAATGTACACGACACACATATTGCTCGACTGCTGACCCCATCAGTATGGATTCTGTCATCTAATTATACATGTAGCCTACATTTGTGTTATGTGCTGACAGGGTGTTAATTACTGTATAGATCTGCTGTGATTGCATTTATTAGAGCAGATATTGAGGTGATGTTATAAAAGCCTGGGTGGGATATTTTTAAATCATGACATTTAGGAAAACAATTGTAGTGATTTTCACAATGACTAAGCTCTAAACTGAGAAGCTCTTGTGCAGCAGTGAGCGTGCATTTCCTTCTTTCTGTCTCTTTTGGCATCTCCACCGCCTCCTCTGAATGTTCTGATTCATAAAAGTGCAGTCCTCACTAGCGGGCAGTGGGCAGGGTGTCAATGAAAACACTAGTTTTCATGAGTCGTAGCTTTAGGTCAGACCTGGTGCAGTTGATCCTCACTGGTGGATTCAGAGACGCTTTTCCCTGAATGTGTAAACAGAAAGCCACCGAGTCTTTTTGACCATTAGATTCAGGTAAATAAATTGTGGAATGTGGAGGATCAGCGGGGGATTTGTTGGAATAGCAAGAGGAGGGATGCTGTGGCCTCGCTTTGCCCCCAAAACTACAGCTTTAAAACATTTAAAAGTCTTTTGAAATCCTCAAAAAAATTGCTGTTAAAGTCAGTTTGGCTGCTGCTTAACTCTCTTTCTTATCACTGAGTGTTTTGTGCCTACTCGTACTTGGGGATGAACAGCTCACTCTTTGTAGGTCACAGATGTCCAGTGTCACTGCATTTGAATGTCTACTTCTACTTTCTGATTTGGGAGAGGAGGCACTTTGTTAACCCAGAGAAGATCGACTGATCTACAGTGTTCTTTCTCAGCGTGCCATCGCTTTATATTCCCACAGATGCAGGCAATGTACCGTCACACTGGGGGATTTCGAGTGGTCGGTTAAACACACTTCAGCATCTGTATTTCTGATTCATTGTTCCCATCTTTATTTTCTCAGCTGTTTGAGATTTAGCTCCGACCCCCACATCTGCTGCTGCTGTTGCTGCTATCCTAAAGGCAGACTTTGTTTTTTTGGACGAAAGAACAGTTATTGGATGTTTTTTAATCTCTTACTTAAAGTTACTGTGAGGAACTTGTTATGAAACAAGTCTAAATGTAATACTGATGACAGCAGACTGTCAGACCCTGCTGCAGTAAAATGAGAGTTTTTCTAAAGGGACTCTGGTGCTCGGAAACACTACCACTTTTGTCCACAGGGACCGCAACACAAAATTAAAATTCCTCCGAGTAGCTTTAAAGACTAACTTGTGTGTGTATTTTCTGTTGTTCATCAGCTGGGAGTGTTTATCTACTACGCTGTGTGGAAGCCTCAGAAGCAGTGGGTGACCCTGGATGAAGGCATCTGGAAAAGCCCCCTCACATACAAGTCTGATCGGCGGCAGGAAGCATGGCGCTTTATCTCCTACATGTTTGTCCACGCTGGGTAAGCATGGGCAGTCCTTTTAGATACCTTAATTACATAATGAAAGCTTGAGTCACTGTTAGGAGTGGACAAATACCCACAGACACTTTACACAATCATGGCCCTGCAGTAAAGATCAGTTTGGGGAAGCTCATAATATTTTTTATGCTGTCAGGTGTTGATTCAGTTCTGTTGAGACTGCAGGCTGTAACCACTGTAGCTCTTGGCTTATTATAGTGTTTCTGTGTTTGGTATATGTCGTCATGATTTTGACACTACCCCCTGTGCCGCATTACTTCATATTCAGTTACAAAGGCGAGTCATATGAAGCGAACTACTATTAGCTTTTAGAGGTACATGGAGGCCAGACAGTCGTTGCCCAAGTTGCCGGCACATCTGTCAAAACACGGCTAAGTCACGTGAGCAAGTAAACAGTCTAGAAAAATCATGTGAGTACATAAGCCACAAGAACACAGGAAACCCCAAAACCATGACTACACAGAGGCACATAAGAAAACTAGATTAGCAAAGAGGAACAGTGGTCACAGTCACTGGCCAGCACTAACAGGAAGACACCCAACAGGATATTTGCTTAAAGGATAAAGCAAAAAACTACTACTTTTAAAAAAACACAAACTATTCAAAACACAACAATGAGCCACACTGTTGCACAAGTTGACATGCTCCTTTATTACAATAAACAAACTGATGGTCAGGTCTGATAGGTAGGTTGACACATTGAATAGCAGCCTCTGCTATCAGTGTATGAATGAGTGTGTGAATGGGTGAATGCTAGAAGTCTATCTTGCTCATTCTCCACCTCTGCTCGTCTAGTGTGGAGCACATCGTGGGAAACCTGATAATGCAGCTGCTGCTGGGCATCCCGCTGGAACTGGTCCACAAAGGATTTGAAGTGGGGATGATTTACATGGCGGGCGTCCTGGCAGGTCAGCATCACCAGTAAATGTGGTACAGTTGGCTCTACTATCGCTACACAAGCAGCTTAATCTAGCTGGACTTGATCAGCGTTTCTGAATGCTGCCGGACATCTAACACTAAACTCTTCTTGAAGTTAGTTTTTCCTGTTTGTGTTGGAGC
This sequence comes from Sebastes umbrosus, assembly GCF_015220745.1. Classification (NCBI taxonomy): domain Eukaryota; kingdom Metazoa; phylum Chordata; class Actinopteri; order Perciformes; family Sebastidae; genus Sebastes; species Sebastes umbrosus. The sequence continues at coordinate 10,046,978 of NC_051279.1, forward strand.
GAGTCCTGAAACGCCACTGATTTTGAAGCTGATAACTTTCTGTTTCCCCTCAGGCTCGTTGGCCAGCTCCATTTTTGATCCTCTCAGTGCTTTGGTGGGAGCCTCTGGGGGTGTTTATGCCCTAATAGGAGGCTACTTTATGAACGCAGTGGTGGTGAGTTTACATACAGTTCAGAGTCACAAGTGTTTACTTTGTTGTTTATGTGTGAGAAGAGACAAGACTCTTGATTTTGTCTGAAGAATATATACAGAATTAACTTGAAAAAAACATAATTTTCGATGGCGGTTCAATTCATTGTGAAAATGTCCAAAAGTTAGCAGTTAGTTCACTCATATTTTCAAAATAAATGTCATTGATGGTTTCTGTTCACTGTGTTTTCAGGTTTATATTTAATTTTATGCACTTTTTAAAGGGCCAGTGTGTAACAATTAGGGGGATCTATTGTCAAAAATGTAATATAATATTAATAAGTATGTTTTCATTAGTGTATATAGAGCCGTTGTGTTTTCGTTACCTTAGAATGAGCCGTTTATATCTACATAGAGAGCGGGTCCCCTCTCCACGGAGTCCGCCATGTTTCGACAGTAACCCAGAACACACAAACCAAACACTGTTAACTTTTCGATAACGTTACTCTCTCCCATTGCCGCCGCTTTCTCTCTCACTTCACCACTCACGTCCGACGTACACACACACTCTACGCACTGGCTCTTCTCCAACTGGCTCTGGAGAGGGACATTCGCGTTTTCGCGTCGGCCACTGTAGCTCTCCAACACGCTTGGCACACAGGAGAGGCTTCAGTTGGTTGCAATCTCCTCATCTCACCGCTAGATACCGCCAGATCCTAGACACTGGACTTTTAAGATACAATATGTGTGGTGAATTATAATATGGTTTCATTTCACAGAATTTCCGAGAGATGATTCCTCTCCTTGGAGTATTTCGTATCCTCGCCATAGTGATATTTGGTATGCTCTCCTGCATGTTTTCAACCTACAGTATTTTGTTATATTTCTAACTGCTGTGATCACACTTTAGTTACATTTTCTTTCTCCACAGTTCTTACAGATTTTGGCTTTGCCTTCTACAGAAGATTTGCCACCGACGAGGATGGTATGAAGGTAAGATATCCTTCCCCTGTACAGTAGAGGACTTAAGCAGAGTAAACAACAAACAGGTCTTGCTAAACCTTGTCATATAAGGAAAGAGCCTTGAGAGACATCCAGCTAACCTCCCCCAGACTGACAGTGATTGGCGATGGATTTAATTTGCTTGTGGCTACAGGCAACACCAGTAGCTCATGCTGGGACTTGATCCCAGATAAATACCTTTCTGTTTGGGCACGTACTAACGGACAAAGACTAAAAACCAATAAACTTTTCACACAACCTGCTTCTTTTTAAATCAATAATCCACATTTAGTTTCAGTTTTGAATAAAACTGAAAGCTTACAGTCTGTTCTTTCCGTTTGAAGAAGCTTGTTTGTCTTTCTAACTGATTACCAGACTACAGACTGTAAAAACATGATTCCCTCCCCCATCTTGTTATCTCCTTTCTTTTCCCCAACTCTTTATTTTGGCTTTTAAACTGGTCTTACAGGTTTGTTGGGTGTGAGGTGAGCTCGGATGCTAATATTTGAGGGTCTATGTTCCATTTAATTTGGGTAATTTGGCCTACAGGCTGAAACCTGACTTGATCTTCTCTCCTAGGTGTCCTTTGTGGCTCATTTTGGAGGAATCGTGGCCGGGATGACCATTGGCTACGTCTTCTTCAGCGATTACAACAAGAAGCTACTCAAAGACCCACGTTTCTGGTTGTGTATAGCGGGCTATGTTGTCTTTCTGATCTTTGCTGTTGTCTTTAACATCTTCCTGTCTCCGGCAACATAGGACCATAAAGCTGCACTCACCAACCTTTTTTAAAGTTGACACTTAACGCCTTAATGTCACACTCAGGATGCTGCATTTCACTGATGTGTTTCAGAGAAAAGTTGCTTTTCAGGGACTTTTATGAATGTTGTTCAGCGTATTTTATTATTTTTTATCAGATTTTCCTCTTTTGTAGAGCTGAATGTGTGAGTTCAAAGGGAAGGGTGCCTCCTGCTGTTTATGTGCAGCATTGCAGAAGGCATATTTAACATTTTAGACAATGTGGAGCAAGACGTGCCTTTAAATAGCGAGTAATTTAGAACTGAATGAAATGTTATCTGTACCTTTTTTAATGTCATTTACGTTCTTATTTCTGTGTTTGAGTATTTTGTATGTGAGTTTTTAGATCTCTTTGTACTTGTTGTTATCAGGAAATGAATGAACACACTGGTCCTATTTCATGTCATTTTTCTTTAATAGGAATTAATGCTCAGACTGTTTAATAGCATCATTTAATGCTACACTATGCAAATTTTCTGTTGAATCGTGAACTCTTATGGACTTTCAGTATTCATGAAATGTGCCACATTAAACACCAAATCTGATGAAGACATGTTGATTGGCTGTAAGAAAACACTAACCAAGGCCTATTGAAAGAGGCTGGGACACGGGTCATGGGGTATAACACATGCGCGTTGTAACTGGAGCTGCGGTCGTGCGTTGCGATTGGCTCAATTTCGGCAAGTGCAGACCAGATTTTACTGCGCATGTGTTGTACCCCAAAGATCTGACGCATTGATAGCCTCTCTTCTTTTCACCCTCCTTGACACTAACAAGGAAATCTCAGGGAAAAAAGTGGGCGAATGTCAAAAATGTTGGTGTTGCTCGTTCCTTCTGTAAGCAAAAGAGCTGGTTTACCACCAGGCCCTGGCTTAATGCCACCTTATTGTTTTAGGCACTTCCTGTTGACAGGACATAGCTTGATTAATTTCTCTGTCATGCTTATTGTTTTGTTTTTTTTACCTTGGAAATACAAAACTTCGGCCTTAAACATAAAGATCCAGCTTTTGGAAACACGTCTACTGTTAGTAAAATTTAACAGTTGTTGATATCATATTGAACTGTAGGGAAGTTGTTTAGGAAGTTTTAGTTCAGTGGCGGTACATTTTCTGTTTCACAAGTCTACAAATGCAAACTCTTTGATATTACTGGTCTACTTGTGGTGTGAGAAGGGCATTAAGTACAGGTTGTAATTCAGAAACCACTCTTATGTTAGAAAATGTATTTCATGATCTAAACTCAGGTAAACTATGACCAAAGACGAAACAGGAACCTCCTACACTAAGGTCTTGAATTTCCACAGCTCAATGTTTTAATAAAGTTTGATGTATTTTGTCAAATTGAGTCTGAACTTCTGCAAAAACAGGGCAAGAGTATTGATTTTGTCTGATGAATTTATACAGAATTAACAGTACATTCCCAGAACAGTCATCCAGTTCATTGCCAACTAGCAGATAACGCAGCTAGTGTGTACAGCAGTCTGCTGTTTGGTGCTGCAGAGACTCTTACATGTTGTATCCGTATGGCAGCGACTGCTTTCTACAGCATGTGGAAAGTTCTATAGTTTCCATGCAAACACAGCTCGTCAATATAACTTAGTGCATCAATATTCAATTACCATGAGCTTGTTTGCCTTGACCCTGAAACAGTTGGAAATGGTATGTTGCCCTATGTAGTACAGCAATCGAAAGTTCTTATGTCACTGGACATTACTGCTGAAACATCAGGAGTGAGCTTTTGTATCTTAAATGAAATTACAAAACACTACAACTTTGCTGTAGTGTTTTATCTGTAGTTTATCATATTAAAAAGTTAATAAGGATGTTGCTGTAAAATACTTGGTAAGGCCCAAAGGTCCTAAAGACAACAGATATGGAAGCATTAACTGGTGAACATCTTTCACTTCATAAAAAGTGACAATCTTAATAAAATACCTTGTTGTATGTTAATTCTTTTAGACCTTAAATACTGGACTTTTGCAGAGGAGAAAATCAGAACTGAAGCAAATTGTAAAGATCTTCTCCACTAATGTTTTAAGAAATAAAAATAATATTTGTCTGATATGGTTTCCCTACAAATAAAGTTAGTTATACATTCTTAAAAGCACACTTACTGATTCTCCCTCATAGCAAATGTTGAATCTATGAATATACAGTATAAACATGTTAAGTCTCAAACATTTAACTGCTGAATGCAAGATGTCTGCTACTTCACTAAAGTTCATTGAAAGTGTGCTGGAGGTTCAAGTTTCCACATCACACTTCACTAAGTTGCATATTGTATATCTTCTAGGATCAAACTCTGCACATATGACGTTCTACACAGTAAAGGTCAAACAACCAACTGAAGTAACAACAACTAAAACAAATGAGATATTTGTCCAAAATCCTTTATGACAGCCTAAAATGTTAGGTAATTTATATATATATATATATACAGTATTATTGTATAGATCACATATATTTACAATTCAGGCATTAATTTTCTCTCAAATATTTAATACAATTTAAGACTTGTTTGAGATCGCAGACATTAAAATCCACTAAAAATTAATTATTTTCATTTTTTCATCAGTGAATTGTGTTGATAGACAATAAGCCAGGGGGATGCCCGGGGTTGAAGTACAAGTGACAATTGATTGTTCTGATTAAAAAAGAGGAAACCCCAGTGTGAACTTCTGCACCCCTAATGTGTTTGTACCAGACTGGTTTGAATCAATCCTACGCTGCTGGGCAGAACGGGAGGTTTCAGAGTTGGTCAGAAGTGAAAAGTTCAGTTCGGAGTCGCTTCATAATAACAGACGGGTGAAAAACATCTGAGCTGAGCTGGTGGCTGGAATCTTGTCAGCCAAATATTCCTACTCTTGTAGATTTGTGTTGCTCTGTAAGGCTAAATAACCATTAATATACATTTAAAGGTGTTTAGATTTGGACGGTGTGTTAAGTTGGTAACCAGCAGTTGGCATGCACACTAAACCATTGCGATAGATTTCTTGTAAATGGGATAAAATAATGTGTCAAGTGCACGAGAAACTTAATTACATCCAGAGAGGAGCAGCAGGGTATGAAATCGGACATGATGACTCATTGATTACTTGGCTATAGTAGAAAACTATTGATCATACGAGGCTTGTGTGGATAACTGACTGGTATTGATGATGTGAGGTTTCCCACCACAGCAACTGTTTCCTTCTCTTTGTTTGCACATATGGAGACAATAGACTCCAACAATTGAGTGCTAAAACATCCTAAGCATGTAGCCTTGACTTGTAAAGCATCTATGTGGAAACAGCTTGGTTATTTACACCCACAACTAGTGTACACACCCAAGTGAACCACAAAAATATGTTGGCATCTCTGCTGTTGAATGCTTGCAGCATATCTGTTTGGAAAGTTAACAACAGTTTTGGAAAAACCCCCACAAAAAAACAATTATGACCTGCAAATAATGAGGTCAATATCCGTGTTACAACTGGTTACACTGCGAGGCCATGGTCTAAATGCATCAGTGAAGCTGTTGGTATTGACTTTATCTGGTCAGTAGTGTTGGCAACATTCCCTGAACAGCTCAGTTGTGCCCACTTTGTTTCTGGCAACACTGCAGCAAAGGCGGGTCACTGAGGTTTAGGTGATGTTCAGGGACTCGTGTGGAGGGTGCTAACGATTTTTAAAAACTTTTTTGGTGACCGCGTCAGGGCTGCATGAATGACCCGAGGAGATTTAAGTCACCACCGGCAGTCTGTCCACGCCGCTGCAAGGTAAATGAAGACGGCAAACACTGCCCTGGTTTATATAATGACACTGCTGAGGGGAATGGTTTTATTAAGACTAAACTGGATAGCTGACCAGCCAAGGGAACATATCACTGGATGTACAAGTCTACTTTTATTGCATCTTATTTTGCAAATATGTGACACTGCATTTTTACTGCACAAGCTTTCTACTAGTTAATGTTTATTTTTTTCCAATTGCAAGGTACTGTAATTTCTTGATACTTCCATTGTTACTGGGAAATCTGACCATTTTCACTTTTTTTTTTTTTTTTTTTTGGTAGTTTATTACAAATTTTGCTTTTATATTGTGTTCTTTTAATCTGCTTATATCGTCGATATGCCTTTGTTGTCTTAAAATTTAACTTATTTCCTCAAAAGTGTACTGTACTTCCTGTCATTGTATCTTTATAGACACCAATTTCAAACTGTTTCAGCAGATTTTCTTCCCTAATTACTTCCTCTCTCTCTGTCTCTGACTTTCTACCAGTCATAATGGCAGAGTGAAGATGGGGGACTGGAACTTCCTCGGGGGGATTTTGGAGGAGGTGCATATCCATTCCACCATGGTAGGCAAGATCTGGCTCACCATCCTCTTCATCTTCCGTATGCTGGTCCTCGGCGTGGCAGCCGAGGACGTGTGGAACGACGAGCAGGCCGACTTCATATGCAACACGGAGCAGCCCGGCTGCAGGAACGTGTGCTACGACCACGCTTTCCCAATCTCCCTCATTCGCTACTGGGTGCTGCAGGTCATTTTCGTGTCTTCTCCCTCGCTGGTTTACATGGGCCACGCTCTCTACAGGCTGCGGGCGCTGGAGAAGACCCGGCAGAAGAAGAAGGCCCTGCTGCGGAGGGAGCTGGAGATGGTGGACGTGGAGCTGCCGGATTCCAGGAAGAGGATTGAGCGTGAAATGAAACAGCTGGATCAGGGGAAGCTCAACAAAGCTCCTCTGAGGGGCTCTCTGCTGCGAACCTACGTGGCTCACGTCGTCACTCGCTCTGTCGTCGAAGTGGCCTTCATGACAGGCCAGTACCTCCTTTACGGCTTTCACCTCTACCCGCTCTTCAAGTGTGAGCGGGACCCTTGTCCCAACGCCGTGGACTGTTACGTCTCCAGACCGACAGAGAAAAGTGTCTTCATGGTGTTCATGCAGTGCATTGCTGGAATCTCCCTCTCCCTAAACATCCTGGAGATCATACATCTGAGCTACAAGAAGATTAAAAAGGGCATGTTAGACTTCTACCCTCACTTGAGAGATGAGAAGGATGAACTCGATGACTACTACGCCAACAAGTATAAAAAAGAATCCGTTGTGCAAATATGCACCGGCGTACCCCGAAAGGCAACGATCGCCTCTGCACCCAGTCACTACAACCTCTTGATGGAGAGGGCGCAGGGCACAATTATGTACCCGAACCTTATCAAACCTTCAACTTTTCTACCTCTTCAGGGCGAGCTGGCCACTCAGCATTATTTGGATGATTCCAGATGTTCAGCTCAGAGCCCCCCGCACTGTAACTGCACCTCGACTACCAACGAGCTCTGCTCTCCGTGCTGCGACTCCCTGATTAACCCAAAGGAGGAGGCTGTGGACTTTGTGCATCTTCCTCCACACAGTAAAGAGAACGGAGGCAGCGAAAGAGGGAGCTCAGACTCTCCAAAATGCCCACAGACGACAGTTGACGCTTCCTCCCTCCCCACGCTGCCAGTTAGCGCATCAAAGAGGCCGTGGAGGGCTCACGGCTCTTTAAAATGCTCCACCGTGTTGGAGGGGAAAAGCTCCGATACAGACTCATATGGGGGTGCAAAGGCCAGCAGTGGACATCCCCCCACTCAAACACAGTCAAAATCAGATGCCAAACATCAAAGTCGGCCCTCCAGCCCAGAGTCACTGGATGACTCCAGCTCAGGGTCCAGGCACAATCCCAGACCCCCTTCCTTCAACCGCAAAACATCAGTGGCAAGTAATGCGAGCAGCAGACGAGCGGCGGACCTGCAAATCTAAACTTCAAATGCAAAACTGTTTCCTCAGAGCAATCCATGTTACAGGTGCATCTGCAATCCATGTTACAGGTGCATCTGCAATCCATGTTACAGGTGCATCTGCAATCCATGTTACAGGTGCATCTGTTCATATCTACATTACATTAAGGACTAAACAGCACTCTAAGCTGACTTCTACCTGGTGAGAGTTTGCTCATATTTTTGTTTGGTCTGTTTAACAATTCAGTCTAAATAATGTGGCATGCTTTAAAACCCCCTATTGTAGTTCAACTAATGGAATTGACATTTATTATCGCTTGTGGTGACATATTACAATAAGAAACAACAGAGGACTTTGTATGTTTTATATATATTTATATTTTTATTTATATTTTTAAGTGTTTTTGGAATAAACCTGTTTTCTATTGTGATTAAATGCATGTATTGTTACCCAATTAGCATGAAAAAGTATATATATTTAACCTTGATGGTCTAATACAAGATTAAGTAGGCCTGCAATGAGTCAAATATAGATGAGATGTCTCAAGTGGTGTTTTTCATAGTAGTGGGACATAAACATTGTAAAAGAAATTCCAGTACCATTTCACTATAAAGAGGACTGTCAGTACATTCTGGCTACTGCACTTGCTCTTTAGGCTGTTGAACATTTTGTTTTCTCACTAGGGCTGGAACTAACGATTGCTTTCATTGACGAGTAATCTGTAGATTATTTTCTTGTTTAATCGATTAGTTGTTTGGTCTATAAAATGTCAGAAAATGGTGAAAAAGGGTTGATCAGTGTTTCCAAAAGCCCAAGATGACGTCCTCAAATGTCTTGTTTTGTCCACAACTCAAAGATATTCAGTTTACTGTCATAGAGGAGCAAAAAAAAAATGAAAATATTCACATTTATGAAACTGGAATCAGAGAATTTAGACTTTTTTTTCTTCTTAAAAATGTACTCAAACCGATTATCAAAATAGTTAATGATTAATTATACGTTGACAACTAATCGATTAATCGTTGCAGCTCTAATATTTACATCTGACAATCATGACACACAGTTAGTCACAGTTATTACCCAAATGTAGCATGATATGGTAGACTTATAATGGGCAAACTGTCCCATAGCAATGTGTACAATTGTACCATAAAGTCATACTAAAGAAAAAGAAAATCTAGATGTCTGAAGTTTGCAGTTTCATTTCATCTCTATATGTTTTAGGGCATTAGCAGGGGGGTTTAGTCTACACTCATCCGTTTACTGAGCATATCAATAAGCAGCTAACATAGCAGCAGCACTGACCTCACCAACAAGAATACTGTTCGATTACTGTCCTGGTTGACTGTAAAATTACTAAATATGATTAAACCTGGTGGAAAACCAGATGTACTCTGGTTCCTAAAGTCTTCATTTGTATTATCATTATTATTATTATTATAATACCTGGTTTTTATTCCTAATGAGATTTTGCATCAGAGTAGAAAGTAATGCCTGTTATAATATTGACGTATTCAGTTGTATCTGACTACAGTATTCAAATCCTCCGAGTACTCAAATAAAAGGCCTGATTGATACATTGCTGTTTAGAAATGATTTCAATCAATCATACAACAAAATAACAAGACTGTGCTTTATTTTACTGGTGACCTACAACTGTTTACTTACACCAGATCTTTGGAAATAAAGAATATGTGTGTCTTAGTCACACTATCATGTGGATCTGCACAGTATAGGTGTGGTTATAACTATGCCAGAAAAATAAAATTATTAGCAATTTCTCTATAAAACTAAGATAAAGGCTGAGCAAACAAGAAACAAACTTATATACATACATGTACAGAATAAGTTAAATTCTAAGAAACATAGTAGAAAAGAACATTTACAAAAACATATACCTAAAAATTCTCTGCCTTCACTGAATACTGTTGTCGTGTCTTGAAAATGAAAGCAAAATAAACTAAATCTATATTAATAAAGCCAAACCGCTGCTGTGGTCTAGTAAGCGGTGGTGGCTCCATCTTCAGGTTCATAACGCAGCAGCTAAAGAGACGGAGGAGAAAGTGAATCTACGTTAGGTGCTTCAAAACAGTGTGTTTGTGTCTGAAATGGCAGAAACAACTTTTACTTACTTACCCTTGTTTTGAGGTCTTTGTTTTCCTCTGCCAGGCGTGCATACCTCTGCGTCAAGTCAACCACCTCCTGCTGCAGAGCCTCGGTGTCTGGTGAAGTCTGACCGACAGCATTGAGAAGCTGCTTCACAAATCTTGGAAGGAGTTGGTTAAAGAATCTACAACGAACAGTGGCCTCCAGAATTAACTTCTGAACATTTCTCTTTATTATTATTATTCATGTTTGGAGTGGTGGATGCGGGCATGAACTTCAGTCCGAGGCTCAACTCACTACCGACTAAACCAAGAGACAATTTCTGCATCCACCTGATCGTTCAGGTTGTGTGTATAGAAGGATACTCCAGAGCATTGCTGGGCTTTTCAGGTTGTTCATACAAAGCCACCAGAACTGGAAAAAAAAGAAGAAGAAAGAGCTCAATGAAACTGCACAAGAATTGAGGCAACTACTGAGAAGGCTGGGTATCAAACGTCAATACCGACCAAACCTGTTACTGAAACACCGGTGGCAGCAAATGATTGGGTAGATTCTTGGTCTTGTTTACTTGTTCTTTGCTTAGATATTTCCTGAGTTAAATAATAATTTAATCTCTATGCAGAGTTATTGTACTGCTGCTTTATATTAAGACAAGTTTGGTATTTGTTTAGTTAGAAAAAATGGTTCTGTATAACAACAATTTTGTATTTCTTCAATTGAGGTCTCAGAAAAGTATTGCTTTGTTGCCACTGGATGATAATTTGGTGATTACTAATCACAGCAATTAAAATATGTTGCTATTCATTAATATTTTCAGCCCAGTCCTGTCAGAAGAGGATCTGTGTTGACTATGTGTCTCAAAGATAGCACGTTTCAGTTGTAACCTTGTCTTCAGCTCTTTGCTTTTCATTACAAAGTGAAGTTTGTGAACAGAACAGAAAATCTCTATAAATAAAAAAAGTGCCATACCACTGGTAAGACTGTCAACAACACCAGCTTTCTCCAAGTATCTCCGAAACTGTTCCCTTTTGGGGTCTGGAGCCTGTAGGAGGAGGAGAAAGATCATCCATTTTATCACCAACAAAACAGTCAACTGTCAGGTCTAGCTAACAAGAATAGAAAAATAGATGTCAAAAAGCATGGTTAAAAATGACTTTACACTTGAACTTGAACGACCATAGAGAATGTTATAGCTGTGGTGGTAAGCCACCCAGATCCTGACGCAGCTCGTCTTATGATCAACTTACTCAGTAGATGAAGGCCTTAAACAATAATTACACTTTTCAGCACCTCTGTTTATTCCCCTTTTAGCTGCACGTACTAGCCTATTTCTTAAACTAATATTTTTTATGATAATGTTAGCAGTGATGTTCTTTGTTTCAGGTGAGATGGTCCACCTATGCTATAAAACAACTGACTTCTACACTGGAATCATATTTAAATTGTGATTGTTTATGGAAATTTACTTAAACTACAACATAATTAGGGAATATGCATCATGTGAGCACAATATAAAGTAAAATAATAAAGCTTTTAGAGTAAGATTTTGACACAGGATACCTACAAGATCCACACAATTAGTTAATATTGCACTTTAGTTGTTTAAATGCCTTAACAAAATTGCAATTAATAGACTAGGGGTGTAAATCACAATCATCACAATACAATATTATATTGATTCTTTGAAAAGGAAACAATATTTGTTGATATTACAAAGTCTGCCACGATACAATTTTGTTTCAATTCAATGTTCCTGTGATCTATATGACACAATATCATAATGCCTATTTAACACAATCACATTTTTTACACCTGACTTTACACTTGATTTCTCATCAGTAGTTAATTAGCCTGAATGCTTGTTAGTCATCTTCAGAGTTAACAGTTATAAAATGGTCAGATTATGACTTTTCAGCAGAAGATGTTAGCCAAAATGCACTTTGTAGTTTGTTTATTGACATTATCTTAAATTAAGTTTATCCACAAACATTTGAGAGGCACCCAAAACATGAGCTGTCACACAGGTGCACCTGTGATCAATATGACACAATATCAATCACTCACACTTGATTTCTCATCAGTAGTTAATTAGCCTGAATGCTTGATAGTCATTTTCAGAGTTAACAGTTATAAACAGTCAGATTATGACTTGCAGCAGAAAATGTTGCAAAAATGCACTTTGTAGTTTGTTTATTATTGACATTATCTTAAATGAAGTTTATCCACAAACATTTTAAAACACCCAAGCAGCCCAAAACATGAGCTGTCACACAGGTGTACCTGTGATTCACTGATGAACACATGGTAAGGTCACCTAGCTAGCTAATGTTAGCTTAGCTTTGCAGTTAGTAGACAACAGTCTAGTATATATTATATATAGCATTAGTGTCAGATAAACACAGCAGCAACAACACACTTACTTTATAATGTGCCATAATGACGCAGGCTATAAAGTTGTCTTTCTTCTGATAGATATTTTGTTGCTTAATGACGCAAACCTGTTTGTGAAACAGAGATAAACTAAGTTAAGTTTCGTTTATAAAATAAAACCTCCTTCAGGAAGCAACGGATGCTGCCTTCAGGTGTTCCTCGTAAAAACAAGAACATGTATCAAACACAAGGATTGCCCAGCGCAAAATAATTGTCATTGGCGGTGTTGGTTTTATTTTTGCTATGAGCGTTATCATGGCTATAATCCTGGATATAAAACATAAACTCAAGTGTGTCTTAAAATCACATGCTATCATGTTAATGAAAACTTGCATACTATGGATTGGATTACTTCCGACATTTTAGAAAGACTTTGAACGTCTTCCCTTTAATTGGATTTCTGCCGCCAACTTGTGGTGACACCGCAGAACTCATTCAATTTCTATTTGATTTTTAACAACCTTTATCAATTTTTTCCACTTGTTTTACAGCAAATAAAACATTTATGAACGCTGTGTTATCATTATAAACTCAAACGGCTTCAAACGGCTGTGTTTAAGAGCTTCTTTAATCGGGTTATAGGTCACAAAACATAAAACCTCCGGATGCTGCCTTCAGGTGTTCCTCGTAAAAATAAGAACAAACAAGAATTGCCCAGCGCAAAAAATCGTCATTGGCTTTATTATTTGCTATGAGTGCTATCATGGCTATAATCATGTATAGAAGATATAACACTCTATAACTCAAGTGTATCTTAAAATCACATGCAATCATGTAATGAAAACTTGCATACTATCCATACTAGTATGCATACTTCCGACATTTTAGAAAGATCTTGAACGTCTCCACCTTAGTGGATTTCTGCCGCCATCTTGTGGTGACACCGCAGAACACCACAGCGCTGCTCTCTTTCCTATTTAGTTCGTTTTTTAACAACCTTCATACATTTTTTCACTTGTTTTACAGCAAATAAAAAATATATAAAAGCTGTATTATCATTAGAAACTGAAACGGCTTCAAACAGCTGTGTTTAACAGTGTGTATTTTGCTTCTTTAATCGGGTGATAGGTCACAAAACAGGTCTGAGTACTAGTCAGGTGACAGCGACAAAAACCTCCAGTTGAGTGACAGGCTGGTTCGACCAATCATGTGTCGTGTTTTAATTCAGGCAGCCAATCAGAGTGAAGGGGGCGGGAACAAACGGTGACTATTTTTTTCAAGGGAGAGGAAATCCTGAGGAAATGTGTGGTGGGATCACGCTCCTCCGTGTTTCCAAGTGGCTTTATTGACAAACTATTTATCATAGTGTGACGGTAGTTTAGTGTGTAGACAGATCGACAAAACACGGGCGTGGAGAGCGACAATAAGGAGGCGGGAGGTCCGTTGTTTAGGGTCAAAATGTCGATCCAGTACGAGGTGGAGCAGCTGGCTGACAGCTACGGAGTGGCGGACTCTTTCCCTAAAGACTTCGGCTACGGTGAAGAAGAGGAGGCCGACATCGAGGACAGCCCGTCGGCGTCCGACAGCAAGCCGAGGATCCTGCTCATGGGCTTGAGGAGAAGTGGCAAATCATCCATACAGAAGGTAAAGAGTGTTGTAACACTAGTAGCCTCACGTTATTCAACATAGCTAGCACGTTAGGTAGGTTAGCATGTAGCAAGTTAGGTTAGCATGTCGTAAGTGATGCAGCATGTCCAGCTACATGAGAGAGGGAGATCTGATATTAAAACCTCCTCCATGCAGATAATGAGTAGTTATTATTCAGTGTTAGATCATGTTAGTGTAGCTGTAGTAGTAAATTATTAACCAGATGAAGCTGGGTGCATCTCTTTACTGTTATTATGGACATACAAGCATGTGACTGGTTAACAAGTTTGTCCAACACACCTACTATATCTTAGTCCTGAGGGCAATGGGGCAGGTCTGAGGTCTCTCACATGACTTGCAACCCGACCACACCTTCCCAGTCTGCAAAGTCATACCACTTTTTTGTTTTTAAATCAGTGCACTAGTCATTGCACCTGCAGGAGAAGCTGGGTGCATGTCTTTACTGTTATATGGACATAAAAGCATGTGACATGTTTGGTTAACAAGTTGTCCAACACATCTAATATATCTTATCATATCTATATCCTGTAGCTGTCATTGCACATGCAGTTTGGTCAACATGCTATTTAACTATGTGTTTAAATCATGGCTGGATTTAATGTGTAATATATGCCCTGTAGCTTACAAGTTCCCTAGTTACCATTCAGTGTTGGCTGATGTTAGTGTAGCAGTGAATTATTAACCAGGTGAAGCTGGGTGCATCTCTTTAAACTGTTATATGGACATGTGACTGTTTGGTTAACATGTTGTCCAACACACCTAATATATCTCAGGACTGTGTGTTGCTCTCACATGACTTGCAACCCGACCACACCTTCCCAGTCTGCAAAGTCATAACACTTTTTGTTCTAAAATCAGTGCACCACCAGTCATTGCACCTGCAACATGCTCTTTAACTATGTATCTAAAATCATGGCTGGTGGGTGCATCTCTTTACTGTTATTATGGACATAAAGCATGTGACATGTTTGGTTAACAAGTTTGTCCAACATACCTAATATATCTTAGTCCTCACCTAGCTGTGAGCTCAATGGGGCAGGTCTGAGGTCTGTGTGTTGCTCTCACATGACTTGCAACCCGACCACACCTTCCCAGTCTGCAAAGTCATAACACTTTTGTTTTAATATCAGTGCACCAGTCATTGCACCTGGTCAACATAGTCTTTAACTATGTGTTTAAATGGATTAATGTGTAATATATGTGCCCTGTAGCCTACAAGTTCCCATTAAAGACCAGAGCAACCAGAACTACTATAGGAAATGTTCTAGCTGTCTGTGGTGGTGAGCCACCCAGATCCTGACGCAGCTCGTCTTATGATCGACTTACTCAACAATAATTACACTTTTCATAAGGCTTTCAGCACCTCTTTTTTTTTTTTTTTCCCCTATAGCTGCACGTGCTAGCCTATTTCTTAAACTAATATGTTTTTATGATAATGTTAGCAAGTGATGTTCTTTGTTTCAGGTGAGATGGTCCACCTATGCTATAAAAAAACTGCAGCAAAAACCTGATTTCTACACTGTAATCCTATTTAAATTATGATTGTTTGTGGAAATTTACTTAAACTACAACATCGTTAGGAATATGCATCATGTGAGCACAATATAAAATAAAATAATAAAGCTTTTAAAGTAAGATTTTGACACAGGATACCTATAAGATCCACAAAATTAGCCTTATGGTACTTTAGTTGTGTAAATGCCTTAACAAATTTGCATTAATCAAATTACTACAACCAATAGACTAGGGATGTAAATCACAATCATCACGATACAATATTATATTGATTCTTTGAAAAGGAAACAATATTTGTTGATATTACAAAGTCTGCCACGATACAATTTCGTTTCAATTCAATTCAGGGTCCTGTGATCTATGACACAATATCATATGCCTATTTTACACACATTTACATGTATATCAACTCACAAAAAGCAACTAAAATATGATTTGATAATTTTATTATTGGGCTCTGTAGGAAATGATGACACAGACGTACAATGGGAATTTCAAAACAAAGGCGCATCTTAAAGATGACGATATGTACAAATGTTTTCACTTTGCATCAATGATATTGAATCATTGATCATTGACACAATATATCGATCCAGATTGATTTATCGTTACACACCTAGAATAGAAATGCAATGAACCTGGGGCTCGCGGGCCCCCTTGAAGTTGTTGCCTACTTTGCCTTTCTCTTTTGCGTGATCCAGCTAACTCCTACAGCAAGGTTGTCTCAGTTCTTCAAGTGTACCGCTTTCAGACGGGCACTGTGGTTAAATAATAGATGAGATGCAGTTGTGGCGTCTATATTTTATTATTTATGTTAAAATCCAAGGGGGAAGTAGAATCAGGCTGGATATAGCGTGACTCGCCAGGAGCCTATCCTAAACACTGCCTTTTAAGAAAGAAAAGTAAAGAGTGTCAGTTTTCTGTGCTGAAGTGTGTACTGGTTTGCTCTAATCCACACACCGTCAAGTCTCAGATTAATGTTCTCCGTGTAAGTCTCCAGTACGGGCTGAAAAACATGTGATTTGGCTTTTTGCTGGTTCATTGGCCTGTGACCTCAGTTGGCCCACACACTGATTCAGAATGCTACGGGTGGTGAGAACACTCCCAGGTGCTCCACCATCACCCACTGCAACGTATCTTCTACCTGTAACTTTATTCAGTAGACCAAAGACTCTGATCACCCTTTAACCACACTTCACTTTATACAGCTGCACTCTTACTGTCAGCTGTTTGAAAGCATGTACAGCTGAAAAAATGCTGAATGAGTGATGTGTTGCATCAGAGTGAGTCTGCAATGTTGTGCCCTTTTCCCTCTCGCTATTGCATGTGACGTCCGAATGATGTCTTGAATCATAGCATGAAAACTACATTATTTTGATACAGGCAATTTTGCATGATACAACACACTGTAAGAACCTAAAAACACTTCTTCTAAAAGTCAGTGAGGAGGATTTCCAGTCCATTAAAATCTCTTGGCTGTGACCAAATCGAGCACCAGTTATTTGGCTGTAGGTAGATGCCCAAATACATTTTGACACAAATCTCACAGTGGCAAATTATGAAAACAAAATATTAAAGTAATATATAAAATTCCATAATCACCAAGACAACTTATCTGCATTTACTCCACCTAAACATGAACACAACTCTGGTTTCAGGTGGTGTTCCACAAAATGTCTCCCAACGAGACCTTGTTCCTGGAGAGCACCAACAAGATCTACAAGGACGACATCTCCAGCAGCTCCTTTGTCAACTTCCAGATTTGGGACTTCCCGGGTCAGGTTGACTTCTTCGACCCCACCTTCGACTACGAGATGATCTTCAGAGGAACCGGGGCTCTGATATTCGTCATCGATGCTCAGGTGAAGAACAGAAAAAGAAGTGGTTCATTTTGAAGTGGTTATAAATACAGGAAGTGGAGAATGTGTTGTGTCATAGAAACACTTTCGGGTGGCGTTTTAACCTGCTGTGAACATGAAAAAAACAGTTCCATGTTTCAAATATGCTGACAAACTGGATACTTAATTTTACAAATACAAAATCTGACAATATTCTGACTCACTTTCATGCATATTTTCCGTTGTGTAAAGGTGAAACTGCACACATAAAGAAAACTTTTTTTTAGTGCTCACTCTCGATGTAATGTCAAGTTGAAGCCCTCGAGAATAAGCGATGGACAGCCAGAGTAGCCAGGATAAAAGACAATTACACGGCATGGCTTTTATGCGGGTGCTTTAAGTGCTTTCAAGAAGTAATCTCAGCTACGACGTTAGCCACAGCTGATCTGATTGCAGGGATTATTTGTACTCAGGGAGGTGCATCAGATTCAATTAGTTTCAGCAGTCGGTCACACAGGGATATTATAGGAGACTTGTTTTTGTCTCGCTGTTTTTGGAAGACAATGCAGCAGTCCATTTCCTCATACCTGGTGTAAAGCTGATGAGAACACACACCCGCAACAGATGATTCATGCGTTTGATGATTTTCCTGTTCATTTTACTGACGGGAATAAGCCGTGGCATAGCTGTAAATAGAATAGAAAATACTTTGTCTACTTTTTGCAACACAAAAGGTAGACATTTGAGTTTGGTTTGCATGTGCAAAATCTACAATTTATCACATCCAGACGGGACACATTAAAACATATTAACATAAAAATACAATACGCAATAGAAGCGCATTAATGCAGTCATAGAAGATGATTGTGATCTAAAATAAGGACTGTAGATACTTGAAGTTTTGATTTTTGTAACGCATTCATTGGCCGTTTGATTCATGATTCACTCTCTGAAAAGATGTGCGTATTGAATATGTGTATTAATATGTTACTTTCTTCCTCTCAGGATGATTATGTGGAGGCCCTGGGCAGGCTCCACCTCACCGTGTCGCGGGCCTACCGAGTCAATCCAGAGATCAACTTCGAGGTGTTCATCCACAAAGTGGACGGCCTCTCAGACGACCACAAGATCGAAACCCAGAGAGACATCCATCAGAGAGCCAACGACGATCTGGCAGACGCTAGCTTAGAAAAGCTGCATCTCAGGTACGCTTCATTTAACATTTCATTATTTCACTTCTACATCTGAACGAGGCTGAAGAGGAAATGATTTCATCCCTGTTATCTGTGCGGTCACATGTTGGGTTAGAGAGTCATTTCAATTTATGGTGTCTCACAGACACACACACACACACATACACACTGACACACCTGTTATCTGTTCATGTTTATTGTTAGTTTCAATATCATTTCTCATTACTGCTTGACTATAAAAGCCATGCAAATAGACCCTTCTCTTCCTCCTAGCAACACCAGACTCCCTCAATATAATGCTATTATAACATTTAATAAAAAGAAATGTGGGATAAAACCCCTGTAATAAATAATGGCTTAATTCATTATGAAAATACACCAAAGCATGATGGCACATTTGACAACAGGTTGTCCTACCTGCATGTTACTATTCATTTTAAATTAACGCCTCAAAAAGACACACATGCACAGACCTCCTGCAACAAAGAATTAGATCTATTAAAGACTCTGTGTCAGAGTTAAAGAGTTACTCTACAATATGAAACCGTGACTCAACACTGCGTCGATGTCCTGTGAACATTACACGTCTCCAGAATTTCAACTTTTCATGACCTTGAAAAATGGCCCTGTTTTTAGCTTTGTGATTTTTCCTATAATCCAGTGGGGTTTTAATGGGTTAATTATCTTTAAAGGAACAGTGTGTAACATTTTGGGGGATCTTTCTTAAGAAATGGAGTATAATATTCATAACTATGTTTACACTTGTATATAATCACCTGAAACTCAGAATTGTTGTGTTTTCATTAGCTTAGAATGAGCCCTTCATATCTCTTCACGGAGTCCGACATGTTGCTCCTCCATGTTTCTACAGTTGCACAGAACGGACAAACCAAACACTGGCTCTAGAGAGAGCCTTTTGCGTTTCTACGTTACCTGAAGGCCACCGTAGTTCTCCAACACGCTTGTGAAACTGCGGTAATGTGAGCCGCAGAGTGCTAAACCGTAGTACCACCAGCCGCCATCTGACTTCATTGCTCCTAAAGTAGTGTTATTATAGTAAGGATGGCCTCTGAGCGAGGCATAAAAAGCATTATGTCATGATCATCACCTTTATTTACTAGGAAGTCACATTGAGATTAAAACCTAAAAGGGATCTTCATACTTACAGACTGTGTTTTGTAAAGACGGTGCTGAAATTGTGTCGGATGTTTTATCTGCATGTTACAACAACGTGTGTCTAATGTATAACTTCTTTCTTACAGTTTCCATAATGAGAAGTTCATTCCCTAATGTAGCTCATCTTATGATGTTTGGGTATTGCGAAGTTAAATGCATTAATTCAGACTTTTTCCTAGCAATTCTCAGTATTAAAACAACTTTGTGCCAACACAATGCATTCAGGTGTTAACAGAGAGAGAGTCAATCACACCTCCCACTGCAGCAAATTTGTTAATTTTGAAAGTGAAAATATGGCTGCAGTCACAAACAGTTTTTTCCACCTGAGTTGAGCAGACTCGGTTGTAGTTGTAGTTCAACATCATCATTATCAGAGGCATTTGAATTTAATCTCAGAGCAGGATTTTTATCAAGATGGTTTGAACATGATGTGAAACTTCCTTTAGCAGCAGAGTTCTGGTAAATGCCATAAATATGATGGCTCGTGTGCATCCGTGGTAACATGAGAGACAACATGATAGCAATGGGGAAAAAAATACCTAATTGTGATTAGATAGGGACATGCTTTAATATAGCTGGAACTCGAGAGCACATACTGTAACTGACATGCGTTTGAAGTTATGTGTGTGTGACGCAGTAGTTCAGTGCAGAAGCTTATTGGTTGGTTAGTTGTGTGACTTCAGTAGTGTTGATGTGTACTGCATACTCTAAGTGTTACTGTGAGATTCCTCTTTGACCTCCTAATGAAGAAACAATGACCCATGCTTCAGATATCACAGCTCTTATGACTCAAGTCCCCAAGATCGGACATATTTAAGAACACATGTATCGTTTGGGTCATATTCCTTAATGTCACTGTACGGTAGATCACGCCATCACTAAGGAAAATATTACTGCGTCATATAACCTGAGGAAATAGCCCTTCAAAAGGCCTCAGTAGAGCTGAAATGACTACTTGATTAACAGCTTAGTCAAAAGACAGAAACTTTCCTGGTTAAATAAAGTTTCAATAAATAAATAAATAAAAGTAAAATATGTTTGTAATTATTTGCTCGTTAAATGTGAGGATTTGTTTGCTTTTCACCATTTGACTCTGTAAATCTCTTTTGGCATATTTTTGATAGCCATTCATCACACCTCAAATCGAGTTTTCAATAAATTAATCCATAGTAGAGCTGAAAGAATGACCCATTAGTTGAAAATTTGTTGGTAACAATTTTGATAATGGATGTAGTCAATCAAGTTGTTTTTTTATCAATCCAAAATGCCTGTTTGTAATTGTAAATTCAATATTTTAGGGTTTTGAATTGTTGGTCAGATAAGACCACAAGACAGCGAGACAATGTCTCGCTGTCTTGTGGTGTAGAGTTTGATTTATTGCCATTTGCAAAAGTACAGGACAGTACAGGTACTTTGGAAATCTTGTGTGAGTCAGCTTTATGTAAAAAAAAAAAAAAAAAGGGAAAGAAAGGCAGTTAAAAGAGCAGCATAACAAAAGAAACACACTATTATATATATATACAAAAAAATATCAATGTCATTTTTCACCGTTGACATTTTATAGCAAATGTTTCGTGAGTAAAAACAGATTACTCAAAAATAATCGTTTGTTACAGCCCTAAGCAAAAAATAGAAATAATCAATAATTGCAGCCTTTACCCTGACACACTGTGGACACCATTAAACAGGCTGATCCCGGTCAGCTATGCAGCAGCTTTACTGCTGATGTTTGGTCTGTTGGCACACGCCGCACTGTGTTTTATGTGGGGTGAGATTGTTGTTTATTCCGGTTAGACAGCCGGAGCAGTCCCGGATATATAGCCGCGCTGAGAAAGCTTTTTTTCCTGCTCTGCCTTGTGGCTCTCTGCCTTGGTGCTTTCTCCACTGTAATGCATTGTAAAGTTGAGCTTCTGCCAAATGTATGCAGACTGTTCCATTTGGCTCAAGTCGCTGGCGTCCTCAGGATCTGACCTTTTTATTTATATATCTAGGTAAAGTCCATAAGTCATGTGTGTCCAGTTTTGCCATATGATGACTAATGTGATCTTGTGACTCTGTTATTTTTACCTGCTTTCATATTTGTTTTGAGGAAGTGAGAAGCGTTTCCTACTCGTAAACTGCTTATTCACTTCCTGTTATGTTTGTTTCTCATTCAGCTTTTACTTGACGAGTATTTACGACCACTCCATCTTCGAGGCCTTCAGCAAAGTGGTGCAGAAGCTCATCCCGCAGCTCCCCACTCTGGAGAACCTCCTAAACATCTTCATTTCTGTAAGTAAAACATCGCACAACACTTTGTAAATGAAGCTTCGTGTGAGTTTTGTCATTGACCAACGTGATTTATGTGTGACAGCCTGCATTAAATGAGTCACTGCCAGCTCTGGTGCCACTTTATGGTGAGCAGTTTCCTCCAATGCCCTCACAGTCCCTCATTGTTATGCCGGTCTGTGGGGTGTTGCACCGGAACTCACACACATTCTCAGTGATACATTTTGAGTTATATTGCTGTTGATAACACCCAAACAAGAAGTCCTGCTTCACATGATTATACCAAAATGTACTTACTATTCTGGTAGACTAAGAAAAGTCCTCAGTGTCAGACAAAAATATCTCCTTGAGAATGGTAAAGTGTTAAGCTCCAGCTCTCTCTTTGGATGTTATATTTCACAAGTAAGTACTGAAAATCACTTCAAAGAGCATTTAATTGAACTCAGTGCCTCTGCCTTTGGAATGACTTGCAAGATTCAGCTTTGAAACGTTTGATTTTGCGTATTATGTCGTCTGTTGGCACACATCATGTCATGACTGAATGATTAAAGTTGCATTTAAAACATTAAGTAAAACCCATTTAGAAGCTTTGTGGAACTGAATAAAAGTGAAGCCTGGTGCTTTTTGTTTTTCGCTGTCTTATAGTGGTGAGTCATATGGATACAATTCTCTGTCATGGTATTATGGAATTTAAATCACAGTATCAGTGTATTTACCTTTCAATATGTGTATTTATAAATACTGGAAAATCAATGACACATTTTGGATAAAATATTCAAACAGATCTCTTTTTGTCTAATCGAGTAAATTCAATACTTGACAAATTAATGTACTTCATCACATTAATGGAAAACCATATACAAATCTAGGGCTGTTTTTTTCATTGCCGATTAATCTATAGATTATTTTCTCGATTAATTGATTAGTTGTTTGGGCTATAAAATGTCAGAAAACTGTGAAAAATGTCAATCAGTGTTTCCTAAAGCTCAAGACGACGTCCTCAAATGTCTCGTTTTGTCCACAACTGAAATATATTCAGTTTACTGTCATAGAGGAGTAAAGGAACCAGAAAATATTCACATTTAAGAAGATTAATTTAATAGTTGACAACTAATCAATTAATCAATTAATAGTTATAGCTCTATACAAATCTAAACCTAAATACTGTACGCCCAAAAATATTAAAAGGTGTCACTACCACAGCATAAAAGCATACAGAATCAAGGGCTGAAACAATCCATCAATTAGGCGTTAGTCAGGATATCAGTCAGCAAAAATTTACATAATAGATTAATCATTCAAATAATTTTAAAAAATATTCCTTTTTTTTTTTAGAAACACTGAAAATTCACCAGGTCCAAATTCTTGCATGTAAATATTTGCTGGTTAATTTAGTCTTCTGTGATTGGAAGCTGCGTATCTTTGGGTTTTGGACTTTTCACTTCAGAAAATGTGATTTTATTATTACAGGGTTCAACATTAATGTTTTTTTTCACTTTCCCAGTCGGGCAAGTCGATTTCTGACCCACAAGTCAATTTTTACTTGTCAGTATACAAATAGTTTTATTTATTAGCGGTTATCAAATAACAACAAAGACTTTAATTAATTAATTGTCATGGTTAATCTTTATTTAAGTAAATGAATCTGGAGTTTCACCAACATCCTCTAATGCAACCCAACTAATCTCCTGTTCCAAGATCATTAGCTTTAACTCATAAACAGCTCATAAACTTTGACCCACTGCCATATTCTCGTGAGCGCTCGATCTGTAAAGAGCATGTGCAACTCTCGACAGAGATGAGAAGGAAGAGAGATGGCTCACTCTTTAGCTACTTTCATCATCAGCTCTGGGGAAAAAATGACATGTTTAATTCTTTCTTACCACTTGCCTGATCGGGCAAGCGAGTTGATCGAGTTGCTAGATTTGCTAGCCTGACGTGGCATTTTACTTGCCCCGGGCAAGCGGGCAATCCTTATTGTTGAACCCTGCTATTGTCTGACATTTTATAGATCAAATGATTAATAAAGGGAAAACCGTTAGTTGTTGCCCCAGTATAATATCTGACAGTTGCCAAATTAGTATTGTCTCAAAGCATTTGTCATCATGTCGCCCACCCCTACTGTCTTAATATCTAGTGTCTTTACCGTATTATAATTTCCTAACGCCTCCTTTCTTTTCTTTGTCTCTTCCTCTCTGTCATCTTCGCCTCATATTTGTCCTTGACAGAATTCAGGGATAGAGAAAGCCTTTCTGTTCGATGTGGTCAGTAAAATCTACATCGCCACAGACAGCTCTCCTGTAGACATGCAGTCCTACGAACTGTGCTGCGATATGATCGACGTGGTCATTGACGTCTCCTGCATCTACGGGTGAGTGTGTTTTTATTTATTTGTAACTTAGTAATGGAGGTCAGAGTTGTTTTCAGCTCTTCCTGTCACTCAGATGCAGTTTTCAGACTTCAACTTTATAATAAGTGAATTGAGAACATAGGGAAGAGTTTCTATAGAGCTGAGTTTGAATTAACTTTCTGTATAAATTTACATATTAAATACAGAGGAAAACATACATTTCTTACGATTTAAGATATTATGATTTAAGAGTTCACCCCTGTGTTGTTTTGTAGAGGCTTTCATTGAAGCATAACTTAATTTATGCATTTATTTGCTTAATTAATCCACATCCACAAACTGCAACTTGTTTCACATTCCCCCCCTGAACGTTGTGGTGTTGTGTTGTGCCACACCAGTCTGAGGGAGGACGGCAGCGGCAGTGCCTACGACAAGGAGTCCATGGCCATCATCAAGCTCAACAACACCACTGTGCTGTACCTGAAAGAGGTCACCAAGTTCCTGGCCCTTGTCTGCATCCTGCGAGAAGAAAGCTTCGAGCGCAAAGGTAAACTGTCAGAGAGATCTGTGATGCCCTGAAGCTCATTTGGCTTAATTAGGCTCATGGTGATGTGGCTTTTCTTCTGAGTTATTCTAGCATTGCAGTGAATGTGTATCTACATGTAGACAGAGTGTATGAAGCAAGGAACAAGGACACCTATACATTGTAATGTCTTGCATATACAAGTACATTAAAGGTTGGTATTGCACTGAAGTTTGGGGACTTACAAGAGACAGATTTTCAAAAGAATGGATGCAGCAGAGGCCGAGATATCCTGAGTTTTAGCCCCTAGTTTGGGTCAAGCTCTAAAAACACTGGATCCTATACTTCTTTTAATGAAACTCAATAGCATATTTTGTTTGACCCTCTTTGCGGCGAGACCCTCATGACATGTCAGGGTTATTTTTTTAGACTTTAGAAAGCTCCTTCAAAAACCACAGAAGAAATGACACAATCTTAGTATTATCCTTCATGATGAGTATACTGATCTTCATTTGTTAAATCGATGGAGTGCCTCTTTAAAGGTGCTAGATACAGGATTGTGAGCATTATTATTGCCTCTCAACGGCTCTCAACATGGCGACGATAAGCCAGTGGCTTGCAGCTAACAGCGCTAAACAGTGCAAACAATGACGAAAGTGGTGACAGAGATGACAGTGTTAACCTGGGGGGGGACCAGAAGGGTGGGTGCTAATAAATAGTAAAAAAAAGAGTGTGGAAACTATTGTGTCTCCGGTCAGTCATGTAGTGTGAAAGCCACAACGACTTAAAGACTCCCGATAACAAGACAGCAAGTTGTGTAGTGTGAACAGTACAGCGATCTGACCACTTTGAAAGTCATGTAGTTTGAACTTGGCTTAACAGGATAAAGTAATGTAGTGATGACATTTTGGACAGACATGGATGTAAATTGCAACTTGACTTGTTGGCGGAGGCATACATCTGCGAGGCGGTCATTCTAGCTCGTAATAGTCGGGACAAAATTACACTTATGACCATTTGATCTATGTGCTGAACCACTTTATTTCCATCCCACATAAGTAATGCAAAACACAAGAACATTCAGACTTTTCACTCACTTTCTTCGTGCAGATATTGTTGCAAAGCATGACGCACAATGTCATAACAAAATCTGTGTATCTTTGCTGCCTCTTTTAGGATTAATAGACTACAACTTCCACTGTTTCCGGAAGGCCATCCATGAAGTATTTGAGGTGGGAGTTTCCACCGGGCGTCCAGCGGGCCTCCAGGCGGTGGGCTCGCCCTGCACCAAGGCCGTCGCACTGAACGGCACGCCGCGCAACACTGTCTAGACACTGATGCAAAATAAAAAAGACTCAAAAAGACAGGAAGAGGAAAGGAAAGGTGGAGAAGGGCCAGAGAGCCTGTAGAGGAAAGACTACTAAACTGGAGCTCACTGGCGCGCCAATCACAATCCCTTTGCTCCCAGCACCCCAAAGTACTGTCAGACGACACTGGAGCACAGCGGGGTCAAGCTTTCTCAAAGCTCAGATGGAAGGGAAACTCAAGCATTCGTTTCAGGTGAATGCAAGGCACCGCGTCGTCTGTGAGGACGTCAAAGAGAGTAAAACTGCACCTGGACAGGAAAAAGGTTCAGGATCTTTTCTTTGGATTTTCTAAAGCAGTCAAAAGGCTGTGATAATTCGCTGCTGGTCCCTCCAAACGAACAATGTGAGGAGGGAAAAACAAACCCTTGTTGTAACCTCTCGGACAAACGGTGATGTCAGTCTGCAGGAATCTGTCTCGTGATGAACCCACCCCCGACCACTTCTGTGCTGATTTAAAAAAAAATAAAAATAAAATAAAGATGGTGGATGTGACCTGCTAGTCCTAACCCACACATGTTTCAGAGATGGCCTTATGTAGATGAAGCTTGTCTGCAGTGCAAGCTTTCTCTCACCACCACTCACCTCACGCTACCTGAATGCTGCCCAAAACTCGCTTTTTGGTTTCACTTGTGAAGGGAAAACAAGGTTTCATGAGCAGACTGAAAAGGGATTGTGCTGTCCATCTACCTTGGTCTTGTATGTATGTATGTATGTATGTATGTATGTATGTATGTATGTATGTATGTATGTATGTATGTGTGTGTGTGTGTGTGTGTGAATGAAAAGGTTTTGATTAGATCCCAGACTGGGACCTTTACAAAAAGAGTTTATGTCCTTCTTCTCAATAACAGCAGCTTAGCATAATTAAACTCCTTTCAATCAGTGAAAGTAATCTCTCTGTGTGTGCTCCACTGAAAATCTTTTGATTGACTTTGTGATAGGTTGTAAAAAAAAATAAGTTTGGTTTGAAATTTGGAAACGGTCTTTGCAAAAGCACTGCCAAGATCATTAAATAAACTCAGAAACAGTAATGAAAATATGTCACGATTAAAACCTTATTTGTTGCCATCCTAAGAAAGAAATGTATTGGGTTGAGATGCAGGACTGATGGAGAGGTTCACACTCCACATTGGCTGTCTCAGACATTTTTGGGATGATGATATGAGGCTGGTTTAAACTTGCATGTCTTTCCACCTACAGCTTCAGTCCTGCCTAAAATGATTAACCCATGTTTTGTATTAAGTTTGGCTCCGTTCAGCAGGATTCACAAAAGCAAACCCATTCCAAGCATGCATCCGTCGGTGTGTTGTGTCAACTTGTATTGTTGTCAACCGTAACACTGCTCATTGCATTCAAAGGTGAGAAAGTGAGAATGAAACTAACCAAGACTATTAAACAGATAAACCAGGAGGGGAAAAAGACCAAATGTCATTACTTTTGCCATTACAGTGACACACAATATGTTCATGCCTGTTTGTTTGTATCAGGAGTGAGATGTGGGAACTCTGGCTGCATCTAAAGAAGCAGGACTAACATGTTATCTTGATAACATTTGCTGAGTAAGATGCCTGTAAAACATTCATGTTTTCGGATTTTACTCAGCAAAGTTATTCTGGTAACTCGCTGAACGCGCTTCTTGAAACGGGCCCCGAGATCTTCTCAACCTAGTCGTTATTCAGTCACCTGAAAATAAACACTTGCACATCAGAACTGTGATGGATGATTGATTTCATGTATTGTGATGCTATACTATGTGAAATAAATGAAAATTTAAATTTTGTTTTTGTCGATGTTGTATTTGGCTCGGCAGTATATAAAGGCAAAAAAACTAACAAATCGTACTACGATCTGAAAACAGTCTCTAGTATTTTTGTAAGTAGAGATACACAGATCCGTCATTTTCAGTCCTGATGCTGATACCTGGGCTTTGGGTATCGGCCGATACCGAGTACCGAAACCAATACCAGAGTTTAATCAATAAGCTGTTTGCCTCGCTGTGTAGAAGTGACTGGGATCATTCTTCTATGTGTAAGGAAACATCAGATTTGACTTCAACATTGCTTTCCTAACTTTGTAAAACAAAATGTAGCAAATAAATACATAGATGTAAATTTATTGATTGTAAATCACGGGGTGCCCTGGTGGCTTACCGGGTCAAACGCATACCATTAAGGCTCATTCTTTACAGCAGCGGCCCAAGTTTGACTCCCTGTGCTGCATGTCATCTCCACTCTCTCCCCTACCTTTCCTGTCTGTTTCTCACTATCAAAATAAAGCAGAAATGCCAAAATCATCTTTAAAAATAATTAAAAAAATAATAATAATGGTAAATTGTACACCAGCAACTTGGTAAAAAATCTATAAAATTAACAAGAATTATAATTCAGGTGTAACCCTTTTTAATGCAGCAACAAATTGGTCAAAACTTAAAATGGAATTAAAATTACAGTATATAATGTATATAGTATATAAACATAGAACTGAATTGAATAGATCTGCCCCATTGTCACCAATCCCCGATCCAGTTATTTTTTGAGTCAGTATCGGCCTGATATCCAATACTGTGTATAGTATCCGTGCATCTCTATAGTTGTAAGGAAGTAACTAAGAGACAAAATGAACTGGTGCTCTCCAACAGCCCTGAATCTGATGCAAACCTACAAGCAAACACAAGATGGCGCTGTAGGACTACTCCATTGTTCCCCCACAGTAAATTGTTACTCATTTTTTTTTACCATTCTCCAAGCCCAATAACTGTTTTCACACTTGTTAAATTTACAGTAAGCGTGCATCATCATCTTCACCTGCATGGTGAATTATACAGCCTGTTAAAGTGCGACTATAAATGTCAGCAGCTTCTGTAACCACAGAGAACACATTTCATTTATTGGGCCTGCAGTATGACCATAGCAATGGCGTAAATTGGATTATTCAGTGTTGATGTAACGTAGGCTTTAGCTCATATACCATCTCTAAAGAAGTGGATGTTTTCTATATGTTAACAGTCTAAATGACCTTTTTAACCTTTGCAAAAATAGTATTTTCAGTCCTTCTCTAATATGAAACGCTGTTATTTGTCAGTTTTCTTGAGTTGGCTGTTGTTCTTATGGCATTATAATGAGTGAGAAGGGGGAGGGAAAAAAATCCCTTTACTGGTTTAGTGCATATAAAAACAACTCTCTGAATAGCTTCGCCATGCAAGTTATTCACCAGTTAAGTTAAATAAGCCTCACAGCTACTGTCACGACCCATTATGTGGGGAGTAGGCGAGACAGCTAAACACCACTTCCACACAATTTAGATGCAATAAAACACTGACAGCTTTTTTATCCACTTCATTAAGCCAGTAATTTCTTATAAAAATCTCCCGCATTAATCCTGGCCATGGTTTCCCCGCGGTTCCTTAAGCTCTCCTCCAACCTTAGCCGCCTTGCTTTGATGCTTACTCAAATAGGCGCTAATTTGAGATAAATTATGCATCCGCATGTAGACTACCCATGCCAAGGAATATAAAGTGTGACACCCCGAAAGATGGCGAATTAAAGCAAAGTGTGATATCTCGACGGCCTAATGGCAGATAGGTTAGACCCGTCAGCCTGATGGTTTGTTGATCTGCGAGTCGCTCCATGTTCGGAGGAGGGGAGAGGTCATGGTTATGATGTTTTGAAGGTCATTTGGAGCTGATTTTGTCAGACCATAGAGCCGATGCACTGGACTTTTAATGTTGATAAAACAAGATAAACAAGACCAATGTTATTGTTTCCACTCGGGGGAATTCAAGTTTTAACAGCAGCAGAAGTAAACGAACAGATGCATACATTTTGTTTAAAATGTACTTGTGAACATCTATATATGTGAAGCATGAAAAATAAAAGGTACCAAATATATACATCAACATAAAGAGTAACTATTAAATGTATTGAGATAAAAAAAAAGTTACTGAAGTTGCAATAAAAAGTAAATCAGAAATTACATTTAAGGGAATGAATTTGGGTGGTGGCTGTCCTCGACCAAAGAAATGCTTAGTCAACTAACTCTCGTATGATTTTGTGGACACATGGATTAGTTGATTTAATCGACAGATCTGTAAAACTGAGTTTCTCCACAAAGAATGACACAAAAGCACCACTTGTGTCCACCAGAGATGTGCTCATAAGTTTCTTGGAAATAAGTCTTTCAGCATGAAAAAAGCATAAAAAACGACTAATTGACTAAAGAAATCTTAGTCGACTTCGACCAAAAGAACAGATTAGTCGACTAATCGACTAAGAGGGGGCAGCTCTAGTTGCAATAAAAGGTTAATCAGAAATTACACTTGAAGGAATGAAATTGGGTGATGTTTACAATGTTGTCTGTCTGCAGATATCAGTGTTACCGGCTTAAAAAACTGTTATTGCACTAGTACTAGCAAAATCAAGGTATTCAAAGTGTGTGTCTTATAATGCAAGATAGTTATGCAAAAGATTACAGATGGCAGTGTATATATAATTTAGACTAACTAATGCTAGATTAATTATACCATTTGATAGACGCCTTTATCCTGAGCATCTTTTACCATTGTCCCATAAGTATGTTCTTTCCTAATGGAAGCGTTTACTTAATAGCTGTCATGAAATAACATCAGAAACCCGAGCTGAATTGAAGCAATTTAAATAACAAACTCATCAGACGAGTCAAAGTGTCCAACATGAGTTGAGTCAAAATTCTAATCAAGAAATTGGTAAAAAAAAAGAATTAGGGCTGTTAAAGTTAACGCGATAATAGACAATAACGCGTTAACGCAAATTTGTTTTGACGCCACTAATTTCTTTAACACATTAACGCAACTTGCGATATTGATTTTGGAGGTTGTAGCTCAGTTGTAAAGCTTGAGTGAAGAGACTGGCATCACATGAAACTAGAAAACCTAATGAATCCATTGGTATCAACCATGTCATACTAGCTTGTTGTCAAGAAGGCAAAATAATGCTCCAAACTTACGCTAAATCTTAGCGAGGAAAAACTCACATGGTAATTTTCAAAGGAGTCCCTTGACCTCTGACCTCAAGATATGTGATTGAAAATGGGTTCTATGGGTACCCACGAGTCTCCCCTTTACAGACATGCCCACTTTATGATAATCACATGTAGTTTTGGTCAAGTCATAGTCAAGTCAGCACACTGACACACTGACAGCTGTTGTTGCCTGTTGGGCTTCAGTTTGCCATGTTATGATTTGAGTATATTTTGTATACTAAATGCAGTACCTGTGAGAGTTTTCTGGATAATATTTGTTATTGCTTTGTGTTGTTAATTGATTTGCAATAATAGATATATACATGCATTTGCATAAAGCAAGCATATTGGCCCACTCCCATGTTGATAAGAGTATTAAATACCTGACAAATCTCCCTTTGAGGTACATTTTGAACAGATACAAAATGTGTGATTCATTTGCGATTAATCGCGATTAACTATGGACAATCATAGGATTAATCGCGGTTGAATATTTGAATCGATTGACAGCCCTAGTAGAAATTATACCTCAATATGAACTGTATGGCCTTTTAGAGCAGCTTGATCATCTAGTATCCACTCAATAATACAGTAACTTGATGTAATCTCTAGATGGGGCTGTTGTCTGCTGTTTCAGCTGTTGTCCTTCACTCTTCTCTCAGCCTTTCTGCTTCACAGTGCAGGCAACATGGAGATCAACATCACACATAGATAGAGGAAAGGAAGACTGAGGAGAAGTTGAGGAAGCAGTAGAGAGAGAGCTGCATGATGTACAACTGTAATTTGGCAGCGTAGCAGCTGCTGAAATTGCCTTGCTTTATCAAAGGCAACGCCGCTTCGCCCCCTGTCCCCTAATAAGGAAGCTTAACCAATAATGAAATAAAGCCAGCAGAACATACTTTTGCCTGTGATGTCACGCTCACTTCCGCTCGCCAGTCCGCCCTTCATCTTAGATGTCTTAGTATCATTACTACAATGATATTGCCATTACGTTCTTAATAAAACTCAGTCAGCGGCATGTTATCTCCCATCTTTACATTTTATTAGCCATGCTTATGAGAGACGAGGGGAAGATGATGAGACTAAGTGAGACGTCTCAGATAGGTGACGGATGTAATACAGGCTTCATTTGTTATATATTGTAAGGTAATGCAGCTTCAGTGGGTGTAATTATGAAGCATGGACGAGGGAAGTTGGCGCTGAGATGGACAGTTTAGAGAGCTCTCAACAGCAAGTTAATGTTGTGTTTTTGCTTCTTTATTTCTGGGCAAAACGAGAAATTATCAAGCTTCCAAGCTTATAATGTAATGATAACATACTTTGATTATAAGCCTATGATATTTACAAAGTTGCTTTTAAATCCTAAAACACAAATACCCAGTAATATGCCCAAAGGTAAAGATATGGGTTGTAAAACTTACATAATATTACAGTAACGGGCCAGATATTCAGATTTAGCTGCTCTGTTTTAGCTGTAGAAACATACATAATGAGATATTATGAGACAAACCTCTTTGTGGTTTTGATGTTTTTTTTATGTGCTTCTATTTCCAGCTGGAATATGGAGAATTCCTGTGACACATTTCTTTTTACTCCACTACTCCTGTTAATAAGGACTTTTTTATAAATAGATTTTTTTTGTTTCAGATTAATTGAAGTGTGTTAGAGCTGTTTGCATTAGTCAATAAGTAACCGTCAACTATCAATTAATCGTTTTTCAACAGTGGTGGAAAAAATACTCAGATCTTTTACTTCAGAAAAAATTAGTAATACCTCAGTGTAAAAATACTCTGTTACAAGTAAAAGTCTTGCATTCAACGTTTTATTTAAGTAAAAGTACAAAAGTAAAAGTACTCATGATGCAGAATGTGCCATTTCAGATTATATCACTGGATTGTAATTATTTATGCGTTAATGTGTTCATCACTTTAATGTCGCAGCTGGTTAAGGTGGAGCTAATTTCAACTACTTTATATACTGCTGGGTAGCTTAACCTATAATAATACACCATAATCATTAGTTGATTATATATTAATAATCTAAATCTGTCAAGTAAATAGTAACTCATGTCAAATAAATGTAGTGGAGTACGATATTGGTTTCCAAAAAATGTAGTGCAGTACAATGGAAATACTCAAGTAGGGTACAAGTACCTCAAAATTGAACTTGAGTAAATGTACTTAGTTACATTACACCACTGTTTTTTAAGCATAAATACCAAACAATCCCTTGTTCCAGGCCAAATGCTTAATCAATAATGAAAATAATAATTTAATAATAAAAGTCTATATGGTTGATTTATCTGCAACACAAAATTTAAGTAAGTAATTGTGAATTTTAAGGCCTATTGTGGTATAAGAAAAAATAATTTAGCCTATAAAATCAAATTTTTTCGAATAATCTTTCCACACGTTCTCATACAGCCGATACACCAACATAGCTTCTATTGCAATTGAGTCTATTATGAAACCCAAACTACACCTGCCTTTAGATATTCCCCTTTTTAAATTCCCACCTTTCCAGTTTACCAAACTACCTGACTACCCTTAATGTGCAGCAGAGGGAGGAGCTGGAGAGGGGACAAGAGAGAGGGGAAGGATAACGAAAGTGGGAGTTAGAGGAAGGGACAGGCGTCTCCTGTATTTTCTCGGTCAGGCAGCAGAGCGTGGAGCGGAGAGGCCAGCGGGCCAGCAGCCAGCTAATGGGGACCAGCAGTGAGCAGGGGCCGGGGACGGGGCTGACAAAAGGAGCAGCGACAGATGCCATTATCTCAGCCTCATGCAGATACAATGGAGCCGGACGACACAGGGCCCGACACTGACAGACGTGCACGAGTGTGTGTGTGTGTGTGTGTGTGTGTGCGGAGGGCCTGTGTGGGCTAAGAGAGGGAACGTGTGTGTGTACACTGTGAGGTTAATGGAACACGATAGAGGAGAAGTGGATTATCGTGGAGACTACAATTTCTTGGTAACACTTGTCTGAGCTCCTCTGCGCCCCATGCATGCATGCGTGTATATGTATGCAATTGGTGTGTGTATTTGAGCACATGACCCTGTCTTGTTACAGTGAGACAGCTAGATCAGTCACCCATCACTTGCTTAGAATTCAGGGGCATCGTGAAAAGCGCATCGCATTTCGGTCCCAGATTTCACTTTGTGCTATACTCTTGACCTTAAAATATGCAGCATTCACTTCACCCCAAGGATGTTCTGGTCATTTGGAGAAACCAAAAAACGTGTCAGGGTGTGGTTTTGGAGGGGTGGGGTTGGATATGAGGGGGATATGGCGACGCGTTTAGCAGGATTGGCAAAGGCAGAGAAGGGCTGTTAAGCAGCCGTTTTTGGGAGGGATAAGAAATGTGAGCTTTAACCAGTGTAGTGCGGTGACATGGGACAGCGTTATTGACTGTGGCGGCGCATGCTGACAGTGGATTGTCAGCCCCTGCAGTCATTTGCCAGACTGAGCGAATGCAGGGATCAGAGTTTTTGGAGCTTAGAGAAACGAGATGAAGAAAGTGAGAAAGAGGAATGGCAAGCAAAAAAAAAAGAAGCAAAGACTGGCAGCCATACAAATGCTTGAGTATACACATAACACACACACACACACACACACACGGAGCTGTGGATGCCCCGCTGAGTGTCTGACACTGATGCTGCCAGACTAATCAGGGTACTCTCTCTCTCTCTCACTTGCTCATTAGTGTTAGAGAACAAACCAGACAGTTGTGACGTTGTAATGACGTTGTGTCTTACTACTGTTGTACCCGTGTTCGGTGCGAGAGGTTTGAGTTTCCTAGTTTTTATGGCGCTCGAAACAGGTCAATGTCCTACTTCTAATGGTTCCCCACATGACACGCGTAGCAATATTTTTATTATTTTTTTCTTAGTGGCTTTCTTAGATCAAGACTAATGAGCCAACTTTTACAAAAACACACACACATAAAGTGCTTCAATAAGGATTTTTAAAGATTGACAAAAAAAGTAGGCTAATAAAATCCTCACTTTCAGGACGGAGGAGGACGTGTGCAAATTTTAATAAAACTTTGTTTGATTACTCTAAGCCAGTTTGGAGACAGTCAACACCACCTGAAGAATAGTTTGCATTTTTAACTGGAAGGAAAACTAATGGTGGTTTAGAGAGTTACAGGTAATGGATAAATACTTGCAGATTCAAGGGAACAACTAGAAAACTGAAGGTGAGACAGGGAAATGTCTTTGAAACAGCATTAATGCTCAATTACACTGACGAATACAGATGGGCGACAAATTAAAACACCGACATGAAGTGCCTCGGTAACGCAGTAAGTCGTTCATTCCAAGGAAGGGTGAATGATGAACAGTAGCGGACGACTGCCCACCTTAAGGACGTTGGATCCATCCGTTGGACTTCAGATCACGGATACGTTGGATTTTATCCAACCTCTATAATGAAACCGGACCGTCAGTAAAAGTAGGAAGTGGAAGCCACATCTTCAACCAAATATTCTGGCTTTATTCAGACAAAAGAGAGCGATTTTAACTTTTTTTCCCCACAATTAAAAGTTTCTACTTTCACATTTTAATTCCTCCAAAATGTATTTTTTACAGACGGGCTCATGATCACATAAATACCTGACATTTACCATCAACCCTTTCACTAATCAAGCTTTACATTTCGGTCACGATAACTGCCTGCAGCTGGATCATACAGGTCAGGATA
This sequence comes from Sebastes umbrosus, assembly GCF_015220745.1. NCBI lineage: Eukaryota > Metazoa > Chordata > Actinopteri > Perciformes > Sebastidae > Sebastes > Sebastes umbrosus. The sequence continues at coordinate 10,082,731 of NC_051279.1, forward strand.
CCTGGGTACATCGAGGACTACGCTGTCCTCCGTCTTGTTTTGGCGGGCCCACTCAATTCTGTTAAGCAAAGAGCTTGAGGATTGAGTCCAAAAAAATGGTTTGCCAAAAATAGCAGAGCAGGTCTTTACCATAGATTGTACAAGTCTCTGGAACTCTATACTGGAGAGATGAACACCATTTCCTCATTTGGTGTTTTGATGAGGTGAGCGCTGTCTTGCACATCCCGTAGGTGTTCAGAGGGGTTGAGATCTGGTGGCTTCAAAGGCCACAGCATAAGATCATCATTTTCATTCTCATCAAACCATTCAGTGACCCCCTTGCACCCTGTAGGGAAGCTTTTGCATGTGTTGTTTCTCCACTCATTTATTCACCTGTCTGTACCGTCCGTCTCTGTCAGAGACTGAAATCTGTACGTTTTTTTTTTCAAGGGAGGCTTTAATTCCACCAGCAGAAGAAGGGTCAACAACTGAGTCAACAACACCGAAAAGGAGACGCTTCTTCAAAATGAAAGTTGAGGAAAAAAACCTCCTTAACCAGTTCATGATATTTCAGCAATAAGTCCTTCACAACACTGTAGGACACGCAGACTTTATTAGCCTTTCCAATAATGTTTGGCTTTTTTATGGTTTCTCTTTACAGCCCAGGCATGTCCTTTAGCCATCCGAGTATTATTTTTCTTGATTTGTTGTTCCTAAAGGGAGCAACAACAGCACAAAGAATACTGAAGCAGCGGCTATTAAAACAATAAACAGACTCCTTGGTGTTGAACGGCGCCAGGCGGTACGATAGTGTTGTAATAGCTGTCAAAAAGGCCTCTGAGAATTTTTGGGGGCACAAGTGGACTTAAAAATGATGGAGTGGACTCGTGCATGGAGACTGAGGGGGATTGTAATGTAACACAACATTAGAGACAATGATCCCCAGGTCCCCTAAACATAAAAGGAAAGGTTTGTGTTTTAAATCTAATACACTCAATAAAACTGATACAATTAGGTGTGAGACCACTGGACAGCTGTGGCAGACTAAGTACATACAGAAAAGTGGCCCCTGTGACTGATATATTATTGAATATGACATAATTAGTGATGTATAAGCATGCATCATTTTACTGTTGTAGTTGACTGTGTGGAGATAGTTTGAACTACTTCATATACTAATATTTACCTAATAGTTAAAGGTAAATAGGTCAAGTGTTGGACCTTCAAAAGGTCGTCACATACTGACGCTTTGTCAGACCCCTTAGCGTCACTTTTCGGTTGCAGTAAACACATGCTTAAAGATATGAATTAAACAAAAACACTTGCTTAGGTTTAGGCAACAAAACCACTTAGTTAGGTTTAGGAAAAACAACATGGTTCGGCTTAAAATTACTACATTTGTACAGTGAAAATGTGACTTGAGTTGTGAACATGGGACACGAACGAATAGCTGATTGTAAAGTGAAAGTGAAACGTAACGCACGGGATATGAACAGCAGTCTCCTGGATGAAAGTGTTTGTGTTTGTTGGACCCATCTACCTCCCACCCACCCAACCGGTGTGTCTTTCGCTCTTTAAACTACGTCACCACAGCACTTTGCCTGAGTGTTTACTATTACCACAGATGGGTTTACATTGTAGTTAATTGAAAGGCCAATGCGTTGCATACCGGCGCTAAATGGTACCTTGGAGAATCAAACGCCGACAGCTGCTACAAAGTATCTGTACTTGACACCCTGGGAATGAGATCGGGCTGCAAGGTCACAACATAAATCTGAGGGACAAAAAAATGTTTTGCTACACAAATATGTGTTAATTTTTCTTTTATTTTGTGGGGAAACATTTGATACTTTTGTACTTCGTTAGTTTAGATAAAGGTAAGGTTAATGGTTCGGGTTAAAATAAGCACGTTGTTAAAGTTAGGGGACAATCGTAGTCATGGTTTAAAGCAACCAACATTGACTGTTGGGATGTGAAACAGGAAAATAAATGTAAGAAATGTAGTGAAGTAGAAGTATAAAGTAGCTGGAAGAAGATGGAAATACTTAAGTAATGTACAAGAACCTCAGAATTGTACTCAAGTGCAGCACTGAACAGGCACTGATACTAAAATGAAAAGAAAGTTTACCTTTATGCACATCAGTGGACCTCGGAGGAGGCAGATAATGAATGTAGGCAGATGTTGCAGACTGACGAGGTGCCAATCATCAAGTGTGGAAGTGAAAGGTCAGAGGATCATGTTTGTCTTTGGATGATTATGTGCACTCACGCCTGATACTTGCTTGTTTCCCTAGAAAACTTTTGGAAACTTGTAATTTATTTTTTTTCTTTTCCTCCCTCCTTTCCTTCTTCCCTTCCTTCCCTGCTTCCTTCCTCTCTACCTCTCAATCTGGCAGTCATGCTAATGACCCTGCTGTCTGCCCCGGCAGTTTCTCATAACACAACTTATCAGCACCGAACAGGAGTATGGGCATTTTTAAACTCTGCTACAGCCCCCCTCCTCTCTCTCTCTCTCCCTCTCTCTCTCTCTCTCTTGCACACACACACACTTGCATGCATACACCCTGTTACTATTCAGTAGACTTGCTGGGGAACCTGCACTGAGGTCCAGATTGAAAATGTGATGTGTGCTAATGCATTCAGAACAGAGGTGAGGCCGGTCCTTTCCTTTTCTGTAAGCCAACAGTGGGAACACCAGCCCCAATACGGTAAGCTAGAAAGGCGAGCACATTACAGTGGCTGAGTAATGAGAACCATGGAGCTCCAAGTCATTCATGCACACACACACACACACACACACACACACACACACACATGCTCGCACACAGGCTGGTCTGTGGTAGTGTGTGAAGCAGCGTAAGACTCCAGCAGAGTACTACCAGCGCTATGCTCTCCTGATGGTGATGCTGTGTGAAGTGCAGAGCTGTTCGACACAGACTCCAGCTGCTGCTGCCCTGTATTCAAATGGCACCACAAGACATCAGCACGCCGTCTCTTGGTTCTTATTAGACTCAGCCTCTCACTCTTTTTGTCTCTGTCTTTTTTTTTTTTTTTTTTCTTCGCAAAAGTCTCTCACAACTCTCTACACCCGCGGCATCCCACTTATACTTTGCTTCCCTCCTCTCTTTTACTTGTCTTGTGTGCTGTGCTCTTGTGACTGTTAGGCATCAATTTGTGGCACATCACAAGATGAATAAAAGAAGACGCATGTGGAGAAAAGTTTATAAGTATTCTTAATTTATTTGCTGACAGCCTTCAAAGGGACATCTGAGAATTTTAGTGCGTTACATCTTTTATTTCACAGTGACTTCTACTTGAAACAATCGGAATGGGATCAGTCAGACTGTGTGCATATGCTCATAAATACACAATATAGTATGTTAGCTTGTGTGTGTGTGTGTGTGTGTACATGCCAGTGCGTAGGTGTTCTGTGACAGCCAACATTTTCAGAAAGTATAACAGAGAGGTGAGAAGAGAGACACAGCATCCTGCAGCTGTATATCTGTGTGAGTGTACCGAGGAGGAGTGTGTGTGTGTGTGTGTGTGTGTTTGGGTGTATGTGTGCTTGTTGGCCAGGAATGTGTATAAGATGGATGGAGGAAGATGAAAGGTGGATGGAAAGATGCTGATGCAGAATGGTTTCCCTGATTATAAAGAGAGGAAGCAGTTAAAGTAGAACGTGAGGGAGTTGAATGTCAGAGCATTTTAGATTTTAGGATATGCATTGCATTGAATACAGGATAGACAAGCACATAGATACAAAAAGTATACATCTCTTGCATGTACATTATCAATTTTATCAGATGCACCATTCTTTCAGTCCACAAAAATGACAAACAATGACTCAGCTTTATATAAAGCTTGATGGGGCTGAGGTACAGTTCTTAATCTAAGGTTCCTAATTTAGATGTTATGTAACTGTAACTATAAGGCAGGCTATATTTATTGTATGGTCACACACATTAAGCGAAGAGATGAGGGTGCACATATTTCTTCGCAGGTGTGCAGGATACATACTGAAAACAAAACCCATATGCCGTATAGATCATTTCATAGTTGTAAACATTCCAAATGTATCCCAGTTTATTTCCTGTTGCAGTTTATTTATAGGCTCCTCGGTTGCAGCAAAGAGTATAGAAGCAAAGAGATAAAACTCTGGTGTTTTTTTGACAACAGCCACTGCCGCCATTTTGGACTGAAAACACTTATTATATTTATAATATTTTATTGTTCAACACAGGCAATTTCGGACGGTGCTGTGACATGTCTTCTTTCCTGAGACACACTCTCGTAATGTTTAAAAAAATCTACGTACTGGGTCTACTGACCGTCCTCATACGTGCTCTTACTTTGTAAATGGCAACTTCCGGCCGCAGAATATGAAAAAAACGGGCGTTTGTATGTTTCTGTCTTCTAGTGATTTTATTTTTTATTTTTTTTAGAAATGGAAAATGAAAATCAACCCTTTTTTTTAAGTTTAGTTCATTCCTTTTTGACCCTGATAAAAAAAAAAAAAGCCTTGTATTTCAATTTTATTTTTTTGTATTTTAAAACGAAAATCCTGAAAGGAAAAAATCGCATGACCAAAAGATACACTGACCCTGACAGCAGCAGCAGCAGCAGCAGCAGTTGCAGCAGCTGGAGCAGCAGAAACACAGCTGTTGTGAACACACCTGACGCGTGAATCACGCAGCTGCCACGTGACGCCGCCACCACGCGCTCCTGACGCTCCCAGTGTAGATGAAGCGTTAACGGACGTCAAACGTGTTTTTGCAGCTTTTATTTGCGGCTGAAATAGACTTGAATTCTGCGGAACTGTTGCTGAGAAGCTAACCACATTAATGTTACACTCTGGTGAGTTTGTTCATTTCAACTCTTGTCTGAGGCAACTTTATTAAATGTTTGTTTTGGACATGTAACATGAACTATCAGGGAGGACAGTGCAGCACCTGGGCTAACGTTATCCATCACTCACTCAGGTAATTACCATATCAACACTTGAAGAAGAGATGGGCCAAATTCATCTTTAAAGAGGTGTCTTAATGCATATTTTTTGGTAAGCACCCTCAAATGAGTTTCCTCATGTGTCCTCATTGTTGTTGTGTTAATCAATCAGCTTCAATGCATATCACTGTGGCTGTTTGCTAAATTATATCCATATAATGAGGGGTCAGTGAAGTCGCTTTTTGTTTTGACATGATCGCAATAGGAGAAGCACAGGTGCAAGTAATGATAGCTGCTTTAGTTTCATGGTCCTGGTATTGTGCATGCTGGCTCACTGTCATGGCTTACTGGGACACACAATTAAGCCATTGTTAATGTCATTAGCAACACCTGTGGTCTGCTGTGAAAAGGCCTTTTGTAAAATGCTAAATTGGTGCTTATGAATGTGCACCAGCTTCTTTAATATTGGCTAATCCTATAGGTCTGTGTTTTTATGGATATATTGGAGTGGATTATAATTTAACTTTAGTCATATTAGATGTTAGTTTCACCTATACTGGCTGGTGCTGCTGGGGCCTTTCTGTGTGGAGTTGCATGTTCTCCCTGTGTCTGCATGGGTGGTCTGGTTTCTCAACATCAACAACTGTAATGGAGAGGTGCATAAAAATCCATAGAGGGGCTTGATCAGGGCACTCTCCATGTGCAAAACTTAATCAATTGTAAAAAGATAATAAAATATGAAAAAGGATGGTAAAGAGAGAAAGAAGATGAAAACAAAAGATAAGATTACACACACTAGCAGACATCCATATATGCAAGTAGACAAAGTGATGAAATAGAATTAAGATTCACATTATTATATCAATAAAAACTCATTATTAGTAAGCAATTTACAGAGTTAATCCGTAAGGAAAACATTGGGGGGGATAAAAACAAACCTTTAACGGCTTTCTTAAATTGTACTGGTGCCAATTTTAAAATATGAGATGGCAGAGTGTTCCATATCACTGAACCTCTGTAAATTAAACCAAACTGTAACTGAGATGTTTGACACATAGGAGGTCTGAGTTTGTAGTTATTTCGAGTTGAATAATTGTAGAATTTTTCATTATAGGAATATAGTTCATGGAAATATGAGGGAAGGGTCTGTACACAAACAAAGCGATCTAAAATTGGTTAATATAATAAACGCTGAGGATGCCGGACTGGAAAAACAAAGGTTGAGAGATGACTGTGGGTCCTTTTTAGATTGAAAAAAATGTGATATTCCTGTTCCATGACATCATCTCTTGATATTGCATTTGTGTGAGCTCACTGCATGAATGTTGGTGCGCTTGGTGATGCTCATAATGTGCTGTCCAAATGATTTTATAATGACAGAAATGCTGAAAGTGAAAGTTGTGCTTGTCACTTGCTGTGCCTGATATAGTGTCAATGTAGATGACTTTAATGAAGCCACAACAAGAGGAAAACTTGAAATGCCTATTTATTTCTGAGATGGAAAAATGACTGAAACCCTACAGTCGTACTCTGGCCATCTCTGGCCCAGTGCTATATTTAATTTAAAAGACAGACAGGCCACCAGTGCATGCTAATGGGGCAGCTCCATGGCCCTGCAGTTTCTCATCATACAACCTATCTGCACAACACGGTGACTATGTGTATTTTAGACACTGCTGCAGCCTGCCTCGCTCTCTCTTGCTGTCTTCCTCGCTCTCCTTCCTGTCTCTCTTACTATCTTTTCTCAGACTCACATGTATGTGGATGTTTGAGCACCTAAACTCACACATACACAAACATGCGCGCACACACACACACAGTAGGAGAGGGGCCTGCAGCTCCTGGGTGTTTTGCGGGTTGGATTCACACCGATGCTTTCTCTGACTGCACTATTGTTATTTAAATGTGGGAGGGCGATCAGCAGCAAGCATTAATGGCATCCTCAGCACTGTGGATGAAGCACAAGACACACACACCTACACACACAAAAGCGTACACACATAGACATCCTACGCGCGCACATGCAGACACACACTTTTCACGCAAGCCTTGTGGATGCACCTTGAGGGCCATATGAATAACAAATACCTCTGCCATCTGCAATACCACAGAGTATTTCCAACCATTTCGGCACATTAGTCAGCAGTCCTTTGACTTAGGCTCTCCACGCACCACTTGGTGTATTAGCAACGCTCTCCTCGGCTACGACACACTGCGTTTAAGGGTGCAGTTTGAAGAGAAGTTTGTTTTCTAAGATTAAACTTTATGTCACTGCTGATCTGACCTTGTCCTCTTGAGTTTGATGTGGTGGGAGGTGCTAGAGCCGTTTGCTGCGGCGATGTTTTGTTCTGTCAAGGCCAATCAGAGCTTAGCTGGAATACCTGTGGTGATGGTATCGTTTTAAACCGGCGAAGACCTCCCCCACCCTCCCGACACTGCCAGACCAAATGGGATTAGACAGGCACCCCTGGCCATTAACACTTGATCCTTACCTGCTTTCTTTCTCCCTAGAAAACCCATGACTGAAATAGTTGAACATGTTGCCTTTCAATCCTGCATGAGTGTTATAGTTTTTACATTTAGTCGGATGTAATTCATGCACAAAAGAAAAGGTGTTTCATATTGTTGCTCAGGGGCTATTGAAGCCAATCAGGGGCATCTGGATTTGGGTTGGGGTAATTAATTAATGCTTAATTTGTAGCACAAACAGTCCAACAAAAAAACAATCATTGAGATTTTCTTAAAAGTTCCCAACATTGGTATTTCATATCATATCATATCATAATCATGATATACAATTACTGGATCACTCTGAACTGATCAAAGCTCTGTATATGTGGGAAAAACCTGCTGATGTGCTGTAGTTTCAAACATGGAAGTTGCATTATCGGTGTCCATATTTTTTGGGAAAGTCAGTTTTCTTCTTTTCTCAGCTCACCTTTATTTAGTCCTTCTTTGATGATGACATCACTTTATATATGTTGAAATGTTAAGCATCTTTCCAACCCCAATTTAAAGCTATATAGCTTCCTATATAGCTAATAGCTTCCATATTATATTTTTTTTATTCTGCACTCCTAGAGATAATAAAATACACAATATACTTCTTGGTAGATGAGATGATGATGTAACTCAGATTTTCAGGCATTTTAGAAAATATTTAATTTATCCCCTTCATTGAGATTTAGGCTATATCATAACTATTTCTCTTCCTCACAGTTTAACATGGATAGTCGCCAGCTCGTGTGCCTCTCATCTCTGTGTAATTAAAGCAACACTGTTAATTAGCTGCTCAAAGTAATCAATTAACTACAAAGCAACGGCTTCCACTTCAATTTATCAAAGACAAAGAATCAGTTATATAATAGGAAAAAAAACAAAAGGCAATCTCATTAGAAATGGCCAAGTCATGTGAAAGATATGCTCATGTTTGTGCTCATAAGAATCACTTAGGTCTGGGTATTTATGGGGGGTTTGGGTTGCATCGGTGTTGTTACATATCCGCCGTGTGTTTAAAACTGAGCATTTTGTTGCAACAAGGCACGAATATGCGTTTTTGTGTTTTGTGTGCGTGCGCAGGAGTGCATTTGTGTGAGTCTGTGTGTGTGTGTGTGTTGCCGAGTGTTGTCAGAACTGATCCCATTTTCATTACTCACTGGCTCAAAGAAGGAGGTGAGGCCCTGGCTTGCAGCAGTGATAAATGCATTACCCCAATAAACCCTGTCTCCACTGAGGTGCTGAATGCTGACACACACACACACACACAAGCACACACACACACATTGAGGAAGGGAGAGAACAGAGGTTGGTGACAGAGAGAGAGAGAGGGATAGATAGATGAAGGGAGTAAAGAGACAATCAGATGGGATGAGAAAGACAGTGACAGGTAAGAGGAGATGAGAAAGAGGAGATGGTGGAAAAAAAAAAACAACAGAGATCGGAAGACAGGAAAAAGTGAAAGGAAAAGTGACAGGTGCCGAGGAAAAGAGAGCGACGGGAAAGAGAGGAGACGGGAGGAAAGCGGCAGACAGGGAGGCGGCGGGAGGAGGTGTCGGCTGCAGAGAGACAGAAGGTTTAGGGGTAGAGGGGTGCTAATGGCTGTATGCAGAGCAGGACCGTGGGGCATGCAGGGGGTTGTGTGGGGGCAGAGGGATTGAGTGTGTGTGTGTGGGTGGATGGATGGAGAGAGGTATAGATGGAGTGATTGGAGGGAGGAGGGAGGTGAAGGATCAGTGGTGTCCAGCTGGCCTCTTCCTCGGCCCCTCATTAGAGCAGCACAGGTCTGTCGCGAATAGTAATCCTGGAGGAGGCGGCGGAGTAGATGTATATAGTGGGGTGTGTGTTTTAAAGAGAGTGGGTACACCTTGACTATGTGTATATGATATCATACATTACTGTATGTGTGTTTGTGTACATTTTGAAATGACTGTAAGGGAGACTGAATGCACTTCTGTGTGTGTTTAGTAATGCATGTTTATTGCATGTGTGTATGTGATAAGCAATACTCTCTGTGTGCGACTGAAAATGCTTGTGTGGGCATATTACAAGATGAATATATGTGTATATATACAGTATGGTGAAAGGTATGTGTGTGTTTAGTATGATTACACCTGAGTGTGTGTGTGTGTGTATAATGATATAGGTGTGTGTATAGCACTGTGTGAGCCAGTGCATGCATTTGTGTGCGCGTCGTACATGGCATGGGAATATTTAGATGTGGGGCCTGTGTGTATACGCAGTGCGTTTTCATGAATATATGTGAATGACTGTGTGTGTGTGTGTGTGTTTGTGTGCGTGCGCCCTAGCTCCTAATCACCAACTCCCTCACTCTCACTCTCTCTCTCTCTCTTCTTTGCCTCCCAGCCCACCACCTTTGGTAATGAGGTGAGGGTGAGGGTGGATCAGAACCCTTAGCAGAGTGGACCGGCCCCGTTCTCACTCGCAACTACATGCGGGTCAGGCCTCCCTCATTAGCCGCCATCGCAGTGACATCACAGGCGAAAGCGCCGGTGTGCAAATTGAAAAACACCAAGTTCACCGAACGAATCAAATCAGAACCTCGGCAGAGACCCGGCAGGTCTGAGCTTGCTTTAAAAAAGAAAAAAAGAAAAAGAGAGACAAAATGACAAGCTGGTCCTTTTAATGTCTTTTTGGGATTCTTGAGGAATTAGAGGAGTCGGACGTGGTGTATTGGGGGAGAGGCGGGGGGTTAGATGGGGAAAATGAGAGGCTGAGAGGGGTGGAGGAGGGCAGAATACAATTAAAAAGGAGCAGAGAGTCAAGGGGACTGACCTGGTGATGGGAGAGGAGAGGAGGGGAGAGGGGGCAGTTCTTAGTGCACGTGCACCACATAATGAAAGGTTGAACTTTTTGTGGCCGGGGTGGCATACCAAATCAACTCACCCTGGGAGTGTTGAGAGAGAGAGAGAGAGAGAGAGAGAGCGGAGAGAGAGCGGAGAGAGAGCGGACGGCAGGGTGAGAGAGGGAGGAAGGAGAAAACGGGAACAACAGGCGACCCGAACGAAAGAGGCAAAGGCGAAGGAGAGGCAGAGACTTTAACGAGGGACAAGGGAGGTGGAGAGGGACCGAACATGGGAGGGACAGAGGGGATGGAGGCTGACTCGCTGAATGAGGAGGAGAAGAGGAGGATGGAGAAGGAAAAGGAGAGAGAGCGAGTGAGAGGCCCCCGCTATACGTGGCTGCCACGGGGGCCTGAGTGACAGAAATTAATAATTAGTGACAATGATTGACAGCGCTCCCTCCATCTGCGGCTCACTGCCGCCTCACAACGCCTGCCTCCGCCAGCGACCGCGGGCACAATGAGCTCCAGAGGGATTGTGGGAGACGCACTTTGATTGACAACTGCCTCCTGGAGAGACAAGGGGGGGGAGGTGGAGGGGTGGGCAGAGGCAGAAAGGGGAGAAAAGGAGCGAGCGAAAGAGAGGAGGGGTGGTGTACAAGAGGGAGGGATGGAGGGGAGAGGTGGGTGACAGGGGGCAAAGGGGGACAGAACAAGCGAAGGGGGGGTTGGGGGGGGTTTAGGAAGATGGTCAGAGATTTTTCCCTCTCAGAGATTGAGGAAGGAATTGCTGCTATCAACTCCTCTCCGTCCTCTCTTCCATTACTGTCCCTACTTTGCTCATCTTGCCATCCCACTTCCACCATCGCCTCAAACCACTCCGCACCAGTGTATAGCACCATTATGCAAAAGTGACAAATTTACCACAGAGGGATAAATAAAAGAGGAGAAAGGGGGTTGAGGCCTCAGGTTTCTGCGGTGAGGGGGAATAGCCTGTAAATAGCCATCAGCTGGGAATTTGTCACTCTCTCCTCCCCTGTCCCGTCTCTGTTTTCCTCTCTTTATCCTAGCTCCACCCTTCTAACGCTCCTGCTATAGCCATCCCCGCTGTCTTCCTCTTTACTGTCAGCAGTGACACCACGAAAGTGTCTCGGTTTTGCAATACGTCTTGTCTTTCTCCGGACATGAAAATGCATCCGTGTAGGAGTCTAGTATGACGATGCAGTCACACAAAATGTCATGTCTCTGTCACACTTTTTTCTCTCCGTCATATTTTCTTTCTTGTTTTATCGCTGTTCCTTTTCTACTCCTCCCCTCTCATTTCTCTTCTCTCCATGCCCTCCCATCCTGTTTATTCTCTTCTGATCCCATTTTTCCCTCTCCTTTCCCTCTGGTGTTACCCGCTCTCTTCATCCTTTTCCCCTTCCATGCCAGGCCTGTTTCAGCCTGCCATGACATGGCCTGGGCTAATGTGCTCCAATACGGCTTAATCGCTGCACAGGTCTCCAAGGCTTACTGCTACACACTGTAACAAAGTACACTATTTACCTCAGGGCCACACAGAGAATAGGCTTGCACAGAGCACAGCGAAATCCAGTGGGGAATCAGTTTCACATCACAACACATTATTGATTTCCCCCCCCCAAAACAGACATGTTATTCATTGTTGCCTGAGCTTGGTTTCCTATCTCTCTGTCCCTTACAGAGGTGGGGAGGGAGCTCAGGATTAAGGTCATGCCCTAGAGGTAAACACTGTAATGCGTCTTGTATTTTTCCACCAAAACTATCCATTCTACCGATTAATGGTTCTTTCTACTGTCACCATTCCCGCGTGCATCACTTGTTAGATTGCACTTTTTTTGTTGTATATCATTTTCTAACAGCTGGGGGGATTTTTCTTGCAATGACGCAGAGCTGCAACTAACTAATTAATCAATTAAGTATTTAGTAGGGCTGTCAATCGATTAAAATATTTAATCATGATTAATTGCATGATTGTCCATAGTTAATCGCGATTAATCGCACATTTTTTATCTGTTCAAAATGTACCTTAAAGGGAGATTTGTCAAGTATTTAATACTTGAGTATTTATCAACATGGGAGTGGGAAATATGCTTGATTTATGCAAATGTATGTATATATTTATTATTGGAAATCAATTAACAACACAAAACAATGACAATATTGTCCAGAAACCCTCACAGGTACTGCATTTAGCATAAGAAATATGCTTAATTGATAGCATGGCAAACTCAAGCCCAACAGGCAACATCAGCTGTCAGTGTATCAGTGTGCTGACTTGACTATGACTTGCCCCAAACTGTATGTGATTATCATAAAGTGGGCATTTCTGTATAGGGGAGACTCGTGGGTACCCATAGAACCCATTTTCATTCACATAACTTGAGGTCAGAGGTCAAGGGACCCCATTGAAAATGGCCATGCCAGTGTGTTTGGGGTGTTATTTAGCCTCCTTTGTGACAAGCTACTATGACGTGGTAATGGATTCCTCAGGTGTTCTAGTTTCATATGATGCCAGTATCTTCACTCTGGCTTTAAAACTGAGCCCGCTACAACCTAAGAATCGCAAGTTGCGTTAATTCGTTAAAGAAATTAGTTGTTTAAACAAATTTGCGTTAACGTATTATTAACGCATTAACTTTGACAGCCTTAATATTTAGTCTATAAAATTCCTGGAAATTGTAAAAAAAAAGGCAAAACACAGCAGTTCAAAACCCAAAGATAATTCATTTGCAATGTTTTTAAGACAGAGGAAAGCAGCAAAACCTCGCATTTGAGAAGTGGGATCCAGCCAGTGTTTGACATGCTTGATCGGTTGACATATTATGCTTGGTAAATGACTTTAGCAATTAAAGGATTATCAGTACAATTTTCTGTTGATCAGGTCGACTACTTACTAACTAACTAACTAACTAAGCGACTAATTGATTTATCAGTATGTGAAGCGCTGATTTGGGGGGAAGGCCATTTAATACCATTTAGCCCTGATCTTTGGGAACTTTCCTTCATGTTACTGTCTCAGATGGTCCGTACGGTCAAAACAATTGACAGCTCTTACTTGATTTAAGGGTTCAGAGCTCTTTTTATGGGTTTAGGAAATGTCTACTCTTAATTTATTGTAATTTAAAAACTTTGCAACTGTTTTGTAGTTTTATTTGAACATTTGTTGAATGCAGGTAAATGTCCTTGAAGGTCCCTCATCACTTTCTTCCTCTCTGTCCATGGCCCAGCTGAGGCGTGTAACTTTGCTGCAACCCTTTAGTCTTTACACACACACACACGCACACACACTCACGAACACACACACACACTAAACAGACGGCACAGAACACGTGGAGTTGACAGCTGGTAACTGCAGGGCCCAGCAGGTGCAGTGTGTGTGTGTGTGTGTGTGTGTGCGCTTGGCCCCAGAGGGCCCCTGACTCATGGCCAGAGAGGCAGTCAGAGGTGTGTGTGTGTGTGTGTATATGTGGATGTAATGGGGGCCTAGCTGACTGACTAGCCTGGAGTTGACTTCACTTCAGCTCCAGTGATTGATTGGAATAGGCCTGGACACGGGGCGATGTATTGCCTTTGGTCACTACCTTTGACTACCTTCATTACATCAATATCCCTCTCTTTCCTCTTTCCTGTTTTGTTTTTGTGTGTTCTTGTGGCCTTGTACTGAACTTTGAAGAGTTCACTTTATTATGATAATCAGCAACAAGACATGTTTTTCCTGGTCCAGGAACTTCATGGGAAAGATTTTTGCTTTCTGATCTGCATCATGAAACGGATCACTGCTTGACAGGACGGCAGGATTAGCTCGCCTTGAAGACACTGCAAGATAGGAAATTTGGAGGATTTAGTGAACACTGAAACACTCTTTATCTCTCCGTCTGACTCTGTCTCTCTTTATCTCTCTCTCTCTCTCTCTCTCTCACCAGAACCAGCTTGTTCTTGGTCAGTATGTTATTTGATGGAGTGCGCTTGCCAGCCCGCCCGCCTCTGGCTATGGTGCCATCTTGAAAGGCGCCGCGGCACACACACCTGGCCCACCGGCTGCCTCTTTGGTCTGCCTCACCTTTTGTCAGCACCATGTTAATGAAGGCCCTGTCAGTGTCCACCGCCTGCACACCGGGGCGCCTTTTAATGAGTTCGCTATTTGATCGCTATAGACACCCGGCACGAACGACGCTTTTTTTTTTTTTTTTTTTCTCATCCCTCGTGGACGATGCTCCTTCGCTCTTGTATATGTATGTTTCACAGAAATGTGTGTGTGTGAGGCTAAAGGGGAGGGAGACAAGAAGGAGTGGGCCGGTCAGCTGATTAGGACTAGTTTATAATAAAAGGGGGAGGGTGGTTGTCCTTTTTAAAAAAAAAAAAAAAAAAGGGAAAGAAAAGAAAATTATTATTTTTATTCCCCCCTCCCTCTGTACCCAAGTGAGCCGTGGCTCTCCCTTTTCAGGGGTAGATGAAAGCAGCTGGGCGCAGGGCTTCCAACAAAAAGTGCCAAGCGATCACAAACAAACCTTCAGATGAATCACATCAAAGGCGCTGCCCCAATTGTTAGCCCTCTCGTATCTGCGGAAAATTGGCTCATTAAGGGCAAAAAATGACATTGTTTACATTAGCCGGGGCCCTGATTAGTGCCAGCCATGTTTGTTGTGTTGCTCTGCTGTCCGCTTACCAGCAGACCACTTCAGCCGCTCTGCACAATCGCTCCTTTGAAGGCTTTCTTTCTCTGGAAAAAAAAAGGAAATAGAAAGAGTGTGAGGACAACAACAACAGAAAGAAAGGAAAAAAACACAGAGGGGGGAAAAAATACACCCGTACACAAACACATACAATTGCTGTTCCAAACCCACACAAATGGACATGATAGCTGGTCTTTTCTCTCTCCTCTCCTCCAGCTCATCGGCTTCTCTCTCTTTAGGACTAATTAGGTTGCTTGTGGAAATGGAGGCGATAGGAGAGGACAGTTGGGCCAATGATGAGTCTGTTTATGCTGTAATTGCACTGATAAAGAGGGCGGTGTTGTTGGCGCGCAAAGAAAAGAAAAGAAAAGAGCTTGACAATGAAAGGGGCCGGGGGCTCTTCTTTGCGCCGACGGCCTCATCTCTCCGTGAAAAGAACACCTTTTGTGCTAGCGCGGCTTTTGTAAACTGAGATGATTTCTAATCTGTGGAAAGTGCCATGTGTTTTAGACAGGCATGTGTGTGTGTGTGTTTGATCTCCTAGATCTAAGGCGTAAGGGTCCTTCTACCTTCTCATCTCCCACTTGAACTCCTTTCTCCACTCCCTTTCTGCCCCTTTTTCCTTTTTTTTTTAAAAACCATTATAGAGTCTCTAGGATCATTTAGTACTAGAAAACCTTGATGAGATGTAATAAAATGACATCAAAATGATAAAGTTTTTATCTTTAATCATTTCAGCAGTGATGCTAAACTCCCGTAGCAACAAGAAGCCTTAGGATACATCATATATTCTGTCCATAGACAAAACGGCACTGTTTGTATATTCTCTTTTATTGCATCTATAGATGCATAAATAAACATGCATAACATTGACCTTCCAAATTAATCTGAATAAAGTCACCCTTTTCCTTTGTAAGAATTCTTTAGAAAAGAACATTTTTGATTCTACCAGAGACTTTTTTTTAGGAAACTTCACCCAACAAGTTCCCTCAATGAAACATTTGACCTATTAAGATTCAGGAGGGGACATCTCATCTATCCCAGCTTGGTCTGGCAGCGGTGAGAGACAAAAAAAAAAGAAGCGTATAAAAAAAAAACTTGGGGAGTAAAACTTTAAGTTATAGGTGAGCAGGTCAAGCTGCACCGCTAACGACAGCCGCCGACCCCGAGCTCGCCCCGCGTTACCCTTCACCTTCCGCCGCTCCCCAGGCCACCTCACCTTTGCCCTGGGAGAGAAATGGAGTCTGAGATAGAAGGGGGGGGGAGGGACGGAGAACACCTCCCCCTCAACATAATGATAACCACTGAGATCTGGCCACCGTCCCCCACCGGCCCCTGGACACTCAGCCCCGCGGCCCCCAGGTCAGCTCAGCACATTATACCTCCTCTCTCCTCCTGAACTCTCTGACTCCACATTTACATACCCACCACTTTTTTTTTTTACCCCTCACATTCTCTCTCTTTTTTCTGGTTTGCTACACTTCCTCCATTTTTTTTTTTTTCTTTTTTTTTTTTACTACACCTCATTTTCTTCTCTGCCTCTCTCTGAACTCCTCCCTTTCTCCTCTTTGTCTTTTGCATTTCATCAGTACAGTCCAGGTAGTGCGTATGCACACCTGCAAGTGTGTGTGTGTGTGATAATTACCATTTAGAATACTAGCAGATCTCTGAGGGAGGGAACCCAAGTTTGCCAACAGCGAGGCATTGTGGGAGCTGTTTGGTTTGTGTTTAGGTGCCCTTGGTGTGCTGCGCTGAGGAATCAGAATTTCCTTGACTTTTGACCGCCTTTGTCCCCAGGGGGGAGGCAAGGAGGGATAGAAGGGCACAGACTGACTTCCATTTGCCGTTTAAGGACCCATATGGAAAATATAAATTGGTAGCAGCAGGAAAGACTAAAACCATTGGCATTCCGGGCATCGCCCATTTGAATTCATGAGGTTGTGTTGCGTCTCTGCCCACTTTCTCGATTGGAATATTTAAGAATGTGTCACACGAAGAAAGATAGATAGAGATGTCGACGGAGCTTGTTTCCGTCATTGTTTTTCTGTCTGAAATCTTTTAAAAGTCTCTTTTGGGGTTTTTTGCTCTATTTCTTGGTAATATCTGATACATAAATCAATGAATGAATGTTGACAGCTAGGATGAGTTGATTTAGGATCAGCAGTGAATTTTGTAGATTTTTACAAAATGCTGCCGCCTGGTGAAAAGCTTGTACATCCACAATATTGCCAATATTTATATTCACATTTATGACATCTAGCAGATGCTCTCATCCGGAGAAACGTACATAATGAATAATATTCATGATCAAGGCAACACTATCTGATCAAGTGAAAATAGACAGTCGGCAGCAATGAAATAATTTCAGTGAAAAGCGGACCGTATAAGTGCAGGTGGTACAAAAGAAATATTTAACTTTTCAACTGTGTTTAGTGGCTTGACGTGTTTTAATATACATCTATTCAAAAAGTAGAAAAGACATTAATCTATACTGAAAGCTGTGTAGCAGAAGTATGTATTTCTTCTTTTCTTATCCCACTAATCATCTTGTGGCCTCTCATCCCCCTATGTTGAAACAACTGCTATATATAATGAGCTGCTAACCGTACTACAAATACTTTAAATGTATTATTAGTAATATACAGAAGTAAATTTAAGTATTTAGTAGTGAGCCAAAGCGTTATCTTTTCAGGGACTATAAACAGTACAGCCTTAAGAGCTGTGTAATTCATTTATCTAATATGTTATCTAATTGAATGTCAAAGGGGCATAGGACTCCAGCTAATGATTATATGATCAATTAATCTGTAAATATTTTTTTGATTAACTGATTAATGTTTTAGTCGATAGAGTCCTACAGGACTGTGTCCTAAAACCCTGAAATGAGTTAGCGTTTTAGCACTTCTGGTTCCCTCGTCTGGAAGTCAATGGGTTTTTTGAATGGGTTTTTGGTTATATGTCTGAAATAATGTCTGCGGTTAACACAAGCTTGAGAGATTATGGAAGGGGTAATGTACAGCGAGCCGGTCATTGTTGTGAAAGAATCCCCGACAGGCCGATTCGAAGCGGAGGGGTCTCTCATCGCCTTGAAGGGGATTCTTTCACAACAATGACCCGCTAGCTGTACATTATCCCGCTTATTACACGGCTACTTACTTAAGAAATCAATATTTTGACACAAAAAACGGTCCGCCAGAGTCCGACATCAGAGCTGCGCCCATAGCAACTGTCTGCTGTACATAGCGACGATCTGTTATAAAGAAATTACAGAACGCCCTGATTGACCAATCAGAATCGAGTATTCAGTACAGCTGTGTAATAAAATGTTTTGTTCTACTGCATAAAATACATCAATAAATATCCCACTCATTAATTTTGAAGCCTTTACGTGTCTTAAAAAAGAAGGTTTGCTAACAAGTGGCTAAATGAGACTACTAAATGTCATCACGCCGACTCGTCTGCCTTTACAGCCTCATTGTGTATAGTCATGTGATCGTGGTTTAATATGTTTATAGCCTAACGTTAGCTTTTTACTTCTGCTGATTGCATTCACAATTCAAAAATCATAGAAGTGGTGTTCATTCGTGAAGATTATCTTGCTCAACAAAACGTGTAAGTATCATAAACGTGTGTTTGCCACAGATCTTATTTTCTGCAGTAATCCAAAACCCAATTGAAAAATCCCATTGCCTTTTTGTCGAGGGAACCCAGGGTGATGCTAACTTCCTGTTTGGCCTACAAAAATACAGCATCCCTGGAGCACTCTATACATGGTG
Source organism: Sebastes umbrosus (assembly GCF_015220745.1). Classification (NCBI taxonomy): domain Eukaryota; kingdom Metazoa; phylum Chordata; class Actinopteri; order Perciformes; family Sebastidae; genus Sebastes; species Sebastes umbrosus. Next base: position 10,101,426 of record NC_051279.1, read on the forward strand.
ACGAATGACCATCATCATTTCCCAGAGTCGACATTAATTTGATTCATTGTACAGTGATAGAAAACGTATAAAAGCAGCAAATCTTCACATCTGAAAAGCTGGGACCAAAAAACGTGTGGCATTTTTTGCCCGGTAAATGACTTAAATAATTAATGTATTATCAAAATAATTCGAGCAATTGAATGATTGTTTAGTTGACTAACCATTTCAGCAGCGAACAAAGCTGTTTTAGCTTGTTAAATGTCTATTCCATGTTGAAATAACCCCAAAGTGTTCAATAAAAAATGACACACTACCTCGTGACACATGCATAATGTCTTATGTCATGAATCAGTATCACATAATAGACCTCCCGCCTTACATCACGTCTCCTCCTGCCTCCAGGAACCACACTCGACTAGCACTAGGCGGTGGTAGAAGGGAGTAAAGCTTCCTAGATGGATGGACAGGGTATACTGTGTACCGTGTGTGTATATGTGTGTGTGTGTGAGCTGATGAGGAGGGGTGCTGCAGTGAGTGTATGGCTTCACAGGAGCAGGCCTAGTGGGGGACTACATTAGGATGGGGTTGTGTCCTGCTCATGGGACAAGGGACCAACTGCGACCTTGTGGATAATAACTGCCACCAGGGGTCACAGCCAGCCACAAAGGGAGAGAGGCAGAGAAGAGAGTTAGAAAGAGAGGACAAAGCTTCATCACTTCCCCATTCTCTGCATCTCACTCCGAGTGCCCTCCCGCTCATGTCACCGCTATCAGTTTAAATGGAGCATTATGCAAAACGGAGATGATTTTGGCTTCAGGGGGTGTGATAGGGAGAATTGCGGGTTAATGTAGGGGAGAAAAGAAAAGAAAGATGGGGATTTTGTTGGGTGGGTTAGAGCGATAGTAGGAGGTTGTGGGGTGGGGGGGATTGTTGGAGGGGAAAAGGGGGTATAAGAGGGTTAATAAAAGTGACAAGTGAGTGTTTCATTCTATCTAAGCCACCTTCCTAGACAGGTAACTCACTTAGAGGATTCGCTGAGTGAGGGAGTCAGGCTATTGGGGGAGATCGTCACTTCGGTGTCTGTCTCAATATAAGCCAGAGGCGACACAGGACCCCAGGGTCCGGCCTTCCCATATAACAGCCCACCTGAGAGCCAGCACAATAAAGGCCACTCAGCCAGATGCAATATACCACAAAGAGAATTTCCTGAAAAACTTGATTTAAGCCGGAAAGGAATTGAAAGTTATTTGCAAAAAGCGATATCCAAAAATGATATACCCCAGGTTGACTTAGGAGAGTCATTCATATAAGATTGACTGTTATCTACAAGCTAAATGGATTTGGTTTTACCTGACTCAAAAGAAAAAGTTATTGGAAAACACACTTTACCGAGTCTGTTGTCTCTTCCTGTGGACTGTCGAGGTGAAGCGAGGCGCTGGATGTATCCTTTGAGGATTTTCCATTTTCATCGCTTACACTGTTTTGAAAAGGGAATCAACTTTTAAAGATGCTGCCAAATCTCAGACTTCCTACAAGTTTATTGCACTTGCCATGAGTCAAAGATGTGATTGTTTTAAAAACATTCTGATTCAGTCTAATCAGAATTTTACCTTAGTCATGTGTTCACCAATATTGAATTCCCAATCTGAAAAGTTAATATTATCTCCTTTGTTATCGACAATGTGTCTCTCTAGGTTCTGTCAGATTAATGCAACTTTTTTTGTTCGGGGAGTGGGGGGGCATTTTTTTAAATTACAAGACTCCACTAACTAAAGTGCTGAAAATATAAATATAAGAGCCGGGCAGAGCAGGTAGAAACACATGAAATTTCATGTAGTAATGAGTACCAAAAGTATAATAGCATGGCTGGCAACCAATGATTATTTTTTACGCATTAACGCAAATTTGTTTTAACGCCACTAATTTCTTTAATGCATTAACGCAACTTGCGATTTTTAGGTTGTAGCGGGCTCAGTTTTATAGCTAGAGTGATACTAGATACTGGCATCATATGAAACTCCAAAAACCTAAGGAATCCATTGGTACCAACCATTTCATACTCACTTGTCGTGAAGGAGGCTAAATAACGCTCCAAACTTACCCTACATTTTGGCAAGGAAAAACTGGCATGGCCATTGTCAAAGGAGTCCCTTGACCTCTGACCTCAAGATATGTGAAATAAAATGGTTTCTTTGGGTATCCACGAGTCTCCCCTTTACAGACATGAACACTTTATGGTAATCACATAAAGTTTGGGGCAAGTCATAGTCAAGTCAGCACACTGACACACTGACAGCTGTTGTTGCCTGTTGGGCTGCAGTTTTCCATGTTATGATTTGAGCATATTTTTTATGCTAAATGCAGTACCTGTGAGGGTTTCTGGACAATATTCGTCATTGTTTTGTTGTTAATTGATTTCCAGTAATGAATATATACATACATTTGCATACAGCAGCATATTTGCCCACCTGCATGTTGATAAAAGTTGTCCAGGATGTACCCTGCCTTCGCCCAATGTCAGCTGGGATTGGGTTCAGCACCCCTCACGACCGTGAATTGGATAAGCGCTTTAATGGATGGATGTTGATAAAAAAGTTAAATACACATTAATGCATCTGATCTGTTGGATAAATTTAAGGTACGATCAACCTGAAACTCTGCAGCAGTTTTGAAATGCAGCGTTTTTGTAGAAAATCATTTGAACTTGTGGCCAATGCTCTGACGCAGTTTGTGTGTGCGAGGTGTGAGAGATCCCCCTGGGGTGTGTTAAATAGTTTCTGTGTATCGCTATTACAGAGGTTAACAATTATTTTCTCCCTTGAAATGAGGGGCGCTGACCCTAATATGAGGCCACTTAACACCCATAATAAGATGATAATTGGCCAGTGATGATGGTCTCGCCCCTCCCCCCGCCCCTAAATCAGTTATATGTAATAGATTATCTGTGTATTAGTTACATTTATCATTTCCAAAATGAAGCAGAAGGAGATGTGTGCGTGTGTGTGCGTGAACACTTTGCATGTGTATGTGGATGATTATCAGTGGGGGAGGGGCGGCTGAGACTTGAGATAATAATACTTCATATCATTTCCTCCTCCTCCATCCTGATATTTTCTTTTTATGCTCGACGCCCGACTTCCTCACGTGCGCGCTTCACTGATGACTGCCATAATTGCGTGTTCACGGGCTCGATTTCCCCCGAGGGGTTCCCCAAATTAAAAGAAGTCATCCCACTCTTCCCTCATCTCCCTTTTCCTCCAGCACCCTGTTTACCACACACACACACACACACACACACACACACACACACACAAACACACACACATACGCACACACTTTATCTCCCCCCCTTGTTTCTCTCTCTCTCTTACACTGCCGCTCCAGGGATGCCATGCCTATTTGAATGGAACTTTCTTGTCTTTTTTTCTTCTTCCTTTTCAAGCCGCGTGTCACTAATGAATAAATAAAACACACACAAGCAGTGGATTGACTTTCATGCATGGCTGCACTGGCTTTGATGAGACCCCCCTCCCCTCCAATCTTATAGACAAGCTGCTGAGGACAGTCACTTTCTGCTCTGCTAGGCTACTGTTAAACATTTGTTCTGTATGCAGATGATGCACATTTTGAATTTTACAGGGCCTCTGCTGGGGTCAAATAACTGTAAAGACAAAGGATTGCAGATTTAAATACAGGTTCATAAAGGAAAGTTATTAATCACACTTCTAAAACATGTAAAATAATGTGTTGCTCTGTATCACTGATTAACAGAGATTTAGCCTGTAACAAGCTGAAAAAAAAGAGTTCCAAATGTAGAGTCCTATGGCACATTTACAACCGCAGCAGCAATAAACTGAAATATAACGCATTAACGCAACTTGCGATTCTTAGGTTGTAGGTTGCTCAGTTAAAGCTAGAGTGAAGATGCTAGGATCTTATGAAACTATCCATTTGTACCAACCATGTCATACTAGCTTGTCGTGAAAGAAGGCTAAATAGTGCTCCAGCCTGCCTGTTGCCTGCTGGGCTTCAGTTTGCCATGTTATCATTTAAGCATATGTTTTATGCTAAATGCAGTACCTGTGAGGGTTTCTGGACAATATTTGTCATTGTTTTGTGTTGGTAATTGATTTCCAATAATAAATATATACACACATTTGCATAAATCAAGCATATTTGCCCACTCCAATGTTGATACGAGTATTAAATACTTGACAAATCTCCCTTTTTAAGGTACATTTGAACAGATAAAAAATGTATCCAAAATTTGCGATTAATCGTGATAAACTATGGACCATTATGTGATTAATCGGCATTAAATATTGAATCGATTGATAGCCCTGGAAAATATATTTTAATAATAAAATAATTTCATAAAGGATCAATGTGTAAACAGTAAAGTTATAAAGTTTCTGATGTGGCAGTGCACTGTATTTACCGACCTTTACAACCACAGTTTAAAAGGAAACTGAAGCCCAGACTGGTTAGAGTAGCCTTTCCTAGTACTTGTGGAGCTAAAGCCAGCAGTGTATGCCCTCTTTTAACTGCCAAGGGCCTGGCATGCCGAGCAGGGCAGAGGGATCCTGGCACTAATTAGCTTGTAATGGCACCATAAATTATGGACAAATCAAGGCGGTACATCGGACAGACGTTTTAATGAAAAGTTGTAATGGGTCACCCCCGGAGGCCTGAGGGGCTGAGGTCGTCTCACCTGCCAGGGTTATCCATCACATCACCGCTAGCAACAGCGTTGAATCCACAGACCGGTCCAGAGAGCATGTGGAGGGTCTGGAGGCTGGATTTTTTATTCTGGAATTTCCATTCTCTTCCCCACCGCTACCTGTTTGATTGTTTTTGAGTTTCTCTACCTGGCAGAGCTGATATCAGATATTCCAATGAGGCAATCTTTTCCCTATTCAGCTATATTACATCACCTTGCATCACATCTAAATAGATGCATATCCATAGAGCTTCACACACACATGCCCACACACCACACATGCATCAATTTCACACTTGTGATGCAGCACAGATGATGAGATCTTGATTTTTCCCAGACAGAGGTGCCTCTCTTTCACCTAGAAATCTTTAAGAAAATGGACATCAATCCCTGGAACGGATGGTCAAACAAAAATCATTCTGGGACGTATTGATGTTTCTTTTGTCCCTGCGTGCAAGACCCGATAGGGTTCTGGCCGCGGCTGCCAGATGAGCGTCTGAGAATCATTAGCGAAGCTGATTTGATTTACGTCCTGTGTAGATGGGGCCACCCAAATGATCTGCCTCGCCATGGCCGTCATCAATCACCGCCAACCAGAGGGCACAGCAAGCACGCATGGGAAAGAGAGCGGGGTGGCACGCCAAAGCACCCACAGGGCTGTGCATGCGTGGGCATGTGTGCACATACTTTGTACAAATGTGTACTCTGTGAATGTTTGTGTGTGTGTATGAATGTGTACATATGAGAGTGTGTTTGTGGGATGAAATTTGTGTGTGTAAGATTATGTGTCCATGTGGGGGGTGTGTTGTGTGTGTTCAAGACTTACTATGAATGTGGACTTGTAATTATTCATATCTACCATTTTAATTGTAAATATAGTAACAGTACATTTCAAATGCAAGCAATGCATTTTTGGTTAACATTCAGTACTTTTACGACATTTGATGTTTTCTTCAGTCAGTGGTTCCCAACTGGTCTAGCCTCAGTTTTCTCATTTCTCTGTAGTTATTAAGTCAGAGTTCACACACGCAGTAAATAACAACACAGATTTGGTGCATTTGGGCCTTAAAACCAAACAAAATGAAAAGTATTGCAACAGAAATGTGCAGTAATGCCTAGTTCACACTACACGACTTTAGCCCTGATTTTCCGCTCCCCGACAGTGTTTGGTGCTCCCCGACAAAAGCCCCAGATCAGAGGCAAATCGGCATTGGCTCGGCACTCGCACATTGGTGCTCGAGCGTCATGTGTGAACTGCTGAAAGACGCAAGCCAAGAGGCTCACCACCACTCGCCGATGCCTCGTAGACCCATTCCAGATATCTTCTGTAGCATGTTAGATATCTGGACCTGTCAGGGACTCCGGCCATGAGCTTCAGCCAATGAGAGCGCAAGACACGGGTTGAGGGGAAACTTGGGGGAGGAGAGGTCGCCTGTAACAATAGGAACTTACTGTATCTGTTGCATTTGCAACACGGAGCAAAGTTGTTGTTGCACCTAGGGGAATAAATAGTAAAAAAGAGTGTGGAAACAGGCTATTTTGTAAAAACATGCCAACAACAACATCAGCAATGTGTCTCGCGTATGGTATCGCGTCATTTACTGTGGATTTCTCACGTGTTTTCGTGACAAAACGTAGTTTGGAGACCTCATCGGGAATTCCTCCTGGTGAAAGATCTTGTAGTGTGTGTGACCCCCTGTGTCCGGTCAGTCATGTAGTGTGAAAACCACAACGACTTAAAGACTCCCGATTACAAGACAGCAAGTTGTGTGGTGCGAACATTATAGAGATCTGACGACTTTGAAAGTCTTGTAGTGTGAACTTGGCTTTAGGCATTGAAAGCATTGTATAGAAATATAACTAATTCAGGCTTAATCCGGCTTTACAGCATAGAGTCTTAATAGGTCTAAAGATTACAGGACCAGGGCAATGAAACAGTTGCTTTTGCTGGAAATTATGAGATGGGAGAATTTTTTTTCAATTAAGTTAGGCTGATTTATGATAGGTCCATATTAGACCAAGAAAAGTTTCTTTTGCAAAAAAAGTCAAACCAAGTTTAATATATTTTGTCACATTTATAGTTAGTCACTCTGCAGTGGGAATGGTACTTCAGAATAAAAGTCCTTTGCCAGAAAGGACACTTGAGAATAAAGATGTTTGGTTAATAACATAACCAATACAACCAGAAAGGGATAACATATTTCTGCTAATATATAGATACAATACAGATTTAACCCTGAATTTAAGGTAGTTTTAATTGCATCACATCATTGGGACTTACAGCAGATGGTTTCAAGTGCTTGCACAGCATGTCCAGCAGATACCAACTCCATATATTTTGAATTCTGTCCAGAGAGTGAAATGATATTCCGACCTGATCATTTCTGACCTCAGGCCAGTGAGCTGGTGAAATTCCCATGCTGTTCATGAGGTCCTGAAATCACAGTTAGATTTAGTGCGGCGCCTCAGGAGGATTAATCACGACATTCTGGGAGCTGATCAAACTTAGTATTTACCCTTTTCTTTTTTTCCACTTTTCACTGCCCCCCTTTGTATCTGTGTGTTTGCTAGTGTTTGCATGTGTATGAATATTCGTGCGTCTGTCTGACAAACTGAGTGAAGTGGGGGGGCTAGTGAGAAATTGGTGCGTTTCCATTTGAGGGCTCATGATTGACGGCCAACTTCGGCTTCCCCGGGAGTGTGTTGTTGCTGGCAAGAATCCATGGCGCCTTGTTCACTTACAGAGAGTTGGCACAGTTTCCACTCCACAGCGGCGCACAATTCACATGCCACCGCACTGTTGCATCAGCAATAATCTCTTAAAGCCAACAGAGACAGGGAAACGGATCAACGTTTCGTTAATCGAAATGCCTTTATCCCAACCTCCTCCCATCGTAACCACCTCCACGCTAAAACACCATGGCACTTGTATTATTGGAACATGCATGCTCAAATATCTCCCTGTGATATGGTAATGAAACACTAATCCTTTATAGTGTAGGCCTATTTGCACTTTTATAGCGTTCAGAATCCAGTGATTCCATTGGATTCAGGTTAAAGGAATATCAAATTAGATATGCAGTATCAAATCCTGAATTTATGACTCAAATATAGGCCTATTTGTTTTGTTTTTGCTAATACGCCGGAGCAATAGTGACGATCTTCAAACATTCAATACTGTAAAACACTCACCCACATAGAGCACACACATACTGAGGATTATGGCAACATGAATATCACACATTGGGGAGAGGAGGGCTGTGTGTGGAAGTGTGTGTGTGTGCAGGGGGTGAAGGCCAAATTAGCCAGGTTGTATAAGCAATTATTGGGGCACACTATGTACCTAAGCACCCTAATAGGTATGTAGAGGAGGCATTATTCAATTAGAGTGGCAGTTTGCTGTAGCGAGGAGCAGAGCAGTGGTGACAGCGCTGGTGTCTTCTCCTTATGAAACAACCTATTTAAGCTAAATCAACTCCCACTTAAGAGCTGCGGTAATAAGCGCGCGGCGACGCTCACCGGCCCGCGGGGGCCCATCCGTCATGCTGTAATACGGAATCAGAATGAGTGATAACACCTCGTCCTGCTACAGCGCCTTAGCTGCTGCCGCAGGAATGGCTCTCAAGCACACATACACACACACACAAGATAACATACACACCTGCACAGACACACACATGCACACATTGCTAGCAGCAGCAATACTGCTGGATGGCTCTGCTCATTTCCCGCTCCCACCCACCTCCTGCTCCTGCAACTTACATATGCGGAAATAAATTGTGTTTCTATGGATTTGCAAGTATGAGCCTCTTTTTTTGTTTTTTTTGTCGTCGTCAAAGTGGGAGCACACTGTACAGTGTGTTAGTGTGGTATGTCTCTGTGTCTGTGTGTCTGTGTGTGCATTGTGTATTTAGTTCAAATGATTAATTATGTTTAGAAATTGTTATAAGGCTGCAACTAACCATTATTTTCATTATTGATCAATGTATTTTTTGATTGATTCATTACTCTTCAAAATGTCAGAGCCCAAGCTAAAGTCTTCAAACTGCTTTTGGACAGTTAAACCTCCCCCAAATTTTCAATTTACAATGATATAAAATGTAGGGCTGCAACAAATGATTATTTTCTTTGTCAATTAGACTGTTAATTATTTTCTCGATTAATCGATTTGTTGTTTCGTCTATAAAATGTCGGAAAATGTTGATGAGTGTTACCCAAAGCCCAAGACGACATCCTCAAATGTCTTTGTTTTGTCACAATATTCAGGTTACTGTCATTGAGGAGTAAAGAAACCAGAAAATATTCTCATTTAGGAAGCTGGAATCAGAGAATTTTTCCTTTTTATAGAACAAAAAGAAATCCCTCAAACGATTAATCGATTATCAAAATAGTTTGAGATTGATATAATAGTTGACAACTAATGAATTAATCATTGCAGCTCTAATGAAATGAAAATAAGCAACAAATCCTCACATTGGAGAAGCTGGATCTTTTTTGGATTTTGGCTGACTCATCGCTTATCAAAATCATTAATTTTCTGTCGATTGACTTACTGATTAATTATTTCAGCTCTAAAATATTGTCAATATCTTTTCATCACTCAGTAACCACGTCCTGTTTAACAGTCATATTGTAAAATTGGTATCCGAGTCCATCAAGGCATATTTAAATTGATTGTTATTGGCTATATTAAGCCCAGTCACTAGTCATCATGTAACCTTCCTTCCTCCTGTCATCATGATATCTCTGTATCAGGCCAAAGAGCCACCAGGCAACATTAGATGGGTGACAACTTACATTACGTGACTGTAATTTCTGTCTCAACACTGGAACAGAGCACTGACAGACATTAGTCAGTTACACCATAAGTACACTGTAAATCCTTGTTGGGAAAATCTGGCAGATGAAGTTTTTACAAGGAAGGAATAGTACAAGAAGACGCAGCCACAGTGAGCTGGTTAGATAAGGAGCTGCTGGCGACAGGCACTCGCTGCAGTTTGAGTGAACCTCAAAGCTCCAACATGTCATGAAGGTATTCAACTTTTACCTTGCACTTCCTGTCTTATGGAAAAGCCACACTGATCACAGTTGTTCATGGAACAGTTATTCCATCAGTTTTGCCATTTTTAACACCTACATGGCTGGAAGTGAAGTCCTGGGGATGAAAAATAATAATGTGCCAAATGTGGCATTACCGGTTGACTTATTCTTGATAAAAGATCGATCACATTCTTAAATCTTTTTTAACTAATCATTGATATATCATTAACATCCCTAGCTCTGTTATCTAGTGGGTGCTTTGCCATAGTCTGTAGTCACGTCACTTGCACCCCAGTATTTAAAGTTTTTACTGTACATTTACTCTACACCAAACTTATTACAAAGAACCAAGGCAGCAAATACAAACAAACGGGGTAAAAGATGTTGAGTATTTTCACCGATTTGAATTATGAATAGATGAATGAACAGATGAAAACAACAACAAAACATCTACAGAGTGATGAAAACAGAGGAGGGAAAAACACTCAATAAGCGGCATGCTTGAAATGTTTGAGAAGCCTGGTTTCATGGGCATCCTTCTTTCTTTTTTTATATCTTGTTTGTTTTTCTCCTCCACTCATTCCACATCTCTCTCTCTCCCTCATCCTCCTATCCCTCCCTCTCTCTCTCTCCGTGGCTCATCAGTGTGGTTGTTCATCGGTAATGACTCCCACTGTGGCAGGGCCCCTTTAAGGTTGAGGCCCCCCCACACACCCCACCCCTCCATCCTTCCCCCTCCTTCAGTCCCATCCGCCATGCATTATTCATGGCTTCACAATCAAATGAGGGAACTACGGTTGGTAGCAGGAGACATGGTGCATGGCTCTTCCTCCCCAAAAGTCCCCCGAGGTGCCCCAGTCTGGTACCCACCATCATCCACTCCCTCCTAACCCCCGCCCCGGCCCAACCCGCCACCTCCCACACACCCCTCCCGACACGGTGACAGATTTTTTTTTTCTGATTGGGGTGGGGGTCCAGACACATTGACTCCATCCCACCCTTCCCTGGGGTCATTGGCAGTCACGCTGGTCAGCGGTGACCTCCGTTGCCCTTTGGGGTACTCATCACTTCCTCTTCCTCTCCACAGGGATGCACCCAAAGTGTCTGGCACCTTTTTTTTGGAGAATGGGTGGGTTGTGCTTTGGGATAGGTCGTCCTTTTCTTTCTTTGAAAGCTTTTTCTACAAGAGCTAAGACACTGGTTTGACATCAGTGACAAGCTGTTAAACTTGTAAAGATGTTATTTTGTCCAAACTGTTGTTGCCAAATCTTAGAGCCCCCTCCTCGTTCCCCCTTTGAACTCTCTGCTGTGTAGCAACCACAAACCATTCATTTGCCAGGACATCATCATTTGGCTGACTCCTTTATCTTCAGTTCAACATAATACATAATTCATTGCTCTGAAGTGCATATTACCTTTCCCACACCTGCCAGTGCCCTTTTCAACACCAGGAGGATGGAGCAAAAAAAGGCAGGACAAACTTAAATCTCCTGTAGTAGTCCTCTCAGATCAGCAGACAAGCTGATCATCTGAACACACACTCACCACACCACATCTAGTGTGTTTTGAATTGAATGGTACAAATGCATCTTAAGTCAATGGAAATACACAAAAAGCATCTTGCTGTAGTTGATGTCTCAACTTCTCAGCAAATAATTCAGTGGTGCTGTTTGTTGCTGCAGGAGGGATGATATGCACCCAGTGAAGGTGGCGGGATCTTCTTGTCCTGGACGAGCACCGGTACAGGACAGCAGCCAAGTAGCTCCGTCTCTCACAGTGATGATGATGATGATGATGATGGGACCTAACAATGCTAATGTAGGCACACCTGTGCCTGAGCATGTGGCTCTTTGTGCATGAGCAGTACACATGAACTGCAAAAGCACTTGGGAGGTCAAATTTGTGCACATTAATGAAGACAAAAATAGGATAATAGGGATGGGAAGTGACAAAGTGAACCAAAGGGAGATTGCAGGTGGACAACCAAAGAGGGATAGTAGAAACTTAACTTTATTTCATTGCAGTTTCCACACAGATGGAGAACAGGCTTGTTGCACAGATGATTCCTACCCAGCTGCTATAGCTGCAGGTTTTGTTGGGCTCCCTCCTTCCCTCCCTCTACCACACAGATCTTTGCTAAGTTGGAGACATAGCTCGTTCTATAAGCTCTTTTTTAAAGCAAAGACGACACAAAGTTTACTTAAAATGACTAGTGTTTTTTGAGGTCGACCAGGATGTTTAAATGACTAATTGGTTAGAAATTCCCAGCATACATTCTTCGTGCCTGTGGCGCAGTGAGAAGTGTCAAGATTAGAGTACTGGAGAGAAAGACAGAAAAAGGAGAAAATTTCCTTCAATGCAGTAGAATAGTTGAATGAAGAGGAAGATTACAGATTAACATATTAAATGCCAAGATGGGCCCACCTGGTGTGTGACAGATCTTTTACACAGCGCAGCCAGTGGAAATGGAAATGTATCATAACTAGGTCTCTTGTGAGTAATTTTATTCTGATCACTCCTGGTTTATTCGTTTGCTGCTTCTTTTATTACAGGGCTTTATATATGAAGGATTAAGTCCTGTAATCATGTTAGTAATTGAAATTGCAGGCTGTGATATTGTACATTGCTTAAAGCCATACAGTCTCACACAGTCACCTGTCTGAATCAGACTTCTCCTCTTTTCCTTTCTGAATAACCCAAAACACTGCAGCCGGTCTCTTCTTTTCCTAGCCAGCCCATAAATATGCCATTATGGTACTCTTATTATCCTCATTATTGGGGTGGCTGGAGTGGCGCCTGCGTCTATCACGGCCCTCTAATGTGGGTCTAATGGTTCTGACCTGTACGGGACACAGGTGGTCCCCAGAACAGCCTTGATTGGGTCCATTTATTAAGCTGCTCTGGCGCCAGAGACGGTCCAGTTAGTCATTTACGTGCGGGGCAGGTTCCATTCCCAAGGCTGTTGATGGGCTGGACCCCCCCACTCTGCACCCCGTCTCGCCTCATAGCCCCAGCTTTGTTCTTTCCTAATGGCTCAATTAAATGGGTTAATTCGGAATGGGGACCCTCTTCAAATCTGTGATTATCACCTAGCCCCCTACCCTGCCACATCACCACCAAACCACCAGCACACACACACACACACAGTGCTATTACTCCATCGCTCACCCCCCCCCAACTGCAAGCCCACACATTTATTATTCATCGCAATCAAATAAGTGAGGTGGTTGAAGAAAGTTGCTTTTCTCTCTCTCTCACTTTCTTTCTTACCTCTCTCTCATTCTCTCTACCTCCAATCCCCTCCCCTGCACCTCTTCTCCTTCCTCGCCACTCGTCACCTCTCCTCTCCCAGGGAAGAATTTCTTTTATTGCGACAAACACTCTGTGGAGCCCTCGGCTTTTCGGCAGCCCCAGCCAGTCATTGATGCAGGCAGTCAGGGAAGCAGGCAGCCAAGCAGCCAGGCAGCCCTCCCCGTCAGGAAAATGAGCAATTCTCTCATTGTAATAATGCGCCTCTGTCATCTTCCCATTATCGGCATGATAAAAGATGAAATATTCAGGGAGGCTGGCCTCCTAACCTGATCTGGGCGCGATATTGGGCCTGTGGAAAATGAGTTTTATCAGCTTTAATATACTCCTTGGCAGACTGACCCTTGAAATTAAACATTATTACAGAGCGGATATTTAAAAAACCGGGGCCACAAATTACATCAAAATGAAAATATTAAGGAACATTACGAATATATCAAGTGGCGCTTCTCTCCCTCTCTTCTCACGCTCGCACACCGGCTCTCCTCATTCTGACACCCCCTTTCTCATCCAGCCTTACCCGCTCCACCATTTCACCCCCCCCTCTCCTCAACCGTCTTCGATGAGCGCGGTTGGGGATGCGGCAGGCGACGTTGTAAGTGTCACTGTTGTTGTGTGTGTGTCTGCTGTGGGCTGGCAGAGAAATAATAACAATGCTGCCTGTCCCACCAGCTTCATACGTCTGCATAAACTAATTAGACCTCGACGCTCTCATCACCTGCTTTATTGAGAATGGAGGGGAGAACACTGGCAGGAAGTGTGGGACTTGAGTAGCAGTGTGTTCCAACACTCGTGTGTTTGTATGTTTGGGAGGGAGTGTGCGATGGAATTAGTGCTTGATGTGTATTTGAGAGGGAGACAGAAAGTGTGTGAGCTCCTTTGGCAGGGTGGTGTGACTTAAAATACTGGATGTACATTTATGTGTGTATATATAGTAGTAAGTGAGGTTCAAATTTGTCAGATAAATAATCCCTCTTCTTCAAAATGATGGTGTTTTCAGCTGCATTTTTTTTTTGTCAGGTGAAGGTATCTCTGGACTCCCTAACATGACAACTCATGTACAGTAATGCTCATGGAAAATAATGGAAAAACCAGTAGGAAGTGAGTTCCTCTAATCACTTTAAAAGTAAAAATCCCCCAAATCTATCTGTCCCCCAAAATGCCGGGAAAGTGATGTTGGCTCTGTGAAGTGTGTGGTGATTTGTCACTTTGTGATGGGGGGATATGAGAAATGCAATAAAAGGCGGAGGAGAGATGTGATTTGAATAGATTTCAGAGGAAGTCGGTCCTTGGGGGAGTTGGATGAGTAAGCAGTGTCCCCGAGGACCGAATTAAAACTTTACTTTTGGTCACGGCGCCCCCTCCCCGTAGTGCTCCTTTCGCTTATCGCCTGCATGTGCGAATGTGTGTACGCATGGGTTATAGTATGTGTGTGTGTGTGTGGTGGCGGTATGAGCATGTATGTGTCTGGCTTTTTTTCTGTTTGCGTGCAAATGTGTTTTCAGATGTGTGTGTTTCCACTTGTGTATGTGTGTCCCACGCAAATGGAGCGCCCTCCCCTGCCCCTCGCCCCGAGGTTATGGGGGGATACACACAGCTCCCTCTGCCAGGCTCAGATGAGTATTCACAGCAGCACGCCCCTATCCCTTAACCCAGCACAGGGGAGCTTTGCATATTGAGGCCGTGTATGTATCTTAGTGTGTGTGTGTGTGCGTGTGTTTGTGTATGTGTGTCTTCCCTGCCCAGAAACAAACAGGGGGTCCAGTTGATTCCATGCACATGCATTGTTATTATTCCATTGGCGATTCAGCTGGCTCGGTTGGTGCCGAACTCATATAGCTGCGTGCATGCATGCACAGTGCATGCACTCAACATGAACCAATGCATGCTACCAGCTTACATTTAGCTGTGTGTACATTGTGTAAACGCTCAAAACTCCCCTTCTCATCGGGTTAGGGTTAATACTGTACGTCTGGACTTGAGCAGAGCCAGACACTAGGGATGCTAATTTAAATTTTTTTTCTGACCAATAACCGACCCTCGTTAACCTATTATTAACCGTTAACTGACAAGATTAGTGCGCAGCATGCAGCGATGCTATTTTTAGTGCCTAACAAGCCGCCCAGCTGCAACGATAAGCCGACGCATAAACAGGTTAAATCCATCATTTATCACCAGCTGCAGTGTATGAGCACAACAGACAACTGAGTCCCCCCAGTTCACCACACCAGGAGAGTTACTGTAGCAGCCACGATGCTGTCACGATTGTCGTGGACGCATGCAGCCACTTTCCCAGTTAAAGGTCTCCACCGCATCATTTAGTTTATAGCTGCGAGGTTGTCAGCTGTGTGTCTGTGTGTGTTTATGCCTTGCATAATGTTAGCGAGTGTCCGACAAACCGTGAGTGTTTGTTCTGCGTTCACAGATGTAGCGTTGCTGGTGCAGCTTCGTGCTCGCCGTTGTCACACTCACACGGTCTGTCGGCGCGGCGTAACGTTAACATGTGTGTTGTTGTGATGAGTGTGGGGTTGTCGGTGGCGTAGTAGCTGTGAACGTAGCAGGGCAGTGTGTGTACGGTTTATTTGTCGGTGAATAAATGCTACAACTCTTAAATACCCAAGCCAAGCTGCATGTATCTTGCAACTCTGGTACAGACTTACTTACGTTGGACTGTTAAGGTGGACCAGCTATTCTCCTTTAAGTGACAAGCTGCTCCTCTGAGTTTTGCTCTTCATTTTATTTAATTTTTGATATTTCTTTTAACCGATTAACCGGTTAATTATTAACATCCCTTTAGCAGAAACAGTATTAAACACATAAAAGGCATCAAATGAGCTCTTGAGTGTTGTGCCCAGTCCAACTTGCAATGCCTGAATGATTTGCTGAAGGAGAGAGCAGCTTTCTGATCAGGCCAAGCAAAGAAATAAAAGGGGGGGAAAAAAGGCAAATGCAGAATAGAGGGAATAGACACCACAGGGGTTGGTTGCAGAGAGGGGAGAAAACAGCAGAGGGAAAATGGCTTTCTCCATCCCTTCCACCCTCCCTCTCTCTATTTCTCTCTCTCTCTCTCTCTCTCACTTGATTCATTATGCTGATATACACAGTATTTGCTTCCTGAGTGAGCCCCCCTGCACTCCCGCCCTCCTGGAATGCACACACTGGTGAATGTACACACTCGCAGACACACACACACACGCAGAAACACACAGCAAGATGGTGGTGGTGCCATAAATATAGCAAACGACACAGCCTAGCAGCCGAGCAAGGTCAGCTGCGGCCCAGGATGACAGTGCCGTGGGCGCTGCACCGAGCTCTTGTTAGAAATGCACACAGATAGCTCATTAGGACGGGCCCCTGAGGCCCCCCAAACACACACATGCACACGCAAACATATACAAACATTGATCCATTTACTGTTTAATTGCAAAGTTACAGTGTACGCTCTGCCGTAGAACACGAAGCCCCTCTTTGACAAGATTCAATTTGCTCCTCCTCATCAGTTGCTGCTTTATTCCATGTGCGAGGATGTCTGCTGGCTTTCCAGTGTGTGTTTGAAATGTGTACCTGAAAAGTGTGTTTTTAATTTGAATATCTTCAAGGTAAGCGTTAGACTCATGCATTTACACATTTCATATATATATATGTTGCGTTTCGCTGTGTGATATCCTATCCCCCAGTACTAGAGCTATACTGTATATTAAAAGCAGCGCAAACTTGGCTCAGTGTCGAAGGATAAGCACTTTCTCTGAATGCAGAAACTGTCATGTTTACTTAAGCACAGGACAGCTTCGGAAAATATCACATAGGTACACACGGACAATAGAGCCGTCTTTGTGTTTTCTTTGCTCTGTGAAAGAAGACATCTTATTACAGAGTGAAGGGGAGATGTTGAACGAGGTAAAAAAAAAAGGAAACCTTAGAGGGATGTTTTCTGTCCTACTGGAACAACTGGGGAAAAATGTCCATGTCTAGTATGACTTTGCATGAACTTTATAATTGCAGGGTAAAAGTTTGAGTGTGTGTCGGTGCGATGAACTGCAAGCATGTACATTGCCGTGTCTGTGTGTGTTAGAGACGGCAGGTGTGCACGTATAGGAGTGTGTTTGTGTGTGTGTACTTGAATGTAGTAGAGGTACTAGGCTCATGCTCTGGACACGCCTGAGAGACTCTGTGAGTGTTGCCCTCCTCCCTCCTCCACGCCAGCCTCAGACACATGCTGGGACACACACAACTAGTTTTTCACTCTCCTTTATCCTTTTTTCTCTCACCTATCTCATTCTTTCTTCTCTCTCGTAGATAATACATGACTTTTTTTTTATCAGACAGATTTTTTTCTGACTCTACTACAATGCTATTGTACACTAGTAGTATATTGCGTGTATTGCTATCTATTATATGCTGAGTAATTGCTGTTTATCGCATCCTCTCTCTCTCTGTGACACCTGAAACAACCTCACTGGGCACAGTGGCACACCATTGACTGTCTTCTCTCAGTGTCCTCTCCACCTCTACCCTACTATGTGAAATAGATAAATGCATTGGATACTGATTGTCCCTTCATGCCAACCTCCACCTCCGTACACCCCTTTCCCTGGCCCCCCTCCCCTGCCCACTCTCTGCCTCCTGCCCGGCCGGGGGTGGTGTCAGTCTGGCAGGCCTTGGGGCCCGTCAGGCGACCAGTGGGCTGTG
The DNA here is from genome assembly GCF_015220745.1 of Sebastes umbrosus. NCBI lineage: Eukaryota > Metazoa > Chordata > Actinopteri > Perciformes > Sebastidae > Sebastes > Sebastes umbrosus. The sequence goes on from NC_051279.1 coordinate 10,119,166, forward strand.
ACGGGCAGCAGCTCCGCGTCCCTCTCCCTGCAGTCTGGCGCCCGCTGGGGTCTCGTCCGGGAGCCCAGCCTGCCAAAGTGACCTCACTCCAACTGAGAGGGGAGAAAAAAACAAAACAACCTCATACAGACCACGGTTCACGCCATTTTCACTCTGCAAAGTGGACAACGCTGCAAACAAATGGCTACTTTGCAGTTGAAATTCATAATTTATACTCACAATAATAAGTGCTTCATTAAATATCGGAACAAAACGCTGACTCATTTTGCTAGATAATTTAACCAATGTTTTTTTTACGTATATTGCTGTTCATTCAGTCTTCACTGATATGCCACCACTGATTTGTGTTTTAGGCCAGAATAATCATTTATGTGTTGGTGCTTTCACAAACACTTTTTTTTAGCTTGTTGTTCATTGTTAAAGATTTTTGATCATTATCATAGTTTATCCTAAAATGGTCCAGTAATGGTTTGCGATCGTAAAGAGCACAAAAAGTAAATCTCGGTATATGCTTTTCTATTATTGAAAATACAGTATATAACAATTTTTGTATCCATTTAAAGAGAAAACAAGAAATTAAGTTAAGTTCATCATTCTGCAGCTCTAATAGAAATGCATTGTCATTTTGTCAGTCTCTTATATGATGATAGGATGATACTTCTCTGCTGTTATTGCCATCTTGTAAAGAAATTTGTATTTTAGCATCATATTGGGCCTTAAAATAATATTTGTTCCTTACAAAGATGTGAATGCTTCTGGCATTTTGTATTTAGATTATTTTCTAGACGTTAATGTCCTGAGATGAGTCATAATAGTGATGTTAAAATTTGGATTTTCATTGAAAAACAAATGAAATCATCTCAGCCATCAACATAGTTTCCTCATTTATTTACAACATATTTTTTGATTCATCAGTACTATAATACCTGGATGTCAGGAAGTTTAGTTAGTAGTAATCTTCATACACATGCTGGTAATCTAGTCACAAATGCCACTCACTCATTTCCAATCATCATTTAAATGGAGACACTTCTAAATTCATCTTCATTTCGAGGACTTTCGAGGCAACATTTAGCTGCTCTTGCAGCAGATGAGGGGAGTAATTATTAGTGTGCCAGAAAAGATCCAGGTGCGTTACACAAACAATTTCCCCGCCACCATCTCTGGTGGCAAAAACACAACATCGCAGTTCTCTCCTGTGACCGAGTGCTGAGCTGTGCCTGCTGAGGCGAACCTCCCCCCTGCATCCCTGAGAGGGTGATGCAGCGAGGTGACACCGTTAGGGAGGAGAGCTTTGGGTATGTGTGTGTGTATTTGTTTATCCGCATTAAAAATAATGTGTGTGTCTGCTGCAGCAAGTGTGTGTCTTTGTCGCTCCTTCCTTTTCTGTGTGAGTTCTGGTGACTTCACATCCAGTTCAAGTACTCTTTCCGGTGTGTGTGCAGTGCGGTGTCCCACTGCATGCGTGCATCCAAAAGTGTGTTTGTGTGTGTGTGTTTGCAGTATAATGTACTGTGTTTTACTTCCAACCCCTACCTCCCCCTCCCCTCCGTGTGCCCCGCCCTACCTCAGCCCCATGGAGATGCGTCGGGGTCAGGGAATATGGGGAGAGGAACATAGGGAGGCCGCACTCCACAACTTGAAAGGAATTCTAATGAACCAGCACAGTCGCACTGCCTATTCCCACGACAACAGGCCCCAAACAAATAGCTGCATTTGAAGTCCCCTCGTTTTATGACTTTGAAAATGCTGCGTGTGTGTGTGTGTGGTTGTTTTTGTTTTTGGGGTACAGTAAGTGTTTGTTGTGTGTGTGTGTGCGTGTGTGCGTGTGTGCGTGTGTCTACCTCTACATTTTTTCCCAAGAAATTGGCCTGGGAACTGATTTACTTTAATGCCTACACAAGAGGATGTAATTATTGCCTGCTATGACCAGAGATAGACTTTTTTTATTTGTAATTACCAGACTCATATCGGTGTGCTTTTCCCCCCCAATAAACACTTCACATACTGTGAGGAGATGCAAAGTCTGCTACGCGTTGTATGAAAGGATAATTAGAAGATCATTTCTATTTTTATATTTAATATCAAGATACTTATTTAATCCAAGAGGCAGGTAATCACTGAAACATTTAGCTTTCTCAGTGCCGATAGTATGTTTTTCATACCTCCTGGTTAATTTTGTAGATCCTATCAATTACAGATATATTCACATATAATTGCAGAATGTGAGTTACAGATTTGTGTTACATTAGAATATGTTGCCATGTATTCCTGCTGGGTTTACCGATTTAAACAGACCTTTAGAAGGATCTGAAAAACATGAATAACTTTGATTTTATGTAGTGAAAGCAGGTTTTGAATCCTGTGTTTTGAATTTTGGTCGTGTGTTGGAACATTTTGTTAATACTGGATCTCGGATTAGGCCTTTAAATTATGTTGCTTTCAGCTATAAACCCATCCTGTGCGAGGAAGAATTTAAATAATTCTCAATCATTTAGTAGAGGTAGGGGATTTTCCCTTTTTTGTTTTTTTTATTATTACTTTAGCATAACCTTAGAAAAAGAAAATCAGTTCTATGTCATTCGTCGTTTAGTCTTTGGCTAAGAAAACACTCTTATGTCACATGACAAAAAACCCCTTTCACACATTGTGCACCTGTTATCATGCAGGGTACACACCCCTTGTGATACCCTTCCTTTAATTCACACAAGGACCACTTTAAAAGAGAATTAAATGAGAATGAAGAAACAGATGAGTGGGGTTGTGGCCAGTTAGGTGTCTGCATAAATATTAATATCGGTGCCCCCCCCGCTCTCCCCCAGGTGCCCCACCCACTCCCACCCTTTTCCAACCCCCTCTGTGCATGTGTGTGTTTTCCTTTGACAACCTCAGGATGCATGTACAACGGCTCCTATGAACCGAGATGTCTTTTATTTCTCAGTCCAGTGCCTTTGCATCAACTGAGCGTGGCGTGGAGCGCGTGGCTGCCCGGTTTGGTTGGCTGCCTGCTTCGGCTGGCGGGGCCGGGCTTGTCTGTCTGCGCCGCGTCTTGTTTTTCGCCTGCCCTGCGCAGACGGCGCGGGTGAGAATGTCACTCCACAAAAGCAGCATGAGTTGAGCTGTGTAAACAGTAAATAATAAACAAGTGCTCTAATACATTATTGAGAGAATCACTTTAGGCAACTGGGACAGCATGAAACGCGTAACCCCCCCCCGAAACACTCCCCCCACCACCCCCCACACCTCCCTCCCTCTCTTTCTCTTTTCAAACTTGCGCTCTTTATGTTTTGAATTGGTGATACTGCAGACAGGCTACAGCACTGTAGTGCTTGTATGCATTGTCATTCCCTATTAAAGCGTTTTCTTCTGTTGCATTAAAACGACTCAGATATGCTTTTAATCCTTTTGACACATGTTCTTCTGTTCTCTGTATTTTGAGATGGTGATTCTGCAAGTATTGCTACCCTGATAAACTACGATGCATGACTTTTAAAGCTGCAACTACTGCTTATTTTCATTATAGATCAGTCTGGAGATTATTCTTTTGATTATTCGATTAATTCTTTAGTTTATTAAATGTCACAAAAATTGTGTAAAAATGCCCATCATAATTTCCTGGAGTCCAAGGTAAAGAACTCAGGTTGCTTGTTTTGTCCGACCAACAGTCAAAAACTCAACAATATTCAATTTACAATGTTATAAAACAGAGAAAAGCAGCACATCTTAACATTTGAGAAGTTGAAACCAGCTAATTATTTTCATTGTTTTGCTCGATGAATGACAATAAGTTGATTATCAAAATTGGTGTCTACTGATTTAACTAATGGACTAATCTTTTCAGCAGTATTGGCGTTGTCGCCCATATAACGTTAAAAAAATCTATAATTTGATGATTTTCAACTTGTCCTCCATCCTCACTAACAACAGCTCTAAAATGCATAATGGTGCCCCATCTTTATTGTGAACTAACAACAAACCCATTTAAAAATGCATGTGATTTTTTTCTTTTTTTTTCTTTTCCTCCCTTTAACCAGTAGCATGTTTGCGTATATTGTGTGAACATAAAACAGCATCTGAATCTACCTGCTTTAGAGCGTGTAGTAAATGGAATATCCTCCTCCAGTGGCTTATTGAGCAGAATAATTACATTGCACATATTGAATTCCACTAATGCTCCAAAGGTAGGTCTTATTTAATACCACAACTCCCCGAGGGTGCAGAGCATGATTTGGAGCACACATCTCTTCACTGTACCTAATGCTCCACATAGATTTGTACATAAAAAAATATGTCCAGAGCCGTTCCAAAAGTAAACTTGGCTGAACTGGTCCGAAAGGGTACCTGGGAATTGAGACATTATTTCTGTGAATATCTCCGCGGTGGGCTTAAATCACAGTGATTATTTTGCCTTCAGCTTGCCATATATTTATATGGTGACTCTCCTGCTGTTAATTTTCCCACACATAAACCATTCACGCTTTTGAGGAAAATGATTAAGATGTGTATAAATCTGTAAGAATTGGAGCTGATGATGGTGCATTTATGTAAACAGATGCTACAGTTAATGATTATGTGTAATGTAAGTCTTAGGGTTATGGCTTCTACAAATCCTTGAATGAAATTAGAAGAGATTAGGGGTGGGGATGTCTAATTTTCATGAAGGAACAATCACCATGTTTAGCTCTAGGGCTTGTAAATCCTATCTATGTTGTTGGGAGGGTAATACTCCCAACAGCCTGAAGATGGCAGCCAAAACCCAGTTAGCTGCCATGTGAATTTACAGGCCCATTTTCCTAATATTACTTCATAGGTCAAATGTATCTTCTGTGTAGAATCATGTTTTACCTGCATGTGTTCATTTTTACTTGAAATCCAGCAGTCAAAGTAGCAATAAGACAAATTTAAGCTTTGTTACCTTTTAAGTGAGATGCATTTTCAACGTTCTGCAATAAAAGGAAGGTTAAGCATGATTGATGACATTCAGAAAACACAGTATAGTAGTTGCTTCAATGAGAACTGGAGAAAGAACATTTTGTATGATTGGGTAGAAAACAAATTGAGGATGTCTGCTGTTTTATCAACACTTTCGGCACTGAAAATGTAAAAACTTGTGAGAGGGGAATGACGGAAAAACATGAAAATTACTCGAGGTCTGTGTGCATTAAATAAAATGGCAACATAGTTATGCTAATTTCTAATTAAATAAAGTGTGACTTTGTTTTTCAATTAAAAAGGAAATAAATCGTAGTGGTGCAGGTAATTTTGCTCCCAGATGGATTTTACCCACTGTTGCAATCTCACTTTTCTAAGTTAAGTGTTGGCAAAGAACACATCAGCAAACCATGTTTTAAAAATTTTGCCTCAGCCGGTATGATGAACCTTCCAGCAGACAGTAACTCTGCATCAGCATCCTCCTTTCACCGGCTGCTCATCCCTCCATTCTCAGCTGAGACAATGGAGGGGAGGAGAGGAAACAATGGGAGGTTTGGGTGGACGACTGAGGAGAGGGGAGGGACGGAGGGACGGGGGGTTAGGGGAGGAAAAGGGTCTGTATAGGACACACACACACACACACGGGACAGCATGCGCACACACACAGGCCAACTCACAGACAGAAGGAGGGTAGCGAGGAGGGAAAGGTCATATAGGTCAGCGATCAGGCTCTCTTTATCTGTGTGTGTGTCTCGCTGTATGTGTGTGTGTGTTTTGGTGTGAGGTTGCAGGATTGTATGGATCCTTACACGCACACACACACATGAACTCCACGCCATGGGCAGTCTGGGTCATGCCTGTCCCTTCACAGTCCGCTGCACCATTATTGACGGCTTGAACTGATACCCCAACAATGAGGGTGTTCACGGTCATGTGTTGTGCGTGCACGTGTTCGTGCATGTGCTCATGTATGTGTCTGTGCACATGCTTTTCTGTGTGTGCTTGCATGAAGGCGCGAGGGTGAGCGGGATTGGTCGGTAGGTCTTACAGATGTCAGGGAGATCCTGAGTCCAGACTTGTCTCTTTATTTTGTTCTTTCTTTCACCCACCCGCCCACACACACACACCCACACACACGCAGACACACACACACACACACACACACACAGACACACGCACACACGCACTGCCTGTGTTGACACACCAACTGCTGGTATTTTGCACACATGCACACGCAGGCACAATAGGACCCGGGTGGGGAGACGAGGAATGGGGCCCCTGCGGGAGGGGCCTCCTCCTGGTCCAAATCAATATATGAGAAGCCATGCAAGTATAACAGAATCATTACTCTCACAGGGCTTAGGAGGGTACAATACACAATATGGTTTGTGTGTGCGTGACAGAGTGTGTGTGTTTGCCTTGACACCTGTTGTCTCCATCCTGCTGGAGTCATCTTTTAAGCTGACTTTCTTTGATATCATTAGGGTGTTAAGACGAGAGGATCGTCTGCGTGCATATTCATCGCTGGTTCTGTAGCATCTTCGGTAGCATTTTCCTCTCACAGAGCTGAATACAACAATGCTGCCGCACACATCTAAGTACCCGGTGTCAAACATGTGCAGTGCTGTAGGTTCAGTGCGAGGAACAACAAGCTATCGCTGCCTCAACCTGTGTCTAACAAGACTTTGTATTTTTCTCACTAATCATGATTACTGCCACAATCTTCCCCTCCAGCCCACCTCTTTCTACCCCCTCACACATCAATGACAACCTCCTTTCATCTGCCGGCGTGCAGCCCCACATCCACGATGTATTTACAAGGCCTGAAATGAACAGAGCAATTATTATCAGTCATGTTAATTCCGCAGATAATGATCAAAAGCCGAGTCCTGCTCCTCTTTCTCTTTCCTCTCTCCCTCGCTGCCTGCTCTGGGGAGCCAACAGCGGTGACAAACCTCCCCTTTTATTATTTCATGGCCTGTTTAAAGATTTAGTGAGGCCCACAAACCACTACTTTTAATGACCAATTAACAGGAGCAAAGCTCTCTTCGGAGCACCGCGGCCTCGTTCAGGATTTGCTAGAGTAAACAGTGGTGCGGCGCCGGTTGCGGTGGTGGTGGTGGTGGTGGTAGAGGGGGCGTATGTCTCGTTACCGGCTCACCGTTCAAACTGGCACACATACAAACAGCCATGCATGTACACAAACCACACACACACACACACACACACACACCCTCTGCTCCACTGCTTATTAAAACCTGGAGGAGCAGCAGTGCTTACCAAAACCTTGAGAGAGAGAGTCAGTCAGCAAGAGTCAGAGTGAAGAGTCCCGCTCCCACTGGGTATATGTTTTTTTTGTTTTTTTTCTCTCTCTCGGCGAAGGGGAATGGTTGAAATCTAAAATGATAAAGCTCGCTGCAAAGTCAGCCCAGCTAAATCTGATACGAGAGCCAGCGAAATGGTGTTGAAGAGGGAGTAAATGAGTAGAGCCTGGATCATTAGCATTGCTCAATAATGTAGCTGGGGGGTAGGACAGCACCACTCAAGGCCACAGGCTTTCTGAGCGGCTAATTTGGACCCGTCTTGTTTATGGGTATAGCAAGCAGGCCCCTCAAGATGACTGTCAAGCTGAGGCTCGCTCCCCAAACTGAGCAAACACAAATGAATACACACTCCTTGATGAAATCCACAGCATGCATGAGTGATCAAGCATACACCAAAACACATCCATAGATGGTTCACCACTGTAACTTCTCAGCAGTTGGGGTTTTGAAGTACGATTGCTGTTGTGTGGACTTGATCTCTGATTACGCTTCAAGTTGATTTTGCTTCGGAATTTATTTTCGATTTAATATATTAACACAAATGAATTGTATTTTGTGCAATATATATATATGGAATTTAATATAACTGAGGTTTGCGCTAAAGCAGACAGTCAATCAATCAATCAGCAAATCGACGGATAATCGTCAACTGTTTTGATAATTAATGGTTTAGATCATGTTTCCAGCAAAACACCAACAAACTGACTTCTCAAATGTGAATATATGCTGATGTTTTTTAGACATCTGTGATAGTAAACTGAATGCCCGTGGGTGTTAGACAGTTGGTTAGACAAAACTATTTGAATATGTCAACTTGAGCTGGAGGAAAACATGATGTGCATTTTGTTTTTGCTATTTCACACACCAAATGTTTAATCGATTAATGGAGAAAATAACTGGCAGATTAATCAATATTGAAACTAATTCTTAGTTGTTAGTTACACGAGGTCCTGCATCATCAAAATAAGTGTAAAATATAACCTTTATATACCTTTTTATTTAAGTATTGACAAATGTCTTTCATGTGATTTCTCTTTGTCACTTTTAATGTATTTTATTTGACCTTTTATCTATTTCTTTTCTTTCTTTATTAGTGTGTATTCATTACATATCATCTTTTTAATTATCTTTTTTATTTAGTCGTGAAGCACTACCATTCTAATATTGTACCTAAGGCACTATATACATACAGTTTGATTTGTTTTTTAACATAAACACCAATTCAGAGATACAGTATTAGACTTCATTTTGCATTTGGCTGCTCTTGTTGTTTACTTTGTTCAAACTAAGTGATGGACCTAATAATGTTTTGCGTCGTCGTCCCTATATCCCCTTACCTTTTCCCAATTACAAACCAATGTTATATTGTGTGCATATGCAAACCTGTATTTACATTCACTTCGCAGCCTCTCCATCAGCACATTGCGGCGTACAGAACACACACGGAGACGAGGTATTGCCTTGCAGAAGAGTTGTTGGGGAGGATCAGACAACCTGGTTAATAAGACAGTGTGTTGATTGTATTTGTTTTCCATTTGTCTATCGTTTACATTGAAGACGCTCAGTGGTAATTAAGCCACTAAGTGAATCTGAAACAGGCGAGTCATGGGGCGAGCGCCACAGCAGCATTATGAGATGAGAACAACAGACGCAGAATGACAAGAGCTTGGTAGAACAATGCAGGGAAATGGAAATCCCCCCATCAGGAATATCCTATTGTAACAGAAAGACAAAACTAGAATAGACAAAAAGAAAAGAAAGAAAATAATACCACAATGCCGGATTGATGCCAAAGTGTTTGGCAATGAAAGCACGACATTTGTTGGTGCATATGTGTATGATTGAATATTATAAACTGTATGAAAGCCAGACAGGTTTAAACCTGTGTGGGGGGTTCGTAGGTGAAAGAGAGATCAGGAAGAGGAGAATTATACAGTAATGTTCATAATATGGCAGAGAGAACTGGCTGACTGTGAGGTAATGCGTCATGTCATTAAAAGTCTTGTCTATCAACTTCTTGAATTTGAATTGAAACTGAGCTCAACTCAACTTTTAACTTTATAGTTCACAAATGTAGCTTTGAAATACAGAATGCACATAAACCTAAACCTAAACACACAAAAGGTATACCGTAGACCAAATTAAGGCTGCAACAAATGATTTTTTTCATTATTGATTGTTATGTTGGACATTTTATGATTAATTGATTAATTGTTTCATTTATGAAATGTCAAATAATAAGTGAAAAATTACAATTACAATTTCAGAAACCACAAATTGCTAGTTTTATGTGACTTAAGACCTTTACACACCGGGACTGTGACAATTAAACAACACAAAAATGGGAAATACTCACCTGGGAATATTTTTACGTGTCTTTTATTGTGAAAGGTAAGAATGGACGGAGTGGATCTGGTATGCACTGACTTTGTCAAGGTTGAAAGGAGTTATAAAGTTTGCCATCTTAGTTTGGATTACGGAGTCTCCGTGTTGTTGTTTCACAGATATAGGCGCAACTCAACCCTTTCCACACAACTTGATAACCTTTATTCGCGGTGCGAAAGCTCATAAAAATCAACCTTGATCTGGAAAAAAAGTATGCTGCTTTTTTGCTGCGTAATATTTGCGTTCTTTGTGAAAGTGACAAAAACAACAGTTCGAAAAAATATATTGACGTGCAAATTAATTACATATTCAATAATGTAAAACAGATAAAAGCAGCAAATTTGAGAAGCTCATATCAACATATGTGGTATTTTTGCTTAATAAACAACTTAAGTGATTCATTTTTGTTTTTTTCAATTCATCTAAGCAAATCGCTTAATAGTTTCAGCAGTAATATATGCTAAAACCGACCACATACGATCCCATAAAATACATTGTACTTAAAAAGCTACATAAATATGGTTTCCATCTCCAACTCAGTGACCTTCTCTCCCTCTCTCAACTCCCCTCTCTCTGGAGGTCCGAGAGAAGGACGCTAGGCCCTCTTTTGGTCTCTCTTGGATTCCCCTCTTTGGTCTACCGTCTCTCCCTCTTACCCAATGAACCCCAGAAACAAATCAATGGCCAGGGATAAACACAAATCCCCCGTAGAGGTGACTTATAGAAAACAATTTGAACCTGTGCACCTCAGTTAGGCGGCCCTGCCCAGCCTTTTTACTGTATGGTTGTAACCTCAAACCTCCTCCGTCTGGCAGTCAATCGAAATTAGATTCCCAGGTAGATGGTGGGGGTGGGTGGGGGTGGGTGGGTCGAGGGGGGATCGGGGTGGTGGAGTGTCACGAGCGCTGTCCCTACGCTGGAGGAATACATGGTTGTGTAAACACAGCCGACGAATGTTAACATTAACAAATGCTGCAGCCTTTGAAAGGAAACAGAGGAGTTGTAAGTGAGACTTTTGATGACACTGACAGACAATATTGTATTATCAAAGATAGAAGATATTTCATTGAAAATACTGATTCACTACAAGATGTTTTGATATATTACTGGATAATTAATGAACCTGTATGCAGAGGAGAGGTGTGTGTATACTCTATGTAGAGGAGGTGTGTGTGTGTCGAGGGAGTTCAATGTCACTATTGATCTTATTCCGTTTAATTCATCCTTTATGTTGAAATGAGCAAAAGAACTCCGCAGTATGTAAAAAATCCACCGCACAGTATTGTTTCACCTCAAACACATATAGCGACCTTATGGAACCTAATGACCTACAAAATCAAATATGACAAGCGGGATCTAATGAGAGCAAGTGTGAAGAAGACACGGAGATGAGGCCTCGGCTTCCTCAGGGGGAGACCTGGGCCCAGGGCTCGCACCAGGGAACTCTGGGAGGCGGCGGGGGAGTTAGAGGAGCTCGGGTGAAGGGGCTGCAAGGGAGGAGGAGGTTGCTAAGACCAGGGCCTTGTGCTGAGTGGGCCCTCAGAGGGCTCCATCCCCTATTTGCAGATCTAGTGAGGTGGGGGTGCTTTTTGCATTACCTCCTTCTTTATTCCGCTCAGGCCCCCCCCCCCTCCTCTCTCTCTTTCTCTCCCAGTCTCTGTCTCCGTCTCTCTCCCTCTCTGGTCATGCTAATTGCTCCCAAGGTCAGAGCGTCGGCTGCGCTCCCCTGAACGCCCCCCCCACCCCCCCACTACCCCCCAGCCCTGGCTTTGAATGGCATGTTTTGATCAGGCCTAATTTGATTGGTCGACGCTGTCTGGGGTGGATAGGGACAGCGCTTTACAGCCCACTGCTTTTTGATGTGTGCGGATGTGTGCATGTGTGTGCGTGTCAGGGTGATGCATGTCAGGTTATGAAGTGTCTGTGGATGAGTGCATGAGAGTGTTACACGTCAGCAGGGAAGTGTTTTTTGAGGGGTGTCAGAGTGTGTAAAGGGGAGTGTGTGTAAAGGGTGGTTTATGTCACGGGCGAGGGCGATTTTGTGTACTTGAGTGTCAAGGAGAGTTTGATGTGTTTTGATACAGCATATGGCAAGTGTATTGGGAAATATGGTCAGACATGGATTGAAATGCTGCCTCTCAAATAGTAATCCTCATATTGCCAATATTTGACAGAACTCAAAATGTGCAGTGTGTGTGGTATGAAAATAATACCATAATATTAGTTTTATTGTAGGAAACTGATTAAGAATGTGCAGTTCTCTCTATGGCTCGCACGTTGGGTGAATGGTTCACACTTCATTCTCTAAAGCTGATTATTTTCATCAGTAAATTAACTGATTTATTGTTATTAAATGTATAATTTAATCTATTCTTGGTTATGGTTGTTGTCTGATCGTCCTCCCCTCTTCCCCCATGTTGAACTTGTTATGAACTTAAGAAAAATCCTTTAATTGCATTGCCCGTCTAGTATTTTCTATTAGTATTCTTTAGATCTTACGATATATTATTAGACTCATTTTAGGTGTTTTCAAGTCAATTATTGATGGTGTAATTGTCTCAGATGTTTGTGGTTTCACTCATTTTCTAATTAGCTGATGCAGCCTATAAAGATGCGGTTTCATATTGTGTGAGTTTTATGCCTGAAGAACGTTCTAAAACCAAAACATTTCATTTTAAATTAAATTAGTGCTGAGAGGGTACGAGAATTCAAACTTTTTGAAAAATGTAATCTATCAAATGGCCAAACATTGTGAACAGTAGCAAATTCTTACATTTTAGATAGGGATGCACCGATACCGATACTGGATCGGCTATCGGGCCGATACTGACTCAAATAGCTTGATCGGATATCGGCGACAACGGGACCGATCCATTCAATTCAATTTTATGTTTATATACTATACACATGATATACTGTAATTTTAATTCCTGTTCAAGTTTTGACAAATTGTTTGCTGCATTAAAAAGGTTTACACCTAAATTGTAATTCCTGTTAATTTTTAAGATTTTTACCAGGTTGCTGGTGTACGATTTATTATTTTAATAATAAAGAACAATTAAATACATTTATATCTATGCATTTATTGGTCACATTTTGTTTTACAAAGTTAGGAAAGCAATGTTTAAGTCAAGTCTGATGTTGCCTTACACATAAAAGAATGATCCCATCACTTCCACATAGTGAAGCATACAGCTTATTAATTAAACACTGCTATCAGGTATCGGCCGAAACACAAAGCCCAGGTATCGGTATTGAGACTGAAACAGTTGGATCGGTGCATCCCTAATTAACATAGTCAAATGCGGTCAAATGTCGTCCGCATCAGTTTCATAATGAACCAAAAATATTTTTACACTTCTCAACCGGGGGTTCACCTCGATGGGTCAGGGCGAGGAGAGCTGCCCTAACAGACATGTTCTCTGGCAACAACACGGATCTGAAACTTAGTCGACTTGCACAGTAACACAACCATTGTTTCCCTCATAATATGAGCTATAACTTTTTAAAATTTTCATTGCAAACCACTATCAGAGCATTGCTTTAAACATATCTGAACTTTCCAAACATGGCTTTAACTCATTTCCCCCCAAGTTCAAGTCCTGCCAGCAGCATCTGAGTAGGACTAAAGTATCTCCCTCTCTGGAGTTGAGAAACAGCAACATCCCCTCTGTGGGTCTCCCTATTTCAACTACAGTCACATCCCCAGTGAGTGCTAGTGCGCTAGGTACAGTAGGAAGTCCTAGGCAGGCAAACAGGCCATGTGTGTCTGCTGTCTGACAGCAGCGCTGATCCGGCCCCTATGAGTGAGATTGATAGGGCCTGTGATCAGGGACGCCGCGCTCCCTCCATCGCCGGCGAGATGGATCACATCACACTGCCGTCTCCTCCGCTTCCAGGATAAATGAACTGAGGGGGAATCTATCACTCCCCGAGAAGGAGAGGGAGAGAGAGAGAGATAGAGGGAGGGACAGAATACCTTACAGAGATACTGATGAGGATAAGGGACGGAAAAAAGGTAAAAGTAAGCTGAAAAGGAAGACAGGGAGGGAGGGATAGAGAAAGTCGGACGGAGGGAGAAGGAGGCTGGTGAAAGAGGAAAGCTGATGGAGACAGCTGTGGAGGCCTGCTGCTAGGTCAGCCCCCTCCCTTGCCCCAGTCCCCCTCACAGGTTAGGTGTTAGGGTGTGGGCTTTTTTGTGTTCGTCTGTCAGCCAGCTATTTGTCACAGTGAGCGATCTGATGCTTCGCTGAATCAATCACGCAGAAGCGCTGTGGGTTGTGTGTACTGTATACATGTGTCTGAACGTGAAGCTGTGTTTGTGTGTATACATGAATATAAGCGCACGGAGGTGCGAAGCCAAGAAAAGAAGCACGTTCCTCTCAACAGGAGGCCATGCTGAACACACACTTCATCTTCCTCACACCGGGAAAAGGACTGTGTTTTGGGCGGGACAGGTCTCATCTCTCCAAACTCTTTAAATCACACTTTCCCATCGTCGCGATCATTACTCGGCCCCCAGACTCCCGCTCCTCTTGCTCATTCCGCCTGGCATATATTAGGCTTTGTCATGGCTGATTGGGAATAGGCACCTTATTGCATTAGGCCATGGCTTATTAAGCAAATGCTCTTAAGACGAGCCTTGCTTAACTTGGTGACAGCTTCTCAATTAGGTCGTCTGTGAAATACGCCCGAGCTAATTGCCCCCAAACACGAGCAAGAATTGGATTAGAACTTGTTCCGTTTGACTTTGTACGGACATGTTTTCGTTTAAGTTCACAGGTGTCACGGAGCTCAAAGTGATTTTGTGTGCGCACCATTGATTTCTGAGGCATTTGTAGTTATTTAGATCCTCCCTTTCATATTATTTGTGTGTGCGTCTGCATAAGGGCGCTGTGTGTGTGTGTACAGCTAACTGACACGCCGGATACAGCGCTCATGAGATCACCCCTCTTCTCCTCTCCTAGAGGAATGACAGCTTCAAAAACCTTTCCCCAATGATTATAATTGACTGATTGGTGAGTCCTTAACTTCCTCTGCCTCCTTCAATAATCCCAACATGGCTCTCAAGTGGCTCTAGGCTGTCTTTTATGAGTGCCTGCTTGCGTACTTTATGATTGCCTGATGTGAAAATGGCAACGGTGGTGCGAGGGGGTAATTTGTCGGAACTCAACAAAGAAATGTTGTAACAATTAATCACGGGGTGAACACCGAAGAATGTGGTAATTATGTTCATTAAGTGGCGAGCACGGGGGCAATTATCTGGCATCAGCTTGGGTTGTCACAGGCGTGTCAGGCCGAGATGTTGTAATAACTCACCACTTTTAAAGGGTTATCCTCATCTAATACGGTCTGATGGGTAAGCAGTAGCATGTTAGTAGAAGTACGACCACAATAGGGTCACATGGTTGCGAAAGTGCTGCCCTGTGTCCTTGAGTTTCTATGCAAAGCCAGTAAGCAGCAGACTGTGTGCTAATAAATACACTCTGAATATGGAAATGAATGTCATTTGCTTCTCCTACATCCTCAGAAGAACATGTTATTACAGAAATGTAACAAAAAGTGGCCATTTACTTTCCAAGGTAACATGGTCATACCACATAATGTCTCCTGTATTTATGTTTCGGTCATTTTATTAAATTGATGATGCTTTTATTCACAGCACTTTATCATGAATGCACACATAACATGTTATCAAAGTGTCGTCTAATCATATCTAAAGGCTTTAGTGTGTACAGCTGCTCTGAATGGCCACACTCGAAAGGCTGTCACCATAAATCAGGTTTTCATGCAAATGTAGAGCTAATTTTTAACCAAATTTTCCAGAAAATCAGCAGAAGAAAATGCAAATCAATGCACGTTTACATCCACTACCGATGATGCAGATATTAAGAGTAGGGCACATTGAGATAAACAGCTGGTGGTGTTAAGCTATTGCAGAAGATGATGACGAGATGACGTAATCAAAAAGAGCGCCAGTCATACCTCACAAGGTGGAAAACCATGAAGAAAAAGTGAGGGAAATATGACATGTATGAGTGTTTAATGTGTTAATATGAGGAACTTTACGGTCTCCTCATCGCTCCACACGGATCTGATGTTTCGTCTGCCGCTATTTTCTGTCTCTTCAGTTGAGCGGAAGCTTTAGTGGATGATTATGTCATGATTTATCTAAGAAAGTTTCCATTGCACTTTGTCACATTGTGCTTTTTATTGATACTAAGGCTGTCACGGTGAAGTAATTTCCCCTACGGTGATAATGATTGGCTCAACAGCATGATATGTGGTATTATTGCAACTTTTCTTTTTTTGTAAATTACTTCTTTTATCCTGATTTCAGTGTTATATAAATAAGCTTTATTGTTAGGGTATTATTAGGTATATTGTTGCTTTTTAACTGACTAAGATGACAGTTTTAAAACGAATTGAATACTTGTTTATTGTTAAATGCAGAACACAGAAGGGCAATGAGGCCCAACGTTTTTTTTCCGCTGGGCTTTGGTTGCGTCTGGTTGCTATGAAACTATCAAAGAATATCAAAATGTTGGCACAAGGTAGAGAACTTCCTCTGGATGAAGGAACGCTGAAGCAGGTAGAGAGAGACGACAGACCCGCTGGTCTATGTGGGTTCATTTATCCTCCATTAAATTTGTTCAGCACTTGTAGCCTCCATGTAGGATGTGACAGTTGGTCTTTGTGGAGTTTTACCCAAAGTTGAACAAAATGTTCAACTCTTGGCGATCAGAAACAAACACCATACGTGCAGCGCTCAGCGCAGAATAGATGCACGGCACCTCGTCACGCTGCTGCTGTGCAAAAATGCGGCACTCCCATTGCAAAGAATTTAAAAAAGAAAACAATGTGAACATAGTGGTTTTAGAGGTTGCTTGCCATATCCCTGCGGTTGCCTTGTCATATATTGCGGTTATTACGACATCCCTAATTGATACATCACTTTTTCCCCAAAAGCCTTTTTTGTGATATTTAGACTCTTTCCAAATTTCTGCGGTTTCCTCTCAGGAAAATGTGCATGAAAACAGATGGATGGAAACGTATTCATAGGAAGGTATGAGATGTGATAATCGTGCAAATAGTTTAATGGAGCACACATTCGGACGGTCTCATCTCTAGTGCATTCCTGATGTTGTACTTGATTGTACAGTTTGAGGGAGAAATTCAAAACCTTTATAATTTCTCTGCTCCACACACCTTGCCAGTCACTGTGTGAAATGGTTGTGCTTGTCGGATTTCGGAAAGGTTCCAAAAAACTGTTTCAGATGCTGTTCGATGATCTGACAAGTGCTTCATTTGAACCACACTGACACCTTTAGTATCACGCTACACATTATTTATTCAGGGCAACAGTGGCCTGTAGACAGAACCATCCTCTCTGCTATCTTCCTAACACTTAGAAGATGAGTTACCACCACACCTGGAGGGAAAAAAAACACCTGTCTACACCTGTATGAAACTCCTACCAATGCTTGTCTGATGCATATCTACTTCCCGTCTGACTTACAGTGGAAGAGACTTGCAAGCCCCGGTGAATCCTTAAACAAAAGGCTGAAACTTAAATCCTTACTCACAAATCCCAGCCTTGTAGATACAAAACCTGGAAATACCATCGGGCTAATTAAGCTGATTGGCTCTGTCTGTCCTGAAAGAGGGCCGGCCTGCCAATCAAACGCGGATGTTTCCGCCGTAACAAACTCTGGCAGCGGCTTTTCTTTCCCACTTGAAGCCGGGGGAAGAATCAACCTGACAGTGGAGCGTGTGATTGGACAGAACTGTGCAGGCTGTAGTTGTCAATCAATCAGTGAAGAGTTGAGTATTTCTTACCCTTTTCACAACGCTGCACACCTCTGAAGCTGCCAGGCGTGAAAATAATAGATACTTAGGTTAAAGACTCCCGGTGTAATTATACAAACCTGCAGAAGACACCCAGTCCTCCACTTTGTGAACACATAGTGCACGCTGTTCTCTCCTGACATACTCTCTCCTCTATCTCCCGGTTTAAAAAACATCTCCAGGTATCTATGCTCTCGAGGAGGGCAAGGCAAGAGAAAGACAAATAGCGTGGGCTTTTTTATCACCAAAGCCCTCCTGGAAACAGACAATAGCCACACAGGTCTTATTTTAGTCACTGGCTTTTGTGGCTGCCAGCCTTCTCAAGCTCCCTCTCTCCCTTCTCCCTTTTATTTTCTTGTGTTTTTCCTTGGGCACAGTTCTCTCTCCCTCTCTTCCTCTTTCTTCCCTTCTCTTTCAATTGCAAGCCTATTTGGAGCATGTTTGTTTTCACGCTTTCTCCTCTCGTTCTCAATCTCTCCCTCCCTCTCATTTTCTCTTGCCTTCCCCTCCTCCCTCTTTTCCCGGTATGTGTGTGTGTGTATGTGTGTGCTGTACATCCACCGATGGATGCGAGGCGTGTATAACCTCAGGTAAGCTCAATGAAGCAGCCTGACTAGCCAGAGTGTCTGTGGGAGGCTCTGGCTCATCTCTGCCTGCATCCCTGTAGCCTTAATCTGTGACAGACCATTTCATAATCACAGCCAAGGGGGCTTCTCTCTCTCTGTCTCTCGCTCCTCCTCCTCCTCTTCTTCTTCTTCTACTTCTTCTTCTTCCCGTGCTCCTCATCTCCCTCTCTCTCTCTCTCTCTCTCTCTCTTTTCCTTCTTTTTTCTCTCCCAAAGTGCAATAATTCACAGGCATGCACCCTCCCACAGGCGGATTAGCAGGCGGCGTGCTCGTCCTACATAATCGCAGCACAATGGAGCCCATACGTGCTGCCGCCACAGCCACGCCATAGGGCACAATGCATCTGCCGCCGTCCCCCCCCCCCCCGTCTCCCCCCTCACCAAATGACACTGGACAAAATGGACCCCATCTAGCACCCAACACCTGCAGTACAAGCCGGCCAGCAAGGGCCCAGTCCTTCTTCAGTAGTAGGAGGAATCGGGTGCATCAATGATGACCTGCACTGGAAAAAAAGAGACATTTAGAAACCCTCTTTGTGTTCGTCTTGGAGCGGCCAAAGAAAATCTCTTCTCAAGGGAGTCTTACATTCAATATTTTCATTTTTTTAATACATAATTTAGACTATGTATCAGTTTAGTGTGCTACAAGAGAGACAAAGAGAATTGTCACTCCAGCTCCATCCAAACACTGAAGTTCTTCAAATGATAAAAAAAAGACAAATTGTGGAATCCTTTTTTTGATCTTGATGTCACATGAAAATACTGCGAACACATTCACCGCACACTTCTTGCCTCTAAATCGTTCCATGAGCCCAGTCGATTACAGTGTGCGACATTAACATATTGTAAAAAAAAAAAGAACAAGCATCTTATGATTCATTTTCATTGTCAGAATAATAGCTGAGCCGATTAGCAGCATTGTTGCCATTGGAGAGGCAAAACATCATTACGCTCCTCAATCTGTTTGAGTAATTAAACCATTTGGGAGAATCATCTCACGTGTTTGCTGATTCAGTCGGAAGAAGGAAAAAAAAAAAAAAAAGCTGCTGTTGAGCGCCGCAGCTATATGTAATGTTACATTTATGTATTAGCTTTAAAGGGCTTAAGTGTGAAGCTGTGCACAACTGCTCTGGTAACGGAATGTCAAATAGGATCCATCGCTCCATTCCAATGCATTTCATATAATACTATAATGAAAGGCGAGGATTTATACCGCATTAGTATCAAGCTCCATCAGATTTAAAGCCATAAATCCATTCTATATCCTCCAAGTTTTTTCTCGAACATTTTCTGGGCGCTTAATTTAATTTTCTCTGAAAGTGCCAGGCGACCGCTGTTCTTTGGTGTCAGGTGAATGAAATAATTTGCACATACTTTGCGCCTAAACTGTGGAAATCCAGGAGGCAATTGCATGCTTTGCTGTATCGCACAAACGCACCAAATCTCCTTTTTCCTGTTACTCTGTTGTTGCAAAAGGCACTATTGAGCTCACTTTCAAAGCATGCAGTTGGAATACCCGTGACTATCCTATTTGATTTATCCAGCTTTACCTAAACCAGATGTACTGTTACTTCTATAAAACCTGTGCCCCCATCTTTCCATTCACTTCTTTCTATAGACTCTAATAGCAATAGATGACATACATTAACGTCTCCCACAGCAGGATCCAATCAAACTGCTACAGGTTTCCCGGAGATTCGGCCTGTATGTAAAACACAGACACGTTCAGCCCGGTATAGCTTCCTCTCCTCTTCTTATCCCTTTCTATTTTGCCACCTCAGCACAAGCCCACACTGCGGTAATCCCTCACAAGTCAGGACAAAATGAGTGACACAGGGTGGGTCGCAGCGTGAACACACGCGGCCGTGCATAAGATATCTCCTAGATTCTGCCCCTACCTGGGCTTATGGACAGACTCGGAATGTATTAGCGATCTGGCAAGCCTCGCGGCCCGGCAAGCTAGAGCCTTACGCGATGTGGGCCTTTTCACACACGCAGGTTTAAACACACAGGACTTCATTAAAAGCATCACGGCAAGATGATGCTCTCTATATGTAATCCACATGCATTTTCACCCCCTTCCGCTTTGCAACTCCAAAGAGGCTTGTTAATAATCCTCGCCTGTGTTGAGGTAGATGCTGATGCGCACAGCCAGATGAGCACACACACGTACTGTATGTACATGCACACGCTTGTGCACACAGACACATTCACATTTAAGCACACATGCAGTGTTTTGCATACGTTTTTGATATGATGTTTTGATTTGCATTGCGATTTTTCAGTATTGCTATTTTACAAATATTGCGATTCGATATTATGATTTATTACGATTTATTTATTAACACTAGACCATGGGAAAAAGTTTAATCATACACTTCTAGGTACCTTTACTTAGGAAAGTACCTAAATTAATACAGTAAAAATTGTTTTTCAGCATGTATGTAGTCAGAGATGTCCTAAAGTCATATATATCAGTCATTGTCAAGCATTATTTATTAAGACATTTCGCTCACAAATTAGTGGTATTTTCTTTTAATTTATAGGGATGTATACTGTTTTAAACTACTGGTGAATATAATCCAGTTTTATTTCCATATATGTATTTTGTATATACTGCACGGTTCCTTTTGTTAACACCTTATTTTGAAAACTGGACGTAGTCACACGTGTAAACTTCCTCTAACTTCTCCAAGTACGTCGCTAGCTCTGAGTTCTCGACGTCAGCTCAGTGTCAGCTGGATTTGGTCCATTTAAATGCATTTAACATGAATGTCAGTATATGGGTGTGCTACAGTTGTAGCGTCGGCAATGTGTGAAACCCAAAGTGTTTGTACCACATGTGGGGGGTGCAGGTCGTATCCACGCCGACCCTCCGGCATTTTTCTGCTTTGTCGTTTAGGCTCACTGAGGCCGGCTGCGGTTTGTTTTGGTGACGGATACGGAACGGATATTACATCACGTTACTCTGACTACAACAATAAAAGCGGTAGCTTTCTTCTACCTCCGTCTAACCATAACGCGATACAAAGGTGAATTGATTTTTTTCCCACCCCTAGTACGAGGCATTGAGATTTAACCATTGGCAGTTTTTGTTCTGCTTCTCTTCTCTGTAAAACATGTCCCATGAGCATCTCAAACACAATGCTGCAGGTATACTGGATGTTTGAATAAATAAAGGTAAAGGGTAAGGGGTCAACATGGCCTCGTGAATGAGGGGCTGCAACTGCATGTGACCACACTCTTGGAAAGATAAAGTGAGACATGCACACTGTATTAAGAACCCGAAAGGAAAGAAAGAAAATATATACAGTATAAAAGAAGTAGGAAGAGTTAAGGTTGTTGGGGCTAAACATTGGTAATGTTATGCTGTTGTTGTCTCACTTTTGGTTTTGCTCTCTCTTCCTCTCTCTCTTTCTCTCTCTCCCTCCCTCCCTCTCTCCATGTCAGTCCGCTGATTTATGGCTCTGTTTAAGCGAAGGCCACACGTCTCTCCCGACGCTGCTATTTGTTTCAACGCCGCTTCATTTTTCCACTCTTCCCCCTCTGAAGGCAACCAGGAACCAACAAAAATTAACCCTTGGCTCTTATGCACACAGCAAAGTGTGTTTTGTGGCTCTTCCCAGGTTGTAGCCGCTTCGGGGAACTTGACAGGGCTGCACGGTGACTCCACTGTTGTTCTGACAAAGCGCCTAGCGGGCCCAGCCCTCTGCTGTTGTTGTTAGGAAGCGAGTTGGAGATGTAGAAAAATGACATGCCACAAGGATGCCATTAATAATGCTCACAGGCAAGGTTGGAAAAATGGCCGACGTCACAAGGCCCTTTTATCAGCCTAATTTCATAAGAGGATTTCATGTCTGAGCAGGAAAAGTGGCTATTTTTCCTCTTCTTTTATATTGTAAACAGCCATTACTTGGAGAGGTATACAGGCCTGCCCTGGCAGTAAGTGGATATGAATTTCAAGACAAAACCATCCTTTCATATCAAGCTCTCTCACACACGCATTGACATAATCGTGACATCAGACAGGCTTACTTCTTTCACTGCACTTGGGTTCCGACTGCGCCATGATTCATTGCATTTTCTTGATGAGACTTTTTTTTCTTCCTATTGGTGATACTGAAAATTAGTTCTTATAGATTTTCCCTGCAAACTAAAGCAATTGTTTGACTAAATCAAAGAGGCAGCTGGAGCCACAATTACATATTGTGAGTGTGATTGTGTTGCCATTGATTCTAAATGTCTAAAGCACTGAGAGCGATGCGTCTGACTTGGCTCTGGGTATTGTGGCTGTTTTTTCTGCTACCATGCAGTATTGTACTATATTTGCACTTCTTCTTCCCCTTTCGCTGTCTGTGCCTTTTGTGGCAGGCTGGCATGGAGGAGGCTGTTGTTTACCCTGGTAAGCTGCCCATTGTCTCTGGTGGGAATTCCCTTTGGGAGGGAGCACCACGGGAACAAGGCTCGGCACAGCACGAGAAGCTAACTGCAGAGCTGCTAGCGCAGCATCGGCGGGGCTGCCGTGCGTCCGCTGGGATCCGGTGCCAGGGGTAAGATGGCCATCCCCTGGGACGGGAAGAGATGGCGAGGTCGAGACAACAAAAGGGAAAAAATGGAAAGACCAGAAACAAAGGGGGAAAAGGGGGGCAGACAATGGATGAAAGTAGAAGACAAACACACAGGAATGAGAACTCAAGGTAAAAAATTCTCAGTGTAGAAGAAAAACTCAGGAGTTGAGCGTTGGATAAAGAGAATAAATAAAAACTAGGTGTAACTGAATAAGTGAACTATGTCAGGATCCAGCATTTGATATAGGTAGGACTGCAAATTTGCCACTAATTTCTTTAATGCATTAACGCAACTTGTTCTTTTAAATCAACCTCTTAAAAATCCGGCTGGCAGTTTTTTGACCTTTTTGAATGTTGTAGCGGGCTCAGTTAAAGCTAGAGTGATGATACTGGCATCGTATGAAACTGGGAAACCCAAGGAACCTGACCTCTGACCTCAAGATATGTGAATGGAAATGGGTTCTTTGGGTACCCACGAGTCTCCCCTCTACAGACATGCCCACTTTGTGAAAATCACATGCAATTTGGGGCAAGTCATAGTCAAGTCAGCACACTGACACACTGACAGCTGTTGTTGCCTGTTGGGCTTGAGTTTGCCATGTTATGATTTGAGCATATTTTTAATGCTAAATGCAGTACCTGTGAAGGTTTCTGGACAATATTTGTCATTGTTTTGTCGTTAATTAATTTAAATAATATATATATACATACATTTTCATAAAGCAAGTATATTTGTCCACTCCCATGTTGATAAGAGTAACAGAAACACATCAGTATTGGAATAGAAGCCAAACCCTTGTCTAAAATATTCCACTCCCTCTGCCAAACCCATCATTTCTAAAACAAAGCCTCCTGTAGTATGACCTAACCCTCCTGCACCTTTGCACACCAGTCAGTGCTGACTGGAGGCCCGGCGTGCCTCGGGCTGGAGTAGAAGGCGTGCCCCAGCTCAGGTGTGTTGGTAGTGGACGCGGGGCACTGACAGTATGGGTTAGTCTCCTGGCTAGATGTGACTTGACAGCAGTGAGGCTCGCAGGGCCCAGTAGGCAGGTTGGGTGCTAAAGGCCTTATAGTGAACCTACAGCACACAGGACTCAACGGGGGGAAACGCACAGAGAGCAGCACTGAGTCACATCTCAAGTCGAACAGGATGAACTGTTGTTCAATCAGCGTCACTCCCTATTGCTCTGCTGTTTCATAATGATAACAACAGACAGCTTAGCAGACGCTGTGTACTTCAATAGACATTTGATGTTTTCAAATTGATGTTGTAGTGGAGAACGTAAAACAATGGCAATCATAAGATCTAGGGCTGTCAAAGTTAACGCGATAACGCGTCAACACTAATTTGTTTTAACGCCACTAATTTCTTTAACGTATTAATGCAAGTTGCGGTTTTTAGAATGTAGTTTGCTCAGTTTGACAGCTAGAGTAAATATATGAAATTAGGAAACCATAGGAATCCATTGGTACCAACCATGTCGTACTAGCTTGTCACAAAGGAATGAAACTTAGGCGAGGAAAAACTGACATGACCATTTTCAAAGGGGTCCCTTGACCTCTGACCTTTAGATATGTGAATGTAAATGGGTTCTATGGGTACCCACGAGTCTCCCCTTTACAGACATGCACACTTTATGATAATCACATGCAGTTATGGGGCAAGTCATAGTCAAGTCAGCACACTGACATGTGTTATGTTATGATTTGAGAATATTTTTTTATTCTAAATGCAGTACCTGTGAGGGTTTCTGGGTTTCAATTTGTCATTGTTTGTGTCGTTAATTGATTTCCAATAATAAATATATACATACATTTTCAGAAAGCAAGCATATTTGCCCACTCCCATGTTAAGAGTATTAAATACTTGACAAATCTCCCCTTTAAAGTACATTTTGAACAGATAAAAAATGTGATTAATTTGCAATTAACCACAATTAACTATGGACACTCATGCGATTAATCCCGATTAAGTTTTTTAATCGATTGACAGCCTGTAATAAAATCATATTACCATAAACCAGTTTAACTATTTACATTTTTTTTGCTTCAATTCGCTTCACTTCAGCTAAATGAGAATCACTCTTGGTTTTTGAAGAAGCAGACTTAATGGCTTTGCTTAGTTTGGGAGCAGTCCACTACTTTGGAAGAGGTTGAAATGCCATTGGTTAAGATAATGGAAGAGAGGGATGTAAAGTTCAGTGGAAGAGAGCCTAATGCCTTCTTAAGGTGAGCCATTTCAGCACGCAACCGCATTTGTATACGTCTGCGTATTTACCCGCGAAGGGAGGGAGGTGACCTTTCCATGTGGAGATGGTGTCTGCATGGAAACGCTGCTCGCTGCATCCTAATGGCCACCCAGGGCCACCTCGCCTCCGCGGCCGCCCTGATATTTGCCTAAACGCGTTGGTGAAAGTTTTTTTTTTTTTTTTTTTTAACGCATCCCAGAAATATTTACAGAGAATTTGTGGTCAGCTGAGAGGAGCGAGAAGGTGGGAA
The DNA here is from genome assembly GCF_015220745.1 of Sebastes umbrosus. Lineage (NCBI taxonomy): Eukaryota > Metazoa > Chordata > Actinopteri > Perciformes > Sebastidae > Sebastes > Sebastes umbrosus. Next base: position 10,144,347 of record NC_051279.1, read on the forward strand.
TGAGGGTCATATAGGGTATATGTGGTATTAGACTTACTGTGAGCTCCTGGTGTTCAAGGTTAACAGGGTTTTAATTGGTTGTATGGTAGATTGGTACACCATTTAACATGTTTAGTTTGAGGCTTTATTTTCAAATGAAGAGTTCTAGCAAAACCAAATAGATTAGAGGTGAATATTTGGTGTCTGACTTTGAGTTAAAGGTAGTTTAAAGTTTTTGCTTGTGTTTCAAATAACAAAATAGAAGTTTACAAACTGACAAACACACTCAACGGAGTACGACTGACAAAGTATCATTAGCAATGCTGCTCTGAGTGAGGGTTAAGGCAGAGGTCTCCCAGTCAACATGGCTTCCTGCCTCCTGCTGCTGTGCGGATCATTAGGAAAATGAACGATTGGAGGGCTGTGTGTGTGTGTGTGTGTGTGTGTGTGTGTGTGTGTGTGCATGTGTGTGTGTGCATGTGTCTGTGTGTGATTTCTGTGCCACTGGGCTGTGGGCAGCCTGATTACTCCGCTCTGTCTCCTACTTACCTGCCGGCCCACTGACTTACCTTCAGCATACTAACTCCCTCTACTTCCCTCCTCCCGTTACACACACACACACACAACCCCCCCACACACACATATGGGAAGGAATCACAAATGCATTAATTTGTCCAGATTCATCTCTGCAAAACTTCTGAATGTATCACATCTTGACAGACGATTCTAGGCCAGTAAATCTATTCCTCAGGGTATCTGTGTACCTTTGGAAAAAAAAAATCCCTTTAGCTTGCAAAACCCCTCACTACCACCCGGTTTCCTCCTCTGTTTTATGTGTGTATACCCAATCGTATACTCCAAGGCAAATGGCACACATACATTTTAAAAGCACATCAGCGACTGGGGCGAAAACCCCGAAAGGTGGGAAAAATTACAGGATCAACGATTGATGTCAGGGGAACAAATCTGAGCAAGGGGCTGGAGATTTTTCACTCCTGCTAGGGCGTTTGTGTGAGCTGTCCCCATTAACAAGCAGGGGAGATAATGTTGGTGGGTGGACACAGTGTGTGTGTGCGTGTGTATGTGTGTGTGCGCTGTGTGTGTGTGTGTGCTGCGTGTCTTGCCGAGCCTACGTCACACTATACGTGCTGAGCCTGACAAAACAAGGGATGGAGGTAATGTCAGGCATTTACTAAACATTCAGGCTTTAACTTTATTTTCGCCAGTGATATAAAAAGTAAAGCTACTGTTTGGGACAAATAAAAATATATATATGTATGCATCTAAATGTAGAATAATATAGAATAAAGAATAGTGGGAATTTATGAACAAAATCACAGCTAATATCAACACGCTACCAATAAGAGAAGGAAGAAGTGTGTTTGTAGTTTTCACCCAGGGCTGTCAAAATGAACGTGATAATAACGCGTTCAGGTTAATTTGTTTTAACGCCACTAATTTCTTTAACGTATTTACGCAATTGATCTTTTGGAGGTTGTAGCATGCTCAACTAGAAACTAGAAACTAGAAAACCTAAAGAATCCATTGATACCAGCCATGTCATACTAGCTTGTCGTGAAAGCCGCTAAATAACGCTCCAACCTTGCACTAGATTTTGGCGAGGAAAAACTGGCATTGTCATTTTCAAACTTGGCATGACCATTTTCAAAGGGGTCCCTTGACCTCTGACCTCAAGATATGTGAATGAAAATGGGTTCTATGGGTACCCACGAGTCTCCCCTTTACAGACATGACCACTTTATGATAATCACATGCAGTTTGGGGCAAGTCATAGTCAAGTCACACTGACACAGTGACAGCTGTTGTTGCCTGGCTTGAGTTTGCCATGTTTTTATGCTAAATGCAGTACCTGTGAGGGTTTCTGGACAATCTTTGTCATTGTTTTGTGTTGTTAATTGATTTTCCAATAATAAATATATACATACATTTGCATAAAGCAGCATATTTGCCCACTCCCATGTTGATAAGAGTATTAAATACTGGACAAATCTCCCTTTTAAGGTACATTTTGAACAGATAAAAAATGTGCGATTTGCAGTTAACCACAATTAACTGTGAACACTCATGTGATTAATCACGATTACATTTTTTTTATCGATTGACAGCCGTAATAAAGTCATAATATATTATATTATATCGATTGACAGTCCTAGTTTTTTTTTTTTTACAAAGTATAGAATAGTGGGAATTTATTAACAAAATCACAGCTACTACCAACACGACACCAATCAGAGAAGGCAGAAGCGAGTTTGTAGTTTTCTGCAATTACAAATTAATAAATGAAGGAATTACATAAATATATATGTATATATATCCTGTAATTTCAGCCACAATGGATTACAAATCCACCTCCTCCCTCTCTGATTACCCTAATGTTCTTCTTAAGAGTACAAAGGAATGGAGCTGTCTTCTTTTTATAAATTTCCACCATTCTATATTTTGCAACACAAACAAATTCACACGTTGCTGTTCACACATTAATTATGCAGTTCGAGAAAAAGCTGCAATGGTGGAAAGGAAGGAAGGTGAAAATGAGGAATTCAGTTTCTTATGCTCCCTTGTTGAATATTCATATAAAATCAATTTTTGATGCTTTCGGGCATTGTTTGTTCCAGGGCGGCGGAGTCACTTCCTATTTGCGAAGCTGTTAGGTACGAGGAAATGGGCGAATCCGTTTTGGTGAGAGGAGAAAGGTGTCTGTGCTCCAAGGTAGACATATGGGAGGTGTCTGTGGCAGACTGTGAAAGATAGTTAAAGTGTGGCTAGATCACCAGCCCAACTCCCACCCAAATTGCACCTAAATTTCATTTGATTAAATCTGTTTAATATGTCATTCAGCGCCGGCGCCGCGGCGATGTTGATTTGCCCTGACAGTCAATGCACTGCATGTCTGACGAGCACTTTTGTAGCTCTTTCTAGTTACCCGTCATCATTTTTCTTGGAGCTCTGCACAGTTTGTTTCACCTCTCCAAGATGTTTGAGAGCACTTAAAGATAATTATTGCCAAATGATGCTCTAATGAGGGGAACAACTCTCCTTAAGTCTTTGCGTGAGAGCCGGGGCCCGCTTGCCGTGACGCCACCTTTTTAGGCTTCATTTTGTTTTGCCCGTTTGACAGTGTCACACTTTCTATAGATGTTGCCTCAATCTGACGCATGCCATAATAATTGGCTGGGCGCGGGAGATGCAAATTGCCGAGGATTTATTAAAATGCACCTTAAAGGGGTTAGAAATGTCTGTTCGCAAGTCAAATTACCATTTCGCCTCTCTTTGAGTCTTTCTTTTTTTTTTTTTTTGTCAACCTCGCTTAAACTTCCTGCGCTCTTGGAAGAGGTCAGACGCAGCCCTTCATTTGTGGAGGAGGATTTTCGTCTCCTGTGGAAAATTGCAAGGCATTTAGAGCTATCGGAGAGGGTCAGGGACCTTTCCTTTAATTTCCCTTTATCTTCTCTACCATGCTGCACGACCCCAAGCACATCACTGTGCTGATGTCTGGCCTGTCTCTATGCATGCTGTTTATTTGTGTACCTGTTTTTTCCTTCTCAATCAAACGGGATGGTATTTTCTTGGCCCATGCCTCCGAGATATTTGGATATTTTTTCACGCCTCTCTAAGCTTTATAAGCATAACATGTTGTTGAATTAAAAATCTGAAGTATTAACTTTAAATCTTGTGAGTTATTATTGAGATTTCATGATGAGATTGAGTGAGGTGATGCATTTGTGCTGGAAGAGCCTTCCTGCAGGTGAAGCTTTTGTGTTACAGCCTGAATCTCCACAAGAATATTAATGACTCCAGTCGATTGTTTCCATTCAACGAGCCGCTTCCTCGTGGCTGTTTTGTATCTCTTTGGTGTCTCGAAAAAGCCACGGTTGCTACGGGAACACGCATTGTGTGACTGGTCAGCCATGAGTGACAGTTGTTTCTCATCAGTGACATAACAAAACACAACGATCGAGCACTGAAGGACGAGAATGTTCTCCTATAAGCTTTCCAAGAGGATGTTAGCGCAAACATTTCCCCAATAATCCGTAACCGAGACTCGCAAGCAGGGGACTGGAACTAATGAAGACAACTATTCAATTACGAGCTCAATTAATGCAAGTGCCTGGAAGCGCAGATCACAGATGAGCCGAGCAGCTAGCCCTAGATGTTGTGGACCACAACTGGAGGCGAACAACACACTGAGCCATTGAATTTCTCTCTCAATCCGTTTGGCTTAGCACTCATGGTCGTCTCCACTTTAAAATGGCTTCATGGGCTCATGAGAGGGACCTGAGAGTGTGCCTCAAATCTATGCCTTCGTCCACTGTGTAGGGTCATAAGGACCTGAATTGACTTTGTCTAGATATGGACCCACGATCTCTCCTTAAGTATTACTCTGTTATTGCCATTCTCTCCCGGGGTTCATCTCCAGCTGCACTATATTTGACCAAGCACAACAAAAAGTCCAATTTAGCCTGATTTCCCTTATTCCAGCTTTGATTCTTGCTTTGGCTCATATTGATTTCATACAACTTGTTATGTTCTGTTTCTTCTCTGTCTTGTTTTTTGGATAAATCCATGTTGTTTACAGTGCGCGATGACCCGCGGGGCGTCAAGATTATTCTTAACCCTCTTCCTCGCTGCGGTTTCGTGGTGTATCGATAGGTAGCCATGTTTGCTTATAATTAAGTCCCTACCACACCACAGATGGGACTCAGCTCAGACCTCTTGGCCCAATTAAAACAAGCTTTCCTACTTCAGTACTACCTGCTTTGTAACATATATATAAGTGCATTAGTTTGATTAAGAGGGTAACAGCGGTGAGGCATTTACACTGGTTGATACACGACGCTCGCATCCTCATAATGCAAAGCAACTACTGAATATTACATCTTAACATAAAGCTGTTCCGCACTGATTAAAGATTAAAGATAAAAAACAGAGGCTTTGGAAAAGAAAAAAAGTCTAATTATATCCCTAGAAATAAAATAAAATGGTATAGGCCACTGGGGAGTCGGGTCTAAGTATTTCATTTATCTGTAAAAGCCCTCCTGAGGATGTTTCCTTCCTTTATTTTAATTTCTCTTTACACCTTTAGCATTCTTCTCCTTAATGCATTATATTACATCTCTTTCTCTAGTTCGTATTAGCAGTACGTATTAAGGACAATAATTGAATATCGGAGACATTGATGATAATTAGTAGGTGACTGCGAGTAATTCAAACTAGTCCACAGTCCTGTGTGACTCATTAGCTGAAGCTATGCTCTCTAGACCTTTACTAAAAACCCCTGGCAGGAAAAGGGAACACCCCTCTCCTTGATCACACATTAAATACTATAATTATACATTAAATAACATGTATTTTTCTGACAGTAATGTGTAACAGATTAGTAAATTAGCTCACATGACCTATCTAACTGTAGTGGCTCAACATAACAGCAGGTTATTCTGTCCAAAGCTCTCCCTTATACACCTGTGATATAACTGTAGACATTTCTCAATATTGTTTTTTTGCTGACAGATCAAGTATGAGTATGTACTGATAACAATACCAATTCAATATACATTTTTTATTTTGAATCTTATTCTATTTTATTTAATTATCAACATGCCGTTTGCTTGAAATATATGAATTATAGGGCTGCACGATTATGGCCAAAATGACTATCACGATTATTTTGATTAATATTGAGATCACGATTATTTATTTTAGTAACAAAATATTTTTATTGCACTTTAAAATTTAAATAAACAGAGCACTGCTTTCACTTCCAGGTTGTGCTACATTCCTGCTAATGTACACATTTTTGCATTAAAATCAGACTTCAAATATGGTTCGTCTTCACCTGAATTCGTTGCATTTTTGTTTTGCCCGTCTGCTCTCTGTTGTATAACAGAACGAGTTATAAACAGTATATTACTCTTCTACTCTGGATTCCAGACACACTATTCAGGAAAGTTTTCCACAGGCTGCCGCTGTATGGTGTGCGCGGCATGACACCTCTCCCAAAAGTCAACCAAAACATCTTGATCGCCCCCTGGTGGCTGGCTGTTAGTTTAGGAAGCATTTGATTGTATTGCAATTGATCATATTCATTTAATTGTGGGAAGCCAAAATTGTGATCGCGATTAATATTCATTTAAAGGACCAGTGTGTAACATTAGGGGGGATCTATTGGCAGAAATGGAACATAAAATTAATAAGTATGTTTTCTTTACTGTAAAATCATTAGAAAATAAGAATAGCGTTTTTGTTAGCTTAGAATGAGACGTTTATATCTACATAGGGAGCGGGTCATCTCCACGGAGTCCGCTATGTTGCACCGCCATGTTTCTATAGTAGTACAGAACGGCTTGGGCTGGAGTTGATAATAATACTCGCTCCCGTCGCCGCTCTCTCTCTCTCTCTCTTGCTTCATCATTCACTTCCCACATACAAACACAGTTTAAGCACTGGCTCTGCTCCAAAATGACCTTATTTACTCTTACAACAACTGGTTCTAGAGAGAGCTATTTGCGTTTTCGTGTCGGCCACCGTAGTTCTCCGACACGCTTGGCACACGGGAGAGCCTTCAGTTGGTTGCAGGCTGCAACCTCACCGCTAGATACAGCCAGATCCTACACACTGTTCCTTTAATTGTGCAGCCCTAGTGACAACCCATAAGTGAATAAATATTCTTAAAAATATTTGAAACAAACTGCCCTCTTTTTCTAAATGATTTTAACAGTCTTATCTTAATTGGAATTGGATATATATATTCTGTGGTGTCAGACTTAGTAATCGGTCACACATTTGAGCTCCAAATGTTTGCCGTTAAACTCACCTCTGTAGTGTTTTCCATGTTTCAATTTGGCAGTGTGTGAGGCTTGAGATTTTAGCTCACATTTTCAACCATGAAAAAGGGATTGGTCGTCCACCACAATATGTTCCACAATTTTTACCATCCGTAGGGAGCGTTTTCATGCTTCTTCATCGCTTCAAACAAAAAAAGCACACTTTCCTCTTGGCCTTTGTTGTTTGTAAAACCTAATCATATTCCCTTCCATGAAGCTTCTGCAAGTGTTTTATCGAGTCGTTGGTGTTAAAGCCAACCGACACTGATTGTGTCCCTTAAAACACTTGTGTGTTGCACTCGTGACAGTCTGTCTTGCTTTTTTTCGCCCTTCCTTTAGCATAAAATAACATAGCTGACATAATGAAGGCTGCTGTGGCTACTGTCGTTAACGCATGACATGTCGCTACTTCTCATTGCGGTAGTTTGCACAAAGTTTGCCTATAGAAATATTTAGATGTTTAAGTGGATTATTTAAAAGTTTGTATCTTGTTTTTTTCTGATAACAGATCAAGTGTTTTTTTTTGTTGCTAGAATTGGACTGATACAGATGCTGACTGTTGGATGAGCACAGCTCTAACTATGACCAAGAGTGGTGCTGCACTGCTCGGGGCGTGTGTGTGTGTGTGTGTGTGTGTGTTTTTGTGATAGGAGCACCCAAAACAAGGTTTCCCTAGTGAGGTGACAGAGGCAGCTAAGCCAGTAAACAACGATGACAGTAATCATATGTGTTTGTGGTGCTATGCTTCATCACCTGTCCAGCACCAAGGCTTGTTAAAGGACAAATGACTCTTAATAAAGCATATTCTTTCTCCTCATCTCTCTCTCTCTCTCCTCTCCGTCCCTCCTGTCAGTGGCCCTTTGCTCCCCCCCAGCCCTGCCCCCACCTGAGGAGGCCAGGTTGCCAGGCCGTGGGGCGGTGGGATTGGCCGGCTCCACGCTGAGATTGATTACCCCTCTAATCTTAGGACTGCCAGTGTGTCTCCAGGGCGAAAACTCCTGCATGAATCCCCCCCCCTCTGCCCCAACTCCCACCCTTCCTCTGTCTCTCTACCTCCTCTCTCTCTTCCTCCATCCCCTTCATCCCTCTGTCCCTGTGCTGCCAGAGGCACTGAGGGACGATACTAAGTCACAGCTCCAGACAGGGCCACTCGCTCGCAGTGCCTGCCTTGTTCGCCATATGTCACGGCAAATGGGGCTCCCGTGGACTCTGCCTTGGACTCGCAGGAAAAAAAAAAATGACAAGGGGAGGTGGATAGGGGATGAGGGTTGGAGGCTGCACGAGTCGGGCAATAGAGTGGAGCAGAAAAAGCCAATCCAGCTTTGATTCAAAGATCTTTAAAAACCACAGTGCTCTCTCGGGAGTTGTGCAGAACTAAAACCATATATATATATATATAAAAAAAGAAGAAGCGCATTGCTTTCCTTGGGTGTTAATACGCTTTGTCTGTTTGCTGTGTTCACACGTGATTTGTTGAGGGGTACAGGTGATGACATGACACCCTTCCAGTGTGCATTATCATGGCATCAAGGACACAAGACAGATGACAACTTGCAAAGGTGACAATTGTGCTTGGTGGCGGTACGACTTGTCATCCAGATGCTGGTGAAATTAGCTCTCTCGGTGGCACTCAAGCTCTCTCTAGATTTAGAGTGACTTCCACAGTGGCTGGGTGGTGACATTGCCTCTTCTCTTGTAAAGCCAGATTTATTTCGGATGAGAGTGGAAACCCGCTGACAGAACAATTAGCACTATTGAGATTCTGCACTTAGGAGTAGCAGAACAAAGTGGTAATAAGGAGAATATCATTAGAAAATATCAGAATCTACAATTTCATATTTTATACCGCCAATTATAACCTATAAAGCTCCTTATGTATTAAAATCCAAGCAATCAAATTTTGGTCAAAGTTTGTATATTTTCCCTAGCCCTTCTAAAAACTTTTTCCCATGTGATCTGACGTAGGTTTCTGCATGATGACGCTCCTACATGTACAGTATATATGCATCCTCATAGTCAGCGTATTAATGCTACATACAGTAAATTAGATGGAGGAAGTTAAACAATATACTGCTGTGGACGCCGTGTTAGTTCGGATCCGAAAGTCACACAATAACACAAACAAACTATCCGATTGATGCAGCGGTAGACCGGCAACTCCCGTGTTCCTTGAGGTAAAATGACTGTTTTCATGAATGGAGTCTGGTCTGGTTTCACAAAAACACTAATTTTACCACGCAGAACGCGGGAGTATACATACAACCCTGCTTAAAAACTCCGAACCAACACTTTTAATTATTTCCAAAGCACACGTTCACATTTTATAACCTTAATGATTAGCTTACTTTGGAAAAATACGTCACTGCTTTTTGTAACGGCTGAGTGGGCGTTTCCATTTGAAAAAAATAGAACACAGATGGACCCGCCCTTCAAGTGAGTTGCATTGGTCACATCTCACTTGTTTTTCCAGGCCTAGCGACTAAAAGTTGTTCATTTGGTCCATCTCGTCATGCCGACCCCTAAAAGTTTATCAGTGTTGGCTTGTGGTTGTTCAGTCAGACCTTGATTCCACGATAGGATTGCATAGGATAAACAAAGGCAAACACAACCCCCAGTGCCTTATGGCTTCGGCGGCGACCAGTCCTGTGATTCATGGCTGTAGTAAGACTGGAAGGTGGGGGTGCTGGGTTATACTATGGTTAAGAGGGTTGAGACGATGTTGTTGTGATGTGGTGTTTACATCCATCTGCATGTATTTACCCCCAAGGGTCACATTGAGCATGCACAACCTTGCAGTGCTTTGTGTTTAAACTATGATAGCTTTTAGGCAAAGAAGCAGTTGAAATGATTTACGAAGAAATCTTAAGTGTTCAATTATGCTTTTAAATTGTGAGTTCAACTTTTATTCCAAATATGGTGAGAATAGTGAATGCTGATAATAATAGGAAAGACAATTTTGCTTGAACCATATGCGATTTAAATAAAGCAAAACACATATTTTCAAGGTGAAACTTTGTGTACTAATCCACCTGCACCAAAGCTATAGTCTTAACACAGGATGAGTAATGCTCAAAAGCGGAGTTCATTTCGTACATATGAGTGCGTCCCCAAAAGCACATGGAAACGGCCAGACAACCATCAGAAGGCTCTTTGAAGAGCTCTTTCAGGCCACCATGGATTGCCCACACACAAGTACTCACAAACACACACTTGAGAAAGTCTTTGAGGGCACTGTTTTCTAATTCACCTCTGCACCTGTTTATACCTTCTCCCCATTCTTCCTTTTTTCCATGTCTGAGTGAGTCCGAGTCATAGGAAGAAAAAAAAAAAGGAAAGAAAAGCAGCGTGGGTGAATCTAAGCAGAGAAACATCCTCTGGGTCTTTTTCCTTTTTTAAAAGAACTCCTCCAGATCTCATGTTTAATTTATGAAGGAGGGCTCAGGCGTGATACATCCTGGCATGACAGGCAGAGTCCATCTTTGTCTGGGAAACATGGATCGGACCGGACCAAGGGGTGATATGCCAGTCCCCGTCGGGGCCCCGGGGTGCCACAGACTGGTCAACAGCTGGGGGCGAAACCAAGCCTTTCATTGGAACCAGAGCGTGGTTAATTAAACAAGTTCCCCTCGGTCAGAAAGCAGCTGGAGTCGGTTTACTCCGTGTGCCAGTCAGTGCCAGGCTGGCTGGAAGGCACACTCCACCACACAAAGGAAGAGGAGATGCGACAGTGTTCTTCAATGTAGGAATGTACAGACGTAAGACACACATGAGAGGATGTTACTGTTTGGGAGTATTTAGATTTTAAGATTCCGAGTCTAAGGAGAGGAGTGGGATGCGCTCGCTTTGGCTTCACCCACATCCTACAGTAAGCATCAATCCACAACCCACACCCTTAAACCCAACTCCAGCTTTATGTGCAAGTACACGACGAACAAATTCAATTTGTTTTAGGCTTCTCCAGATCTGCATACTTACATTACAGACTTACAAACATACCAACACACATACAGGGCGCAAACACAAACAAACTCAAACGAGAGAAATCTTGTCAAGCTGAGCACCGAGTAAAGATTAGGCATCCTTGTCCGCCTTCACAGACTAAGACGTCGTGGTCAAACCTGGGGCGATTTCAGAAAGAGAAAGATAGACTGGCTTGAGTTGAGTTGATAGTTGACGGAGAGGATGTGAGAGAAACAAGACGTCTTCGGAGTGCTAAATCGCTGGTAGGGGTTGCAAACTGGGGGAGGGCGAGAACGAGAGCAAGAGAGTCAGAGGAGGGGGGGGGAGGCTGGGTACAAAATAGCCAATTTCATAGTACACATGTGGATTAAGTTCCCTCCTTTGAAAACGCGCCGGAATGCCCATGTACCAATTACGCCCCGGTGGTACAGGCGGGAGCTGTGGGGCCATGTTTTTGGATGTTCTTGCGCCTGTGTGTGCTCGGGCTTGCCAGATTGTCTGCGGGCAGCGTTTGTGCCTGCTTTGATTCGGTGCCAGTGAGGCCTCGCAGGCTCTTGGCACCATGACACCTCCCCATCAATACGCTGGCACCGTGTGGTAGGGGGGTATCAAAAATGACCCAATTAGAGGATGGCAATGTGTTCTGACAGGCACTACCTGGTCGGGTGTGTTTAAAACTGCCATCTTTCCCTTTTGCTTTCTTTCTTTCGTTCTCTTTGGTGCACACTCTCTACCTCTTCTCTGTCTCTGCGCTCCTCTCTTGTCTTCCCCTGCAGTTTCTACTCCATGTGTTACTCACAGCGGGTGACAATGGTAGAGATGTGAGTGGGTCTGCCTGCCTTGACACCCTCTCTTTGTACGCTTCTTTCAGCTGTTTGCTATAAACATCCCGGCACTTTGCAAGTGCACAGATACGAGGGGATTGGTTTTGACTAAGAACACTGTGATTAGAGCGCTCAGTGACAGAAACATTATCCACAGAGTTGGCTTGTCAGTGTTCATTGCCATGACTGACAAGTCTCTGGATCTCCCATTCTCTTTTTCTATGTCTCTGTTTTTCGCTGCTGCTCTCCATTCCCCCCCCCCACCCCGATATTTTTGATCTGTCTGTCTTTCCCATGTGTAGCTGGAGTTCAGTTGGAATCTCTGCCAGCGTGTGTCAGCGTGAGTCGATCTGTTTGCAGGGTGTCTGCAGCTCCTTAAAAAAAATCTAAAAATGTCCTCTGTTGAGTTTTGAAAGATGTAAAAAGTCATAAAGTGTGCTTTCACGAGCCATAGTCCGTCTGGCTCGTCCGAGTCAGAGTGAAATTGATACTTTTGGTTCGTTTTCTATTTAATCTGGTTCAGATTTAGAGTGAACAAATACAAAAAAAAAATGCTGAAGAGCGTGTACGAAGGAGCAAACTTATTTTTTTCGTTTCGAGAGCTGCCACTTTTATGCAGGGAATTGAGGACTTTGAAATATTGCTGTCAAAGTTTTTTCACTTTGACTCGGCCCTGAACTCTCTGTGCTCATGAATCCCTTCTCCTCCGTTTTATCCCAAATACATTTTTAAACGTCACCATTTTTTTGGACTTTATTTAGCATATTCGTTATGTTCTGTTCAGCCCAGATGTCAAGCAAACGTCGGACTTCCAAGTCAGTCGTCTCCCACTCTCCCACTGTTAATCCGTCATTTACCTGTGTCCATCTCAACGAATACCTGCACAGGCAGCCTGCGTTTTGGTTTGCTTGGAAACAGTCCGAGACCCCCTAATGAAGCGGTCTCGGACCGGTTTGTTTTGGTCTGCAACAGAGCACGGTTACTACGTTCACAACTGCCCAAACAAACCGTAAACAAACCATTAAAAACAGATTAAATGTTGGCTTGTGAAAGCGCCCTAAATCATATTAAAGTAGGACTTCCTAGTTATTCATTTCGACCTAGATATTTGATCTAATTGGCTTTTTTTTATTTTGGTTACGAGTTTGTTCATCAACAGCAAAATTTGATGATTTGATGGCCTAAAGGGTTGACGCCTGAAAATCCAAAAATGGCCTTAAATGAAAACAAATTATAAATTGTGTACATTTGCCTGTTTTGGTATCATGAGTGCCGAACCTCCAAAATTCTCTCCAATGCATTATCAAGCATTTGCATTTATAATATAAGTCATATAAATTAAGTAGATCGATATCACTGAACTGCAGCAGAAAGACTGCATTCCCATCAATTTCCACCAAGCAAACGTGCACTCACATGCCATGTCTTTCAGCTCCCACTAATGTTTTGACGCACCATGATGCAACAGACCAGCAGTCTGTGTTATAAGAGTTGTATGGAATTTATTAAGGGACTTATAGCAGAAATTGTTAAATGTTTATAGAGACAGAGTGGAGGACGATTCTGTGAAACCTTCAATCTACTAAGTCACACAAAGTAGAGCATTTTTCTCATTGTTGATGGACTGGGATGTAATTCTATGTAATTTGACTAGAGCCGTAGGGAAATGTTCCACACATAATTAACTGAAATGATCAGTATTTACCACATTTTCAACATTTACAGTTTTCACAGGTCAATCGTCTTTTGATTCATTCTCATCTTAAAAAAATGCTACAAACGGCCAAATTGCTTTTCTGCTCATTTGTATTAGTTCTTGTAAAACTGTCTATTGAATTACTTTTAGTTCCCTCTCATTAGATTTAATGCCTCAGTTGCTCCATCTGAGAGCCGACTGTGAAGGTTTGGCAGCTGATACCCCTCTGGCGTTATACTGGTCATGAGCTGAGCCCTCACAGGTCTCGACTGGCATGTTAGAGCAAGCTGCCAGCCTAGATGGGCAGTTGGCGCCAGGTCCACTACCAGCTGGTGAGGTTCTGTGCCACTCTCAGGGCCATCAGGCTCATCTGTCAAAACTCCGACGACTCCTCCTCCTCCTCCTATGTGTATTTAATGAAAGTGTCACTCCGCTACTTTGAGTAAGCATAAATCACCCATAGAAACGTTGATTTAAAACCAATTGGTGGAGAGAAGCAGTGTTCTGCAGCAAAGTAAAATTAATTTTGCTGGTGTAAGAAAGGTTGTTTTAAAGAGGACCTATTATGCTTACTTTCAGGTGAATACTTGTATTTTGGTTTTCTACTAGAACATGTTTACATGCTTTAATGGTCAGAAAATTATTAATTTTTCTTGTACTGGCTCTGCTGTAGCACCGCTTTTCACCCTTTGTCTGAAATGCTCTGTTTGAGCTCCTGCTGTTCTGATTGGTCAGCCGCATCAAACTCTTTGGACTTCGCTCCAGCTCCGCTCTAACTAGCTTTGTTTGACCCTGTGCCAAACTAACCGTTTTGCAAATTTGTTACTTGGTGACATCACCACGTTACAGAAGAAAAGGCGGGACTTTAAGCAAGGCGTTTCAGGCAGTTCAGGAGCAGTGTTTCTCCCTTTGGCGTTGTAACATTACAGACCTTTTACATGCACAAAAAATGTATAACACACTAAAGGAAAGGGAAAAAGCACAAAAGCATAATAGGTCCCCTTTAAAGGAATATCAATGTTTTTATACCGTATTTTGCTCACATTGTGGGTTACTTGAGAACTTCTATCTCAAAATACATGTACTCTCGCTGAAGTAACAGAAAAGGATATATTATTGTATATAGAGCCATAGTCACTGTGAAGCGTTGCTGCCAATGTACCTACTATACATCTTCTCCACTTATTTTTCGACCTTCCCCCAGTATCTCTATGAGCTATTAACCTTTTGTGTAATATACTCGCTCATGTACTGTGTCGTTTCTGTGTGTGTGTGTGCTTGTATGTCTGCTTTCTCTGCTGATTGATTGGATGTGCGGGTTAAATGATCAAAAAAGCTTTTACGATTATAGGACAACTCCTTCTCTTAAGGCACCTGTTAAGTTGTTTGTTGCCGGGAGAAACGGACACTTCATCACGCTACTGTAAATGATTTCTCTGCTCCCTCACCCCGAGCTCCCTTTTCCTCGTTTCATTTTATAGAGGGGGATATTTTTGCAGGAGACCTCCTATTTTTTTTTTTTTTATTGGAAAAAACAGGGAAGGCTAAAAAGGATGTAGTGCTGTTTGAGGACAATAGCTTATCTACGAGTAACGGGTGTCTCGGCTAATTTGTACGACTTGCCACATTCTGCCGTGGCGCAACAGCTGAGTGCTTTCAGAGAAAGACTGATTTGACTTTGGCCATTATCTTTTGATAGATAAGGGGTCTGCAGGTGCTTTTCTCATCCCTCGGGGCGTGGTTTTGAAGATGGAGGACATGTTTTTACCCATTGACATTGATGCAATACAACCCAGAAGCAAGGGTGCTAATGTCTGTGTGGAGTCCACTCAATCCTGGTGCCTAGTGTCCTCTCCTTGCCCCGGCCACAGCCTGCGGAGCCCTCTAACCAAGGAGTGTGCCCACCAACCATGAGTCATTAAGGTCTGTGTTTAGACAGGGCCAGGGGTCATTGTGGTGTAAGGTAATGTATAGTCTGAGGATGGACTCACAAATCAGAGGCAGTCCAGTCCAAACACCTTTTTTTTTTGAGGAAACAAAGAAGAGAAAGAAACAAAAAGTAAAAAGTGAGATGACTTCTGTAAGCAGAACGTGATTTTGTTGTTTCAGAAGTCATTTAGCTGAGAATTATGTGTTGATTATTCAAAAATAACTTTAAATACAGGTAAAATGTTTTGGCAAACTGATCATGTTGGTCTGATTGCAAGCAAAAAAGACTAAAACTGGTATTTATCTTGCATAAGCGGAGCGATTTCTGTAGGTAAGTTTTCAATGGCAAGAGTTCACGAGTATTGGAAAAAAAAAAATCACACTTTGCAATTAATTAAAGTAAATCCTTTCAGTGTAGTTTTTACCACATTTAAAAGCCTGAAACTTGACCATTAACCTCCAAATGGATGCGAAACACCACCAGTGTTCCCCTTTCCACTCTCTAAAAACAATGTGCCACAAAAAGGACTGTAAAATGAAATGATGAGTTTTAAATGCCTTTTTTTCAGGCAAACTCAATTAACGAAATGTTTTTTTTTTCTCCCCTCTTGCAAAGAGCCCTACATTAGCACCAAGGCTAGTTATTATTTCCAGCGCGGACATCTTTACAAATCATTTCTCTTTGCCTTTCCACCACTGCCTCCCGTGTGCCACTATGTTCCAAAGTGGGCTCCAATTATGAAAGCATTAAAAATGCTTGTGAAGGATTTAGGTACATTACACCACTCAATGACATTCTACTCGCCATTATGTTATTAGCAGAGTGCTATGTGTAAAAAGGGCCTTTAATTGAGAAAGTGTTGTAGAAAATACATTTAAAACTGCCACTGTTACCCTCCCTCCCAGCCTCCTGCACCGGCAGCTGTGCTCGCTGTGAAAAGCTTCTCATCTCAGCCGATTTGGTTAAAATCCCTCACTCATGACAGGTCTTTTAGGGTAGGACCTACACAAATGCAAGTATGTGCACACATATTCTTTTGTCTACTCTCAATCTCTTCATGGAAGCCCTTTACAAAAAGTCAAATATAAAGACAGAATTAAAAAGGTACGCCCACATCCATTACATGTATGCTGCAACTAATGATGATCTTCATTATTGATAAATTAATCAATAATCAATTAATCTTTTAGTCTATAAAATGACAGAAGCAAGTGTGAAATGCTATTTACAGTTTCCCAGAACCAAAGGTACAGTACGTCATCAAATTGTTTATTCCAGTCCAAAAGCCAAAGATATTCAATTTGCTATCATGGAAGACTAAGAAAAATATTAAATTAAATTCAAGAGAAGCTGGAAACAGTGGGATACATACAATTAATCAATTTATCAACATAATCCGTCGATCAACTAATCAATTCAAAAACTAATAGTTACAGCTTGTTGTGTGCAGGTTTTCTGACTTTATGCATTTTCAGCCCGTTCTCATTCCCAGGGCGTCAAATACTGAGGCTTTGTCACGGCCGTCGGTGTGTGATACCGCCGCACAAGCACACTTTAACACCAGTATGAGACGCACCAGGCTTTCCATTAACTACAATGTAAACCCATCCGTGGCAACGGTAAATGCTCAGAGAAAATGGGCCGGGTGATGTAGTTTAAAGAGTGAAAAGACACACAGGGCTGGCGGGAGGGGAGGTGGATGGTAGTATACCGGTTCCATCACCGTCATCTGTGTCACGCTTGGCCACAACATGGATTTTGCAATACCATCATTTCCATGATAAACACACGTTTCGCTTTAGCACACATACGCGACGGTGATACAACACCTGATAAACTACGTCACATCCACACAGGTTGTCTATGGTTACGTACAGGCTACCGCCGTTTCGTTTCGTCGCGGAACCTTTTACTTTTCATTTCGGCGCCCATGTTAACAGGTTAGAGCCGCCACACAGACCGGGTGAGCAGTGCGGCTGCAGGTACTGAACTGCTGCGAATCGTACATTGCTTGTGTAGTGCCGACAGCATTGCTGCTGCGGAGCTGCTACTACCAGCCAGTGCTTAATGACAACAGCATGGCTGTTGTTATTAATCACATTACATTTACATTATGGGGTAGTCCACTCCTCCCAAAACACATGTAGGCCTATAACTAATTTTCAATTTGGAGCCAATAAACACATCTGTTTTTTCTTAAGATATGTGCCCTTACATTGTCAATAGCAAGAAAATATGTAGAATCATGTTTTGAGTGGAGTACCCCTTTTTAATTTTGTAATACCATGATATACTACCGTCACCGCAAAAACAAAAAGAAAAAACGTGATATACATTTTTGGTCATATCGCCCACCCCTAGAGTTGACGGAAATTCATGCTGTCTCCTTTTTTCAGTAGTGATATATTATAACTAAAATGTACCTTAATTTTTATGTAATTTGTATTAGTTTTTTAACCGGACAATTGTTTCAGTTTAGTTTTAGGTTTTCTTAAACAATATATTCTTTATTTAGTTTCAGTTTACTGACAATATTTTTCAATGCTTTTTTTCGTTTTAGTTTACTACGATAACCCTGCATTGGAGCATGCAATCTGTCATTGAAGTCACAACATTAAAATATCCATCACTTGAAAAAAAAAAGTTCTTAATTGAAAGGAAATGTGCTGAATGTGTCCCCACAGATTTAAACAGTGTGGCGTGTTTCTCTCTCTTTTTTTTTTTTTAAAACTCATCATCCTCTAATATGGCAGAGTAACAGATGGAGTTTGGGTTCTGCCCTGTGCTGCATCCACACACCCTATGTGTCATCTGTCATTACATTCAGGTCATTGTTTGGAGCTCAGTGGCAGCGTGACTGAGTTGGCCACGGCTTGACAACTGTCTCTGTTTCACACAGACAGGGAGAGAATATGCAGACACCCTCACCACTCACAGGGCAGAATGTGTGTGCCATTGTGTGGCCTAGTTCACTTTCCCAAGTTAGGACTAAGATGTTGTCCAGAAATATTGAATTGTGTAGATCAAAATATATTTCTGCTCTGGCCTTTTCATGAGCAATATAATAATCTGTTGTATGTTGCCTGCTGTCATGCGTGTTTTTCTGCATGATATCTATGGTGTTTACTGTGCTACCTTACAAACAGAATTTCCTGCAGGACAACAGATGGTGTAGTGTCACATTGTATTGCGTTATAAAACAATTTTATTGTGTATACCAGTGGAGAATTTGTCTTTTCACTTACCGGGGACATAAAACCACCATTGCATGACATATAATCCAAATCGAAACAAAGTAAACAATGAAAGCATAAATACAACATACATAACTGGATCATCTTACTAAAGGAATAGGAGAGTGTTGTATTGTAATGATGACTGAGTTGTGAAGATGTATTGTGACATATTGTTAGTCTCGTTCTGTGATCATTAGTGGAACAGCCAGATGACGTATTAGATGACAGAACTAGAATTACAATATGTTTTGCTTACACGGCAGAGCAACCCGTTTTCACTCCCAACTCGTCAAATACGCCCTTCGGCGTCTGATACGACACACCATGGTACCCTTTAGCGTCTGTATGAGACGCACTAACTCAAATGTAAACACGTCGGCGTCATTATTAGACGGTCAGAGCAGCTGACGTAGTATAAAGAGCGAGAAAGTCCATGCAAGATGGGTGCGAGGGGAGGTCAGATGGGTCTAACACACACAGGCCTTTCACTCAGCAGACCGCTGTTTGTGTCCTGTGCGAAAAAAAGTAACCATTGACTTATTTACTGTAGTTTTGTTACTTAAGTTACACACTCTACTTAACGCCAGTACTTACTTTACGTAACAAACTTACTTTTTTGAACAAGAACCGCAATCTTTCCTAAGCCTAACCAAGTAGTTTTGTTGCGTAAGTAAACCTAAAAACCAAGTAAACCAACGTTGGAAATTTATTTTGAAAAAAAACTGTACACATGTAATGAGCGGAAACTGTACGTTTCCTATGAACACGGAAGTTTGTTTTGAAAAGACACTATGCATATAACAAGGGGAAACTGATACGCCGTCCGTGACACGTCCAAAACTGACAAAAGAGGGGTACCTAGAGCGTAGAGCCACTGACCAAGCGTCTGTGTTTGACGAGTTGGGAGTGAGAACGTGTTGGGTAGAGCCTTACTCCCCCCCTATCATACCTGCAAAGCCATAGGAGAAGAAGCAGCAAGCAATCCTGTTTAGCAGATTTGTATCACTTGTGCAGATGCATTCATCCCCAGAAATGGACTATTCTTTTCATTTCTGTATAAAGAACCACAGTGGAGTGAACTGCCAGTGAACTGCCAGTGCAGTGAACAGTGGAGGTTATGTACTCCAGCAAAGTACTTTTGTTTCACCATATTTGAGCATCTTCCCGCTGTCAAACCTGATAGTACTCTACAACGAGCACTGGGTAGCCAGCTGGTAAGCCACAGTTACACAGCCTCCTATGCCTATTGGCCACTGTTGGGCACTGCCGGGCAAAACCAGAAGTGGAGCTCATACAGTTGGCCCGTGGGAGATTTGAAAGGGACCACTTTGGTACTGCATGAGTTGTTTAGGATATTTTTTGTGTCCACTATGAAAAAAGAACAGATCGATCACTATGAAGCTGAAATGTGCTTATATGTAACACAAGTAATTTGTAATATTCCTTTATATTAGTTCCACTGAGTAACTAGTAGCTCACTTAGCCATGCTCCTACATTGGCTTCCGCCAGTACTGCTAAATTTAGAAAAAGGCAAGCAGGTTATGCTGCCTTAGAAGCAGGAGCAGCAGCTCTAGTACGGGGGCTCTGGAAAACCACTGTCATACAGTACATGTCATCACAGAAAAGCTCCATTTGAGGAGGAGCTGGAATAAGGCCCACTGTTTCAATTCCATTCAATTTATTGTATTAACGTCAAATCATAAGAGAAGTTATCTCAAGATACTTTTTCATATAGAGCAGGTCTAGACTGTACTCAACATGAGCAAGCACTACTAGGGCGACAGTGGCAAGAAAAAAAAATCCCCTTTAACAAGTAGAAACCTTTGGCAGAACCAGGCTCTGGGTGGGCGGCCATCTGCCTTGTGATAAGCACACTGTCTTGGACGATGGCAGAAACATGCTCTGTACTGAGGAATGTAAAATCTGCAGATATAGGGATCGACTCTTGTGACTGATCTGGGACAGAAAGAGTAGACACTACTTTTTCTTCTGACACTATGTTGTCATCTGCAGGCCCTAAAGAAAAGTTGGGTAAACGTAGTAGCACTAACCTCTGTAAAGAAGGCCTCCTTTAGTGTGAAAGTACCCTTCCTGACGCTGATTTACTGAGTCTTCATGCTTGGAGAGCAGTGTTATTCCTTGCTTCTGTAAGATTTAAAGAGGTTTGTAATTGTCATCCTATAACTGTATGCCTGTATATTTAGATTGTATCTGTAAGTTCTGTTTAGAAAGTCTGAACATTTAGGTTTCTGCCTCCAAATTCTGTTTTGTAAGTTTAAAAACGCTTACAAAACCTGGAGGAGCGGCTGAAATGTGAATAGCTGGTCAACCTTAAAGGTCAGCCCACCTTAAGTGAGCCAAACCCCCTCCCCCCCCACTTTAATCAGCAGGTGGCCAGCAAGAACTTGGGAACTAGGGGTCTTGAAGAATTGAAGCTTTTATTCATCGACAAATAGCCTAAGGCTGCATTCACACCAGATCAGGCGGTGCAGCAAAAAACACAAGTCTTCCCATTCATTTTGAATGGGGATAGTGCCTTTGGGTTGCGGCTGAGGCGGCTGCGGGGGGTGCCGAATAAGCGCAATGGCCTGCAGCGAAAAAAGTAAAACAGAATCAACTCTTAGAGAAACGCAACCTGACATCACGCTGCGCTGGCAAATCACGTAAACGGCAATCCAGAGCTGTAAAATCCAGCCAGGAAACACAAGACGGTGATCGTCGCAGTTAATTGGCCATTAAAGTGACTCTCCCTCTCCCACACCACCCTGACGTCTGATCAGGTGTGAATGCTACGAGCTGTAACGTTACTGCTAACTTCATACTCACCGCCACACGCGCTCTCTCTTTCTTTCTCTCTCTCTCGACCGCACACTTGCTAATGTGATGCACACAACCTTTGCACAAGTTATTCCTTAAAGGAGTTTGCTACTTGTATCAAACGGCTCAGGGGAGGTGGAGAGAGGTCGTCCACCACCAATCGGAAGGTCAGCAGTTCGATCCCCTGCTCCTCCGGTCATATGTCGAAGTGTCCTTGAGCAAGATACTTAACCCTAAATAGCTCCCGAAGGCCGTGCCATTAGTGTGTGAATGAGTATTTAGATTAGATCCTGGTGAGCAGGTTGGCACCTTGTACGGCAGCCTCTGCCATCAGAATGTGTGTGTGAATGTTGACTTGTAGTGTAAAGCGCTTTGAGTGATTGGAAGACTAGAAAAATGCTATAAAAATGCAAGTCTATTTACCATATAAGAAAATTTTCGTTCAAAAAACCTACTGTCTATAGTCATGGAGACCGCTGATGCTGATATAGCCTGCCTCTTTAAGCTCAATAAACACGATGATATTTGACCGGAAATTCTCCCATTTGTCCGGGACGTTGAAATATTCCAGGACGCGTGGACTGCCACCAACGGAAATCCTGATCGCCACAAAAAATCTTGTTTCCCAACACAGATAGTGTCATCTCTCTTACAGTATGTTGAACTGGCTGATTGTTGACATGTTTCAAATCTCCTTCCCTACACCTTCAATCATCCATCTCAACATCCAACCATCCGACCATCTTGTACTTTGCCTGAGCTCCTGCAGCGCTTGATGGGACAGGTTGTTATTAATGCCTTCAGAGTTTAGACTTTTCAGATGCATCTCTCTGGCCTTGCTCTGGACCTGCAGGGTCAGGGCTGCCATATAGGCTGCTGATTATATATGTATGCATAAATCTAACTAGAAGATGGCCTGACGGTGTGTGTGCAGTTTCTCCATACATGTTGGTGTGAGCGAGATAGTGAAACTACGAGTGCAGGCATGTGCACGTTTACATATGCACCTCTTTGGCTTTCTGTATTCTGATATAGTAGACGATCACCCCCTCAGCCTCCAGAGGCGCACTACTGCATTTTACATTTCTCTAGTTGAAAGTATTCACCCGAACCAAAGCCCCTTGTCACTCATGTACAGTACGGTCATATATTAACAGCATTAGCGGCACGCTTCAACTGCACGTTTTACATTCAGGTGAATAAAATATATCCTTTGAAATCCATTTATTAATAAGAACTATTGACCAGCAGTATTGACTGAAGCTCAAGGGCCTGTATCCAATAAAATCTGTTAACCTTGTGCCTGCCAGGAACTGTGGAGTCAAACATGTTGGAAGACGCAGAGGAAAAAAATAAATAAAACATGTATGTTTTATTACGTGTTCAGTAAATTGAATGTTGCGTATGAATTTTAGCGTCGCCCTCAATCAGTGCAGTAAAGCAAATCATTGTAAAGATGAAACTTGTATAGACTCTCAGCTGCATCCTTTTTCCTTTTATTATAATTTTTAATGTTTTTCGATTCTTTACCCCTAGCCAGCTATAATGATGACAAAACTGACTGTTCCCTCTCATAATTCTTCACACCTTCCCACACTTGCTTCCACCAATGACTAGAACCACATTTCCTTTGTGTGTGTGTGTGTGAGTGCAGCTCTGCCTTTCACTACTGGTTAGGGGGCTAACACCTCTTTCAGGTTAAGTCTTTTTTTTTTTCACCTCAAAAAAGAGAGCGAATAGCAGCATTTTGTGTTCCCTCCTCCTCCCTCCTTCCTTTCCTTGCCCCACTCATCTGTCAATGAAAGACACAGTTTTGCCACAAGGCATTGTGTGTTTAGCGGTGGTGCCAGCAACTGCCATTTGGGTGCAGGGAGGCAAGGGGATCCACCCCCTTTGAACTGCTGCCAAGCCAGCCAGCTTGCACCTTCTTTAATAACTTCCCCCGAAGGCACTTCCTTCTTTTTCTCTCCCGCTCCCTCCTCTCTCTCCTCTTTTTTTCTCCTTTCTCTCATTCACTCCCACCCTCCTACCTCTTCTATTTTTTTTAAATGACTGCAGTTTTCACGGGTAAAGCTGTGATGCTGATAAGAAAGGTAAAGGCTGCTTTTAACTGACAGCCTGACATCAAATCTCTGTGGAAAACACACGCAAATGAGTAGAGGGTTAAGAGCATGTGTGGACTTACAGACAGAGGCTTATGGAGTGTGTTTTCTAGAATAAGATTTAGTTGGTTTTGTAAATTGTATTAAAAATCCACTTAACACGTCAATGTGTTGTTTTGTTAATTTAGAAAAATCTTCAATACGAGTCCATTAAGTTGCACACATCTATTCCGGTATGCCTCAAAATAAAACATCTTTAAGAATCAGAAAAAGCATGCTCATTACAAGTTTAACTTTTAACAGATAAGAGTACAAATGAAAACTGTTTTTTGTACTGGTTGGCACTCATATCAGTACTATTACTCCTTATAAGCACATAAGAAGGGTACTGATGAATAAAAACAATTTCTGAGTCATATAAATGTATTTATTTACTTGTCGCCACACGGTTAATATGTGAGTCTTCTGAAGTAAGAAAGTAAAAGCAGTTTTATTGTATGTATACATGCCTTCTAAAACACCTTGGCCAAGGACAACAGATGAAAAAATAGCCTTTTGGCTAATTCTGGCATTTTTTATACATGTGTATTTATTAATTTGCACTGTCCCTTCATAAATAAATTAAACTAAACTAAACATATAGTAAACTACAAAGGAGACAGGAAGTTAGGGTGAGTTGAATAATATATATTTTTTATATTTTATTGTTTTTTCAGCATTTAAACATACAAAACTACAAATTTATAAACAATATAAATAAATAAATAAATACATATTTTTAAAATAGAAAAACAAAAAAAAATAAAACAAAACAAGGATCTCTTGGGAGTGTGTAACACTGTCATGCCACAATATCACACCTCAAGAGCATAAACGATTATGTGATGCACAGAGAACAAGGATGGGACACCCGAATATCAGTTGTCATGGCGATCATTGCTACCTATCACTTACAGATAGGGAATAATGAATTTCAGAAATTCCACCACAAGTACAAAAAATAAGACATACAGTAGACACTAGTGAAGGAGAGAAAATAAAACTAATTTTTTGCACTGCCTGGCTGTGATTGTTCTTCCTCCCTCTCTTATAGCCAGCCTCTCTGCGGGCCTCTCAGGACAGGGTTAACTCCACTACCACCATTAAGGCCCTCTGTGAACTCCCGACCTGTCAGTTCCACTGTACAACACCATGGCCCCGGGACAGACAAGCTGGAGTGGAGAGGTAAAGAGGAAAAAAAGGCAGAGAGACCTGGCTAAAAGCACAGTAGCCAATAGGTGTCATATTAAGGGTGTGTAATACACTATGTCACCTCAATGGCGTATGGGCCATTAAGGCTATAACCTCATACACCGTGGCGTTTATTTTGTCACTAGGGATTATTTGGAACAAACGGGCTTGCCGGGGAATGTGTGTGTTGTTTGTGTACGCTTGTATTCTGTTGTTGGAAAAAATGTATTGTTTGTGTACAGTGTGTGTGTGCCTTGTTGTGTATTATCTACAGAATATTTATCTCTTTAAATCCATGGCCACCTTATTTTTACGTGTGCCTCCAGTGTGTGTGTTTGTGTATGCATGTGGTGCGTACTTTGCATGGTGTGTCTGTGGCGGTGTATTAAAGGATGGCGGGTTGAGGGGGGGGGGTCTGAAATGAGAATGTAAATACAGGCGTGAGCTCACCCAACTCCCCCCACCGCCAACACCACCATCACCTCCTCGTAGTCGTCCTCCTCCTTTTTCCTCCTGTGTGAGGGTGAGCCAGCTAGGGGGTGACCTTGCCCAGTGTAATTAAAGTGAAACACCTTGACTTGTCACCATTGCCTGAGACAGCTTAAATCTCCCTAATGTAAATGGAGGCTGCCGCTGACGTGCTGCTAGGCATGGCCGCGGAGAAGATACAAGCGCTGGTGATCCATCTCTGTACCAGTACACACACACACACATATGCACACACTCCCTCTCTGTCTCCCTCTTTTGCTTTTTCTCACTCTCTCTCTCTTTCTCTCTCTCTCTCCCTCTCTCTCTCTTTCTGACACACACACACACACACACACACACACAAATGTACACAATCTTTCTTTCTCTTCTTCTACTCTGTCTTTCATAAACACCCTCCTTCCTCTCTCCTCACACCCATCTTTGGCATTCTGCAACCCCCACCTCATCTTGCTGTCCACTGCCTTTATTTATTTTACACCCCAGACAGCACAATGCTTACCTTTTATAGCAGCAGCAGCAGCAATGCCTCATGGGATCGCTCAGGTGTTGTGGTGAAAGGAGGCACAAACATGGAATGATTCAGATGGTAGTCAAATTATCAGTCATATCAACAAGAACATAATACAAATAATTTTCTTGTTGTCAGCCTTGTGATTTATACGAGACAATTCATAGTGCATTTAGAAGTGTATTGGATGCGGCTTATTTGGTGTTTACAAGTGCTTCATGACATTTCTTGGAGACTTTCCACCAGGGCTCGAGCTTAAGGACATTCCATCGTCCCGGGGCCGAAAAACAATACGATCGGGGAGGATTAAAATACATTTTGGGACGCATTTGGGACGAGAGTTGAAGACAAATACCCTGCTAATGTTACAATGAATGGCGATGAAAATGAGTGCACGTTTTGTGTAGCATACAGTTCTTATTAAACCTCCCTGACTACATAAACACACACATGCACACGCACTATCAGTGTCCCCCGAT
The DNA here is from genome assembly GCF_015220745.1 of Sebastes umbrosus. Classification (NCBI taxonomy): domain Eukaryota; kingdom Metazoa; phylum Chordata; class Actinopteri; order Perciformes; family Sebastidae; genus Sebastes; species Sebastes umbrosus. The sequence continues at coordinate 10,170,440 of NC_051279.1, forward strand.
TTGCTGGTCTCTGACCTCACGACAGCCACTGTGGCAACAGGGAATCATTCCAAAGTCAATGAGGTAATCTTGCTAATGTTAACTTTAACGTTACCAGTTAGCTAATGTTAGACTGTTTGATGTTAACGGTAACGTTACAGTTAACGCACCATTTAGATTTACAGTGAGTGAGCTGATGATAACCTTACATTAACTTCGAGGTGTCAAAACACCGCAACAACTCAAATCATGTTACTAATGTTAACCTACTTACTCCTCTTCATCCCTTATGGGTAATAAGGCTGCAATGAGATCTCTCCATCGCATTTTGTCCATGGCAACACGCTGCTACTCTCCCCATGACAAGTACATCTTGTCCAGCAGCTTCTCCATCTTTAGGACGCCCCAGCTAGCGGGGCTGGTTCTAGCTTTTTGGGGGCTCATATGGGAAAATCTCGTCTTTTCACCAATGCAACTTTGTACACATTAAAAATATAATTTTATGTAACTGAGCTGCATAACATCAAAATTAAAAACAAACATCCAAATTATAAATAAAAAAACAATAAAATGACTTCTTAAAATAAAATTAATGAATTGTAAATGTATGAAAAAAAAAAAAAAATCACTGTTTTATTTATTTTTAAGAATGATTTTTAGATTTTAAATTTGGAACGGTCCACATTAATTTCCGGACGACTTGGGTTGTATTTCGGGACGGTTCCGGCAGGGCGGTGAAAAACATTAGTTTTGAGCTCAGCTTCCCACGCTGCTCTGCAGCTTGTCCGTCTTTGTATTCGGGGGCACCAGATCAGGCTGATTGATTGATCCTGTTTTCTCGCTGAGGGCAAACACATGGCTCATATCTGCTGCCAGTTTCTTTGGGAGTCGGGGTGGATAGCGCTACAGAGATGGCAATTAGCAGTGAAATTCTGTTGACTTTGCCCTTCAATTAAAGCTCTGTTATACAAAAGTCTTGTTGACCCTTCTGTCCTGCCCTCCATTAGAAGTCATGGCAACACATTGCTGAAAGACGGCCGACTAAATTCCAGGCTCATTTGCTGTTTGGGGAACCGGGGACCGCCTGAAACGACAACAGAAGCAGGACCAGGGGCTCCTGCCAAAAAATCGCCCTGTCTGAATGCCACAATGGCATGTGAAAGAATGCTATGTGCCCCCTGTGCCAACTTTACCAGTTGCCGGTGCCCTGTGCCAGGCCTCCCCCCCACTATTCCCTCCTGTGCCCTGCCCAGGCAGTGGGCACCGTGACAGGAGGCAGACGCCCATCATGTGTCTGCACCAGGCAGCGTGCCCTCTTGCCCTGATCCCTGGGGCAGTGTGTACTGTCCCGTACTCTTCTCCGGAAGATGCCAAGGACTGTGGGTGGTGCCAGGCAGCGGATATGTCCCGCAGTACACACACACTCTGATGGGCTTTGAGGAGGCCCGGTGGTTGTACAGCAGTGCCAACTCAACAGGGAATTATCCTGGCAGAGAGGCTTGTTTCTCTGTTTTTCTTGCCCTCCAGTAACGGCTCTGCTGTGGGAATCCTCTCTCCTTTGGTAGATACCTCTAGACAGGCGCTGATTGAGGTAGAGTCTTTAGTAGGGGTGGGACAAAAATGATTGCAATTTGTATTTTTTTACTATTTTGAAATCCATTTTTAAAAAAGAATGATTTGCTTCATTTGAGTCTATGGGAAGGTAGAAGGAAGTTACCACTATTATTGTTGTAGTCAGAGTAACGTGACGTCGTATCCGTTTCGTATCCGTCACCAAAACAAACCGCAACAAAAGTGGTAAACATTACACACAAAGTAAAGTATAGAAACACTTTCGGTTTCACACATCGACAGGAAAAGCAGAGCTAGACATCATGGCTACAGCTGCATGCTAACTCTGTCATGGACAGGAAACATTATCCTATTGCGGTAACGTGCGGTCAAGCCAGCCGCCGCTCGCATCTCTGTGGTCAAATCGGCCGACGTTGCAGAGCAACCATACACTGACATTTATGTTAAATGCATTCAAACGGCCCCGATGAAGCTGACCATGGATGTGTAAAGAGAGCAAAGCTAACGGGAAAGCTAGCGACGGACATGTTAGGTTAGCGGAAGTATATACCGTACGTGTGACTACCTGCGGTTTTCAAAGTAAGGTGTTGACAAAGGGAACTATATATACAAAATACATTATATGGAAATGAGATTGATTAGATTATATTCACCAGAAGTATAAAACATTACATGTCCCTTATAAATTAAAAATAAAATACCACTAATTTGTGAGGGAAAGTCCCTAGAAGTGTATGATTCAACTTTTCCCATGGTCTAGTGTTAAAAAAGTTAACAAAAATCGCAATCAATTGTAATATCGAATCACAATACTTAAAAATCACATTACATATCGAATCGGTACCCAAGTATTGTGATAATATCGAATCGAGAGATAGGTGTATCGTCACAGTCCTCGTCTTAAGTGTCTGATTGCATAACCTCCTACATTATTTTATATCATACAGATAGAAAACAGTGAAGAAAAATTTCATGATCCTGATGCTTGTGGTACTGACGGATTTGATAATATTGGGTCATCCACATATGCGAATCCATATTTTTCCCCTTCTTACAAAGACTTGAAGGCACACACTGAAGACGTAGAGCGTTTACCTGCCTGCGTGCTGTAGCATCATAGACAAGTACAGGTTTAGACAGCAAGGCAACGGAGAGAGACAACAAACAAGCATGCTGCTATTGTGATGGACAGCCTCCACTGTGAGGTTCAGTATGTCAATGTGTTCGGTGTGTGATGTAGCAACTGCTTCAGCCACGGGGGTCTATAGGAAAAAAAAAAGAGTGAGCGAGTAAGGGAGAACGCGTGGGAGAGAGAAAAGAGAACCAGAGAATGAGCAATGAGCTCAGGTGGGTCTGACATCTGCATTCACTTCCTGTCTTTTTCCGAAGGAAGGGAGGGAGGAGGAGGGAGAGGTGAAAAGAAAGGGGTGGTGGGTGGGGTGAGGGGGGGCTTGAAGAAAACAAGTGCGAGATGAAGGCCTTTCTGGAGGCTACAAAGGAGCTGCACACTGGAAAAGGACTGGGGAGCCCTCAATGGGGCTGAAGAACACACAGACAAAACTTGGGAAGGAAGAAGGCATGTCTTACAATGGCACCGGGCCCCATGCTTGGTTCAAAGAGCCAGTCAGAAATACAGAAAGAGGAAGAGAGCGAAAGACAGAATGGAAATGATGGACCTGCTGGGAAGTATAGTAGTCGTAGCAGTAGGGGGAGGGCAGGGGGACTGGTATATATGCTGGGCAAAAGGCCACCGAGTTTTCTCAGCTATTCATTTGAAAACAAACTGTGCGGCACAGGCAGGCGCATCTGGGTGTGGAGTGGATTTTGTCTTGGTCCTCAAAAAAAAAAAAAAGGCCCACCGGTGCTCCATGTGTGGCCCCATGCTAAAAGTCAGACCGAGAGACGGAATAGTCTGAGAGCAAAAAGGGGGAAATTAGGAGGGAGGTGAAGAAACAAGTAAAAACAAATTAGGAGAGTTGGTGGGAAAGGAAGTGAGGGTGAACAGTGGATACACTATTGATGATGTCATACCATTGCTGCAGTGACTCAAATAATTCAGCAAATGAGTCTTTATTCTGAGAACATTGGACAGGCCTGCAATTCCTTGTGAGGCGGTTGAAGCGCGTTAAACCTTTTCCTTGAGACTTTATCTTTGCTTGTATGCACGCTTACAGCTAAAATGTCCCACAATTTTTCTTAAGTTTGTTCTATTATTTTTAGGGCTGTCGAAGTTAACGTAATAACGCTTTAATGCAAATTCATTTTAACAGCACTAATTTCTTTAATGCATTAACGCAACTTGCGATTTTTAGGTTGTTGTGGGCTCAGTTTTAAAGCTAGAGTGAAGATACTGGCATCATATGAATCCATTGATACCAACCATGTCATACCAGCTTGTCGCGAAGGAGGCTAAATAACGCTCCAAACTTGGCATGACCATTTTCAAAGGGCTCCCTTGACCTCTGACCTCAAGATATGTGAATGAAAATAGGTTCTATTGGTACCCACAAGTCTCCCCTTTACAGACATGCCCACTTTATGATAATCACATGCAGTTTGGGGCAAGTCATAGTCAAGTCAGCACATTGACAGCTGTTGTTGCCTGTTGGGCTTGAGTTTGCCACGTTATATGTGAGCATTTTCTTTTTATCCTAAATGCAGTACCTGTGAGGGTTTCTAGACTATATTTGTCATTGTTTTGTGTCATTAATTGATTTCCAATAATAAATATATACATGCATTTGCATAAAGCAAGCATATTTGCCCACTCCCATGTTGATAAGAGTATTAAATACTTGCCAAATCTCCCTTTAAGGTACATTTTGAGCAGATAAATATTTGTGCGATTAATGACGGACAATCATGCAATTAATCAAAATTAAATATTTTAATCGATTGACAGCCCTAATTATTTTACAATTAGATTTAATTTTGATTCAATATCTGTCATGTGAATTTAATAGCATTGTACTGGTATGGCAGTTAGCCTCAGCGTTTTCTGTGGACACGGCACACAAAGAGAGAAACCGAGTGACAGTGAGCTGTTTGCATGTCCTTGGGATGCCGGTGTCATTGTCAAGGCTTATCAGAATCTAGGGGCAAAGAATGAGCGGAAAGGAGGGAGGGACGGGGGAGAAAAAGGGGGACGAAAAATGCACATGGCTTTAATAAAACTTTATCAGGAGTTACCTCAGCTCTGTCTCCCTCCTCCACGCCACCCCAACCCCCTCTCCTCTGCTACCCTGTGACACCGTGGCTCTAATATTCAAAGAGCTCCGGGTGCGCGGCTGCGGGAATCACGTTTAACTTCACCAATTTCTTATTGCCTGTCAGTCTCTCTAATTTGATCTGGCGTCGGACAGTTACAGTTTTGGACAGCGGAGTCACGGCACATATTGGCAGGGAGACTGGCAGCTAATAAAAGCCAGCTTGGTATTTACTCCCCTTTTCCTTTTATTTATAATATATCTCAATATTGTTATTATGAATATATATGCATTTAAGCCTCACCTATCTCTCCGGGTGGCTTCTCGGTTAATAATATGTTATTGATTTCCATACAGGACTGGCTATATATCTGTTTTAATTTAAAGGCCTTATCGCTCCCTCTGTGATTCACGTGAACCCTTCCTTTATTTCTTTTTCTTTTTTCTTTTTTTTCTCTCCCTACAGGCATTATTAAGTCTCTGTAGGAGTATAGGTAACATGTTTTTTACAGTCTGACTCGTTACTTTATATGAGGGAGGGATACTCATTACAGGCCCCGAGTCAGCCTTCATCTTTTCTTTGACAGATTGGATCAAGGGCAGGGGGGGTCAGGTAGTGTGCCTAGATTTAGATGCTGACAAATTAAAATAGAAAAGAATGATATTTCCACAGACATGGCCTGGTTCTTGATACAGTAAAAATACCGACCTTGGTGTAATTTTGTAAAAGTCATTAATAGTTCATCCTGATGCTGGACTTGATTTCTTTACTAGTTCATCCATTCAGAGGACAACAGGGACAAACTGCCTCGCCTGTGAAACCTTTGGCCAACCCCATTGGCTAGTTAGACCTCTGAGGGCACTGCCTCGCCCTCTATCCCCTTGGCCCATCTCCTCCCACCAGAATGTTAAAGGGATGGAGATGAAGGAGCGGAGTAAAGGAGCAGGAGGAGGAGGAAGACGAGGAGGGCTCGGCGGGAAGGAGGAATAAGCAGCGCATGTATATATGCGAAATATATGCGCCATCAGCAGAAAAGGGCCTGAGTCAGCCGTTTGCCGGGCCTTGCCGCATGCTAAAACACATAGAGGCAAAGCCCATTAAAAATGAATGCCACACGATAATCACATTCACACTTAAAATTTAATGTTGGTACGCTGCGGCCGACAAAGAGAAGGCGGCATAGGGCGCTGTAATTATGACCGTGTCTCCTGTACTTCCTACTTTGAGGTGACGCCTTTGCTTGGTCTCTGGAAGTGCTTTCTGATTCAAGGGGAACCGGGGGCAGGTCATGTAGTGTTGCAATTAGCTTAAAGGACTACATAGACCACGCTGACATCTTCATAAGGGTGAGAAAGTCTTTATCATAAGTCAAGTGTTGTGAAAGATAAATCCCACATATAATCTTATCCCACCTTTTTTTGCATGTCTGTCCAGATTTGCACATCCTGGAAGAGGGTGTTTTTTTTCCCTTTATCCTTTTCCACTCTCCCCATCTTTTTCAAAGACCCCTTTTTTGTCTTTTAATTAAAATAAATTGTGAAAGTGTTATGATAAAAGTATATGATGGCCGTTCAACTGCTCACTTACAGTATATCTCATAAGTTGTTGCAGCAATTTGTGGGTTGATACCATTTGTTACACAGATTTGGTCCTAAATTTAACCCTTTTTTACCACTCGAGAATTCATCAAAATGATCAATAATCCCTCCAAAATACCACATTATGACACCAAGACCTTGAGGAACACCATAGAAGAAGTCATGTTGTGATTTGGTATCTAAAACTTTTGCGATTTGGAGATTTCTGCAAGAATTGCATTTTTCGGCGATTGGATGGCGAGCACTTCTGTTGTATAAACTGCTCAGAAACCCCCTTATTGTCGGTCTACCTAGGAAAGCCATACTTCCTCTGAATGCCCTAGATCTCTAGTTTGTGGCTGTAAAGTGTCATGAGGCTGTGATTATCCTAGAGGTAACAACAACTCATTTTATACAGTGAGGTCAAATTTTAAAAAATGGTCTCACTACAATAAAATTGCTACTATGGGGACTAACATCATCACACACAAATACAATTTAGCTCATTTGATCCACAAGAGTCTCAGCTTTACAGCCATTCACGATTTATGCATTTCCAATAATAAAGTTTATCATCGTAAAGTTGGCATGTCTGTGAAGGGGACACTCGTGGGTAGCCAAATAACCCATTTTCATTCACATATCTTGAGGTCAGAGGTCAAGGGACCCCTTTGAAAATTGCCATGCCAGTTTTTCCTCGTCGAAATTGAGCGTAGATTCGTAGTGTTATTTAGTGATCTAAGCGACTAGCTTGCATAACATTGTTGTTACCAATGGACTATTTCCATATGATACCAGTACCTTCACTCTTGCTCTAAAACCAAGCCTGATAATAGCCTCTGAAGGAGTGGAAGAGGTCAAAGATTTTTTTCAGGATTTTTTTTTCTGAATTGAGGGTTTATGGACAGAGGATGCCGTATGCTTTAAACATTATAAAGCCCTTTGAGTCAAATTTGTGACTAGTGATTTTGGGCTACATACGTGAAAATGAGTTCACTGTGCACCATAACTTCATCCTTAAACAAGTAAACATTTTCTTTTTCTTGACAGTAAAGAAAGGACAGTGGAAAATGGAACAACTCCATCGCCCACCAGCCGACCTAAAAGCTTGCATGCAGCATTGGAGCCCCCCCTGGTGAGAGTGCATGGGGCCTGGGGTGGTGGGGGGGGCTCATTTGGGGAGGCAGCCAAGACAATGAGCGGGTGGGTGGCGGCGGGAAGGATTGAGGGGAGGGGGGAGGACTCCACTCCAATTCTAGCTCAAGTGGGCTGAAGATGGCTGAGAAGTGCACTTCCCTTCAAAGAAGGCAAATTAATGTTCTTCTTGCCCAAACATAATATTGTCAGAGAGGTGCACAATAGGAGACTCTCACCAGTGTTTCCTTGTGCTTCTGTGTGAGTGTGTGCATTTACAGTATGTGTGTGTGTGGGTGTGTATGTGTGTGTAAATGTGTGGCCATGACGGCCCCACTTAACCTACCATCCTTGGTCCATAAGAGAGTAGGAACCTCCTCCTGGTCCTCCTCCAAGGTCAGGCTAGAGTTTCTGAAAGACACTCTCCCAGTCAATTTTACCTCCTTATTCAGGCAAAGGATATCTCTTTTAACCTTTTCCCCTGCTTCTCCATCCTCCCGTCAATTACAAAAACCCTGGGCATCTTCTTTTGACAATGACAGGGGTCCTTGGAAAGAGAGGAAAAGAGAAAAAAAGAATAGCAACACACTTTTGAATGAATAAAGAGAGACAGCAATGCAATCTAGGCTAGCCAGAGGTTGACTGGTTGAGTGCAGCTAGTACTATTCATCTCCCCAAAATGCAGATTACTTTTTGCTCTGTTAGTCTTTTCTCATTGTGAAATGTTTAAATTTAAACTTCGGACAACAAAGAGCGGCTCTTCGGACATAAAACAAGTGAAATACGTTTCTTTTTTATTTAATTTGATTTAGTCTTATACCAGATCATTCTTCTAATACCAATTTATTGAAATCATACATATGTTAAGGTGAAAATTATGCAAAAGTCTTCTATTTTGAGACAACTAGACCACTAAAATGAATAGACAAGTGTCAAACACAGACGAAGGCAGCGCTACCTATAAGAGTGAAGTTTTTTTCTTTATCTAGGTCACAATATGTGGAACAATTTCAACAGATGGGCTGCATCGTACTCCCCAGGCGAACAGAAGTTAGTTTCTCTCTTTCTTTCTCTTACTGTTGCCCCTGTACCCCTCCTCTGCCTTAAAGGATTCCATCATCGGTGGTTTGTTGCAGGCAAATTCGAGTGCATGTCACACACATATACATGCATGCATACACACACACTCGCACACATACACACACACACTGTTTAGAACAAAGATAAAGACAAAATGTGGCCAAGTAGGTCAGAAATAATTATTTTTTCTTACTTAATGGTGAGCTATTAAACCAGAAATGATCACATTACATAAAAGAGTATGCTGTAATGTACAAATGTACAAATCATGTCATGATAATGGTATGAGCGCATTTATATATTTACATTTATGCTAAATGCAGTACCTGTGAGGGTTTCTGGACAATATTTGTCATTGTTTTGTGTTGTTAATTGATTCCCAATAATAAATAAATACTTACATTCCCATAAAGCAAACATATTTGCCCACTCCCTTGTTGATAAGAGCGTTAAATACTTGTCAAATCTCACTTTAAGGTCCATTTTGAACAGAAACGAACGAGTGAAAAAAGGATGGAAAGCAAAAAAAAATGCAGTGAAGTTGATCAGGCAAAGTAAGAGCGGGAAAATGAAGAGTGGGCAGAAAACGGCTATGATGTGGATCCTGATGGAGTTTCAAAACCAGGGATAGATGCTAATATTTTTGAGCACTGGCCCCACATCATGATAACGATAGCCTATAATTCACCTTCGCTCTCATTTTTACTGAATAAAGCTTGAACACATCATAATGTAACTCAATGCAACCTCCGTTAATGTTAGCTGTTACCTCCGTTATTTTACCAAGCCCAAGCAGGACTGTGCTGCCCACCAGCTGCTAACAACTAACAGCTAACGTTAAGGGTTCGGCGACTAGAAGGCATTAATGCTGATCTCTTGATCGCATCCCTAAAAATGACTCCTCGTTTTAACTTCACGAATCAGCCGTTCCTCATCCATTGGCGTCCAACTAAAGTTCTGACACACACACACTTGAGAGCGCATGGACAGACAAAGTATGTGATGAAAAAAAGGCACCCTGGGGAGATGTGGGATGCTGTTTGGAGGTCTTATGGTCCAACAGCAGCACAGACGACAGAGAGGTAGCTTTGGAAACACACACACATACACAACAGAAAAGCCGTGGTTAGGTGGTGGAATGCAGAAGCGTGTGTGTGTGTGTGTGTGTGTGTGTCTGTGTGCGTGAGAGACGTGGACATACAGTAGAAAGAGACAGTCGGGGGTGGAGTGTGTGAGTGTAGAAGGGGGTCCCATATAATGGAGAGGCTCCACCTGTTTACACTTCTTTGCCCCCAGCATTCTTGAGCGGGCCCCTTTAGAGGGCCCTCGTTCCCGACAGCCAGCTAACTGCTCCTGGGGAGCCCTCCGCAGGGACCACCAAAAACCAGCTGAAGCCTCGAAGGGCTTCCTGAAAGAGAGAGAGGGAGGAGTGTGCATGGGGAGGCGAGGGCATGACAAACAGGCAAGATAGAGCAAGAATAATAGCAATAAAACTAAATAGAGAAAGCAAGCAAAACAGACAGAGACAACTTAAAAGAGTGTATCACTAGTGAACCACTTCCAAACAAGCCTTTCTAATGAGGTCCGCTATTAATACAGAAAAAGGAACGGAGAGAAAAGCAAAGAGCAGGAGGGGCTGGTGGTGGACGAGGAAAAAGAATGAACGAATGGGTGAATGTGTGCGAATGCCATGTGTGTACTGAATCACTTTATCTTTGTTTTTCTGCGACTGTACAATGACCTCTGTTTGGGGCCGGGAGGAAGACAGTAGCGGGCTGAGGATGGGGATGAAGAGAGGGAGGAGGCGGAACGGGGTGTTTGGGTAGTGGGAGGCTAACAGGCTAGACACCAGGCCTTTGTGTGCAAATTTCCCAGCAGCGCCTTACCAGTTAATTAAGGAGGTCAGTGAAAGAGGGAGAGAGAGAGGGATAGAGAGACGGAGAGAGAGAGGGAGATGTAGAAGGTGGGGGTCGGCCCTAACGAGCTGTCCGCAGCACATGAATGAGGGGTTTGTCCTAAACTAAGCAGCGAGAGGCCAAACAATGTCAGCAGCAATTAGCAACCAGTGGTGGGCAGCCAAGGGCCTGTTGACTGAGCAAGCAAAAGATGTGAGAACCAAAATAGGAACACGGACATGCAGACACACAGTTACAAACATCCAGGAATAAATAGGATGGAGCGTGAGCAGTAGGAGGCGGGTGGCAGAGGAGGCAGAGGCGGGTCATGTTGCCTTCACCTCTCCACACAGCAAGGCCTTGACCCTACTGGCTGAGTGCTTTGAATGTACAATACTGGCAGAAGGTAACAAAGGCCATAGGTGTAGCAGTGTGATCTGTATGCTCAAGTTACACTTGATATGGTAGCTAGAAGCTCAAGCACAATTTCTCAGCACAAAGCTAAAATAAAGGGCTTTCTCTCTCTACTGTGTGAGATTGAATTATCATTATTTTTTTTTTGTAAATTGCTTTGTTAGAAAGGCATTGAAATTGTTTCAGGACAAGTCACTCCACTCAGCTCTCCAGCAACTCTGTTTTTGGCTCCTACCATTCTCCTCTCCTGTCTGTTACCGTTCTTGGCACAATGCGAAGACTTCAGTCTTTGTTTCATTCTAATCTTGGAGGTGAAGTGGCCCTCTTGTACCTCGGGCTCTAATCGCTGGCAGAGACGGTGTTCTCTAGTGGCGCTGGACTGCGACGAAAACCCGACATCCCCACAAAAGAGAAAGAAAACTGCTGCGTTCAGGCTTTGTGTGCAAATATAAAAGCATACAAAAGCGGGAGCCTGAGATAGTGTCAGAGTTAGAATGTTTTCACTCTCCAGTTCTAGATATGGATGATATTTTTTTTAATATGGGGGTTATTTGTTGGCCACTTGTTGGGAGGAGGGAGGGCGGTAGTCGGTGGCTGTGAGAAAGTGGAGCCTGCAGACGGTGGGCTGTGAAGAAAGCAGGTTGTGGTGTCGTGGAAAGACTAGAGGGTTCACCGGCTGTTGGAGAAGATGGTCACAGAAGGGCATGAGAAATGTACTTTGTAGGGATGTGACGGTGAGGACATTTTCCCACCGGTTAATAAACTTGTGACAACACCGGCTTTACCGATCACACCGGACGTTTTAGAGGAAAAGATGACGTCAATATATTTAGCTCGCCTACTTTGATCTTTAACGTTGAATGGCTGTGTGTCTCGCCTTTCCGGTCGAGTTTTTGCTAAGGCTAAGGGGCTGCAGGTTTCAACTCGGCGCTGTGACCGCTCTGTCCTCCGCTCGGCGATTGCCTCATTAACATTGTGGTTCACTTAGCATTGGGTTTAAATCTGAAATATTGCCAAATAGGTGCTTTTGCTTTTCACTTTGACACCGAATCGCCCGCCATTGTCTTGTCTGTCAACGCTCTCTTGTCCCGTGTGCGTGAAATTTGACTCCTGCTACTCTGAGCTGAGACTCCGTACGGAGCAGACACTTTCACTTTCAGTTTGTCGCGTCCGTCGTCTAACTATGTATAGATAATATGACGCTGATCCACATAAATTAACTAAATGGGTTTTATTCCGATAAAAAAAGCATAACGACTGTGGGGGCGGTGGGCAGGTAAGGTAATTGGTGTATGCCCGAACACCAGTAACACCAATTACCATGGCAAGCCTAGTACTTTATAATTGGCAAACAGGTTTTTTGGTGGAATTATGACGACACATGAGAGAAACAAACTATGGAACCAAACCTGTGGGTCTGATAGACTTTATTAACACGGAATAAAGCCGAGACAACTCTGCAGACAGTCTGTGTGATAAGTCAGACATCACCTTATACAGACACATTTATGCTGGCACAAACGTAATCGGTGTTTGCCTGAACACTGTGTAACACCGGTAACGCCAACTTCAGCGGCAACCCTAGTGCTTTGTAACAGGTTTCTTAATGTGCTCAGACTTTTACTTTAATTTTGTTCAGTACATGTATATTATGAAATGGTTCTGAGTAGGTATTCCAACTTTTTACCATGTATTATGAATCAGAGTGGATATATTATGAATGTCATGCATTTACACAGCCCATTTACACTAATTACCCCATTCCCTCCCTCTTGCCGTGCAGATATATTGCTCAAAATGTGCCGATAAACCAATCTCCAATCCATCTAATCTACAGACAAATAAATCCATTCATATTCTCACTCGCGAAATCCAGCCTCCCGTGTACTCTAAAGAGGGGAGAGCGATTCATCGGGACAAGTCCCTCCTGTCCTTCAGAGCGATCCATAATGCTGCTCAGCCAGTAATCAGGGCATATATGGGCTGGGTGATCAGTGACAAAAGCCAGGCAGGGAGACATCAACCTGCTGGAGTTGTGGAGAGGGGAGGGGGGCTGGCAGGATGAGCGTGGTGGCGATGGAGGTGGAGTAATCAGAATCCCATCCTGCCCCAGTCTCCAGAAATTGCCATGCAGATTTAAAGCCTATAAAGGAGCATCCTTGGACTGCTCCTTCTCCCCACTGCCACTCCAGCACAGCACAGACCTTCTCCACTCCCCTCCTGCCTTCCTCACTCCCTCTCTCTGGCGTGCTTATTGGAGGCAGGTAGCCCCCAGATGCGGGGCCCAGGTTACCGTAACCTTGGTGGTGAGATCGGCTGTTCGCCTTCATGCGGCCGGCTATTCATCAACATGGAGGGGGCGGCGGTGTGGGGGATGGCGGTAGAGGGGCAGAATATGCAGCAGGGGGAAATGAGCGTCCAAGACAGCTTCCCAAAAGGGTAACAAATCACCCTCCTTTCCCTAATCCGCCAAGGGGGGACTTGATGGACCAATGGTCACAATATGGGGCTGTAGAGATACATGGGTTTGACAAATCAAATATGGGGGCTCATCTGGGATTTAAAAAAAAAAGAAATCAGCTGATAATACTCTCAGATGCTGTGACGTTATATACTGTAGTACCGTGAGAGTACTCTAACAAATAATAACAAGTAGATGTGTCTTTGTTTTGCAATATTAATTTGTCCCATACTCTACATAAATATTACATGATAAACCTACAGACTGCTGCAGTAAATCCAAATTGCCATGCAAGGCTGTACGGCAAGAGTCTTATCAGCAATATCCCACTGATCGATCGCTGCGGTCGCATTATCAATCATCCATCATCGCATTGATATCTCCGCAATACCTATAATCTCACCTGATCAGAATCATTGATCAATACTGTAGCAGAGATTGATCTCCCGTGCCAGTTGGATTGGGTGACAGTGACACAGGAGGAGCGCGTTTGCAAAATGAGCAGCATAGACCATGACATCCCTCGCACTAAAAATACAAAGAGCAAATTTAAATACGCGTTCGCAAAAAATAGCAGCCAAGCTGTGTGGAATATATCTTTTCTAAATTTGAAGCAAAGGGAATCCCATTTCCGCTACAAAGAAATATTTCATGTGGCATATTACAACGTAATTACCCCTGATCTTGCATTTGTGATGACGGGTTTCCTCCCCATTGGAGAATACTGAGCTAGTGGCTTGTATTCAGCAGGGAAAACAGGCAGCCGTACGGCACAGTACCACTCAGAATCTCCTCTGCATAGGACCTTAATCATCCTGGCTCGGTGTGCATGTGCATATAGGGAGATTTGTGTGTGCGAGCAGGGTTGTGCGTGCGCGTCTTGCGGTGGGTGTTTTCCAATAAGTGTGTATATTTGTGTGCATTTGTGTAAGTGTGTTCCTCGCTGCTGTGTATGACAGAGAGAGGGAGAGAGAGATTGAGAGAGAAAACTCGTCCCTCAATTCCCCCGTGAAGCCCTCTACACCAATTTTCAACCATGGGCAATCACTCACTCAGCATACACATCTACATAGAGGCTGATGAGATCCTCCGTGGGCTCTACCATGTGACTGCAGCTCGTCATCTACTGTATGTGCCTCCCCTTTGCGCTCCTATTCCAACGCTGTAGCCACTGGAGGGCGGGGGGGAGAGGAGGGGATGGTGTGGATGATCTACATACACTTATGATACATAGGTAATCTCTGAGGGGCAAATCAATGATACTCCCCGCTATGTTTCCCTTTGAATTGGAGAAGAATCCGTCATTTTTGCATGCCCATTATTGGTAGGGGTGATATGTCTTCCAGTTTTCAATGTCCTTGCACCTGGATAGGGGTGCTTTAATACATTGTGCTAACCACAATGACTGATATGGATGGATGTAGGGTTGTAGACTTGGATAGATTAGAGCTTAAAAGAATGTCCACCCTCAAGCTGTGATGTTAACATGGGGCACTGTATGCTGAGAGTTCATTAGTGTAATTGCCAGAATATTACCCATTGGCATGGTCATAATGTATAGAATATTAATACTATAAATCTCCATTCCTCTTTCATTCAGCGGGGTATAACCAACATCGTCGCATATTAATGAAAACTTTTTTAAGGAGAGGCGATAAAACGACGGGCTCTCCTGTCACTATAGTCTACTCTTCCTACACACTGACAACCATTTATATCCACATCTGTTTTGTTTTGTGCATGTATATGTGCTGTAGCTGGCTTCGTCTCCTGGGAAAAATGCTATTTTGACGGACTAAGAGAGGGAATTTCCTCAGAGTTGCACAACAGGGCACCTCCTCTTTCTAACTACCAGCCCTCTCCCTCTCTCTCTCTCTCTCTGCTGATGTCAGCACATAGCCCACCATGGTTCTGGGACCACAATTGCTATTTAAAGAGTAGACAGATGTGTAGGTGGAGGGTCAATATGGGGTTTTGAAATTATCCCATTGTTGTTTTTTTTAGAATAAACAATAGAATACTTTGTGTTGTTGATGGGTTTTCGTGTTAGGCGTTGCGGTGATATAGACAATATCATATTCGGCAATTAGCATCACTCAGTGGGCTGTATTATGACCAGGCAACATTTTTATTCTGGAAATAGAGTAGCACTTCTGAGGTCAGGCTTTCTCAACTCTGTCTGTCTTACAAGCTTTTCTCACCATGAAGAAGTTCAAAAATATAAACATTCACAGATAAGTGGGTAGCAGAAGTGACTGCTTTATATATCGCTAGGTTAAAGTGTAAGGTCATGCACCTGTATTTATTCTAAGGCCGAAGCACACTTTAAAGCATTTATAGTGTTGCTTTAACATTTAAGTAGGCATTAGAAAGGGGAGGCTGCAATAGCATATTCTGTAAGCACCCATTTTTTCATTTATTGATCTGACCTTCTACTGCCCAGCTGCTGAAAATACCTCTGCGTTTTCTTTCACACACTCCTACATTTATCTCACCAGGCTGTTGTACATACGCTGCATTATCCAAAGCTTCTGAGAGTAATATGAAGAATGTATGTGAAAATTTAGATAAACAGTAATTCAATACTAAGATTACTGTTTAGAATATATTTTCCGTTCACTCCTATGACTGCTATAATAGATTTCATTATTAATACTGATGCATTTATGTCTGAGCAGCATTTTGCTGTTGTAGCTGCTGGAGGTGGAGCTAGTTTTAACTGCTTTATACTGTATTCTGTTTAATCCAGTGGTTCCCAATCTAGAGGTTGGGCCCCTCAGAAAGCTCACAAGATAAATCTGAGGGATCATGAGATGATTAATGATTGATATTTTTTATGAAATATTGGATAATGTTATGTCTCTGGGCCTCAAACAGTTATTTAAATAAAACCATGTGACAAGTTTGGAGGGGAAATGTGTCTTTGGTGGAACAGCTAACAACTCAAACATCTGAAATATGACAAGGACCCCCAACCAGATACCTTTTTTGTAAAAGGTCGCAATCCATAAGGTTGGGAATTTACAACAAGTTGTTAATCTCTAACAATGTGCTGTATTTTATAAGCTTATCAAATGTTTTATGCAAAATCTTAATTTATTTAAAGGCCCAGTGTGTACCATTAAGGGGGATCTATTGGCAGAAATGGAATATAATATTAATAAGTATGTTTTTAGTGTATAATCACCTGAAAATCAGAATCGCTGTGTTTTCTTTACGTTAGAATGAGACGTTTATATCTATATAGGGAGCGGGTGCCCTCTTCATGGAGTCCGCCATGTTTCATCGGCATGTTTCATCGCCATGTTTCTACAGTAGCCCAGAACGGACAAACCAAACACTGTTAACTTTTCCTGCTTGGACCGTAGTCGATAACATTACTCGCTTCTGTCACCGCCACTCTCTCTCTTGCTTCACCACTCACTTCCCATGTACACACACACTCTAAGCACACTACTCTTACAACAACTGGCTCTAGAGAGCATTTTTTCACATTTTTGCGTCGGCCACCGTAGCAATCCTATGCGCTTGGCACAAATTTGTAATCTGCAACTTCACTGCTAGATACTGCCAGATCCTACTCACTGTTCCTTTAAATCTGAAAAATAACTAGTAAATGAAGCTGTCACTTAAATGTAGTTCAGTAAAAAGTACACTATTTCCTTCTGAATTGTAGTGAAGTAGAAGTATGAAGTGGCATAAAATAGAAATACTCAAGCAAAGTACGTACAAGTACCTAGAAATTAACTTAATTACAGTAATTAAGCACAGTACTTGAGTAAATACACATTACATTCCACCACTGGCTTTCAATACCAAATATGTATTTATCATGTTAAATGTCAGTGTATAGCACATTTTTATTGCATGTAATTCGTATTGAATATCTTTTACGATGCTACTCACCCACCCTAACTAACACTATGTCAGTTTTTTGAGCAAATGTTTGTTAGACGACCAAAATGGTTCTGACCACAGAGAGTTTTTCCTCATGGCTGCTGGCCACTAGCTGTTAATCAATGCTGAGGAGCAGGTAGACCATAATGGAGGATTTATCTCAGTTCTTCACACCACTTAGTGCCCAGTGGACACCTCCATACCACCTCCTCCTCTCTGTACCTTCTTACATTTTCTCTCCACTCACCTCCCCCTCCGTGCCAAAGGCCTTGATGGAAACACCACTCCTGAGAGAGTTGTGGAGGTGGAGGAGAATGGGTTGGAACGAGGGACAAAATAGGTTGAGAGGGTCGTTAGATAGTGAGCAAGGGAAAGGGGTCAGAACAATGTTGCTGACACGGTCAGAACTGTTAGCGGCACACCAGAGGTAATTTTAGTGTGTGTGTCTGACCTCGCACAGATCATAATAGTAATTTTCAGCCGGGTCTTTGAAATTGAATAAGTTCACATACACGTTAAATACATACAGCCCTTATTTATATTTCATAAAACGTCTGCTGGAGTCTCACTATACAATGCGTAGGCAGACTTGCTCTTAGAGCACCATTATCCATGATAAATCACTGGGTTAATAGTCCATAAGGGTTAATACTGGTTAGTGAAGTCCTGCACTGTGTTAATGACGTAAGGAGAAGCCATGAGAAATGCAGGCGTGCTTGTATTTACATATACGGGCTGGATTTACATGCGCACAGGAGCGCTGGTCATTTACTGGCTGCGGAGCTGAGCGATAAATTTGAGAGAAGAGCAAGTTAGATCATTAGCAGAGAAGACTTCCCTCTTAGCTTGTGTGTTTTGTTTACATCCTTACCTCACCGCTTGTCCAGTTCACACCTCTCATGTACGGGGCACGCTGTTGCTTGTATACATCCCTTGACTTTTCATGCAAATTTATGTTTAAGCATACTTGTTTGTGTGTACAATGGGGGAACACAAACACATACACACACACATGGGGGTGGAGGGAGACCTAGAAGGGGGAGTGTGTATGGGGGGGTATTGGTGGTGGTGGTGGTGGTGGTGGTGGTGGTGCAAGGCGGTGACAGAAATTGAGGGGGACGGGGTGGCAGCTGCAGGCTGCTCGGTGCACTGTCAGAGCGGAATGATTAATGAATGGCGGCCCCAGCTGAGCCTAACCTTTGGAGAACCGCACAGGACATCTGCAGAACTGTCAGCGCTCTGACAAGGACAGAGCTGAACAACCAATTATTTCGCCATCACTAAGGTGGGCTGTCAGCTTAATCCTAGCCATTCACTTAGGCAAGGACAGGCAAATTTCTCCTTTACATACACACACACACACACACACACAGACAGAGCAGACCACGGTCCTGCACGGACACACACACATACACAAGTGAACAAACAGGCACGCACGGACAGGAACACATGCCCGCGTGGACATGTACACAAAGTGGACTGGTGCAACTCACACAAACACACACACACACAATCACATATTCACACACAGGCATGAGGTCCTGGACAAAATAGAGTTAACCCCTCCACTGCCGGCGGTGGCAACCCCATGCAGGTGACATATAGTGGGGAAAGCAGGGCGAGCAGGGGAGGTTTAATGATGACAAAACAGGGCTGGTGGATGCTGGCTGGGACTGTGAGCTGGACATGGGTGGGGCTGCATACTGGGGAAGACACTATGTCTGGTACATGTCACATGAGAGGGAGGAGGGGTGGACGGAGGGAGGGAAGGTGGGAGCTGGAGAGGGCGGGGCGGAAGCCCTTATGTCTGCAGGATGTATTTACATAGAATGCAGGTATTTGTTTTCATTTGCAAAATATAAAAAAATACATTATGGTTTGCTCTCTGTAACAATCAAGAAACAATTTTTAAGTTTTCATCTTGTGTCAATAAATGTAGCTATGATTAGAGCTCAAACAAGATGAAGTGCATGTGGAGGAAGTCTAACATTCAGTGGTCTACACATTCTGGACATTTTTATACCCTCCAGTGTGGAAATAAAGTATTGATTGACCTTATGAATTATACAAAATGGATCTTTTTACATTGAGGAAGATTAAAAAAGAGTATTTGAATAAACCATGATGATGATCATGATACATGTCATGTCGAGAAAAACTTGGCTCATGTTCAGGACAAAAACATTTAAGTCAAGAAATATATTATTCTTGGAGCAGTACAGTTTCTAAAGTCTAAAGACTCAAATATTTGATGATAAAAAGGGGCAAATATTGGATTTTTTTTTAAACTGAGATTTTAAAGGGGGACACTACCTAAATTATGAATTCCAATATGCTATTTTCATCGCCTAGGAAAGTTCCATCAATATTTGTAAATATAAGCTACTCTTTCACAAAGCCAGAAACCAGAGAAGTTAGTCTCAAACTTGTGATGTCATAGAGTATAAAGTCTGGAGCTGCTCCATAGACAATGAATGGGAGACTGATTTTGTGGACCCACAGAATGATTGTTTTCTTTTTTATACCCAAATGAGCTTTATTCTATTGTAGAGTTCTCAGTTGTGAAACAGAAAATGTTCCCATATAATCAAAACATTTCCCCGGGTGCTCTCAGTGTCATCTAGTACATCTTTCCCTATTCACTGTCTATGGAACAGCTCCAGTCTTTATACCCTATGACATCACAAGTTTGAGTTTTAACACCTCCGTTTTTGGATTTGGGAGAGAGTTGTCTATGTTTACCAATATGTTTTGTATTGTCTCAGACCATAGGAATAACATGAATGAATTTTGAAAATGGGCGGTAGTTCCCCTTTAAGTGCTTTCGGTCTTATGCTGTAAATCTTGTCCTGTCACCTTTCTGCACTCTGTCTAAACAGGAACTAACCCTTTTACTATAATTAGGTCTAATGAGTATATGATCGCCGCATCTATTGATTAACCAGAGGGACTTCCATAATAACAAAGGTGTATATGAGTGTAAATGTGTTGTGTTTACATTCTTCATTTATCATCTGTTTCTCTGTGTGTGTGTGTGTAGAGCTCAGCCAGAGCTAGGTGCTGATGGGCGGTATGAGTGACTGATTGAGATTTGATTGAGGCGTTTCTGAGGCGATAAGGGATCGAGCGTGGCTGCGAAGCCTATTGACAGACTGCTGATGAAGCCGGAGAGAGAGAAAGTGAGAGAGAGCGAGAGAAAGCTGAGGGAAATTAATAAGGGGATAAAAATCAATTAACTTAAAAATTGTCCCTCATCAGTGGCTAACCACATGTATGCGTGTGTGACTGTGTTGTATTACCCTTCATATATCTGTGTCAGTGCTATCATGCATTCATCTACAGTAACTGCACACCAACGGGCGGCAACGTTTATGGTGGATTGACCTCCTGCTCACAGACAATTAAAACATAAAATGTCAAGTCAAGTCACTTGAATCCTAAACGCTGCCTGGCTGTGTGTATATTCATGAGTGAACCACCTACTACTCTCTGTGAATGATGAGGACTTTGAGTAGCTCAACTCATTTGACCAGGAGAATCCCAATACTGCTTTACGATTTGCAAACAGTTACGTTGGCATCATCTACAACTTTGGTGTCTCGTGTGAATGTAAAAATCCATTAAGTTTTTGGTCAAATTAACTTGAGTCATAATGGCAGACCTTTACTATAAATGTGTTAGAATTAAGGATGTCCCAACTGGGGCCGATCCTTGTATCGCAACCAAACCAGACTTTTTTTAACGGATCGGTATCAGATAAAATAATATTCAGTATAAGCTACGCTCTGACGCAAGGCTGGGCGATATGGAGAAAATCAAATATCACAATATTGTTTGACCAAATACCTTGATTTCGATATTTTGATGATATTGTAGGGTTGACCATTGGTGCTTTTATAAAAATAAACCTCAGTAATGTGGATATAATGACTAAGTGGGTAAAGGCAAATGATAGAACAGCTAGAACAGTCTGGTATGAACATAGGATGTTCAGAAAATCACATCTATTTACTATAATGCAGCCTTTAAAACCAGGCAAAGACAACACTTATACCATATTACGATGTTACAATATCCAAAATTTAAGATGATATCTAGTTTCATATCACGATAACGATGTAATATTGATATATTGCCCAGCCCTAGTCAAATCTGTTCTCTCTCCTCTCTTATTAGCAAAGAGCAGTGTACTCACGCTTCTCATTTTAGCCGGCGCTAATCGTTGCTTTCACCGGTTAAAATGACAGACGTTGCAGGCGGTAGGTCTTAATCAACTGTTGCTAATTGAAGTTAATTCAGTGAGTAACTTGATGACAGGCCAAAATTAAACTTGGCTGTTGTCGGGTTTTTGGGCTCTCTGCTACCCGGTGTCTGTGCTACTGCCAAAGATTGTTTATGAGGTAAAGGAAGCATCACTCTAACGCCACTGTACAGTATTTCTGTAGTCACAATAACTCCAACAGAGTGATGCCTCTTCTCTCTAGCGGATTTCAGGAGTCTTATTCTCCCCTTTAAACTTTCATCCATATCACATCATTGAATACGTTTACATGCACACTAATACTCCACTATTATTCAGAATATGATAATATTATGAATTTGTTATCGTCCTTAGAGCCCTTATTTAAATCATGAGGTCCTAAAATGCACTAATAGCCGAATCCAGAGTTATTTTACTTCCTCCATTCATGTGAATGAGCCCCAGACCGCGGTTGGACCGAGGACTGGGAGGCGGAGTTAAAGGAAATGCTATTGCGCCTGCTCTATGGGCCCAATGGATGCGGAAGAAGATCCGGGTACTTTTTCACTCGGTAGTCGAGCCATTTCGGCTTCATACACCAATGAGCAAATCTGATAGGAATGACAGCCCGCCTCCAATGGTGTATCCAGTTCTCTTTATACATCCATGATTGTACGCTAACCAACTAGCCGGCAGTTTGCAGAGATGCATGCCCAAAAGAAAAGTCCACATTTGTTGTCTGAAGGAGAAACACACCTACTTTTAAACATTATCAAAGACTTGGATATCAACAGGTTTTTGGATAAGCGCAAATATCGCAACGCTGACCTTTTCAAGAAGGTGGTTGAAGGAATGAAAGAGGGAGGCTGTGTTTGCGCGGTTGAACAAGTCCACCGCCGGTTATGTTAATCGGAGTATACGCAGCTGCATGTAAACGGGAATATTACTTTTCATTAGCCATGTGAACAGCTTAGTAGGAATATTGTCTTTTTGGGAATAAAGGCAAAAACCCGAACATTTTTTGCATATAAACGTAGTCAATAATTTTAGCTAATCAACTTTATAGTTTAAAATCAAGACTGAATGTGTCAGATACATAATTAATCAACATTTAGGCAAACACAAGTATTGGATTGAGGACTGTACAGAAAAAAGTTGATCGGGACATCCCCAGTTAGAATGATATCAGATGGAAGCGGAGGGATTTACTGTGCTGTAATATAGATACAGCTGTGTTTACAGACAAGTGTGTATGAACTGAGGTCTCAATCCGTAAGTAGTTTTTGGAGCTTTACACTGGTGCACACTCATAAATGCGCGTACACACACACACACACACACACACACATACACACACACTGTCAGAAAGTAGTCATTAGAAGCCTAGTCCTACTAACAGGGCTGTCTACTGTCCCAGACAAACTGCAGGAGGAGGTGTCTGGCTGCTTGCTTTTAAATTGGGTTAGTGGACCAGAGAGGGAGAGAAAGAATGAGAGAGAGAGAGAGAGAGAGGGATAGAGAGAGCATGAGAGAGAGTGGGAGAGAGAGAGAGAAGTCTAAAACTGGGACGGGTACATGAGAAGAATTTTCTTCATCAATTGCGGTGGTGCTCCCTACTGTGTACCCCTTTATGCCACATGTATGTGTGTTTTTTTTGTGAATGTACTACTGCGTGTGCACCATCTCGTCTCATGAAACGTCTATTTATTATAGAAAAGTTTCACAGATGTCGTTTTTTTTAATGTTTCCATACTTGAACTCCACTGGCTTCCTTTAATGGATTGGATATTTGTCTTATGCTTCGCTCACTTCCGTCTCCTGCCCTCGGTTGATTTAGGAGCCAAATGGCAGCCCATTAACATGTGAGAATGATTGTGCAGCCTTGGGGTTGTAGCGCAGCAACCCACAGAGAGGGTTTTCGCTGCACATCTCTATGATTCTCAGTCTTTGCACTGTCGACGAGAGTTAAGCATCAAAGGCGAGAACTAACTATCCTCACCCTCAATCGCTCCCTCTGTCTCTTTTTGGCCTCTGGGTTCACACTGTAATTTGCTCTCTCTCTCTCTCACTCTTTGTCTTTCTCTCTTACTCTGTCTCTCCCTCCATCTCTCTCAGGACTTGGGAATGGGGAGATGGAGGTGATGAGGTCAAAGTGAATCTTCTCCTTGCTGAAGATGATTATGTCTTAACCTGCCGTTATTCAAAGGAGCAGGCCCCGTGGCCATGAGCTGGCCCGACAGCCACGTGTCGGCAATGAGGGGCCAACACCTCGGCACTGTGACAGAGGGAGAGAGAGCGGGAGAGAAGCTGTGCAGTCAAATGAACTCCCAGGGTCAAATTACAATGCCTTTGCTATGTGTTTCATGTGACGTGCTGCCCCATAGATCCGCTTGGTTGGTTGATGGATGCTTGTCGTTTGTGCAATGGCCTAGGTGTCCAATCTTAGACCCCCAAATTGATTAAGAATGGTAGTGTCATCACTGGGAGCAGGCATTATATTATTAATGTTGTACTAGAGCGGTGGTTCTCAAAGTGTGGGGCCCGCCCCCCTAGTGGGGCGCAGAGGCATGACAGGTGGGGCATGCGTGACCGGGGGAAAATGTGATACAGAATTAGTGTTTTGACGTTGGAATTTTTTTCATGGTGGAACAGTAAACAAATCGGCTTTAGCAAAGGTGTTCATTCTGACAGATCTTGTAGGTTCACAAATTGGACGGATATTTGACAGGGAAAAAAATTCCCTTCATATTCTGCTTCAGTCTACATTTGTTGCCGTTTAGCCTTTCAAAAACAACATATTCACTGCGGTCAAAAACTGTTTACTCTCCCGCAAGCACCTGTATTAACGGGGCGGTCTAGCAGCAATCTTACATTTATATAACCACAATAACCCAAAATCATATTTCTCAATTTTTTTTGGCTGGACGGCAGTGGGCCAGCCATACAAACGCAAAAGTCTGTCATTGAGTGACTGAGTGATGAAGTTACACGATTGGTCGGCCGAGTGTTGGAGTTTCCTCATTGGCCGTTGCTCCTTCAAAATGATAAGGTGGGAACAGTCCATTTTGCAAATGAGCCCGTCCAGCGCGACGTGCCCGGCTCACGAAACTTCGACCAAGCTGTCAAACAAGGCGATCTAGTTCTAAAATGAAACGAGATTCAGCGATGGCATAGCCTTTTTCTTCCGCTTGAATGGCTAATTGAGTGGAGCAGCGCGTCTCGTAGTGTCCTCACCTGACCTGGTGGACATGTATCGCTGGATTTAACATACATGGTCCGGCCATAACGCCATGAAATATGACAGACATTCGAGGGGGGGGGGGGGGGGTCCTTCCTCAAAAGGGGGAAATGACAGAAAAAACTATACTGCATTAGAGGTTGATGTAAGACTGAGTCAGAACTTCCTGTGCAGGTTTGATGTACCGTAGGATTTCTAGGAAAGTTGTGATGCTAGTGGTCACGCCGGGGGTGATAATTAAAATCCAGCTAATTAGCAACCAGCGTTTGTTAATTGGTCAGTCTTGGCTAGTTGGGGTAATGGAGAACAACACCTCAACTGCGCTCTGTCTCGCTGAACAGGGCTCAAGGCTTCTCGGAGAGAAAACTGTTGAGTCTTCCACCTTTATCTTTGTCCCTCCTGACTTTTCTTTAAGCCTCAGACTTCATATTCAGCAGCCCCAGGCTTGAGCTATCTGTCTCCCCCTTTTTTCAATTAATTCTTTTTGAGGTGTGACACACTATAAACTTTAATACACTTCCACAGATGGACTCCAATCACATGTGCACACATCTTGTGGATACACTAATAGACACATACACGCTCAGAAAACATGTTTATGAGCGCCTTCACACACACATTATGGTGTTTAGCGTGGGTAACTAGGAAGTCAATGAGCACTTATCTGAAATCCACCGGCAACACTAACAAGCCAGTGCGAGGTGTGAACACAGCTGTTTGAGTCACAACAAATCTAATACGCATTTCATCACTTCTTAAACAAGCCATCAGCAAGTCTAATGCTCTGGTATGGAGAGCGGCACTCAATGATACATGTGCCTTCAAAGCATTTTCTTAAACATCAGCACTTAGCACATCCTCGCCACACCTCGGCATCATGCATCTACTGTAAGCGGCGCTGCTGATTCAAGTCAAATTTATCATTTTTGCGATTCAGATTTAAAAAACCAACAATGGCCTAATTGATAACACCAACAGCTGCCGCCGTTTCCGTCGCCGGCACCTGATCTGCGTGAAAATTATGGCTTAATCAGCGATTATCAAGCAGCATGTGCCAGAATTGTGAATGCAGCTTCATTTTTCTTCACTTCTTCTTCATTTTTTTTTGGAACGGGACAACACGCCAGAGCCGTCAGTGTCACTCACGATTGAGCCAAGCGAGCTGTAGGGATTCACCCTGCGTGTCTGTCTCAGGGCTTAAGAGTTACTCTCTCATGACGCCTTACCATTTTAAACCTTATTTGGTTTGCAAAAGTGAAACTAAGCTCTTTCTGTGCCACTCTTTTTTTCCCCAAGTTCAATTTTTGGATTGCATAGCTTGAGACGGAGATAAGGGGGGATATGGGGATAACTTTTGGGGACAGTGGACAGCGAGTTTCAAGAGGGGGGTCACTAGGGGAAGGGAGGAGAGCACATGGGAGGAGGAGGGGGGGTGTTGGAGGTGTGGAGCCCCGGATGGGGTTGGGAGTAGGGGGCTGAGTTTGGGGCAGCGAGACACTCCAGAGAGTTGACAGAGCTTCAAAGGGAAGTTTTCTGCTTTGACTGACAGGCCCCTAGAGTGAAGGGGACCTGGTGGCAGGCGGCATGCCCCGATCCCAGGATGCCCTGCGGTCTCCATGGCGCTCACCCCCCTCGTCCCACAGCATTCAACAGAAAATGGGGTTGAGACGATGGGGGTCAAGATGCGTGGAAGGGCTGCAGTAGATCACGGCTCAGTTTTTCACGGTATATTGCCCTTGGACCAAGAGTGTGAAGGACATGATGGCTCCTTTGAATAGGAAAGTGGAAGGCTAGAATTCCAAATGAACATTTATGTGCAAAAGCATACAATTCTATCAAGTGTTTTTGTGGTTGCTATTAAAGGAGCCCGATAAATCCTGTTGCTATTTTGCATTAGTATTGCAATTCTTCTGTGAATCAGGACAGCAAGTGTGAATGATAGCTGCACTGCTGCAACAAAACACCACAGTCTTTTAGTCTCAAATTCAGCCCTCAGGACCTTTTTTCAAGTTCAAATTCGGGCAAAGGCCAGATATAACTGTTTTCCCACTGCAGTTTCCCATCACTTTTCAGTTTAGTGTTAGAACATTTTTTTTTTACTTGGTCCCTCACATATTTTGCAAGAAAAACTGAATCCTCACTCTCAGAAAAAGAGCAGAAATGTGCCTTTTTATCACTGGGGCTGCACCTTTTATATTAACACAAATATCATTATTTGAAAATTTGTACCTACAATTAAAAAGGTTTCTGGAGATGTACCCGAGGTGGTAAAATCTGTGAGCACTGTACTCTTGAGTACAGAAATGTTCTCCCCTTGTCACAGTATTTCTGAGAGTGCATCATAACCACTCTACAGTAAATGTCTGTTTCGGGGGCCAAGATAAATGACACCATCGTTCTCGGTCCTCTACCCGGGTTGATAGATGAGAGCAGGAGGGCTGTGTTTAAATGTGTCTCAGTAAACACTGTTAGGCCTGTGTAAACAGCAGTACATTGATCAGCCCTCTATTCATGATCAGCACGTCTCTGCCTGCACTGGATTAGTCAACATACCGACCCATCTGTTTGCTCCACTGTAAACCGAGGCCAATGTCAATGCCAAAGCCTAATTGGAATACGACACACTGTTGGGGGATGGTTGTATGAAAACTAAAGACTTATACTGAGCTTTTTATTCATAAAAATATATTGTAATCTCAAAATGATGATCATTTTCTCTTTTTAATATTGCACCGATCCATCGATCCCGATCTACTGTATACATTGATTCAATGATCAACAATCCAATATCATCGATGCAAAGTGACAACATTGATAACTATCATCATCTTTAAGATATGCCTTTATTTTGAAATTCCCATGGCACGTCTGTTTCACCATTTACGTCCAAGCGCACCTCCTTCCTAAACATCCAAACAGTGATGGTTATGCTTTTTGCAAGGACGGCTGCACGGACATGATCTGATGTGGAATCATGACGAGGAAACCAGCGGCATTAGCGAGCAGTGCTAGTGGCTTAACATTAGCAAGTGTGTCAAATCATATTTAAGTTGCTTTTTGTGAGTTGATATAAATATAACTGATTGTGTTAAAGGGGTAAATGATATTGTCTCATATAGATCGCAGACCCCTGAATTGAATCGAATCAAAATCGTATCGTGGCAGACTTTGTGATATTGGCAAATATTGTATCGTTGTCCAAAGAATAAATATAATATTGTATCGTGATGAAACTGGTGATTTACACCCCTAGTACAAAGTAATGCACATACTAATGATTCAGATGCTTTAGATATAAAATAGAGCATGCAGACAATCCTCACAAACAACAATCACTCCTTTGCTTCCCCAACTCCTGTTGTGAGTATCTACAATAACAAGCGTGACAGTGTGTCAGTGGAAACCCCGGATCCATGAATATCAGGCTGGTGCCACTAACAGCTTCTCATCTCACTGAGCTCCTCAGAGGAATGGACAACACTGGTTGGCTAGGCAGTGGCTACTGTGTACAGCAGAGAAAAGAGAGAGAGAGAGAGAGTTAAGAGAGTGGCAGAGATGGAGAAAAAGAAGGAGCAGGAGAGAGAGAGGCATCGAAGCGTGGAGGGCAGCTGCATTGTATCACCCCATTTTAGCCCATTACACTATGTATGGGGGCCTTTTCCCCCCTCTTTTGCATGGTAATTATTTTCCAGCCCAAAGGTAGCTGCAGGCAACGTCAGCCACTGCGTCAGGGCCCACTGCATTAGCCGGCCATTGCATTATTTATTTGTGCGCGGGCAGCCGGATGGATACCCCAAATCCGCCGAGACTCGGGGGCCTCTCAATGTCACCTCGTGCATTGTGGGAGGCAGTTGCGGCCACTTGGACTTGCACCAGGAAAGCTTAGGCAGAGAGTGGCTCAAGGGCAAAATGGTATCCAGGCACTGTAGGACGCGTGCGTGGGAGTAGTAGTTAGGTGTGTAATGTATTCAGAAATGGGTCAGAGGTTTGGTAACTGCCCTTGCTTATGCAAGAGTCAACTGTGAAGGGTTCATTGTGACGCACCGGATGACCATCTAAGGGGTCCTATAGGACATCACTGAGTACCAGTGTAGTAAAAAGTATAAATACGAGGTCATACAGTTCACAGTGCCTAAAGGCGTTTTGTGTAGATGTATAGATGGTCACATGCAGTCGCTTACCCCCTGGGTGTCGTAGGTAAATAGATAGACTTGATTTCAGTGTGCAGGAGCTGCTTTTCCATTACTCTCCCCTGTGTATAAATAAAGGGTTATTACACCCAAATACCAGTGGGCTGGGTAAGGTCACAGCATGTCATGCTTTTTGCGGAGAACCAGAGCGACGCAGCTCAGTGATCGTGACGTTTGGGAGGCAATACCTCGGCGTCCCCTTCTGTACTACAGCGCACACACGGACACACAGGAGCACCCACTCTGTTGGACATGAACCCCCATGACATGTCAGCCCCGGCCAATCGCATCGTAGCGCCCCGGAATGACAGCTGAACCACTGTCCCTGTCATGGCTCCTCAGTGTAGGAACACACACATGCACACAAACACACGCATCCCCCCCAACAACAGCAGCGCAACATCAACATCAACTCCCGCTGGCCCCTTTGGATCTATCTCCCCGTCTCCCCGTCTCCCTGCTCGCCAGGCGGCTCGACCGCACGAGACGCTCAGACGGCCTTGTGACATGACAGTGACAACGTACTGATGCTCCGGAGAGCGCCCACAACGCCGTCCACTTCACCCTGCGCCGCACATCCCCCCACCCCTCTCCCTTTTCTCACTGTTGACCCTAAGGGAGAAGATCCTTGTTGCTTTCTCTCACCGAGGCAGAGGGGAGAAACAAACAGATGCATGGCAAATTTACATTTTTCAGTTATTTGGTGTTTGCAAAAGTTTGAAATAACTCTCAGTTGGGTCGCAAAATCTAAACTAGTAACACTTTTACTAATAGATGCCTAGATATATAGGTTGGTATGTAGGTAGATGGATAGATGGCGTTAATGGCTTAGAATGAGAGAAAAAAAAACGAGAAATGTAGACAGACAGAAACAGAGAGTCAGTGATAGAGATAGTCAGACTTTGCCCCGGCGCCCGGCGTTCCCCCTAATGGGAGCTGACACTGCTGAAGCGACCCGGATGGACGGAGGGGAGGACCAGCGTATTGCAGGCGGCAGACCTCCCAATTATTTTTCTGGCTGATAAGTGCTGCTGCTTGTTTAAGGCTGCAGCATGGATGGAGAGATGTGGGATGGAGAGGGAGAGATGGAAGGATGGAAGTAGAAGAAGAGGAGGAGGAGGAACAGAGGGGATGTGGCTGGGGCTGGGCTGCATGGCTGACAGGTCTTGATCTGGCAGGATGTGCTGGCTGTCACACACAACCGAAGACGGGGTTTCTCCCCAGGGCTTATACATACACATACACACACACACAGGAACACACAACTTGCATGCACTTATACACATCATGCATCATGTAAGCATGTGGAAACAGACAATAATGTACACACACACACATGTGTTTACAAACATGTCACAACACACACACACACACACACACACACACACACTGTTTACATGTCAGTGCATACTATGGACTACTTTGACTGACAGTCTGAGGACTTTGAGTGTGTGCACGCATTTGTAACATGTAATTGTTGCTGCTTTACTTCTGTCACATTCCATTTAGAAATACTGCAGAACCTGAAGGTCTTATCCACACTGCCTGAGATAATATTCAATGAAATAATAACTCAAAAATATCAAACGTTAGAATCTGTTCATCAGCATGACGGAGAACAAATTTGCACACACATTACCTGTTCCTTTGTATTTAAGAGGCCTTTCATTGCTGTAATTAAGTTCATGATGCAAATGATTGAACAATTCAAAGCCTTTTTTTTTTCATTAAACCAATTTGACTGTTTACACCGTCCTCTCCGAACTGAAAAGTTTGAAGGTACTGCATGTTCTTCAAAATATACATTCAATTGTGAGTAAAGCGTATATAGTTCTGTTACGATCTCTTATAAGATTGTGTGTCCTTCAAAGACCAGATCACTTCTTTGGATATATCAGGGATGTCAATCAATTAAAACATATAATCACGATTAATCGCATGATTGTCCATAGTTAATCGTGATTAATCGCAAATTGATCGTGTATTTTTTATCTGCTCAAAAAGGGAGATTTAAGTATTTAATACTGTTACCAACATGGGAGTGGGCAAATACGCTGCTTTATGCAAATGTATGTATATATTTATTATTGGAAATCAATTAACAACACAAAACAATGACAAATATTGTTGAGAAACCCTCACAGGTACTGCATTTAGCATAAAAAAATACGCTCAATTCATATCATGGCAAACTGCAGCCCAACAGGCAACAACAGCTGTAAGTGTGTCATTGTGCTGTCTTGACTATGACTTGCCACAAACTGCATGTGATTATTATAAAGTACCCATAGAACCCATTTTCATTCACATATCTTGAGGTCAGAGGTCAAGGGAACCCTTTGAAAATGGTCATGCCAAGTTTGGAGCGTTATTAAGCTTCACGACAAGCTAGTATGACATGGTACCAATGGATTCATTAGGTTTTTTCTAGTTTCATATGATACTAGTATCTTTACTCTAGCTTTAAAACTGAGCACGCTACAACCTGAAAATCGCAAGTTCCTTTAATGCATTAAAGAAATTAGTGGCGTTAAAACGAATTTGCGTTAACGCGTTATTATCGTGTAAATATACAGTATTTGATGCACTCTTAATTTGTAGTTTTGCGTAATCAGTTTTCCTACCAGATACATGGTAAAGCAAGCAGTGTTAAACAAAAGGTCTTGTGATTACCGGGCCTTTTCAAGAATATAAAAATCAACTGAGTAAATCTGCTTACTGTTGGCTTTCTTATGATCATCAGCCGGATCAGTGAAGTTACAGTATCTGATTTGTTGTGGATTTGAGGCTGCTGTGTCCAGGATTTGCTAAAGGCCCGGGTGCCTCGCTGGACGAGGAAGAAGGCTTTGCGAATAATCAGTGTTTCTGTGCATATGTGTGTAGAAACCGGCAGTGGCAGTTGCATATGCTTGAAGGGCTCTGTTTGAGCAGGAACAGAGCTGTAACAAGCAGGAAGCCAAGATTGAGAGCGTTGAGCCGTTAGAAACAGAAGACACTCTCATTTGCTCTGTGGGTGTGTGTGTGTGTTTTAGCAGGAAATGAGAGGGCATGCTTGTATTCAAAATTATTTAATGAGTCTGAAAAAAGTTTGAGGACAATTCATTCGAAAATAAAGCTTTTCAGAAATAATTATACACTTATGAAATAATGACATACTTCAGATCAGAGATACTTCACATCAGAGAAATTGTTGCATCAATCACATCAGGACAAATCACGCAACAGCAGTTCCTTAGTGTCAGCTCCTGTCTAAACAGCAGTGGTGTCTGTGTCATGACAGCCTATAATTTGCCTTGTGTTAGCTTAAATGAACACCATAATAAGGGTTATCCAATCCACGCTAAGTGTCATAATCCAGAGCGGAGTGGCTATATTACATCGGTGTCATTGCTGTGCTGTTAATGCCTCAGTGATCACCGCTGCCGCTAACATGGCCCACAGCCAGGAGAGACTATCAGAGAGGAGAGAGGAGGTGTCTGTCTGATTTCAGCCAATAAAACCTAAATAGCTGCTTCTCCCAAAGAACTTTTCTTTTTATACTTTTTATTTCACCTCCTTTCTGCTCAGTATAGGGAAAAAAAGAGCAAACAAGAAACCCTTCCTCAGTCTTTTTTTTACAACTCACACTGTGTATTTATTGCCGCTCCTTTCATTATCTTTTTTGATATTCTTTATGCATCGCCCAAGAGGAATTTTCTTTTGCCTAGCCGGGGTGCAGCTTCAGCAACTTTGCAGCGCTCCCGGAGTGGCTAGGGGTTAAGTAAGTATCATTCAGGGATGCTTCTACAGGTATGGCCATATTGAGGAACAAAATCGGAGTCCCGTTGGGTGGAAAATTCACTAACCGCTGCACTAACCTGCCAACTTTACCTATTGTACAGCCCCTCGTATTTCCATGTACAAAAACCACTCTGGGATACTTAGTTGTGCAGTTTGGAGGTCCCCCTAGTGAGGAAGCCTTTGTGTGTGTGTGCCTTCTCTCAAAGCAAGATTCGCTCCTTTTGCTTTAATTACAGTAAGTACAGCAGACCCCCCAGGCTTGTTTAAACAGATCAACCAGCAGAAGAAAGAAGAAAATGCTAATTAGTCCCATAATGTTGCTGACCACGCTAGTTCCTTAGCACTGCTGAGTTTTATTGACATAAGAAGGACAATAGGAATCTGTATTCAAATGACTCGCTCTGTCCTCGTGTTTGGGTGCAGCAGCTGCCGCCGTGCAGGCTGCTACCTACCACGTATTATTTCATTGTATTGCTAGACGGAGTGAAATTAGACATGACGATATGAGGGAGTCGATATGTGTTTCCTGTGTACCTGTTTTGTTTTGCATCTAAGTGTGTCAAAGCCGGTGGGATTTCAGTATTAAGGTGTGCCTGGCTGTTTTACATGTGTGAATATTGAAAAAAAAAAAAAGAAAGTGTGCATGCGTTTCCATTTCTGTGCGTATGCATGTGTCAACTCCCCATCCTCAACTTCGGTGCAATGCAGAAAGCTTCTTAATGCATTCCATGTTTCTGAGCCGAGAAGCTGTTTGTGTGTGAGTGTGTGTGTGTGTGAAAGAGAGAGAGAGAGAGAGTCAGAATCAGGATCAATACTATTGACCTGTTTACCTTGGTGCCGAGCATACAGGCCAGCTCTCCGGTTTACCACTTGAAACATTAAAACCAGACTATTAGTAATACTTTGGTCCTTCTCGTTACTGATTGGACGACCTGCACTGGGGCACTCCACCTAACAGACACGGCGAGAGGGGAGAGGTGGAGGGGAGAAAAAAAGGGGGTTAAAGAGAGAGGGAGAGAGACCCTGAATCTAATCCTCTTGACTTAAAGCCATCGGGTTTCGCCCATGTCTCGACGCTCGCCTCTAGACCTGATGTGGTCACTCAACCCTATCGAGCTGCAGGGCATTGTGGTCCGTCCGTCTCTGCCACACTCGCCCCCCTCCACCCTCAGGCGCTTTTGTGCTCCCGGCCTCCCACCTCCTCCTCCCCCCCTCTCTCCTTTTCTCATCCTCTTCCACACCACCAAAACAGAATTTCTTTAAATGCTTAATTTTCCCCCCCTTTGGCTTCCTTTTTGCAAGCGCCCTCTCACTTGTTTGTCCATCGATTTTTCATCCCTCTCCAGCCGCTGCCCCCCCTCCGCCTCCTTCCCGTCCTCCTCCTCCCGCTCTTCCTCTCGCCCCCCCCCCCCACACCCCCCTAGCTCTTCGCCTGCATCTCTCCAGTCTCTCTCCTCTGTTGTTGATGCAAACTGATTTATTTATTTATTTTAAGCTTGTTGCCCAGGTAATTTGTGGCAGGTAATGACTTTCAGTGAATCTACTTTGCGCTCTTTGAATTCTTTTTCCGACCTTTGCATCATCCAGGCCCATCTCCCTGCACATCCCCTTTGTCCCATTTGCTCTCCTACCTTTTTTTTCCCCCCATTTCCCTCTTTTACCATCTCACTGTCTCTCCTCTTCCTCTCTCTGCTCTCTGCTCTCTGCCAGTGTATTTTTAATTCCCCTAGATATTGGTGGTGCACGGTCCATGCATGTGTGCGTGTCTCTGAAGCCCACCTGAGGAGGTGATTGACACCTGGCCCTCTGCCGTGGAGGCCTCTCACTCCTGTTTTCCTCCTTTCCAATCACCCCGTCCTTCCCCCCTTTCTCGCCCTTCTCCAGCCATTGTTCTTGTGTCCATCGGGGGCATCGGAGGAACAAGTCTCTGGGAGTTTGGGAGGAAGGAAAGTAAGGTAAGGGAGGAAAAAAGGAGCGAGGGGATGTAGCGGCTTAAGAACTGCCTAAAGTAATTTGGTGGTATTTTCCTCCTTCCCTCGCTCTTTTTAGAAACAATGATATCAAATGAGCATTCTAATTCAGGAGGCAAAGCTCACACAAAATGATCCCCGCTCCTCGTTAACTGGCGAGGTAGGGCAAAGAGGGCGAAGACGGGTGCTGTGTGTTTGTGTGTATGAGTGTGTAGGCATGTGAAATCTCAAGAGCCCCCCCTACTACCTCCCCACACACACACTTTCTTTCCTCCCCTCTGTCCATCTTTCCTTTTCCTTGCTCCCATCTTTTTCTCAACTGCGGCCTGGTAGCACTGCTGCATTAGTATTCATAGGGGGGACTGTGTTAGGGGGTGGGGTGGGGGGGGGTAAATAAGGCTTCTGGCTATTCCCCTAGCCAGCTGGCATACTGGGGCTGGCTGCAGAGCTGGACTGGACACTTACAGAAACAAGGAGTATAGGTATTGGGAAGAAAGAAGAACTGGGGCTTTACAGTAAAATGGTTCAGAATGCTTTAATAGAAACAACCTTCATCTGCTGTATACTTTACAGTAAAGCCTCACTATACAGTACTATGCTAAAAGGGGGCACTGTCACCCTCTCCTGATTGCAAACACAGAATTATCCCTTAAATGAATGCTTTCAGCAAAGATCTGTAGTATGCTACTCACATTTCATTATTTGAAGGACAATAAAGCGGATAGATTAAAATAGCACACAGTGTGAACAAATATACAGCTCACTTCTGAGTTTGGTAATCAAAAAACAATAAAAGTTTGGCGCGCTGGGTTTTCTTGCCACTTCCTATTAATGCAGACATAAACTCTGGTTTCTTGCAGTGAAATTTCCTTCACTGAGACCCTCGAACAAAGCGGAGAAGGTAGTTTTTAATATTAATCAGATATCTAAGAAGAAGCAAATAAATATTGACAGAAGTGCAGGGTCCTAATGAATGAGTTTCTCTGCATTGGGAGTGTGATGGGCAGGTGTC
The DNA here is from genome assembly GCF_015220745.1 of Sebastes umbrosus. NCBI lineage: Eukaryota > Metazoa > Chordata > Actinopteri > Perciformes > Sebastidae > Sebastes > Sebastes umbrosus. The sequence goes on from NC_051279.1 coordinate 10,206,086, forward strand.
AGTGTTTGGGAACCAGCTGCCTGGTCCCTCCAGGAGGGGACAGTAGAGAGCAGGGAGACCACATCTGCCTCCTCTTTATCAGGAGGAGGACTAAAGGAAGGAGGAACATGAACAGAAAGACCCTCTTCACATCACAATAGCCACCAAGAAAGGAGATATAAGTTAGTGTAGAGCAGAGGAATGGAGGTACAAGATAACAGGCATTTTTTGGATTAAAAAGAATGAGATGAAAGTGGGGAAAAAAGAAAATCTCATAAATTCTAAATAATATTTTCAAACTTCAAAAAGGGACACCAAGTGGTCACACGTAAACACACATAGACGCACACACTCATCCTCCACTAGTTCCTTCTGGCATAATCCAGAGGTCAGGGCAGAATTCACCACCCTTAATCATGCAGATGAACATGACCTTGGCCGGCCTTGGCACCCGGTCACATCAGCACCCTTATCCAGCCTGGCTTTGCATCTCTGATTGTGTTAAATCATGTTTCCCTAACATCAGCAGACACCGGATGGATAGCATCCTTCTCTAAGCACATCCAGAAAAAGGATAATTGCCAAGACCTTTAAAAGCCTTTCAGAAAGAAACGGGGAAATCAACATAATTCAGATGAAGGGGAATATCGGAGATGTAAAGTTAAGTACGCCGGGCAATATTGGGGGGCGGAGAAAAAAAAAGATGCAAGAGTTTTAAAACGGTGGGTCCTTGGCATTATTATGATGATGCGTTTAGCCAGCCCATTGGAGGGCCCCTAAATGAAGAGGCTGACCTTCAACAAGCCCTCTCTCTGTTCATTAGCCACGTGGTGCTTATCTACAATAACACTGCTGAGGAGAATATGAGGCCACGGGGCCCGGCCAAAGTCAATGATGCACTACAGGTGGAAAGATGAGTATCTAAATTTAGCTTAGGGTGCTGGACTTTTACCCTATTACCTCAACCACCACAATCTCCCCAAAGCCCCATTAAAAAAATAAAAAATATTTCAAGTTCATACAGTATATTCTATCAAGTTAACTTTCAACTATACTAGTAGAATTATAAGAGAGAGAGTGTTAGAAAGTTCACACTGTTGCGTGCATACCTTTGTTTGTCTACTTTATGCATATTAGTGGTGCAACAGTTGCAATTTTTGGGTCAACATTTCAGTTTTGGTTCGGTTTATTTTACACATTAGGGAGAATAAAAACAACCATTTCCAATGTGTTTCAACTCCAAAATAAAAAGAGATTGATTGATTGATTGATAGATGGTAATAAACAATATTTCTATATTATATGGAGCCATAACATTGATTTTATACATGAAATAAAGCAGGCTACTTAATGGACAAGTAGACCTACGTTCAGATAATTGAACAAAATAAAAAATTTTACGTCATTGAACAGTTTGCTTTTTAATGGTTTGGTTTTGCATCCCTATTGCATACAGTATTTGTTGACATGTATGTGTCTGTTGCAGTCTGGGTGCAATATATGTGGAGAGGAGTTTAAACTGAAATGACAAAGGTGCTTTTACTCTACTCACTAAATAAGCACCTCAATCACATGCAACTTTTTCTGGATTCATCATGTCAAGATGTGTGATTTAAGATGAATGATCAACAAGGTCTGTTATTTTGTTTGTTTCTCATTTCCAGACACATGTAAACTGGCCCACACTCCCATTAAGGACGGCTTACATGGTGTCTCCACTTTGGCGTGACGACCGGCCATTTATTTCTACAGGATTGTGAAGGTAAGAGCAAGAGGCTGTGCTTTTCTCCACAAGGTGTCTGGCAGAACTCAGTCTCAAAAAACATTCCCTCTAAGGCTGCAACTAACGATTATTTTCATTGTTAATTAATCTGTCGATTATGTTCTTGATTAATAGATAAGTTGTTTGAAAAATGTCAATCAGTGTTTCTTAAAGCCCAAGATGACGTCCTAAAATGTCTTGTTCTGTCCACAACTCAAAGATATTTAATTTACTCTCATAGAGGACCAAAGAAAGATATTCCCATTTAAGAAGCTAGAATTTTGACTTTCTCTTTAAAAAATGACTCAAACCGATTACTCGATAATCAAAATAGTTGGCAATTAATTTATTTGTTGACAACTAATTGATTAATCGTTGCAGCCCGACAATCCCCACCCTATTCTTGGTGTTTTTTGGGCTGAAAAAGGAGAAATCATCCTGATGATATAACTACGGTGTACGCCTAGTGCCATCTGTAAGTGGCAATAAAGAGTTAGAAGTAACAGTAAGCAAGTGGGCAAATTCAAAAGTCCTAGCTCGCTCCGTAGCAGTGAGTATAGGCCCAATTCAAGCCCTGATATGGGGGTTGGGAGGTGGGGGGGTAAATAGATGAATAAAGAACAGAGAGGGGGAGAGCAGACACACAACGTGGTCGATAGTGTCAAAAGCGGATGACAGATCTAAAAGAATGAATATTGATCTTTAGGGGGCCTTTACTCAAGCGACCTGTGGGAGGTCAGCCTGTGTAATTAGACCAGTGGAGGTCTAACGCTGAACTGGGGATGAGGCTGGTGTTATAGAGGAGAGGGCTGGAGCTGGTGAAGGATGCTGGAGACAGCATCGTACTTCGACCTCAGATGTGGACAGTGTCCATAAAAACTGTGTTAAAATGATTACTTCATTTTGTGCAACAATTTTTCCCCCAACTGTCAACTACAATTTCTTTTAATCCCTTGATTCAACTTTTGCGTTCAGGATTCCTGAGTCCGCCATGTACTTTTTATCAGGAATTGCTACAGTTTCCATCCCCCGGTAAGCTGTAAAAATATCTTTTTTTATGTAGAAAAATTAGTGCTGTGCCAGTGGTTTTGTGTGGCGGGAGTTGAAGTGGTAAATGTGGGCTCAGTGCAACATGGATAAGGTGTTGTTTATTGGAGTGGGTTGGCGCTGGATTAGAGTCCATACAACCGCGGGCTACAGACACTGCTCAGACGGGGTTCTGCTTCATGATGGCAGTTAGCGCTCGCTCTAAATGTCTCTCTGTATGTCTATCTGTCTGTCTATCTCTCAGTTAGTAGTAAGTGTGTGTGTGATGCATACAATCATGCACCCTAACACACACGGATGAACATAGCTACACAGATGCATCTCCAAGCATATAAGCAGAAATGGACACACACACACAGATGCATGTACACACAGGCCCATATGCAGTCCTGCATACACCCACAGACACACACACATGCGTGCGCTGTCTCTTTATCTGTCTGGCTGTGGATAAATGCGGGCGGCGGAGACTGAGTGTGGCTGTAATCCGTGTATCATTGGCTTTATCCACTGCAGTAGCACTGCTGATTTAGTGCTCCACAGCCTTAGTAATGGGCCCCTGACACACACACGCAGAGCACACACAGTACACCGTGTAGTGCATCCACCCCACATGCGTTGTCCTCTCTAAGATGTTACTGCTCACTGGTTGACCCCTCGGTTCAGACACACATATGCACACATGTTTATGTAAAGATAAAGAAACACACAATGGCAAGGATGTACTCGCAAACATGAGCTCGCTCGCACACACCCACACAGTCACAGACACACACAGATCAGCAGCAGTGTGGTTGTCACCGCCCGGGGACGTCTCATGGTAAGGTGAACTCGGAGTGAACCTGCTCCAAACATAAATAACATCTCTCTCTCATCTCTCCCCTCAGTCCTTCTTCCTATACCCTCACTCTCTCTTTTCTCTCTTTCTTTTCTCTTAAGTCCCTCCCCTGTTCCTCCCTTCCAGTTCACTCTTTTCATGTGAGCGGCAAAGTATAAGCATGAACACAAAGGGAAGTTGCGCATTCTGCCAGCTCGCAATACCCACACACAAACGTAGTGTTGGAAACACCTGAGGTCGCGCCTTGAAGTACCCCTCGCTAGCACAACTGTATGCCAACATTGCCACAGTCGCATCAAAGTGACTTTCACAAGACTTCAGATCGTATTTTATTAGGTGACGTCTTAGATCTTTTCTCGGCCAAAATTGCTCTTGCTTAGTTGTTTCTGCAACAGTGCATTCACCCCACCTCTAAGCAAAGCACCCAGGAACACAATCAGAGCACTGAATGCAACATCTATCACTAATAACCCTCCACCTCCCCATGTTTATGGCTATTTATATCAGTGAATCACCCCCCTCCCCTCCTTCCACCCTCTTTATTGCTGTTGGTCCACATCTTCCGTCCCCTTGCTAGCACTTCCTGTTAACACACGAGGCGTTTATTGATAGGCCATTCCCATTAGTGCTGTTTACCTGTCAGGGCTCACTGCACTAATGAGAGAGCTTTGGGGAGGAAAAATGAGTAGGGACGGTTAACCGCTAATGGATGTTTACAGCCTCCCTGGATACTACTGTGTTTGCCGCCACCTCTGCGGGTACCGCTATCGCCAGCCCCAGACCCGTTCGCCGGCTAATTGGTACAGCGCTGAAGAGCCAGTCTGGGCCTATTTGATTATCATGGGATTAGGTTGGGTGGAGAGAGCATGGTAAAGGAAGGAGCCAGATAAGTAGGGGGAGGACTGGTGTTAGAGAGTGGGAGTTGTAGTCGGGGTTGCGGGCCTAATCGATATCCAGAGATCAGGGGCTTTGGAGGGGCTGAGTGCAGACATTGGAGTGGGAGCGAGATGGGGGTTTGAAGGGGTATGTACGAGGGTCACAACATCAGCCCTACGTCAAAAGGTTCTCTTAGAGCACTATTAGTGCTGGTGGTGAAGGGTAATTGTGCCATTAGAGCTGTAAGTGATACTAAATGGTGCAGGTATGGTAAAGGAACTACTGCGTATAGCGAGCCGGCAAGTGATCTAATGTAAATCTCCAATCAGGCATCTTAATAGCTGATTCATCCTTGAGAAAAGCACCCGTATCAGCATGACAGATGAGCTTAAAATATCCCCGTCTGACCAAGCCAACTTGCCTGAGTCATTCGATTTGGTCTCAGGAGCAGAGACCAAATAAATGTCGTTCATTTTATTTGCAGAGGTGCTTTCTTATGCAAGCAGAGAAGGTTTTTACTGTGTTGAGCCTTGGAGGCCAGTTTCTTAATAACCCTGCTGTAAAAGCACGTACAGAGGAGACTCCACATTGTACTGAGTATATATGCATTCTATATTGCTCAAGGATTGCACGGTCCCCGGAAAAGATCCATTTATGCTTTTATTAGATTATTACGGAAATCTTATAAGTGGCGGATTAGCCGCGGAAGGTATTTATCTGTTTATCGAATGGCTGGGGCTCATAACCTCTCTCTTCTTTTCCTCCCTCACTGTCCTTTTTCTGTTCTTTTGAGTAGGGCTGTGTATTGGCAAGAATCTGGCGATACAATATGTATCATGATACAGGGGTAACGATTCAATATATTGCGATACCGTAAGCAAGACGATATATTTTTCAAATCTAATTTTAGGAAAACTGTCATAGTATAAAGAACACACCACCATATGTATAAAATCTGAGTAAAAAAAATTTCACTGGCTAAAATGAAATGGCTACTATGGGGACTAACATCATCACACATGAATACAATTGGACTCATTGGATCCATAAGAGTCTCAGCTTTACAGTGATAACCTATTTATGTAATTTCCATACTGTTTAGGGAGCCCAGTATGTAGAAATATTCAAATACACCACTTTAGAATAGGCAAAAATAACATTTGTGTGCAAAAAACGGCATGGTTGTTGCCCCAAAACTGCATGTGATTACCATAAAGTGGGCATGTCTGTAAAAGGGAGACTTGTGGGTACCCATAGATCCCATTTTCATTCACATATGTTGAGGTCAGAGGTCAGAGGGTTTAGCATAACCTTGGAGCGTTGTTTAGCCTCCTTCACGACAAGCTAGTATGACATGGTTTTCTAGTTTCATATGATGCCAGTACCTTCACTCTAGCTTTAAAACAGAGCCCACAACAACCTCCGAAAGACAGTATAGCAGCCGGGTATTTTTAAAAGGTTAATTAAAAATCAATACAGTATTTTGGAGAATTGATTAAGTACATAATATCGTGATACTCATGTGTATCGATATATTCTTACACCCTACATTTGCGTGGCTAAGTTGATCATGTGGATGCTGAAAATAAAGAAATTATTTTGATCAATAGCCTGCTGTCTCAACACTGCAATTTTAGACGATGATCGGATGATCAAATATTTTATGAGGTAATGTTGGTTCACTGATATCGTTCTTTGTGTCAACTTGTAATCCACATTTTCTACTGAATGGATTAATTTTACTTGTCCATTGTTAAATGGAGGGGTCAGAGAAACTCTCAGCAGAGCAAAGACCCTACTAACCTTCTTTCTCTAATTCATTTGCTCGTTCTCTTTTTCTCAATTGCTTATCAGCTCTGTTTCTTCACTAATTAAAACCACACATGAAACAAGGGGATTGTAGACAGACAAACACGCGCACACACACACACACAGAGAGAAAGAGAGAGAGAGAGATAGAGATAGTTGGAGCTACAATTACCAGGCAGGCCTCTAGTGTCTCATTGGGTGTCTATTAAGAGGGGGGCCTGGCTCATTGTAATGATGGCAGAGTTTAATTACTTCCACCCGGCGCCTGTTGTAAAACATGCTGATAAATGAGCCAACAGGACGGCACATCATTATTTTTCTATAGTGCCAGGCTGCTCGTACATGATTATGAGAGCGGGAGGGAGGTTCCCATACCTGCAAGAGCCTGAGAGCGTATTCTGCACAGGGGAAGGGAAGAGGAAGGTATGTGGCAGTGTGTGTGTGTTCTCTCAATTTGTCAGTGTGTGTACATGCGTACAAGGAGTTGAGATATTTGATGGACCCGTAGATGCCGAATCAAAACACAATGATAAGCAGTTCTGCCAGCACATGCTACTGCAATGATATCCGGCCACCCATGAGACGGATATATATTCATAGCACACAATGGGCTATGTTATTCACTGAGCACAGGACTGCTATACCGAGCACTGTATACGCACTGTGCACACACACTGTACACCGCATCTCGCAAACAAATATACATATTCATAGTCATTAATTTTACACATTTTTTTAGAAGGGGGGGCACGTGTGGACCCCCTCTGATTAATTGTGTTCCTCCTCCACCATTATTAAATCGCTGAGGCAAATATCCCCCATACAATAAATCCCTCTTGGCCCATGATTAATCAAAAGGCACACAAACCTAAGAGTGGTGGCGGGCAGGTAGAGTTACAGTGCTAAATCATCTTTATTGCACGACGAGCAGGTTTGCGCACGGGCTCGGGGTCCAGTGCCATAGTGGGGTTAGTGGAGTGTATGCTCGGCTTCTGGTCAGCCACCTCAGGGTCATAGCATTTTGACCTCTGTGTCATTGATTTGCCAACCTGATCAGGGCACAGAGGTGAACAAGATGGTAGTGAAATAGAGTCTGAAGAGGCCCAGTGATTAGAGGGACTTTGCTGTCCCATCGACAAGTTTACAAGTCATGCCCAAATAAAAAAACTCAGGGCTATGAATCCATGTTATCCGTTTATGTAGGAGGGGTGTGTGAACAAATGTTTAACCTTGCCCACTTTAACATCAATTGGTATCCCCTCCAATTAGTGGTAGGTCATACCGTGATAATAGTGGGTTACATAATTAGAGTGGGTACCTCCCTGTCACTACTGGCACATGGAGGCTTTGTGGGGGAGCAGCCACATGAAGCAGAGATGGAGATTCTACCAGACCCAGGTTTCCGGAAACCTCAATTAACCTAAATGATTAGCTGTAGCCACATAGCGCACCTCACTAGCTTGACATTTCTCAACCAAGCTAATATTAGCATAGTGACTTCATTCCATCCCGTTGTACTTCATCACTGTCCTTTTACTGGGAGGTCTTTCTTGTCTTATTGACCGAAAATGACAACGTTTGGAGTATCAGAGCCTCCTTATTTCCGTTTAGCACAAAAGTGCTGATGCTAATTTGGTGGTTGCATAATGAGTTTTACATGTATTTGATTAATAGGGTCTAGGGTAACGGCACGGCAACAGAGGCTACTGCGGCATGTGGTTTAACTTCACCTTATGTTAAATACTAATTGATTCCAATGCATTTTTAATCACTTACTAATTGGCGATTACACTTTTAAAGCACGCCCTGTTGCTGCTCTGGCAGAATCGCGAGGTTGTTGAGTGTGAAGATGGAGTTTAAAGGGCATAGTCTTCTTAGCATCCACAACTAAATGTCACAGTTGTCTGTTAATGTGTCAACCAAATCAAACATGCACAGTGGTCGAGGGGTGCTAAGTGACAGGTGACCTTGGTGGCGTGATGGAAGACTGGGCTGGTATTTGAGCCCTCTGATCTTCGAGTAGGAAACCCTGTCTGGTGCTGTCTAGAGATGTATGCCCAACCAATTAGACATGAAATGGCAGTGACACTCACACCCCACTTATCAAAACAGTCTTCAAGTGTGTTCATGAATTCAAATGAAATATGCGTCTTTGCTTCAAACATGTAGACAGGGACATGCAGAGTTCAGTCCGTATTATTTGTATCTAGGTCAACATGTATAATGATTAGAGCTGTCAATCGATTAAAATAGCCAAGCCCAGAACGTGGGCAAATATGCTTGCTTTATGCAAATATACTGTATGTATGTATTTATTATTGCAATTAACAACAAAAAACAATGACACATATTGTCCAGAAACCCTCACAGGTACTGCATTTAGCATGAAAAATATGCTCAAATCGTAACATGAAAAACTGCAGCCCAACAGGTAACAACAGCTGTCAGTGTGTCAGTGTGCTGACTTGACTATGACTTGCCCCAAACTGCATGTGATTATCATAAAGTGGGCATGTCTGCAAAGGGGAGACTCGTGGGTACCCATAGAACCCATTTTCATTCACATTTCTTGAGGTCAGAGGTCAAGGGACCTCTTTAAAAATGTCCGGGACAATTTTTCCTCGCCTAAATTTAGCGCAAGTTTGGAGCATTTTTTAGCCGTTAATTAGGTTTTCTAGTTTCATATGTTACCAGTATCTTCACTCTAGCTTTAAAACTGAGCCCGCTACAACCTAAAAATCATAAGTTGCTTTAATGCGTTAAATAAATTAGTGTCATTAAAACAAATTTGCGTTAACGTGTTATTATCACGTTAAATTTGACAGCCCTAATAATGATTTTTGCAGAGGTCAAAAAAGGTTCTATTTCAAGCATTACTCTTTACAACCTCACACAAAAAAATCTACCTTAACCTCACTTGCTCGTCTTCTCACCTTGTTAGGTTTGCAAAACATCCAGAAACACTCGATCTATTTATTCATTATCTTCTATTCTTCCCTTACCCCTAGTTACCCCATCTTGGACAGCCATTGGATGACTCACGGAGGGCCCAGACACCTGGTTGGGTCGTCTGCGAGGCATCTGACCTCCCACACACACACACCTGCCCCCCTCCTACATCTATTACTGGGCCCCACAGTGTTCCATAATGTTCTGAGTAGTCAAGCATATAAATAAAGGTGAAGCAAAATGACTGCCTCTGTCTTGACAGAAGTGCTGAACCACAAAGAACACCTTGAAGGGCATGTTAACTGTCAATAGAGTTCTGTGTAAGCCCCTTCAATTAACATAAAACTTAACAGCTCCCCAGTTAGCCGCTATATAACCCTGGCGCTGTCTCCTCTCACCCATTCGCTATTTTACCCCCCCTCGGTGTTGGCTGCCGTCATGCAGTCTAGCCGCCGAAGAGGCAGTAAACAACATCTCACCATGTACTTGCACAGAGGCGGTTACAAACACGCATAATGATATTCTACACACACACACATTCAGCCTCACATTCACACACAAGAAATTCAAACACACACTAGCGAAGCTTCCGCAAATTACAAACCCAAAGAGGCCGCGCTCACATTTTGCACACACGCACACACACACAAGAATGCACACACACAAATTTGAAAAATCCCATTTACTGTGATGCTACGTGACTGAACTTTGCCAGCGTAGCGTAGCTTACCCCTCTCTCCCAGGCCCATGGTAATGCTGCATGAGATTTGTGATGCAGTGGGGAGATGCATATGGAAGGCCTGCGCTCAGATCTCTCGGTCATGCACCCCATTAGGTCCTGCTGTTGATGCTGTTGCTATCAAAGCTGAAGTAAACTGCTCAGCAGTCGGCTGTATGCCCAAGCACAGAGACGGAGACAGGCGAGCGATCACACTATACTGCGAGGAAAGGCCTATCTATCTTGTAATTAGGATGTGTGAGTAGGCTACAGGGAGGTAACTTAAGGCTCACAAACAGCAAAGTGTTCTGGGGTAAGATCAGCCTGATTTGGGGCCTGCAGTGTGCTTCAAAGTGTGCCATTGCTGTGTATACATACATGATATACTGGGTGATTTTAAACTAATGGCGCATTCCTTATAGGATTTCAACTATAGTGAAGAATTTCATCATGCAGATCCTCAGACTTTATAGAATCAAAACCAATCTAAAGAGGATAAATTGCCCTAAAGACAAACAGAATGATGAAAATGCCCAGAATGAATGGGCTGAAAGATTCAACCCTCTATGTGTTGAATAGCCCCCTAATGTGTTTGGGTTTCGAGATAACACGCAGTAAATACCCGCATTCTTCTGCTCATCACAAAAAAATCCAATGGCAGCTTTCACATTTGCTTCCCATCACTGGTGATTCCTGGGGAGGCGTTATTTGTGCGGCACACAACAGTGCTGCTCTGTTGTAATTGTCTAGGTTTTGCAAAGGGCCACTCGTCTTTCATTCCCCTGCCAACACACATGCATATTCGTGGAGGTGAAACTAACATGCTTAGTTGTTGTTTTCCTGCTTTACCATTCTTCGGGGAGACTTAGTTCTGGTGTGGATTTGCTCCCATCGTGCCGGCAGCGATGTCCCTGTGTCTCTGGGAGAGGGATGGCATCAGCTGGCATCGGATGGCAGCAATTCAAACCATGGTTTCCCTTTTCTGTGGGCGCTCCCGTTCAGCAAAGTAGATTGCTGGGGGAGGTTGCTATCTACCTCCCTTCCTTTATTTCTTCTTCCTTTTTTGATTTTCTTTAATTCCATTCTTTACCCCCACCCTGTGTCTGCGCCTCATCCCTGCACAAACAGCATTCTGCTGGCTACACTCAGGGACGGCCAATGAGATGGTTTCTCTTCAGCGAACTAGGCTGCTCGCATTAGAGAATGAGCGATTGATATAGAGAAGCGAGACATGATAAAATTTAAGAAAGAAATTCTGTAAAAAACAAGAAAACATCAGACTGATTTGTGATCAAAGACTAGAAGTGAAAAGGAGATGCGACAGAGGATAGCAAAGAAAGACCGCGTTCGCCACAGTCAAAAGAGACCAAGAGGTGTCTGCCAGTGACAAAAGGTTGCTCATCCTATTGCCACCCCGGCCTTATCCCTTTAGTGTAGCGCGCTGGTTTTAGGTCTGCGGAAAGACTCCGGCGTGAAATTCTGCTAAGCATGGTTGGGAGCCGCAGAACATGGAACACGGATGAGCCGGGATTAGGGAGGCCCAAAGCCCTCCCTTCATCTGCGCCTTGTAGGGCGTCTGTGATCTGGATGGTGCTCAGTGGGCGACACATGCCTGTCAATGTCCACTGGCTGCACGCACGACAACTCAAGGTCTCGCACGCAGTGACGTGGCCACACGCCACCTCGACAAATCCCCCACTCTCCCACCGTGCCGCTCATCTATACACCTCTCACCCCCCCCCCCCATTTCCAATCCCGTCTTTATCTCCCCTCCTGTTCCCTCTCCACATGACTATGTGTTCTTACTGTGATCTCATCACGTCTCGAACCGCACTAGGCCACTTAGCCAGATGTATGTGCTGCTGGATGTGTTTACAGGATGTTTGCCTGTGTGTCCACGTCAGCCTTGGACCTTGCACAAAATAATATAGCACGGTGCATGAGTGTGAATTTATTGTCTGAGCTCAGTCTTTGTGCGTCCATCTGTGTGCACCGACGACCATGCGTGTCAAGGGCCCATATGCTGTCCTCCTATCTCCTCTTTTTGTCCTGTCCTTAAGGCCGGCCATACTTGCACACGCTTTTCATCTGCAGTCAATACCTATTGAGCTGTTCATGAAAGGGAAATGACAGCTAGTTCATAACTTCCAAGGCTGATCGATGAAGTACCTACACCAGTTCAACTCGTTCCTGAATCACTCCTCTCTCCAAGAAGTCATCCCTCCATGAAGCACCTTTTTTTTCAAGCACAGCATACCTGATTGAAAAGAAAAGCCATCATTTGTGTAGAACATGTTTGATGTTAGCACATTACTAGAAACTGTGTAATATGCTCTCTAGGATCATGAATGATACAGTAAGTGCTTCAGTACAAAAGAAGCTGTTATTTATACTTGACCTTTAAGCAGGAGATACACAAGTGGTTATTGCGCAGGTGAATATTTTTCAATCCAATTAAGACTGTTAAGCGTCTGCATAGTGTGATTTATATGGTGTAAATTTGTGCATGGATTTGAAAGTGTCTGAGGGCACATTCATAAATATCATGCATTTGCGAGGGTGTGTGTTTGACTGGTGCATATATTTTTTCAGCAGGTGTGAAAGAAATGAGGAACAACTGCACTTTACATGGCGTCGACTTATCAGCTGAACTCAGGTGAAGTCTTTGATGCTGTAAATCCACGGTGAATCATGAGGGGTGGATGTAGATGAAGGGGAGGCAGTTAAAAGGGATTTTTACGTATTGAGTCAACAACTGAGCTATTGATTCTGAGCTACTCGTATAAGTCAGCTGAAACTCACATTTAGCGGATATGGACAGTGCGTTTGGCTGCTTTTATAGGTGTTTACACACATTCTTTATGCTTGAATGAGCTATTAATTGTTTCATGTGTGTTAGCCTGCATCCCTGTATTTCTGCACTGTGCTTGCATGTGGCCGTTAATGGCCTCGGCATCTCAGAGGTGAGGTGCAGTCACAACAAAGCCTGCAGCCCTCAAAAAAAAAAAACACTTGTCCCCTGAGCCCAGGGATGTCGACACAGAAGACAGAGGAGTCTTTGAGTGCCAAACTAAGAAAGCTCAGGGCCCGGGAGCTAAGGAGAGGAAGAAAAAACTAAGGCGTAAAGGGGGAATAAATGATAAATATCTTTGCTTACTTTTTCAAACATGAGACAAAAAAAAAAAAGTCTTCCCTTGCGGAGCTTGAAATGCTGAACTTTGTCTAGGTCCGGTTGCGACCAGCCAGCAGGCAGCTGTGGCTCCAGCACTTCGCTCTGTATCTCTGACTCTCTCTCTCTCTTTCTGATGCTTTCTCCCTCGACCTCCCGTTCAAAGCAAAGTTGGCTCCTTATTTATGTGCAAATTTGCTCTTAGGCCCTACGAGGGTGGCGCGCATGCTGAATCTCTCCTTTCTGGGCTTTAGCAGATTATCCCGCTGCTCCCTTTGGTCCCCGTCGCCCTAAGCCCAGCTGCCCCGACCTTTTGTCATTGAGACTTTCTCTTCTCGCCTTGGTGTCTTTCTTTACCTCTCTCCCCCCTCTCTCCCTCCTCTCCCCCCTTCCACCATCACTCCGTACACTTCCCCCCATGCCGCAAGGCCTGAACTCCCCTATCCTGCTCTAGACGCCACAGCCGTCACCCCCCTCCTCCTCCTCCTCCTCATCTTCCTCCTCCCCCCTCCTCCTCCATCTTGTCCCTTGCCTCTCTCCTCCGTCTCCTGCCTCCCTCCTTCACTCCCTCTCAAAGGGCCATTATATCACTCTCTTCATGGACAAAGGACCCTGGAGAGACAGAGGGAGAGGGAGGGAGGGAGAGAGAGGAGGAACATGGCTGGTGCTTTGCTGCTCTCTCGGTCCTAATCGATGAAAGTGGCCCACGTGGAGCTCTGAAGGCTAATCGATACTCTTTTTTCTTTTTTTTTTCTCCCTATCTTTTTTCTTGACCGTCCGTTTTGTTGCTGACTCTGACAAAATGCTATGGCAGAGCAGAATAAGTGAGGGGGGGTGTTTGGAGGGGACACCCCCTGATCACATCTCTCTGGGGGATCCAGAGGATTGGTATATATGTGTGTTTTCATGTAGCCTGCGCAAGTTTGTGTGTAGGGAGGGGCGAGTTGTAGAACAGTGGGCGCTTGGAAAAGCGGAGCTGACAAAAAATAGAGAATGAAATGGACAATGTGACCTCCTCCGACCCCATCTGTATCCCCATGCCAGCCTCCTATCCCATCCCACACGCCCGACACATTTGCCCCTTTTCTCTCACCGTTGCCTCCCTGCCGGGTTAGGTTGCTGAGCAAACAGAAGGCAAAGAGTTGACTCTTTCTCTGCCTCAGCTCGCCGTATGGGCGCATGGAAGGATTTGGGAAGCATCAGCCTGCTAAGCCACTTCATTGTATTCTTCTCCATCTTCCCTCTCTCACCTCTCCCCTCTCTGTCTTTTGCTGTTCTCACACTGTCTACGTCTGGGCTCTGTCTAGTCCGCATAAATATAAAAGCAGTGTCGTCATAGAAAGGCTACACATCTGTTTGATGTTTAAAGAGTTGATTTTAGACAGTGAAGATAGACAGTTTAATACTGCGAAATTATGTAAGATGGATGTTTCCCTTCTTTAACAAAAACAAGTTAAATGGGAGATTTTTTTTTGTTAGAGCTTAAAAACACATGCAGGTTTTTTTTTTGCTATTTGTGCTTCATTAGACAGACACCCACCGAAAAGATGATACTCTAGTTGTTTCCTAAAGTACATTTGAACGAAAACCCCCCAAACAAAACAATATCTTTCCCTCTGAATAGGGGCTACTTGATACAACCTTCATGGGGTACATCTACATGATGAAGGTCATTTAGACTGAAACGTTATACTAAATAGTAGTGATACCGTGCGCAGGAGTTTTTTAGTAATTCAAGAATGTTTACAACTAAACGTATTTGCATGAACATATTTTTTCTTGTTTTTAATGGTCTCTTATCTATAAAGGAGTAATGAATATACAAGTATTTGTTGTGTTTTTAGATTATGTGTATCAACATATTCTCATACAAAGGTTTGTATGATATCGTTTATGATATATACGAAAAAGTTATTCCTCCTTTTTTGTTTGTTTTCCTACGAATGTCCAGCAACACGTGTAAATTTCCGCTCATTACATGCATACAGTCTTTTCAAAATAAACTTCCGTCTTCACATGAAACAACTTCCTTAGGTTTAGGCAAAAAGCTACTTAGTTAGGTTTAGGAAAATATTATGGTTTGGCTTAAAATAACTTGTCTGACGGTTGTTTAAGTTGTCTTCAAGTAGTTTTAGGTTCTCTGTATTCCTATACGTCCTTCTGATTACTTACACTCACACTGAAATATGCAGTATGAACTATACAGAATTAACTAGGTGTGTGACAAGATGCCTAGCAGCTTCAAGTATAATGACATAACGTGGATTATCAAATATTGTAATCAACTGTTCAATTACTGGTGTCATAAACTAATTGTTTTTTCATACACAATTATTTCTCTGCAAGGTTTTTAATGTCTTCTATTTTGTAAATCACCGTAAATGAAGGTTTTAAATTAATTGGATGATTTGATTAAAATCAAATGAGGTAAAATAGAGTTAGACAGAGGAAACATGTTCTCTCAGTCTAACTCTCAAACACACACACACATACACATCTCATATATAACAGTGCACCTCCAGGACCTTGTGCCTCCCTCCTCATTGCTTCACACACCTGTCTAGCTGGATATTTAACAGCTTTTTCCCTTCCCTATCACCCTCCCAACACCAGCAGAGAGAAACAATTACGCTCAACTCTGCCACTGAAATGACAATGCGACATCCTCTTCACTTTACACCACCCGACTGTTAACCGTATGTGGTAATTACCTTTCTGCGGCATCTTCACAGTCACTTTATTAGTCTCCTAACAAGGCTTTTTAAAATATAAATAGCAGCCAATGAAATGGCAATTAACCTTGCAAATAGGTATAAATGACTGTCCAGGAGACAAGGGTATTGGCAGGGACTGTCAGAGCGAGGGAGGGGAGAAAAAAGAGAGGGAGAGATGGGGGATAAAGAGAGGGAAAAACGCAGAAAGGGAAACATGCAGGGAACGCTGGGAGATGATGCAGCCCATAGGCAAACTGCTCCCACGGGCCATTGTTTGTTGTGTCTGCGCTGGACCATTGTTTCGGTCCCTATTAACCTCTTGGCCCTCTGTGCGAGAGTGGGAAAGGATGGGCGGATTCAAAATGACAGACATGGCCCAGTGACATGGGAGGTGAGGAGTGGTTTTAACAGGGGCTTAGGGGCAGCGGGGACCCGCGCTGTCTGGCTAAAGCAGGAGGGGGGCTGTGTGTGTGTACGTGAGAGAGATGGAGAGAGTGTGTCTGTGTGTGTTTGGATGGGGGGGGGTATGTCTAGCTGACCAGAAGGGGGGGGAGTTGGACAGCCCAAGCCGAGTAATGTGATCTCTGTCGCTGTCTATGGACGTCAGACATGATGCTTCTCCTGTCCTGGACTGAGCTTACAAACTCCTTAACTCCGTATACTTGAAGTTGCTCTGTAAAATTGTCTCTATACTACATTTTGAGCATTTTGAACATGAACTCCTCTAGTATATTGTAATGTTTCTACCAGCTCTGTTACATCCACACTTACATTTCTTCACCATGGTGACAAATTACTGATATCAGCCCAGCATCCCTTGAAATTATGTCCATATTGGGTAAATTTAGACCTCTCGATTTACATCCAATACCAGCGTTTTCAGTGGTGTGTCCTTTAGGTAGTGTCTCAGGGTGGTGGATGGTTATGTCTGACTCATGCAGGAGACCATCAGAGTTTGCGTCCTGTCACAAATCTGCAATTGCCTTTTTATTAACAGTAACCATTATCTTTTCCTGATCTTAACCAGAGGTTTTTCAGTTACCTAACCTTAACCATACCCTAACCATAGTTTATTTGCCATACGTTTTCTGGGACATTTCTTTTCTTCAAGAGTAAGCTACAAAAATGACGGACACAGCGCAAAAAAGACGCATATATAGCGAGACGAAACACCAAGCGGACAAAGCTCGTTCCAAAACGAGAGTGAATCTGGGGTTGGCTTTCACTTTCGCTGACATACAGTATGTGATGCTACAGGTGGTACACTGGGCTGTGCAAGACATTGGGTTGCACAACTTGTGTTACAATAGCGTTAACATGACATATTTTCAATGTGTTTTTTTTAACTTATTACAACCAAAGTAGACGTATAAAAAGTATACCAATACCAGTTTTTGTCATAGGAGTTTTGTTATCACCAGCTTGGATATTACTTAAAGTTTAGACATTCAAACATGAAAAACTTATCCAGCGTTACAAAACACCCCCTCGCCTTTCCTTTCTCTCGTTGGTGACAACGTACAGATGGCTATTGTTCCTCACAAATCCACTGTTCCTTCGTGAATGGATGTCTTACTGTGTGAGTCAGTGTGTCACATCAAGACGCCGCTAGAAAAAAACCTTTGTCGCTTTACATGGGGACACACCATTTCCTGCAAACGAAGGACGCAATCTCTGCCTCCTCTTATGTGTCCAAGTATTACAGGATTGCGAGAACAGGCACGCTAACCCCTGTGAGCCTTACCTGTGCTCTAGTCAGGAGTGAAACGACAACTCTTTGCCACACATTGAGAGCCAGTGGGAGGAAGAAGCCGGAGGAAGGTAGCCCTAAGAGGATGAACCGTGGGATTTAGAGTCCTGTGGGTAGGGCAGAATGCCAGATATTCTAGCTGAAAGTCCTGTGGATCAGATGAAGCTGTCAAGCAGGGCAGTGAGATGAGAGAGCCATGGGGAGAGGGAGCTTGGAGATGGAGGCCAGGCAGGGAAGCTCAGCGGATAGCAGAGACAGAGAGCTTAGGCTGAGGATCAGGGTTGTTTTACAGGAAACTGTCAAAGGTAGGGAGAGAAAGGGAGCCGAGATAGCGTGTGACTAGAGAATCAATGAGGTGAAGAAATGGAAAGTTTAACACAAAATAATTCCCACAAAGATCAGATTAAGAAACTAGGTTAAACTCAATTTTGGCTTGATTTATATTATGAACGGGGCACTTGAGTGTTTCGGGTTACGTTCCTGAAATCAGCCGCCACTTAAACTTAACGAAAACCATTCGAGTTAGAAGACATAAAGGGTCAGGCAGTGAAAATCTCCGAGTAGACCCGACAAGACATATGAGCAGTGTTTAACGTGTCGTTGTGTGTCTGGACTTCACTCGTCTGGGGAGCCTGGGAAAGTAGTGTTAAATTACGCAGAAGGAGATAGCGGGACCCTGTCAGGACATGGCGTGGCGTTGTGGAGAGTGCGGCGGATGGACGTGGCACTGGTTTGTGCCCCCCGGAGTGCCCTGTCAGGCCTCATGACCGCATTGTGCAGCCACACACAGACGCTCTCACACACACACACACACGCACACACACACACACACACACACACACGCAAACACACATTACGGGGAAGAGGAGAGATTAAAGGGCACATGAGGGAAAGAGAACCATGGACTCTATCTCCTTCCTCATTAACCTCCAGTGTTTTGCACACATTTCTGCTTTCTGCACTTTATTATTTTCACTACTGTCCACCCTTGATGGAAATTAGGGCTGTATCTGAATCAGATTTTTTTTATTTGATTCAGATTTGACTGTTCATTCTCAGATTTGGCTATTCATTCTTTTTTTTTTTCTTCAAATAGACCATTTGTCAATCAGGAAATCCATTGGTCTGAGTTTCAGTGATGATTTTAACCACATTAACATAGTCAAATGCCGCCCGCCACGAACACGAATCCCGTCTCATTTTCCATCCTTGGGTGGGGCTTTTTTGCCCTGTCACTACCATTCATATTTATACAGTGCAACTCGACTTTTGAATTTCAAAGCGGGTCACTAACGATGATTTGACTCATCTAATTTCAGGGGGCAGCCCTAATGGAAATTATTAAAAGTTACAAAAATTGAAGTATTCAGTACATGTATTGGACTTTAGCGGTGAGTGTGGTGAAGTACTTTTGTTAAATCACTGTTATTTTGTCACTTTACTTAAAGATTAGGGCAGCCCCCCCCCCCTTAGTCAATTAGTTGACTAATCTGTTGTTTTGGTCCTAGTCGACTAATATCTCTTTTAGTTGATTAGTCGTTTTTTAAGCTTTGTTTCATGCTGAATGACTTATTTCCAAGAAACTTATGAGCATATCTCTGGTAAACACAAGATTTAAAGTGGTGCTTTTGTTAGACTAGTTAGATAAAGTTATTTGTCAGTAAAGGTAACTCAACCACATGCTCTATGCTAACAGGTGAATCAGTTTTTACTATAAATCATAACAAAATATATAAGTATTCATCACCTCATTCAACCATCTCGTAGCTGCCACCAAGTCCCGCACTGAAACTCCGTATACAGCCCGACACTCAGCTTATCGATCAGCGAAGCATTGATCATACAGCCTGACAAACTGTTGCACTACTCATTAAACCAGCAACAAGCATTAACATGCATTAACAGTGTCAGCTGTCTTAACCTAAAGCAGGTGTTTTCTTCTCATTTACCTCGGGGCAAAAGCATCCATCAAGTTATTATTAAAACGCAGGCCTTTGATCAAATCTGGTTCAATCTGGGGATGAGGAACCGACTCTGGATCATTTACGTTATAATTTTAATTATTTTCCAGATGAAATTGTTCTCTTAAAATGTTTGACTTGCCTAACACGATACCAGTGCGTCGGCTGGCTGCTTTCAACACAAAGGCGACACCTGTTCACGTCTGACTTTCAAGACTTGTCAGTTGTCTCATGAACAGCTGTATTTTTAACTGAAAAGGCAACCAACTTCACATCATACTGATTATGTATATTGTTTGTTCCCCCTGATTTTCTAACATATTTGTTATATATTATATTATATTATATTATATTTTCATATTTGTTAAGTACTGTACGATGGAAGCTTCACACCAGCATATGAATGCACCACATAGACACAGACCTGTTATTTGATGACAAGTGACTAGGGATGTCACAAGAAACGATACTCCGGTACCAAGTAGATGCCAAAATTCTACAAATGTGACGGTACTCGTTTACTGTAGGTACCGTCAGGGCTCGAGACTCGTCGTCTCGGGCACAATAAAAAATGTGTTTGAGATGCAATGAACTCACTATTGACCTGTCCAGGGGACTTACCCTATTTCTTCCCTGATAATGCTACATTGTGAGCAACAAATGCTTGTTGAGGTGACGTTGATTTACATTATGATGCGTTTAGGCTTTATTCAGTAAAAATGGGCTTTTGGGCGAAGGTTAATTCCAACGTTATCATGATGTGTTCAAATGCAATCTTGTAAAATGTAGTTTTTGGCGAGAAAACTTGAATAAATGCGGTTGTTTGAAGGAGATGTTTTCTCAGCAATATAAAATAGATAATAGAGAGGGAATTATGACCTGTTTAACTTCCTAACAAAACCAGTATGCAAATGGTAATAAAGGAGTGTTTGCGGAAGTACATGGGATTCATTGTTTTACTTTAGTTTTTTACCGTGTTATCGAATTGGTATGGAGAATCGTGGAATTTCACAGGTATTGGTATCGAGTACTAAATTTCTGGTGTCATGATCCTACATGTGACGTCAGAATTGCATTTGAGTAAGTACAGCCAGTCTACTGGTTTTACAGATAGAATGCTGTCTGTTATTGCTGCTGCACCTATGCTCATAAGTTGTATTTTTATATTCAAAATGTTACCCAGACTACCTTCAATATGCATGCAAAGCCACTTAAAGTTCATTAAGACTGCAGAAGAAGTATTAATGAATGTGCTTTAAGAATTCCAAATTCCCTTTTATTTTTTAGATAATGGACTCCACAGAAAGTGTTATCGTACTGTATTGAGACACGTAATATGTACATGTCCTTGTACCTTTTCTGTTGTTATCTTCTGTCTGTATCCACTGATTCTGTCGAACCGCCTTTGTCTGCTTCAAGGTGCTACGGAAAGCCATTCAACCCTCAGTCTGACTCTCTATTGTGCCGCGTGGAGCTAAAACCTTGATGTGAAAAGTTGGTGGTTAGCTGACACACATGGTCAGACCTTTGGATTGGGATTGTTGCATGCAGTAGGTGAATGTCTTGTCTGCAGCGTGACTGTTGAACGAGGTGTTGGGGGGGAAACAGCGCACAAGTGGAACATTTTCTTTGACGGCGAGGGTGTGGAGCCAATTGCATTTTTGGCATTCAGCATATTCCGTGACACTTCAGGGGTTACAAATCGGATTAATAAACGCTTAATTACTTTAAAAGGAAATTCCTCTGGCTTTAATCGAATATTAATCACTGCTTATCGTTGTCTTTTAGTCACACTTAATTACCATGCTTTTCCGCTTGTTGCCTCTTTTTTTCTCTTTTCTGGGGCGTGCACAGATAAAACCGTTAGTGTTCTGCATGGCTGAATCACTGCCTTTATTCTAATATACTTGATTATCTACTATATCCATTTGTTGCTCCATCAAAACCCTATTTTAATAGTGGATTGGTAAGACCTTGAATGCACATTTCCTTCAATACTGCACATAATATACATAAAATATAGGATTGAATGAACACACTGTGGATGCTGAACTGTGCTTGAAGGGTTTGAACAAGATAAATCTAGCCCAGGTCAAGCTGAATGGTTTATATTTCTTGTTAACGTGGATTTACAAGGTAAGGTTCACTCTCAATCTCACTACCCATCCGTTACCTGTGGCTATTCACAGAGATGGACATTTTTGCCAACCTATCACATGTGGAAGCTTAGGCATTTGTCTCCAGGGCACTGGCTGACCACACGAACGAAGCTTTGCAGTGTCCAACCCGAATATCCCCTGACATGTCGCTCCGGCGCCTAGAGAGGATAATTCAACCTGATTGGCTAGCTCTGCTGGAAGGCATGATTCTGGCCTGTCCAGCACCGTACATCACTGTGGCCCAGGGGCATCGTGGGAATGGGGGAGGAGCGTGTTATCCTGGTCCAGTTAACACCGGTGACTTCCATGAAAGAAAAGCCTATTGGTTGAAAAAAAAAATCAATATGATGATAAATCCTCTCATAGCTACATGTTCTACTTGTCATTCATTCAAGGAGTTTCTACTTTCGTGTTCCTGCTGTCAGCTCTCTTTCTTCCGTCTTGCTCTCTCACACACTTTCCTCCCCTAACTCGTTACGCTCACATACACATATGTGCGAACGGTGTGCGCTCTAGCATGTGCTCCTCTTTTGTTTCTCGATTGTGACACAAAGTGCTATGGGCCAAACTGGGCAGCGCGAGGGATGCTTAGCCCGATTCTGTCTCTCTCAGTGCCCCCGGATGCCCTGCAGGCTTGAGAAGATGGCCCGGGAGACTTCGCCATGTGCCCTGTTTCCATCATATACGACCAGTCCAACTCCCTTACCACTGCAAAACTATGCTACTCCGTCCATAATGGTAAAACTACATCAATTAAATGCTTTATGGCTCTGCTAATGGTCTCGGATGTTTGAGCTCCAGTGAAGTTTTTCTTGAGCAATGAATGAATTGCCAGTGAACCAGGAATCCTGTTATTTCACTCATGCTCCTATTATTATGTTCTGCTCCTCACTGTATTACTCTTTGAAATTGGGTTGCGTACAAACGTCTTCGGTGCACTATTTAGAATATGAGTAATATAACCAGCACATATAAGCAAAGTAATATTCCTCAGGGTGAAGAATTATCTGTTTTTGTTTTATTATTGCTTTTTTTTTTACGTCATGAAACCTCCCCTGTCTCTGATATCAGTAATAAGAGACGGACTGGCATGGAGTGCAGCAGGAAAGCGATTAATGTACTGCAGTTCCTATGCCACATCCTGGCACCATGCATCCTCCGGTAGGTATTGCCAGCTGGTTCTCTTTCCTTCCTGCAGAGAGTAGGAGTACCCATCTCCACTGTAATCGCAGAATCCCCCCCCCCCCCCATACCATATCATCTTCAAGGCAGGAGGAGAGGGTGGTGGTTATGGTGGCGAGGGGAGATGTAGAGCGCAGCCGATTATCCCCTAATTAACGCTGATACCTCCCCCATGGACAATGTCCCATCTCATCAGTGGGCCGCCGCGTCTTAATGTTAGGTGCTAACTGCCTCCCTCGCATATGTCAGTCCTCGTTAAGGGACTACGCCGTGCGGTAATGTCCTCCCGTTTAATGGCTTGTAAAAAGATGGTTAACACTCACTATTTGGCTTCCCTCCTTTTTTCTCCTCGCCGCCGCGGCTACATGACAGATACAGTATGATCGAGCACTCTTTGGGGGAAGTTAATTGCAGGCAGGGAGTACCTCTGTGTTTGAAGTGAGATAGTTGAGAGAAGGTAAATGATTGGCCCCTCGGCTATATGTTGTAATGTTAAACCAGTCGTGGTCATAATTTGGTTACGGGTGACTCGTTAGGGTGAGTGTTGTCTGGCCAGCCACGGGCTAAATAGATATGTGAGGTTAGAAAATATTAGTTGTCCGTTACTAAATTATTCATCAGACCCGGCTGCTTCATTAATAAAATACAGTTTTTACCACAGCTATTCCATAATCATTAACAATGACCAATGACACATGAGTGCACACGGGCGCAAACCTCATCAGCAACTCCCTATCTGTACAATTAAATGTTTTCCTTTTGAACTCCACTTCTGCATTCATTAACCAATAACCACGTCTTAGAAATCTATTACGCAGCATAACTTTACTCTGCCATTAGTCGGCAAGGCAGTAAAAGCAAGTGAACTGTCACTTCTCAATATGCGCGTGTTTTCGTTAGACAACAGTAAGAATTCTTCTAACGTCAAGAGCTTCTTTTTTTCCACCCAGCCTTCCCTCCCTCGCTCCATCCCTCCCTCTCTCCATCTATGCGTTCGTGTTGTATTATGAAAAAAGCAAACACGATTATTTTTGATTTCCCGTTTGCCTGAGCAGTACATTTGGCCCACCCTTCTCTCCCCCGACCCTCTTGATTGAGGGCTAATGAAAAAGCTGTCCTGAGCGTCGCTCCCTCCCTGTATCCATTAAGAATAATTAGACGGGAACAATTTTGATGCCTGTAACCTCGGCGAGTGTGGCTAATGGTGTTATAAATTGCTCCTTGTCCTGGGCCCTGCACGCATTGGCGCGCAGTGGTGGGGGCGAGACGCTTAATTCAAAAGCACTCTGTCAACAGCACTGATTTGTGTGGTTAATGAGAGCGTTTAAAACAACAGGCGCAGCTCATGCATCCTAATGCCGATGGCAGGAGCAGGTTCGATAAAGAGGCTTGTCCACCATAATTAGCCGCGACAAACGCCCAGGATTAAGAGACAGGGGCCGAACACAGTGTGCCCTCTTAAAATGGGCCCCGTTTGCTCTCACTCTCACTCTGCCTCTCTTTGACTGACTCTTTAACAGCACGACGGACTGCATTGTTTCCATCATCTGTCTATTTTGGTCTGACAACTTGAGTGCCATATTTTTCTTTTATAACTCACTATAGTTTCTGTCTATCTATATGTACGCTATATTTGTTTCCGAGGCAGTCGAAAGATGTGGCTCTCTGGACTTCTGGTGGGTGGAGGCGTTCAGACCTTCCCAGCAGGGATACATGTTCTCCTCTCACTAAATCTAACATTTTCTCCCCCCTGAGGAGTCAACCTATTTCTCCACTGATCTTCACTACAGTTTTTTCTCACTCTCTCTAGTGAACTGCTCTTTCTGTGTCCCCTCCACCTGTTCAGTCTCTATTTATTCTCCCTTTTTACCTCCCCTCCCATGTGTTGTTTCTAGACCATAAGCTGCTCTCCCTTTTACTGTTTTTGTCCATTTTCTAAACCTCTCTGGCTAGTTTTTACTGCCTAACTGGTCAGATGGCCGTATGCCTGCGGGTTAAAGTCCTCAGGCTAAGAGGAGGGAGAGTCATAAAACTTTAGCAATGCCCAAAAGCTGTCCCTTTGTGCTGAATCTAAGAATAGGAAAGATATTCAGAGATAAGAATGTGAAGTATGTGCATGTATGTAATTACATTTTTAGAATAACCAAGGAAAAGGAGAGACAATTTCAGAAAAGGAGAGACAGATTGAAACAGATATAGAGATTGACACTGGAATCAAGGACTTTCATGGCAATGGACCTGAAACGGTATAAAACGAGGGTTACTTTTTATCCTTGCCAGTGCTGTGTGGTAAAGGCGCCTCTAATATGTTTTAATCAGCCGCGTTCTGCAGAAGGTCTTCCAAAGGACTGTGTCTCTGTAATGGATGGAGAAGGAGGAGAGTGACAAAGCCAGGCCCACTTTAAAAGGTGTTCAATTCCCCTGTAAATGCATGCTGACAAGATTAATTGAGCATTGCAAATGGTAAACTCTGAAACCCACACCTCAAAAAAAAAAAAACAGACTCACATGCACACAGATACACACACATGCAGGTGTTGACACACGGATGCGAATACCCACACAAACAGGCGTAAAACACGCACCCAGACACTCATATATGCGTACAGACACATACATATTGTGTTCATAAACACACATTAGTCTGCACATACCCACAAGTATGCACACCAGTGTGCTTGCATGCACACACAAACACACATACACACACACACATGCACGCACACCCCTGCTGGCCTCCCTCAGCCTACTTCCACGTGTCTTGCCCAACACAAATGACTTGATGGGCAGTTAAATGCAGGGGTCGGGGGTTAAATGAACACCGTTGTTTATGAGGATGCGGTGTGAATCCATTTGCATTCTAATATTCCCTCTATTCTGAAAGACACACACATACACACACGCAGGGCCCGTTACGGGCAAAAGGGAGGGTGCGAGAGGAGGGGAGATGACTGGTGGACGGCTTGTTTTAAAATCCCATTATCAAGTTATTTATGGAATTCATGGCCCGACAACCTCTGTGACCTTGTTTTGTTAAACATGAACCAGACACGATTCCAGCACGTGGTGCTGCCTATTAGCTTTTGTTTTCAATAGCTTTAAAATGTCAGCAACTTCAATCACCCCTTGGGCAGCTTTCCACTTGTGTGTTTTGGCCCTCATCAAATGGACACATGGTACACAAGCACAGTCTCACACATTTTAGACGTACACATCCATACGGACACACACACATTCATTCACACACATAGTATGCCTGCATGTAAACGTGCACATGTAGAAAATGTACACACAAGCAAACACACAATCCCAAATGCATCAGTAAACAAACATTCCTACTCTAACTGGCCCAAAACCCAAGGCTTCCAGACAGACATCATCCCATCCCAGACCAGAGCCCATTACTCCCTGTCTGTATTTGTGTTTGTTTGGAATTTAACCCAATCTCTATGGCTAGTCATGGGCCGACTGACACATAAGGATGAAATCCATGCAAATCCCAACAACCTCTTTACCCTAATGCTCCTGTTTAAACATGGAAGGCCCATTCGTTTCCCTCCAGCTATCAGCACGACCACTCATTGCATGTAAACAAACTGAAGGATTATTTAAAGATGCTGCCATCCCTGTGACATGGGAGAGTTTCTGCTGGAAGATGGGGAGTAAGATGAAGTGGCTGAGGGTTTGCAAGGTTGTGTGCAAAGACAGACTTCACTATAAATGGTGGAAAGTGCATGTGATTTGTGCAGTTCATTTGTGTTTTGGGTGTGTTTGAATTTGTGTGGGCCTGAGTAATCACACCATTAATATTCCCTTACTCTTTGACCTGTATGTGGATTGCCCTCATTGGCTGTGCAGTGTGTAGTAGCGGGATCTTGAACATTTGGAAGTGAAAGCATCACCTGGCTGCTCTCCGTCATTCTTTGCCACACTCAGGGCTCTGTTTTCATCAACCCTGCCCAATGTGTCATGGGCGTGCCAAGCACACTTTTGGTATTTTCGTGGATTGCAGAGTTGGTAAGAATCATTAATGCCAAAATCAGAATAAAAACTTTTTTGTCTGCGTTGCCAGCTGGTTGAAAAACATACGATGAAAGTGGAAAGACAAATAAAAAATGAATAAAGAGGATTGTGTGATTTTAGGGAGGTTTATTTGGGTGTGTCTTCACCAAATATAGTGACCAAACTATTATGGAACACAAGTGCGTTGAGCTGTCAACCCGCTCTGAGACGGCGCAAGACACACATTCTTCGATTGTAGTATGCTACTCCCTTCCAGACTGGGGCGCACAGTGAGTCACCAAGATACCAAACTGTCGCAGATGAGGAAACAACCACAGTGCGTCCCATGAAAATACTAGTTCGCCAGTGCGACACTGCGTTTTACTCCCAGCACAGACAAAAAAATAGAGCCCTAAGAATGAAAATGAGAAAAATACAACGCTTGGTATGATATCTTACGAAAAGTTATTCCTCATTTTTCGTGCGTTTTCCTACGAATGTCCAGCAACATGTGTAAATTTCCGCATTTTACATGCATACAGTCTTTTCAAAATAAACTTCCATCTTCACAGGAAGCAACTTGGTTAGGCTTAGGAAAAGATCGTGGGATATATATGAATTACAGTGCATTACTTTTCGCAGTTATAGCTACGAATGGTGTATAAGAACAGCCTGGAAAAAACACCATACACAGAATTTGGAAATACCAGTGAAAGCATAGCTCGAAAGAGAAACTCAGTGTTTACTATCCTTGGCATTAAAAATCAAGACTTTCCCCTAAATAAAGTCATGTTGTTGCACTTGCACTCAAAGCACATTTCAGGCTCTCAGCAGCGACAGCACTGCATCACAATTCATCATTTCCATTTAAAATACCGAGAAATGGTAATGCTGGGAGGTTCTTATTGCACACAATAATGTTAATTGTTTAATTCCACACACACGTTTCCACCTCCAATCCTCCATTCCTCAGGTTGCTTCCTTATATAGTGACACCATTCAGTGTGTAAATATATTATGATTATACCTGTTTCAATGAAGAACAGAGATAACATCGTACAGTTCTACAATACTCCATCATCTCATTCATTATTTGCCCCCAAAACTCTCGACAAACGCCATTGGCAATGAGCAAGTAGGCCTATTTGAGGAGGGCAAAAGTAAAATCGAGCCACAGACTGCCCCCATGTGTCTTACATTATTCAACGAGGCTCCAGCTGTGAGGCATAGAAGATTAAATCCCCCACATTCTAACATATGCCAACTAAAAGACTTTAACACTGGTGTGGGCCAGAGCCACCAGGCAAAAACAGACCGAAACAACAACAGTTAAGCAGCACTCGTGTACTTCATGATACTTTTCTAACCCCTTTGAGAAGATCAAGCCTAACACAGATTAACATTTAGTGATCAAATGTGGCAGCTGGCAGGTCTGCCACAGGCCAAACTTCACTACTCAAAGTCAATCCATTATATATTGGCTAAAAAATATAGTTAATGGTCTTAGAATTGAATACATTATCCTTGGGTTTGTTTGCAGCCTGCAACACTAGCCAGCCACTACACCAGCACATTAACAACTGTTTGAATATTGGTCTTAAGTTTTTCAGTCTCTCTAAGACTTTAACACACACTTCTTTATGTTTTAGTTAAAAAAAACAACCTTAAGTTTACTTAAACACCATTTAGGTATCACTGATTTCACAAAATGTGGACTAAAATCTCTCTTTGAAAGGAAGAGCAGATACATACAAAACTATTGCTGAATTTTTTTTAACAAATCAAAAGAAATGTATCACTTCATTCTTTTATGGAAGTACAACTGAAATTATATAACTTTAAAAAAAAATATTTAATATGTTTTGTTAATCACATTTTGCACCGAAACATCACATACGAATATTTAGTTGAATAAATTTACCCCATGTTGACAGGGCAAGCAACACAATGAGCAAATCACTAGAAGTCCATTAATTTCCTGCAGAGCTGAGTGACGGGAAAATTCAGCTGATGTGTGGACAATCAACAAGCCTGTAAACATGGCTGAAGTGTTCATGGTCATCAGCTGTCAAGAGCTAATCACATTTCTGTGCTTCCTTGTGTCTCTACTGTGGGAGTTTTGCTTCGTTACCAGTAATTCTGTTTGAGGGCTGTGAGACTAAACGTCAAACGATGCTTTGGAGAAAGCTTGCGTTCTCTGCAGGAGTTCATTGCTTTGCTCTAAACATAACTTTATTGATTTGCGTTTACAATTAATGCAACCTAATCAGCAATTGTTAATTTGCTTTGTTAACTCAAAAGTAGTTTAAGATTAGATTATGGCAGTTTATCTATCAGGTTTATTTGCAGACAAGACAGTTATTGTCTTTACCTGGTGAGTTGCTATACAGGGAACAACTAGTAGAAGCCTGTCAATTAATTAAAATATTTAATCGCATTTAATCGCATGATTGTCCGTAGTTAATTGCGATTAATCGCAAATTAATCACACTGTCAGTGTGTGAGTGTGCTGACTTGACTATGACTTGCCCAAACTGCATGTGATTATCATAAAGTGGACGTGTCTGTAAAGGGGAGTAATTTGCGTTAACGTGTTATCGCGTTAACTTTGACAGCCCTAGTATCATGTCGCCAGATTCTTGACAACACACAGCCCTATATCCATCCGGTTTCAAGTCTTAAATATAGTAATTCTATCCATCCATCTTTTACCCCACTATGAAGTTGTTTTCTGATGATGCCTCGAGATTACATATCACAGTCTAATACTACAGGTGCTTATCAACTTGTTTTGCTCACCTGATTGACTCTCCCTCTGTGTGTTGAAGAAATGCTTTTCAGAGCTGGCAACACACAAGTGGCAGACACGTCTGATGTGATCAATAGCATCTGCTATTGTGATGATGATAATAATGATTGATAATAATTCCCTGCACATTCTGTTCCAGAGTACAGTCTCAATCAAAAACATGATATACAATTCCAGCTGAACATGTACTGACGTGTGTATGCAGCTGATGCAAAAACATACACATCAACTCACAGAATGAGGTGCAGGTGGTTGTCAGTGCCCGGGGAAAGAGTCATTTTCACTGAGGGAGAGGTGCCAAAATAACTCAGTCCAGGCCAACAACTGGGTGAAGGAGGAGGAAGAAAAAAACTGAAAAAGTAAGAGGAAAAAGTTACTGCGGTGTTGACTTCAGGATGAACCGCTGTACCTACTCTTGCCTTCCTAATTTAAAGTACTTAATCTCTCCAGTTATTTCCTTACGAGCCAAATCCTAATAAATTCTAATAATGGTATTGTAAAAATGGAGTGAAGAGTATTGCAGAAAATGATTACAAATATATTAAGACCAATCATTTTAAGAATATGATCCAGTATGCTGTGCCTGACTTGCCAAGACTTCGTCAGTAACTGACCAAAACAAAAGTCTCATGTATAAAGTCACACTGAGATTTTTATTTTTTATGTAAACATGTACAGTATGTTGCAATATGAATCAGTTGATTCTGCTGGAAAGATCAAGCATCATGGCAATGTAGCCCGGCTGACACTGGGTGTTTATGCTGATACTGATATCAGTATTTGAGAGTTTTAATTGCCGTTTTTCACATAAAGACATAAGATTACAAAATAAAAAAAAATAAAAAAGTATTATTTATGAATTCTTATTTTAAAAGAACGATGACCAAGATATGTAGTGAGGGAGACACTTAACAGTTGTCCTCTCTGGTGGACATAGCGACAGTGTTTTAAAACTACCTCAAACATATTTTTAGCATTTCTGTTCAATTTCTTTTTACTTACTGGCTAACATACACTGAATATATCTGCAATAAGGTAATTATTGGCTTTTATATCTGTCCAGGGATTTATCGGTTTAGCTTAAGGGCCAGATGATCCAGTGTCAATACACGGACATCAAGTATTGATCTTTTATCATACAAACTATTAACCTCTTAACAATCCGACTACATGCCGGCAGGTCGGGCCGCTATTCTGTCTTTCAGAAGTTTTAAGATACTGGTTTCATATGAAATTAGAAAACCAGACGCCCTGGTAGCTCACCTGGTAGAGCGGGCGCCCATATACCAAGGCTATACTACAGAGGCCCTTTGCTGCATGTTGCAGCTGCATGTCCCCTTCCAGTCCATCCACTGTCCTATCAAAAAAAGGGCAAAAAGCCCTACAAATATTCTTAAAAAAAAAGAAACTAAAATACCTAAGGAATGGATTGGTAATAAACATGTTGTGTTACGCTAAATTTTGGAGGATAAACTGGCATGGTTATTTTCAAAGGGGTCCCTTGACCTCTCACCTCAAGATATGTGAAAACTGAGATGAACAGACTGGAAACTGCTTCTTATTGGACAAAACCGATGTTGACTAACTGCTTAATTTTACAGTGTGAAGGCAATATATCGCAATATATCTTATCCCAATACTCAGCATATCGCAAAATATTTAAAATCACATTAAGATCGTATTGTGACTTAAGCATCGTGATAATATCATATTGTGCAGCCTCTGGTTATTCCCACCCCTGGTTATGTATTATACCAGTGCTTTTTCCAGTGCATTCGGGACATCAGAGCTGGTACACACTTTTTTTGCCTCCAATCTGTATTGAAACTCCCTCCCGGATCCAAAGGTGGTCCGCAGGGCCTCTTGGGCGGAGAGCCTGCTCCTCTCCCTTCACCCCTTACATTAGTTATCTCTCCCAGGAGTGTGTGTGTGATAGTGTGTGTGTGTGTGTGTGTGTGTGTGTGTGTGCTAGGGGTGGCAGCGCTCCCCAGTGTAGTGTTGGCCCCAGGCAGCACAAGGTAACATCAAACGATTCTTCTCTTTATGACTTATTTATTTATTATACCGACTCCGCGCGCGTGTGTAGGAAAGAAGAAGAAGAAGAGAGAGTATGAGTTCGTACTTGAACAGGCGTGTGTGCATTTGTCATCTGTGCCAGTTTGTTTTCATTCTGTCCTGAGACGCCGCCACCGGTTGCAGCGGCGTCTTCCCTGGGCGGTGAGCAAAGGGAGCCGAGGGAGAGCGGGGGGTCCCTGTAACTCCAACTTGGGGACCCCCACCGGTCTCTGTGCTCCAGCCTCCTCTGTGTTCAAAGGATACGAGAACCTCCCTCGTCTGCCGTAACTACGGTCCCAGAGCAGGCAGATACACAGGAACACATAAAACTGAGGAAGAGAGATGTTTATTGGCACTGTCACCTTGAATGAGTGTGATTTCCAAGACTGGCGTCATGCCACGCACCCTGGGAACGCTTCACGTATGAAACCCTCCCCTGGTGGAGTTGAACATACAAAAAGTCACAGAACAAAGGCAAATGCGATAAGAGAAAATCTTCCAAGGCTGGCGGACATGGCACCAACATCCAAAGCAAACATTCATACCCCCTCATTTATTAAATTTTTACTCCGTTGTTCTTGTGTTTTTTGCAATTGCTGCAATTTAACATTCAAACTGCAATTTATATTTACTGCCAAGACTGAAAATGCAACATCAAAGCAAAGTAGAAGAAAACATAAAAAATCAGTCGCTATGAAGAGCAGCAGGATACATTAAATACACACGTGTCAAACTTGAATATCTTCCTTAGTTTACTCAGCCTTCCCTGGGCAGCAAACTTGTATTTGCAATTCTTTGATTAGTTATCGACCGTGCACTTTCTCTGGTCGTGCATATGGGCTGCCCGACAGCTCGGAAAGGCTTGAGACAATCAGGGCTCCTACCTACTTTACCTGTGATGAATCGCATTACCGCCGGACCAAGTGCCGGCCGAGCCCCTTGCTGAAAAATCGGCCAGCTAAAACGGGCGGACGGGAAGCCGTATGGCAGAGCACTTCGTCCCGACACGTCCCCCACCTCTTCCCTCCCTCCAAATGAATATCCAGGCCCGTCCTCCATAAAGTGCATTAGGCACGGAGAGTCATTAGTACAAATGGGCTCAAGGTACTTCTGCAAGGAGGCTGTGTGTGTGTGTGTGTGTGTGTGTGAGAGTGTGTGTGTAATGGGGATGTAAGAAGGGGAGGGGGAACCAAGCTGGAGGATGCTTATGTCTCGTCCTGCCCGTTGTTTGGCGGGCCCACCTAATCCTCACTACACACACACACACACCTAGTCTGTGAATCTGCACCTATCCCTCGCCACCCCCACTCCTTCTCCTTCTCCTCTGCACCTCCCCAACCCCCCCACCATTCCTGTGGAGAAGACAGGGTGCCCCCCTGCCCCTTGTTCTCTCCTGCTGCGATGGGGAAGTGCATCCTCATTTAATAATGTATCAGAGAGAAGACAGAGGGAGAGAGAGAGCTCTGACCCAGACGAATGCAGCCTCTCCATTATTTAGCATTTACAGACACCTTCCAGCTCATTTCTGACTCAATATTTAATATAGCAGTAGGAGAAGGAGGGGATTCTCTAATACTCACACACCCACTTGATTTTTTTACCGTTAGTTTGTATTTTGGCCTAATGAAAAAAGAAGGGGCATAGGCAGCATGGGCCTTAGAAAAGGTGAGAAATGGATGTGTTGGAGGGCTGATATGTAGATGAACACACGCAGACAGGAAGTGAAGTAGCTCATAAACATACGGGAATATGTTGCCGGTTCTTGTCTTGACCTCCTCCTCTCTTTTGTTGTGCTGGCTTGCGTGTGAACGAACAGAGGTGTTAATGTGAATGGGTTGATGGGTGTGAGGTCATATGTATGTGGTGGGGGGGGTAGTTGTACGCCTTGGCACGGACGGACAGAAGGTCTTGAAAAGAATGAGTTCTGGTTTGTCAACATGGCCAGCTGGGACCGATGCCCCCCTCACCCCACCCACCACTCTCCCTTTTTTGTCTGTCACAGAAGTATCTCTACAACACCTCAGGGTCAAAGATTAGACTCATCTGTCCAAACAAAGAGAAAGCAATTGTTGGCCAGTATCAGAGTGCACTACCGGACATCATACTGTACGCTGCGGTTACTTTACACTCCTTGATCCTGTTTAGCTGTCTGACAGGATTGGATGATATAGGCTATGTCCACACCATTGTGGTTAACCTTAAATGGGGCATATCATGACTTTTCAGTGCTTGTGTACTTACATGTGGGTATCTGGAGTGCCAACCAACCCACAAACTTTGAAATAAGACAACCCAGTCAGTTTTTTTAGGCCTGCCTAGATCAGAAAACATGTGATTCAACAAATCATTCAGATTTGGCTCCCCTTCCTATGTCACATGCAGGCTCATAGAGGGGCAAAGTCACGCCCCTTCCGGTGGACCACTATGGGACCTTATTTCTGAAAAAATATGAACGGTTGTCAACGGAGACAAATATGTTTTTGATCCTGTTTGAATTAGGCCACGAATAACACGTATGATGTTTGTCAATTTAAAACATAATTTTTTTAAGTCAAGAAAAAGTCGCATTTTGTTGTAAAACTGTTGAAGGATAAGACTGTGAAGATATGTAAGTGATGTGTAAGTGACGTCTCTCTCGCTGAAGCTACGATGCCTGTGTGTTTCGTACTGGGATGTACTCACGCGCAACGGGTGTGATCGTTCTTTCGCTTCCCGGCTGATAAAAAAAACAGCAGTCGCTGGATAAAACACATCAGGTAAGATAACGTTTCATTTGTGCGTGGTCTTAGCTAAAATATCTAGCTTGCTAGTATGGGCGACATATATTGTGCGAGACGGGAGATGTAGCTCACTGACAAACTGTGACATTCTTGACTTGGCAAAATTATGTTTTAAATTGTGATTCATGGCACAATTCAAACGGGATCAAAAAAATATTTGCATCTCGCCGTTGACTACCGTTCATATTTTTTCTGAAAGAAGGTCCCATGGGGTCCATCGGAAGAGGAGGCACCATCTGAGTATCTCCACCCAGAGATTGAGAACTACCTTTGTAAAGGTGCACAATATTTTTCTCTCTAGCCAATCAGAGCAAACTGGGCTTTTTCGGGAAGGGGTCTGAAAGAGACAGTCGCTAAAATGGAGCGTTTCAGACAGAGGGTGAATACAGGTATTTTCAGACAGACAGTGTGAGAAAAATAATGTGTTTTTTGAACATTAAAGCATGCAAACATATTCTAGTAGAAGCCCAAAACACAAGTATGAACTTGAAAATGAGCATGATATGTGCCCTTTAAAACGTTTGTTTACAGTGCGATTGAGAGTGCATCAGCAAATCAAGATTTGTTCTGCTTGCATGACATGGCTCCCATATAAGATACATATACAGTACTGTTTTTCCACAATATATTGGCCTAAATTTGAATGTAATATGATCCTTATTTACACTTCACATTTACATCCTGGATT
This sequence comes from Sebastes umbrosus, assembly GCF_015220745.1. Lineage (NCBI taxonomy): Eukaryota > Metazoa > Chordata > Actinopteri > Perciformes > Sebastidae > Sebastes > Sebastes umbrosus. The sequence goes on from NC_051279.1 coordinate 10,241,333, forward strand.
CTCTATCTAGCCTTAGAAAATGGCCGTTGGCAATGGACTCAAAATGCAAGATTTGTTCTTAAAGATGCGTTCAAGATTTTTTATTTCAGTAGCCATTCAACATTGAAATGCTAAATTTGCATTGAAGGTAAAGTATGAAAACCATGACACATTTGGAACACTGGATTTAAATAAACAGAATAAATAAACAGAACAGAATCACAGGTAGAACCTCACCTTTGAAATCAAACAGGTAAAGGACCTTCATGACCTCCATTCACATTCAATTTCATCTATTATACTGTTATCGATAGCATTTCCAGAGCAGTGAAGATTATGCCTTTTTTAACAGTGGGATACTAATATATTCATTTGTTAGCAAACTGAGATAGCATGCAACACAAACAAATCAATGAAAGGTGTGTGTGAGGTTCCTTGTGACTGTTTGCGAAGGCTGCAAGGTGGTTAACAGGTTGGGAGACAACATCGCCTATGCCAGCAAATATAGGAAGAAGGAAATTTGCACCTTTTTCGGAGTGTTTTTAACAGTGGGCCCAATTCACGTGGAATATTTATCACACTTTCGATTAACTTTTCATTGGAAGTAATGAATCCTCAATTAATTAGCGAGGAATGTTTGCCCCTGTGTATTTTCTCTACCTGTCCACACATGTGTATGCAATCATGAAGCGAAAAATATACATACAGTGCATCCACACATAAGTACATATGAGTGTGCATGTTTAAGTGGATGCTCACATGCACATACAGTATATATCGGTGCTTTAATCACAGTCTGGTGTGGCAGCAGTTGGCTTAAGACCAATGGCTTTTAACCTGGCAGATATGTCATGCTCATGTATCATTAGTTTGCGGCCGAAGGAAGGGAAGGACATGTAGAAAGAACGCAGGCTCTTTATATGCAAATACTTGGCCCTGGCTTGTCAGGGCTCACCTCTGTCCCTGTGACAACAGAAGGAGCAAGGAAACAGAGAGAGTGATACAGGGAGAGAGATGTGGAGGGAGGCTTGTTCTCTGCTTTGCCAGTGGACTCCTGTGGGAAAACAGCTAGCCAGTGTAAATAATGCTCAGGCACCATCCATGAGGAACCTAGATGCAAATGATGCTCAGACTCCCTGTGTGTACCGTGCTGTTTCTCATTAAATCACTTGGTCAGTGCCTCCATCTCTCCTTCCTGTACATTTCTGTCTTGATGTTATTCTTGTTTTCATTTCACCATACCTTTTCTTCCCTTTCTGTCTGTTTTTTTTTTCACGCCTTACGCAGCATTGCACGACTTTTCCGGTCATTTGTGAGATGACACAACTGCAAAACGCTGCGCTTACAGTGTAGAGTTATTTCACTTTGTGAGAAAGCTCCTCAGGCAGTGTCATTTTTCAGGTTGTGTTAAAATCACTTTGTCAGGGTGATATAAATTACCTAGATAAACGCTGTCTGACCAACTCTACTCGTACAGCTCCCTGGGTTCCCGTTTCCAGAGGAAGATATAATATGGCTTCATGGCACAGTTTCTGTGTGAATTTTCTCTTTCTGTCAGAAGAATTCCCCCCAGTGCAGCAAATAGTGCTGCTTCATAAATTGACAACGCTTGATGGCTGTCACCAGAGACGCCGAACAAAAACAACAAAGTGGAAGAAAAAAAATAAAAACTCCATTAAAAAATTAAACCAGCCTACAGCGTCGCACGGCCACTCTGTTTGTTTGCTTGTGTATGTGTGCGCATGTTTGTGTTTGTGTGGGAATTTATGACTTCAGTGTGTTAGTGCTCGGCTTTGCCACTGCTCCCAACAACACTGTTGCCGGCGGAGTCAAAGCTGTTAGTGTGGACCCACTAATTATTTAATGCACTGCCTCATTTGTTTACATTGTTTCCATGTTGAACGGTTGAAGCTGTACAGAAACCCAGAGGAGGGTTCTGTGCTTTTCCCCACTCTTTTACTTCCTCTCCTCTATCTGTCACACACACACTGAGTGTTCTATTGCTCTACAATGCAAATCTAAGAAAAAAGTAAATCTCAGTAAATCGAAGGAGTAGAATAAGTTTTTTTTTTCCTGGGAAGCTGGTCAAGTCATTTATTTTCATTTAATTAAATGTAAGTGATATCAATACAAGAGGCAGAAATGAACCCCCCAAAAAACAGATGTGCTGAAAATACCAACACATTCTCATTTACAATAACAGCCTTGGTTGTGTTTGTAATGGTGTGGAGGGTCACACAGTGTTGTGCAAGTTCACACTTCCCAAGAGCTAGCTCAAAGTTCAGTTCACACAGATTAAAATGAACTAGTTCAAGCTCAAAGTTAACAATTTTGAACTAAGTTCAAAGTCCCAAAACTTGAAAACTTCCGTTTTCATTTTTTTCAAACTGGTCGGATGCTATAGAGTTTAATTAGTCTCAAAACAAATTAAACGCCTTAGCATTTAACCAGCAAATAAAAACCAGGCGCGTGCATGTGACACGAACGCATAGAAAAGCATCCGCTAGCGGAAAAGCATCCTCGCAATGCAGCATTTCTGCTCCTTGTGCACAAATGTGTTCCCGCATTTTTTTGAGACTTTGGAGGCGGGGATGGAATAGGCATTGGCTGATGTCTGTGCTTGCTCCTTTGATTGCAGTAGCCATGCCGGGTGCCGTAAATCCTCAGGTGCCCATAAAACACAGTGTGAGAGTTAACTACGCTCATGTTCACGTTCCTTAGTTGCAAAGAGATATGTTAAATTCACCGTTCACTATAAACATGAGCACATTCAATGAACATGCTCTTTTTCCAGTAACACTGGTCACACACACTCAAGGCTGCCACACTCTAATCCCAGCCGATTAGACTGTTGTCAGGCTATTAAATAGTTGTTATCAGTCGCTAGAAGCCCCATGTGGGTCAATAGGGGCGTACTACACCCAATATTCACATGGTAGATCACCGAAAGAAGGTATATATGAACACAACTTCGAGTAATTCATAGTAGTTGCAGAAGGTTACTCAAGGGCAGTGAGCTCAGGCTGCTAAGTGAGAGCATCACTTATTCAATATCTCCCCCAAAAATGTCCACCACAATTTGGAGAATTCAGTGACCTTCCAGTCATATATGTGTGCTTGACCAAATTCCTTAAACCGTTTCAACTCACTATGTTGCCCATTTTCTATTTTCATGTTCAGTCCTCCTTCTCTGCCTCACTCTGCGCTTCCTCCACACTCTCACTGCATTTGTCCCGATAGCACAAGCACACACAGAAAGAAAATCCATCCTGACAAAAAAAAAGGAAGCGGATGAAACGGACACGGCTGCTGACAGAATTGTGAATCTGACACAGAAAATGGAAGCGCACAGCCACCAGCCACCAGCCACCAGCCACCCCTTTACCTCTCTCTCACTTTTACCTCGCCTTCTGTCAGTGCCCACCACCGCCGCCATTTCTCTTTTTCCCATGGAATCCATTTCACATAATTAAAGACACTCAAATGAAATGGACCCTCAGGAAAAGTGGCTTTCAGCGAGGAGGAGGTTGTGGAGGAGGAGGTAGATGAGAGGCAGAGAGCTGGGAGTGGGGTATTGGTTGTTCAAGGAGCTCCCCTCCTCGTTACCGCCCTCCCTCCTCTCCCTTCTCGATGGGGGCCCACCCTGAAGGGAGGCAGAGTGGCTCTGGCCCCAGTACGGATCAATATCATCTCCGTTATTAATATCAAAAGCGCATTACTTTGTTTTGCGTCTGGCAGCGGGCCAAGAAAGCTCGAGGGGCCCTGTCCCGACCGACGTCCGTTTCCTTCCTTTCTCTCCACCCCACCCTCGCTGGCCATTTACCGGGACCATAATTTACTTTGGTGAGTTTTTAGGGTATTGTTTTGTCAGGGCCAATCAGGACTGAGTAACAAATGATCCCGGTGGAGTGGTGGTGGCCTGGCCCCAGCCACCCCCTCCTTCCCGCTCCGTAAGTGACACACGTGGCCAAATTCATTTTTGAAAGTTTCGCATCAATTGCTTTCGTCCTTGACTCCGGGAAGAACGGAGAAAGCAGGAGGGGTGAAGAAGAAATAAAGTGGAGGGTGGGGACAAGCGGGTGCCAGGGTTAAACTGGACAGAGTGCGCCATTTACTCCCTCGCCCTGCCCCTCCCGACTCTCTCACCAGGGATGAGGTAACAACACAAACAAGCATCCCTGCAGTCCGAATTAGACGTGACGCTACCTCTAATTGGCCCATTGAATTAAAGGGGCCACGGTGGAGCTCGCTGCGAGAAACAAAAAATATTGACCACTTAAAGGAAGAGAGGGAGAAATTGATTTTCAAGACAGCAGCGAGCGTTTACCTCATACCGCTGAGCTCACTCACTCTACGGAGCTCACTCACTCTATGGAGCTCACTGTTCAGCATGATAGCTCAACCACTGTTTTTGTGGTGCATATCTCCAATTTCTGACAAACACAATACAATCATGTCAGATTTGAAAGATGTTTAAGTTTTAACCTATTAAATATATAGTTTGCATTTTGATACACTTTGTTTTATCCAAATTGATTAATTTGCTATCTTCAACAGAATTTTCTTTATGTGATGGTAATGTTTGAGATGTGGAATCATCACAAATCTTAACACTGTCGTAATTATACACACAAACAGAAAAACAGACTATCGCAACATTACATGGAACTGCTTCTGCTTCTTTGACATCCAGAAACAGAACACACTTGTTTTGGACATCAAAGTCATTAGCCATGTAACAGACTGTAGTTGATCTGTGATCCGTACGTAGCTAACAAAAGGAGGTTCCATCGGGTTACATTATGGTGCGTTCAGGCTCTTTTCAGTAAAAATGGGTATTGGACGTAGGTAAATTCTAACGTTATCATGATGTGTTCAAATATGAAATGTAGTTTTTGGCGAGAAACTTGAATAATTCCAGTTGTTTGAAGGAGATGTTTTCATAGCATTATAAAATAGATAATAGAGAGGGAATTATGACCAGATTAACTTTAGCTATAAGCAGCTTATAATACATCATTAGAACTATTAATGCCGAGATTATATTTTATCAATAAAAATACAATCTTTTATTTCTAATTGTTGGAATCGTGTGTTTTTATGTAAATAACCACTATAGATGACTATAACAATGTAAAAGGATAGCATTTCAATTTAAAAACAACAACTAAAACGATCTGTATCGGCCGATATGGCTCATCGACCATCGGCAATCTGTATCTGCGGCGAAAAAAACATGATCAGGGCATCTCTAAAAGTTATATTTGCTCCTTTTTTTTCTGCTGTTGCGATCCGATCTTAGACTCAAAACCTGGATCTGAACCATGAGTTTTGTGATCCGTTGCACTTCTAGCTGTCATGATAGTCAGATGTCTGTAGACTAATCTTTCATACTCACGTTAGGCAACTGATGGGGAAAAAAGTGTCTGAAGATTAAGCTGCATTTGCTCTTATTGCTAATTCACATACATTCACAGAGAAAAGAGAGAGACAATGTATGAATGTGTGTTTTTGTGTGAGGACAGCCATATAAAATACATACTACCACTCCCTGCACCTCTCTGTCTCTCTCTAATGCGCAGGAGTGCCACTAATGAACGCTCAGGAGTCTTCTTTGTCTACTGTCCCGGTGATCATCACATTTGTGGGACATATTAGATGCCCCCTCCTCTTGCTCACCTTCCACACTAATGCAACACAAAGGGTTGATAAGAGGTCTTAGCCTGACAATAACGTATGAATATTTCACTGATGATGAAATATTAATTTGGGCCTGTTTTGTTTTTTGTCTTTCATTGGACTGCTCTTCGTATCACTCGTCTGTGTATAATACATTAGCTTCATCTTAACTGTCATGATTTCAGGATCATTATTTGTTGTGAGGTTGAAGGAAAAAGGTGTGTCATAAGTGAGAAAAGGAGATGCATCTGTGTTTGCACTTTCACAAGTATCTTTGCAAATTCAAACTGAAAGAGGAAGACTTCAGGGATATACCTAATTGGCGTGTCTGTGTACCTATTTATATCGACCGATTTAATTGCATGTGTTTGTACATGCATTTGTGTGCGTATACAGATGCTTTTGTGTCCATTTCTGGAGATCTACTTTGTGTGAGAGTTTGGAGATGGTGGGCCATTGTCTAGCATCTGCTGAATAGTGACATCTCCTCCCAACCATTTGGCCTCTGACAGTACGCGCTCGCAGCTTGCTTCTCGCTCCATATTGATGTCGCGCACCAGGAGGTTGCTTCAGGGTGCCATTGTAGAGGGCGCTAATTTATGCTTCTTTCAGGGCGCACAACACCAGGTGCTGCAAACATCGCAGCATGGGTAAACACTCAGGTGCACTTCCTCTCTCTTCCCAACCAAAGTGCAAACGAGAATCAATGGAACTAAAGAGAGACGCGAAAAAGAAAAACAAGCCACCTAGGTCGAGGTGAGATGGCTGGAGGCTATGCAGCGTCACAGGGTAGATGGTGGAGAGGGGCGGATGTCAGAGCTAACACAACAAAAAACACGGAGTAAGTTGTTTTCTCTCCGCCTCACCTCCGGCGGAACAACGGTGCTCAGATGGGACCGTCGGGGATCCAGAAATACTTTGAAGTGATAAAGACATTTGTTACAAGTCAGGTTTAGTGACAGTTTGTTTGCTGTGAGACATTCGCTATCCCTGATTAGGATGTGAGCTGAAACTGAACAATTAAATTTGACAATTCTTAAAAAAAATACAAACATCACACAGTATTATTTTTAAATTCTACTTTAAAAATACACAGCGAGCATACATTGCTCTTTTTTGAGGAATGCATCATTTATGTATTGAAGTCTGGTAGAGAGGTGAGAGCGGCAGGTGGAGCTGACGGCAGGTGGTTGCTGCCATGCCATGTTCTACTGTTTGACATGAGAGTAACGTGTCAATCAATGGCTTCCTCCCAGCTTCTCCTATGGGGCCCTGTGCTATTGATTTCAGAGTGTGTTCGAGTGCCAGGGGGTCTTTACAACCACGCAGAAGATTCACACCACTGAAAAAAGATCTTCCGAACACACACTGTAAGCTCTTTACCGCCCAAGTAAGTGAATGGATTAATGGTGCAGTTACGGACTATTAAACAAAGACACGCTGCAATTAAAGATGTTTATAGAGCGAAAACTTCCCCTCAAATGTGTCCGTCAGAAAAGGATGCCCAATGACATGCCAGGAATTTAATTGATCCGATGCTTTCACATCCTTCCTTTACTGTTTGGCTTTATTGTGTTAATTACTTGCTTATCAGCTCAAGTCTATTATTTAATTTATGTGTGCCCCTTTGAGTGAGCGGAGGGCTCTAAAACAATCTTTAAATATGGCTGCACTTTCAAATAGTTCATAGGCCCGCCGTTTCTCATTAACCATCTGAGGACAAATCATTAACAACTCATTAAATCATATCTTCTCCCGTATCAGCGAGCCAACAAATGGGCAAGGTAATAAATCCCGTCATCAAACGACCTCAAATCGTAGATGCTGTGGCGTCTCTTTGTTATCAAGGAGAGACATTGATTGGAGTGAATAATAAGGGTCCTTATTCCTGTCATTTTTGTGCATCCTGTTGAAATGGGGACAAAAAGATATGATAGAGACGAGAGTCTCGTGCAGATGACATAAAAGTTCTCGCTTTTTACACACTTGTACCTGCTCTAGTTTTCTCTCTGCCTCTCTCTCCGGCTCTAGAGATGGCAAAAGACTGTTATTTTAAAGAAGTGGCTTGAAAAAGATATCAAGGGGCAATTGTTGTGGTGGCGTTATTAATTCCAGATTTAATTGCAACCTCTTCATGCTTCACCTTGTAGTAGGAAATGACTGTCTCTATTGTCTCTATTGATTCAAGGACTGTTCTCTCCTTTCAAGGTGTTACTTTCATGGCCAAGAACCTTTGATTGTCTACAAAGGCTTTGCCAACAATCACTTGGCATAGGATGTACAATGTGCATATGATCTTTCTGTTTGAATCAATCATGTGTCACAAAGTGTTATTTGAATACATAATTAGCATACTGTGGATGCTGTAATCACTGTGCTCGTGGGCTTGCCAGCCGCGGTTATCTGAAGCTAACAAGAATTGGAGCAATGAAGCAAAGTGAGGTCACCCATATTGTTATGCAGTGGCCAGGCTTCGTCTCTTTTACTTTTATCTCTCGGAGTCTCTTTTACTTTCCATCCTTTTTTTTTTTTTCTTCCTTACTTCTCTTTCTTCTTCCACTACCACCTCCCTCCACCCTCTCTGTCTCTCTGCACGGTGGGGGGAAGATGTATGCCGGTGCCCAGGTGGAGAGGGGGAGAAATCAATAGTGAGGGTGTTTGAAGTTTTCTGAAAGACTTCCCAGGGAAGACGCTCTTGTCAGGGTGATAGATAAAGCTCGTGCCTCAGTCAGCCCCGGCAAGAGGCGGCCAGAGGAGAGGAGAGTAGAGGAGAGGAGAGGAGAGCGCCTCACCTTTTTAAGTGGGGCCCTAATAATAAAACAGCATGAATAAAACATCCTGGCTGAACCACGCGCTGCATTAGCGCTGCCGTCCCATTATAAATGATACCGATGGCCCTGACGCCATTTGGGTAAAAGCCCGCAGCACTGCTTTAAAAGAGGGCGGTGCACGGGGAAAGGGAGATAGATTGATATGTGTGTTCTGCACTTATTTATTTATATGTTATGGGACTCAAGGAAGAATGAGGAGTAAGTTTTAGTGTTGCAGGGTGACTTATTATTGCTTTCTTGCTTGCGGAGACTCGGTGTGATCAGCAGTGTGAGGTCATTATCTTTGCCTGCTATTCTTCCTTCCCGGTGACCTAAAAAAACGATCATCAGAAAGCACGGTTCAAGGCGTGCAACAATTAAAGAAAGAACTGTGACAAAAATAGGGTTTTTCACCCAGTTCTTGGTTTTCTACTCCTGTCCGTATTTCTGGCGCCGTGTCTCAACAGTTACATCAGATGCCCTCAAGCTCTTATATCATAAATTTAGACATTTTTAACTGAGCACTTGCTCTCACGGCTTGTTTATCCTGTAGGTAGTGTCATGTCAAGACAAGTGCAGGTAAGTGTTTCTGGTCCCACAAGAGAAAATCCAGTGTACAGCAAAAAGTGATAACTCAATGTTCAGCATGTTTGACGAGGTCATTTCCTTCCCATGTTACAGCTCAGCCTCCTCTTTGCAACAATGTCAATCCCACGGCAAACTGCAGAAAAACAACATGGCAAGGCTGTACAAATTCATCATTCATCAGCAGCACACAACCCGTAGCTTTGAGCTTAGTCTCCCAGCCAGAAGGCTATCGGAGCTTCAGAGGGACATAAATCTCCCAGCACTGCTGCCCTGACCTCGTTTGTTCGGCCCTGACCGATTCTTGCTCTGGGCTCGTGGTGGAAGGGTGGGCTGCAGCCACAGGGTCCTGGACCAAGTAAAAGCTCGCAGAGCCCAAGGGTAAGCGGGGTCAAGTGGCCTGTCGCAGGGGTCAGCGGCTCTCAATAACCCCACTGGCCCAGAGGTCAAACCCTTGACCTCAGCTGCGGACGGACACTTCAGAGAGAGGCCGAAAGAGAGGTCAAGCCTTCTCCACCTCCGCTTTCACCTCCGCTTCCTCTGGCCACACAGGTGTCAGAGGCCCCAGTCCTAGCTAAAGGTCAGAGGTCTCTGTGCAAAAGGGGGATCCACTTTAATGCGTTGGATCGGGCTGCTATACGAGTGCTGCAGGAGGCAGTGTCGACGCAGAGGTAGCGGAGTTTCACTGATCTGCTGAACACTTCTGCATTGCTAGTTGAATCCTCATTGGCACTAGGGATGTGACGGTGAGGAAATTTTCCCACCGGTCAATACACTTGTGACAACACTGGTGTTACTGATTACACGGGACATTCAACAGGAAAAGATGATGGTCAATATGTGCCCTTGCTTTGGTCTTTAACGTTGGATGGCGGGCGGTGTGTCTGGCCCCTCTGGTAGAGCTTTCCCTGCAGGGCTGCAGGTTTCCACCCAGTGCTGCTCTGCCGTGCACACCGGCTGTGACCGCTCCATCTTCCTCACGGCGATTACCTCATTAACGTTATGGTTTCCTTATAGCATTGGGTTTAAATCCGAAATATTTCCAAATAAGCGCTTTTGCTTTTCACTTCGACGCCAAATCGTCCGCCATCGTCTTGTCTGTCAACTCTCTCTCGTCCCGTGTGTGTAAATCTGACTCCTGCTACTCTGTGCTGCGACTACGAACTGAGCAGACACTTTCACTTTCAGTTTGTAGCGTCTGTCGTCTGATTATGTATTGATAACACGGTGCTGATATGTGAAAATGAACTAAATGGGTTTTATTTCTGTAGAAAAAAGCAAAACGATGGTGGGGGCGGTTGGCAAGTAATGTAAACCACCGTGTAACACCGGTAACACCTACTACTGCGGGAGGCCTAATTGGCACCAAGCCATGGGGTCTTGTTTGTATAGCTCGAGTGCTTGACATTGTGGATGACGTTCTGTTAAACCCAGATTATGTTAGTTAGTATAAAAGACGTTGATTCCTTCCATGCTAATTGCTCTTCTGTTCCTTACATACATAACTATAAAAACTTAAATTTAGAAATGCAGATTTAAGTGGTGATTGACATTAAGGGGATTCAGCTGCTGTTTTAGTGTTTTGCCATACAGGAAAAATGTTAAAGCAATACTTGAGGAGCATTGTGAAGGACATTGAGGAATGTTGAAACAGACAAATCAAAAAAAAGAAATTTGGAGAATGTTTGGGGAACATGTTGAGAGAGCAGAGAGAGCGCAGCTGGAGTGTTGAGAGTTTGTTGCATGCTGCGGGAAGATATGCGCCGAAATCTGACAGCACCCCACTGAGACAATCACAGAACTGGGAGTCTCCTTATTTGTTTAGCAGCCACCAGATAAATAACAACATTCTGCTCTGAACTAAAACACTCTCTGTCTCCCTCTGTCTCTTGGTCTCCTTCCTGCTCAGATCTCCCGTTCCCCCGCCGCATCCATCGCTCGCTTTGTCTCTTCCTGCGCCCTGACAGTTATTTGTATCTTTGTTGCTCTCCATGTCTACCTGTCTGCAGCTCCTCACACAGCCAGAGGCTAGCTGTTTCTTTCCTCCTCTATGAATTGTAATATCTCCTCCTCACCCGGTTTCGCTACCTTTCCGACTCACTTGTGTCGTACAGAAACCACATATCTGCAAAATTTTCAGGAATCAGAAAAAAAAGTAACTGAATATGTAAATAGCGGTGCAAGTTTCAAAATAAAACCCGGATTGCAGTCTCATGCTTATTTTTCAGCAACAGCAGAAAAGTACTTTTCATGTTTATATATGTCTCTTTTGGCCCTTGTCCTCTTTTTGCATTGGTGACACATTTTGAAAGTGTATATATCTGGGATACCGACTCAATGTGACAGCGTGATCCCTATCAAATGCCCCCTGTATGCTGATTACCTTGATATGAAAGAACCAAGTTTGATATTCAGTTTTGTCAAAAATTGATTCCTAAAGATTTATTGTTCCTGTACTTGAAGGATTATTCCGGCCAGAGAGGATGATAAGCCCGTCTCCCCATGTGTCCTGTTTGCCTTCCAAAAATTCATGTGGCTTTTACTTGCTATTATCAGATGAATAGTTATCACACAACTTCATCTACACATCCTTTTCCAGGCTTTAACAAAACAATGTTTTGTAAATGAAATCTTGTTCCCATTCAAATGCATCTGAATATTTTTGAATTAATGCACGCAGAGAGCCCACGGTGGTTAAAAGGGGACCCAGTAAAAAGAATAAGTGATTTTAAAAAGTGATAACATGTCTTGCTGAGCATGTTTTATCCTTTGGTTATAGTTTTTTTTTTAATGCTTGATGGCACTTCTCACCACTTGCCAAAGATAGTTTGACCTTACATGTCATGTTAACTACTGTTGAATAGGGGGTGGGGAAAAAAACGATCCAGCATAGTATCGCGATAATATGCGTGGCAATATTATTTGTGTATGTATTGATACACGGACGTCAAGTATCGATCTTTTATTATATAAAATATTGTAAGATTAGATTTATTTTTGTAAAGACATATTTTATACAGTATACATATTGTATTCTGCTCTTTAAGTTAGAGATGGAACTATATAATATGGCGCACCTTACGTGCTTGTAAGGTGAGTGATGATTAAGATTGGCGTAGTGATATGATGTAAGAAGTGATGTGCCACTTTTAAGTTATCGGTGTTCAATTGTCCTACGTTGAGTTGAGAGATTAAAGTGGATCCTGTTGCAGAGACCAAGCTCTCCCCGTGCTCTTACTTTACCCACAGCCCTACAGGAGTTTAATTAAGTAATAAGTAAGTTTATAGTTAAGGTAGCGAGAAGCCTGCCTTACACTATTAACCTTTTAACAATCTGACGGCGGCTATTCTGTCTTTCAGAGGTTGTAGCGGATTCAGTCTTAAAGCTAGAGTGAAGATATCATATGATAATCGATTGGTATCAACCATGTCATGTTAGCTTGTCTGGAAGAACACTAAATACCTCTCCAAAATTACACAAACTTTGATAAGGAAAAACTGGCATGGCCATTTTCAAAGGGGTCCCTGGACCTCTCACCTCAAGATATGTGAGTGAACACTCGCAATATATGTTATCGCAATACTCAGCATATCACAAAATGTTTCAAATTGCAATAAGATCGTATCGTAACTTAAGTATCGTGACAATATCGTATCGTGGGGCCTCTGGTGATTCCCACCCTTATTGTTGAATTTCTTATCTTCCCATAAAAACATACAGTACAAAAGACAATAGCACAGTTAAATATTACCAGGAAATACAGGTTATACCAGAGGTTGACATCTAACAACGTCATACGTGTTTTAAAACACAAAACATTCACCACAAATACCAAGCATGTGCATGAGATCATCAGCAGCACCCCATTGATCGGCATTAAAGCCTTCACTCCAGAGAAGCCGGTGTGCTCAGCCGCGGGAATTTATGGACACATTAGAGCCCCTCCTATAGACCACTGGATACATCATGGTGAAAAGTGTGACAATAAAGTGTTGGTGTGTTGCTTTCTGTGTGTACAACAAGGCCAGAGACATGAGCTATGGACCCTTAATTGTTGTTTGTTAATTGATGACGGGCAGGTCTTTTATTTTAAGCTTGATGGCTTTGTTAAAAGGTAATGTTGCTTGTTTATGCCAAGCCGTAAGGTGTCGGAAAATCTTGAGGCACGTGAAAAATGTGATGTATGGTCATGTGTTATTTAAACAGACATATCCTGTTGTAAACCTTCACCAATTTTATTTGGTTTGTCTGAAGCTCTTGCGTTGTGCCTGCAGAGTGTTTTCCACATTGCTGTTTATTGCAGGTTGCCACTTGTAATACCAGCTCTGTGTGAATGAGAGCTTGACAGCGGATACCTTGGCTGTATTGCTCCAGGTTCTGTAATTAAATTTACAGATGAAATATCGGAAAGCCAGTGAGAGTAGAGGCCGAAACCTGGAGAGCTCGGACAGAAAGTGCTGAGCAGCACATTTTGCCAGTTTCTCCCCTCACACAGGCTTAATGTTGCTGGCCCCCCGACAGATGGAGCCCGGCTAAAATAGCAATGGGTGCAAGGGTGGCAGGGGCCAGGCGATGGAGGTCCGTGAAAATTTATGAAGTTATTGATTGACTCGTTCGGCTATCACTAACCTTCGCCCGTCACGTAAGGAAAGGGGAGAAAGATAATAAAGAATTTTTTGAGTGGGTCTTTTTCCTTTTCTGCCCACTCTACCAAATATTAATCTCCTAATTTTTAATTTTTAATCCGGACAGAGCGGGAAAATAAATGCCTCTGTCCGGCAGGCCATGGTAAATAATTAAAATTGAAAATTGATTGTTTGCACCAGAGCCGGGATTTATGGGATAGGGGCTCCACCGCACCCCCGGGGGACCCACTCCCACGTCTGCGCTCACCGGCCTCGTTCCCGTGTGCTAAGCATTTTTTCACATTATTCTCCACCTAATATGCTAAGGAGAGTGGGTAGGGGGGATGGAAAAGAAGGCGAAGGGAGGGTGAGGAGCAGTAGAGGTGTGCTTCGTTAGATGAGTACTATGGTATTTTATTTTTTTCACAGAAATCAATGGATTGGAACCTTCCCCCCTCTCTTCCACATGGCTCTAATATTTATTTAAAGGCCCTGTCAATAGATATAACAAGGTTAGTTTTATAACGGTTTATCTGGGGAATTCGATTCAAGGGAAGTTATATTTGTTATGCCCGATTAAAAACAGGCAATCGATGTGGTAGAAACTACTACACAACTACCTCCCCCTTCTTCTTCTTCTTCTTCTTCTCTGCCCCCTCTCCCCCCTACCCTTTACCATTTCTCCCAACTACCTCCCCTCTTTGGCAACAAGCAATATGTAATGCACTTCTAAACACAAAGACACACCTCCTGCCTGCATGGTTACAAACGGAGGAAATGTCCTCGCCTCCCAACTGTGGTGGCCCGCCATGTCAGCCTCACCTGACTAATGAACACAGGGAAAACAAATAATGGTCCTCCGGTTAAATTAATGAGAGAAGAAATGCGCCTCGCCTAACGTTCGTTTTTTATAATGCTGACCGGCTTTACAGCATGTATGTGGGTGTTCGCCCATAATGATAATTCACTTCATGTAGCCTCGCACATCAAGATGAATCTAACCAGTCACCTGTTGCTCTCGGTTTCATTGGTGCATTTCTCCAACATGGCAACACGTAAGAGAAGACATATATAGAATAATAAATATAAATATATGTTGATTTTTTTTAACACTGTCTTTAATATAACATTAGACAAAGACACCAAAAAATGAACATGGCAACTTTACTAAGATAAATACATAATTAAATAAAATGAAAAAGCAATAATAATTATAATAAAAAATAAGAATATATATGAAAAAAATGAACAGGTTCAAACACAACACATATATTTTAGCACAATTGTAGTCAAAGCTAATATTAGCTAATAGTTTTCTATGCTTTTGTATCATATGGCTGTTTAATTAAAGTCTTTAAAGGTGCTAAATGTTAGATTTGGACCTTATCTATTGCCTCTGCACGGCTCTTAACATGGCGCCGGCTGAGCCGCCGGCTGAGCCACCGCCTGATCCACCGCCTGAGCCACTGGCTCGCAGCTAGCGGTGCTAACAGCACTAACAG
Source organism: Sebastes umbrosus (assembly GCF_015220745.1). NCBI lineage: Eukaryota > Metazoa > Chordata > Actinopteri > Perciformes > Sebastidae > Sebastes > Sebastes umbrosus. The sequence continues at coordinate 10,256,514 of NC_051279.1, forward strand.
TACAAACAACGGCAACAACGGCTACGTGTCTATAATGGCCTCATTGGTTGCGACGGCGTTATCCGCTGTAACCGTATTATGAGAGCACTCCAGAGCAGCGGCTGTGAGCTAGCCAATGGGGCATACTCTAAAAAGCCGGCCCGACTATGTCAACAAAGCACGGAGAAGCTTGGATTACAACACCTAGAAATGGGTAGCAACTTCATTCTCTGCTCAGGTAGACATTACTCCACTATATCTTTACATAGCAAATAGTTGTTTGCAGCTATATTAATGCTCTGGATATCGTAAAGAGAACCTTTAGAATCTTATTTAAGTGTCATCCCTCGCTCTGTTTAGTTGGTAGTGGGGTCTTCTTTACCTTTTTTTTTTTTTTTGAAGATTCAGAGTTCAGTACTTGAATTCTGTTGTCCTTCATTTGTGCCACCTTACAGTGTTGCTCTCGAAGCACTGTGCTGGCAAAAATTCAAATTTTTATTCGTCTCTCTAGTTGCTGGCAGTGAACAGAGAGATAACCTCCATGGTTCTATCTTAATAATTAAAACACAGTGGTATGAAGTAGAGCGCTGCTCCTTTATTTATGAGAGAAGCATACACAGTGAAGTGATTGTGTTGAAACCAGGCGAGTCCTTGATCCCTGACATAAGGGTTTGTATTTTCAGGGCATATTTGAATATCAATGCTGAGACATGATCACCCCACTAGCACAGCCCGACCACACATACCCTCACCATCACTCTCACCGCACACATTCACACACACACACACACACACACACACACCACCAGGCCTTTAGAGGTACAGTACAAGGGGAATGATCAAACACTCATCAGTCATCTGTCAAATGTGCACACCTACTGTATGTGTATGTATGTACATACTGCCATGTTTAAACATAAATGCATGCCTCACTATACAGACCCGCATGCAGTTAAAGGGTCGGTTCACCCATTTAAAAAAAAAGAAAAAATCTGTTTTCTCACTCAGACGGTGCATTTTGTGGATTATCTAGAGTAACATAGATATTGTTTCTGGAAAGAGATATTACTGTTTCATTTTTTAAGTGTAATTTTTCAATACTGTGAGCACCTCAAACAAAATCACATTAATTCCCATAGAGTTCTCCAGGAATGACGTATTTTTTAGGCCAACCAAGAATGAGCGTCACTCTGGTTCCTTCGACAAAAAGCCAATGGGATTTTTCCATGGGTTTTGGATTATTGTAGAAAATAATCTCTGTGGCAAAGAAACGTATATGATACTTACAAGTTTTGTTCAGCAAGATAATCTTCACAAATGAACACCGTTTTTATGATTTTTGAAGCGTGAATGCAGTCGCCAGAAGTAAAAAGCTAACGCTATAGGCTATAGACGAACTACACCACAATCCCATGAGCGTGAGTATAGACAACAAGGCTGTAAAGGTGGACGAGTTGGCGTGATGACGTTTAGTAGTCTCATTTAGTAGTCACGTTTCCACATGATCTACATTCATGACCTGAGAACAGATCGCTGGCCCACATGTACATGTAAGCCATTTTTTTCTCCCCTACAACCATTTTCCCACCAACACCAGTAAAGACAGCGCTAGCTCACTGGCAACATAATCCGTCAGTCCTGGTTTAATTCTCCCATGCATCAGTGCCATATATGTGTGCACTTACAAAACACTAAGACTAAGAGCTACCTCCACCATTGCCACCATCACCGCCATAACAGGGAGCGCTGAAGAAATCAATTACTCCCAGGACGAGTGTGTCGTCGAGAGCCCATACATCCACTAGGGGAACTGTTTAGGAGAGAGAAGGGAAGGTATAAGGTGGGAGGAGGCAAGAGGTGGAAGGATGTGGCCTTGCTCGGGTCCCCCCATCCTCTGCAGCTCAAAAGCCTAATCCCTCAAGGCGACATGGGCCCATCTCCTCACATTACTGCGCCGATACACTTCTCAATCCTGCAGGCCCGCCGACTCATTAGATCCGCATTAGCTTCCCCTCCCTGAGCCCGCTGCCAAATTGCCCGATCAGAAGCGCGGGGGAAAACAATACCTATTCAGCAGCATGATGCACACACACACACACACACACACATGCATGAACGTGTTCACCGACACGCATGCCCGCACACACACACATGCACGAATGCATACACACACAATACGTGATTATTAAGTATTTGGGCAGTCAGAGTCGCAGTGATTTCAGGATTCAAGTATGAAATAAAGTGAGAGGAGGAATGTCAGTGTGTGTTTGTGTGTTTGCACATGTATGTGCCTGTTTTTAATGTGGGAGTGATATGGTTATGTGTAAAAATATGGAGAGAGAAAACAGTCACCTCTGTCATCACACACCTGCCCAGTGCATACACACACACACACACACGCTCACCCCCCTCCCTCTCTCACTGCCACGAGGCTCTTTGTGAAGACATTGATATCACAACATTATGTACAACTTCTGCTCAAGAAAAGCTGGTAGGCGAAAATGAAAAAAATTACAAATTCACTTCTACAAGTTCAGTTATTAAGGTCAAACTAATGTGCTTTCCTAGAAAACACTTGACACACCTGCTGCGATCACTTTTCATTAAAAGTCTTATGTCAGTCTGCATTATTCACCTACTACTTAATGTAGAATTATTTTCTTTTCCTACAACTGAATGAATATATTCCCTTTTTTTGTTGGATTAAATGCTTTTCCATGTCTCGTTGGGCTTTGACGGTATTGAGTAACCTTGTTTACACCGTTCACACATGTATGAATGTTACAAAGTGCTCTGATGAGCTCAAGTATTTTATTTTTTTTCTCTTTTTCCAGAAGTCTGATTGTTGTGTGATGTCCTTGGTTAGTTTCACATTGACTTTAGTGTTGCTCTGAACGTGGTGTGGCCATTTGTGTGTGTGTGTGTGTGTGGAGAGGGGAAGGAAGGGCAGGTTGCTTTTATGTTATGACCACATGCTCACGTCTATTCAAATTTTGCTAATGTGAAATATACTACAAAGTTGACAATAGCATATTTGTCAAATTCTCAAACTCTCCTAGTATTAAAATGATCATACGTAATATTAGGCTGTATAATTAAAAAATGGATTAATTAGATTTTTTAATGCCAGAATATACTTTATATTTGGTTCATTTGAGTCTATATGGAGGTAGGAGGAAGTTACTGCTTTTATTGTTGTAGTCACAGTAACGTGACGTCATATCCGTTCCGTATCCGTCACCAAAATTAACAGTGGCTGGCCGCAGAGAGCCAAAATGACAAAGCAGAAAACGGTGGAGTTTCTGCGTGGATACGACCTGCATTCTCATATGTGGTACAACATGGTAAACACTACACATACAGTAAAGTATGGAAACTCTTTTTGGGTTTCACACATTGCCATGAAAAGCAGAGCTAGACATTTATGTTAAATGCATTCAAACGGACCCGATGGAGCTGACCATGGATGTTTTAAGAGAACGGAGCTGACTGCAGAGCTATGGAAGTTAGAGCAAGTATACACGTGTGACTACGTCCGGTTTTCAAAATAAGGTGTTAACAAAAGGAACTGTATATATGGAAAATATCTATATAGCAATAAGATTGATAGATTATATTCACCAGTAGTTGAAAACATTACATGTCCCCTATAAATTAAAAGAAAATACTACTAATTTGTGAGGGAAATGTATTAATAAAAATAAAAAAAATCGCAATAATTCGTAATATTGAATCACAATACTTGTAGAATTGCAATACTTACAAATTTTAATACATATCAAATCGGCACTCAAGTATCGAATCGGGAGATCGGTTTATTGTCCCAGCCCTAGTGTTTCACTGTATTTATACAATTATGTGATAATAATCAAAGATCAGATGGAGCTTCATATGTACTAACCTATGAAATAATTAAGATCATAATGAATGTCTATCAACAATGTGAAAAAATAATGAAAAACTTTTCAGGGGTTTCTGAGTTGAGGTAGTTGTTAATTGATGAGACAAAGTGTATATACAGTATTTTATTATACTGAAATCAGGTAATTAAGTGTTTCATACATGACATAATTATGACATTATTATCTTTAGTTTACCGTATGGTCCTCTACAGTATATTCTCCTTGATGTTTCTAAGCTCTTGCCACATACATCGACTCAGAGCAAAGAAGGGAAGCTTCCTCTCCTCATCTCGATGTAGGGGGGTGGAGAACCAGAAGGATGTGGCGGTTTGAGAGGGAGGGAGAGGAAGAAATCATCGGGCCTGGGTGAAGTCTCAGGTCATTAAATATCCATGCCGAGGAGGAGCGCTCAACACTTCCAAACTTCCAGCTGCATCACATCGCATCGCACCGGCTTCGAAAGCCACACCATCCGCTTTCCGTCTCGCGCTCTCCTCCCTGTTTTTTCCCTCACCTTCCCCTTCTTTCCCCATTGTCTCACACACACACTGTTTACAACCTCTGGAGACTCACACAGGCAGGAATGCACACACACACACACACACACTGACAAAAACACCTGCACAACTACAAAATCATACCTCAGCCAAAATCCTTACACACTCCATCCAGGGTCTCTCCAGAACCCCTCCCTCCGAATTGACTCACAAACACTGACTTTGCATCAGTGCTGACGATTGGAGAAAGGTACCGGGTGTATCCTTATCCACACACACACACACTCAAACACACATTCTGAAAAATAACACACACTCTCCTCTACATAGAAATGTTCTCCCATCTCAGGACCCCCTATGCGATTCTATTAATAGCTAATACACACCACCATTAGCATGCATGGAAACCTCCCCTGCACTATTAATAGGACATGTCCAAATCACTGCTGTCGCATTAGCGGCTAACCACTACAGCACGGGGAGTTTAAGTGTTGCTAACCGAGCGTGCCTGGTTTATTATGCCTTGTGTGAATAATAAAATACCCTTCTCTCTCTCTCTCTCTCGTCGTCGTCTCTGTATTTCACTAACTCTCTCTCTCTCTCCCTGCCACACTCTCTCCCGTCTCAGCTCCTCTACATACATGGGTGAACTTGGCAGAGCACTTTGTTTGAACATTGAGTAGCTCGCCTTGTATCGTGAATATTTAACTTTCTCTGTCGGGCTGCGGCTAACGGCGCTACAGAGGGGGGCAGATTAGAAGGCCGTGCCACTGATTAGTTTAGCTTGAGCTAATGTCAGTCACATTTCTACCTCTGTCTGTCTCTCTCTCTGTCTGCTTGGTTTTCTTTTCCTCTTTAAAGGTGGTACATGAAGCAGTTTTAAGTATTGATATATTACTGTGAAGTTAATTGTGATTGAAATACCATGAACAAAAAAAATGGCTAAGACGAAATTGCTCGTCTCATATTGGTAATAGCTATTATTTATATAGTTTTATGTGTAAAAATCAATGTCACATTTATCTTAAACCTGTAATAAAGACAATCTGTTTCATTTGACTTAAAAAAAGCTGACCATGTTAGAAGTAATATTTCCATTTCATCCTTAAATTCATTAGTCTGTCATTGTGGGTAGAGCTGAAACAATCAGTGGATTCATCAATGAGTTAATTGACAGAAACATAATTGAACATTTTTTGATAATTGATTAAACGTTTCAGTCATTTTTCATTGCAAAATAGACTCAGTTCACAGGTGTCAGTTTCTCAGATTTGAGGATTTGACACTTTTCTCTATCATATATGATCGCAACCTGAATATCTTTGTGCTTTGGACTGTTTGTCAGACAAGAGGTGTAGTTTGTAAACATCACCTTGGGCTCTGGGTAATTATAATCAGCATTTTGTACTATTTTCTGAGATTTTATAGATAAAATGATTAATTGATTAACCAAGAAAATAATCGGCAGATAAGTCGATAATGAAAATATTATATAGTTTGCCTTAATTGTTAGAAATTCTCCAATTTCAGACTGTTAGATTAACACAAATCAATGGGTTTTGTGAAGGTATGAATTAAATAAACAATCTAGAAAACTATTGTTTGAAAAAATGTAAAATAATTGCAAATTTTTTTATCTGTTCAAAATGTACCTTAAAGGGAGATTTGTCAAGTATTTAATACTCTTACCAACATTAATTAACAACACAAAACAATGACAAATATTGTCCAGAAACCCTCACAGGTACTGCATTTAGCATGAAAAAATATGCTAAAATCATAACATGGCAAACTGCAGCCCAACAGGCAACAACAGCTGTCAGTGTGTCAGTGTGCTGACTTGACTATGACTTGCTCCAAACTGCATGTGATTATCATAAAGTGGGCATGTCTGTAAAGGGGAGACTCGTGGGTACCCATAGAACCCATTTTCATTCACATATCTTGAGGTCAGAGGTCAAGGAACCCCTTTGAAAATGGCCATGCCAGTTTTTCCTCGCCAAAATGTAGCATAAGTTTGGAGCATTATTTAGCCTCCTACACGACAAGCTAGTATGACATGGTTGGTACCAATGGATTCCTTAGGTTTTGTAGTTTCATATGCAGTATCGTCACTCTATAGCTTTAAAACTGAGCCCACTACAACCTCAAATTCACAAGTTGTGTTAACGTGCTAAAGAAATTAGTGGCGTTAAAACGAATTTGTGTTACCGCGTTAACTTTGACAGCCCTAAAAAGAAGTCTTCCATTGTTTTCCTCAAAGATGTCTGAATAAACAAATCGACAGAGAAAAAGATTTGCAGAAAACCCCTCTCTTTACAGGCATACATACTGTACGTACTGTATACTGCATATTGTTTCAGAATGAAATATGCATTATTTTGGAATAAAACGGGTTGGCAGAGCAGAATCTGAGCTGAATTATAGAGTGTAGTAGGATAGTAGGCCAGTTGACAAGAATGATAACTGTCAAGTGATATAAATCCTCCCAAAAGGCTTTATACTGTACAAATTTGGAACATAACTTTATAAACTATGTCATAACACGTTACAGTATAGCATCCCTGTGTCTCTCTCTCATCTAGAACCTCTAAGAGTTCTCCTTTCTTTTGCTGCTCTCGATCTTCTCCTCTAACTAGGTTTCCCTTCCCTCCCTCTCAGCCACCACACCCCCCACCTTTCCCTCCTTCCTCCCTCTTCTCATGTCTTCTCTCTCTCTTCTTCTCTCCTCCTCCTCCCTCATCTTATGCAGAGGCGGTCCCACGGGACGGCGTGTTCATGTAACACGCCAACAAGCGCAGAACAAGAGGCGAGGAGTCTTAAATGTCCTGCTAAACTGTATGTGCTTTTCCCTCTCTCTGTTTTTCTTTCACTGTCTACCTTTCTCTGTTGCTCTCATTACCTTTTGTTTCACACAGGAGGCTGTTAGCTCGGCACATTCGTTGTCACTTTCAAAACAGTTTGTTTTTTTGTTTAGTGAAAGAGCGGGTCTCGCTAAAGCATCTGTTTTTTGTTTGTAGTTTTGATTTGAATTTTGAAAGCATGAAGAAGTTTTGCGCTGTTCATATAATTGACAATCTATTCTGTAAACTTGATTTTAATACACATTTTGGCATAATTAAGTGACACATACAGTTGTGTTAGTGCTACTGTATGTCTTAACAAGTATTTCCTGAATATGTTCCATCAGATAGCACAGAAACACTGTGGTCTGGAGTCACTTTAGCGCCTGTCCTTTTCCCTTCATTCGCTGATTTTCCACGTTCCAGGGTCGTGATTCTTAATGGGCCAGGACCAGCCCTTCATTCCAGCCTCCTTGAATTTACCATTAGCCTATCATAAGGTCAAGGGCTATGGGCAAGACCCAAAACAGCAATGGCCCATTATTTCTCAAGGAAATTGATTATTGATTGGGAACAACAACAGAACTGATTGAAGGTGGAGAGAGAAAGACAGACGGAGGGAGAGAGAGAGCAGGAGGGAGACTGAGGGCTCAATAAAGAATGATTGAAGCATGTCACACAGCAGGCGTCCTGGCTGGACACGGATCGAAACAGAGAGGAACCACAATTTACCTACATTCCCAGTGGAACTGACAGATTGCTTTCACTCCTGCCTTCATCCCTTTCTTCCTTCTTTCCTGAGATTTCTTGTGTTTTTTTTAAATTGCTCATCTTTCCTTTTTTATTTCCATTTATCCTCATTATTATCCCTCTCCTAATTGCATCTAAAAGTGTCATTTTTTTATCTGTTCAAAATGTACCTTA